>NC_051245.2:104506323-105876323 GCF_015237465.2 Chelonia mydas
TTCCTGTAAGCTTGAAAGCTTGTTTCTCTCACCAACAGAAGTTGGTCCAATAAAAGATATTACCTCCTCTACCTTGCCTCTCATCTACAATGTTCTCCATTTTCCTTTGTTCCCTCCCTCCCCCATTTCACATTAATAAGATATCTACAGTATACAAGAAGACAGACAAAAGAGTGTCTGAAACAGAGAGGACTGAAGAAACAGATACAGTGGCGGCAGATTAAACGTCCTATATGCTGTGACACAGCAAAGACCTTTGCAGTCTGATATTAGATCAGCCTGCAGTAAAACAAAAGCGCTTTCTTTTTTTATGATATATAATCCACAGTAGCCCGCTTCAACATATCTTTCTCTTATTGCTGTGGAAGACAGTAGGCATTGCCACTATAGATGAAGATATGTCAAAGATGTCTCAATTTGTTCAGAGCTTTATTTTCTTTGAAATGTTAACTTTTTCTGAAGTAAGTAAACTCTGTTGTCAAATGTGATTATTTGCCTCTTTAGAGCATTTTAAATCATAATTACAGCTGCTGCATATATACAAGAGGGGTGGGACCCTTCAAAGCACTCAGTAATGGGTTAAAATTCCTCCCATTGTAGTCAATGGGAGTTTTACCAGTAATTTCAATAGAAGAGTTAAAACCAACGATAAGCACTTTTGAAAATTGCATCCCATGCTATTTCTGAATATTCAAAGCCCTGTCAAATCAAAGACATTTTTCTTTGGAAGAAAACTGTGTGCTGCTCCTCAACAAAGGTAACTCCCTTCCCATATGTCAATTTTAAAACCTACATTTTTGAGCAGCAATAGAACTCCTCAAAAAAAAATGATGAATGCATTTTGTCACCAATATATATTATATATATTTACTGTTTTCATGCTTAAAAATGGAACAACAGCTTTTGCTCTAACTTTCCAAAAAACAAACCAACATTTTAAGAGACCAAGCCTGGAAAATATCTACCTAAGGGTAAAAGTTGCAAAAAGCTCTGAGTGACTGGAAAAAAACAAACAGGGGGTTAGTATAGAAGAGGTTAAGCAATCCTTATAATAGCAGTGTGTAATCAGTGCACTTCTATAATACATGCACAAGTGCAACTTGAAGCGAATGCCTGCAGAATGATGTTATAATGTCTTACTCTCTGACATGTTTTTTTTTTAACATGTACTTTTAGTGCTTATTAGTGGTATGCTGACAATACACTAATTTATGAAGTAGAGGATTCTCATGTTTAAACTTATCCTTATAAAGCAGGTTTTTTAAAGTGTACTTTATGTAAATGTAAAAAATAGTGATACATAAGATGAACAAAGCATTACGCCTATTGCATCACAAAGTTCAGAGCAAGAATTTCAACTGAATTAATTACAAAAAGTAAATCTGACATTGATTTGTTGCAAAAATCTGGGGAATGACTACCTGCCTTTTAAATTTCTTACCTCCTCATGGTCTGATGATTACCCATTGACTCTAAGTTGAACCAGGATCATCATTTCTCTTTCTGTCATTTGTCAATTTATTATTAATAATTTTATATTTTTCTTTCCAAGTACTAGGTCTGAGCACCAAACACTCAACCATCCTCTTATCTACAGATAGTTTGATAGTGGTCTTCTTTATGGCATTGTGGTCCAGTAAATGCAATTTTAGATTTTGAAAATTGAGAAAAACCCCAATGGGTGTATGCCCACAAACTAAAGCTAAGCCTACACTACTGGCTAAATTGGCATTGTTATGATCAAAGCAGCGGTGTCCATTTAGCGGGTCTGGTGAAGACATGCTAAATTAATGGCAGAGCACTCTCCTGTCAACATCTGTACTCCACCGCCCCGAGAGGCAGAAGCTATGTCGGCGGGAGACCATCTTCCATCGACATAGCACAGTGTAGATTCTGCTGTAAGTCAACCTAAATGACATCAACTTCAGTTATGTAACTGAACTAGTGTAATTTAGATCGGTTTACAGCATTAGTGTAAACCAGCCCTAAATCCGCAGAATTTTATTTTCCTATGAGATTAGCAGCAGAGAGTACATGCCTTTAAGTTTCTTGATCACTAGCTTTTGCTTTATCAAGTTGGGATAAGACAGTTTTGCAGAATGACAGGCTAATCACTGTCCAGATTAAGCAGAGTTCCAACAGTAATAATACTCCTCTCCATCTCCAGTAACTCCTGAAGACTTCCGAAAGAAAACCAACCTTTGTTGATTTCCTCCCATTGCTCAGAAGGATATGCATTATCTTGAAGCCATCTTGTAGGTTCCTTTTGAACAGTAAAATAGGACATTTCTGCAAACGAGAAGCAGCTATTTTTCTACATACTATGTGTCAGGATTCAGTTTCTTATGTTGAGCCTGGAGTTGTTAGATTTTAATGTTTAAATCTAAACATGTGCTTTTCAGGTATGCAAATACAGACACAGTTTGTTCATGGAAAGTGCTGCTGGTTTTAACTAGGTAATAGAGAAGCTAGTTTAAACAGCATGCCACGCTTTTCACTGCTAATTCTAAAGGTGATTTTTATTTCTGTATTTCAAGTTGGGTAGATCATTTAAAAAGTTAACCCCTCTGACCCGGACTTATCTGGCACTGCAAAACTACTCAATATTTTTGCTTCCTTTTCCCCCCACTTACCTGCTTAAGTCAGTATTTCCCTATAGTCCTTTCAAAATGCCATGAATGACTGATTCAAGGTATGGAAATATGTGACCAACAAGGTCATCAAATGCCTTCATATCAGCATCTTTTCCAACTTACCTGTTTTTAAAGAGAGTCAGATAACTCAAGAATGGTCAACAAAATGGGATGCACATTTTAAAGTGTAGCAAGTATATGCTAAAATAAAGCTACACAGTTCTCAAAAAGAATGACTGGCTTTAAAATTATGAAATTCTTTTCCATTTGGATGACTTCTTTTTTATTCTTTTTTCTTTTTGCACCACTTGAATGAGATAGCTGTGTGTTGCCAATTGAGAATTAAAACTTGGATATACAGTAGGTGATAATTGAGACTTGTTTGTGTAAACTTGAAAATAATGAGCTCTCTCTTCATAATTCAATAAACACCTTAGCCTCTTTTAAATGCAGAACCAATTTGGTTTCTTTTATATTCTGATGCTAGGTTGATTATTGTTTATGTCAGAGCTTTGACAAAACAACAAAAGTCTCTTTTTGTAGATTGTAAAAAAAAAGTTTGAATGTGAAAGTGAGCAGATTCCTTGAAATTGCAACTCCTTGTCATGTTGTATGGGAACAAGAGTCTCAATATAAATGAGATATATTCATTGTCAACGGATTAAAACATGGGCTGTGCCTGACCATAATAGGATGGCAGACTGTTATAGCTATTGTAATGTATTGATAAATGAGGAATATTAAATTAACAAAAATCACCACTGAGCATTATTACTATTTCTGAGATCAAAGGGACACATGACGTGTTAAGATCCTAACCAGAAAGACTTAAAGGGGAAGAAACAGAAAGGAAAAAACCATTAAAGTTGTTAGTGTGTGTGTGGTCATAGTGTTGTATGTATGTTTAATAAAGGGTGCCACACCCCTGGGAATCAGTCAATGGCAGCCCTCTGTTATTAGGAAGACTGCTTTAGTTAAACTCCTGTAGCTCTCAGAGGTGCTGAGACTGGCTAGGAGGTGACAGGGGACCACCCATGAAAGGCAACACCAGACAGAAACACATCACCTTATCAGGAATTTTTCCTTCTAAAAAGGTTAAAACTTATCCCCTTCTTGTAATACTTCTATGTATCATACTATATAATCCCTCTCTTCTTGGTATTAAATCAGTTCAAATATTTGTTTATGTTTATCCTTTATTTTTAAAGCAAACTATGCCCACTTAACTCTTTTAAGCTCTCCTCCTGAAGAAGACCCTGATAATTTATGTTGCCTTTCACAGGATATTCTCTGATTTGTCAGCATCTTTCTGGAAATGTGTTAGAACTGAGTGCAAAATATTCCAGCTGCAGTCACCCCAGAGCCATTTAGAGAGGGACTGTTATTTCAGCTACTACAACGAAAATTGCATTGACCACCTCAGAGCCATCTGGCACTGCAAGCTAATGTTTAATTTCCTGTCTTTTAAATATTTTCTATCTGTGAGTTTTCTCCCTCACAGTTGCACCAGCTAACTCCAATCTGAATTTACCTTTGTGGGGATGTAGAACATGGTGAGGGGATAAGATAAGCAGTGTGTTCAAGTCAGTGAGTGTGTATGCATGCACATGTTTGTTGCGGGGGGGTGTAGGAAGGGAGCTTCTACACCTTCCTGTTGGTTTCATTTTCTGTTACATTCCACCCACTTCCTCCCAGCCCTCCCAAACACACAAATCCCTTCTGCATATAATTTACACTTGAAGGCTGAATTGATACAAATTCATCATTTTCCCCCTTTAAACAAAGTGCAACTTACACCACTATTTGCATCATTGCTGAAATTGAACCAGAATCTTCCATTCTTCTGGCTGCATTTGGATCATTGGTTTTGTAATAAGTTAATGGAACAAAATGGCTGCAAGGATTAGATTTTGTTTCATATTATCTAGAAATTCAGGTCCAGGAGGCCTGGGAGTTGCTTGCTATTCCGCTCAGCAGAAAGGCATGTTTAATAACAAACACATCCACCATTCCTAAAGCAGCTACTGTACAGAGAAATATTGTGTGTTCTTTAAAATGAAAAAAAAGCAAATTGATCCAATTTGTTATTGTAAATACCTATTTTGAAATCATTATGGTCACATTTTCCAGTATATTAAAAAAAATAGAGAGCCAGAGGTCTAAGACTGAGTAGCTCCAACAATCTTTAGTTAGCTACTTATCATTCCATTGGACAAGGTAAAACCAGCAATCTTCCTCTCTCTGTACTGAGGTACCAAGTAAATATAGAATTTAAACCCATTTGTAGCAAGGCTCCTTGGAGATGAATGAAGTAAAGATAGCAACACTATGTTTAAGTAACTTTTGAATATTAGCACATGCTGCCTCCACTAGTCTTGGAAAATAATTTAATTCACAAATAGACCAATAAAGTGACCTCACCTAGTTAGATTGATACAAAAGGGATTTGCTCATCTTGATATAATTGATCAGTGTACCTGAGTAAACTCAGTTCATACTAGCAGGAAACAGGAAGGCTCACATGCCTGGAAGAAAATAAAAGATTGTCAACACATGTCTACATAGAGATAAGGGGAAAATATAATATTTAACCCATGAATATTTGTTTGAATTTGTAAATGAATTCACTTGGTTCCTTTTTTTGTTTTTTCCCCCACAAAAACTTGAGCTTTTATGATTGATTGGCACACATGTCTGAGAGTGAACAAGTTGCACAGTTGCACAAGTATTAGTAGAAATAAAATACATACATGATATACTTGCATAGAAAGTGCATCAGCTAATCACAGAATGGACACAATACCATATTACTCATGTGACCAATCTCAATTAAGCAGCATATCTGGAATTTCAAATACTTAATCAATACTCAAAGTAAAAGTCAGAAAGACACTAGTCACATATTTTTGGATAATGAATAAGTGTGAGAACTTCACAATCTGCTTGTCAGTCTTCCACAGGCAGAAAATGAGACAAAGGGCCTGAGTTTGCCATCCTTAGTGTATATCTACATTGCAATCAGAGATGGACTGCAGCACGAATAGATGTACCTGGGCTCTCTTTGATCAAGCTAGCTTGAACAACAATAGCAGAAATGCTGCAGCCATACTGGCTAATCCCTCGAGTACATACTTAAGGTTCTCATCGAGGTTGTCCACGGCTTCGCTATTGCTTTTGCTATTCTAGTGTCAATGCTAGTGTCATTGATCTGGTACCTTAGTCTTCAAGGAGTCTCATGGGTTTCAGCGCGGCTACTTACTGAATAAAGTTATTCTTATGCTATTAAGGGTAGAGGATCCAAGCCCTGAATTTATCTAATTACTACTAATTGTGACTTTATCACTAATTTGCAGCACTTGTAGTGGGAAGTGTTATTCTAATAAATTGGCTAGGAAGCATGATCAAGAATAAAGTTCAGTTAGGTCACTTTAAATACAAAACTCTCCAATGCAATAAAAAGAATTAATCTTGATCTAGGCATAAAGTCCAACTGAATTTGGTAATTTGGAAATTTAGGAAGCGTCTGATAAAAAAAAAATAAGTGTGTATTTTTTTCATCTACCTAAAAGATTAGGACAACAACAGCTACAATTGAACTCTCCTGGAGCAGTGTTTGGAGCAAAATAAGAATGTTATACTGCCAGGCTAAGCTTGAAAAATACATCCTGGATGTGGAAATATTAGAAGTAAAAATGGAGAGGCTCATCCCATCAACAGATCTTCTGGTTTTTAATACAAATTTCCCCATCACAAAACAAAGAGGAAAATGTATTGTCAAAATAACGGCAGATAAAGCTGAAATTCAGAGAACTAGCACAAGGCCTATGCACCAATCTGAAATCATCTTTTTAAATGCTTAAACTGGATTTCCCTGCCTGGGCTTTCTGCAATGGGATGAATTTCATTACATTTGAGATGATACAAACAGCTATAGTTATAACATTGTTGCTATTTTTTATCATCAGCATAAAGGAGGTTAATCACCAAAATGCTTTAGAACATGTTATCAAACATTCCAAGTCTGCCCATGAGCTCACATGCTGAAAAGTAAATTCAAGTGCTGCTGACAACACAGCTGAAAGAGCTGGCCACATGAGTAACATTTCTTTGCTCCAGAATGCCAGTTTCTGAGACAGCAATAATTAGTGATTTTATCTGGGTCAAGTTTGCTCTCATTTGCACCAGCCTTGCAGTAAATGTGGCACCTTAGAGACTAACCAATTTATTTGAGCATAAGCTTTCGTGAGCTACAGCTCACTTCATCGGATGTGCCACAAGTATTCCTTTTCTTTTTGCGAATACAGACTAACACGGCTGCTACTCTGAAACCTTGCAGTAAATGAAGTTACTGATGTTTACCTTAATTTATGTTAGTAGTAGTAGTAGTAGTAGTAGTATTGTAGCACGAATCATGGGTCAGGATCACATTGTGCAAGGTGCTGTACAAAACACAAAATAAAAAACCACAGTCCCTGCCCCAAGGGGCTCATAATATAAGTATAAGAAAAGCAACAACACACAGATGGGGGAGTACAAGGAAACAACAAGACAATATTGGTCAGCATAGTACACTATGGTCTCAGTATACCAACAGCCTAACCATTGTCATGTTTTTATAGGAATCATGGAAAAGCAAAGTTTTAAGGAGGGTTTTGAAGGAGGCTAATGCATTAATTTTGTGGATGTTTATGGGAAGCTCCTCCCTACTGTGCGGGGCAGCAGAGGGAAAGCACAAAGGTGCTTGTTTTGATGAAGGCTGGCATCATGGGCTGATGGGATGTGAAAGCTGATGTCTTGATAGTGAATAAGAGAAGATAGCAGGGTAGGGATAGGCCATGAAGGTGAAGCCAAGCAGCTTATGTCTGATGTGACAGTGAAGGGTGAGCAGCAGAGGGATTCAAAAGAAAGAGGCATGGTCAAAGTAATGGGCTAGGAGAATGATCTTTGCAGCTGCGTTCTGAATAGATATGAGTGGAGCAAGGTTAAATGTGTCAAGATCAGAGAAAAGGGTGTCGTAGCAACTGAGACACAAGATGAAAGCCTGGATGAGAGTTTTACAGTGTGGTTGGATAGGCAAGACTGTTTCTTAAAGACGTCATTCAGAAAAAATCTGCAACATAGAAAACTTTATCTTACCTTATCAATTTTTGTTCTTTCTAGCAGGAAAGACCACAGATCCATTACAGTGTGTCTTACTCCTGCATGCAACTTCTTAGGGGCAGTAAGCAGACTTGCCAATTATGGCAGGGTGGGAGTGGTCACACCCCTGAAGACCCAGTCAACTAGTCAGTCTGAGGTAGCTCTACAAAGCCACTTTGTTGAGTGAAGTTCTTTAAAGTTGAATTCATGTGTTAATAGGGAAAACAAGAAAATTCACAAACATATGCTGTTTCAGAGCAACTTGAAAATCCATTCCAAGGAAATATATATATTGTGCCCACAAAGAAAATGGAGGAGGGTGCGACAGTTTAGGCCTCCCTCAGAATCATAGTCCTCACGCTGGATGGGTTGGAACTGAGGACTTTTATACTAGAAGAAAGGAAATTTTCAGGCAAGATAAGTTTTCCTGTTCTTCTTCACAGATCCATTAGAATGGAATGTCCAAAAGTAGTGTTATCACCAGAGATGGAAAACAAAGAGTAAAAGAGCACTCTTTTAAAATCTATGTGTCCTTCAGGAAAGTAAATAAAGGTAAAGGTGTGGAGTAGCATTGTACATTAAAAATGAGGTAGACTGTAAAGCAATTAGCAATGATGGAATGGACAGAACAGAGTCTGTTTGGGTCAAAATCACTTTGGGAAAGAAAGCTTCCAAAGGTTCCCCTGGGATAGTGCTTGGCAGTCAGCATCTGATTTGGATATGGATAGAAACTTCTTTAATGTTTTCAGTGAAATAAATACTACTGGGAATAGTGTGATTATGGGAGACTTTAGCTTCCCAGAAACTTGACCCAGAACATTCCCAGATCATTGCCACCAGATATATTTTGGAGGACAAGTGCTACTTATAATAGTTGGGCCCAGATTTTCTTGGATGTGATAGCTGACAGATTTCTTCACCAAATAGTTGCCGAACAAACAAGTAGTAATGCCATTTTAGATTTGGTATTCGGAAGTAGTGAGGATCTCATAGAAGAACTGGTTGTAGAGGACAATCTTGGTTCAAGTAATCAAGAGCTAATTAAGTTTGAACAAAATGGAAGGATAAAAAAAGTAGATCTGCAGTTAGGGTTCTTGATTTCAAAATGGTGGATTTTAGAAAAGGGAACTAGGGTAGCAGACTAGACTGAAGAACTCAAGGATCTGAATGTGGAGGACATATGGAGGTAGTTTCAGCAATTTTTACTTAAAGTATCAAGGAGAGAATGACCATTTAATTTGTAAAACTTAGGGAAAGTGTGAAAAATATGACCATGAAGCAGCTCTACATCTCTCTTTTTATGTGGCTATGAACCGTCAGGTTAGTACTTCTATGGCTCAGAATGAATTAGTACTTTTTAAAAAATAATTTTATTTTTGCATGCTTTGCCTTTGCATTGACTGGATCCCTCCAGACCACTAACTTAATGCTACGCTATACATATAGATCAGTTTGTAAAACACTTTCTCAAGGCTAAAGAGATGTGTTATATACACATCTGTATATTCTATTTTAGTTGATACCTCTTCCATATTGTGTAACTAGTTAGATTTAATTTTCTGGGCTTGGGTGCAGAATTTTGTCCTTGGAAGCAGATCTTTCTTATAGAGGTGGCATAACCAAGTGATCATTGCCACCAGAATTGGATCTGAGACTCAGGACCTTCCTAGCAACGTGAGGTCCCTCCCACATAAGGGTGCTCAATTCTGCCTTCTTGCTGTCATGCTGGAGAATGTTGTGATCAGAAGCAGTAAGTCATGCTTTTTGGCCGTGGGAAAAAAGTGCACAACTGTAGCTACAGCTTATTAATTTCTTCCTCTGGAAGACTTCAGTTTCTTTTCTGGATCCTGGAGACAGATAGGTCCATTGACAGGATAACTCAGGGACAACACTCCATTTTAAAAGATCTTAGTCTATAAACTCAGATCTCCTGGATTTTTCCTTCCTTTCCTTCCTATGATATTTATTTCATCTTTATGGGTAGTGCTACAACATACAGAAAGCATTCTCTCTCACACTTTTAATACATGTCCAGGAACGGAGAAAATTAGAAGCTCATAACCAGGTTGAAGAATTGGTACATCCTTCCTTGTTGATAAAAGCCATTGCCAAAGTGTAGTAGGCTATCACCAGTTCATCCTGGCTTGTTCAGGACTGGAGTTATAATCCCTAGGGCCTAATTACTCTTATCTTCTCCCCAACTGATGCCATGTTTGAAGTCTGTTCTTCAATTATCCTTGAATGACTTGTTCCCTGAATGATGTTCTCTACTCTTGAAGCTGTGTTCTGTTAAGTTGGCAGTTGTGGCATGGATGTGGTTGTTGCTGCTGCTCTGAGCAGGAGGCCTGGAAAAGGCTTCCAGCAGCTGCATGAGGTGGTTCAAACGGGCTAGCTGGCTGGGTCTTCAGGTGTATGGCTGCGCCCAGT
The DNA here is from genome assembly GCF_015237465.2 of Chelonia mydas. Classification (NCBI taxonomy): domain Eukaryota; kingdom Metazoa; phylum Chordata; order Testudines; family Cheloniidae; genus Chelonia; species Chelonia mydas. Next base: position 104,516,523 of record NC_051245.2, read on the forward strand.
CTGTCTCATTGACAAGTCTGGTTACTGCCCCAAGAAGCTGCTAGCAGGAGTAAGACCCATTGTAATGGCTCTGCAGACTTCCCCTACAAAGAATAGCCTGGATGTGAGGCTCTAGAGAGAAGCTGAGGTTGAAGATGACATCCTGGTTACACGGCTAAGTGATGAGTAGGATGATGGTGGTGTCCATAGTGATTGAGAAAGGAGGTAGCTGGGGCAGTCAAGCACCTAAATCACTTGGTAAATCTGGCCCAAAGTAAGAGAATTGCTACCACAATCTTTACAATGATCCCTATTTTCATCTTCGCCTATGTTTGTATGCTATTCTTGTTAAAATAGAGGAAAGGAAAAGAAACTGAATTTCATCAGTGAGGTGACTGACTAATTTGACATTATATCTGAGCGGAATTTGGAAGGAAGCCATCTGAAATGTCTTGGACACCTCTACCAGATGGGCAGAGAAAGGTTGCTGTGGCCCATATGCTGGAAAAATGGCCCATGTAGGCTTATATACATTGGATGAACTACATCAGCAGCTATGTGAGAAAAGATTCTATAAGCCAGAGCAACAAGGCCCAGGAGCATCAGTATTTGAGCTAAATGCTGAAACTGCTAATATCTGGAGCCTACTGCCCAGTAGGGGAGAAGAAAACATCTAGCCAAATGGTGTCAGTATACATAATTCATACCCTTTAATTGCAGAATATCAATACTATTAAAGTCACATACAAACAACAACTTTAAAACTAAAAACAACCACATATGTGCAAAATAAACAACACCCCCTACAAAATGATGCAATCCATAAAATATTGGCAAGATTGGTTTAAAAAAAAAGAAAAAGAAAAGGTAAACAATTTTGATGTAAAGCCCATTAGCCTGTGTGCAATCTTCGAAAAGACAGGCAATCTGTTCTATTCAAAGGCAGCCAAACAGGCAAAATCCCACTTCCTCTTTTAAACAAAGGATGTTATTTTTCCTGGGCACCAAGCGAGTTCCCTGAATATAAACATGAAGCTTTAGCTACATAGATTTACACAGGGGGTGGAGGGGAAACATTAAAAAGAAGACCAGTGTAATTCATTCCCTCATTTTAACACAGTAGCACTTAGAATAAAAAATCCAAATGGAATTGTTTTAGGCATGATTACAGTTCTATGTCTATACTCAGTTATCCCGAAAGGTGCATTGTAGTTAGGTACAGTATATTCTTTAGCAGTAGTTTTGTCAATGGTATTATTTAACAGGATAAGTGTATCCATGTGAAATCTCAAAAAGGGAATAATTAACATGGCATTAATGTACCTAGATCTCATGTAGTAGAGCATCAAACTGTGCCTATAAGGCACATTACTTCCCCTTCCCCAGGTACAGAGGGAATGTACCGGTTACACCAGCCTTTAGACCACACCCTTCATGGTTGTTCCTTTGCAGCAGTGTGCACCATAGGTGCTGGAACTAGGGGAGCTGCCACATCACCTGGCTTGAATTGTTTCCCATCACATACAGGGTTTATAGTGTGGTTCACTAGCTCATCACCACACTATACAAATTGTTCCAGCAATCCTGGTGTGCACTGAGGGAGGATACTCTACAGTGACCCTGCTGCAGGAACTGCAGTTTTGATTGGCACCCAATGGAGTCATGCAAGAAAGGGCCCCATTCGTGAACAAAAGCTGTTATAACCAACCTGGTCTTAAATTGGCAGGCATGGTAAACCACTCTAAAATACATGAGGAACCTATGAAAGGACAGTCATTCTCTTGCTTTCTCATATGCACAAATTCAGCTAGATGTATTGCCTCATGCTATAAGTGATTTGATTCTGCTCAACTGAAGTTGGAGGAGCTTTCCCATCAACTTCAATGGGAGCAGGAGCAGGTAAGGTTGTGAACTTGCAGAGGTTTAAACAAAGCAGAGCTTGCTCACTAGGATCAAAAATTAACCCTCTGCTGAGGGCCAGCACAACCTATTCACCACTTAGAAGAGGGTTTATGTGGTATTTAAGTGGCAGACTGGTCTTATGTTGGCCCTCTGCACAGAGGAGAATTTTACCTTAAGAGAAATTTTCCACAGCTCTTGCTGCTTTTGTTTAACACCCTTGACTCAGTTCAGGTGTAGGTTTCAAATGTTTTCCTTCTTTGAATTTCTATCACTTTTATAAATGTACCAAATGCTAGAACTGTGCAGTGAGAAAAACATTTGCACAGCTAGTAAAACCTGTGAAAAAATGTTTTCATCCACTTTTACACAAGTGGGAGAATATTACAGCCCATCCTGGGAATTCATATGATGACAGCCTAATATAAAAATACAAGGAGAGATACCCAAGTTGTTACAGTTAAGCACCCTAAAGATTAGATATTCATCAGACCTCTTAGTAGTGCAGCGTTAGGCTGGGAGTCTCAAAGTGAGTATTCTTGTGAGATTTCTCATACTTCCTGCTTCTGATTGGGTTATAAATGGCTTCAAGAATAGGCACTCACATAATATTTAACTCTTTCTCTCTCTCTTTGGTCCCACTCAGATCTAAGAGGAGCACAAATTGGAAAAATAATGAAAAGAGTTGCATTCCCCCCCCCCCCCCCAGACTCTAAAAAGTCTCCATCCGGGTTTAGTTCTAGGTTTAGGCAAAAAAAAAAAAAAAAAAAAAAAAAGAGGGAGGGGAGGGGTTTATTACCAATGTATTGCTCATCCCAGGTAAGAGGCCAAAATGTCTGGCCCTCCACTACTAAGTGGAGTAGAAGCAAGCATGTGTGCACCTGAGGTAGGGATAACTATGGCAAGCAATGAAGTTCAATCCTTTCCAGGAGGCTGATGCAGTTTAAAAGCGGTTTCTGATATTTTGAGACAGAACAAGGTGTTTCTACACCCAAAGATTGAACCATGGAAAACAGGAGTGAAACCTGTGGTGTGGGGACAATGCGCCTTTTCAAAGACAGAAAGGAGAACTGAAGGCTGGGGGTAAAAAAACTCCCTTTATTGTTGGACCTTTTTTTTTTTTTTTTTTTAAGTGACCTATCTTTTAAAAGTGGCAAATGTATTTCACATGGCCATGGAATGCATTAATAGAATTGCCCAAGACACATGCAAGAAGCCCTTTTTTGATTCTCTTCTGTATTTAAAGTGTATAGCAAGATCTTCAGCTGGCATAAATCAGCAGAGCTCCATTGGAGCCAATGGAGTCCATTGGAGCAAAGCCAATTTATAAAAGCTTGAGTATCTATGGGGCAGTAGAGTCTTTTTCCAAACAAGTGTCAGCTGCTACTCTTAGGACTTGTGTACATGTGAGGCAATAGATTCATGGTGTTGTACATTCACAACCTGGCTTGCTGCATGCTAACTCACTTGTGAACAAGCCCTTACAATATCATTCCCTCCTCTGCCCCTCCCAGCTTTTTCTCCTGGCTGCTAGGAGAAAGAGAACAGGCCTCATTTGTTTTCTCATTGGTGGTGGGGACGCTCCACTTCCTTCTTTCTCTTTCCATTCTATTTCTCATTCTCATCTTGGTGGCCTGGTAAGTGGGAGCTTTCCATGGATGCTGAGAAGCAGCAATCCCTTTCCCCTTTTCAGTCCTGGCTGATGGGAGAGCGGAGTGTTCAGTGACACTCGCAAGGTAAGTGACCTCTTTATGCCCTGTAGCTCTGGAAGCTTGTGAAAGGCTGCTCATAAATATCACAAATCTCTGGCATAAAACCCCATCCACAGTGACACCAAAGGGGCAGGCATAACTTGAAGTAAGGACTGGAGAGGAAAATCCCTGTCTGCCCAACCTTCAATATATCAGGGCTGGAATTCACTTCTAGATTCCCCTTCACATGCACCATCAGATGCAGGAAGCAATTCTCAGTAGCTCTTACATCGTTTGAGATCATGTTGATTGAGGCTTCATAAATAGGAGACGTGTGTGCGTGTGCGAGAGAGAGTTTTCCTCTCCTCCGTATTTTATAACTGCTTGGAGGGAGGGGTCTTTTCACCTGGTGCAGAAATAGTCATTTTATTCTTGCCAAAATGTGGATAATTATGGGGTGGACGGAAGTGTCTGGGCTTCGGTTAGTATGATGCTGAAAACCCCCTCACCTGATGTTATTAAGTATTAATGCAGTAGAAATACAGTCATATTTTAATCATTTTGAGCCAGATCCAATTATTATGCCTAATTGGGACCTTATTACTTTATGATTCATTTTATTTTTTTGGGAAAATTCCAAAATAAAAAGTCATAGTATAGAGTCTATCACAGAACATACTTTGCTCTGCAGTTTCAGCATATTCTTTTCCTGATTCTCATCTTTGTACGTTTTATTCTTTTTATTTCCAAAATACATCAAAAACTTTGAGAACGAATAAAAAGAAAGTCTCTGATCTGGGCGTGGGTCTGATTAGTGTGCTATTGTCTCAGTGTTCTAGTATGGTAGTATCCTTTTCCTTTTAAATGTTGTTAATGGTTTGGTGTCTAGAATGAGGAAGTTTGTCTGTCCTTTCCTTATCTTTTTCTTGAACAGTAATAGTTAATTTTACCATTAGTCATTGCTGGGCATTTGTGACCTATGATTCCTTGGAGGAAGCAAGCACAAATGCATTGAAGCTTACTTAACACCAAGGCTTAATTTGGGCCAATCTCTTGTTTTAGAGCTTCTGTGGCTGTTCTAACATGTGGGTCTTAACAGTCACTGTCGCAGCTGCGAACTGAGCTCTTAATATCTGGCACAAGCGCTAAGATTCTGCATGCATTCTATATACATAAAATTGCAGTGGTAATTTTACAGGCAAGCTTGAGACCCCCTTCAAATTGGGACTCAGAGCTTAAGCTCAGTGTTGTTCCTTTTGAAATCTGTTCCCTGTGATCATCCTGGATTCTTTAATCAGAAAAAAAGAAAAGTAGGGCTTGTGGAGCCTTAGAGACTAACAAATTTATTTGAGCATAAGCTTTCATGAGCTACAGCTCACTTCGGGTAGCTCACGAAAGCTTATGCTCAAATAAATTTGTTAGTCTCTAAGGTGCCACAAGTCCTCCTTTTCTTTTTGTGGATACAGACTAACATGGCTGCTACTCTGAAACCTTTAATCAGAAAGAAGCTTTTGTCATTTTTTAAGTTACTGGTTTCAAATTGTTTTCCTCCCCACCGTTTTCCATAAACCGAACAAATGACAAAAAATGATAAGATTCAACATGCAGTTTTCAATCACATTCGAGTAAAAAGGATAATAAACACAATTTCAGCATTTGCAATAGAAACTGTCAGTAATTCCCATTAAGGCCATGCAGTGGAATGCAAAACAGTCTGGGCCAGATCCTCAGTGCATGTAAACCAGCAGAACTGCACTGAAGTCAACAGAGCTATGCTTATTTACACCGACTGAGAATGTGGCTTTCCAATAGATTGGAGAGAATGTAAAGCATCATACCCTTAAAGTAATAATGGACAGTGGAGATTTCCACAATAGTTCTTTTGGAAAAATACTCTATCATTTTATGCAATATCTGCTTGATGCATCAATCATGTAAAATGTTTTAACTTGTAAAGAAAGTTAAAGAAGACATTGAAAAGAAACTAGACTTTCAAGCTGTAGAGCAAAGTTCAGTTGTTTATTGGGAAAAACAAGATTACAATTTCTCTTACCTGAAATATATTTGGTGAATGTGGTAGGTATTACAGAAATAAATAAAAAATAAAAAAAAATAAAAACTCCAGCATTTTAGGTCATGTCGTAGACAAATTGAAAAAGTGACCATAAAGTCTATTAATGAAAATACTAAGAAAAACGGAAACATTAGGTAAAAGACAAGCTCTGTGATATTGGAAAATTTGCTGCTTATGTGTCACAGTCTAACAAAGTGCTGTGTTAAGTAATTATCAAACATCTGACTTCAATGTCATTTAAAGAAGCAATTATATCAAAGTTGCTTTCTGCGCGGGAGGTCGTGGTGGTGTATATACACACCTATTAATGCACTTCAAATACAGCTTCAGGAAATCATATTGGAAAAAGATCACAACATGCCATAGAGGGATGTATTATTGAGTGAATGCTCTAAGCGCATTAATTTGTTAAAATAGTACCTGACCTTCAATGTTAGCATAAATGATTCAGTGGCATTTGAATTTCGGTAAGATGAAATACTGATGTGTATGTTTCCTATACAAATTTGTGTTTGTGCCCTGTACCCTAGTGGCTGGTGAGACATGAGCTTGAGGTATACATTCACACTAAGAAGGTGCTGGTCATTCATTGATCAGATCGAATACACAATAGAATAACTTTAAAACAAAAGATTTTCAAGGCGAACAGCGTATCTATTTCATGAGGACTCAATCAATACAGTTTTAATTCAGGTAGCTTTTTTCACCCCACCTCCAGTGGTACATTTTCCTCAGTAATCTGACCATGATCCCTTCCTGCCTGGATTCCTGCAACCTTCTCCTCTTTCCAGTCCAGCCTTTCACCATTCATTCTGTCCTCCATGCTGTCCAAAATCATTGTCATCTTCTCCTACCACCCTGACTATGTCACTCCCATATCAAAATCTTTGCACTGGTTTTTGTTCACCTTCCACATCAAATTCAAGTTTTTGGCCCTCACCCTTTTAGGTCTTTGGCTAACTGCTCTCCTTTTCCCAAGTCTCCTTGTTTGATTAAAACTGTTGAATACTTGCTCCCTTTTTATCTTTCTATGTTTATTGTTGGTGGGTTGGTTTTTTTTAAATATCAGTTGGAATTCTCTCATCAGCCTTGTACCCCAACAGAAGATTTTCATCAAAATAATTCTGATTAGAACCAAGGCCCTAATCACCACCACATTGAAACCACTCATGAAAAGACACTTCATCTAAGAAACCCATCCTTGATGATCCACCTAATGCAGAAGTAAAATATATTTTAATATAAATATACAAATAAAATTCTAAAGTAAAAAAAAAAAAAGAAATATGAAGATCTTCCTTCTGCCAAGAGCTGAACATACCTTCATGGATGTTTTCTCACTCCCTTTCCCCACCAACCATAATCTGTCATTTTTGGTAGTGTTTTAGACAAGACCACATTAAGTCATAAGCACAAACAACCCATGCTGAAGGTCCCAGCTGCTGGAGTCATATGATTACATCAGAATCTCAGTTTTTAGTATTTTAATTATCTAGACTTCATGGTTGCAAAAGTGAGAAACCCTTCAAAAACATGACCTGAGCATAACCAGTGTCAGCAGAGAGCATGAAACAGCAATGCTGAGGAGTGAACTGTCCCATGCACTTCCATAGAGAGTTAACTAAAAGACTCTCTTCTTTGGAGGTCCCTTCCAATGCCACCCTAGTAGAGGGTTGTGTGCATGACAGGATGAGGATCAATCCACCCATCCATCCAAACAGATACATATCCCAAAAGTGAGAGGGAACTGGGGCCTTCCTGTTATGACCCCTACCCCTCCAGTGGTTTGGGAGGGCTTCTGCTGTGGCCTCCAAGACTCCTTTGGGGAAGAGGATCTTAGCTGCCTCTCCTTGGGAAAAAAAATGGAACCCCCATTGTGCTGCCCTGCCTCTCTGGAAAAGAAGGGAAGCTCCTGCTACAGTTATGCCAAATGGTAAGCAGGGCTCTGATTTGGAGGCAGTGCGATGGCCACAGAAATGGTTCACAAGAGGCCCTAATCATACTGTGCTGAGGGCCCCATATTGCCTTAATGTGGCCAATTCTTGATATAAATTTACATTTTTGTACATAGCACCAGTAGCATGCTAGGCACTGCACGTTTGAAAAGTTTGAGTCTCTGAAACCTTGTCTATCCATCTGCTTGTAAAGACCTATGTAGCCTTATGAATTTCTGAATTAATATATTGATTATTGATGGATTGGTTTTATATTAGATCAGTGACCTGAGTTAAGAGTTTGACCTCCTAAATAACTATAGTATCAGCATTAGCAGGGTGAGAATCGCCATTAAGAATATCATTAGATTTGTGGACTCTGTAACATGAGGAACAGTAACCACAACTGATGTACTTAGAAGGTCTCAACCATCCTTTCATTAAGAATCATACTAAGCAGATAAAAAATATCAAACACAATACAATACGACAGGAAAGAAAGGGGTAACATAGCATGTCTAGTCCTAATGCTGGCATCACTTACATTTCCTGCTAGAGACCTTGAGGTGCCAACCATTATTCTCATCATCATCAGCTTCACCAGTAGTTGTCATTCTGGCCCTCTCCTTCCCCTATGCAGGCCAGGATATAGTCTTTATAGTATGCTATAATGCTACTTATTTTTATGCATAACAGTTTCAGCCCCTGTTCCTTATCTGTACTTCCGCACCCCACTGATTTCAGAGTGCCTGGTTTTTCATAGGCTAACCCCTTGGCACCACTTACATTCAGTAGAGTTCATATCAATGATTTACTGTGGTAATTTGCAGTCTTTGCAGAATCAATCAAGATGTTGCCCATAATCTTTCAGTATTAAACGGAGACACTGCAACATATTTTACACTCTGTTGCTGCATATTTTCCAGAACATCAGCACTTTAAGTCATCTTTTACTATAATCTTACATTTTACTAGGATAGGGTTCTCTCTCAGTCATGCTAACCTGTTTTGGGCCTGAAGCCTTTCTACTGCCAAACTATATATCTTACAGACCTAGGGCCTGTAGACCTTGTGTTACAGCCCTATCTTACTTATACAGGCAATACGTAGTTATCAGTGATACATACTTATTAGTCCCATACCCTGTGGTGTAAGCCTCCTTATATATCACTTAAATCTACAACTCAAATCTAACCTAATATATATATATATATATATATACACACACACACACACACACACACACATATGGTTATTTATATTTAGCTACAGCTATATACCTCTTTAGCACTATAATAAATAAAATGAACAATGGGCTTGACTTTTTCCCCTGCTCTACTCCACCTGAATAGTGTGGGCTGTCATCTGCCTTAGACAAGCATGCCAAGATTATGAAAGCCTGAATGTAATCATGGGGTTTTCACCCTACCTCTTAACTGAGCCACATTTTCCAACTTTGCTTCCCTTCTCCTTATGATTATGTCCAGCTGCACTGGAGCAACTGGTATCATGGATGATGTGACAGGGTGCTGCTCCTTCCGGCATACGGCCAGCCTAACATGCCTGGTAAGGAACCATAGCCCTTTTAAGGCTAGAATTTGAGGAAATGTCCGTCCCCAGTTCGAACACACAACTGTGTGTGTGTGTGTGCGTGCGGGCGGTGGTTTTAGGGTTTTTTTTGTTTTTATTTTTTTTTGGGGGGGGGGGGGGGGGGAATCTGATGGCCTGGAATCATCTGACTTTTTACAGGAGTATATGGAAAGCTATTGTCTTAGAGAAACCTGTGAGGATGTTCTTCTCTATGGGCAGGTGGGAGATCTAAGACTAGAGCCAGGGAGAAGCCCATTACAAGAAATTTAAGCATTTGGGGAAGGGTCAGAAAGGACTTTGGGCTGAATGTTTTGTTTAGCGTGGATAGATTTAATTTAATATTAACCAGATCTCACTCTATCACATATCCAACACCATATACAGGAAAAAAAACAACTCAGCTCAATACATTCAGCCAGAAAATTGGACTGAAAATCAACCTTTAATATTGCCTCACCATCACCAGTACAGAAAGAGGATCATTTTCTCACCAATGTGGAAACATTCACACACTTGGGCAGCACCATCAGCCTGGATGATGGAACAAGCCAGGACATCCGGAACAGAATCAGTAAAGCCAGAAACACCTTCAGGAGCTTAAATACACAGTCTGGAAATCATCAAAATAGAACACCAAAACCAAACTCAAGATTTACCAGAGCTGCATACTTTCAGCACTACTTTATAGTGCAGAATGCTAGGGAATGACAAAGTATGACATGTCCAAACTGTCTTTATTGCATACAATCTGCTGCAGAAAAAAATCTCCATATCTGTTGGCCCAGAACAATCTCAAACCAAAACCTATTCACACAGTGCAGCCAAGAAGCTATGAGCACGATCATTACCAGGAAGCCTTGGAGATGGATTGGCCATGTGCTTTGGATGGAAACTGATTCTATCACCAGAGTAGCATTAAGATGGACACCTGAAGGTAAGCGAAAACAATATGGTGAAGAGCTGTGGAAGCTGAGCTGAAAAAACCTAGGGCGCAACCGGGGAACTATTGAAAGACTTGCCAGAAACAGACAGGAGTGGAGGAACTTTGTCGCTGCCCTAAATGCCAGAGGCGTAATGGGAACATGAGGATGATGAACCACCAGACCTCGGAAAGGGACATTTTAGTCTGAAACCCCAGTGGCGTAGCATGTGATTACTCCAGTGCCATAGAAGGGGAAACAAAAGCACAGCACTGCACCCAGACAAAGAGGGTACCAAGACCCTTTAAGAATCCCGGGCTTTTGCCACCCTGTTTTTAAGTGTTAAAGATATATTAGATACATTGTAATAAACAGCACAAATAAACTGTGACAATACAACACAAACTCTGCAATAACATTATCACTTCTGATTTGACTAAGATGACTATCAGGTCTGTTCAGATTAAATTATAGTTAGGGTCCTACCAAATTCATGGCCATGAAAAATGCATCACGGACTGTCACCATGAAATCTGGTCTACCCCCCATGATTTCACAGTGGAGACCAGGGTTTCTCAAATTGGGGGTCCTTACCCAAAAAGGATTTGCACAGGGGTTATTTTAAGGGAGTCACAGTATTGACTTCAGAGCTGGGCAGCTGGAGAGTGGCAGTTGTTGGCTGGGTTCCCAGCTCTAAAGGCAATACCATACCATGCCGCCCTTATTTCTGCACTGCTGCCTTCAGAGCTGGGTGGCCAGGAAGTGGCAGCTGCTGACTGAGGGCTCAGCTCTGAAGGCAGCAGTGCAGAAGGGTGGCAATACCATATCATGTCACCCTTACCTCTGCCCTGGTGCTGGCAGCAGCTCTGCCTTCAGAGCTGGGTTCCCAGGCAGCAGCTGCCGCTCTCTGGCCACCCAACTCTGCCACCGTTAGCAGCAGCCCAGAAATAAGGGTAGCGTACCGCAACCCCCTCTGCAATAACCTTGCGATCCCCACACAACTCCTTTTACGGTCAGGACCCGTACAATTACAACACCATGAAATTTCAGATTTAAATAGCTGAAATCATGAAACTTACAATTTTTAAAATCCTGTGACCGTGAAATTGACCAGAATTGACCTGAATTTGGTAGGGGCCTAATTATAGAATTAGGCAACTTGTATCACCACTTTGCTTAGCCTTGATTATACACTCTGATTGCATATACTAGCCTCTGTTGGGTGCAATTCAGCATCAAGCTACTCCCCAGACTACCAATATCCGTCATATGATCTAAAATACTCTCTGTGTTATTCATCTGAATCCTGAATGTCAAATACTGGCTGTGCCTTGAAGGGAGATGGGTCTCTGACCCTCCTGTGATGGTCAACTCTCCTTAAAGGGACAGCCACTCTGCCACACTTGCTAAGAAGTTTCTTAAAATATTTGACTGCATCTGGTCTGGAGTTCTCAAATACTATTTTTCACAGCTGTTGTTCCAGAAACTACCTACAGTACTATACAACTGGTGTCTAAGTGTCCACTTCATTCGTGGGTTCCTATTCCTTCACTTTAAAGAAATTAGTTTCACCCTTAGGGATTACTGTACCATTTAAAGTTCATAACTGGCTCGTCTCCCCCATCTGAGACTGGTACATATATTTAAGACTCTCTCAGCCCTTATCAAATAATTAACTCCCAAGGGGCATGGGAGGGATTTTTTTCCCCTTCCTCCTTTTCCTGCAGGCCAAGCTACTGCTTACTTGGAGACTTTTGCACAAGCACAAAAAATATTCTTCTTTAAAAGTTTGAGAGTTACAGTAGCTAATGAAAGCATTCTGCCAGAGGACTTTTTTTTAATTAACTTCATTTCACTTTGGGGAGCTGTGATGCAGTTATTTTGGGCTAGTGCAATTGCTGGATGATAATGTGCAACCTGGTATCTTGTGCATGTGTCTCACTATACTGTAGAAATATGTTCTGAGAGACTCTGGAATACTCAAATCTCCATCCAATATTTTCTGAACAATCTTTTATGTGGTACATGTTCCACTTATTGAACTGTCTGTTAGAGTCAGAAAAGTTAGTGCAAAAGTATTCAACTTGTTATTGTACAGAAGTACTTCTGTTCATCTTGTTAGTCATATCCACTTAGTTTACTAACATAACATTTCACTATTATAAGCAATGCAGAGCCAATGTCGCTGTGGAAAAGCTATCTGTATGTGTGTGTATTTCATACATTATCAATAACTGCCAGCTAAATTCTAATGCCAGAATCTTTATTGTTGGCAACGAAGTACAAAACAGAAAGAACTGAGCTTGGTTTTCAGAGAGAGGATGAGCTTGCAGTTCTGACAATTAGAAAAACCTGGTTTTAGCTTATAAAAAAGAGTGCATTTCGTATGGAAATCAGTGATGGAAATGAATACAGAAAAAAACAAGACACCATTTTTTACAGTAGCACTTCAAAAAACAATCACTCTATGGCTAATGGGAAGAATCATAGACTTTAAGGTCAGAAGGGATGATTATGATAGTCTAGTCTGACTTCCTGCACAGCACAGGACACAGAATCTCACCCACCCACTCCTGAAACAAACCCCTAACCTAGGTCTGAGCAATTGAAGTCCTCAAATCATGGTTTAAAGACTTCAAGGTGCAGAGAATCCTTCAGCAAGTGACCCGTGCCCCACGCTTCAGAGGAAGGCAAAAAAAAACCCAGGGCCTCTGCCAATCTGCCCTGGAGGAAAATTCCTTCCCAACCCCAAATATGGCAATTAGCTAAACCCTGAGCATGTGGACAAGACTCAACAGCCGGACCCCAGGAAAGAATTCTCTGTAGTAACTCAGATCCCATCCCATCGCAGGTCATTGGGCATATCTACTGCTAATAGTTGAAGATCAATTAATTGCCAAAAATTAGGCTATCCCATTATATCATCCCTTCCATAAATGTATCAAGCTTAATCTTGAAGTCAGATATGTCTTTTGCCCCCACTGCTTCCCTTGGAAGGCTGTTCCAGAACTTCACTCCTCTGATGGCTAGAAATCTTTGTCTAATTTCAAATCTAAACTTCCTGATTGCCAGTTTATATCCATTTGTTCTTGTGTCCACAGTGGTACTGAGCTTAAATAATTCTTCTCCCTCCACAGTATTTATCCCTCTGATATATTTATAGAGATCAATCATATCGCCTCTCCGCCTTCTTTTGGTTAGGCTAAATAAGCCAAGCTCTTTGAGTCTCCTTTCATAAGACAGGTTTTCCATTCCTCGGATCATCCTAGTAGCCCTTCTCTGTACCTGTTCCAGTTTAAGAAAGATGGGAGACCAGAACTGCACACAATATTCCAGATGAGGTCTCACCAGTGCCTTATAATGGTACTAACACCTCCTTATCTCTACTGGAAATACCCCGCCTGATGCATCCCAAGACCACATTAGCGGCTCATAGTCATCCTGTGATCAACCAATACTCCGAGGTCCTTCCTTTGTTACTTCCAAGTGATGCGTCCCCAGTTTATAACAAAACTTCTTGTTATTAATCCCTAAATGCATGACCTTGCACTTTTCACTATTAAATTTCATCCTATTACTGTTACTCCAGTTTACAAGGTCATCCAGATCTTCCTGTATGATATCGCAGTTCTTCTCTGTATTGGCAATACCTCCCAGCTTTGTGTCATCCGCAAACTTTATTAGCACATTCCCGCTTTTTGTGCCAAGGTCAGTAATAAAAAGATTAAATAAGATTGGTCCCAAAACTGATCCCTGAGGAACTCCACTAGTAACCTCCTTCCAGCCTGACAGTTCACCTTTCAGTGTGACCCGTTGTAGCCTCCCCTTTAACTAGTTCCTTATCCACCTTTCAATTTTCATATTGATCCCCATCTTCTCCAATTTAGCTAATAATTCCCCATGTAGAACCGTATCAAATGCCGTACTGAAATCGAAGTAAATTAGATCCAGTGCGTTTCCTTTGTCTAAAAAATTGGTTACCTTCTCAAAGAAGGAGATCAGGTTGGTTTGACACGATCTACGTTTCGTAAACCCATGTTGTATTTTGTCCCAGTTACCATTGACCTCAATGTCCTTAACTATTTTCTCCTTCAAAATTTTTTCCAAGACCTTGCATACTACAGATGTCAAACTAAGAGGCCCGTAGTTACCCGGATCACTTTTTTCCCCCCTTTCTTAAAAATAGGAATTATGTTAGCAATTCTCCAGTCATACGGTACAACTGGTGAGTTTACAGATTCATTAAAAATTTTTGCTAATGGGCTTGCAAATTCATGTGCCAGTTCCTTTAATATTCTTGGATAAAGATTATCTGGGCCTCCTGATTTAGTCCCATTAAGCTGTTCAAGTTTGGCTTCTACCTTGTATGCGGTAATAGCTACTCCATATCCCCATTCCCATTTGTCATCCTACCATCATCCCTAAGCCCCTCATTAGCCTTATTAAAGACTAAGGCCATGCCTAGATTATCCTTAACCTCCACTCCAGCCTCAGTGTTTAACAGCCCCACTTCTTTCTTTGTTTTCTTCTTATTTATATGGAGACAGAACCTTTTACTATTGATTTTAATTCCCTTTGCAAGATCCAACTCTACATGGCTTTTGGCCTTTCTCATTTTATCCCTACATGTTCTGACCTGAATAAGGTAGCTTTCCTTGCTAATCCCTCTCATCTTCAACTCCTTGTAGGCTTTCTGCTTTTTCTTAATCACCTCTCTGAGATGCTTGCTCATTCAGCTTGGTCTACAACTCCTGCCTATGAATTTTTCGCCTTTCTTGGGATGCAGGCTTCTGATAGTTTCTGCAACTTTGACTTGAAATAATTCCAGGCCTCCTCCATCTTTAGATCCACAAGTTTTTTAGTCCAATCCACTTCCCTAACTAATTTCCTTAATTTTTTTAAAGTTAGCCCTTTTGAAATCAAAAACCCTAGTCACGGATCTATTTTTTTTTATCCTTCCATTTAGTTTGAATTGAATTAGCTCATGATTGCTTGAACCAAGGTTGTCCCCTACAACCATTTCTCCTCACTACTCACCACAACCAAATCTAAAATGGCATCACCTCTTGTTGGTTCAGCAACTACTTGGTGAAGGCATCCATCGGCTAACACATCCAGGAAAATCTGAGCCCTATTATTATTACTAGCACTTGTCCTCCAGTCTATGTCTGGGAAGTTAAGTGTCCCATGATCACACAATTTCCATTAGTATTTACTTCATTAAAAACTTTAAAGAGGTCTCTATCCATATCCAAATCGGATCCCGGTGGTCTATAGTACACTCCAAGCACTATCTCAGGGGAGGGTCTAGTAGCTTTCTCCCCTAATGTGATTTTTGCCCAGACAGACTCTGTCTTATCCATTCCATCACTTCTTATTTCTTTACAGTCTACCTCATCATTGATGTACAGTGCTACTCCACCACCTTTGCCTTTATTTCTGTCTTTCCTAAACAGCACATACCCTTCAATACCTGTAGTCCAGTCATGACTACTATTCCACCATGTTTCTGTTATCCCTATAATATCTGGTTTCACTTTCTGCACCAGTAGCTCTAGTTCCTCCATTTTGTTACCTAGGCTCCTCGCATTAGTGTACAAACACCTTAATTTTTGCTGTTTGGCCTCACTCACATTCTTTACCCAATTAGGCACAGACATTCTACCGCCAGAATCACCTATTAGACTGGTATGTACACTACCCTTCCTCCTTATGTCCATTCTCCTACCCATGGCTGTATCCGTTCTTGCTTCATTTTCTTCCCTCTCAATGTTAAAATCTGGCGTGGAGACTACCTGGACATCTCTCAACCATCTCCCCCAGATTCCTAGTTTAAAGCTCTCTTGATCAGTTGTGCCAGCCTCCATC
Source organism: Chelonia mydas (assembly GCF_015237465.2). Taxonomy (NCBI): domain Eukaryota; kingdom Metazoa; phylum Chordata; order Testudines; family Cheloniidae; genus Chelonia; species Chelonia mydas. The sequence goes on from NC_051245.2 coordinate 104,532,478, forward strand.
CTAGAAGTCCATTTCCCTCCTTACTCAGGTGAAGTCCATCCCGAGAGAACAGTCCTCTGTCCATGAATGCTTCCCAGTGGCCATACATCCCAAAGCCCTCCTTATAGCACCAGTTCTTGAGCCATCTGTTGAGCATCATAATCTTGTCACACCTTTGTTGCCCTTCTCAAGGAACAGACAGAATCCCACTGAAGATCACCTGAGCCTCGATTTCCTTAAGCATCTTCCCCAGCCTGGCATAGTCTCCCTTGATATGTTCCAGTGAGAATCTAGCTGTATAATTTATTCCCACATGAAGGACAATCAGTGGATTCTTTTCTGCTCTCATTAGGATCCTCTTCTGCCTCAGGTCCACATCCTGTACATTAGCACCAGGCAGACAGCATACCCTTCTGTTCTCTGGATCAGCTCTTGTTACAGGTCTGTCTATTCTTCTCAGTAAGGAGTCCCCAATCACATAGTCTTGCCTTTTCCTGGTGATGGTGCGATTCTCCAGGCTATCCCCTGTTCCCTCTGACTGCAAGTCTTCTCGATTCCTATTGTCCCTTGCAATCCTCTGCAACCCATCCTGTATCCTCCTGGGGCTCATATTTTGGTGGTGTTATCTCCATTGACTCTTGCCCTCTTCCTATAGGACTAGCAGCTGTTCTCTTCTTCCTTGCCTTCTCCCCTTCAGTGACCACCTGCTGTGCTCCTTCATTTTCCAACTCCGCAAACCTGTTCCTGAGCTCTGTTTCTCCTTCACTAGACTGTCTTTTCCTCTGCCTGGTTCTCTTAGTCACATGCTTCCACTGTCCACTTTCCTCATCTAGCAGTCTCCCCTCAGAGTTCTTTGGTCTTGCTTCCATCTGCAAGTCTGAGCTTTTCCCTTCAGCCTCCTCATGTCTTTGCTCCATCAGCTGCTCGAACCCATACAACCCTCACCCCTTCTAGAGACTTGATAAAATTAGAGAGGATTGGTCAAAGACCAGTCAGAGGATGACACGGTGGAAAAACAAACAATATTGATGACATTATTGGTATTATGATTAAAGGATAAAATAATGAAATCACAGAATGTGAAAATTGGGCAAGACTCAAATAGAAGGCAGAAAATGGATAGACTTAGGCCTGGATATTATCCTGAACTTAATCATCACCGCTGGATATGATAGTTACTTAAGGAAATGTAAGCAAACCTAACTTTCACACTTACTTTACTTTGACACCTGAATCTGTAGTTGAGCTCCTAAACATCTTGTCTGAGATACTTTGAGCAGGCTTTCAGAGAACCATGATGATGGTATAAAAGCCTAGGTAGATGGAGATAGCAGATAGCTAGATGGACATGATTTACTTAGATTGTAAGGTCTGTGAGACAAGGACCACTTTTTCTTTGTGTGTGTACACAATACTGTGCTGGGATGGTCTGCCTGTTTAAAGGCCAGAGGCATGGAGTTGGCCAGCCCCGTCTACTTAGCCCTGCCTACCACACCTGGAATATGGTCTGGGGTAAATTAGCAGAACCAGCTGGAAATGGAGGAGCTGATTCTTCTATAAAAGGAAACAGGAAGCTGAAAAGGAGAAAAATGCTCAGGAAGGTGTAGAGAGACTGCAGAGAGTTAGAAAGGCCCCTGCAGGAATGACCCTGAGACACTAGGGGAGTTTGAGACTGTACCCAGCTTAGGGCTGGGGGGTAGGAGGAGAGACGTTTGTTGTTATTTTTGAACATTAAGTTAATAAAACAGACCCTAAGAAAAGTAGTGGTCAGTGGACTTATGAAAGCCTGCATGGAATTTTATTAAAGAAGTCCCTTGAAGGGGGCGGGAGGGGGGGAGAACCTGAGGCAAAGCAACCTCTGGCCATGATGGGCACAAGGAAGGCAATCGGTCCAATGAGAAATGCCTGGCAAAATGGGGCCCTGATTCCTGACTGGAGCCTCTGCAGCCATATTACTAAATATAAACAAATGAATGGAAGTGATGAACATTTATAAGAATAGTGCATGGATATGGACCTTTTATAATTGTATTATGGTGACAGGTACCAGTAGCTTGTTCATTAGGGTTACTGATGCACAGGTGCAGAGGGTGAAACTCTTAGAAGGTGCTAAACATGCCATGCAGCAACCACACACAGAAAGTTAAGGGTATTGTATGGGTTAAAACACCACACTTTTTTCCTGGCTATGAAAGTTCTGAGGTTCCTTTGTGCTGCAGCCGCACAAAAGGAGGGTAGATGTCCAGGCTCACCTTTCCAGGCCTTATGAACTTAGTGAGAAGCCTTGGACTAGCAGTTTCCCAGGTGTATAACTCAGGGGATTGGGCAGGAAGAGGAGGCTGTGAAATAGACTTGAGTGGGGCCCTGGGGAGGGAAGAACAAAGCAGCTTCTAGGACAGACGTGCCTTCCCTGAGGTTTCTGCAGGAGCGTGTTGCCTGAAAGCCTTTTGTTACCACCTTGTTTGAGAAAACAAGAGATTTGTGTACATTTTTAATATAAACAAATTACACTAAGAAAATAATTGGCTGTACTTTACCACTTTGTCCAAAAGGGAAGCTGGTATGCAAGGCCTCCAATTTTGCTACCGCTTGGTAAAGGAGCAACACTATAATAACTACATAGTGCCTTTCTTCTTGAATATCCAGAAAGCACTACACAAACCCATATGTACAATGCCACTGAAACGTGGCCTCCTATGGGAGCAGGATGGCATCTAACTGCCACAAAACACACAGTGTAATAGTGGGTAAGAAAAAAAATTACACTAGGATAGTACGGCAAAACTGCTCTCACAAAAAAGGGCAATAGTATTTTAAAACATTTTTTTTTGGTAAATAGAACCAAATGTCTGAACATTTCGTTAAAATGCATTATCTCTATTTGTGTTAACAGTTTCCTGACCTACAAACACAAGTCACTAGAGCAGAGTGAAGTTATTTCACGTGAAACTTTTTTTTTCCCTGATGAAAAATGCAGATTTGGCAACTAATATTTTGCAAATTTGTGTCCATTGGGCTGAGTTGTTTTGGGGGCTGAAAAAAAAAAAAAGTCTAAAAAGTTCAAAAAAAAATCCAAAATATTTGTTTTGACACTTTTGAAAAAAAAAGTTTTGCTTAAGCTGTTTGGAACATATTATTAAAGAATAAAAAACTAAAATTGAAATGAAATGTTTCATTTGACCCTAAAAATTTTTTTCTTTGACTTTTTGATTCACTGAAAATTTTGAGAAAGTTAGTTTTTGGTTTGACCCAAAACAATTTTTTCCCCTGGAATAGCTAGTGAACCAAAAATTCAGTTATTTGGCCAGCTGTAAAAGATAGATACTGCAATTTCAGTTGACTTTGCCCACTTTTTGCAGGTGGTGAATCTGCCCCTGTGAGTACTGCCCAAACATCTCCACAGATGTTCTTCTCTCTGTTCATCTTCTGTTGCCAGTGCTATGAAAGAACTAAGTTGTAAGTGAAAATACAATACTCCAATATTTCTTGACCTCTCCATTTATATTTGCTCTGAGCTAAAATAGAGAAATAGCTTGGACTTAGAAGCAACTAAACTTAGTCTGTTCAAAAGAAAATATTGTTGATATTACTTATATGCAATAGCTTAATAGCTGGAACACTGAATACTAGGGAATTATAAGCTATTAATAGTTTTTCCATGTTAAGCCTTATTGATGTCCAGCTGAATTAATGATGCAGTGACCAAGTTTAAATTGTTTATGTATTCATCTGGTGTTAGAAAATATTATGACCATTAATCATAAATAAATTCACATTAATAGTGTAAACTCATGCAGCAGAAGCATGTAAGATTAGAGGTCTTGGCATGATTTTATTTCAGAGATGGCATTCATAGTGCATCCTAATTCTTCAATAAATATCAGCTGGGTTATGAACAGTTTGGGAAAATTAGCCATCATCACCTAATCAGAGCAGTTGACAGGTCCAATTTAATTTAGGTGGTTGAGTCCCAGTGATGAAATAATGGTGTCATTCTATTGAATTCTGATATAGCACTTGACATGAAGCATTGGCACCACCTGTGACCATTCTGCTTGCCTGTTGGAAAGCAATGTGAGTAATTCAACTCTTGCTGTTTAAAAATATATGCTATTCATTTTTTTCTTTTGTGATTACAACTTTAAAATGCAAAGGCGATCGTCTTTTGTTGATCTGTGGGTAGCTTTTAATACATTTCATTACTGTTTAAGCAATTATAATTTCTGAAGTTATTATTTGTACTAATGCTAGAAGACTTATATAAACCCCCAAAAGCAAGTGCACAGAAACTCACTGGGGCAAATTCATCTCTGGTTTAACTCTATTGAAGTCAATGGAGTTACAGCAGGGAATAATTTATCCCATTGGCCATTCAGTTTCTTATAAAGGATTAGAAAAAAACCCCAAAAGCTTGATTTCAAAATCCAATTAAGGTTGCTTAGTGACAACCTTTGTTTACCCATCCCATCACTTAAAAAACCCAAAAAGAAAAGGAGTACTTGTGGCACCTTAGAGACTAACCAATTTATTTGAGCATAAGCTTTCGTGAGCTACAGCTCACTTCATCGGATGCATACTGTAGCTCACGAAAGCTTATGCTCAAATAAATTGGTTAGTCTCTAAGGTGCCACAAATACTCCTTTTCTTTTTGCGAATACAGACTAACACGGCTGTCACTCTGAAACCTTAAAAAACCCAAGCATTTAAAAAGTATAAGGAAATGAACATTACATCATACACATTCCAAATAATCTCCATACGAAGAATTGTTTAAGTGCGTATTTCATCACCATAAGAAAACCTTAAACTCTGACCATGTAATCTGAGAGTGCAAATTCATGGCTTGGTCACCAGCGATAAGGGTTGTATTTCCAGCTCCTATCCAAGCTTCAACAGAGTTACGCTGATTTATACAAGATGAGGATCTTGCCCTTTATTTTTTCCCTTTAGCACCTTCTAACACTGGTTGTGATAAGTGAAAAACCTAGTTAAAATAAGGCACGTTCAGATGAATTCATTTTCAATGTTGAAGTCAAATTTAAAATTCTGGATTTGGATTCAGCTCTGAACTTTGTAATTGGTGCCTATCCATGGAACTAAAATGAAACCTTAGGTCAGGACACTGCTAAACTTTGGGAAGTAAATACATGCATTATATGCCTAAACATTGCTCTATGGACTGTCTTCAAGGGCTCTAACCTGCCATCCTTACTCATGCTGAGTATCATCTGCAAGTAATCCCATTGAAATTAATGGAAATGCTTACAAAGCATGAGGAAAGGGTAGCAGAATCAGTATAACTGTGTAAGTAAAGCCCAAATATTTTGGGGACTACAATCTTGTTAAGCCAATACTTCCTTATGTCTGTTATCTCTTATTGCTCAGAGCATGCTGGAAGGTTCCAATTCATGCGTAGTCCCATGATCAATAGGCATATGTGCTTGCAGTATCTTGTGTGCAAAACAGAAAGCAGGGGAAAGGGAGGATGGAGGCTTGTAAAAATGACCCAGAGTAGTACCTTTTGTTTGCTTTTAAATTCCTCTTTGTCAAGGATCAAGAACTGTTTAAATGCAGTTAATGGATTTGAGAGAAAGATAGTAAAATTGAAATTTTCAGCTCCAAGACACTTACCTGGAAGTCATAGGATGACAAGCCATTACCATGATGTAACAGATTGTCAGTTTATCCTAAAGCCAATATTCCGAAGGCTAGACCTTTACTCTCTTAATTTAATAATTTAAATGCAAGTCTGACAGCAATAGCATACTAAGCTGCTGAAAGATTCTGAACTGCATAGAGTAATGCTCTTGTTGGATAATCTGAATTACTTCAATATGTAGTCAGGTACATGACAGTAAAATGTTAGACTACTAGAGTAACTAGCCAGCATATTAGGCCTTACTCTGCATATTAGATGAAAAAGCATTTGCCACCAGGACTGACTACAGCTGCTCTGTAAGGCTCCCCCTGCAGTGACATTCAGACAGCACCGCAGAAAACTGAAAATGGTGCCCTTCTTTGGGGAGAGCAAAGTGTTCTGGGAAAAGAATTCCCCTCCAACTTGTCTCATTGAGATCCAGAAACCTAACATCTCACTGTGATTATTTGTGTAGCAGAACTTGAACTTTTTGTTCCAAAGTGAATGAGTAATGTATAAGTGTTGTGCAGTTTAATACTGTTTTTTTTCTCCCTGAAGCTTCTTGGATCGGGTTTTGAATAACTGATTTAAATGTATAAATTGGCCCAAGCTTGGCAAAACTGAAGAATATTTAACAGGACACAGATGGTGCAGAGGAAAGCAATATCCAGAGATTTGGGTGACTTCAGTGCTCTCTAACCCTCCACCAGCTGCTTTGGCTCAAGTGTGAATAAAGACCCTTTAAGAATCAATAAGTGTCTTATATTTTGCCTAAGTATTGCCCACCGAACCAAACTGACACCACAAACAAAAGCAACCATTTGTCTGTAAATATATTAGTGAAAAGGACATTGCAGCTTAATAAATTAACATATTTAATCTTAAGTATCACGGATTGCTTGCACATTGCTAGTTTCCATCAGCCATCTGATAGGAAGAAATGCATTTAACAACACTTTATGTACTCTGTTTTCAGTTTTAATGGTACCAGAAAATAAGACAGACAGCAAATGCCTGAAGCCAGAGGAAAATGAGAGAGAGACACTCAATTTCTTTCTTTACAAACTATAATAAAATCACAGTCAATAGATTATATTTATTGGAATCATAAAACGACACTAGCCACAGTTTACAATTAAGTCCTCTGGGGTTGTAAGTGCTATATATGGTTTCTTCAGCTTGTAATGAATGATTACTAATTGCAGGGCACAGATTATTGGTGTAGGCATGTGAGCTCTGATATACCAACATAATATAAGAGAACCTTGAGCAATGTCTTCTGTTTTCAGAAGGCTGAATTTGATAAATTGATCTTTTTGTTCCGAATAAACGTTAAAGCACAAGTGATGGAGTAGAGTTTTGATTGAGAATAGATTTCAGGGCACTAGATGTTGACTGTGAGATTCTAACAATACTGCATGCTTTTCTTTAGTGTTACTTTGTATTCTTTCTTTCTCTCTCTCTCTCATGCGCACATGTGTATGTATTACAAATAGCATTCCTGGGTCTTTAATGCTACAATTAAAGTTACATTCAAATGTCCATTATAGAACTTATTTTCTCATGCACATAACTTTCTCAAATAATTCAATTTAAAACCTGTTATAACAGTACTGCCAATCTTGAGTATTTTTTTTTAAAGAAATCACATAAAAGACACCTGAAATCATCAGATTTGCTTAAAATTCACAACATTTTAATACAACTATAAATTTAAGAAAATGATAAATGAAAGGGCCTTAATTTTTTATTGGCTTTCTAAAGTTTGAGCCTTTAGCGGAAAGTCATCCACCTTCAATTGTATATGAGCAGTTCAGGTTCAAAACTCAATCTTAAATGCCCACACAAATATGTAAGCCTCCCAGCTGGCCATTCAAATGATTCCATTTAACCGCTGTTAATGCTTGGGGTGGGAACGACTGCCATTCTCTCTCTCTCCATCCTCTCACTTATCACCATCCTATCTATATCTTTCCCCCATTCCCATAATCCCTTCATGTTAGTCCAGAGTCCACTGCTTCCATATTTGTCTTCCCTTACCCCACAATATACCTCTGTATTTGGCACTGGTATGATTACTAAAGAAATACAGTGTCCAGTTCTGTTGTTCACAATTCAATAAGGAAGTTGATACATTGGAGAGGGTTCAGAGAAGAGTCACAAGAATGTTTAAAGGATTAGAAAACACACCGTATAGTGAGACTCAAGGGGCTCAATCTATTAACTTTCAAAGAGAAGAGTAAGTCTGAAGTACCTACATGGAGAACAAATATTTAATAATGGGCTCTTCTGTGTAGCAGAGAAAGGTGTAACACATTCAAATGTCTTGACAAATTCAGACCAGAAATAGGGTGTACATTTTTAACTGAGAAGATAATTAACTGCTGGAACAAATTACCAAGGAGTGACTCTCCATCACTGACAATTTTTACATCAGGATTGGGTGTTTTTCTAAAAGATATGTTCTGGGAATTATTTTGGGGAAGTTCTATGTCCTGTATTATTCTGGAGGTCAGTTTAGATGATCACAATGATCCCTTCTGGCTTTGCAATCTACCAAGAGGTCTCCTACCCCTCTCATTCTCCCTCTTTCATCTCTATTCATCTGGACCAGCCTCAGTTTCCTGCTGTAATCCATGTTCCCTATATATCCTCAGTCTCCATCCATATGTGACAACCCCCCCATCTGAGTTCTCTATGAGCATTGAACCCAAGATGTCTAGTTTCAAAGCTCAGTCCTACACCTCTATCACGTCAATCTAAGAACAATATCCATCAGCTAGGAGCAGCAGTAAGTAGTTACCCTCTCTGGATCAATCAGAGATGGGAATAGAGACATATTTGGCTAGTGTGTGTTCCATACCCCACTTCACCTGTTCTCCTTCACTCCCCCTCTGCCTCACATTCCCATATCTTTATAGTTTGTTGACTGAGTAGTTTCTGAACCACAGAGAACAAGCCAACTTCTTTCAAGACAATATGGCTTCAATCCCACTGGAAACAATGGGAAATAGAGACCATCTTTACTAGGGGCAGCCTCACTTGTACATGCAGAGGCAATTAGAAAATGATAGTTATTTTAACCGAAAGCATCTTCAGGCTTCACTTCCATTGGAAGTAATGGGAAATGTCAGTTATTCTGAGTAAGTGTAAAATTCATGAGTTTGATGGCAGAAACTAGGAAATCATTAGGTTTTTGTTTTTTTTTTTAAATAAAGAAACCACACAGTATAATAGGACTCAATAAAATTGTGACTTGCAATTCTGTGAGAAAAGAACATTAGGGTGGCATGGTTGAATAGCTGAAATCTGAAAAGACATAAGTGCTCAAATTAAGATACATTGTGTCCCCCTTGTGTATGTGTGTTTGGGAGATCAGATAGGGAGATGGAAGAATGAGCATACTCATGGATACATCTAACCTGTTGTCTGCAGCACCATCTGGTGTGTGTGCTATCAAATAGATTTAAGGTTCCTAAAGCTAGAGTGCTATCATAATGGCAGTTTCAGTAGATTCCATGATAATTCTTCCACTGGTCTCTGTTGGTTTCTCCTGGAGGACCCCAGCTAATAAACTCATTGTCCTATTTGCCAGTTGAAACCAGGTGAAATTTTTCAGCTGGGGATTTCTATTCGGGTAGATAGGAGCTTAAGAAGTTGAAATAAATAATGAAGCAGCAGTTGTGCTGTGTTTCCCTTTAATGAAAGATGCTGGCTACTCACTGTTGGGATTTCTTTTTTCCAGACTTTTTGTTTTACTTGGCTTATTTAGAATACCTTGTCCAGTTTGGAAGAACATTTTAATAATTGGGGTGGGGGTGGGGGGGAGAAGGGATTTAAAACACCGTTCCATTTCAGATTTTTTTGTTTAGGGTTTTTTTAATTTGCATATGGCAATGCTAAGCTGAGTTGATCAGACTCAAGCATAGGCCTCCCTTCAAGTGTTACTCATGTCAAATCAGCCCTTAGCTACACTCACTCATTCGATGGAAGTCCTATCCAAGCATGGTGTTTTCCCCCCACAATAACCTCATAGTAGCTTTTCTAGTGAGAGAAGGGGGGAGGGATAGCTCAGTGGTTTGAGCATTGGCCTGCTAGACCCAGGGTTGTGCGTTCAATTCTTGAGGGGGCCATTTAGGGATCTGGGGCAAAAACTGGGGATTGGTCCTGCTTTGAGCAGGGGGGTGGACTAGATGACTTCCTGAGGTCCCTTCCAATCCTGATAGTCTCTGATTCTAAGGGGAGAGAAAGGGGCATTAAGAACAAGCCTATGGGAGAGAAGCAGAGTTTTCTTTGGGTATCTATTTAAAACAGCTGGAGTACCTGTCCTAGAACGCACCTCTGTCATCTAGTTAGGCCCTGATTCAGTAAAAGATCCCTATTCAGGAAAACAGTTAAGTACATGCTTAGTTTTAAGCACGTTTTTTCTTCCACGGGTATTGAATTAAGGATGTGATGTCAGTCCTCTCCTGAATACTATACTATACTATACAATATAGCCCAATGTAGGATTACAACTCCTCCCACTCATCAAACCATGAATTGAAAAGCATATTCCCAAAGAAAAAATTGCTACAGGTTCAATGCTAAAATGTTGGTGGGGGAGGGTATTATTTTGCTCAATTATTTAACATAAAACTAAATACGGAGTCTTTCATTAAGAGAATATTTTACAAATTAGTCCCAGAATATCCTGAAATACTGTTTCTACTTTTTTTTTTAAGCCTTCAGCTTCTCCAAACAGTCTGAATTTTTTAAATTCACATGTGAATGAAAGGTCAGTTGTGTCAACAATTCTGTCCTGTTACACCTGATATTAATGGTTTGAATGTAATAATTATTCACCTCCAAGATGAAAAAAAAATCAATAATAAGAGCTTTTCAGGTCTATAAAACTATTGAAAGGTTGTAAATTCAGGTTACAGGGTGAATCATTACCAAAGGGAAAGAAGCCTCAGAATGTTAAATTTGTTAATTGAAATGACTTGAATGACAGCAAAGTCATGCTATTAACTATTTACAGGAAAACTAAGTGCAGTCAAAAGCTGTGGCAGTTGAGTTTGGTTTGGGTAAATACAATTTATCCAAATCTTATCTGAGCGTCTTGATTCTACAACACTGGATAAGGAAACTCCTAAGAGAAGACTGTTTTGTGAGACTACCGGTACCTTCTCTTCCACTCGGGCCCTTTTCTAAAATAGTCTAAAATGCTCCCCCTAAATGGTACATGTATTCTGAGAGACAAGGTGGGAGAGGGAATCTCTTTTATTCACACAACTTCTGTTGGTGAGAGAGACAATAACATGTGAGAGTCCAATAAAAGATCTCAGCCACCTTGTCTGTCTAATATCCTGGGACCGACACAGCTGCAACTACACTACATACATGCATTCTGAGGCACAAGCCCCCAGAGCTCCACGTTGGATGGTGTTGCACTGCACTGCCCCCAACACAACTAGGACACCTTAACAATACAATCTGACTGTAAAGAATCCACACGGATCCTTCATCCCTGTTAAATGGCCACAGTCTGGATTTGATCCTGTACTCCTCATACAGAGTCTTAGCAAAACAAGATACCATTTGCAACTCCACCCCCCCCCACACACCCCTCCTCCCCCCCACATATATATACAGGCAGACTTACAGGCAACTTCTGTTATCCTACACTAGTTAAGGTACTGCTTACTGTTAAGGTGGACTATCCCTTCTGTCTATTCAAGGCCATAAATAGCAGTACATAAGCAGATAGCTATACTGATCCAGGTGAAATAAAGCCTCCCCATGCTCCTAAATCTGCCAGCAGAGATCCTCATTGTTGCTCCTATTCCTTTGTTACAATACAAAGCTGAGAGTTGGAAAAAGTGGCAGGTCTGACTTGTCTACACTATGAAATGGGTGTCAGCAATGGTAGCAGCTGAACCAGTGCTGAAGACCATTTAATTACATGCATAGCCAGGAACAAACCTCATTCCGCTCGGATTCAGAACCCAGGATCTCTCTCATAGCAGCTGTGTCTACACCAGCATGTTTTGTCACTGGTGCAGCTCTACCAGTGGTAGCAATAGCGTGCAGAAAGGATTTGAGCATTTTTATCAGTGTCATCTAACCCTCTACAAGACAGGGATAAACAACACGCATGATAAAAATTCCTGAGCATTGCTGCTGCTGAGGCCACTGATGATGAATTACTGTCCTGAACTTCCTTGTAAAGATGAAGCCTTTCTGAAGTGGTGTTGATAACAGTTTGGCCATGTCAAGCATAGCCAATATCAGACAACAGGTACCAAACGTGCTAGTATAGACAAGAATTATTAAAAGATAAGAGATTACTTTTTTTGATTTTCTTACAGTACGTATTATATTTTGAAAACATCTTGCAGACCTCTTTATTTTGTCCTTTTCAGCATCTGTTAGCTCAGATTCCACTTACAGGAATGTTTCTTTCATTTTCCCTCTTCTTTTCATCTTTACCTCTTTTGATTTTATTTCAGACTTGGCCTTCTCATCTGCGGCATCTCTCTCTTTCTTTGTCAACTTCACCACTCTCCCCCGTCTCTCACTTGTGTATTTTTTCCTGACCACAGCTTTGCCTCTTCATTCCTCTCCTGAACCCCATTACAACCAATGATTTTTGCTGCTTCCTTTTGAGTTGAAAATAAAGTTTCCCCCCTTTGGACTCCTCTAAACTCAATATTTTAGAGTGAATGACATTTAAAACAAAAAAAGAGAATAAGCTTTAGAAGCGTAGTCAGATTTGATGGTGGTAACATGGCGTTACCTAGCAATGCCATATACCTAACCGTTCCTTTCTTCTGCAAAATGAAAGCCTTTTTTATTACCAATTTTGTCAGAGTAGGCTTAAAGTCACAAAGGGCAAGCATACTCTAAAAAGGACACTTTCATGTTGCAGCTTAGAAATAGTGGGAAAACTGTCACCTCAGGGCTCCTAAGTGCATCTTTTAAAACCAATAGAAAGTTCAAATACATGATTTTTTTTTCAATGTTAAGAACATAAGATCATAAGAATGCCCATACTGGGTCAGATCAAAGGTCCATCTAGGCCAGTATCCTGTCTTCCAACAGTGGCCAATGCCTGGTGCCCCAGAGGGAATGAACAGAACAGGTAATCATAAAGTGATCTCTCCCCTGTTGCCCATTCCCAGCTGGTGGCAAACAGAGGCTAGAGACACCATCCCTGCCCATCCTCGCTAATAGCCATTGATGAACCTATCCTCCATGAACTTATCTAGTTCTTTTTTCAACCCTTTTATAGTCTTGGCCTTCACCACATCCTCTGGCAAGGAGTTCCACAGGTTGACTGTGTTGTGTGAAAAAAAGCCTTCCTTTTGTTTGTTTTAAACCTGCTGCCTATTAATTTCATTTGGTGACCCCTAGTTTGTGTGCTATGAGAAGGAGTAAATAACACTTCCTTATTTACTTTCTCCACACCAGTCATGATTTTAGAGACCTCGAATACTTTCTTTCCAAGCAGAAAAGTCCCAGTCTTATTAATCTCTCCTCATATGGCAGCAATTCCATACCCCTAATCATTACCCCTTTTCTGAACCTTTTCCAATTCCAATATATATTTTTTGAGATGAGGCGACCACATCTACACCCAGTATTCAAGATGCGGGCATACCATGGATTTATATAGTGGCAATATATATTATATTTTCTGTCTTATTATTGATCCCTTTCTTAATGGCTCCCAACATTCTGTTTGCCTTTTTCACTGCTGCTGCACATTGAATGGATGTTTTCAGAGAACCATCCACAATGACTCCACAATCTCTTTCTTGAGTTGCAACAGCTAATTTAGACCCCACCATTTTATATGTATAGTTGGGACTACGGTTTCCAAAGTGCGTTACTTTGCTTTTATCAACATTGAATTTCATCTGCCATTTTGTTGCTCAGTCACCCAGTTTTGTGAGATCCTTTTGTAGTCCTTCACAGTCTGCCTGGGACTTAACTATCTTGAGTAGTTTTGTATCATTTGTAAATTTTGCCACCTCACAGTTTACCCTTTTTTTTCAGATCATTTATGAATATGTTGAATAAGATTGGTCCCAGTACAGACCTCTGAGGGACACCACTATTTACCTCTCTCCATTCTGAAAACTGACCATTTATACCTACCCTTTGTTTCCTATCTTTTAACCAGTTACCAATCCATGAGAGAACCTTCCCACTTATCCCATGGCAGCTTACTTTGCTTAACAGCCTTTTAGTGAGGGACCTTGTCAAAGCCTTTTTGAAAATCTAAATACACTATATCTACTGGATCCTCCTTGTCCACATGGTTGTTGACCGCCTCAACAAATTCTAGTAGATTGGTGAAGCATGATTTCCCTTTACTGTGGACTTCTTCCTAATAAATTATGTTCATCTACATATCTGACAATTTTGTTCTTTACTATAGGTTTCAAACAGTTTGCCCGGTACTGACGTCAGGCCTGTAATTGCTGGGATCACCTCTGGAACTCTTTTTACAAATTGGCGTCACATTAGCTATCCTCCAGTCATTCGGTACAGACTTTAAATAGTAGGTTACAGACTAGAGTTAGTAGTTCTGCAATTTCACATTTGAGTTCCTTCAGAACTCTTGGGTGAATACCATCTGGTCCTGGTGACTTATCAATTTTAGTTTATCAGTTTGTTCCAAAACCTCCTCTAATGACACCTCAATCAGGGACAGTTTCTCAGATTTGTCACCTAAAAAGAATCACTCAGGTTTGGTAATCTCTCTCACATCCTCAGCCATGAAGACTGGTGCAAAGAATGCATTTAGTTTCTCTGCAATGACCTTATTATCCTTGAGTGCTCCTTTAGCATCTTGATCGTCCAGTGGCCTCACTGGTTGTTTAGCAGGCTTCCTACTTCTGATGAAGTGGGTTCTAGCCCACAAAAGCTTATGCCCAAATAAATTTGTTAGATGCTATTACTTTTTGAGTCTTTGGCTACTGTTCTTCAGATTGTTTTTTGGCCCTCCTAATTATATTTTTACACTTCATTTGTCAGAGTTTTTGCTCCTTTCTGTTTTCCTCACTAGGATTTAACTTCCACTTTTTAAAGGATGCTTTTTTGTATCTCACTGCTTCTTTTATGTTGTTGTTTAGCCACAGTAGCACTTTTGGTTCTCTTACTATGTTTTTTTTTTTTTAAATTTGAGGTATACATTTAAGTTGAGCCTCTTTACGGTGTCTTTAAAAAGTTTCCATGCAGCTTCCAGGGATTTCACTTTTGGTGCTGTATCTTTTAATTTCTGTTTCACTAACCTCCTCATTTTTGTGCAGTCCCCCTTTCTGAAATTAAATGTTACCATGTTGGGCTGCTGTGGTGTTTTCATGACACAGGGATGTTAAATTTAATTATATTATGGTAACTATTAGCAAGCAGTCCAGCTATATTCACCTCTTGGACCAGATTCTGTGCTCCATTTAAGATTAAACCAAGAATTTCCACTCCTCTTGTGGGTTGCAGAACTAGTTACTCCAAGAAGCAGTCATTTAAGGTGTCAAGAAGCTTTATCTCTGCATCCCATCCTAAGATGAAATGTACCCAGTCAATATGAGGATAGTTGAAATCCCCCATTATTATTGAGTTTTTTATTTTTATAGCCTCTCTAATCTCGCTGAGAATTTCAGTCACTATCACCATCCTGGTGAGGTGGTCTGTAATATATCCCTACTGCTATATTCTTATTATTAGGGGTATGGAATTGCTATCCACAGAGATTCTATGGTACATTTTGGTACATTTAAGATCTTTACTTCATTTGATTCTAAGTTTCTTCCCCCCCCCCCCCCCCCACATATAGTGCCATACCCTCACCAGCACCACCTGTTCTGTCCTCCTGATATATTTTATCCCTGGTATTACTGTGTCCCATTGACTATCCTCATTCCACCAAGTTTCTGTGATGCCTATTATATGAATATACTCATTTAATAGGAGGCACTCCGGTTCACTCATCTTATTATTTAGACTTCTAGCATTTATAAACAAGCATTTTAAAAACTTGTCACTTTTTAGCTGTCTGCCATTACATGATGTATTTAAATGGGCCTCTTTCGTATGACTAAAAAGAACAGGAGTACTTGTGGCACCTTAGAGACTAACAAATTTATTTCAGCATAAGCTTTTGTGGGCTACAGCCCACTTCATCGGATGGAATAGAACATAAAGTAAGAAGATATTTATACATACAGAGAACATAAAAAGGTGGAAATACCCATACCAACTGTAAGAGGCTAATTAATTAAGAGGAGCTATTATCAGCAAGGGAAAAAAAAACTTTTGAAGTAATAATCAAGATGGCCCACTTCAGACAGTTGACACGAAGGTGTGAGGATACTTAACATGGGGAAATAGATTCAATTAGTGTAATGACTGAGCCATTCCCAATCTCTGTTCAAACCTAAGTTAATGGTATCTAGTTTGCATATTAATTCAAGTTCAGCAGCTTCTCACTGGAGTCTGTTTTTGAAGCTTTTCTGTTGCAAAATTGCCACCTTTAAGTCTGTCACTGAGTGATTAGATAGGTTGAAGTGTTCTCCTACTGGTTTTTGAATGTTATGATTTCTGATGTCAGATTTGTGTCCGTTTATTCTTTTGCGTAGAGACTGTCTGGTTTGGCCATGTACATGGTAGAGGGGCATTGCTGGAACACAATGGTATACCACATTGGTAGATGTGCAGGTGAACAAGCCCCTGATGGCGTGGCTGACGTGATTAGGTCCTATGATAGTGTCACTTGAATAGATATGTGGACAGAGTGGGCATCGGGCTTTGTTGCAAGGATAGGTTCCTGGGTTAGTGTTTTTGTTGTATGGTGTGTGGTTGCTGGTGAGTATTTGCTTCAGGTTGGGGTGGGGGCTGTCTGTAAGCGAGGACTGGTCTGTCTCCCAAGATCTGTGAAAGTGAGGGATCATCTTTCAGGATAGGTTGCAGATCTTTGATGATGCACTGGAGGGGTTTTAGTTGGGGCTGAAGGTGATGGCAAGTGGCGTTCTGTTATTCTCTTTGTTCGGTCTGTTCTGTGGTAGTTGACTTCTGGGTACTCTTCTGGCTCGGTCAATCTGTTTTTTCACTTCAGCTGGTGGGTATTGTAGTTTTAAGAATGCTTGATAGAGATCTTGTAGGTGTTTGTCTCTGTCTGAGGGATTGGAGCAAATGTGGTTATATCGTAGAGCTTAGCTGTAGACAATGGATCGTGTGGTGTGTCCTGGATGGAAGCTGGAAGCATGTAGGTAAGTAGAATGGTCAGTAGGTTTTTCCATGGGTCCTGATGATGAAGATATCAATGTAGCGCAAGTAGAGTAGGGGCATTAGGGGACGAGAGCTGAGGAAGCGTTGTTTTAAGTCAGCCATAAAAATGTTGGCATACTTTGGGACCATGCGGGCACCCATAGCAGTGCCGCTGACTTGAAGGTATATATTGTCCCCAAATGTGAAATAGTTGTGGGTGAGGGCAAAAATCACAAAGTTCAGCCACCAGGTTTGCTGAGGCATTATCGGGGATACTATTCCTGGCAGCTTGTAGTCCATCTGTGTGTGGAATGTTGGTGTAGAAGGCTTCTACATCCATAGTGGCCAGGATGGTGTTTTCTGGAAGATCACCAATGCATTGTAATTTCCTCAGGAAGTCAGTGGTGTCTCGAAGATAGCTGGGAGTGCTGGTAGCATAGGGCCTGAGGAGACAGTCCACATAGCCAGACAATCCTGCTGTCAGGGTGCCAATGCCTGAGATGGGGCGTTCAGGATTTCCAGGTTTATGGATCTTGAGTAGCAAACAGAATACCCCTGGTCGGGGTTCTAGGCATGTGTCTGTACAGATCTGTTCCTGTGCTTTTTCAGGGAGTTTCTGGAGCAGGTGGTGTAGTTTCTTTTGGTAATCCCCAGTGGGATCAGAGGATAATGGCCTGTAGAATGTCGAGTTAGAGAGCTGCCTGGCAGCCTCTTGTTCATATTCCAACTTATTCATGACGACGACAGCACCTCCTTTGTCAGCCTTTTTGATTATGATGTCAGAGTTGTTCCTGAGGCTGTTGATGGCATTGTGTTCAGCACGGCTGACTGTTTCTCATCAGATCCTACCCGCATTTTGTCATCTTCCATCCTCTCCTTCTTACTAGGACATAGACAATCTCCATTAATAGATCCTCCCCTAAGAGATGTCTCTGTCTGAGCCACATGCTCTTCCACACTGGTCATCTTTTCCGCAGCCCTCAGTTTAAAAACTGCTCTGTGACTGCTCTTTAATTTTAAGTGCCAGCAATCTGTTGCCATTTTGGTTTAGGTGGAACCCATCCTTCCTGTATAGGCTGCCCCTTTCCCAAAAGTTTCCCCAGATCCTAATAAATCTAAACCTCTCCTACCTACACAATCATCTCTTCCACACATTGAGACCTGCAGTTCTGCCTGTCCAACCTGCCACACGCATGGAACTGGAAGCATTTCAGAGAATGCCACCATGGAGGTCCTGGACTTCACTCTCTCATGTAGCAGCCTAAATTTGGCCTCCAGGACCTCTCTTCTATCCTTCCCTATGTCATTGATGCCTACATGTACCACGAGCACCAGCTCCACCCCAGCACTACACATAAGTCAATCTAGAGGTCTTGAGAGATCCGCAACCTTTGAACCAGGCAGGCAAGTCACTATGCTGTTCCCCCCGTCATTGCAAACCCAGCTATCTATGTTAATAATGATTCAATCACCCATTACTAATACCTGTCTCTTCCCAATAACTGGAGTTCCCTACCATGGAGAGGTATCCTCAGTGTGAAAGGATACCATGACATCATCTGGAAGGAGTGTCCCAACTATGGAATCGTTTCCCTCTGCTCCAGTTGGATGTTCTCCTTCCCTGAGACTTTCATCCTCCTGAACAACACAGAGGCTTTCAGACCGGGGGTGGGACCATTCTACTGTGCCCTGGAAAATCTCACCTATGTACCTCTCTGTGTCCCTTAGCTCCTCCAGTTCAGCCACTCAGGTCTCCAAATCCCGTACACAGTCTCTGAGGGCCAGGAGCTCCTTACACCAAATGCACACATATGCCACCTGCCCATAGGACAGGTAATCATACATGCTGCATTGAGTGCAATAAATAAATAAGCCCCCACTCTGTTGCTGGACTTCTGCCTGCATTCTCTTTTTTACTCTTGCAGCTCCTTCCTTTGTTGAGGCTTTGATCTCTTTGATCCCACAAAACACACTAGAGACAACAAACTTACCCCAAAGGTCACATAATTGCAACTCCTTCACCGGGAGAACTCCCTCGCAAAACTCCCTTTAGCCGATCCTGTTCCATGTAATGCTGTGATCTCCAGGTCTATTGTATTTTTATATACTACATACTAAAACACAGTATGGGTGATGTATATAGTCTTGCACAGAGTCAAAGTGAATATTCAATTTTCAAGTTGCTAGGGAAAAATGTTTTGCCAGTCACTATTTTGGAGACACTGAGGAGGTCACTGTTTTCAGAAGTACACAGAAACCAGATAAGTAGATAAACTAAATACATATAGTAGATAAAGCCCATGGTACTCACCACATGTAGTGGCATGAGTATCATTAGATATGCTAATTTTGAAGAAATAACCTTTTATAATTGCTTTAAAGACCTTGTCTAACTGGGCAGAGTGTTACTGCATTGATGGAGACTAAAACCAGAGGCAAGCTTTCAGAAAACTAATTATACTTGCACTATTCAGTGCATATTATCCTAGTGGTGTTTATGCCACCCTCTCATTTAATTATTTAAAAAAAAACATTTCTATTGTGAAGAATTCCCACCAGGAATCCTTGTTTCTGCCTGCTTTGTTCTCTAGTCCCTATTATTCAAGATAATTTTGGTAATAGAAAATCATCATTCATTCAAAGTAAAATCTTTGTTTTTATTCTTCTCCTCTCAATTAGAGCTAAGAAAAGCAATCAAATATCCTTTGCAAGAAAGGGAAAGACAATAAGTAAAAGCAGAAAGCAGTTTATATTTGTGTATTGAAATTATGGAACCATTTACAAATTTTGTGCTTCATTGTGCAACATATGCTGATGCAGAGAAAATGGGTTATCACAGACATTAACCCAGTAATAAGTTCCGGAGAAACTGGCCCAGTGACAGAATGCTAGATGAATCAGTTGAGAAAGATAAAAACATTGTGTACTGATAAGAGGTGTGAAACTATATTGGGCAGATCAGGGACTTATGTAGTGGTAATTTATTCTGTGTGATCCAAAAGGAAATAGATTTATGGAAGAAAGTCAGGCTAGGGAATTACTTTGTGCAACTCCACAATACATCAGACCCTAACCAGTAATTAGGCCACTAACAGAAAGTTAAGAGCCACACCTGCTGTGACAACTATAGAACATGATTCTATATTCAGTCCTATATCGGTTAAATTAAATTACAACTTCCAGGAAGCTCAAGATTTTCTAATGTCACTACTGCTACATAGTCCCATCAGTGAATGCTACATCCAGACAAGCGGTATAATTCAATCAAATAAAAAAACCTGACAAACATTTAGGGTCCCAATCGTGTAAAAACCGGTGCATATTCTTAACTTTACACACTGAGTAATCCCTAAGCTTCCAGGGGCTTACTCACAGTGTGCAGTATAGATAAGGACATGCAGAAGTCTTTGCAGAGTCAGGATGATAGACTAAACTCCTTGGTGCAGATAATGTGTGTCTTCTTTTTCTGTTAATCAAAGCTTTCACATGTTATCATCAACAGTTGGAATTTGGTAGTAGCTAGTGGACTTAACCAGATTGTAAATATGCTTCAAATCAAAAGGCTGCAAAGGTCAGTGTTGGTACAGTACTGGCAACTTACTTCTATTTTTCATATTTTAACAGCTGTGATTCTGTAGCTCTTACTCTAGTGATACATTGCCCAGAGGGTACATAAAACGCCTCCTCAATGACATGAAAATACACTTCTACAGAAGTTATATTATAGTGTGATGTGTGTTTCATTTCAGTCAAGAGTATGTTGTGTTTCTTATGAGAGAACAGGAAAGAGCACTGCAACACTCACTCCACAGTCTACATGCTGTACTGTGAGTGAGGAGAATTCAGAGCTGTAAGGGGAAAAGTTATTTGCCACTGGGAATCCAACTGGAATGCAAAAACCCCTTCTGCAGTTGAGCTTCGTCTGTTGGTCCTTCCCTTATTCATTTGCCTCATTCCTTCTTTCCAGGTGGACAGGCAAGGACAATGCTGTGGATACATGACAGATATACATCTGGAAATAATTTTGTAAAAGTGAAATACCTTTAGAAGCTGAACAATACTGCATGCCACTGAGCTGTAACATCTAATTATCAGCTGTGGCACAAACTGTACTGAAATGGTCAGCTTTTGTATAATGTTGCTTTATGCATTGCCTCTGTTAAGATGTCCACTTGTCAATTACTTGATAGCTGATGGATGCCTCCATTCATCAGTCATCTGAAAGAAATATTCCTTTGCTTCCAAAGGTTTAGTCTGGGGTTGTGAAAACACAATACTGAGGGGGGGAGAGGACATAACAATTGTGCCTCTTTGTAGGAAAACAACTCACACAGAAACTGACTTCTGGTTAGCCATCTGACTAAACACAGATAAAGATTCCATGTTTCGGTTCAGATGTTCCTTTCCATCCTTCCAACAATACTAAAAATTCCCCACCCCATCAGTCTTTGTTTGTATATTTCTTCTGCCCTTTGGAAGGATTGGCTTTCCCTCCCCTCCTTCATTCAGTTTCAAATAATCAGCTAAGTGAAAGATGCATTTGAAGCTTCCAGGAGGAAATATGTATAACGTTATTTATTAAATATCTGTCAGTCAATCATGACAACACAAACAACATATCCCCAGACTGATAAGACAACCATTTTCTTATTTTCCTTTTCAAGTACAAGATGCGAGAATTGCTTCTCTTCAAAGACCCTGAGCTAAAAAAACGACAACGATCTGAGCTTAGTGGTGGAGTAGTAGCAGAAATTAGTGGGAAACTCTGCTAAATAAAATAATTCTCTCTCACCACAGCTGTGTCTAACACCAACAAGCAGCAGCATTATCCTGCAGTGGCATCCTTTGATATAATCACATCTCTTTTCAAGCTCACCCTTTTGCTCCTTTACAATTTTTATTTTAAATTCAAAACATTCTGTAGCCTTCTATCCTCCTTTAAAAAAAATTAATTGCTACCCTTTCAAAGACAGTTCACTTCATTAAAAGGATTAAACATCTGACACACTGGTCAATATAGTGAAGACCTCTTAAAACATATAGTTGTGAAGGCTAGAGTCCATTTATGTCTTTAATAGGGTTATGACTGTATTAGGTGTGTTTTAAGGAGTGCATATATATTTAATGAAAAATATCAAAAGTGCTATTGCCAACTACCAAACAAAATTAGTTCCATCTTACAGTCGTGTTACAGGATTGTTCAGCATGCATTTTATAGAAGGGGCTGCTGTGACATAAGCAAATGTACCGGTGCCTCTCAACCTCCCAAAGGCCAAACGTGGGGCCCAATGTGTGATAATGACCTAAAATGGTGGGGGAGAGGGAATATATGTGAACACAAGTTAAAATGTCGTGGGGTTCTTCCTTTAGTGTAAATGATTAACTTCAGTTTCAGCACTCTGCATTTCCAACATAAATAGTTTTAACATGAGGGGACTTGGGGATGAAATCGGGCAACATCCTTGGAAATGAAATGAACATCTGAGATGTAGAAATATACCTTTTTCAATATAAAAGTCTCTATTTAAAAACAGAAACAGATCCAAAATATATTGGTGTGACAGAGCCCCTGACCATCCCTCCTTGCCCTATTCTCCTCCTTTTTTATTGTACTTAAAGGATGAAGGGGGAAAAAATAACTAACTAACTCTCGTCCCCCATCTCAGGTTAGCAGAGTCAAAGACAAAAACTACACCATGAAGGTGATCTGAAATGAAATAATACCTATGTCTTTGTATCCAAAACCTCAATAAAAAGCCCAGGACTTCATAAAAAAAATTTAAAAATGGAAAAAGGAAATAATCATTTATGGGCCAGAAAGCTTGTTCAAACAATGTTATTTAACGCTCAGTAACTTCAGAAGAAGGTTGACAAGAAAAGACTGCTTCAGTCAGCCCCGGATAAAAGCATATTATCAAAGTAGAAACACAGAATCTGGCCTCAGACCAAACTGGAACCTAGGATTAAGAGTAACTTAAATCTGATAAAATTGTGAAAATAGTCGCATGCTCCAAGAGAGGTTCCATGGGGAGCAAGCCGTGCTCTTCGTTAGTATGGGGGTGGGGGAAGGATTTAACTCCCTTGAACTCTAGCCTGCTTGTATTGTACATTTGACACCTTTCTGCTAAACTACCTAAAAACGCAGGGTATTTGCAGACACTACTCCTTTGTAGAGTAGAGCTTTCACTACTTTGTTCCCCTTCAGCACAAAAAAGAAATGCAAAGGAATTCTTTATATTGAAACATATCCAAGAAAGCTGGAGAGCACTTTGTGATGCAGCCATTACCCCTCTCTTTGTGACTGAAGGAGCAGGAGCCAGGACAATAAATATGGTACCAATACATTGCAGAGCTATAGAATGCTACCAGCATCCCCTGGCCTCATGAGCTCTACCATGTGCATGCCAACGATTCCATTCTGTGGAAACAGTGGAATCCAGGACAGATGCCCCCAATATTTCCTTAGACAAACATCACATAGCGATTGCAATCTTTTTTTCTACTTCTGAGGGCAATGGATTCCCATGTAAACCCCTACCACCAGAATACATTTATAGACATTATCTGGCCGTCTGCAACTAGCAAGAGGAATATTCCCCCCTGGCCTTTAGGTCCTCTTTAAGCTGCTGCAGCTACATGAATGGGTCATAAACACCTTGAATCCAGCTGGGGGGAAATTTCCCCAACTCAGGAACTGAACAAGGCTCTTCCTGAGAGTCTGGGCATAAGGGACATGCCAGGGAATAACTGGATGCTACTAGCACTGCCACCCAGAGACAATTGGCTTGGCTGCCACAACTATGGCTGGGGAGCATTTCAGTCCCGTGTGCAGCCCCAAACTGGGAGAGCACACAGACGGCTTAAAGCCACTTTAGCCCTCACCCAGTGAGCTGAGATTGTTGTGCTCTGCCTCCCCGAGGCACAACAAAAAAAAATCCCACCATGCATGGCCAACACATTATAAGTCATTACAGCACTGGATGACATTAAGTTGCAGTGATATTTTTGACATATCGTCTACAGATTTTGAAGGCAATATACGACAAATTGTCCCCCAGCTGATTCATTTCATTCTCACCCCACCATCTACCCTGCATATAACTCTTCAGTGGAAATAACCAGGATAGAACTTTGTACCTTTTATCTGAAGTACCTTTTAGGCAAAAATCACAAAGTTATTTGCTAACAATTAATTATCAGAACACTCCAATGAGGGGAAATGAATATTAGAGCTCATCAAAAGCATACAAAATTCAGCAAAAAGTTGTATTGCCTTTTTTTTTCCTGATTGAATTTCCATTTTGATAAAAAATTTTATGGCATTCTCTACTAAATATGATTATTTTTCCATTTTACATACGGGGAAACTAAATCATGTAAGAAGGCAAGTGGTTTGCCCTCAGGTCAATTCAAGGGCACTGCAAAAATAAACAAACAAACAAAAAAACTCCCTGCCCTCTGCTATAAATGGGGTCAGCCCTTTGCAGGTCAACACAACCTGTTATGGATGTTATCTATTGGTAACCTCCACTTTCCCAATGGTTTCAATTTCCTAGGACTTGAAGCTACAATATTTGTATATAAAGAAAAAAAAGTTTGGCAGAGAACAAATAAGGTGAACAAAGTTGCATAATAAGTTCTTTTATGATACAGTTCTACAGATTTATTACTTTCACATATGTGATGTATAATATAAATATTGCTAAAATCCAAGACAAGTTTAAATTACAATAAATGGAGAAATTAACAGAGAGAAACACCTCAGCCTACAGGGGAAGACAGCAGATTGACCACTTAACCTGTAACAGGAAAGTTGAATTTTCTTACAGCATCTTACCTTTTCTGTAAGCTACTTTTTTCAGAACTATGTATCAACTATAGCCAAAGTTTTGCTCTTGGGGTAAAACTTGGAGAGTGCGCCAGATTTCCAGATCTTTGTGAGATGTAATGAGAGAGAATGGAGTACAAATGGGGGTCAGCTCCCAGACTGCTGCGCTGGGCATCACAGCATGGGGAGTAGATGGCCAGCCCTCTATGGAGAAAGAGGTGGTTAGGGACTATTTAGAAAAGCTGGACGTGCACAAGTCCATGGGGCCGGACGAGTTGCATCCGAGAGTGCTAAAGGAATTAGCGGCTGTGATTGCAGAGCCATTGGCCATTATCTTTGAAAACTCGTGACGAACGGGGGACATCCCAGATGACTGGAAAAAGGCTAATGTAGTGCCAATCTTTAAAAAAGGGAAGAAGGAGGATCCTGGGAACTACAGGCCAGTCAGCCTCACCTCAGTCCCCAGAAAAATCATGGAGCAGGTCCTCAAAGAATCAATCCTGAAGCACTTACAGGATTGAGAGGAAAGTGATCAGGAACAGTCAGCATGGATTCACCAAGGGAAGGTCATGCCTGACTAATCTAATCACCTTCTATGATGAGATCACTGGTTCTGTGGATGAAGGGAAAGCAGTGGATGTATTGTTTCTTGACTTTAGCAAAGCTTTTGACACGGTCTCCCACAGTATTCTTGTCAGCAAGTTAAAGAAGTATGGGCTGGATGAATGCACTATAAGGTGGGTAGAAAGTTGGCTAGATTGTCGGGCTCAACGGGTAGTGATCAATGGCTCCATGTCTAGTTGGCAGCCGGTGTCAAGTGGAGTGCCCCAGGGGTCGGTCCTGGGGCTGGTTTTGTTCAATATCTTCATAAATGATCTGGAGGATGGTGTGGATTGCACTCTCAGCAAATTTGCGGATGATACTAAACTAGGAGGAGTGGTAGATACACTGGAGGGAAGGGATAGGATACAGAGGGACCTAGAAAAATTGGAGGATTGGGCCAAAAGAAATCTGATGAGGTTCAACAAGGACAAGTGCAGAGTCCTGCACTTAGGACGGAAGAACCCAATGCACCACTACAGACTAGGGACCGAATGGCTAGGCAGCAGTTCTGTGGACAAGGACCTAGGGGTGACAGTGGACGAGAAGCTGGATATGAGTCAGCAGTGTGCCCTTGTTGCCAAGAAGGCCAATGGCATTTTGGGATGTATAAGTAGGGGCATAGCGAGCAGATCGAGGGACGTGATCGTTCCCCTCTATTCGACATTGGTGAGGCCTCATCTGGAGTACTGTGTCCTGTTTTGGGCCCCACACTACAAGAAGGATGTGGATAAATTGGAGAGAGTCCAGCGAAGGGCAACAAAAATGATTAGGGGTCTGGAACACATGACTTATGAGGAGAGGCTGAGGGAACTGGGATTGTTTAGTCTGCAGAAGAGAAGAATGAGGGGGGATTTGATAGCTGCTTTCAACTACCTGAGAGGTGGTTCCAGAGAGGATGGTTCTAGACTATTCTCAGTGGTAGAAGAGGACAGGACAAAGAGTAAGGGTCTCAAGTTGCAGTGGGGGAGGTTTAGGTTGGATATTAGGAAAAACTTTTTCACCAGGAGGGTGGTGAAACACTGGAATGCGTTACCTAGGGAGGTGGTAGAATCTCCTTCCTTAGAGGTTTTTAAGGTCAGGCTTGACAAAGCCCTGGCTGGGATGATTTAATTGGGGATTAGTCCTGCTTTGAGCCGGGAGTTGGACTAGATGACCTCCAGAGGTCCCTTCCAACCCTGATATTCTGTGATTCTATGAAATGTACAAGAGGAGAAAGCTGCCCAGAGCTCAATGTGTGTAACACTTTGGAATGCACAGTCTGTTCACATTAAAGTCCATATAAATGGACAAAAGAGCAGGGTGAGTGGCAGTTGCACATGTACATTGTAATTTTCATCAGGGGGGAAGCAACACAGGCAGCTTCTAATATTGCTGGGCAAATGTAAACTAATCAAAAAGTGTCAAATAAGTAAGAAAGACTCTGTGAAACAGAGAATCAGTGTTTTACCCGCAGAAATACACCCAATTTATGGGAAGGGACTTAGAGAGAAGCCATTTTCTTATGCATCTAATGTTCATGCATGAGGATTTGTGCAACAGTAGAATTAAAAGGTCTAAAGCTCAAGGAAGGATGGGTTTATCTAGCAGAATGTGTGATTAGGGTGTATAGAGCATGTGAGCGAATAACAGATCAGAGACAACTCCAGTCCCCAAGCCGTTGAGAATAGAACGTATGAATGTTAGCTAAAAGGAGATCTTACTAGCTTGTGCAGTATACAGAGTTTGAAGGCACTGATCGAGAAGAGAAGTGCTTTGTGCAGGGGTTCATTGAGAGGAAAAGCTAAACAAGATAAAGACTAAGATCCTGATTCATCAAAGGTTTCAGAGTAACAGCCGTGTTAGTCCGTATTCGCAAAAAGAAAAGGAGTACTTGTGGCACCTTAGAGACTAACCAATTTATTTGAGCATGAGCTTTCGTGAGCTACAGCTCACTTCACTCACGCTCTTCTCCTCAATTTTCCTCTCCTAGTTTTCTTCCAGTATTGCTCAGCATTCCTTCAAGCACATTCTTTAGTGGTTCCATCTTTTCATTTCCCCCTTTTGTTGGCTTCTCTCAAGACTCTGTCATTATTCTCCTCCTCTAAACTTAAGAGTTAAATTGTATTCTGGGTCAAAGTATTTCAAGGTGCCTTATGGAGGTGAAAGCAATAGAACTTGCAAAGCGTGCAGGTGAATAAATGTGGAGCAAATTCTGCCAGTGAATTAGCTGTCTGGTGCAAGATGATTACCTCCAGAGGCTCTTGTTTCTTAAAAATCCTAAGAACTTAAATGCAAAGAAGTTTAACATTAATCTAATATTAAAAGTTTAGCTCTCAAAGGCATGTTTCTAGTAGGAGCACTCATGTTTACTAATTAAAAGTTCACTTTCCATGAATATTCTCCAAATTTCTCTTAAAATTCACGCTTTTTTCAAATACATCTGCCAGCAACTCATTCACTAGAACATGTGTGGATGGTGAACAAATAAGGAATGCAAACAATATAAGCCAGTTGAATTTGAAATTCGAATGAATATTTATGGAAAATATAATGCTGAAAATGTAATGCTGAATTTGCCCAGCTTTACTTAAGAGTCAGGTAATTCTAAGGTTGCTCTGAAAACGGTGCATGAGAGAGACATTTCCTATTCTTTTTTGTGTACAAACCATTTAATATATCACGATTCTTAGTATTGCCATAAAAACATACAGGATGTGCAATGTGACCAAGTTAGGGCTGCTTGGGCAACTTAGACTTTTAAAAAGTTTTTTCATTTATGGGCTTGATTTTACAACCAAAACAGTTTAATTATAAGAATAGTCAACACCGAATCACCATATTTATTGGTAGAGAGTCATTATGATGTGTTTAAATTTGTCCTTGCATTATAGTAGCACCTAGAGTCACCAACTGAGATGAGAACCCAACTGTGCTAGGGGTTGTACATACACATAGCAAGAGAGAGTCATTAAGTTTTACAAACTAGAAGGACAAGTTAAATAAATGTGGGAGAAAGGAATTACTGATGAACCCATTGTACAGATGAGGAACTGAAGCACAGAATTTTTGGACTAGGTTTTTAAAAGAGCTCCAGGCCAACTATTTGAGGGCCCAGGATCTGCAAGTGGGGGCTGATTTTCAAAATCAGCTCAATATCCAGCAGCTCTCACTGTTAAAAATACGGGCAGATTTTCAGTAGATTTCATAACCCAATGTGACTGAAAAGTCTGTCAACTTATTTGATCCCTAATTAGGAGTCGAGAACCTTTGAAACTCTAGCCAAAACTGTGAATGCTATCCACTTTTTAAAATTTTTCCCTAATGGACTCACCCAGGAAGTCCCTGGCAGACCTGGGAACTGATCTGAGATCTCATGAGTTGCAGTCCACTGTCTAAATTTGAAAATTATCCTTTTCATCCATTGTGAATAATTCATTTAAATTTTTTGGAAAAAATGTAGGGGTAAAGGGCAACCACACCCGCACAAACTAATCTCGCAGGATGCATTACCAGAAATGAGAGAGCAAAACACTTAAAAAAGCAAAGTTACTTTGGCATTTTTTAAATCTATGTACCACATTTTTATTTTGGATTCAATTTGCCTTCATAAGGATGCGGATAGGAGAGTGCTATTTCTTGCTTGTTTGTTTTTTTCCCCTAAGAGATGTGCTAAATGGCAAGGAAATATAGAACACACTGGAGAGCTTGGACACCTCTAATTCATCACCCTGGTGTACACTAAATCTATTCCACAAACAGGTTTATTTCTTCTATCAAACAAGATTTTGCCTAATAAATGGCCTGGATATAAAATGGTGAGTGAATGTGTAGTGAGTGATGTTACTGGGGGTGTGACTCATCACAGTGATGAAAGATCCAAGAGAAGCAGCACTTTATAAATAAGTGCGTTGTAGAAATTTTTTTTTTAAACCACATACTTTACTTTAAAATTCGCAAATGAAAGTAATGTTACCAGAGAGATGGACTTACAGCATGGTTTTTGATCCAAGCATGTTGTGGAACCTACCCTACATTGCTTTATCGGAGTACCCCGATCTGCCATGCCACCCCCCTGCCCTTTGCTGACATTCACTAATCCTGTGGGCGGGCAGGGATTGCTCATCATGCTACATTGTTTGACAGGTTACCTACGTAAATAAATTGCTCTAAATACCTTCACTCAATCTCCCTTGTTTTGTGAGTCTGACCTGAGACCTGCCATCACTCAGTTTTATTCAGACATTGTTAAAACACCAGTTTGCAACTAGTGTAGACAAAGACAGTTGTGTTTAAAAAATGTGTTAGCTAGTCATGGTGAGCCCTCGTACAAGGGTGTCAAACATACAGCTGGTGGGCTGGACCCAGCCAACATGGTCTATTTATATTGCCCATTGACATAGTAATGATGAAAGTTATAGAAAGCATGACTTATGAGGAAAGGTTTAATAAAAACTGTTTTTGTTTAATCTTGATTAAAAAAAGGTTGCAGGGGGACCTGATAACAGTCTTCAAATATGATAAGGGCTGTTATAAAGATGGCTATGATCAATTGTTCTCCATGTGCACTGAAGATAGTAATGGGCTTAATCTGTAGCAAGGGAGATTTAGATTAAGTAGCAGATATAGTTGCGGGGGGGACGGACCTCCAGGAGGTTTATGAATAACATGACATGTTAGACCAACATCTGGCATGGATTGGCAATGCATACGTGATCCTGCCTCAGAGTGGGGATGGACTAGATGAGCTCTCAAGGCCCCTTCCAGCTCTTCATTTCTATTATCAAGATTACGCAGGATCTGTTTGTTGTTGTTCTTAAGCTTCTAGCTCTCATGCTGCAGAGATAATGTTCTAAACATCAACTGAGTGTGAACTGAAAGGTCCACCAGAGTCTGTTGACAGCCTGAAACGATGACTCAGAAGTATGAGCTCCCCAGGCCCAGTTAATTTCACTGGAGTATCAGCATGTAGCCCAATGACAACACTTCAGCATCAACAACATTAACTATTGCACTACTGATCACTTTAGCAGATGAAACAGGAAAGGTGAAGCCCTTGAGGGATTGCAATTAGTGTAGCCTGGCATGACATGAGTAATTAACACCTGGAGGGAGGTCCCATTTCTTGGAGGATAGAATTAGGGAGGTAAACAGAGCATCAGGTTGAAAAGAGAACATTTGTGCTAAATACGATAAGTAAACAGGTCAGTAGGCTAAGACGAAAGAATGTATGAGCCAGCTAAGATAAAAGGGAGAACACCCAGGGAATAATTTACTGTGAACAAGAACAATGGACAAGATAGGTTAGGACTGTAGAGAGGAGGAAAGGAATAGGTCAAGTGCATACAATGCATAGACATAGCACTCTGCACAGGGATTGGGTCCTGAAAAGTAACTAATCCTATCAAAAAATGTGTGATGTAACATAGTAAATGCAATAAGATGGGTAAAAGTATATAAAGGAAACGGAGTACTAGTGGCACCTTAGAGATGCATCGGATGAAGTGAGCTGTGGCTCACGAAAGCTTATGCTCAAATAAATTTGTTAGTCTCTAAGGTGCCACAAGTACTCCTTTTCTTTTTGCGAATACAGACTAACACGGCGGCTACTCTGAAACCTGTCATAAAGGAAATGGTTTCTGTGTATCTTTTGAGCTGTGTTATACACCTT
Source organism: Chelonia mydas (assembly GCF_015237465.2). NCBI lineage: Eukaryota > Metazoa > Chordata > Testudines > Cheloniidae > Chelonia > Chelonia mydas. Next base: position 104,563,429 of record NC_051245.2, read on the forward strand.
CCCTGTGTTTGAGTCTGATCATCTTAGCATCATTTTGCCGTATGCTAAATAAAGATACCAGAGTGACAAAATCTGGAGTCAAACTGAATGCTTTGGATCCCAGAGAACTGGATGAGGTGTTCCCCCAGAATTGGACAAAATGTTCTGGATAAGCTGAGTAGAAAAGGACTCTTATAGAATCCCAGCAATTAGGAGCTGGGTCAGGGAAGAAAATGCAGAAGGAAGAACAGAGGAGACCAAGAAATAGGAAAAAAAATGGGAAGTAAGAGGGGAGACAAGGCTCAAGTAGTGGTAATCTGAAGGGGACAGATTTTACTCAACAAGTGGTACTGGATGTGACACTAAAGTGCTGAATAAATAATAGTTAATATATTAAGTAAAGGCTGCATTCTCTCCTGGATCTTTGTATAAACCTCCCACTAACATAAGAGAGAGATCCACTGTGGGCTGAGGGGAATGCAAATTCTGAATTTATATCCTGGCCAATAGACCATAATTAAACATGGAATCCAGCCCTCTCCTCCAAATGAGTTTTATACCCCTGCCTTAGGGCAACATAGTATTCCATCACTACGGAACCCACAGCCAACAAAAAACATTTTAAAACTCGACTGTCCTTGCTTATACTAGGTGTGAAGTGAAGTTTAACAACATGATGAGTAAAATGTGTTCCAGGCAAGTTAAAAAAAACCCCATCTTTTGTTGCTTGGTCATGAAGTCTCAAAAAGTCAGTTCAGTTAAGCATCCAAAGCTGCTCTAAAGTTGGCTTAGTCAGCCACAGGAGGAACCTCTAGTGATTTAAAGTCACCATAGCAACTCCTGGACCACCCCTGAAGGCAGAAAAGAACGTGGCCAGGGTAAAATGAGGCTTCCCTTTACCCCAGTAATCCGGGGTGCTGAACAGTCAGTTGGGGTCGCAAGTTGGAAACGGCTGTTCTAACTTGTGTTTGGTGATCAGTGTAGTGCAGAGTAGTTACAAGGATGACTCAAAGCCACCTATACTGCTCCTCCTCCTGAAATGTGTATTTGCTCAGTGGCCAAAGGTAAGGACTGGGCTTTAGGTGTTTTGATAAAAGCTTCCTACCACTACTAACATCAGAGCAGCTCCAACTTTGATAACAATGGTGAGAGCAACAGAATAGAAAAAACTCCCATGAGCATTGGGAGTTTTAACAGTAGATTGTCTAGCCCTGTTCAGAGCAGATCTAGGTGAGATGGCTTCTCTAACCACAGGAGCTTGTTAATACCCGACCCACCAATGATGGATCTGCACCAGCATTAGCAACAGTAATTTTTTGCTAAACCCCACTATTCGTAGACAAGGTCATGATGCAAATTTGGTCTGCAAAGAATGGAAACAATCACACAGTATTTGGGACATCTGTAATGCCTTTAATTCAAGAATCTCAAAACAGCTTTGCAATCCTAATTGAATTAAGCCTTACAACATCTCTGTGGGGTAGGTAAGGGATATACAGAGATCATTTCACTCACCACTCACACAGAACAGCTGTCAAGTAGCGAAGAGCAACACTGCTTAGGTAAAATACTGCAACAAAAAAGCAGTATAAGGCAAGCAGCAGAGAAGGAGACAGTCAGACTGAAATTAGCTGAACTGCAGTTTTTCCAGATACCAAGGTTATCACTAGAGTTGGTCAGAAAATAAAAGACTGCATGTGAAAATATTTGGGAATGATTTTTTGTTTATTTTTGTTTTTCCGTCAAATCTTTCTTGCTATGGAAACTATTACTAGTACTCTTCCAAAAGGGGTCATGGGACCTTTCATGACCTCAAATGGCCAGGATCCTGGATTTACACTGCAGGAGAAGGATGGCACATCTAGCAGTACAGTACTCCTTACAACCCTGTTTGGGCATTGGTCAGTAATGAGGGAGGAGTGCCACCTACTGACTCATTATCCTACTCTCCTTAAAACCAATTGCTGCCCTTCCAGAGATATCACCATTATATTTTCTTCCAAGACTTCCATTCAAATACCAACCAAGTTGATCACACAAAATAAGCTGTGTTCCCTCAGTGCCCATTTGTTTGTTGAATTCGGAGGGGGCTCAGGACTCCACAGGACTGGACTTTTAGTCTGTGAGATTTGATGGGAACAGAACAAAAGGTAAGAGGAAATGCAAGCAGCATTCAACATCATTGCTATGGAGCTGTCAACCATCTAGACAGCATTTTATTCCTCCTCTCACATGTGCACCAGAGATGGATCACCGAAAATAGTTCTCCTGGGCCTGCCAGCACCTCTCTTTACATAACAATCATAGAATAATCATAGAATATCAGGGTTGGAAGGGACCTCAGGAGGTCATCCAGTCCAACCCCCTGCTCAAAGCAGGACCAATCTTCAACTAAATCATCCCAGCCAGGGCTTTGTCAAGCCTGACCTTAAACACCTCTAAGGAAGGAGATTCCACCACTTCCCTAGTTAACCCATTCCAGTGTTTCACCACCCTCCTAGTGAAAAAGTTTTTCCTAATATCCAACCTAAACCTCCCCCACTGCAACTTGAGACCATTACTCCTTGTTCTGTCATCTGCTACCACTGAGAACAGTCTAGAGCCATCCTCTTTGGAACCCCTTTCAGGTAGTTGAAAGCAGCTATCAAATCCCCGCTCATTCTTCTCTTTCTGCAGACTAAGTAATCCCAGTTCCCTCAGTCTCTCCTCATAAATCATGTGCTCCAGCCCCCTAATCATTTTTGTTGCCCTTCGCTGGACTCTTTCCAATTTTTCCACATCCTTCTTGTAGTGTGGGCCCAAAACAGGACACAGTACTCCAGATGAGGCCTCACCAATGCCGAATAGAGGGGAATGATCACGTTCCTTGATCTGCTGGCAATGCCCCTACTTATACAGCCCAAAATGCCATCAGCCTTCTTGGCAACAACAGCACACTGTTGACTTATATCCAGCTTCTCGTCTACTGTAACCCCAGGTCCTTTTCTGCAGAACTGCTGCCTAGCCACTCGGTCCCTAGTCTGTAGCGGCACATGGGATTCTTCCATCCTACGTTCAGGACTCTGCACTTCTCCTTGTTGAACCTCATCAGGTTTATTTTGGGCCAATCTCTATGTGATGTGGAGAAACGTACTCAATCACCTCCCCTTCTCCCTAGCTTTTCTGCACCTGAAAAAGCTACTGAAGAAAACTGGGCTGGAGATTCCATCAGATCAGAACAGCCTTTCCCCAACAGATTTTTAGCCCTTCTAGGGCTTTATCATGAAGTTGGAACTAGCACAAGAATTAGCCTCCCTCATGATATTTCACCAGGAACCACCAAGGAGCACAACAAGCACAAATTTTTTAGTAAAGTGAAAGTCAGATTTTCAGCTTCCAAAGAAACTCATCAGTGGGTCAGACTGCAAAGTCCCTTACTCACAGTGCGGAACAGCGTCACTGGAGTCAGCTGAGTAATGGCTCCGCATGTGAGTCAGGTCAGTTCTGGTTTTATCCAAAATGATTCCCTCAGCTCTGGCAGATACGGTCCATGTTAGGGCCAGTCTGTGACTTGGCCAGGTCCAGATGCCTGAGGGGAGGGAGACAGTAAGGGCTTCCTTACCCTTGCGTACCCTGCACATTGCAAAAGACTAGGACCGTGCCTGGCTCTCACGTTCTCTCCCAAGGGTGCACATCACCCACAAGAAGAGAAGCTGGGCCATGGCCTCCTCCTCTCCAGTGCCTCCACTGATCTCATGGGGTATTGGCTTGTTTCATGCTAAAGGGTGGTATACCCTGTGGAAACCTACTTGTAAACATTGAGACAGTGGGCTTCAAAAAGGCTTAGTCCTATAGCAAGCTCCCCCTGTGGTGCAACTCCCTGAAGTAGAGTTGTGCCTCGAAGACACCCACTAATCCTTGGAATAAAAAAAGATAATATTCGGCAGACACCCATATTTTGGTAAGTTTAATGGCATCTACATTGACTGACTATAACCCTATTGCCAGGTGGTTAATAGCAGCAGGTAGAGCCAGGTTTAATACTGCCAAACAACTAAACTGGCTTGAGTCCCACCAAGAAACCTGTGAAAACTAAATACACCCTCCCTGGATGCACATGTACAGGAAAACCTTCCCTACTTGCCAGCACTTGAAGATGGTGTACACACAGGTAAGTCTTATTTAGGGGAAAGGGAACACAGACAAACTTGGTGAAACACATGTAACAATTAGGGCTGTCAAGCGACTAAAAAAATTAATCATGATTAATGGCATGATTAAAAAATTTAATTGCACTGTTAAACAATAGACTACTATTTACATAAATATTTTTGGATGTTTTCCATATTTTCAAATATATTGATTTCAATTACAAAACAGAATAAAAAGTGTACAGTGCTCACTTTATATATATATTTTTAATATTATTTGCACTATAAAATAAAATAGCATTTTCAATTCACTTAATACAAGTACCGTAGTGCAATCTGTTTATCATGAAAGTTGAACGTACAAATGTAGAATGTACAAAAAAGTAACTGCATTCAAAAATAAAAACAATCTAAAACTTTAGAGCCTACAAGTCCATTCAGTCCTACTTCTTGTTCAGCCAATCACTCAGACAGAAAAGTTTGTTTACATTTCCAGGAGATAATGCTGTCCACTTCTTGTTTACAGTGTCACCTGAAACGGAGAACAGGCATTCTCATGGCACTGTTGTAGTCAGTGTTGCAAGATATTTACATGACAGATGAGCTAAAGATTCATACGTCCCTTCACGCTTCAACCACCACTCCAGAGGACATGTGTCCAGTGGTGAGCTGGAGCCGGTTCGCACCGGTTCGCTGGAACTGGTTGTTAAATTTAGAAGCCCTTTTAGAACTGGTTGTCCCTCGCGGAACAACCGGTTCTAAAAGGGCTTCTAAATTTAACTGGCCCAAAGTGGCGCCTTAGGCTTCGGGCTCAGGCCCAGGGAGGCAGAGCGGAGGTGAGCTGGGGCAGGGGCACGAGAAGAGCCAGCCACGCCACAGCAGGTAACCCGGCCCACGAGACCCTCCTGCCCAGTTCTGGGGGCAGTCAGGGGACAGGGGTGGATGGGGCAGGGTTCCGGGGGTGGGGGGGTGTCAAGGAATGCGGGGTGGTTGGATGGGGCAGGAGTCCCGGGGGGTGGGGGTGGGCAATGACCCCCCTCGTGGGGTGAGGAGGGAAGTCGATGTTAAGATTTTGGCGGCTCATCACTGCATGTGTCCATGTTGATGAGGGGTTCTGCTTGATAAGGATACAAAGCAGGGCAGACCAAAGCACGTTCATTTTCATCATCTGAGTCAGATGCCACCAGCAGAAAGTTGATTTTCTTTTTTGCTGGTTTGAATTCTGTAGTTTCTGCATTGGAGTTTTGCTCTTTTAAAACTTTGAAAGTATGCTCCACACCCCATCCTGATCAGATTTTGGAAGCACGTCAGATTCTTAAACCTTTGGTCAAGTGCTGTAGCTATCTTTAGAAATCTCACATTGGTACCTTCTTTGCATTTTGTCAAATCTGCAGTGAAAGTGTTCTTAAAATTAACAACATGAGCTGGGTCATCATCCGAGACTGCTATAACATGAAATATATGGCAGAATTTAGGTAAAACAAGGAGCAGAAGACATACAATTCTCCCCCAAGCAGCGCAGTCACAAATTTAATTAATGCATTATTTTTTAATGAGTGTCATCAGCATGGAATCATGTCCTCTGGAATGGTGGCTGAAACATGAAGGGTCATAAGAATGTTTAGCATATCTGGCATGTAAATATCTTGCAATGCCAGCTACAAAAGTCCTACTTGAACGCCTGTTCTCACTTGCGGGTGACATTGTAAATAAGAAGCCAGCAGCAGTATCTCCCGTAAATGTAAACAAACTTGTTTCTCTTAGCGATTGGCTGAACAAGAACTGGGACTGAGTGGACTTGTAGGCTCTACAATTTTACATTGTTTTGTTTCTGAGTGCAGTTATGTAACAAAAAGCAATCTACATTTGTAAGTTGTGCCTTCACAATAAAGAGATTACACTACGATACTTGCATAAGGTGAATTGAAAAATAGGATTTATTTTTACAGTGCAAATATTTGTAATAATAATATAAAGTGAGTACTGTACGCTTTGTATTCTGTGTTGTAATTGAAATCAATATATTTGAAAATGTAGAAAAACATCCAGAATAGTTAAGTAGTTTCAATCGGTATTCTATTGTTTAATAGTGAGTTAACTGTGATTAAAAATCGACAGCCCTAGTAACAATCCCTAGGTTGTACTATGAAGGTTGGCACTTGACGGACGCATTGCCTACTGGTTAGGGAGCTAGTCCTTCTTAATGTGTAGCGGAGTTGGTAGGGGAGCCTGGGCCCCACTATTCCGCTGGGCTCTGCCCCAGGCCTGTGTGAGGTCTAATAAAGTTCAGGGAACTGAGAGTGATTTAAGGTTGTCCTCCCTGGGCCACTTCATATGCCACACTCTATGGTCCAAGCTTTGCAGTCTGTAACCAAAGGTAATGAAGAAAACTGCAGCCTTAGTCTATCCAGGCCCAGCAGGTAGGCTCCCTCATCCTTGAGATGCTGCTGCCATGTTCCTTTTCAAGAGCTCCCAGGGCTGGTTCTTCTCCCTGCCTTGTCAGCCCCCTTCTGACCTGTCTGGCTTCCTTTTAAGCTCCTTCTCCATCTAAAGTATGCTCTGCAGGTGTGGCTAGATGGGCACAGAGTTATTCTTTAACCCCTTCACTTGCAGTGTGTGGTTCATACACCCTGTCACATATACCACCACTTCCATCCATCAAACCCCACTCATAGTTTGGATCAGCAAGTTGCAGTAGTCCAAGTGTCTCAATGCAGGTCTGTCTCCAGTTCCAACAAAGATGCTTGCCTGGACCCACTACCAAACACAGCTTAGTGATTCAGTTTTATCTGGGTAGGCAGGTCCTCACCAGAACCCATTCACCTTTGCTGCTGTCTCTGTGCCATCACTTGCTATGAAGTCCCTTTGACCAGGGCCCAAGAATTTATAGGGCTCTTGAGCAGAGTCCTGGCAGTGTGGAAACGGGTCATTTGCCACAAGGTAAGAGCACTGAATTCTATCTTTGGTATCATCTGGATCTGGACACTGTTGGGTGTGCTCATCTCTATTTGTAGGGCTGCCTGGTTTATGGTAGCTGGAGATAATTGTTGCATCAAGTGTTATGAGCATTGTCCGAGATCTGTGATGAACACAGTATAAAAATCTGTACAGAATAGAGTACTAAACCAAAACAGAAACATATGGGTTTTTTCCCCATCTCGTACTCTAAACTACAAAATCTGGTAGCATGATTTTGACATGTTTGCTAAGGGAAAAAATGGATTTTTTTTTCTTGGATACTTCACTTTTTCATAAAAATCAAATACAAGATTCTTTCTCCCTCCCCCCACTTTAGGCAAACCCTTATGCAAGGACTGGAGATAGAACCCTCCCCACCTAGTGTTCTGAGTTAATACTGTTTACACTTTCCCCGGCGGTCTGGATGCTGGGTTTCACCCACAGGCTCAGAGTCTAATGGATCAACATTGCGGGGGAGGGATAGCTCAGTGGTTTGAGCATTGGCCTGCTAAACCCAGGGTTGTGAGTTCAATCCTTGAGGGGGCCATTTGGGAGCTGGGGCAAAAATTGCGGATTGGTCCTGCTTTGAGCAGGGGGTTGGACTAGATGACCTCCTGAGGTCTCTTCCAACCCTGATATTCTATGAACATATTTGGAGTCAGGAAGGAATTTTCCCCCAGGTCAGATTGGCAGAGACGTTGGGGTTTTTTTTGCCTTCCTCTGCAGCATGGGGCACAGATCACTTGCCGGATTAAACTAGAGTAAATGGTGGATTCTCTGAAATATTTAAATCATGTTCTGGGGACATCAGTAACTCAGACACAGTTTATGGGTCTATTACAGGAGTGGGCGGGTAAGTTTTGTGGGTCTGCAACGTGCAGGAGATCAGACTAGCTGATCACTGTGGTCCCTTTTGGCCTTAAAGTTTGAGTCTGATTCTATCAACAAAGGGTAGGAGTAAACTCTAGGCAATATATTACAAATAGCGTCAGTGTTTGTTTTTCACAGAACCACAATTCTGATAGTGCCTAGAAATTAATATCGTCCATGTCTTACTATGGTGCTCAAGCACTGATCTAATAAGCAGTCTTGGGTTATGCTAGTCTTGAACAAATAGGGGGAAAATAATATCCCTTTTGTCACTTTTTCCTTATCCTGCAATAACAGTTAATTCAGGAATGCTATTCCCAGCTCTGTACTGACATCAAAGCAACACTTGTACTGTGGGTACAAAACCGAAGATATTTTGGTGTGATAATCACCAGTCATTTAATTAACAAGGTAAAATTCCTCTGAGACCAAGTCAAGGAGCTATGTAAGAGGAAGTGGTTTGTTAAATGCAAAGATTTGTGCTAATTTTAGCTCCAATTTTCGCTTTAAAAACAGTGGGGTTTTTTTTTAAATAGCAACCTGTCTGCCAAACTGAAAAGAACAAAACTTGTGAGGCGATATCTTATTTGAAGTTTATAAGAGATTATTACAAATGAGAACTTTAAAAAAAATACACGTTTAACTGCAAACTCACATCTTTTTAAATGATTAACAAAAATTTTTAAATAGTTTAGTTTTCAGTGTTTCTTTTTCCATTTGCACGGTTTAAACAGTGAAGTAAGGCTGGCCGGTTTAACTTTTGGGCTATAATTTTACTTTTCTGTTCTGTTTCCCTTGCAAAAAATGCCCTGTGCTGGATTTCTAAGAATACAGAGGAATGCTTTGTTTGCTTTTTTAAAAAAAATTGTTCATTTAAATTTTTTTGAAAATTCAGATAATGGATTTTAAAAGGAATATCAAAATCTAAATTATATTAAAGAAAAAAAGTGAATTAAAACCATTAACTACTTAATAGCATTGCCTTTGAAAAGCACACACTCTGACCCTACAGCTCTTTCTCATCTGAGTCTATATCTTAACAATCTTTCTCCAATTAAATTGGGAAAATAATACAAATAGTTTCACCATTGCTAAGAGCATTCACAGCATTAAAAATTGATTGCTACTGTAGACTTGGGCAAAAATGAAAAGTTAAGCGGACATAGCTACATCAGTCAGGGTTGTGAAAAAAACTGCGTCCCTAACCGACTTAGCAATGCTGCCCTAGCCCCCAGTGTGGAGGCAGCTGTGAGGAATACTTCCGTCAGCACAGCTAACTTAGTTTGGGGAAGGGGTGGACCAAAAAACAATAAACCCTTCTGTTGGTGTAGTTTGACTTTACATCATGGGATTATGCCATGATAACTATGCCATCACGGATATGCCTGTATAGTCTCTGTAGTGTAGACACAGCCTTACAGTAGCAATGTACTGCCAGCCAGTAAAGGCAATGAAATTACTCACTCCTTGCTCCCAAATACCTCTGTTATGTTCCTCTAATGATGTAGATATCTTCGTAGGTGTCTTGGCAGCTGCAGAGAAGCAGGCATTAGTCATATTTGGGATAGCCCTCTGCAACAGCCATTTCAAGTGGGGTCGGGGGTGGACAGCATATCAATGGGACTATAGCACAGAGTACAAGAATGGAACAACAGAAACTCCTTGTCACGATGTGCCTAAAGCCCCAGATTGCCTTAAGCTATTCCTGTCTATTCTAATCTATTCTACACCCACCCATTTTATGTTTCCAGCATGACTAATTTACATCTAGTGACTAGTGTTCCCTCTAATTTTTCCCACCCATGTTCAGAATGAATTTTGTCATGTTCACCAATATGGAGGTGATGTGACACACATCACCTCCATATTGGTGCACATAACAAAATTCATGTGGTGAGGGTGGGGCCTAGGGGTTCGGAGTGTGGGAGGGGGCTCAGGGCTGGAGCAGACGGTTGGGGTGTGGGGGGGCAGGGCTCTGGATGGAGGTGCGGGCTCTGGTGTGGGGCTGGGGATGAAGGGCTCAGGGCTGGGGCAGAGAGTTGGGGTGTGGGGGGGTGCAGGCTCTGGGGTGGAGCTGGGGATGAGGGATTTGGGGTACGGGCTACCCCGGGGCTACGGCAGGGGGAGAGGACTCCCTGCAGCTCTCTCTTCCCTCAGCAGCACCTGGGCTGGGCCTGTGGGATAGGCACCTCTCCCACGGCTGCAGCAGGTCTGGGCCAGGGTGGGTTGGAGCCAGGGGAGGGGCACGTTTCCTGGGCTGGGTTGGGGTCGGGGGAGTGGGAGACGAATCTCTCCCCGCCACAGCCCTGAGTGTCTGTGCGGATGTTGTGCAGCTGCGCAGTTTAAAGAGAACTTAGCTTGTGACTGTCCTCAACTGCCCTCCTCTGAGCTGGGAAGTAGCAGAGAGAAGTCAGGTAATGCTACGTTCTTCAGCCCAAACTCAAACAACTGATATGGAGCACCAAGCAGGCCCCTGAAAGGAGCTTCGGTTCAGTGGACTGTGGGATGCTGGTGGCCAGGTTGGGGATGATTATCCTTGCAGCGAGTGGGCCAGCTGTTTGAATTCAGAGTGGGGGAAGGGAATGCAGGGTTGGTGTGGCAATCTATTTTTGTTTGAATGTAGGAAGGAAAATGAGCAGGGAAAGGCATAGCTGTTTGCAGAGGGGCATAAGTATTCCAGTTTAATCGTTTAAAATTAGCTCACGCAGAACTAAGAGTGAGATTTTCCTACTCTGTGTGAAGGGTTATTCTTCAGGGGCTTGATCTCAGGCTGCACTTCGGAGGGATGCTACCAGTTGCAAATATTGTCTTTTAGCTTTAAAAATGCTACAGATGTTTTGGTATTTTTAGGCATGCAGGTTAGTCTTTTTATTAATTAATGTTTTAGAGGTCTCTCACTCCAATGGGGGTGGAAGGAAGAGTGAAAAGAGGCATTATGTTGTATACATCAGAAAAGGTATGCCCCATATATTTCTTATTAGTATTTCATTGCCCGATTTGGACATGACTGGTCCACTCACGAATGTATCTATTATTTTTGTATAGGTTTAACACCAGTCTTTACTACAGCCTCATTAGTTTACAAGAAACAAAAAGTAGATGCTACTTTGTTCAGCAAAATAATGCAGGTATTTGTGGTCACATCCTGCGACGATATTCCTGGGAGGTTTCCCTGAGTAACGAGTACATCAGAACTACCAGGCTGGGCTTTTGGAGCACAAATACTGTATATAAATATATATTTGTAAAGAATCATTTGTAAATATCTTTAATTTTACTAGGGATGGATGGAAGAACAGAACTTTCACCTAAAATTTAAACTGATTCCAAACTATTGGTTTTTTATGTTAATTAATTATTTCCCATTTTCACATGCCACTGCAGTACTTATGCCAGATCCTCAGTTGGTATAAATCTGTGTCACTCCATTGAAGTTAATGGAACTATGTTCAGATATACCAGCTAAGGCTCAGTTCTGGGCCTGAATCCATTTTAACCAGTAGCATAAAATATCAAAAAAGAGAAAAACTATCCTGTTTCTAATCTGTGTAGGTTCCTGTGCTTCTCTCACCACCAGTAGTCACCTAATTTCACTTCTCAACTCCTTTTCCAGTTTACATGGGCTTGGCGGTACCCATGATTGTTTACCACTCCTTCCAGGCCATAGTATGGATTCATAGGTCTCCGAGTTCTAGTCCTTTTCTCTACAGACTTCTCTTGACAGTCTTTCCATCATATCCTCAGTCTTCTACGTCCTTTTCTCCCATGCTTTTTGTGCTGGTCATTTTTCTTCCATTCTTATCATATGATCAACTGACCTCTAATGGGCACCCTCCAGCCTACCTATTACTGAAAGTCCCAAGTTCAACTGCTTTCATGCTCGTTCTGCCTACCCTCTGCTTGCTTGCCATTCTCCTCAGCATATTATTTTCAACTACCTTTATCTTTTTCTTCTTCCATCTCTGAAAGATCCAGTTTCCAAACCATAGAGCAGGCAGGAACAAACACAGGCAGCATACACTTTTCCTTTCCTTTCCTTACTTAATTGCTGGTGCCACTCTTCTCCTGCCACCTTTCCCACTGCCACCCATGCACATTGGGGTCTTCTTTTTAATTCTCCAGATCTCTCTGCAATGGCACTAAGTATACTTCCGAAGTTCACAAATTCATTCTTCTGATTCATCTTCTCTTCAATCAACAGCTCTTCTTCCTTACTTGCATAATGTCAAGGCTTTTTTGTGTTTACGTTTGAACCATGCTTTTTAAACAGATTGTCCACTCCGATACTCTCACATGACTGGGATGTGGGCAATCGTGCCTATAGGTCAGAGTAGGAGTGAGACCTAATAGTTAGAACAGGAGTTGGTAGCCAGGAAGCCTAAGGTCATAGTTGGAGTCAGAGGTCAAGAATCAGAACCAAGTTACCTGGAGTGAGACAAGGCGGGTGCAGCAGACGGTATTGCAGCCGTGGGCAAATGCTTTGAGAAGCCACTGAACGGCTGCAGCTGTTGGGATTAACAGCCAGTCTGCTGACTCTTCCAACCAATCAGGTGAGGTAGCCATTAAGGCAGCCTACTATAACCCACATGCACTTGTTAGGTTGCCCGGAGACTGGTTCTGCTGCAGACCCTGACAGATGCCACATTTACCAATTCCTCTTTGCTGTCAGTCAAAAGGACCAGATTATTAGCATATATTAGTTTTCTCTGGGTCTCCAAAGGCTCAGTTCTCCTACTAATTAACTCCATAACTAGGAGGAAGAGAAATGGACTCGGCACACTGCCTTGTCTCAATCCCATCGCCCACCTCAAAACTCTCTCAAATTCCAGGTACTGTTACCATGTGAACTCTTGATCCCTGATACAGCTCTTCTATCTACTCCACTTCTTGCAGTCCCCCTCCCATCTTTCTCAATACTCCAAACACCAGCTCCTATAGAACCAAGTCATCTGACTTTAATATCAATAAATGCTACATGATACGTATGCTGTCCATTTACCATTCTTTCAAACTTCTGTTTCATTGCAAATTATTGTGTGTATAGTAAAACCTTTCCTTCCTAAAGCCGTGTTGTTCCTCTCCTTTATTTTCCTCTACCTCACACCTAAACCTAGCCTCTAAAAAACTCTCTCAGACCTTGGGAGGCTGTCTTAACAGGGTGACGCTCTGAAACATGTTTGGATCATTTGCATCACCCTTGTCCTTCCAAAGATGCACAATCAATCCCATACATCAGTCATCCTGCATCCTACTTTGATCTCAGCAAACACGTGGCAGTGTACATGCAAATCATAGTAATCTGTGGGGTTTAAATCAGCTAAATGTAAACATGTACATCTAGAAAAAAGAATGTTGGCATACTTAGAGGATGGGGGACTTTATCCTGGGAAGCAGTAACTCTGAAAAAGATTTGGGGGTTGTGGTGGATAATCAGCTGACCATGAGCTTCCAGTGTGATGCTATGGCCAAAAGAGCTAACACAATCCTGGGATGAATAAATGAAGACTTGTAGGGGACTTTTATTGGTTGCCATTCCCCTAAGGGCAGCTAAACATCAACAGGAGCCCTTACCCTGTGTAATGGGGCACCAGCCCCATCCCCATGCCAGATTGGGCTACAGCAGGCCAGAGCGGCTGCACAAGGTGGCAGCCAAACAGGGAGGGCCTGTTAGAGAGCCAATCAAGGCCAGGCTAGGCCCTATATAAAGGCTGCCCAGGCAAGAGGCAGTCAGTCTCTCGCAGACCTTCAAAGGGGAAGATCTGTCTCCTGAGTGAGGAGACCAGCACCTGGGACAGCGCAGCGCAGCCTATGGGGAGCAGAGGGGAACTCCAGCCCAGTACCTGCCAGGCTGCAGACCCTGATAGAAAGGCCCACAAGGTGCAAAGGGGAAGCGGCCCGGGGAGGAGAGGTGGACAAGGGGAACGAAGGAGGGCAGGGAGGCTGCTGCCAGAGGGTCCCTGGGCCGGGACCCAGAGTAGAGGGTGGGCCTGGATCCTTCCCCCTTGTATTACACCCGGCAGTTAGAAGTGGCCATAGCAGACTGCACCCAACCCCTAACAGAAGGGGTTAGACTTTGGGAGTGTGGTTGGCCACTGTGGCTGGGGCGAAGTGGAAAGGGGGTGAGCGTAGAGTAGGGGGCACTGCCAGAGGGCAGTCCTGAAGAGGATGCCGCGAGAAGGGAACAACGCGGGTCCAGATGCCAACAGAGGGCGAGAGATGGACGGGACACCACCAGCAGAGGGTGCTCCACATGGACTGAACTAATTCCCAGAGGCACCAACAGGGAGATGCTGCAGTGGTGAGTCCCAACCCCGTCACACCCTGTATCTCTCTCTGTTTTGGCCACAGGTGGTTTCAACAACCGGGGTTCCTAGCTGCTACTTGGTGGTGCCTCTCACCTCACTGTCTAAGGTCGTCAGGAACCCTACCTTATTTCCTAATGTAGTTTCAACGATCACCAACCTTATACTTATCCATCTACTCATACATCTACTCAAACACCTTTGTAATGGATGAACTAGCAATCATGATCCACTTTATTTAAAGTGGAAATACAGAGGAAGCACATTGTTGGCTCATCTATTGATTGTGTATTAATTATATTGCTAAATTAATTGTCAGTTAACACTGAGACTTGGTAGATTCTCGTCCCAAGATCAGGTTTAGTATTATTAGAATTACTGTTCAATTGAGGACCCAAATGTGCAGATTAACACTCAAATTTAGGAAATATCCTTCTGTATTTTATATTATTAACATGGTTAGGAAAGTTACAAACACTCCACCCCAGCAAGATAGAGATAACACAGAATGAGCATGTGAGCATCCATATACTCCCACCATCCCTTGTAGAACAACCTGAAGTGTTAGTCATTATCTTCTGACTCATCATCTTCCTCATCACCACCAACAGTGGTCATCATCCTGACATCTCCCAAGCACACAGGCTGGGAGACAACTTTTATAACATGTTATGTTGATGCCACTCCGCTTAATTCATAGGCGGTAGGGGTTTTATCCCCTTTTCCTTATCTGTACATCCTCACACTATCAATGTTGGGGTGCCCTTCTCCCATACTCCATTTGCCTCAAGGTCCTCAGCATATAGGTGCATTAGTTACCATGGCATTTTCATGGTCACAGAACTGTTGACATCCCATGTCTGCAAAATCCTCAAAATATTCTAACCAGCTTTAACTGGTACATTGCAGCATATATTTTCTGAGTATCAGCAGTTTTAACACACTTACTTCATGCAGCATTCTATCCTAGGATAGCTTGTGAAATTGGGTCACGGCTATCTTACAATAACTTATGATTTAGGGTTTCTTACTGGTTAGCTGCTTATGACAAGGCTTTTGGGGTTTGATACCTTGTTTAGTTAAGCTATTGTCTTACAGGCCTGAGACCAGTAGGCTCATTGCTTTATTGTCTTAACTTATACCTCTGCCTTACCTAGCAAATGTGTATACCTAAAGGCTACAATATAAATGGAAAGGGAAGATTGATTTGGAGCAAGTACGTCAGTAACACCACTATAAGTATTTTCCTGGATTTCCTGAATTCACAAGTCTAGGGTGCTTCTTTGGGATGTGGGAGACCCTGGTCCAAGTCTGCCCGAAGGGGAGAAGAGATCTGAACAGTGATCTGCCACCTCTCAGGTAAGTGCCATAACCACTGGGCTGTAGGGAATTCTGATCCAGGGCTCCCTTAGTCTCTCCTCAACACAGCTACTGGATTGGGCTCCCTAAGCGAGTTAAGCAGAGGAATGCTTATCTTTCCCCAGTTTAAGCATTGCTCTGGAGCTTCAGCATCCAAATGCCTGGTGTGGGAATGAAATGCAGGGGGGCAGAGGCAGAAACCTAAGTGCTTAGGACACTTTTAATGCAAAATTGTGAGCACTGAGCAAGTTTAGGCACCTGCATGAGCTGCTGAACTGGGGTTTTGTGAAATCCTAGAATCAAGCCCCATTGGTATTAGGCACCTAAAGCAGCTACTATGCACCTTTCATGCATCTAGCCGATAGTGACTGCTTTTCGCGGTCCTCAACCCAGATGCTGTTTTTGTGAATGCCATTTAATCTTCACAAATAATCACCACTTTATTTTTCCACCTGCTGTGGACTGCAGCAAAAACCCATAGACATTGCATTTGTGTATGTAATGGATCATAGCACAGCACAATGGAAGGTGATCACTGAAAATGAAATCCACACTGTGTATAGTATTGTAGCACAAGACTTGTAGATACAATTATGATTTCTAGGGAGTTGCTCAGGTGGAACTAAGGCTATGTCTACACTATACTGTTGGCATAACTAGTGTCACCCAGGGGTGTGAATAAATCACCCCGCTGAGTGACATAAGCCCTGTTGTGGACAGTGCTATGTTGGTGAGAGCTTCTCCCGCCAACATAGCTACTCTTACTCACGGGGTCTGGAGTAGTTAAGCCAACATGAGAACTCTCTCCTGGTGGTTTAGAATGGCTACATTAGAGAGCTTACAGCAGTGCAGCTGCACCTCTCTAAACGTCCTAGTCTAGCCGTGCTCGAAGTGTTTGGTTTCATGACCTCGCAAGATGCTACAGAGACAGAGTACTGATGAGTTCTCAGATAAAGAGATGAGATCAGATTTTAAGTGTATTGGACTAGGAGTCAAATAGCTTTTCTGCTCTCTCATTGTCTTCAATGGGAGAATGATCAGGACTTTGATTAATTTCTGGAGACAAGTTTACAACTCCATTGAGGGAAACACTGAGGACACTTATGCCCCATTATTAGACGAGACTCTAAACAAGTATAAATTATGCCATTTAAAGTTAGTTTTCATTTCAGCAGCAATAATTTGAACCTCTTGAAAATGTTGGTGTCAAAACAAGGAATGTAAATATTGGTCCAAAGTACGTCCCTTTTGTAATTAGTTACCACAAACAACAAAAAAGATTCTAGAGACATGCATGGGGTATCTTTTAGTAGGCAACCTACTTTTGATATGCTTTTGTTTTCTGTGTACTCCATCTTTAAATCACTAAGGACTCTGCAGTTTGAAGAGAGAACTTTTTTTTTTTTTTGGGGGGGGGGGGGGGAGGGGAGGCGCATATTGTCAAACTCGGGGCATACTCTCTCATGGTGCCCTGACTTTTGTTGCTCTATTTTTTGTTGTTTTATGAATGAAAAAAGTTTATTGCCAGAAAGTATCTGATTTGGAGGATTCACATATTTTGGAGGATGCTGAAATTCAGGCAGATCCAAACCTGCACAAGGTCAGTTTCATTCTCGCACTCATAAATTACTCCAAAAGATCAGACACATGGCACAGATCAGAGAGTAAAATTTTCCCTTATGTTTTTTTCAGCAGTCAGCTATCATCCTAAGTACCAAATTTTCCAAGAAAGGAATAGTGTGTGATCATCTTACCTGATTTTTTGCTATGTACTGTTTGTTACATGAGAGAATATACTGAAAAGACCAATTGTGTAACAAATTACATCTCTTCAGCACTCGTAATAAACAAACAGTGCTTCATAATACCAAACCAAGGAGTATAATAGCTAATAAAACTACCTTTTGCTGTTCAGTACCAGAGAGAAATGCAATATTCTGTAGATATTTATGCACACGTTATGCTTAATCCAAAATTATCCTGAAGTTGAAAATCTTTAGCAATTTTGGAATGTAAGTTTTCAGGCAAATCCCACTGTAATTCTCTTTAAGAAATTGCATTACTTGAGAATTTAGGAAAACAGTGTAAAACATACACAGATGCAGACATAAAAAGATGAACTTCAGGTCATTCTGAAATGAAGAGTTCTGTCGTTCAATATGCATAAAAAGTCTTAACAAAATAAAAGTATGCAAATAGGAGGCAGTATATTTATCTTGAGAAAGGAAAAAAAGTTTTAAGATATAATCAAGCTGAAATATTGTAAAACGAGATCTACTGCAACAATAATTTAAGGTAATAGCAGCGATGTCGTTTAAGCGATTTGCACACCATATATTTCCCTGCTGTGTTTGCAAGATTACCTTGTGAATCATTGAGATCCATAACTCAAAACACTTTTGATTTACATTTGCCTGAGACTTAAAGGCAAGAAAGGACACTACAGATAAGACAAATAACTTCATGATCTAGTAGCTACAATAAAGAAAAGGCTGCCTTTCCCCAACTGGCTAAAGTTAGCACCAGATATATTCTTGCAACCTATCATGTAGATATATTGGATGTTAAAAGACTGTCTGGCTCAGTTTGCAAAAAGTTTCAACAGATAATTATGGGTCTAAGAGTGCAGGAGAGGGAACTTACAAGGGCTCTGGAGGAGGATTGCAGTATTAAAATCATTTTAACAAACTAGGACCTGCTTTTCAGAAGTGCTGAGCTCCACAATTCCTATTACTGTATTTCAGTTGGTGGTGTGGGGCTCATCACTTTTGACAAGCAGACCTTTAATTTCTATTTTTTTCCCATTCAGTTTAGGTTCTTATCCCTTATTTTTTTTATTTTATTCTATATAGGTTCTTATACTGTATTCATCACTGCAATATCTGAGTGCCTTACATTTGTTATTTGTTCTCTCATTCTCCCCACCTCTCCCCAAAGGGAGGATTGTGTACATTGGAGTGTTTTTGTTTTAGTGGTGATTTAAAAAATATAATATACATACACATCTAGGTTAGAAGGCATGGTCAAAAATGTGTCCTGCATGTGGAGTGGATGGTGGTAAGGTTTATAATGGCCCTTTTTTTGTGACTTGGACCAGCCCTTCTGATAACTGTGGCTCCTCAACAGACAAGATGTACCCATATGGTACAAAGCTCTGTTGTACCAGGAAGATCAGAGTTGTTGACCACAGTCCTCATCCTGGAGCATTAGGCAATCTTCTCTATATACTGGGCCTAGGCCACTGAATGAATTGACGATAAGGACCGAGACCTGAAACTTGTCTTTACTAGCTTTTCATAGAATACAAAGTCAAGTTTGATTTGTTCATGGTGGCCTGTGTTGCTGAGGAGACATGCTAGAATTGTACTAGATACGTAACATCGGGCACATTAAAAAATGGTCTCTTGTTTACTATTCTTGCAGGTATCCAACCAGTAAAACAAAATATTAGTAAGCATAAAGTCTGGTTTGATTTTGGAGGAGCACCCAAATGTTTGTATAGTTTATAACCATCCAAAACTCTAGTGCCTACAAAATTAACTGGCAATCTCCTGAGAATAGGCTTTCTACTTGGATTTAAAGTATCTTCTGGTTTTGATTGGGGTGGAAATCACACAAGCAGCATCTGCGAGCAATGCTTTCTACCATCTCTGGTTGCCTAAGATACTTGTCCCATCCTGGTGGACAATAATTTGGCCTTGGTTATACACACTTTTGTCATCTCATGTCTAGACAACAACGATGCTATAGGTGAGTATGAATCTATCAGCCTGTGGAAAATTCCAGCTAGCACAGAACATAGAGCATGTCTCCTCAATGCCACCAACTACTGTGAGCACATCACACCCTGTCCTTTCTTCTCTCTCGTGGCTTGACTGCCCATAGAATAGAGTCTAGTTCAAGGTCTTGGTCCTCATCTTCAAATCACTCAATGGCCTAGGTCCAGCTAAAAAGTCATCTAAAACTCCACGATGACTGTGGCTGATAACTCTGCACATCAGGCACAATGGAATTTTCTGCCATAAACGGTAACTATTGTCTGTGCAAAAGACAGAGCTATCACAGGTGCAGGGAGCTCCAAGATTGTGAGATGAACTCCCACAGGAGCTAAGGACCATGATTAACTCCACTCAGATGCAAGGTACACCTCTTCCACCTGCCTCCTCTAAACATGCACATAAAAGTGTAGCCACTATTTTATATTTTACACACACACACTCCACTGCACAGAGTTCTCCAAGGGAAGAATTATAAGGAAAATGAACCATGTGACAGATTTTGTTCAGTCACTTAATGTACTACTGGAAGGTACTCTGATATGTTTGTATGGCAGAGCCCAAAACATTTTCCTAGAGCATATCTTTTGAAAAACATCCAATCGTGATTTTTAAAATGTCAGTGATGGAGGATCCACCACACTCTTTGGTAAATTGCTGCCATGGTTAATTACTGGCACCATTAAATATTTACACCTTATTTCCAGTCTGAATTTGTCTAGTTTGAAAGTTCCAGCCACTGGATTGTGTTATAAATTTCTCTGCTAGATTGAAGATCCCATTACATTTAACTTTCTCTTTGTTAAGCTAAATAGATCTCCTTGAGTATCACTACAAGGTATGTTTTCTAATTCTTTAATCTTTCTCGTGGCTCTTCTCTGAACCCTCTCCAATTTATCAACATGCTTCTTCAACTGTGGACACCAGAATCGGACATAGCATTTCAAGGGCGATCACACTGGTGCCAAAGACAGAGGTAAAATACACATCTCTACTCCTACTTGAGACTCCCCAGTTTGTGTCCCAGGATTGCATTAGCATTTTGGCCACAGCATCAGACTGGGAGCTTATGTTCAGCTGATTATCCACCACAACCCCTAAATCCTTTTCAGAGCCATTGCTTCCTAGGATAGAGTCTCCTATCCTGTAAGTATGGTCTATAGCAGAAGTTAGCAAACTACAGCCTGCGGGCCACATCTGTCCTGCCCAGCCCTTGAGCTCCTGGCTGGGGAGGCTAGCCCCTGCTGTCTCCCTCCCCCGCAGCTGCACGGGCAGTGCTCTGGCCCACCGCCCCTGTCGGGCAGTGCAGTGGCATAACTGGCTCCGGCACGGTAAGAGGGCAGGGAGCTGGGGGGTTGGATAAGGGGCAGGGGGTCCCGAGGAGCAGTCGGGGGCAGAGGGTGGTTGGATGGGGCAGAGGTTCTGGGGATAGGGTGGTCAGGGGATGGGAAGCAGGGGGAGTTGGATAGGGGGTGGGATCCCAGGGGACGGTTGGATAGGCATGGGAGCCCTGGGGGGGCTGTCAGGGGTGTGGATAGGGGTCGTGGCAGTCAGGGGACAAGGAGCGGGGGGGAGGTCCCAGAGGGTGGTTAGGGGTGGGGGGGGCGGTCCTGGGAAGGGGTGGTCAGGGGTCAAGGAGCAGAGGCATTTTGGATGGGTTGGGGGTTCTAAGGGGGAAAGGAAGTGGGAAGAGGTGGATAGGGGGTGGGGGCCAGGCTGTTTGGGGAGGCACAGCCTTCCCTACCTGGCCCTCTATACAGTTGCACAACCCCGATGTGGCCCTCAGGCCAAAAAGTTTGCCCACCCCAGCCTATAGTCTTCGTTCCTAGATACATGCATTTATATTTTATGGTATTAAAAGGCATATTGTTTACTTGTACCCCATTTGCCAAGAGATCCAGATCACTTTGAATCAATGACCTGTGCTCGTCATTATTTGTCACTGCCTCAGTTAGTGTCTTCTGCAAACTTTCTTTGTGATTTTATGTTTCCTTCCAGGTCACTGATAAAGATGTTAAATAGCATAGGGTCTAGAACAGATCCTTGCAGGACCCCACTGGAAATATACCCACTCAATGACTATTCCCCATTTACAGTTACATTTTGAGGCCTATCAGTTAGCCAGTTTTTAATTCATTTAATGTGTGCCATGTTAATTTCATATCATTGTACGTTTGTTTTAATCAAAATGTTGTGTGGCACCAAGTCAAATGCCTTACAGAAGTCTATCAACACACACCTTTAATCAACCAAATTTGTAATCTCATTTTAAAAAAACATATCAAGTTAGTATGACAGGTTCTATTTCCCATAAACCCATGCTGATTTTCAATAATTATATTACCTTCCTTTAATTCATTATTAATCATGGCCTGTATCTGCCACTCCATTATTTTGCCCAGGATCAATGTCTGGCTGACAGTCCTATAATTTACCTGGGTCATCCCATTTACCCCTTTTTAAAAATTGGCACAATATTAACTCTCTTTCAAGCCTCCTGGAATCTCCAGTGCTCCAAGTCCAGCTAGCTTCCCAGCCAGCTCTTTTAAAACTCTTGAATGCAAATTATCTGGACCTACTGATTTAAAGTAGCAGCTTCTGTTTAACATCCTCCAGAGATAAGTGAAATAGAAAGAGCATCACTACCACACAATGAGGCCATATCTTTTCCCCCCTCCAGAACAGAAATATTTATTGAACACCTACTTTTTCGGCATTATTATTGGTAATTCTACTATTTCCACCAAGCAAAGGACTAATACAATTTTATTTGTAAAGTTTATATATTTTAAACTACAGCAAGAGGTTTGAATGATGGGACCTAGAAAAGCAAAAATGTTTGAGGGCGGATCAATAAATCAATCAGTTAGGTAGTCTCTGCAGACTAATGCTAAAACCATATCCAAGTGAACAAAAACTTTGCCAAAGACTTCATGAAATAGTTAATGAAGTCTGTTATACACGGACAGTTGTAGTCTCTATAGAACCATGCTGATCACTTTACCTATGTGTGGGGGAGAAAACAGACATACTACTGCTCTGTGACTAAAGATATCCACTGACTTCAGGGATGATTGAAACCTTTAGTGTAGTTTTGACTGATCTGCAGTCACCAAATGGAGAAAGATGGCTGCATTTCCCCCCATGAATGTTAAGGTTTTTTTTTTTCCTGTTTTGCTTCTTGCTTTTTGAGTCTTGCCGCCTTGAGTCTTGTTCATAGGCTCCAGTAACTCATTGTTGAAAAAAATCAATTTCTATTCAATTAGGAGATGAAAATTTCCCTGCTGGAAACTGAAAACAATCAGCTGCAGCTTGCTAGCTTTCAGATTACAGGTCTCTGATGCGTAGAATAGAGTATTATTCTATCACTATACGCATTGCATTGTCTGATCTGATCAAGCATTACTTTTGAACACAATACGGCTTGTGGACTAATATGGCAATGTACTTAAGACCTTAATCATACACATTCTGATGACTATAGATTTCATTTTTAACATACTTTTTTTATTCCTTTGCTGTCCTGTTTCATCCACTACCTTTTGTCCAAAGCACTTGCAATTCAGTATTATAGCTTATAAGCAAGGGAAGAAAGTCTTTGAAATTGAAGGTAAAGTCATCACTGGTCCATGGACAAGCCAGTCAGGAAGGAAGACGCCATGTATGATGCAAATTTACCATCTTTTTCAACAGTAAATAAACATTATTTCCATGGTCACTGTGGTTCCAAGTTGCAGTGATCAGTTTAGCCTCTTGGCTATTCAAAATCATTTTATTCCCCCCCACCACCAATTTTTCTTATGCGATGTATTATGAGCAGAGTGAGCTTTTAATACTCTACGTCTAAAATCTGAGCTGCCTTGGTTAAGTTTTCGTGGGTCACACAAATTGTAGTGATGCTCAGACATCATGATAATCAGTGTGGGATAAATCCTTAGACAGTTGCTGTTCCTCAGATGGATCAGTTTAACTCTTATGATCAAGAAGAGGGTGTGAAGAAGTCACTATGGCTGGGGAGAGGCAGACAGGCAGAACTAGAGCATTTTCGAGCAACTTACGCCTTATCTTTTCTGGGCCATATTGGTTTTGCCTGAGGTAACTTTCCTAGAAAATTTAACATAAGTGAAGTTAATTGTAATGATTACATTTAATTTTATCTTGCCCCTCCCCACAAAGTCATTTCCCTGAGTAATTGCTTCTGTGCCATGGCTCTGCCAAAGGGTTTTGGGAATCTAATCCTGCTGCTGTGCCTACCAATATCCCACCCCATTTAAAATGTACCAAGGACACTGCATTTGCCGGTCTGTAATTTTCTATCACTGCCTCAATTACTGACAGTCTGATTGTTTAACATTTGTTTTTCCTGAGCACACGAGTAAATCTGAAACACACTCATTTTCACAAAAAGTGAACGCAGACAAACCATATTCATATTTACATTAAAATGCATACTTTCCAGGTGTGTTTCCTGGTATTCACCCAACTCTAATTTTCAGCATCTGTGTAGAAATATTCATTATTTTTAATGTGTCTACTTTTGAGTTTCATTACAAAAGCCACACTCACAGCAGGCTTGTTGAAATAAATGCAGTCACTGGGTGACAAACATCCCATCACCTTGAGTACATGCACACAACCGCCATTCAGAGCTTTTATACATTTTTTTAAAACTTTGCTGTGAACTAATTGCAATATTGAGAAATATCCTGTGCATGATTGGATGTTTTTCTAAAAGATCTGCTCGAGAGAAAAAATTGGGGAAGTTTAGTGGCCTGTGTTACACAGGAGGTAAGACTAGATCACAATTCTCCCTTAGAATCTATGAGATCAAACAAAACAAGCTGTAGAAAAATAATGATGGCTAAAGAGTTGTATGTGCTAGATGCTCCCCCTCCTCTTCACTGGATGGAGGGGAACAAAGAAGCAAATTTTAACAATCATGCCCCCCAAACTGCTAGTGGTTAGCAGGGTGAGGAAATAGAGACACTCCACACCATTTCATACTCTCAAAGAGCCTTCAGAAGCCCTTCTGCAAGATTAGAGCTCCACATGCTTTTGGGAACTGCATTTAGGATGAGATACAAGAAGCAACCACTTTTTCCCCATGGCAAGCTCCCCTCCACACCATCCAGTTATGCTACAAGTTATCCAAGTGAAAGCCAATACAGCATTAATTTCTGAACAATCACCTCCAAAGTTTCTATTATGTGGCTATGGGGAGGCATTAAGTAACAGTATGGCTCCCTGAAGAGCAGTTTGAAGGTGCAGGAGCAACAGTCCTACCAGTTTAAATAAGGAGGCAGCCCTGACTAGCATGTCATGTTTGCTAGCACTGGAAAGATCAAGCGTAAAGCTGAAGCCTATAATTTAATGGTTACAGTTACTGTCTGTTACTACTTTGGCTGAGCAGTCAGTGATTAGGTACTTAGACTGCACACGTGAATTCTTATCGCTCAGTTCTTATATGATCCATGGACTGAAGTCCCTCTGTACTTTGTCATATGCTTGTTTTTATTACTTTCTCCACACCACCAAAGTGAAAACTTGATAGTATTTATGATTCTATGAAACCAGGGAGTATGATGTTTGTCATTCATTGCCTTCATAGTATCTTCTGTGTTGGTGGGATGCGGGGGGCAGAGGAGGGAAAGGAAGAACGCATACAGAATCTCACCTTCTGTCCAGGGAGTTAAGAAAATATCTGTTCCTCCTGCATTCCTTACATGGGAAACTGGAAAAATAATTCAGTGTACTGAGAATTATGACAGGTGGAGAGTCAATCCCATAGTGACCTGGAAGTTTCTTCTCATAGGATGCTGTCTCCGGATAAGGGATCAACTACCACAGCCTGTTTGTGGAATGTGTTGAGATGACAGGTTGAATTTGTTGCTCTGTCGAAATTCAAATGTGTACAGGCAGATTGGACATCTACTTGTACCTGATCTTCCCCCTCCCCCCCGAGTTTGGTCAAGAGAGATAGCACAAAGTTCATATGGGTGCCCCAGGGAGTGTGTAGTGCAGATAATGCTCTTCAGAAAGAGAGGAATTCTATGTTTATATTGAGTGAAGTATAGGAGAAGTCCAGTTACCCCCTTAACTTTCTGCTGAGGAAAGGCTGGCCCCCAGCCTGCTGATGAAAGCATCTGTTCCTAGATTTCTAGGGTGGGTGAATGTAGGGAAGAGTGGGCCATCAACAGGAGGTTTATCACCTCCAACACAAAGTTCATCCAGGTTGCCTGAAGAAGGCAGAGGCTTGAGTCCAAATTGGAAGTTTAGTCCCTTGTCTTTAAAGAGTACTGTCATAAAGACACTGGAATACAGACTGGTCACAGGAAAAGCAAGTAGATTAATTACCAGTCACTCTAGATGCCTCACTAAACATTTTTGGGTGTGGAAGGAATTAATAACATCTCTTCAGACATCTGTAATAGATTCCTATCTATCAGGGATTGGAGCAAACACAACCCTTTACATGTGAATAAATCTGACTTGTGCATGAGTACTGACGTTGAGCAAAAGCACACAGACTTTTTAAAAACATGAGCCATATTATCTAAACATACCCCAGTAGACCTTAGGAGTTAAGCAACAAGCTCCATTACCATGGTAAAGGCACCTGGAGCAACACAAAGATATCAGGGCCCTTCTTCCCCCATGTGGGGAAAATACATAAGGAGGGTGAAGCCAGCAGAGAGGCTAGAGCAGGGGATGGTGTAAGCTTCTCCACTCAACAAGTTTTGTTTCAACTTCATACTCTTCATAACAAGTAAATGAAGAGAAGTCCTCCTTTGGGTATGACATGTTGTCACATGAAGGCCAGAGCTATGGTAAAATGAAAAGGATATTGTGGTTTTATTCCCAGATCTGTAAGCCAGCCTGTACTGAATTTACTTTCCACAACAACAACTTCCCTCTGTTCTGAAGTACCATTTCATAGAATCATAGACTTTAAGGTCAGAAGAGACCATTATGATCATCTCGTCTGACCTCCTACACAACGCAGGCCACAGAATTTCACCCACCCACTCCTGTAACAAACCCCTGACCTATGCAAGTCCTCAAATTGTGGTTTAAAGACTTCAAGGTGCAGAGAATCCTCCAGCAAGTGACCTGTGCCTCACGCTGCAGAGGAAGGCGAAAAACAAAGCATAGTGCTGGATTAGCCACAATGTTTACTTATAGAATAACCACTATACACCGTTAGCATCTTACCCCCAAAAGTCACATTATCGAAGACACTAAAGCATGCAATTAAGATTTTTCCAGAGGATTGCCACCTCCAATAAGTATCTTCCAGACGCTAATTCCCAATTACCTTATTATATACAGCATCTAGCTTCCAGTGTAGATTGTGCAAGACTTCAAAATATTGCGATAGCATTCGGGTGGCCATAGGAACTTCACGTTGCTGTGTTTTACTAACTGATTATTTTCCCCTTTTTCATTTCTGTCTCTCTTTACAATCTCTCTTTCCCGTATCAGCTTGAAAGATAAGACGATACTTTTTACACTATTTAAGAAATATATGCACGGTGGATGCTTGGTTCGTTCTTTTCCTCCAAAGCAAGGAAAGATCATATTCAAACGGCTTCTGTGAAGAACTGCCTAGTACCTAGACTGCTTTTTAAAAAATAATATAGAAAAAAAGATTTTGTGCTGAGTCACTGCAAAGCCACTACAGAACCCCAAGTTGCCATCATCCTCGGAATGTGGTTATATGAAGAAATGAGAAAGCCAAACCCATAGCAATTCCTATTTAAATCAAGAGGGAAATATGCTAGTCAAACTGGAGTGGGAAAGCATCAGTGTTTTGGGGAAGAAATAACGGGTCAAATCCTCAACTGACATAAATAGACTATTGCCTTCAAAACCTAATCAGGTTCTTCGAGGATATTGAAGGAAATGGACACATGCTGATTTACACTATCTGAGGATCTGGCCTGACATTTTCATACTGCTCAAAGTCTTGTAAAATTAGAGGTATAAAAAATCATAAAGTGAGAGCACAAACGATTGGATCAGCATGTTTGATCAATACTCTATTAGTTGTTTTTCATTAGCAGGCAACACCCTCCTTAATTCTCTCTCTCTCTCTGCTGACTCAGCTCGTTTTTTGCATCTCTCCACTTGACATTATTCTGACAGTTGTGCTCAGCATTTTGCAGCTTGGGCTTCTCAGTACAAAAGAGGCATCGAAAAGGAGAGACCACAGAGATGTTAGGAGAAAGAATATGACTGCTGAGGTACCAGTAAGGTTGCCCAAATGAATTTTCGTTCCACACTACCTCGAGCAGAAAGAGATTTTATTCCCCTTTGTCACAGATACTATAGCAAAGCAATTATTCAATAGCCTTTGTAATCCCAGAAAGGAAAAGTTTCAGATGGGATTTTCTAAGGGGTCAAAGGGAATTGGGCACCCAATTCAAATTGAATTTAGGTGCCTAGCTCCCTTAGAAAAAACTATAAGCTTAACACTTCAGTGGAGCTACCCTCCAGCTAAGGATCTCTCCCCTCTCACCATTTTTTTAAATCCTGTTTTGCCACCACCTGATAATTATACATACAAATACACACACACACACCCCTCTCATGTAGGGGTACAGTAGTGCAGAGCTAATGCTGAGGCTAAGGCTGAAAGCCAGCTGTCCTCTGGCTGCTAGAAGTTCGCAACTGTAGTGGGGGGTGTTAAAAACAGAAGCAGGAGAATCCATATTAACCATGCCCCTTTTGTCTTTAGCTCACTCCCCCATTATGCTTAAAATTATATACGACTAGTCAACACTCAGAGGCAGCTCCTTCTAGAACGATAACGTAGCTGACGTTTTCTTCTATTGCATATTGCTTTTAATTTTAATTCCATAGATTTTTTTTCCTGTCAGACAGCTAAACATATTATATTGACTGTTGCTTAGACATCCAAAAAAAAAAATCATTTCCTTGAAATACTATTTATGTCAATAAGCTGTATCTTATGGATGCTTCATATTAAAATTTAATTATTGTTCATCTCACTGTGCTTAAGTGTAATGAAGTGTGTGATTTCCCTGGAACCATCCACTGAGCCTTAAGGTGTAGATCTATTTCATATGGTCCACCTCTGTCACAGCACTGTTCAACAGCACAGTTATTGGAGCCAAGTAATGTGGAGCCAGAAAAGATACAGTATGGATACATGTAACCCTTTGAGCATTTTTTGTCCCATGCAATCTGTTCAGATCAATGCTGAAGCTGTTTACAAGGCAGCACCTGTTCGAACATAATCTTAATATCCCATTTACTTGTAGCAATCCCCATAAGTTATCATCTAAAACCATTTACCAAAAATGAATGGCTTGCACAATCTCCTTAAGTTACCTCTATTGGGAATAAAGCTAATTAGTTTCTAACCCTGAGTTTGCTTGTTTTCTATAGTAATAATCACTAGTTGACTAGAACCAAGGGAATTGGTATAACCTTCGTGGTTTTTGTCTTAACTTCAATTGATAAAATGTATCTATTTGTGGTACATGGACTTCAAGTCAAACATTGAAGGATGAAAGCCATTAGAGACCTACAAATTGATAAGATGTCTCAA
The DNA here is from genome assembly GCF_015237465.2 of Chelonia mydas. NCBI lineage: Eukaryota > Metazoa > Chordata > Testudines > Cheloniidae > Chelonia > Chelonia mydas. The sequence goes on from NC_051245.2 coordinate 104,592,377, forward strand.
TAATGCACTAAATTTGTCCAATTTTTCCACTTATTTGTTGAATCCTAGGTTATGGAGAGTTCTTAAAATAAAAAACCTAAAGGCATGATAGTATGGTACAGAACCATGAACTTTTATTATTTCTGCACTAAATGAGCATTCATACAGTACTCACTAATCTCCCAAAGTCCTAGACTGGCATGCAGTAGGCTCATAGTAAAAACTTCTATAGTTAGAACAACTTTGTTGTTCCAAAGAGCTGGTCATGAATCTGGAAGTGATAATCTCAAGAAATTCCTCCATGCACTAACAGGAAAAGAGAGCCCCATTCTTTGGCACCCTAAAATCTACAGCACCGGTAGTCTTCAGATTCTCCATAGAGGGAGTTGCCATAGTTCAGGACCACTGCGTCTCTATCCTCCATTGTGGTCCCTCAAGAGAACCCACTCTAGGATCCTGAGCCATTACATCTCTTGCACCTGCATGTCTCTCCCTCCTGACCAGGGTTTTCCAGCCTACGCAGTTCCTTGTCTACATTGTAATATCTCCAGCAAGCCAAACTTCCTAAACTGGCCAGAATCTGTGCTTGTCTTTCTTTTTAAAGGTTATGAACAGCTGTAATTGCTAGCCATTACAAATGACCACACAGCTCTTTCTAGGCAAGCACTTTTATTCATAAGGTGAAAGCATTATAGAGATCATTAAAAAAAAAAAGTCTACATACATGCTAATAAGCTTACCAGAGATCACTCCTGAACTCCAACCAGCACTCTGGCAGGAGTCATTCCTTCACACACCACAAAGGAGTTTTTCTGTAGTTAGAAGTTCGTAATAGGCCTAGCTCAGAACTAGCATGAACATGAATAGCTCAGTCTTTCTTTTATACAGCGTGGGACTTTGATGTTGGCCTCATGCTGATCATGGCTCACTCCTCAGGGCATAACTTCAAAAGGCTGGGTATTTGCATAACTGGAGATGGGGAATTTATATTCGTTACCCCTTAGAGAATCCCCAGGCAAACCACTTGACACTGCTTGTCCTAAACATCCATTCTTGTCTGGCACATTGTAACAATACAATCAGAAGTACATAACACTTCCCATGGGTTGCATCACATACAATCCCAGCCCACAGTAATACATAATCTTTGCATTTAATACAATGGACTGCAAAACTACTTATACTTAATATAATCAGGTTTTTCGAGGATATTGAAGGAAATGGACATAATCTGTCACCGGGGCATTTGGGTTAGACTTGGACTCAGAGGGCATGTACAATCCCACACAGGCCAGCCTGTTCCTCATGCAGTCTACTCCTCACCCAAAAGAGCTATGCATTGCCTCATGGATACATCAGAATATAGACCCAGGTTAATGTGGTTTTGAAGCACTAACATATGCCCTTTCCCCACCACATTCCAGCTCAAATGGGTCTGCATTTGGCCCTATGGACATATATTCAAATGACAAAATATTATGTTTTGGCCTTTCAAGTCAGGCTCATGAACATTATTGAGCATAAATATCTAGGGTGCAAAATAAGTTACTATTAATAATTGTTTTTTTGGAATGTAATCCAATGGTGGGATTATTTTTGACTAGCTGTAAATGTGTTAAATAGCATTACTTCTGCATCCAGAATCAACAGCACTGACTTTAGAGATTTTTGTGCTGCTATGGTTACTTCCAGGCTGCAGATGTTTTTTTACAAGATTGTATCAATAAAGGAATAAATGTCACATTTTACATAAGAAAGGCTATTACTCCCTCTGTTACAAGTGTGAGTTTCGATCCAGAGACAGGAAGTATTCTCCTGATAAGCATGAAGGAATCTTTTTCACTATCATCTCATTTAAGAACCAAAACCCCACTAAAAGTATAAAAAACTTAAATAGCCTGTGAATTACAAGGAGATCTCTATATAGATGCAATAAATACATACCCTACTTGTGTTGTTTATGAATTCACAACATGAAAAAAAAAGATTTTGAAAGAGAAAAAAAGTCGGATTCTGTACATTAGGACAATTTTTGTTCAGCTATCTTCTATTGATGCACATATTGTAGCAGATAGAGCATACCAACTGAATTTAGTGACCTTAGTAAGCTAAAGCCTCACTGATATTTACAGGGCGTTGTGACTTGAACAGCCTGTTGCCGTTTGTATGTCGAACAAGTTAGATCCTATAAAACGTTTTACAAAAGGAAAGGCTAGATTTTGAGGAACGAAACAAAAAGTCTCAAGAAGAGCCCAAATCCACTGAAATTTACAGATTTCTCTCTCTCATAGTCATACAGTACCTGACCAAAAAGATCTGTTGCTAAGCAACATCATTCCCCTTTTCCCTTGTTTGGTTTCACACACAAACAAAGGACCACTGAAGAAGTGTCCTTGCCAAACAGCCTTAATAGTTATGAGCCAGCATCTCAAGGAATGACAACGTGACTCCACTCCACCTGCATAGAACTTGTATTTGGGCTTTATGTGGGTGAAGTGCAGAGAGAGAGAGAGAGAGAGAGAGAGAGGTGAAAGCTAACACTCTTTGCTGTGAACTGGGGAGGGGGGGCGGGAAGAGTGAAGTTTCCTTTTGTTGTTGTGAAAGAGAAAAGAAAAGGAAAGGAAAGAAAAAAATATGTTTTACCTGAGGTAGTTTTGTCAAACCTATTGCAAGTAAAGCTTTAGTGGCAGCCTCCAAATTCCCAAAGCTGATTTATTTTTTATTTTTTGTCCCTCTCCACATTGTAATTGGTTTCAAAAGGGAGGCAAAGAGTAAGGTCAAATATGACAGTTTTCTGTTTCACAGTCTTTTGAGCTGGATTTTATCCACGTGATCAGCAGAAGATGCTTTAACAAGGAGGAGACCTTGGCAGCGGGAAGGCTCAATAAAATGGACACCAAAGAATAAAGCTAAAGAAGCACGAATGCAAGATTTGATCACAGGATCTTAAAGTCATATCATGCCCTGGATCTGAGAAAATCCCAATGGTATCAATAGGAATTGAATGCAACAGATCCAGGGCATGATATGGCCCACTGAATTTAGAGACGACAAAGACATATTAGGTTAACTTGTTCAATTCTCTTCCATTGTTCTCTGAAGTATTTTCTTGGATGCTTTCTCCAGTCTAGTTTTAATTACTCAAGCTTCAGCCACCTCTATGGTGAAACAACTCACCAGTCCAAGACTTCACTGTTAAGAAAAATAAAGGCCCTAAGGAAACATCAACAGGGATGCTAATGGGGAAAGTTGGGAAGGGAAGAGAAAAGCACACATCCCGTTCTGCTATTCATCTTAAAAATAACCAGTCAGTTAGGGCTTATCTATTCCAGGGATATTTGTGCAGATGAAGCTACACTGTTGTAGCTGCGCTGGATTAATAGGGGACTAATCTCCATTTGGGGTATGTCCCAATATAAATATTCCCATTACAGACAGGCCACTAAGCTTTAAGTTGTTGTTACTCAAGATTAATATGAGATCAGCCATACAACTTAAATTTTGTATATGAATAATATTAGCAAGGAGAAGAACGGTACACATATGGAAACATCTATTCTAAGAAGCCGCAGATAAGTGACTCCACAATATCAGGGGAAGAGGCAGGAGAAGCCAGATAGAAAGTACTCAAATTTGGATAAAAGGTAGGTCAGGAAAATGCACTCATATATAAAACATTACAGTAGCTATTCTTCCTTTCCTAGCTAAAAAAACCTCAACTTTTCAAGCCAAAGGTAGTTAAGCAAAACACATTTGGGCCAGGATTATTATTTTACAAAAAGGGCACCTAAACTTTAGCCCCCAAGTTAAATTTAACCACCTAGATAACTGGACTGATTTTTAAAGAGTTCTGGGAACACAATCCCACTTGCAGGACTCAGAGAATGAGACTAGTCTTAGTTGGAGTCTTTGCTTTTCAAGCACACATTCATTGTAAGTGTCTGTAAGAAAAAAAGGGCTGCCATCCCCTCCTAAGCAGGCTGTTTCAAATTTCGTGTTTCGGTCGTGAGATGTTGGAACACTATAGTGTAGTTTTTGAACACCAAATATTCAGCAACTTAAATAAAATCCACATTTACACTAGTGGCCATTTAATTGCATTATACATGAGGCCCTAATTGTTATTACTTTTTATAATAGTTAGATTTTAGTGAAACTATTTTTTTTTTACCTGCCTGGCAAATCTAAACCTAACCAAAATCAGAGATGCTCAAATATATCTTGATATCCCTAAAAGAACTGGCAAGCCACAACAATTTTTCATTTACCTTATCAGGTCTGTGAATAACTTTACAAGCAGTAGCTAAAGGTAAGCACAGTGAAAAATTGATTTGAAAATAAACATGCTTAAGAAAAAGCATCCAATCTGCCTAAAACATACAAAAAGTAATATCTTTCTGAAAAGTGCATGGTGGAGAAGATTGGATGGAAAGAGTCATCCAATAAGTCCCTCATCATCACAAGTCCAAATCTGTTGGGTGATACTGTAAGGGAGGGTTAAATATACTGATGCATGATTAGAGCTGTTACAGGTTGAATTAGTCACTGTATTGTAAACTTATCTGAGGAATTTAGCTCTTATTTGCTCACAAGTATGTTATGGCATCATTCATTATTGCTCAACTTATGCTTTGTGTAAAAAAACGACAACCAACAACAAAAGTTTTGTCCCAGCGCTTGTCTGTCAGCTGCTCACTATGAATAGAAAATATTCATGTCCTGCAATTAGTTTCATAACTCTCATGATATTGAGTCCGTTTTGTGATTTCTAATATTTAGAAAGAGCAGAAAGGTTTTCTGCAAATTATCTGTGAACAAGTCATGATTTTAGCAAATTTGTTCAATATTTAAAATTAGTCAAGTATTTCTTTCTATATTCATGCCAGAAAAACAGATTTGGTGCAAACACACTCAAATGTTTATCTATGCTATTATTCAGGATACTTTCCACAAAGATTCTTTCAATAAAGATGTGCTCACCTGAATATTCTCAAACACATGAAAGGGGTTATAAAAACCTACAAAACAAAGAATATTTGATTATATACAAAAATACTCAAAATTTCCTCCTCTGTTTGCCTACCATTTTACAAGATACTTAGCTATTTGAGCCAAATAAATTCCAAGATTGTATACAAGTTATAAACTGGTAGAATGGCTCAGAAGAAAAAAAATGCAGCTGCAGTCAGGAAGATGGGATGGGAACCTGGGAAGCAGTGACCATGAGATGGTCGAGTTCAGAATCCTGACACAGGGAAGAAAGGAGAGCAGCAGAATATGGATCCTGGACTTCAGAAAAGCAGACTGACTCCCTCAGGGAACTGATGGGCAGGATCCCCTGGGAGAATAACATGAGAGGGCAAGGAGTCCAGGAGAGCTGGCTGTATTTTAAATAATCCTTATTGAGGTTACAGGGACAAACCATCCCGATGTGTAGAAAGAATAGTAAATATGGCAGGCGACCAGCTTGGCTTAACAGTGAAATCCTTGCTGATCTTAAATACAAAAAGAAGCTGACAAGAAGTGGAAGATTGGACAAATGACCAAGGATAGTATAAAAATATTGCTTGGGCATGCAGGAGTGAAATCAGGAAGGCCAAATCACACTTGGAGTTGCAGATAACAAGAGATGTTACGAGTAACAAGAAGGGTTTCTTCAGGTATGTTAGAAACAAGAAGAAATTCAAGGAAAGTGTGGGCCCCTTACTGAATGAAGAGACAACGTAGTAACAGAGGATGTGGAAAAAACTAATGGACTCAATGCTTTTTTTGCCGCTGTCTTCACGAACAAGGTCAGCTCCCAGACTACTGCACTGGGCCCCACATCATGGGGAGGAGGTGACCAGCCCTCTGTGGAGAACGAAGTGGTTCAGGACTATTTAGAAAAGCTGGATGAGCACAAGTCCACGGGGATGGATGCGCTGCATCCAAGAGTGCTAAAGGAGTTGGCAGATGTGATTGCAGAGCCATTGGCCATTATCTTTGAAAACTCATGGTGATTGAAGGAGGTCCCGGACGACTGGAAAAAGGCTAATGTAGTGCCCATCTTTAAAAAAGGAAAGGAGGAGGATCCGGGGCACTACAGGCCAGTCAGCCTCACCTCAGTCCGTGGAAAAAATCATGGAGCAGGTCCTCAAGGAATCAGTTCTGAAGCATTTGGAGGAGAGGAAAGTGATCAGGAACAGTCAGCACGGATTCACCAAGGGCAAGTCATGCCTGACTAATCTAATTGCCTTCTATAATGAGATAACTGGTTCTGCGGATGAGGGGAAAGCAGTGGACATGTTATTCCTTGACTTTAGCAAAGCTTTTGACACAGTCTCCCACAGTATTCTTGCCAGCAAGTTAAAGTAGTATGGGCTGGACGAATGGACTATAAGGTGGATAGAAAGCTGGCTAGATTGTCGGGCTCAACGGGTAGTGATCAATAGCTCCATGTTTAGTTGGCAGCCGGTATCAAGTGGAGTGCCCCAAGGGTCGGTCCTGGGGCCGGTTTTGTTCAATATCTTCATTAATGATCTGGGGAGGAGGGCGTGGATTGCACCTTCAGCAAGTTTGCAGATGACACTAAACTGGGAGGAGAGGTAGATACGCTGGAGAGCAGGGATAGGATAAAGAGGGACTTAGACAAATTAGAGGACTGGGCCAAAAGAAATCTGATGAGGTTCAACAAGGCCAAGTGCAGAGTCCTGCACTTAGGACGGAAGAATCCAATGCACCGCTACAGACTAGGTACCGAGCGGCTAGGCAGCAGTTCTGCAGAAAAGGACCTAGGAGTTACAGTGGATGAAAAGCTGGATATGAGTCACCAGTGTGCCCTTGTTGCCAAGAGGGCCAATGGCATTTTGGGCTGTATAAGTAGGGGCATTGCCAGCAGATCAAGGGACGTGATCATTCCCCTCTATTTGACATCGGTGAGGCCTCATTTGGAGTACTGTGTCCAGTTTTGGGCCCCATACTACAAGAAGGATGTGAAAAAAATGGAAAGCGTCCAGCGGAGGGCAACAAAAATGATTAGGGGGCTGGAACACATGACTTATGAGGAGAGGCTGAGGGAACTGGGGATGTTTAGTCTGCGGAAGAGAAGAATGAGGGGGGGATTTGATAGATGCTTTCAACTACCTGAAAGGGGGTTCCAAAGAGGATGGCTCTAGACTGTTCTCAATGGTAGCAGATGACAGAACGAGGAGTAATGGTCTTAAGTTGCAATGGGGGAGGTTTAGATTGGATATTAGGAAAACCTTTTCAGTAGGAGGGTGGTGAAACACTGGAATGCGTTACCTAGGGAGGTGGTAGAATCTCCTTCCTTTGAGGTTTTTAAGGTCAGGCTTGACAAAGCCCTGGCTGGGATGATTTAATTGGGGATCGGTCCTGCTTTGAGCAGGGGGTTGGATTAGATGACCTCCTGAGGTCCCTTCCAACCCTGATATTCTATGATTAAGATCTTTTCCTCAAGAGACATTTCCTGGTTAAGAAAACAACTCTTTAAACCAAAAGTAGTTTACTCAACCAGGATAGCAAAATAAATTAACCTAAGCAGAAAAAATCCCCAGAGAGCACCATAGTTGGTTGCTCCTCTTCCATCTCTCCCCAAGTAGCCAATTTGTAGTACATCCTTCGGAGTTCTGTGCAAGGCTGAGGTTAACTCCTTGTTTACTGGGAACTAGCAGGGCCCTTGAACATACCTTATCTCAACGTCCATCCCAAAAACATGAAAGATGGTCTCACTAAAGAGATTTGTGTTTTTTTAAAAAATAAAGTAGTAGATTGTATGGCAAGATTGTTAAATTATGCGTTATTGAAGTCCCATTTCCCAAGGAATCAGCCATTATAAGTAATTACCAACTGGTTTGTCAGTTATCCATCCTGAGGCAAAGTTGAGAACGGTTAACTGTCTAATAAAGTAGCTGGTCACCAGAGTACTGGAAGCTTTCAGAGGTATTCTTATGAAGACTTAAAAATACTTTACAATCCAATATTTCATGCATTTTCAAAAAGACTGGGTAAATAGCATGAGGGTGGTACAGCCATTAAGAACCAGCTGTGATAAAAATTGGTTATTTATGTTTACTGATAGTTAGCAACTAATTTTCCACCACTCCAAGCAGAGAATACTTTTCATTTGACAAATTAGTATGTGCTGTAGCTTCACATTCCCTGTTTCTGTATCACATTTTGTTCAGTTCTAATCTTGTTAGGGTTTCATTTTTAGAACAAACAGTGTTGCCACTGAATAGAATGCTTGAAATGGAACACCACCACTCTCGCTGCAGCCTTCCCTATTCTAGTAAGATGTGGATGAAGGAGCAGTCATGTGTTGCAACACGACTCCTGCCATTTAAATACAGATCCATGAATACTGAGAAAAATGCATGCATGTTTGTGTCTGCAAATGTATTTGTCAATTTTATTCTGAAACCAGTGTGCCTGCAACTGAATCGGGTCAACCTTCAGCTGCTTGAAAGCAAGTGTTCCAATAGGTGAAGGGTATTCTAGACCTCGTGGGTGAATCAGTGTGTTTTTGACGTGCCAAAATACAAATATCCAGGTGTAATCTCTATAATAAGATATTGACACAAGTAATATCATAAATCTCAAAATTAGTTAAAGCATGATTACCATACAAGTTAATTAACATGATGGGCATTTCTAGGTTTTTCTATACCTTTACATCTGGGCGACTATCACAACAGCTATGGGCCAGATTAATCCCTGGTGTAACTCCAATTATTTCATTAGATTTAATGGGCTGAATTCATCCCAGATGCATATTATAGGATGCTTACAAAAAGTCACTGGCCCCCTATTTTATGGAGCTTTTTATAGTTGAAGTGTTAAAGAAACAATCAAAGAAATATGTACAAAATACAAACCCCTAGAGCTAACCTGGGTGGCACATAGAGAACAATGCAAGCTAGATAAACACTGGTAAAGGGATCCTCAAACCATGCACTGAGATATTTAAAAAAACAAACAAAAAAAACCCCCACAGTTTTGCCTTGACAATCTTCATGATCTTTTTCCATATGCTTTCCAGCAACACATACGTCAATTGTGGGTTTTTTGGTTTTGTTTTTTTTTGGCAGAAAGAGAAAGTATTTCAGCTACTTGTGCAAATATATATAAGCTCTGTGTCACAAATATAAATTCACATGAATGTTTGCACCCAAGGGGACTTATTCAGTTCTCTTCCCATTTATTGAAGTTTCCATTTTCCAGTCAGGGAGCAGAAACAATGCTAGGTACGAGATACCAATATCAAATCACTCAAAAAATAGTGAAAATGACACACAACAATGTGGTAAATAGTTTAGGAGTAATCCAAGCTGAAATGTGTGTGCATGAAACACAGGAACAGTTTTTAATAATAAATAATATTCATACGTTACAAAGCCAAACAGACCATTGTAATCATCTAGTCTGACCTTCTGTATGAGATGACATTGAACTTACCCTATATAAATCCTAGAACATATCTTCTGGAAATACATCTGATCTTGATTTTAAAATTGTCCATGATGGAGAATCCACCATGACCCTTCAAAACCCTTGTTACCTTCAATGTCAAAAATGTACACATTATTTCCAGTCTGAATTTGTTTAGCTTCAACTTCTGGCCACTGGAACTTTTAATATGTTTCTCCGCTAGACTAAGTGCCCATTATCAATTATTTCCCCCAATTAAATACTTACAGACTGTAAATAAGTCACCCACTTAACCTCTTTTTTAGCTAAATATATTAAGCTAGCTGAGTGTCTCACAACAAGGTATGTTTTCTTATCCTTTAATTATTTTTGTGGTTCTTCTCTGAATCCTCTCCAATTTAACAACTTCCTTGAATTGTGGGCACCAGAACTGGACACAGCAGAAGTCACACCAGTGCCAAATACAGAAGAAAAATAACCTGTTTACTCCTACTCAAGATTCCCCAATTATACATCCCAGGATCGAATTAGTTCTTTTGACCACAGCATCACACTAGGAGCGCTTCTTCAGCTGATAGTCCACCCTGGCTCCAAATCTTTTACAGAGTCCTGTAAGCATGGGCTATGTGCTTTGCTCCCAGATGTATATGATTACATTTAGCTGTATTAAAACCATTGTTTGCTTGCATCTAATTTACCAACCCATCTAGATCAATCTGTCCTCTTCATTATTTATCACTTGCCAAATTGGTGTTCTCTTCAAAATTTAAATCAGTGATTATTTTATGATTTCTTCCAGGTCACTGATAAAAATGTTAAATGCCATAGGGACAAAAACCAATCCTTGCACGACCCCACTGGAAACAAACCCTCTCAATGATGATTCTTTATTTACAATTACGTATTGAGATCTATCAGTTAGCCAGCTTTTATCCATTTAACATATGCCATATTAATTTTAGAGAGACAAGATGGATGAAAGAATCTCTTTCACCGGACCAGCTTCTGTTGGTGAGAGAGAAAAGCTTTTTAGTTTACACAGAGCTCTTCTTCAGGTCTGGGAAATGTACTCGGCATGACAACTAAATACCAGGTGGAACAGATTGTTTTGCATAAGTAGTTAGCACCATATTTCAAGGGACCATTCAAGGTGAAAACGTTCTGTGTAAGTTCAAAAGATTGTCCTCTCACCAACAGAAGTAGGTCCTATAAAAGGGAGTACCTCACCCACCTTCTCTCTCTCATCCTGGGACCAACACAGAAACACCACTACTACACACAATATATGTTAATTTTATCACTTTTCTTTAAATCAAAATGTCATATATAGTTCAATAGAGCCAAAATATTTCAATAAGAGGTCTTCAAATTCATTAAAATGTGAAGTTTGTTCCCAGATAGTTAATGGGGAAATTGTTTATTTTGAAGAGTGCACCCATTTCTAAAAGATTTGTCAATGTTTCTCCATGGTTAAAATAAATCAATATCAGATTAACACACGAACCATTGGGAAGATGAAGGGCAGCTGAAAATTTACACCCCCTTTATGTGTATAAAGGGGCTTTAGCGTAAGTGAGAATCAGGTCCTACACATCTAGGATTAAATCTTTCAGCCTTGTTTTAGTTCCGCTTCCTTACCAGCTACAAAGAAGAAAAATCTTTTCCCATCACTCTCGCAGATACCAGTTCTCAAATTCTCCTGCCATATGTTCTGGGAACTTTTTTTTTTATTTTACATAATCATCCAGTTTCACTGAGGGAAATCTGCCATCTGCCTAACCCTTTGCTATATATATATCCTGCTGTTTCACTTTGAAGGAATTGGCTTCATTCTGATCCACTGAAATAATTCCACACTTGGAGGCTTTGAAGGGGGTTACTTCTACCACCATGGGATGCTACACAGAACCATGTTAGGATTCTTTAGAGTTTAATATTCTCAGGTCATGAATACTGGCCTAAGGTTTATGTTCTTGGTACAATTATATTTTTTCCAGTGAGGGGGAAAACAGACCACAATACTTAAGTGGGGTCTATTATGCCAACAAAAAGGATCAAAACAACAAACCATAAGTGAAAAGGAGGTTACACAAAAAACAGCACTAGTCTTAGGAGAGAGAAAGAGAGAGAAAAAAAAAGATATACATAGATTTAGATAGGAATATCTTTAGGGCATGAAGTGTTAAATCAACTAGCTAGCTACATAAGGAGCATTAGCATAATATTAAAGTCTTTATTTTCAATTAAAATTAATAATGGAGCCTGCAAATTGTGAGGTTCCATTGTTCAGTTCCTAGTCTTGAGAACCGCAGCTTTAAGGAGGGTTTTCAGTGTCTCAGAAGGCATGCGCTGGAGGGCTGTAGTGTGGTGACCCAAGGAGCACAGGGGGAGCAGGGAAAGAACCAGGAGGTAAAGTGAGCTGTAGCTCACGAAAGCTTATGCTCAAATAAATTTGTTAGTCTCTAAGGTGCCACAAGTACTCCTTTTCTTATAACATGCAGTTGCAGTTCTCTAATTAGTTCTAGTGAATGGTCAGACTGAAACCAGCTGCAGAATCCTTCCACCTGGTATATGGGGAAAGAGCCCATTTACTGGTGCAGACTGTTCATATTTGGAATTTGGAAATACATCCCCTGCCTGAGGATCTTGCACTTTGCTCAGAGACACATGCCCACCTCCTGTAACTCCACGGGGCACCCTACTTCTGTACTAAAAGTCTTGGGCTTGATCTTCAGTGTGGTTGAGGTACCATAAAGGTAGCTTAAGTCACATTTTAGTCACCATGATTCTAGGGCCAGCCAGATGCATCTAAGTCCCTACTTTCTGGCTGTCCGCAGTACCATGACACCATTCCTGCAGCTGAGAATTGCCAGGGCACAGCCCCTCCCTCCCCCTGACCCAAGAAACACTCCCCATGAACAGGCTCCAGGATACCTAGGATTTTTTCCATGCTGGGTGCATCCTCAGATGGTTTATACGGAGATTGTAAATCTCTTTGGCACAAGGACCATCTTCATGTGTGATTACACAATGCTGAATACACCAGGGTCCATTCCATGATTGGGGCCCACTAGACATTATTGCAGTACAAATAATAAAATTAATTATGGGCAGATTTTCATTTGGGTCCCAGCCTGCCTGCAAGTCAGGTATTCCTCCATCAAGTTATCATTGTACCTACAAATTAATTGCTTGTCCAGTCATCCTAGTCCTCCAGGGGAGAACGTGACCGTTCATGGCTCTCTTTCCAGCACCAGGACAAAAAGGGATAGCTTGAAGCGTTGGGGGGTGTTTGCTCTTGCCTGGATAGATGCTCACAAATTGCAAAGCCAGCTCTGACTTTCCCCTCAAGTTGAGTGGATTACTTTCCTCCTGTTTCACAACAGACCACAAAATATTATCAGGGCTGATCAACTTTTACCATATACTTCCTTCTGCTCACACCTCTCATGCATGGATCCATCTGAGTACTACAGATCTGTACTCCTACTGCTAGTTAGAATCTAATCACTAACTACCTTCACATCTGTGGTGGCACTTAAGTATGGTTTGTTACATCAAACATCCAGCAACACAAAGAGAGACTTCCTGGTCATCTTGCTGCCGGAGATCATCACACTCACCACTGTTCTGTCCAAAACAGCCCTGACTGAATTTACTCTTTAGAGATTAGCATGTGAAGAACTAACTGTGGGATTTTTCACAATACGGATATACCATTCATCTGAAAACAACAGTTGGTGTCTACACAACAGTGACATCACATGGATAAGAAGTTTCTTCAATCTTCAGACATTAGCATTTAAAAAAGGAAAACTGAACTAAAAACAGAGCTAAGTTCTAAGACGCAAAGAGAGAGAGATTTTAAGAAGTTTTTCCACTCCATTTTATATTTGTGTCAGGTTGCCAAGGTTTAAATAGGACATCTGGCTGAAAGTAGAAAAGTTCAAAGTGCCCTGCTTTTTATTCTTTATTTAGAAAAGAGAAAAGTTTAAAATAGGACAGTTAACTGTGGAAACAAAAATATGCATTGCTGGACAACCAGGTGTCTTAGCTAAAGTCTCTTCCAGCAATACACTGAACTAGATAAGATAAATTGTAAAACAAATGTGAAAGTTTTACATTCTTAGAGATTTGTATTAATGAGAAATGATTAGATGTATATACAGTGTGAATAACTCAAAAAAAAAACAACCAATGGAAGACTTCTTTTAATTTTTTGCCCAGCTTCAGATTTGCTAGTTCTCCAGAAGGAAACTCATGCCAAATCAGCAGCTATGAATTGCCCAGAGCCCAAACAATTGGTATATTAGAAAGGGCCATTTAGTTTGGGCTCCATGCCTTTTCGTGAGATCAAAGAGCAATATAAGTTTTGGAGGGTTGACTGCAGTCCGAGGCAGGCTGTGTGGAACACATCCATACTGTAAGAGATCTTTTTAATATCTTGTGGAAAGAATACTTGCATCTATTTCAGCTTCTATCTAAATAGCCAAACAGGAGGTCATGGAAATAGGCAAATATCACATCCCAACAAGCACCACAGGGAAGGATGCGGAGCAGGTGGCTGTTGCAATTATCTCAGCTCCATGATGAGTAAGAACTGTTTCAACTCGAGAGGTCTGTCACAGACTGATAATATCTCAATCCCTAAGACATGAAATGGTAAAGAGAAGATAATAGTGGAGCATTTAAAATATAAACAATGGGCTTTCCCAGACTTCGCTTTTGAGTGTACCGCTAACCATAGAAATGGGAGATGAAAATTTTAATTTTTTGCATTAGGACTTGCAAAAAAGTGAGTAGCTGCCGTGTTAGTCTGTATCCACAAAAAGAACAGGAGGACTTGTGGCACCTTAGAGATGAACAAATTTATTTGAGCATAAGCTTTCGGGAGCTACAGCTCACTTCATCGGTCCACTGAATGCATCCGATGAAGTGAGCTGTAGCTCACGAAAGCTGATGCTCAAATAAATTTGTTCGTCTCTAAAGTGCCACAAGTCCTCCTGTTCTTTTTAAAAAATGAGTGTTCATTAACAGAGAACAAGCCTTTTTCTATACAGATGCAGTGGGGGAAGTGGCTCCTTATTTCAGAATTCCCTGCAGAAAGAGAAGTGCAGTCTGGAGAATGTGAGGAGGTTAGAGGACAAGGGGAGATTTAATGTTCCTTGGAGTCCATGCCCTCTAGAGCTTTGGTGCGGGGAATCATGAGGCTCGATGTCTGGCAGGTGTGGGAAAGAAAACCTTAAGACATATGTTCGGTTTGGGGTTTTTTTGTACGAAACGTGTTTTGACAAGTACGTACAAACACTTTGCTTTTTATATCTGCTTATACTCCCAGTGCTATCCAAACTGCTAATAATGATTTTTATGATCATGAGTGGGAGAAGCAGCACTAATTGGTTATCATTGCTAGGGAAACCATTTCCTTAGTCCACCCCACATAACACCTCCGTGTCAGTTTTTCACTAGCGGCAAACAGACAACACTGCTGCTCTGCTGAGGTAGGCAGTTTTTAAAAAGAAAAATCCACACAAAAGCAGACAGTGTTTTGTCAACTTTCCAACTGAATAGTTATCTCGATGTGAGCATACTCCATCACGACAGTGGAGCTGCTGAGGGCACCCATGCTCTGAAGCAGAGTTAGGGCTTCTGTTTTTCAGGATTTATAAATTTATTTTTTCTGGGTTTATTTTTGTCTATTTACATTTTATGAAGATGTCCAAAAAAATCAGGGGGTTTTGGCACTCTCTCCTTGTATTTACTATAAGGAGTGATGTCTGGCATATACATTACTCATCGCATATTGTACATACTGTAATGAGTAATCTCTTTGTAATGTTCCTTAGTGCCCTTTAACATAGTACCATTTCAAAGAGCACATTAAAGCACACTAGGAAATCTTCAGTGTGCACCAGCAGGGTCTACAGGGACCAATTAATGCATAACTCTTTACACAACACATTGGTTCCCTTTAGAAATCACACCCTCCCTCTACCCCCCGCCCCGCCCCAGTAGTCTTCATTAGTGCTCTGTGTAGACAATCCTTTAGATACAAGTAACCATTTCCAGTGCCTATTGGGTAAACAGCAATTTCTTTTTTTGGGTGGGGAATAGGTTGTTAATCAGTTAAAACCAAAAATCAGAAGCTCTAAGACAAAACAGTGCCTAAAAGGACAGGTGGTTTTGGTGCCTCCAATGGTGCCAATCCTCCGTGGGTGCTTATGTGTTACAGACATACATCTGATTCATGTCCATTCAGCACTGGGCCACATGACAGCTTAAGAGCTTAAGGGCTCTGGAAAGTTATCTAACAAGTATGTAACTTCCTGCCTTCTATTGGTCCCCTGAGAAGTGGGTCTGTGATTCAGAGACAATCCTGCTCATTCCTCTGCTGAGTCATAGAATCATAGAATATCAGGGTTGGAAGGGACCTCAGGAGGTCATCTAGTCCAACCCCCTGCTCAAAGCAGGATCAATCCCCAACTAAATCATCCCAGCCAGGGCTTTGTCAAGCCTGACCTTAAAAACTTCTAAGGAAGGAGATTCCACCACCTCCCTAGGTAACGCATTCCAGTGTTTCACCACCCTCCTACTGAAAAAGTTTTTCCTAATATCCAACCTAAACCTCTCCCACTGCAACTTGAGACCATTACTCCTTGTTCTGTTCTCAGTGGTAGCAGATGACAGTCTAGAGCCATCCTCTTTGGAACCCCCTTTCAGGTAGTTGGAAGCAGCTATCAAATCCCCCCCTCATTCTTCTCTTCTGCAGACTAAACAATCCCAGTTCCCTCAGCCTCTCCTCATAAGTAATGTGTTCCAGTCCCCTAATCATTTTTGTTGCCCTCTTCTGGACTCTTTCCAATTTTTCCACATCCTTCTTGCAGTGTGGGGCCCAAAACTGGACAGAGTACTCCAGATGAGGCCTCACCAGTGTCGAATAGAGGGGAACGATCACGTCCCTCGATCTGCTGGCAGAACAACTCCAGAACAACTCTAATAATTCTGTGTTACTAAGTAATTCTCAGACATGTTGAGAGTAACTACATTTAAATGTGAACCAGCTAAAGAAAAATACAGCATTTTCCCCACACTGTTTACAGGGCAAAACACACAGGAAAGAAAATGGAAACTAAATTATTGAACATATCTGGTAGGTTTGTTCATGCTCATAAGGACTCTCTTACAAAAGAAAGGGATGTATACGAGTAAGACCCCATCCTAATCCCATTGATATTAAGGGCTATACTCCTGCTGCCTTGAATGGGAGCAGAATGCGGCCCATTAATGAGCCTTAAAGAGATCCTACATTGGACTTCTTGATCTCAGGAGCTCCTAGGAACTACTGGGAACCACTTCTAAGTACTCTCAGTTCTTTTCATATTTTTGGTCCGACTCTCCAAGCTACTACACCAGTTCTAGGACCATATAATCCATTGATTGATGAAATGATGGAAGTCAGGAATCAGACCTTTAAAACTACCTCACTTCTTTTACTATGGAGGATTCTAATGACATCATGTGGTACTTTTGATGTCTTTAAAGATCCTTTGTGTGATTGACAGTCATTGAATTCTACTAACACTTAATGGGAGCACTACAGCATTGGCAGCCCTCACAGTCTAGTCTTCAGGAATTCGAGAAAGGAACAAACTTTCCTACTTGTGCACGCAGCTTTTATATAGACTGCTCCCAAATGAAGAGTTTTAGCACTGGGCAAATCAATAGCACTGTCGCCACCCCAAAGTTTATTGTACTTGAGATGGACATGTGGAAAACCCAAGTTTAAATTGATTAACACAAACATTGTATCTAAAGTACTTGTATGCTCCCAGTTATTGTAGCATCTATGCCCCTCACAGACTTTAATGTATTAATACGCACAAGTCCCATGTGGACGTAAGAAATACTATTCTCCTCAGTTTACAAATGGGAAACTAAGTAACAGTGAGATAAGTGACTTGTTCAAGGTCACACAGGAAATCTGTGGTGGAGCAGGAACTTGAAACCAGATCTTTTGAGACTGAGGCCTTACCCACTGGACCACCCTCCCTCTCTGTTGGACCTGCACTAGTATGATATGATATTTGATTCATTACCACAATTAACATTCCAGTTAGTGACATATCAACAGACCAACACTTGGGCACTTATCTGAGGCTTCTCTAAAGAGCTCCTTGAAGCCCCTCACATTCCACTATCCTCAAATGACTAGTTTTTGTTGTAAATCTCCCTTCACACACATCCCATTCCTCTCTACTGGCTCTGACTCATGCTATATTTGTGGCAGTAGAGACCCCAGCAATCATCCACTCTAAACTGATGGATGT
Source organism: Chelonia mydas (assembly GCF_015237465.2). Lineage (NCBI taxonomy): Eukaryota > Metazoa > Chordata > Testudines > Cheloniidae > Chelonia > Chelonia mydas. Next base: position 104,610,109 of record NC_051245.2, read on the forward strand.
CTTCCCTTCAAAAAGGCAAAATAGGTGGCCTTATAAGTGTTTCTGCAATCAAGTCAGGCGTTCTTCTGCAGGCAGCATGCTCACCCACAACAGTAACCCCTCTGCTGGGTTCCATTGCTCTGCTATTCTAAATAGCTCAAACTGGGAAGAATTAGTAGGGGAAGCAAAAGTGGATAGGAACCTGGGAGGCAGGGACCATGAGATGGTCAAGTTCAGGATCCTGACACAAGGAAGAAAGGAAAGCAGCAGAATATGGACCCTGGACTTCAGAAAAGCAGACTTTCACTCCCTCAGGGAACTGATGGGCAAGGTCCCCTGGGAGAACAACATGACGGGGAAAGGAGTCCAGGAGAGCTGGCTGTATTTTAAATAATCCTTATTGAGGTTACAGGGACAAACCATCCCCATGTGTAGAAAGAATAGTAAATATGGCAGGCGACCAGCTTGGCTTAACAGTGAAATCCTTGCTGATCTTAAATACAAAAAAGAAGCTTACAAGAAGTGGAAGATTGGACAAATGTCCAGAGATGAGTATAAAAATATTGCTCGGGCATGCAGGAGTGAAATCAGGAAGGCCAAATCACACCTGGAGTTGCAGCTAGCGCGAGATGTTAAGAGTAACAAGAAGGGTTTCTTCAGGTCACGTTAGCAACAAGAAGAAAGTCAAGGAAAATGTGGGCCCCTTACTGAATGAGGGAGGCAACCTAGTGACAGAGGATGTGGAAAAAGCTAATATACTCAATGCTTTTTTTTTGCCTCTGTCTTCACGAACAAGGTCAGCTCCCAGACTACTGCACTGGGCAGCACAGCATGGGGAGGAGGTGACCAGCCCTCTGTGGAAAAAGAAGTGGTTCGGGACTATTTAGAAAAGCTTGACATACACAAGTCCACGGGGCCTGATGCGTTGCATCCAAGTGTGTTAAAGGAGTTGGCAGATGTGATTGCAGAGCCATTGGCCATTATCTTTGAAAACTCATGGTGATCGAAGGAGGTCCCGGATGACTGGAAAAAGGCTAATGTAGTGCCCATCTTTTAAAAAAGGGAAGGAGGAGGATCCTGGGAACTACAGGCCAGTCAGCCTCACCTCAGCCCCTGGAAAAATCATGGAGCAGGTCCTCAAGGAATCAATTCTGAAGCACTTAGAGGAGAGAAAAGTGATCAGGAACAGTCAGCATGGATTCACCAAGGGCAAGTCATGCCTGACTAATCTAATTGCCTTCTATAATGAGATAACTGGTTCTGCGGATGAAGGGAAAGCAGTGGACATGTTGTTCCTTGACTTTAGCAAAGCTTTTGACACAGTCTCCCACAGTATTCTTGCCAGCAAGTTAAAGTAGTATGGGCTGGATGAATGGACTATAAGGTGGATAGAAAGCTGGCTAGATTGTTGGGCTCAAAGGGTAGTGATCGATGGCTCCATGTTTAGTTGGCAGCCGGTATCAAGTGGAGTGCCCCAAGGGTCAGTCCTGGGGCCGGTTTTGTTCAATATCTTCATAAATGATCTGGAGGATGGTGTGGATTGCACCCTCAGCAAGTTTGCAGATGACACTAAACTGGGAGGAGAGGTAGATATGCTGGAGGGTAGGGATAGGATAAAGAGGGACCTAGACAAATTAGCGGACTGGGCCAAAAGAAATCTGATGAGGTTCAACAAGGCCAAGTGCAGAGTCCTGCACTTAGGACGGAAGAATCCAATGCACCGCTACAGACTAGGGACTGAGCGGCTAGGCAGCAGTTCTGCAGAAAAGGACCTAGGAGTTACAGTGGATGAGAAGCTGGATATGAGTCAACAGTGTGCCCTTGTTGCCAAGAAGGCCAATGGCATTTTGGGCTGTATAAGTAGGGGCATTGCCAGCAGATCGAGGGACGTGATCGTTCCCTTCTATTCGACACTGTTGAGGCCTCATCTGGAGTACTGTGTCCTGTTTTGGGCCCCATACTACAAGGAGGATGTGGAAAAATGGGAAAGAGTCCAGCAGAGGGCAACAAAAATGTTTAGGGGACAGGAACACATGACTTATGAGGAGAGGCTGAGGGAACTGGGGATGTTTAGTCTGCGGAAGAGAAGAATGAGGGGGGGATTTGATAGATGCTTTCAACTACCTGAAAGGGGGTTCCAAAGAGGATGGCTCTAGACTGTTCTCAATGGTAGCAGATGACAGAACGAGGAGTAATGGTCTCAAGTTGCAATGGGGGAGGTTTAGACTGGATATTAGGAAAAACTTTTTCACTAAGAGGGTGGTGAAACACTGGAATGCGTTACCTAGGGAGGTGGTAGAATCTCCTTCCTTTGAGGTTTTTAAGGTCAGGCTTGACAAAGCCCTGGCTGGGATGATTTAATTGGGGATCGGTCCTGCTTTGAGCAGGGGGTTGGACTAGATGACCTCCTGAGGTCCCTTCCAACCCTGATATTCTATGATAGCATGCAAATCCCTGCTCCAATTGTCACAGTATTAGTAACTCTCAGAGTAGATACAGGGAGGGATTGTGTTCCCATTTAACATGGAAGATCAGCAGAAAAGATATGTATGTGTGGCAATGGAGAAATATGCACTGGCATACAGACAGAATATGGTGCGGATACTTCTATTGTCTCTGCATTTCATTGCAGATATACCTTTTAGAGACCTTCATCAGAAGTGTGAACTGCTAGTTCAACTAATAATTCCTTCCATTACTTCCAAGAAGACTGATTTTCTAGAATAGCAGTGGGTTCCAAACCTTACTGCTGCTATTGAGTGCTACAGCTACACACTCCATCTTCATCCACATTGATCAAGTTACTAATAGATAGAACATTGAAAAATATATTACATTGCCAGATAAACCAATTAATTTTATGTTTTCACTAGTTTCAAGAGGAGGGGAAAAAACCCAAACCATCATTTAACAGTGGCAATTCACCAAATTAACTGGAAGCAAAAACCAGACCAAAAAAAAAAAAAAATACACACACACACCCACACACACACACACAGCCACACCCACACACACGTACGAATGTAGCAAAAACCTGCATCAGCTTTGCATTTGTCTTGCTACTTGTACTCTATGCAGGTTACATAGTCTTTTGCCTGCATCTACAAAGCTGCCAAATTCAGATCCAGAAAGTAACATCTCAGGATTAGCGGAGGTTCATATTGGAGGTTTTTGTTTGGACCGATTTCTAGTGTAATAATTTGAAAATAAAAAAAAAACACAACACCGTAGTATGCCCCCATAGCCTATTGCTCATGGTCCTTTTTCCAGTATAGATACTTAAATCAGGTACTTCTTGAATCCTAAGAAGTTCATTGAAATGCTCCTGTTTGGCATTTCAACTAGTCTGACAATATCCTTTTACTCTTTTCTACAGAAGTAATGATACTCCCGACATGATGGGACAAACTGAACAGTGGTATACATGGGCACAATGCCAGTTGAATTCATTGCTGCCGGGGTGTCAGAATCTGGAAAAATCAGGCCACAGTTTTGGCATTTAAATATGTTTTAGGGATCCAAATTTAGACCCCAACATTTGACGAGGCAACAGTGAGTTAGTAGCAAAGCCAAGACCAAAATTCAGGTCATCCCCTGATTTCCAACAATTAGAACACACTGCCTCTCCAGCATGATGGTTGGTTCATGAGAGCAGTAAAGGAAAGGGGGAAGAAACCACACATACATGAACTTGAGGGATTTGAAAAAAAGGAGGAAGTTAGTTGATACTAGAGAGAGAAATAAGTAGTGGAGGGAAAGCTAGAAAGAAACAATGGGAGGACAGTGAAGGAGAAAAAAAGATCAAAGGGCTAAATTACCTACCTCTTGGGATGGAAAGACATAATTTAGGGGGGAAAGATCTGGGGGAAAATGCTGTCTGGAGCATCACTCTTTTCCTTTGATCCCACAGCAGAACTTCTGTGGAGATCAGGACCAGGAAGGTCTCAAATTTGCTTTTCCCCAGCACTCCATAGGGAATCCACACAGAAGTTAGTAACGAATGGAATGGAGTTGTTTGGAAATTTTGCTGTGCCACCGAGTTTTGTCAGAAAAAGCCAATTCATAGAATCTGAAATGTTTCTGACAATAGCAACTGTCCAACCTTCACCTGTTATTTTCTGCCTGTACCTATAGGTGTTTTGGGAGTAGAGTCATGGAAACAGTCAGGTGGGTATTTGGGTGGATTTAAAAGGGGCAGATAATAGTTGTCCCTAGTATCCCTCCCAATGAAGTTTCCTATCTATTGGTTAACACCACAGAGAAATGGGGTGGCGGCCTATTCCTAACCCCACTCGGTTTGTAACTAATGGGTGGTGAAAAAAACCAGCAGTGAGGAGATGCAATACATACTTGACAAAGCCAGGGAACTTAAGGTGGGAAAGGACAAAAAATTAAAAAAAAAAAAAATTGGCCTGGAATACACTTTGAGAATCTGCTTGATTGAAAAATAGGTGTAACTCTCCTAATTGCCTGCCTATTTCATTCAGACCACCACATACACATTAGGTGGTTCCATCCTAGGACATAGAACCACGTTGCTGTCTATCATTGTGGAGAGGCAAGGAGCAGCATAAGTATCCAAAGTCCTAGATTTAGTCATGGGAGGGCAGTTTCTTTGAAATTTCTGAAAATTAATCTGCCAAACAAAAACCAAAACCACACAACTGAGCATAAAAATGGTTCAAAGTCACCCCGGATGAATCAGAAGTGATTTGCAGGTTTTAAAAGCATGTTTTATGATATTTTAAGAAATACAAGTATTCTTTCTTCCTCCCCAGCCCCTTTCTTAGAATTATAAGTAAAAGTACATCACATCACAGAGTAGACTCCATGTTGCAGTATCTGTCATTTGAGACAGGCTGACACTTGGTAGATTTGCTTGGTTTCCCTGACCAAGTTGCCCTACTACACTGGGCCAGACATTTAGGTCACATCACCTGCAATGTGAAGGTTTGATGGGCCTGTGAGGCATTGACTGGATAGACTTTATAACATAGCATGTATTTTATTTTTGGTTAGCATCCTGCATGCATAAATCTCACAAAACCCTTCACAATTGCTGACAGTCTATGCATGCTGATATAGACATGATAGGCCAAATTTTCTTATGCTGAGTTCTTCCTAAGATGCAGTTACAAAATGTATACAGGTTTCAGAGTAGCATCCGTGTTAGTCTGTATTCGCAAAAAGAAAAAGGAGTACTTGTGGCACCTTGGAGAAATAAAATGTATACATTTATCCAAAATGTTTAAAACTCACACCGACCTGAAAACTGCTTATGGGCAGTTAGGGTTGCAGTCAGCCAACTTGCATGTGCAAATGGTCTGATAACTATGGGCCAGTTTCATGAGAGAATCCAGATAAGGAAAGGAGATGTTCTATTTCTATGGTACAATCAAGTGCCCTTTGCTTCCCGTCTGCAACCAAAAAATCTTTTTAAAAAAATTTTTAAGCTATTTCGCCTTGTCTCTGCTGCTTGCCATTTTCCTTGTTTCCTCAGCCTGCAGCAGCGTATACCTGAATGGCAGATCAAAGACCTGAAGGTTATTGTTTCTCCATTAATGCTTTTTAAAATTCATTTTTGTGTTTTTCATATCGATAACGCTGTCAAAAATGCCCTTTGTAGATACCGACATGATCCAAACACCAAATGCCTGCTATTAACTTGTTGGCTCATTAGCTGATCAAATGCAGATTACTCCGCTTTCCCAAAAATCACCAAGAAGAAGCGAGGAAAGGGAAGGGTGGAGCTGATTCAAACCAAATCCATTTAGCTTAAAACCATGTCCTATCCTGACATTTTAGTACATGGTATAAGAAGGGTTCCATGCTCCTCTCTATGCCCACTCACAGACAGAAGCTTGCATGAGCAAGTGGGGAGGGGAGGGAATTTCCACAGAGGCAGTATACTTCCTCCTTCAGCCTGTCCCAATGGAAGGCCCTACTGCAGAGAAGACAGGCCAGGGTTGGGGGCAGTTATGCAAGTTCCACCAGGTTCTCCCACCTCATATTGTCAGTGGAAACTGGTGCAAAACAGAATAGCTCAATGCTGTACTAAACTGTCCTACTTCCATTTCTGTGCTGTGGAATTTCCCCGATTTCATGTATGCAGAAATTGTTCTCAGGGGCCAGGAGGCAGAATGGAAGCAAAACATAGCCTTGCCTCTTTGTGATTCCTAGGGAAATCACAGGTTCTGGGAGCAGAATGTCTCTGACTTCTTCCATGCAGGGTCAGCAGGCAGATCCCTCTACTCTGGTTCATTGAAAAATCCATGAGTCTCAGCTCCCACAGTTTCCCCTCTCTCTCTCTCTCTCTCTCTAAGTCAGTGGTTCCCAAACTTGTTCTGCTGTTTGTGCAGGAAAAGCCCCTGGCAGGATGGGCCGGTTTGTTTACCTGCCGTGTCCACAGGTTTGGCCGATCGCGGCTCCCACTGGCTGCGGAACACTGCTCCAGGCCAATGGGAGCTGCTGGAAGTGGCGCGGGCCGAGGGACATACTGGCTGCTACTTCCAGTGGCTCCCATTGGCCGGGAGCCGCGATCGGCCAAACCTGCGGGCCTGGCAGGTAGGCCTGGCAGGTAAACAAACCGGCCAGGCCCACCAGGGGCTTTCCCTGCACAAGCGGCGGAACAAGTTTGGAAACCACTGCTCTAAGTTATTCCCACACTGCAGAATGTGGCCCACAGTATGGTAGTTACAAACTATGAAATCCATTCTCCTGCTAGGGCAAGATATAGGACCAGATCTTCAGCTGTTGTAAATTGGCATAGCTCCAGTGACTTCAAGACTCCTGATAAAATATATCTGCTATTGAATTGTTAGTTATTTTATTGGATTTTTTTTTAAGTAAAAGAAGGCAATCAATTAAACACATAAAAGGTTTCTCTGGGAATTAGCAAATATTCTTAAAGGAGTGAAGTTAATCCACTTGGGGATAAACATAATGATACTTAGCTCTTGTTTAGCATTATTCAACCATAGATCTCCAAGCACTTTACAAATGAGATAAGTCTCATTATCTCCATTTTACAAAAGTTGTCAAATTAATTGTCCAAAGTCATCCAGCTGACCAATGACAAAGCTGGGAAGAGAACCCAGATCAAGTCTCAGGCTAGTATCAGTTTGGTACCATTGCCTCCTTGTTTGTTACTTATATTAATATAACATATAATGATATTCAGAGAGTGGACTCAGATGATGAACAACATGCCATTTATTTCATTGTTTCCAATCTGCTTTAAAAAAAAAAAAACCAAAAAAAAAAAACCAAAAACCAGTAGTATCAATCCTCTGCCCTGCAAACCGATACACTCCAGCTGAGTGACTGTTGTGTACTTTTCATAGCACAACCAAATTCCAAAGCAACATATGATAATTTGCAAAGTTGGAGGCACTCGTGTATTCATTTCTGCCCCCCCTTAACATTAAAGGGCTAGCAGAGATAACAGGTGACCTCACAGGAAAGTGAGTCACAAACAAGAAGCAAAGAAAGATTTTGTTCAACATTTCCCTTTTGGGTTCTCTCATATTTATGTCATCTTGTATTATAATAGCAACTTCCTTTTGTAGGTTTATGCTACTGGAGTGCCTTCTATCTTTTAATATTGCTATATGCACCTAATTAGTCCCCTGGGACATATAACATTTGTTCTTTGCTATTGGAATAACAGATTATGGTTTTAGTATTGTTTTAAGTGGATGGTTTTCCAAACCTATTCTATTAGGAGTTTTTCATTTCAATTATTATTAAATTACAGAGAAATGCGGTTAAAGATTTAATATTTTAAGTCATTTTTTCTCAATTTGTAGGGAGTACATTTGTTAGTATTTTTGCAGCATTCGTTTAAAATTATCCATCTTAACATCTACATTAATATGCATTTGCTGGGAAATAGAATTCCTGGCATATTTTGTGTGAAAAATGTAAAGGCTAGGTTATTAATATATTAACAGAATCAACTCGGTTGAAAGCCATTGTAGTTTTCAAAAGGTGTTATTAATTAACACTCAATTATTATTACCTTGTACCAGGCCAGTCCATTGGGCTTTGTGTTGTTCAACATAATTGAGAAAAAAATACCTCTCTTGTAGACCAACAAACACACAACAAGCATATTAAGGGATGCCGGTCTCGTAGGCATCCTGCATGTAAGAGTGGTGTTGTATAACTGTTTAAGATTTAGAACAACTAGACAAATAAATTAGCAGCACTACTGAACCCATTTCCAAGGGGAGGTGGGATGCAGGGAGAGAAAGGCTGCCAGACACATAGGGAAAGGAAAGGGTTAGAGAAAGAAGTCTGAAAATAGGCTTGAAGCGACAACATTTTCGAATGTTGACATGCATTTTCCATTTAAACAAGGAGGTTGGTCTTTTCTTTGAACAAACATATGGCCCACTTTTGGTGAAAAGCTTCGGTATTGCGTCAAGGTGCCGTACTCTGCTTTTGAAGAAGCTTCACGCTCTGTGTTCATCATACAAAAGTGATGCACAAACCACACACCACCACTTACTATGCCACTCGTCTATGGAAATTAATTGCATCTCTCTCCCTTCCCCCCAAACAATCCCCCTTCAGTATCACCCGTGAGAGCTCTGAAAGATGCATGGCTAGAACAAAGACAAGGGAATCTAGGGCACTGCCACAAGATTACACAGCCTTGGTTTCTGCTATGGTATGTAACAATGCAAAGCATTAAACATTTACACATCTACTTGTTATCAAAATTGCTTATCTTGTAATTTTTTAGTAATAACTCCTTTGATATTACTGTAGCATGCAATCTCCTCTTAGCAGGAAAGAAATGTTCCCAGCCTTAGCTAATCTTTCCTCACAGAGAAGTCTTTTATATAAAATATCAGTCCAGAACAAAGATGCAAAGCAATTTCAGGAGGGAGTGAATGTTTCTTTCCTGCTTTCACCTATATTTGAATATATGGTTTGTACAATTAATCAAATATATGTTTTGTGAAGGAAGGCTCAGTTGGTAGGGTGGGCAAATTTAAAATGAGCACTTTATAAAGTCACCTTTGTTTCCCGATACTTCTATTTTTAGCATCCCTCAACAATCTTCATTGTACAATGTCTCAGACAATAGGAAGCCACTTCGGTAGTGTTGTCACTCATTAGCTGTTCGCATGAAACCATTAAAAACTGTGGAAATAAAAGCTTAATGCAGCAAGGGCCTGAAACCATACCATTTTGCAATGTTGGCCCATCAAAACTCACAGCTGAGCAGAGTCATGTTGGGTCAGTTACTTGGATAGCCTATCTCCAAGAAAGAGCTAGGATGATGCAGGAAGTGGCACTGCTGATTTAATAGCTGGCACTCATCCTTCTGTATAAGTAATAAAACAATGCCCTAGGAAGTTGCTGGAATGCACGGCGCAGAGAGAGAGGATATCTTTTGGGTGACAAATTTCAGCTACCATCTACTTAATGATCCCTGGTACTTCTCAATCAAAGTAGGGTGTTACCCAAGGTGGCATTTAGCCAGGATATTGGGGTTGATTACATTCTGCCTATCTACATTGCTTCTGCAGCTTCAGTTGGATATGGTATTCTTCATGTTTTGCCTTAAATTGCTGTTTTGCGTCACTGTAAACCTTCAAGAGCACCATTCCAGAGGCAGCGGCATTTCACTGGGTGGATTAAGTGATTAATATAATATGCATGACCTTGTAAAGTGTTCTGGAGTTCTTTGGGGGAAAACAAGGTGCAGGCAAAGAAAGCATTAGGGATTGGGCCTGGCTACTAGGATTTATGCTTACTGCATTCTCCTAGCTATTCCCCCATAGGGCGAGGAAGGAACAGTTCATAAAGAGGAGAGATTTCAGCACCCATACCAGAAATGGAACCACAAATGGTTCCACTCAGCTACCCTGATCTGGGCAGGAGAATTCCTTTCCTCCCAATGCCCCACAGAATTCACTAGTACATAGACTATATATTTTGGTTGTCCCATGAAAGCCAGATTTGGGCCACAGCAAAGTAGAATGAAAACCTCAGTTTCAGTGAATTGCCCCGTCCCAGTTGAAATCCCTTCTACAGTTAAATTATACAATGAAAATTACTTCTGTCAGCCTGTTCCAAAGACTCCCATTGACTTCAGTGAGCTTTGGGCCAAGCCCTATAAAAGGATTCAGCTGCGTTCTGCGAGATGTACACAACAAAAATGGAAAAAAATATGGACAGATCACAAAGTGATGGATAGACTCATTCCAGTCTATTCAATTCCAACTTCACTGACTTCAGTAGAGCTAGTCTTGATTCACACTGCTGTAACAGAGAAACAGGCCCGTTCATACTTTCTTCATGATAGGTGTCACATTTACCTTGGAGAAAGGCTGAGGGTTTGATTTTTGGGGAGAAGAGGGGAAGAAATTATTTTCTAGTCATCATCCTTTACATGAATGCGAAAGCTGCTTTCCCACTACTGGTGAGAAAGGAAATTCAATTTACTTGCAGCATATCCTCATCTTACTTCTCTTAGATTGTCCGGATACAGTTTTTAATTAAGAAGTCCTCTCAAAAATTGAGCACTGAAGCCAGCCCTCAGGAAAGTTTTCATGGTTAACTCTCCAATCTCCTATATTGACAAAGGAGGAAAAAAGTGTATTTTAGTCAAACTAGGTGAACTGTCAAAACTGCATTTAAATGTAGTGTCTTTAGAAACCTTTATGCAACAGAGCTTGGGGCTACAGGCTTCCTTGTGTGTCAGGAAATGGAGGTACTTTATTTTATGTAGTTCATCAGTGCTACCGCTCCTGAATAGGAGGCAAGCTAGGTAAAATTAGAACTGCACAGGAAGGAAGGCTAAAAGGCTTAAATTACAAACTCAAAAATGAGTTACCTAAAAATCTTATCGGGGTTTCCGTGTGCTGCTTAAAAAATTATTAAAAACAGCATACCAAACCTCACCAGAGAAATCGAAGATGTCGTCATTCTTTATAAAGAACTACATCTTTCACCCTTATGATTCAATTAATTAGTTATTGGTAAGTTTTGCTCCTATCACTAGGTAAGTCTCCAGCAGAATCAGCACAAAGAGCAGAAGAACAAGCTTGACCCAAAATGGATATTTAAAAGAATGCTAAAGGGCTACTGCAGCAACATTAGACTATTTTCTTACAATGCTCTCTACCACTGATATAGTGCTATCCTTCCCAAAGACTCAATACACACATATTGATGCACACAGGACTGTAATTGCTCCACATGACTGAAATTCAAACTAACTGCAACACTGATTCTGTGCAAAAGGCACTATAGTCTGAGATAGATAAGTATCAATACTCAAATAGTCCTGGTGAAAGTGCAGGGCAGAATCTGGCCTAGAGTCTACCTATTGTTCAGCGTGCACAAACATTAACTAGAAACCTCCCCAAGTTAGAAAGATGGGTTCCTGGGACAAGCGGAAGGAAAGCTAGAGAGAAGTTGGGGAAGACATAGGGATGGAGTCAGTAAAATAATGCAGTACAGCAAGAGCCAATGCATAGTATGGTGGAACAAATTTGTTGTTATTTCCATAATTGATTTTTGTTAATAGACTAAAGCTAATACATGTCTTAGCTGGCTAATTTCTTGTCAGGTTTGTGGATGCGGTCTTGAGAAGCAACTTGATTGAGGGCAACTGCCAGCCCAGCCCAGGAAGGATGTTTCTACCATGGGGGCAGTGTGGTAGAAAACTTGGTGACAGCTGTGAGAGTAGTTGATGACTGAGGTATAGAGGTAGGTGTCACTGGCAGAGCAGAGGGGATGATGCAAGAGGAGATAAGGACAAATAAGCGGGAAAGGGTGGAGTTATGTAGGACCTTAAAGACAAAGACAAAGTAGTCTGAACTTGGTGTTGTGGAGAAAAAGGAGCCAGTAGAAAGATTCCAAGAGAGGAGGGTGACAGGGTTAGATGGACAGGCAAGGAATATGAACTTAGCTGCCAGTTTTTTTCATTGAGTTGAGGAGGAGTGATGTGGGTGTTGGGGAGGCCAGATACAGGTATCAGACTACTAATATGTAATCAGTGTACTCTGATAAGGTAGGTTTCTTATTCCAACCAGTTTTGCACGCTTGTGCAAAAGTCCCAGTTTCAATCCTCACCTATGTAAAATCTTTTTTAGGGCTTATAAGTGACTTAAGTGGTGTGAACTTCATCCCTAATACACTAGAAGGCATCTACCAGTAGACATAATACAGTGCACTAGGTATAGTGCAAGACACATGGACTGGGTGGGGGGGGGGGGTGCTGGGGGAGAGAGAGCATTCAAACAGAATACAATAGAAGAGAAATATGAGGCAAAGGGACTGGACTAGGTTACAGTTCTTGTAGTCTTTTAGAAACATCTGCACTACAGAGCTCTTTGTAAAAAGGAGTTCCATCTAAATTCCCCACAGTTTTCCTTCCTTATTGCAAATTAGTACCCCTTGATTTTAAATAGTCAGTAGCTCAAATAGCCGTGCAGGACATCTTTTCTCTATGCTCTTCACTGTTGTGTACCAGACCAAAGCAAGATCCACCCTCACTTTTTCAAATAACCGCAGACCTAGTTTTGCCAGTCTTTCAGAACAGTAAAGGTCCTTGAATTCTCCAATGATCTGGTTGCTTAGTTTCTCTTTCAGCAGTTCCATTATAGCCTTTTTACGACAGGGTAACAAGACTGAGCTCTCTTCCATGTACAGCCTTGACAGTCTGTTCTGAAACAGAGATTTTTTTTTCTAATTTATATGGGATTTCTATTCTATCCTAGAAAGATTTAACACCACCTTTGTCACTACGGTAGCGGAGCACTTTCCCATAGCACAGTCAGTGCTGGGATTAACCCCTGTCACATGGTTCAAGTCCTCTCGTGTGTGTGCAGTGTAGTATTTTGTTTTAGTAGGGGTTGTATGTGTGCGCATATATATATATATATATATAAAAAGTGTACCCACTGCTATGTGTGTGTATGCTAGCGAAGATAGGTTGAAGAAGCATACCTTGCACTTGGATTGTAAGGTATTGAGGTTTCTGATGGTTCTGAACTGCCCCTCAAGAAAGTTCTCTTTCCTGAACAGTGGAGCTTATGGTAGAAATTTCTATTGTGCCTGAAGAATGGAGTTGTCAGCCACCCACAGCGCTGTATTGTTATTTATATTACAGTAGTGTCTAAAGTCACTAGTTGGAATGATAGCCCCATTGTGGTAGCTGTATAAACACTTATTACAAACGAGAATCTAAATTACAAGGAGATGACTAGGCAGATGCGAGAGAGATATTTAATCCAGTTGTCTGGCCTGTGACGTGTACCCCTGCTTTCCCACTGGTGTTTTCCTTTATTTGTAGCCATTTTTTGTTACCCCTTCTCTGAGCACCTGGGCAAGCAAAGGGAATTTTATCCAAAGTTAATCCAATTGACCTGTTACCATATTCCCCTGTATCCGGTCAGATTGGATATGCTCTGTCCTGTCACTTTATTTGCATATAGTAGGAGTGTCCAAAGGAAAGCCTGGGTTTATTCCTGGCTCTTCCATTCACCTGCTGTGTGATTCTGCGGAAGTCAGATCACCTCTGTGCCTCTCCTTTACCATTCTACCATGTGGCCGCTGTTAGGGATTGGAGGAGGGAAGGGGGAAGAGATAGATCACAGGCACTGACTTTGCTTTTTGCTGGTAGGTGCTCACTCCTCTCCTCTCCACCCCTCCTCCTCCATGTGAGTGGCGGTTGGGACCTTGGCCGAGCTCTGGGCGCTGGGGCCCACAAAAGATTAATTCAGCCCTGCAGTTGCTGAGCATCCCCCTCCCCCTTTTTTTTTTCCTTCCAGTGGATGCTTGAGCCCCAGATCACCTACGGAGCTGGTGGATGGGTAGATCCAAGGTTCTGACCATTCTTTCAACTTCTGTCTGCCTTGTCCATTTAGATTGTAAACTCTTCATGGTAGGGATTGTTTCTGGCTGTGTCTAGACAAATTGTGCAGAGTACATCCAAGCATCTTGTGGCCTCTAAGCTCTATGGTAATACACAAACTTATATACTCCCTATCACTACCCAAGACCCTTAATATCCCAAAGCTAGAAGTCAACCCATTTGCAGTCACCCAGTCAGGATTCTAATCTGTCTCCCCAAATAGCCTTGAGTAGGGAGTTGGCAATATTTCTTATCTCACGAGGAGGAGAGACGTAATCCTAACGTGACTGTGGAAAAACGATGCATGTGCTACAAAGAGAGAAATCCTGTTCCTTGTAAGTGCAGGTAGGAGAGGAAAATTACATTGTGGGTACAATGAATTCTGATGCTACTGTGGGGATCAGGCAGAAGCAAGTAGTCTATTACCATACTGGCAGTGTCATCAGTCCTTTTGGGAAGGAGACTACGGGAAATTGTTGAAAATAAGCTCATGTCAACTTTAAAATGCTGTAGCTTTTATTTTTATTTTTCAATTTATTGCATAACTACTTTATAAAAAGAATAGGTTGGGGGAAGTATTCCAGTTTTGCTTTATGTAATTAGAGGAACCTATGGAATACTTGTATGACATACAGGCATTTGATTGCGGTGACTAATTCACATGGAATTCTCCTTCATAAGGAACTGCAATTTTTGGCTAGAATACATTCCTTGCTTATCTGAGGGTAGAGAGAGGGGGCCTGGTTATGCCTGGTCCTGTGTGGATACACAGGGAAGGCAAGGAGAGGGCACAAGAGGACAATGACCAAAGATTGGGCCCAGTCTCACAGAGAAGCACAAGCAGAGCTCTTTCCTAGCACTGTAGCTAGAGTTAGCCTCCTGAAAACAGGTACAGTAGAGGTGGGCCACAGGTCCATCCACCTCAGTGGCGCTCACTTCACCAGTGGCAGAGTTGCAGCCATCAACATACGCTTGCTGGCAATCAAAGGAGAAATTTTAGCTGAGTTAGCCAGAAGTTTCTCAGTGTTTCCTACTGCTTCCAAGCATCACCATGGTCCCCTTCTCTCTCCACCCTGCCCCTCCCTTCCTCCCCCAGTGTACCTGTCAGGTTCAAAGTTTTGGAACTGACCTTCAATGCCCTGTCTGCAAGCAAGTGGGCTCACTTCACCTTTGACTCCTGATTGCTTGTCTCAGTTATGCACTTCTGGAACAATGAAATTTCAAACCCCAAAAGAGGAAGACTAGTGGGTGGTGGAGATGGAGCTTTCTTGACAGTAGGCCCAGAACTGTGTAATCAATTCACAGAAGAGATCAGAAAGACCAGAGGCCTTGCATATACCATAGATTTATACCAGAGATTTTTTTAAAAATCCTTAAAAAAAACCCTAAACAAACAAACATACAAAAACCATGAACTAGGTAAGTTCATGGAGAATAGATCCATCAATGGCTATTAGCCAGGATGGATAGGGATGTTGTCCCTAGCCTCTGTTTACCACCAGCTGGGAATGGATCACTTGATGATTACCTGTTGTGTTCATTCCCTCTGGGGCACCTGGCATTGGCCATTGTTGGAAGACAGGATACTGGGCTAGATTGACTTTTGGTCTGACCCAGTATGGCCACTCTGATGATCTACAGCTCATTGAAGTTGATCAGCTTTGGTTCAGGCACTAAGCAAGCTTCTCAGGAACACCTATACACATACAATTTCTTCCTACAGAGGGGCAGAGGGAAAAAGAACATGTGTGTTTCTTTTAGAATATGTAAATTGCTCACATATCTTGGTGGTGAGTGTGACATAAATACATAGATTAGATAGATGTCATAGCCAAGTCCAGAATAGTCTCTATGGATGGTTGCAGGGGAAAAATCGTATCTATAATTCACCAGAGAGCTTAAAACTCTCTAAATATGAGTGGGAGACAATTTACATCTAATTACAATTCAACATAGTAACTATTAGCTTTTAAAATAAAAAATTCTAATCCATGCAAGCATATTTTCCCTTTTTCCTTCAGGCTTTTCTCAAGAGCAGAAAACGTCCAGAGCAGTGTCAGCTGATGGCACTTGCCAACTAAATCAAGCAATGCAAACAACCACTCTGTAAAAGATAGATTTCCGTTTCCATTAACGGGAGAGATACAATCTAGGGCAGTGGAAACACAGGTGGCCTTCTAGGATTCACAAGCCCTGGAAAGCCTCAGATGTTGGCTTGACAGTAGGTCAATCTATCACCCATTGCAGCTCTGTGCCTGGCATTTGCAGAGGGACTTCAGGGCACGGACAAATGGAATCAGAATTGGGGTCCAATGCTCTGAAGCTTGCCCTTGTCTCTGAATATGAACCCAAGATCAGTCTGTGGAAGAAATACAGGAAAACTGTATGGAAGATTCTGTGCAGGGCCCATAAGCAACATTATCAAAAGTATTTGATTTTCATCCACCGTATGCTAGGAACCATGTACACAAACAGGAAGACAGAGACTCGGGCCTGAAGATTTTACAGTCTAAAGTACGGGCCTTACGTAATCAAACCAGCCCATAGGGAAAAGAGGGTGGGGATTATGTAACTAAGCTCTCCAATTCATTTTCCTCTCCTGTACACACACTCCTCTCAATCTACTGTTGACTAGACAACCTGTGTAAGCAACTAAGGCTGGAGTAATTTGCTTGCATTTGACTAAGTGATTCAGTTTTGATTTGGTCAAAAGTCTAGTGATTTTGGTGGTTTTATTCCAAACCCCATCTTTTGGAGTCAGGAGATCACATGAGAATCTCTTCTTTTATTTAAGGAACGTGTCCCTCCTCACTAACCAACCCTCACCCCCACTAAAAAGTAGATTTTACCCTCATGATTACAGAGAACAGTTTGTTAACCTGAACCCTGAAGGCTCAACCAACAGAAGGCAAATAAAGAGAACCTGACATTTAATATATATCATTTTAAAGCCAAATCTAATGATTTAGGAGGTTTTACTTATGGTTTTTGAACATCTGGGGTAGGACATTTTGGAACTGGAAATCAGAGATAGATCATGTGTTTGGGGAGGGAAGGAAGGGAAGATCTATCTTTCTTCCACTGACTATTATAGGATGGAGCATGATTGATGGGCCAGCTGCATTTCTAAGAACAGTAGTCTGAAAGTAAAAAGGTCTTCTAGGGTAATAAGCTACCACTGCTTCCATGTAATGTACTACTAATGTTTCAATATTTGTAGAATTTAACTAACTTTGTATATATTTTCTTTGTACAAGCTTTTAATTGTCAGCATTTACCTCACATACGTGGTGTATACATTAATTATAAAAAGATCCACTCCACCATTAACAACAGCGAAGTAAGCTCTAGAAATCTGGGCTGTCTTGTTAACTCTCTCAGAGCTCATGCTGAGATTTATGCATACTAATGCATTACTATTTGTATAAATATATATATAGTATTCTTCTCATTTTGCATTATCAAGAGATGTTTATTACACCATTGTCTCTCACCCCCTGCAACATTAGTGATAGGGAGCTTGCTGCAGTAATATCTTTAAACTCTTGATTTGGTTCTGCATAATCTGATTTTTATACACTGTGCACAAATTGTAGCCACTTTATCAATGTCTCATTATTTTTCTCTTAACAATGCAGTGACAGTGATTAATTTCTGAAGACCAGTAAACAAAAACCTAGCCTTGGAAGCGATTAAAACCGAGCTGTACTTGTAGCTAAATACTTGTATTATAGGACCAAATGCTGCTGCAAAAAGGAGCGTATAGCATGAAAAGCAGCATGCTACAACATGAGAACTATGACACATGCCTATGGTTGGCTTTACAGACTATCAGTATTTGGCCAGAATTTATGGATACATATGGGCACACCAATAAATATGGAAGGATCAACTTTAGTGCACCATTAAGATGCAACTAAGCACTAGCCATTTTTCAATTAGTTTGATGGAACACTGAATTCAGAAAAGATTAATTTCACAGCTTCATTGTGCAGAAATATTCCATTTTAGGGCACATATAATACTAAAACAGCCACACTATAACACAGTGAAATGCAAATCACTGCAAAACTTTATGTACCCCTTGATCTCTACTTTAACAGAGGTTTTACAAGGAGCTTGAGTAACGCTTGGGTCTTGTGCATGCCTGTACTCTGGTGAATGACAAGGTTAATGTGCAAGAATGAAACTGGCCTTAAAACTATGTCTATATCAGATGTTTTTCCACCATATTTCCACAGTCAATTAAATATTGTCCCAGGGGTTTGTCAAGTACACTAACTATCGGCCCCATTAGCTTCTATAATGAATAAGGGCCAGAGGATCAGAACCTACATGCCGACAATCATTCAGTTAATGAAGTACCTGACAATTAAAAAGGCATGGGGGAAAAACAAGAGAAATTAGTTTAAAGGGTTTTTTTGTGCATGTTTTCAGCAGTACTTCTGCACATGCAGAACAAGAAGAGGATGTAGAGAAAATCCTGCTGCTCCGAACGGACAGAGCTCTCTGCTCTCCCTTGCCTGTTCCAGAAGCAGGTTCTGGGTCATGGAAAACTTGGCCTTTAGAGTCAATTGTTACCTTAGGTTGCACCATGTGGGGTGTATATGGGACTTAAGGAGATGGGATTACGCTCAAGACAAGCCATCTGAGGACAGAACTTGGCTTCATGTGTCCAGTAATGCGCTTTGTAGCAGTAAGAATATATTAACTTGAAAAAGCTATTTTAATGCACATAAAAGGAGTCTGTATTGCAACTTCTTTGGTAGTCACCAGGTGAAACTATGTCTGCAATTTCCTTTAAGCTAATAAATGAGGTTAGATAAAAGAAGGATTTATTCGCCATTGTTTTTCCACTGGACTTACAAAAAGACTATTCTCATTGGTCCAAAGTCATCTTTACTGTCGCTCACAAAAGTTTATGCTCAAATAAATTTGTTAGTCTCTAAGGTGCCACAAGTACTCCTTTTCTTATATTATCTCAGTGAATTTACATTAGGGAATAAAATTAGCAAATTTAATAATGTATTATAGATGTAGCAAATAGTACTGCCTATTAAAGGTACCGGACATGTCCCATTGCAAAACGCTGTTTTCCCTTGTTTGTTTGCCAAAACTTTAACCATTCAGGCTGAAGTTGTCCATATTGGATGTCTGCCTCAGTCTGATTTGTTCTGGAAAATTTCAGCCAAAAGGTTCAGCTGTTTCTGAGAATGAGACTACAGAAATACACGTTGTTATTCCCATATTAAATATTTCTGGCAAACTTTTCTTTGAGAAGATCCAGTGCCCCTATGCTTGAGAGCAGGGACTTGAAAATTAGGCAGAGGGTGGATCTGTGTGTCAGGTATGTGCTTTAGCTATCCCTAAACATGTACACATTTGTCCAAATTCACCCAGGTTATAAGCTTTGGGGACAAAAGTTGCAGTTTTATATATTCTCAGTAGAGACTTACTAGAGCTTTGCAATTAAATTCCCTGAAGATTCTAGCTGCAATCGGCATGCTCAAGCAGGACTTTCTGTGAAGTTGCAGCTGCTACATGCTGAGCACCAGGGAGTTGGTCTCTCCTGTTCTCTCAGTGCCTGAGCCCAGGAGGAAGGCACAATCTGGAGGAGCAAGCTGCCTGATTCAAATGCAGAGGGGACAAAAGCTGGACCTAGGACAGATGTGAAAGGACCGAGGGCTTGTCTATACTTCAAACACTGCAGCTGCAATGCTGTAGTGCTTCAGCGAAGACACTACCTACTCTGACAGGAGGGTTTCTCCTGTTTGTGTACGTACTCTACCTCCCTAAGAGAGGGTAGTTGGGAGAATTCTCCCATCAAGCTAGTGCTGTCTACATGGGGGGTTATGTCAGTTTAACTGCATTGCTCAGAGGTGTGGATTTTTCACACCCCGAGCGACAATTATACTGACCTAATTTGCTAGTGTTGATCAGGCCTGAGTTATGGAAATAGACTGGCTAATTAAAAAGAATTCAACAGGAAGGAGCAGCCAAGGTGGGAAGAGATAGGACTGGAGGGGATAAGGCAGACAGGATGAGGCTTGAGGGTAACCAGCAGAAGAGATTGAACCCATTTGAGAACTCTCTCCTCCAGAGCCTGGAATGGAACATGAAATTCCAGAGTCTCACTATTTCTCTGTCATCAGATGGCTGTAAAGCCCACTGGCAAAGAGCATTTGACTGCCATCTCATGCTGGTTTGCAAACAAGACGACAACTACTGCTATCAATTACTTGATTAATTCTCAAGTGGCAGAGGTCTCTGTGGTGGCTCTAAACATTCCAACCCTCCTGACAACATATATGGGTGTCAATAGGCCACCACACAATAGGAAAACACAAAAAAATTAATACCTGGGAACCGTGTCAAAAGACCATTAAAGGTTGCAAAGTCAACTAATCAGAAGTTATATAAAAAAAGCAAGAATCCAAGAATCAAACTTTCTTGGGGCTCCTGTGGGTTATGTGCGCTAGCTTACTTCAGCCTCCTTGTGCATTTGCATTAAGATAGTCCTTAATTGCATGATCATACACTATCTTTTTTCCTGCAGAACCCTGACCTCATTAGTGTTTCGGGGGAGGAAGCTGTAGGAATTACGATATCTTCTGGCAGATATCAAGGGACATGAGAGAAAGGGGTCATGAGCGGGACGCACTGCAGTGCGGGGTTAAAGTGAAGGAGCTGTGGAATGCCTACCGCAAAGCCCACAAGGCAAACCGCCACTCTGGTGCTGCCCCCGTGACCTGCTGTTTCTACAAAGAGCTGGATGCAATACTTGTGGGCAACCCCACCTCCAATCAGAAGACCACAATGGACACTTCAGAGCCCAGTTCAACAAGGCCGGAGGAGGACAGCCCGGCATCCCTAGATGCATGCAGCCAGGAGCTGTTCTCAAGCCAGGAGAAAGGTCGCCAGTCGCAGCGGATGGTGCTTGGGGAAGGACAAACACCAGAGGAGGTGCCCAGTAAGCGGCTTTTATTTTGGGAAGGAAGTTGTTTGGCGCGGGCTCTTGGGGCGAGGGGGGTAGGGCTGCATGCATGCCTTGATGCAGAATAGGGCGTTGATGTGCTCTCTCACATTGCGGTAATCAGCGTCAGTGATCTCTTCAAAGGTCTCATGCAGAATCTGGGCAATCCACTTGCGCAAGTTCTTTGGCAGAGCTACTGTGCTCCTTGTCTGCCCCACTGGGCCATGCGGGGGGAGGGGGCATTGCTGCACACAGGCAAGCTGCATATGGGCCAGGGAAGAAGCTGCTTTATAGCAGAAGACCCTCTCTTGCTTCCCAGGTCACTCTCAGCAGCAAGATATCTTCCAGGACAAAATCCTGTGGAAAAAATGTGGAGACAGTGTTCAGTATAGAGGCTCCTTGCAGCTGTTGGCTCTCTCCAAGGCAAGGAACCCAGAGAACGGAACAGCAATGAAACAATCAGTCCCCCTTGTGCCATGCTTACTCACAATTTTGGGGCTCCTGTGGGTTATGTGCTCTTGCTCTGGGACGAGCAATTTCTGCTATTGTGTAGACTGTGCTTGTCTACTTTAAGTTTGGCCGAATCATTGCTCTGTCTGGTGTGAATAATGCTGCCTCTGTGAAGTGTTGCATTTTGGCTTTACAGATACAACCTTGAGATCCCAGACATCCTTGTAATCAATGGCCAAAACACTCCAAAGAATCAGGAAACAGCCATGTAGAAGCAAGGACATGCTGCATGAAGTAATGCAGCAGTCCCTTAATGAAAATCAAAAAGCGCAGGAGTGGCTGGAGAGTGAAAGAAGGATCTGCCAGCAGAAAGCGGATCGCTGGCAACAAAGCATGGGCTGGCTGTTAAGCATCATGGAGCGCTAAGAGGACTCGATACAGGCGCTCATAGTAATGCAAGCGAAGCACTTCCGAGCCCACCCCACCCTGCAGCCCATGTCCCAAAACTCTTTCCCTTGTACCCCCATGTCACCTCCAACCCACTCCCCAACATCTGGGTTCTTATCACCACCAGCTGCCTCCAACACCTTTAGCTTCACCACCCAGCCTTGCAAACTACGACCCTTACCCGCTGCATTCAACCCCTATCACCATGCATTTTAGCCAGCCAGAAGTGCAATACTCATTGCACAGCACTCCAGACAGGAAAGCTGAGTAGGATGACAGGACATACACAAATCTGTGATTGTACCATTCCCCACCCCACCCCCTTGCCCTGTTTCCCCAGCAGTTGTGTTTCTTTTCAATAAATGATTTTTTTGGCTTTGAAAACATTCTTTATTATTGCATTATAAAAAGATACCTTAGCCCAGGAAAGCAACAGGCACTGCAAGTCAGTGTATCATACATAGCAAACACAGATTCCTATTAACATTGGAACTACTGCACTTCACTGCTGTTCAGGGCACCAAACATTAGTGGTGGCTTTCAGCCTCAAATTGCATCCCTAATCCTTGCAGCCCCGCACTGGGCCCTCTAATAGCCCTGCTCTCTGGTTGTTCAAATTCAGCCTCCAGGTGTTGAACCTCCGAGGTCCAGGCCTGAGTGAATTTTTCACCCTTCCCTTCACAAATGTTATGGAGGGCCACGCGGATATAACTGTGGGAATGTTGTCATTGGCCAGGTCCAGCTTCCCATACAGACATCGCCAGTGGCCCTTTAAACTGCCAAAAGCACACAATCATTCTGCACTCTCTCAGCCTGTTGTTGAACCACTCCTTGCTGCTGTCAAGGGTCCCTGTGTAGGGTTTCATGAGTCACGGCATTAAAGGGTAAGCGGGGTCTCCAAGGATCACAGTGGGCATTTTGACTTCCCCTACGGTGATCTTCTCATCTGGGAAGAAAGTCCTGGATTGCAGCTTCCTGAACAGGCCTCTGTTCTGAAAAATGCTTGCATCATGCACCTTTCCAGACCAGCCTGCATTAATGTCAATGAAATGCCCACAGTGATCCACAAGCACCTGGAGAACCATAGAGAAATACCCTTTCTGATTTATGTACTCGGAGGCTAGGTGGGCTGGTGCCAGAACTGGAATATGCATCCCGTTTATTGCCCCTCCCCATTTGTGCAAAGCCAGCCACAATGTCATGCACGTTACCCAGAGTTACGGTTCTTCTGAGCAGGATGTGATTAATGGCCCTGCAAAATTGCATCAACACGATTCTCACTCCAAACTGGTTAGCGACCGATCAGTAGCTGTTGGGAGTTGTCAGCTTCCACACTGAAATAGCCACCTGCTTCTCCACCGGCAGGGCAGCTCTCAATCTCGTGTCCTTGCGCTGCAGGGTGGGGGCGAGCTCAGCACACAGTCCCATGAAAGTGGCTTTTCTCATGTGAAAGTTCTGCAGCCACCGCTCGTCATCCCAGACTTGCATGACGATGTGATCCCACCACTCAGTGCTGGTTTCCTGAGCCCAAAAGCGGCGTTCCATTGAGGTGAGCATGTCCGTGAATGCAATAAGCAATCTCGTTTTGTAAGCGTTATGCGAGTCGACATCGGACTCCTCACTATCAGTTTGTAGCTTAAGGAATAAGTTGACTGCCATTCGTGACGTGCAGGCGAGACCCATCAGCATATTCCTCAGCAATTCAGGCTCCATTCCCACAGACCAAAAGGGAAGACAGAGTGTGCTTTCTCTCCTGCCGTCTCTGAGGGCTGGTTTAACTCACAGCACTCTACATCTGCAAGTGTAGCCATGCCCTCAGTACACAGAATGATTCCTAGAGCAGGCCCACCAGGGTTATGTATGAAGGAGGCTGTTGTCTGTAGGACCCCTGCTTCACTGGTGGCAGAAACTGGAAGGTATGTAGCATATGAAGTAGAGGATTGCAGGGAGAGAAAGGACAGTCTCATGGCTAAGACCGTTGAATGTTACCCTGGGGAATTGGATTCCATCACTGCCTCTATCACAGAGTTCCTGTGTGAGGCGGGGCAAGTCACTTAGTGACTGCTTGTGAACAGTTTCGGTTAATTGGGTGTCTTTCATTTTCTGGGTGCCCAATTTGAGCTCCTGGCCTTGATTTGCAGAAGTGCCACAACTAAAGTTATTAGGAACTATGCCTTGAGCACTGTGTTACATAATGCTAGTACTCTCAAAAATCAGGTCCAGGGGATGGGGGCGATCTCAAACTGGACACCTCACTCTGTGCCTCAGTTCTCCATCTGTAAAATGGAAATAATGCCACCCAAACTCTCACAAAAGTGTTGTGAAAAGTAGTTTAAATGTTTGTGAAGCACTGAGATTTACTATAGTGATAAATGCCCCCAGAAAAGCCTAAGAGGCAATGAATGATTCTGCCTTCATTGCAGGGTTTGAACAGTGTGTAGAAAATTGGCTTTGGACCACACATTGAACAATGAGGATAAAACAAAGTATTGAATAGCAGCTCATGCTGTGCAATGAATCAGGATCTGTGGGAAGGGGGGAAATTGTATGTGATCATGTAATTAAAGATTGTATCATGCATATGTACCAGAGGACTTAATTAAATTTTCACAGACAAACCTAACTTTTAAGTACTTAACTTTGCTTTAATGTTTTTTTTTCCCATTCATGCATGAGTGTGTATATGAGTGAGAGCAAAAATGCCCATTAGCACAAGATATTACAACCAATAGAATAGTCAGGGCAAGAGGGAGCAAATTGAAACATGGGACACTTAGCAATGCAATTAAGAACATACTTCCTTCCCAAGTAGCAAGTCCGACTATTTAGTTACCCAATGGAGATCTAACTCTTAATTCAGTAATACCTCTTGTCAAGATCCCAGCTCATTCCCTGACATTACGAACTGAATGCTGGCCTCAGGTATGCCCTGTAACAGCCACTCAAATAAGTGGATGGAAATTGGATGCATGTGTGTCGGAGGACAGAATGCATTTGGATATGATCCTGATCTACAAGACAAGATTTATAATTACACTCATCTATGTAATTTGTGTACAAAAAATGAAAACAATATCAAGAAAAAAACCCACAAGGATACCGGATAGGACAGAAAAATGGCATTACTGCCCAGTGCTACAGAATTTACATTCAACACATGCTGTTTCCATCTACTTTGGCATTTCCAGTACTAATTATATACAATTATTACTTTAACTAGCATTGACAAGAATTTACAGAGCAATTCTCTTGAGAGCAGGATTAAGCAGAAAAGTTATCAGGCCATACTTTAAATTAGATGAGAGGAAACATTTTTCACTCTATTTAAACATTCCAGTATTTTTTTCTTGTTTGCTCTGCTTACTTCGAGGTTTTGATTGGAGATGAAGGTTTTTTGTTTGTTTGTTTTTAAATAACACTGGTCTCAGAGTACAGTGGGCTCTTTAGAAGCATGATGAGAAGCATGGCTAAGTAACACTGAAATCAGCAGCCATTTGCCATAGTTCTAATTACAGGGTTCTTACTGGAGAGCTCAAATTGTGGAGTCCAACACTCTTGGTTTCCTTTTTAGTGGTGGTAAGCAGAGATCAACAGACCAACCTTTGGATAGATCTCTATTTAAGGAAGAGGACATGAGGTTAAAGCAGTGGACTGGGAGCCAGGATACTCAGCTAAATTTCCTGGCTTTGCCAGACTTCCTGTTTTATCTTGGACAGGTAACAATGTGCGTCTATCTTGAATCCCAATCCTTTAAAATAAGAATACCACCACCTCCTCTCCCCCGAGACAGTGTGTCTTGTCTATTTGAATAGTAAATTCTTCAGAGCAGGGACTCTCTTACTACTACTTTTTACAGCAGGTAAAATAGGGGGGCCTCAACCTCATTTGAGGCATTAGCAACTACTGTAATTAAACTTTAGTAGTAATACCCCAGATTGGTGCTACAGGGATGTTTTAGAATATCTCACTGATTAGAGACATTCTAAAACATCCCTGTTTTCCTCCTGCAGAAACCTATTAAGGTTTCTAAGGAAATATCATTTGGAATGGAGAAGGAGGGAACAAGAGTCGCCATATTTGAAAGTCACCCCTAAATTTAGGGGTAGAGGGGAGTTCAAAATCTTGATCTGAATTTTGCAACTCAGGCCCATCTCTATTTATAGAGTGATGTATTTAATCAAGTTTCAGAGTAGCAGCTGTGTTAGTCTGTATTTGCAAAAAGAAAAGGAGTACTAGTGGCACCTTAGAGACTAACCAATTTATCTGAGCATAAGCTTTCGTGAGCTACAGCTCACTTCATCGGGTGCATTCAGTGGAAAATACAGTGAGGAGATTTATATACACACAGAACATGAAAAAATGTGTGTTATCATACACACTGTAAGGAGAGTGATCAGTTAAGATGAGCTATTACCAGCAGGAGAGCGGGGGGGGATAGGGGGGAGGGGCAAGAGGAAGACAAAACCTTTTGTAGTGATAATCAAGGTGGGCCATTTCCAGCAGTTAACAGGAACGTCCGAGAAGACTGCTTCCTTATAACGGGCACCAGGAACTCAATCATTTTCAACCAGGGTATAGACAACGTGCTCCAATATGGAGTTTATGGAGAGTACGACCACTCCTCTGTTGAAGCCACATGCAAAGCCACTTTTATAAAAGTATCATACAACCACATCATTAATTTTGTCCAGTTTTTGGGCCAAGGGAGGGGGGAAAGTACTATGGTATTCCAACAAGCAGTAGTGTAAATTGATAATTAAATTTAATGATTAATCTGGATCATGAATCAAAGAATTAATCCTGAGTTTCATGTGAAAGAGCAAGTTTCAGATCACACATGAGTATTTCACTAGGAGTGCTCAGAATTGTAAGTTCACAGTAAGCATTTAAATGGCTTCACGACAGCTGCTCAACCAAAGTACGCCTACTCAGTAATTCTACAGCTTTTATATCTTCCCCTCCCCCTGCTTAATTTGTTCTAAGAAATAATGAGTTCCAATTAGTCATCATACGACTTGTTACCATAGTTTAAGTCAAAGATTTAACCAAAAACCAAGAATTGTACAGGAGTGAATTATTGGATATTATGTACCAGTTTGAGCGTAATGAATTTGAACATTCTGGATGTCACTGAAAGGCCTGAAGTTTGAGGCAGAGAGAGAGACAGAGGCCCAAATTGTTGGCAGCAACACAGTCTGAATATCAGGCACTGTACTACTTCGTCCCCTGGGGGAGGCATCCTTCCCCTCAGACACAGAGCTAATAAGAAGCCACCCCATGTTCACTTGTGACAGTCCTAATGATGCATGCAATAGGCTCTGTAGTTCCAACATGCTCCCTAGAAAGGGAGGCTAAAAACATCTGATCCTCTCACTCGGTCCCTCAAGGCCCATTCTTCACCCACTAGTGCATAGAGGGACCTTGCTCTGTTCCTCATATTCCAGCTTTGTTTGTAGTTTTATACCTGCCAACACCCTCTAACAACAAAAAAGCCAGGACATTGCAAATGTGCATAACTTTTCATATATTTGCATCCATTTTCACTTTAATGCTATGCTGTTGCAAATCCCAGCCTGGGAAATTATTGTATGCATTTGTGGGATGCAAAATGTTTAATAGGGGATGTGCAATATATGTCAATTCAGATGAAAACTATAAAAATATTCTATATTATCACCATGAAAAAGATTAGGAAAAATGTTGTAGAATCATTAGAACATGGAGGGAGAATGCCTGCTAGATTTGCTTCCAGCTTTATTAGTCTTGACAGCAATAGCAGGACCCGGAAATGGAGAAAGTCAAGCTCTTCTGTGCTGGTATTCTTAGAGGAGCTGTTAATGACATCATAAGGATGTATGCTGGAAAGTCAGGGATTCAAGGGGGGAAAAGTCCCTCCCCTTTCTTCCCTGTTTTGTGCAAAAGTTTTGCTTTTATCCTCCAAGAAAAAAAAATGCCAGAAAAATTCCAAGGTGGCGTTGACATTTTCTCACAATAAACTTCAGTATGAGTCAATGAGAGATCCTTCAACTGAGGGCCTTGTGTTGCAGGCAGTGCCACTGGGAAGCCCATGTGCTTACAAGTGGGTAAGTGATTTATTAGAGATGACCTGGAAGTGACACAGAAAAGTCAGAATGACTTCTGGGTCCAATGGAAGTGCCACCACATTGCGGCGGATTCCTCTGGATGGGGTGTGAGAGGGACAGAGGGCCTCCTCTCTTCCCCTGAACAGATGCACTATGGAGCATGCCAGCTGGCTGACTTGTGAAGGTGTTGGAGAAATAGATACCCTCTCGCCTCTCAAGACCCTACCTCCTTCCCCAAGGATATTGCAACATCTGAAAAAAGGCATTATAGAGGCTATTATAGGAGGAAGGGAGGCCTTCTCAGTTCCTGCCACAGCTTTGTGTGAACCTCAAAGAATTTTGGTTTCATGATTAAACCTAAAATCACATGGCTTGGACAGGGTTTATGGGGTTAAAACAAACCTTTTTGACAAACTTAAGGTGAACATCCCTTTCAATGCCAGACCTATGTACCCAGGCCAGGAATCTCTCTATTGTTGGAATCTCACTTTAGGAAGCTGCATCAGTTCCTCAATGGGAAGCAGTCAAACTGCTTTGAGTGCTGTAACTGCAAATGGTGATCCATCTCAGCTGGTAGGCACAGTAATGTTTACTCTGCACCCTAATGAGTCCCAGATCAATGACAGTGACATCCTGATTTCAATATTGGTGAGCCTGACTCTCCAGTTGATGCTTTGTTCCAACAGTTCTATGACAGTGGCATTGCTTAAGATTAGCAACAATCAATACTTCATTAGTAAAACCCTCAGCTGGTTAGAAAGTCTAAAGTTGTAAGAGCTGTGGCTAAACATTTTCAAAAATTAGCTTCTAATTTTGGGTTCCTCTGAAGTCAGTGGGAGCTGCAGGTGCCCAACACCTCTGAAGGACAGGTCCACCTCATATTGCCCAGCAACCACCACCACCAGCACCCAAAATTAGAGGCATTTTTTGAAAATATATCAGCATATTTTTAGAAAAGGCAGAAAACCTAAATGCTTTCCATCTCTAAGTCCTTTATGAGGTCATCTATTTAGCTTTCCGGCAACTATTGCCTGTTGAAAGGCAAAGCCTTTAATGAATTTACAGTAGGGTTTTTTAAAATTTTTGAATAGTGAATCCAATGAAGCCACAACAGCTGCTTCTTGTTCTTTCCATTTTCTTGCAGAGAAATTTTTAAAATTAATTACCATAATTAATTTTAAGATTTCCAGCCTGGAAATTTTATCTATTATTAGGGACAAATAAAGCTAAACACAAATATCTCCATATTGTACAAGATGCTGAGACACTGTAATGGGGGTTCAAGCAGCACCCCTGCGCCCCCCTCTTCAACGCGTCAGGGACACTTCAGTCTGGTGCAACACCTGTGCTCTTTATTCTCAAAAGGTTTCCCACCACCAGTTCCCAACTATATACAGGCTTCACAGGTACTTTGCCTTCAACAGGCCTGATCAGCAATAGACTAGAAGGCCCCAGCTCTGGCATCTGCGTCCCTGTCCCTGTCCCTGTCCTGGCTTCCTCCCAGCCTTTATAGCTCCCAGCTAATAAGACCGGCAGGTGCTGCCAGTTACCAGGCAGGGACAGGGCTATTCACCCAGCCCCAATCAAGGGGAATGGAGTGTTAGGAAGGGCTAAGGGCTTCTCAGCCAGCACCCTGCCATAGACACTATCTCCTAACAAGGTGTATACACATGCTATCATCACTTATGCATAAATTACATACATCTTTACTCACAGTCCATACACAAAAAGGTGCATTCATATATTCCTTTTTGTTTGTTTGGTAAAGAAGCAGGAAGCCCCCCCCCCCCCCCCCCCAAAAAAAAAAAAATCACAATATAGTTGAAAAGGAGTTGAGGATTGTTGGGAAAGATTCTTAATGATCTTTAAAACAATTAAGCACAAATATGATATTTTTAAGAGTCATTTATTCAGATGCTTATAAATTGAGACTCACTGCCTTACAGAGAAATGTTTTATCAACTTGGAACTTTAATCAGGCAAAGAGAATGGAGCTCTCTCTAATTTAAAGGAAGATCATCTCCCTCTCTCCTTTTTCAATTACCAGTGGATAAGTAGAAGAGCGGATCTGTTCAA
Organism: Chelonia mydas; assembly: GCF_015237465.2. NCBI lineage: Eukaryota > Metazoa > Chordata > Testudines > Cheloniidae > Chelonia > Chelonia mydas. Next base: position 104,639,996 of record NC_051245.2, read on the forward strand.
AATGGGACAGAGGTTTGAACAGGAGTTGAGGAAAAAAATAAATCCAAGAGGACTAGTCTGACATGCAAAGAGGCCAAAGTATTAGTTAATACCAGGCACAAAGTGATTGATTTTTAACATGATTTAAAACATAAAAAGACATACAGTACATGACACAGGAGAGAATACAAAAAATTCATCTCACTAATAATGAGCAGTTTCACAAAATGTTAAACACAAGCAGGGCTCTGAGGCATATGCTCAAGAGAGATACATAAATTTGGGTAGAGAACAATTCTATGTTATAAATAGAAAAAAATCCTTCTCCAGACATTTACATGATTTATTGTGTTGTGTAAAGTGGGACAAGGATATTGAGAGCACAGGGTGGACTTAAATCTTTTACTGAGAGGATGCGCACTCACAGAGCTCCTGGTCCATTTTCCATCATTTGCTATTTAATGTAGTCCCAAATGTCTCACAGATTGCAGTAGATCAGAAAGCAACACAAACAAACTAAGGCATCAGTGGAAATGCTGAAACCAAATCAGGAGCTGGAACAGCCTGACTTGCTTTGAAAAGCAAATTCCCACTCTAAGGCCAAGAGTTAACATATCAAGGCCTAGGGCCACAGAGATCTGAACTGCAGGCCTGACCACTGAAATGTAAGAATCATCATCATCATCATCACCATTAATACACTAGCATCTAGAGCCCTGAATAGCGATCAGGGCCCCATTGTGCTAGGTGCTGTGCAGATACAAACACACAATCCCCGTACCAAAGATCTTACAATTTCAATAGACAAGACAAAATGGGGGAGGAGAAGTAGTTATCTAAAGTCAGCAACAGAGCTGGGAACAGAACATTAGTCTTCTGAATCCAAGTTCAGGACCCCTACCCCTGGGACCACTAGTGCACTCTGTTCAAGTATTGTGACATTAAAGATTCTGCCACGCTTACTTACGCTATGTAGCACCACTGAAATAAAAGTCGCTACTCAGTGAGAGTAATGGTGGAATAATCTGGCCCTAAATTATGAAAATTCTAGCAACATTATTCACAATTGACTATTCAGCTATTATTAGTCAAAAGAGAGGAAAAAACCATCAACAAAAAGAGAAAGCAAAGTTCCAGGGCTAATAGATTTTACTTATGATACAATTCTATGAAAAGGCACTGCTACACAAAGTTGAACCATTGAGAACCAACCATGGCTATACACTGGGTCTGCTGGGGGATACCAGATTTAGAAAGATGAAACAATTTAATGGGTTTCCACTGTAAACATGGATCCCTGCTTTTCTGGGAATTAACATAGGTAACAATTAGAAGTGAGTGCATTCTTTGGATGGTGAGGAAGTCTTCAACTCAAAGAAAAGAAATATTTCACAACACAGTAATCTTTAAATGCCTGTAACTAACGTGACAAGGAGTGGTGCTAAAGGCATTGTCTGACAAGAAGACTCCCATTTGAACACACTGAAAGAGCGAGGCCAGTTCTGGTTCAACCAATGAAGCAAAGCAGATAAGCTCTAGTCCTCACTCATAAGAGCCTGATTCTGATACATCAGTATAAAGATTTCCATATCATTTTTCCCTTGGGAGACATTAAAGCAAACAAGAGGTGCTATTAAGCCAGCCATCTGGAAGCAGTCAATCCCCACACATATATTATATCAACGTCTACTTGCTTATCTTCACTACAAGATCTTCCTCTAAGAATCTTATACACGTATCACCAGCTATAATGCTGTGCAATGAAGTTAGTGGCTAAATTCCACAAGTTAACCCTTAGTCACTGCCTTACGTAAGCGATGGTGATTGCTGGAGTTCCCTGATTGTGTGCGCATAGGAACACGTTGCAATACTTCTTTGAGGAATGTAGCACAGGAGAGATGGTGATTTGGTTCAATCTATTCCCTGACCTTTCCCCTTTCTGGAGAGTTGCTCCAGTGCAAACTCTGTGCTCCTTTGAGCAGTAGAGCTGCCATTCTGGCATGGCCCACCTAAAAGCCATCAAAGGGATGAAGCTGTTTACCTCATCATCCATCAATCTAGTCTTAGGAGCATAGCTCAATTCCTGGAAATGGCTGGGCTTGTTGACAATGATGGAATGGAAACTGCAATTTTCTTGCTATAGCAAAATAGCAATATATAAGACACTTCTTCATAACTTCCTCTTGGCTTTAGATAACACACTTTATGGAGAAATTGAAAAGAGCTATTTTATTTTTTTAAATATTGTCATAAGTTTGCATCATGCATTTTGCCAGTCAAGCATCACCATATAAAATTTTTCAAAAATTATTGAAAATGGAATATAAATATATTTAGAATCAAAGCAGAATATGCTTTGGGAACAGAATATCTGCTTAAACTTGCAAAAAGAAAAGGAGTACTTGTGGCACCTTAGAGACTAACAAATTTATTTGAGCATAGTGTAGAACTATTTCCCCATGTTTATTCCCCCCCCTCCACCCCCCACTGTTCCTCAGATGTTCTTGTCAACTGCTGGAAATGGCCCACCTTGATCATCACTACAAAAGGTCCCCCCCCGCTGCTCTCCTGCTGCTAATAGCTCGCCTTAAGTGATCACTCTCTTGTTACAGTGTGTATGGTAACACCCATTGTTTCATGTTCTCTGTGTATATAAATCTCCACACTGTATTTTCCACTGAATGCATCCGATGAAGTGAGCTGTAGCTCACGAAAGCTTATGCTCAAATAAATTGGTTAGTCTCTAAGGTGCCACAAGTACTCCTTTTCTTTTTGCGAATACAGACTAACACGGCTGCTACTCTGAAACCTGCTTAAACTTGGTTATTTGAAGTATCCTTATACAAACTGATGAGGAGATGAGTCATTGCTGGCATATTTTTAACTAAAATGCTACTCTGGTAATATGTTGTATTGTTCCACCTTCACTATAACACCATTCTAGGGAGCCAACATTTTTTAGTGTTGTATGGAATATTTTTATTAGAATTATCATTACAAATGGAGTGTGGTGGATACGGGAAGACTTAAGCTACGTCAGCTACAAATCAGAAGCATTATAATAACAGCAATCTTTGTACAGAGGTAAAATTAAAGCAGCATTGTCATTTTGAAGCTGTTTAGCTCAGAGTATCTCCTGCACACCATCTCAAAGCCTCCTTTTTTGAAGATAATATCATAGTCCCAGGCCTCAGTTCAGCAAAGTACACAAGTGTTTCATTACCCGAGAGTGAAGCAGAATGAAGTTAAGTTGAATTAGAGGAATTTTATTGAATTAGAGGAATTTTGTTCCTGTGCGCTGCTCTGTGCACATGTGTGAGTTGTCCCTAGGCTTACTCCTCCTTGTCCCCAGTTGTCCATCCATAACATTCCCTCCATGGAATATAGGCCCTCTGGCTCAAATTCCACTGATCACAATACAGTAAGCACATACTTTAAGCCTATTCTGAAATCCCATTGAATCCAATGGGCTTTAAGCATCTATTTTGAAGTATGTGCTTATGTACTTTGCTGAATCAGGACCCAATGAACAACATATTTGAAGTCTAATTTAGACACAGACTATAAATTCTATAGAACACTAAAATAAAAGATTGGTGCTTTTTCTGTTTGATGTCACTGTATCTTGCAATTGTTGTGATTCACCAGGGCTTAGCATTTACACTTGCTGGCAGCAATGACCAATTCACTGTGCCGTGGCAGCTCAGTGGAGCAGTTGGGAGATGGTTGCTCGACTCATTTTTCCCCCTCCCACCGCTCTGAAGAGGATTCACCTTCCTTCACAGATTGAAATTGAGCTGCTAATACTATGATTAGGATTTCTGAATGGACTTGTAACAGTTTCTTGAGTGCAGTTAGATCTACTCCCCATCCATTTTTGAACAAGTCTGTGCAGTCTTTGATGCATGAATGCTCTTGTAAATAAATTATAAACTAAATAAATGATAAGACTGCCTATCACATAAAGCCAGTGTCTATTTCTTCTCTTTCCTTTCTGTGACCTACTTTTTTCCTCCATTTCATAAGCACATTGCACTGTAATTCCTCTCACACACAATTTGCACAGTAATTTTTTATCCCACAAACAGACTCAACATTTTAAAAAGTTGTAAAAAGTCCCTTTTCTCTATCAAAATGCATATCTAATATCTAGTTTTGCATGATGCCATTGGACTCGAGAAAGTTCATTGCTACTCTACCACAATAATTTTCAGCACACTAATCACAAATTCGAGTGGCAATGCTGTTTATGACAAGGCACAAGTGTTAAAAGTTTGGCATACATTCATTTACATGCCTTGGTAAACTGGGGCCACAGCTCCCAGTGTGTAATTTTAATGATTGTAACTTTTGTACAGAATTGGAGTATCAATTTAAATTAAATAAGGCCAGTTTCACTGGTATGCTGGAGCTATACAAAGTACTAGATTCTACAGATGAAACTGACAGGTAAAGGTCAGTAGATCTCCCATTATTTATACTAATGTAACTCCAATGAAATTATTCCTGATTTACACCAAAGTAAGAAGGCAATGAGACACAGGCCTTATATTCTTCACACTTACAACAGTATCGATCAGCAATAACTCAACTGGATTTACAGCATTGTAAAATATTACATATGGCAGGTTATAGAAGCACAATCTAGCCCTTTCTATGGGAAATAATTTTATATTTATGCCATGACATGTATCACTGCATCCATGCCTCAGTAACATGCCTTGTAGTAAACCGGGATCAAAGCATTACAATTTACAGATTGGTTTTAAAGTGCATTTATGAAGTCAGATTTACCCCACAGGTGCAAGTTTTCCCCCTTTAGACCTTTGTATCAATACAGGTTATGTATATTTGTATGTTTTCCCAAATCATAGGGGGTAAGATGAGGTGGGGGATTCCTTGCAGATCTGAAATCACTAGAGGGGATACATGCAAAATCCCAAGGCACCCCTTTTAAACTAGGCCTCCCAGGGAATAGGGGTAGGAACTGGTTTCACTTGTTCGCTGGGGGTAGGGGGGGGCGCAAAGCAAGACTTCTGGTAAAAAATACTGAGTTTAATCAGACTCCAGGTATCCCTTTTAATTCAGCAAATGGACAGGACCTTTGGTTCCAGTGGGACCCCAACCTCTTACTTTGGCCTACCCAACACCCCATATGAAAGATGGGCAATTCCTGGTACGTTTAGTGTGCATTTAAATTATTTTTTGTTTGTTTTAGGTTTTCTTCATAGGTTTGTGTCTTTGAATAAATGTTCTTTCTTTGGAAGAGCTGGGTGGTCACTGGTAAAAATCATCATCATTGTGCTTGGAGAGATACTAAAGAGCAGGGGACTGGACCTTTGTCAGACCTCCTTGGGATTGCTACAGTACAGAGCAGGGGGCTTCAGCCTAAAAACCCCAGTCTGGAGAAAGAAGAGATGCTGGTTCCTGCCCATAGGGAGGTAAAGACTAGAGGCTTCCATCCTGATTGGGGGTGGGGGAGCGGCGTCAAAGGGGCAGTTACCCCTAAAATTGTGATATTGGCAGTATATTGTTAAACACTGCATTTATTCCCAGAAGAGATAAGGATGCCTTTCAAACAAACAAAAAAACCCCTACCCAATTGTTCTTCATTCTTGGGTGAGCATTATGGAGCCTATACAGCCCTGTGAGAATATATCTATTCCAGCTCATTCCTCATCAGTAGACTTTTCTTTATATTGTGCTTAATTAACATTTATTACAGTTTCTAATACTGGAGCCAAAAAGAACTTTGCTGGATGTTCAGATTACAGGGCTGGAAATTAGGGTTGGGTTTTGTTTTTTTTTAAATGGTAAATTGAGCAAAATTTGATCTGAAAGACATTGAAAGCCAGTAAGCACAGAACCCCACGATGACTTTTTGGTCACATTAGAGAATAACTGCACTTTACGTGAATCTTAATAGGCGCACAATTGCTGCTCTTACACACACAGTACAGAAGCCTCTCCGACTATTTAGCCCTATGTGTATTTCTCCACCCTGTGATATAGATCACGTATAGAGTTTCCTCTTGGAAATTTGTCATGCTTCAAGGAAGAACAGGATTCCTTTGTAGACATTTTGTGCTGCCAGAAGCAATTTTTTTAACTGCTGCTTTTTGCATGGTGTTTATTTGACCCCATTTCTAACAGCTCCTTCTCCACAGTGCCTGTGAGAAAATGAAAGCAGTCCAATAAGGGAGTTCACACAATTCCCATTGTGTGCCTGTGTGACATGCCTCAGAAACCAAACAGAGGTGACATGGGTTAATATTAATCCTGTGTAACACTGCAGTGAGCCATTCTTGTTAATAGCTCCTTGCAGTAGGAAGTGGCAGCACTGCCGAATATAATGATGAGTTATTGTGACACGATGGAAACCAACTGGTGTCACCACTGTGTCACAGTCACCGTCTTTGAAACTACAGACAAAACAGGTGAGGGTTTTGCTGTAGCATGTGTGATGCAAGACAGTGGATCCTTTTCTCCAAGGCCTTTCCCCCACCCCCTCACCACAGACAACAACTTTATTATAACCTGAGGTTCCCAACAACTGCAGTTGCTATGTTCACATTGCAATGCACTGAAACACGCTGGGAATTTCATTATTCTTGACTGCAAGAGCTAGGCATTATTATTATTATGCTGAATTCTGTCCTGGCCCACCCCCCAGAGACCCTACGTACAGCAGAGGGTGCTCCTGGCAGGGATCAAAAAAGTCGAAGAGGGGCTGCTTTGCAATCCTCTAAAACCAGAGCTATGGGATGCATTCCAGGATGGGGTCTAGAGGTCAGGGGTACACTTCATTCAGTGTGACACATCCAGGCACAGATTTTTCCTGACAGGAGCAGACGTAATGGGCCCAGGGAGAGGGTACTGTACACTCAGGGGGGCTACTGTTATTGAAAACAGTGTGCATTACTGCTAGAAGCATAAACCTGAATTTGATGAGTATTGCTGTTTGGAAAAACAGCATGTGGCTCATTTTTTTGGAGATTCACTCCTATAAAGCTGCTGTAAGGATGGGGTTTTCATAAGTGCTGAAGCACGGGCCTAGCCCTGCTCCCACTAAAGTCAATGGTACAGCTCCTTTTTGCTTCAGTGAGAACAGATTCAGGCCAACACCAAGCAGTTCTGAAAATTCCACCCTCTGACGAAATCATGTTTGCATCTTCCCCCGTAGTTTCCATCTTTCTAAATGATTAGCTATCATAACTTTATGAAAAGGGGATTTAACAGTATTTTTATAAAATTACTGAAGGATAGAAGTAATTCTAAAATGGCTTTTAAGAAATAACTATTTCACAAACTAAAAATCATCATACAAATGGTCAGCCTTATTTTCAGGCACATAATAAAAAAGGAGTCCTACTTCAATAATCATAAATGTAAACATTAAAGATGCACTTGATTTTAAATACCTACCGGTACTTGTCTTCCATTGCCTTACATCCCAGACTAAGCGGCTCATTCACCTTCCAAATTGCAAAGGAGTAGCAGTTATGCTGGCACTAGTGTTTTACATAAACTTTTTTTTAGATGAAAGAGATATTGTCAATATGTTTTCACAGCTCTTTGATCTGCTAGTGAAAGACTCTGGAAAGATAACACATCTGCCTGAAAATTCCTTTTTCAGGTGATTCACAACTTCTTTTAAGCCATTGAAAAATGTGTTTTCCAATGGACAGGAGACATTCCACACCACAGGACCAATGTTCTAGGAGGGAACACAACAACCCTCTGGATAGGTCATTATTGAACCCTATTTAAGGTGAGCAGAAAAGCACTAACTTGTCAAGTTTACATTAAGATCCCTTAAGACCTGTGACTATCTGGCTCTAAGAGCAGCAAGAAGCTTGTTAATGTTGGCTTACCTGTATTAATGAATGACAACCGACTCCAAAAACAAGGTTTAAGGGCCATAAACACAAGAGATCTAGTACCAGATTTGGCTCCCATTCCTCATCATATTGTCTTTTGTTCTCTGTGGTACTTCTTCACTTCAGAATATATTTTTCCATAATCATATAATCTGCTGCCTACATAGGCAACACTTTGACATATATATATATATATAGAATTTGTGTGTGTGTGTGTGTGTGTGTGTGTGTGTGTGTGTGTGTGTATAGGAGAGAGAGCGTGCGCGAGAGAGAATCTGCTATAAAAGCTAGTGGAACAATAAAAGAAGAAGTAAAAGTAAAATGACTTTATTCATATATTGTCTAGGACTTGTCAGCCAGAGGTTGTAAATATTTACAGATGGGAACCTCATGCTTCAGTTTCCCTATTTGCCCCAACATCACACTGTGAGCCATTCTAGAGTTGGAAATCAAACCTATGCCTTCTGCTCTAGCAAAGACATTTCCTCAGTGACTTGGTTTCTCTCCTACACCCCTATATTTTGTCCACTCCTTTTCCCAAAAGTCCTGCATTTTTATACAATGCATATATATATATATTTCTGCTTTGTATTCCTCTCTTCTGCTTCTACAACCAGCTCTTTTCAACTTTAATGGAATAACCTTGAAATTTCATACCCCACCCAAATGAATTACCAGTATTGATCTGCATTGGAAAGTTCCTACATCACCTTACTTCAGGGGCCACTGTGTTCCCACAATAATAACCAACTACATTTTCCCAGGAAATAGTTTTGTACATGGTGACAGATAGATGCTTTAAACACACTTATTTGCAGAATAGCATATTTCAGATCATTCTCCTAGGATATGTTTCCAGAAAACATTTCAAACTGACAGAACTTTCAAGCTCTATTTCAAGTTTAACAGCATTGCAATATATGACTTTGTCTAATGTGTTAGTTCTGGTTTCTATTTTCAAAACTGTTTTTATTAACTAAAAATGGAGGTTTTTATATAACTTTTTAATAGTTTTAAATTTGACAAAGCATTGTAGAGAAGTAGGTGACATATTGTCTTATTGCGGCAAGAGGAAGCTACTGAAAACATTCCCTTTGGTGTTTCTTTGACCTTACAGGCTGTAGAAAAATATAGTTGAACAGAATTATAGCAATTCTTACGTTAATAGAGAGAGGTTTTCCCCAGATTTCAGAAACCTAGCTTTTCTCGTTACGATATTAATGCATGAAAATAAATGGAAGAGGCAAGTCATCCTAAAGAGATTACCAGTTTGTAATGACAGCTTTACTGCATGATCTGGTTTTGAAGGGCAGCTTAGCTGAGGACCAAAAGCAGTGATGATTTTCAATTTATTTGCAGTGCAGCTGGAATATGCAATGAAGGCTTCCTTATGCCTTTATACTAATGTAAGATATATCTGCCCAGAGAAAGATTCGGTCTTGACCTTCCATAATGAAAAGGCACTTGGAGACAGGTTGCACAGACTTAAAGAAACTACACTAACAATGTTCCAAATTACATAGGGCAAAACCATCGTTCCCTTTTCAGGCCTAAAGATACTATCGCTCTTTCAGGGAGCCTGGAATAGCTTTGCACATTGTGACCACCACTAAGCAGGTAATGAGCTCTCATTTTTAAGTTTTGACTTCTTCCCAAAGGTGTATTTGCTGGTTCAAAGCATCATAGCACAGCAGTTTGCAGTGCATGCTCTTAGAGCGACATATTGATTTCAAATCATCTCTAATCTCTCGGCCAACTTGGTCTTACGAATCTTAGAGATGCAAAGATACAAATTAGGGCTGAGGAAATAATTCATAAAGAGTTTGTTAAATTTCATCCCTCTCACTCTCCATGAGCTGTCACTGCACCGTTTGCAATTTTCTTATAATAATTCTTGGTTTGCACTTCTTCATGAGCACCTCACTGCAAGCGGTCAGTATAAATAGGACCCAATCCTGCAAACACACACTTACATACCCACTAGACTTTAAATTTAAAGAATATTTAGTCCATTTAAGTCAACAGGACTACAGATATAATTGAAGTTAAGCATGTATGTAAGCATTTGTGAGATCAGAGCTTTCATCTGAACACCTGTTATGTTTATGTTGCCTAGCTGCGTAAGTATCTTTCAGAAACAAGATTTTGGTAAAAAATAAATAATTGTGTATCTAAAATTCACTGTGAATATTCCCTTAAATCTTCCTATTCAGGAAACATTTCTACATTCATTTTTAATAGTATTCACCCAGCTCTACCTCCAGCCTATAGTTAGTTAAAACTGAGACATGAGAAACTTTTAAAAAGTTTAGTACGTTACATTTGGGCCAAATTCTCTAAATAGGGCATGTGTTTTAGTAATTTTTTCTTTCGTTGGTATTTTATTGACATTTCTGATAGAAAAGCACCTCAAAAGAGTAAATTGAATCATTTTTTCACAAAGACAACAGAATATACATGGTTTCACTTCCATAGCAAACTTTTTCCAAAGTTCTATTGTCGACTTTGTTTAGTTACCATTTTGCAGTGACCAATCACAACTATTACATACCAGTGTAACATCCAACTGTTCATGATATATGGATTTCAATTTTCATTTTGGAAAGGAAGAGATGACTTTGTGAAGTCTTCATGCTGAGCTCTACTAGATGTTCAAGGATGGCCTGTTTACTCAATATTTAATCTACCAAATAGGAAAAAATGTTTAATTTAAATGAAAATTATGAAGGTTACATATTATGACCCTGATCCTGGAAAAACAAATCATGCAGGGGAACCCCTGAACCACATTCAGGCCCACTGAAGTCTACAGGTTTTATGAGAAGGTTTGCACTGTTGCTGCTCATGAAGTATTTGTAATGTGCATAGAGAAAACCAGCTTTCAGCTGCTTTCACAGACACCTGATATATATAGAAGAAAGTTGTAATCACTGGTAAAACTAATACCATAAGTCATTCTCTCCTCTTCCTTCCCCCTTACTCCCAACCCTAGAGGCTGTGTGTGTAACCTAACCTCTGCCAACTCAAAAGATCTTAGGGACAAGCTCTGAACTCAAGTGTCCTGCTTTGTACATTGTGTTCCTAGTAGTCTACCAGGTTGGCTACCTAGTGTCTGTATTAAGGGGTTCCCCAACAGTGTGTACTACACACAGCCTTGTTGTTAGGGGGATATTTATGGGCTTCTAAGTTAAACACTGAATCTAGGCTCCATATGCCAAATATAACCCTGAGCCAGCTGGTTGTAAAGCTGTTTCCCTCTCTCTGAGGGAGTCTGTTTAAAATATTCATGACTTGAAAAGAGGTCTTGAAAATTGGTACTTTTATAAATGGAAAGACAAAATAATTTTATGTTTCAGAGAAAGAAAACTGTAACTTTAAGAATATTTTCCACAGGATTAATTCAAGTGATATTTCATAATAATAAATGCTGCTTCTTGTACAAATAGTCCATTCTTCCCAATATCCATAACTAGCCTTTATGAAGAATCCGATTATTTTACAAGTTAAAAAAAAAAAAATCACATCACAGTTAGTGGTGAATGAACTTCAAAAGGTTTGAAACCTGAGTAAGGTTCAGGTAGCACTCAGAAGTGCAGATACCAGAAAGTTGCCCCAGTCTTAACAAGTCCTGATCCTGCAATGAGATGTGTATGGTCAAATTCCTGTGTCTCCATGGAGCACCACTGAAATCAAGGGATTCACCCCCATGCATTTCACTGAAATATCAAGACATTCATTAGGGGGGGAAAGAGTTAGAGACCTGAAGAAATCAAAGACTTACTCTGAATACTGGTAATCTTGTAACAGCCGTGTTAGTCTGTATTCGCAAAAAGAAAAGGAGTACTTGTGGCACCTTAGAGACTAACCAATTTATTTGAGCATAAGCTTTCGTGAGCTACAGCTCACTTCATCGGATGCATACTGTGGAAAGTGTAGAAGATCTTTTTATATACACACAAAGCATGAAAAAATACCTCCTCCCACCCCACTCTCCTGCTGCTAATAGCTTATCTAAAGTGATCACTCTCCTTACAATGTGTATGATAATCAAGTTGGGCCATTTCCAGCACAAATCCAGGGTTTAACAAGAACGTCTGAGGAGGGGGCGGGGGTAGGAAAAAACAAGGGGAAATAGGTTACCTTGCATAATGACTTAGCCACTCCCAGTCTCTATTCAAGCCTAAGTTAATTGTATCAAATTTGCAAATGAATTCCAATTCAACAGTCTCTCGCTGGAGTCTGGATTTGAAGTATATTTGTTGTAATATCACAACTTTCATGTCTGTAATCGCGTGACCAGAGAGATTGAAGTGTTCTCTGACTGGTTTATGAACGTTATAATTCTTGACATCTGATGTGTGTCCATTTATTCTTTTACATAGAGACTGTCCAGTTTGACCAATGTACATGGCAGAGGGGCATTGCTGGCACATGATGGCATATATCACATTGGTGGATGTGCAGGTGAACGAGCCTCTGATAGTGTGGCTGATGTTATTAGGCCCTGTGATGGTGTCCCCTGAATAGATATGTGGGCACAGTTGGCAACGGGCTTTGTTGCAAGGATAGGTTCCTGGGTTAGTGGTTCTGTTGTATGTGGTTGCTGGTGAGTATTTGCTTTAGGTTGGGGGGCTGTCTGTAGGCAAGGCCTGGCCTGTCTCCCAAGATTTGTGAGAGTGTTGGGTCATCCTTCAGGATAGGTTGTAGATCCTTAATAATGCGTTGGAGGGGTTTTAGTTGGGGGCTGAAGGTGACGGCTAGTGGCGTTCTGTTATTTTCTTTGTTAGGCCTGTCCTGTAGTAGGAGACTTCTGGGAACTCTTCTGGCTCTATCAATCTGTTTCTTCACTTCTGCAGGTGGGTATTGTAGTTGTAAGAATGCTTGATAGAGCTCTTGTAGGTGTTTGTCTCTGTCTGAGGGGTTGGAGCAAATGCGGTTGTATCGCAGAGCTTGGCTGTAGACGATGGATCGTGTGGTGTGGTCAGGGTGAAAGCTGGAGGCATGTAGGTAGGAATAGCGGTCAGTAGGTTTCCGGTATAGGGTGGTGTTTATGTGACCATCGTTTATTAGCACTGTAGTGTCCAGGAAGTGGATCTCTTGTGTGGACTGGACCAGGCTGAGGTTGATGGTGGGATGGAAATTGTTGAAATCATGGTGGGATTCCTCAAGGGCTTCTTTTCCATGGGTCCAGATGATGAAGATGTCATCAATATAGTGCAAGTAGAGTAGGGGCGTTAGAACAACGCTTCCTCAGCTCTCGTCCCCTAAGTCAGCCATAAAAATGTTGGCATACTGTGGGGCCATGCGGGTACCCATAGCAGTGCCGCTGATTTGAAGGTATACATTGTCCCCAAATGTAAAATAGTTATGGGTAAGGACAAAGTCACAAAGTTCAGCCACCAGGTTAGCCATGACATTATCGGGGATAGTGTTCTTGACGGCTTGTAGTCCATCTGTGTGTGGAATGTTGGTGTAGAGGGCTTCTACATCCATAGTGGCCAGGATGGTATTATCAGGAAGATCACCGATGGACTGTAGTTTCCTCAGGAAGTCAGTGGTGTCTCGAAGGTAGCTGGAGTGCTGGTAGCGTAGGGCCTGAGGAGGGAGTCTACATAGCCAGACAATCCTGCTGTCAGGGTGTCAATGCCTGAGATGATGGGGCGCCCAGGATTTCCAGATTTATGGATCTTGGGTAGTAGATAGAATATCCCAGGTCGGGGTTCCAGGGGGGTGTGTGTGCGGATTTGATCTTGTGCTTTTTCAGGGAGTTTCTTGAGCAAATGCTGTAGTTTCTTTTGGTAACTCTCAGTGGGATCAGAGGGTAATGGCTTGTAGAAAGTGGTGTTGGAGAGCTGCCGAGCAGCCTCTTGTTCATATTCCGACCTATTCATGATGACAACAGCACCTCCTTTGTCAGCCTTTTTGATTATGATGTCAGAATTGTTTCTGAGGCTGTGGATGGCATTGTGTTCTGCACGGCTGTGGTTATGGGGCAAGTGATGCTGCTTTTCCACAATTTCAGCCCGTGCACGTCGGCGGAAGCACTCTCTGTAGAAGTCCAGTCTGCTGTTTTGACCTTCAGGAGGAGTCCACCTAGAATCCTTCTTTTTGTAGTGTTGGTAGGGAGGTCTCTGTGGATTAGTATGTTGTTCAGAGGTATGTTGGAAATATTCCTTGAGTCGGAGACATCGAAAATAGGATTCTAGGTCACCACAGAACTCTATCATGTTCGTGGGGGTGGAGGGGCAGAAGGGGAGGCCCCGAGATAGGACAGCTGCTTCTGCTGGGCTGAGAGTATAGTTGGATAGGTTAACAATATTGCTGGATGGGTTGAGGGAAACACTGCTGTGGCAAATTTGATACAATTAACTTAGGCTTGAATAGAGACTGGGAGTGGCTAAGTCATTATGCAAGATAACCTATTTCCCCTTGTTTTTTCCTACCCCGCCCCCTCCTCAGACGTTCTTGTTAAACCCTGGATTTGTGCTGGAAATGGCCCACCTTGATTATCATACACATTGTAGGGAGAGTGATCACTTTAGATAAGCTATTAGCAGCAGGAGAGTGGGGTGGGAGGAGGTATTTTTTCATGCTTTGTGTGTATATAAAAAGATCTTCTACACTTTCCACAGTATGCATCCGATGAAGTGAGCTGTAGCTCACGAAAGCTTATGCTCAAATAAATTGGTTAGTCTCTAAGGTGCCACTAGTACTCCTTTTCTTTTTAAGATTACCAGTACACTCTGATTTGATCTAGGCCAGAAATATTGTAAGAGCCACCTATCTATCTCACATTATTTGGGCACTGTGTTTCTAGTCCTAGCCAAAATTAGGGAGTGTGGAGTTGTCCAGATCTGACCCTCTTGACTTTGCTTATATAATAATTTCTGAGTATCACAAAATTTGAGTTATGTGGAAAATATTTTTATTTCAGGAAAACTAGTGAAAAACAACACTCTTCCATGTTTGAGAATAAATAAAATATTTTTAAAATAAAACTTTTTGGGTGCAAAATAATTGTTTCTCTTCTTTGTGACTTCTTATTTCCTTTAAAGATATGGATAAAAATAAAATATGTTTCATGGAAATAAGGAGCCATGAAGGACAAAAACAATTACAGTTTTGCATCAATAAAACCTTTTTGCTGCAAAATAAATCTCCACATGTCTTACACATAATTGTCAAATTGCAAAGAGTCTTCTTGGCTCATGTTTTGAATACTCTCAAACATAATTTTGCTCATTTGAATCCTAACAAAGCAAAAGAAAGGGGGTGAGGGAAGCATCACACAGGGCTTCACTCAATGAATGAAACTTCTATCTAACCCACAACACAAGCAGTTCACGCCAACTGTCAGTGAATCTCAATAGTCTTGGTACCTTGATTTTAAAATACTTTTAATGTCCATAAGATAAATGTCTGTGATAAATTAGAAAGAATAGGTCAGTCAATAATCTAAGTATTTATCCACAGATGCTAAATTATTATTATAAATCACACTTGACCCTTAAGCTTTAGTCAGATTCAAAGTACTGAAATGAACTCTAATTATTGGTATTCACAGTTCCCAGCTCAGCTGGCTTCCCACAAACTAGTAACGTTAATAACTATTGAATGCAAGGAACTACAATATAGCAACATCAAAAGTCCTGAGCATCTGGTAAGATTTACAAACGGTATGTAGGGATCACAGTACCTACCACTAAATTTAAGTCCCCTTTGATTTGGAAAGTGGCAGCCTTTAAAATGTAATAGCATAGAAATACTACACAAGAGTTCCAGCTAGAAAGCAAAAGGACACCATCTCCAACTGAAACCACCAAGGGAATCTGAGGCAGTCAGAGGGTAATTTGACCTGGATACAGAGACTGCATGTCTCCTGAAAGTTTGCAAAGCACTATTGTTAAGATTTAATGGAAATGATCTCTGGTATCATTTTCTCTCATGTGTTACTATTATCCTCTTCTTCATCATTGTCTTTTATTTACACTGCAGTAGCACCTAGAAGCAAGGGCCCTCATTGTACTAGGCACTATACAAACACACAAGATGACAGTAACAGTCCATAAGAGCTTTAAGTCTAAGTTAAACATGAGTCACTGTGATAAATGATGGTCACCAACTACCTAACCACTGTCCAGCAATTTGAAAAATACATAAACGCTATGGAGCATGTTTTCAATGCTGGGCTTCATTTTGCAGGTACACTCTTGCACCCACAATTAATTATTGTTGCAAATCCTACTATTTATATCTCTGACTACACTCCACTGTTAGAGTTTGCCCTGGTACAAATACAAAACTGGGAGTGTAATTAGTTGCAGGAACAAAATAATAGGCTAGCGCAAAGCCCAGTTAAAAATCAGGCCCTACTTATCTACTAAAAATATGATTATCTGTGCTAAATGATAGACAATGGGCTTGCCAAGGGCCATTGATTCAGACCTTCCTATGTAAATAACAACATCTTGAAAAATGATTTACTGACTCTTCTCTATATAGTCCTCAGTACTAGCTGCTTGGCTAGGAATTATAAGGTTACTTGTTTGTGACCCTATAAGTCTGGTGGCCTGAGATTCTTTAGCCAACAAAACTGGTTTGTTTCAAACAAACAAGATTCTCTTCTAGGGAGATACTTCACATGGGTTTCTTACAAAAATAACAAAGAGAATAAAACCCAAAGACTTTTCTGCCTGCACAACTCTAATAGCCCTTGGAGACTGCAATTCAACTACTGTAAATATCTCATTGGGAGTCAGAGCCCCTAGCATATTACACTCCCAATTCTCTTTTTTTTCCTGCTCAGAGGTCCTTCCAACAGCAACAAGCACTTAGGTTTTACCAAAAACAAAACTGCACAAACCAAAAAAGAGAACCTCCATGCTCAGCCTTTCTAGAGGCTGTCCTTTAATACAACCTGGCTAAACCCATACGGCCCCAAAGCCCTTAAAAATAAATACAACCACTTTTAAATAGCTATAACTTCATCATAGAAAACCAAACATCTAACAGTTTTCTCCAACAAGGGAGACACAATCTCCATGTAGCCACACACAGTTTTGCATCAAAAAGTGGCATGACTATAAAAGAGAGAAAATTCTCTGGCTTGCAAACAAGAGGGCTCTTGGTTATAGGGCAATTCCTTTTAAATCAATTAAAATTGATTTTGCCTCACCAAACAGACTGAAAAGATTCAAAAAAGCCACTAGAAATGATATAAAAAAGGAGTTTACTTTACCATGATCTGGTAGCTGTGCCAAATACTTTCAATTTCCAAAATGCTGCAGAAACCAGGACTAACTCTGTAATAGACAGCTGCAATACTTAGCCTTAGCTCTCTTTCTCTCTCTTCTACTTCATTTTCCCTTTCTTTTATTTGGCTTGAAGAAGTTTTCAAAGAACAGAATGGGGAGAATCACCAAAAGGCTAGAAAAGGGAAAGCAAAAAAGAAAGACCAGAGAGAGTCAGGAAAGAGGCAGGATTTTGCTAAAAGCACAATTAGGACTAGATCCTGCAATTGGATTCACCTGGACATGTCCCTGCAACCTCATGAAGTTCCACTGAAGTCAGCAGTACACCCATATGTAATCAGTTGCGGGATCAGAGCCTTGATATTCATGGAGGAAGAACTGCAAAGGTTCAAGTTAAATATTAACCTTTTGATACTGCATTAGTACAATATGACTTGTTAAATTACAAGTTAGGGTCCTTCTATACATATATATATATATATGATCAGGAGAAGTTACCTAAAAATTGAGACCTTTTACATTTGTGTAAACTCAAGACTGGTCTCATTTGTCCAAAAATGTTTTGTAATATTTGGGGGTCAGGAGAGCTAAATTTGTGACCATTTCTAATCAGAAGCTTGCTCTGAAGTTTGAAATATTCATTTTCACATTTTTTTAAAAATTCAAAAATAACTCTTTTTTACCAGATGTTGCAGGGCAGAACATTTTGAAGATGTGAGAAATAAATATTTTGGAGCAAAATGTTGTAGACTCCTTTTTCACCAATTTTGCACAATAATAATGCATATACAGAGAAATTAGGATGTAGACAGGGAATTCTACAGCACAACAGCAAAAAAAAAAAAAAAGAGTACAACAGAGGATCATGCAAGTAGAAGAGGCTTCAGTGCTGAAGAGAAACCACAGATTTCATATGTAACTTTTGCCACACAAATTTTCCCCTGAAATAGTCACAGAAGTAGCATAGGGCTCTAGGGGCATTGATTATAACAATGCTGTTGTAGAAAAGCCATCCCTGCCCTGTGATAAATCAAAGCAAAATCAAAGTACAACTCATTTTATCCTTGGTTTACCTCATCTTGCAAGGCAAAGAAAGCTGCATAGCCAAAACCTCCATTTTAACCTCCTTTTAATTGTGTATATATACCCATGACGCTTTTTAATTTAGGCCTCAAGAGATTTAAAAGTTTCATTATTCTTACCTCCTTGAGTACATGACTTCAGCAAATTGTAAATCTCCACTCTACAGCTACGTGATAAGATGGTTTTGATTTTCCCGATGAGAATTATTTAAACAGAGGCTAAATTGTATCAGAGACTGGGGCCTGCAATGTATTTGTGAGCCAATAACTGTATTGAGACACACTTGCATTTGTATGCGGAAAGTTGCTTCTGAAAAAAAAAAC
This sequence comes from Chelonia mydas, assembly GCF_015237465.2. Lineage (NCBI taxonomy): Eukaryota > Metazoa > Chordata > Testudines > Cheloniidae > Chelonia > Chelonia mydas. The sequence continues at coordinate 104,658,512 of NC_051245.2, forward strand.
AAAAACCCTGTTTGCCTTGGAGTAACTCTGGTTTATTGGTATATTAAAAATGTGGTGGTGCAGGCTAATGCATAGAATGTAGACTGCCCCTTTAAATCGACGGTGATCTACGGTATTATGTGAGGTCAAGCACTGTTTAGTCTTCTCCTTTGCAACAAATCATAATGCCACATGAAGTACTTACAGGGTGTTTTTAACCAAAGAAAACCACATGGGAAATGGGAAGATTTGTTGAAGACAGCAGAAGGAGCACTATGCAGGCAAATAGTCTAACACATTACATCAGAGGACAGATCTAATGCGGCAGGAGACTGAAAACGGGAAAGATAAATAACACCAGGTGGTACTTGGGTGCTATAATAATGTTTTGTTTCTTTTGGAATACTTTCTTATTTTAAAAGAAGTGAGAAGAAATCAGTCTCTCTCTGTCTCAGGGGACTCTTGCTAAACTGCACTAGTAAATCTGTCTACTATATTTCTGGTAGTAATCAGCAGGAAGAGGCACCTGTCATCCTTAAGAGGGAGGGTGGGGGAAATAAGCTGTCTTTTATTTTGGTGCAGTCAGAGATTCAAACAGACTCATGAACCTGCTTTAAACCTTAAGGTTACACTGGAAGTCAGTTAAGAATGCCAACAAGGCAAGTCAACCCCTTTTAGTATGTGTCTTCTTAGTCAAAGGGCCTTGGAAGGGAGGTACTAGCCATTTGGTCTATACCGAAGGATGAGAGAAACTGGTTATTTTGGAAGATCAGGGCCTTCGACTGTGAATATTTCCGGGCAGGGTGTCTCTTGCTATCTGCACATACCGAGCCTAGCACAATGGGGCCCTATTCTACATGTTCTCAGTCTCCAGCTGAAAGTTTGCAGTGTGGCATTCTATAAGAATCTTTGTCAGTCTGACTTCAAAATGACTGCTGACTCCAGCAGAAATCCTTTCCATTTAAAGATGAAATAATAACAAGTTATAACAGACACAAGACTCCTAACAGACATAAGTCCTTCCCTTATGACATGCTATTTTTAAAATGTGGTATGCATCAACATCAATCAAGAGCATACATCAAGGGTCCAGTGGAAGCAGCAGTATCAGGAAGGAGGAAGATTTTTCAGCCCCACTACAGAGAACAGGGAAGGAAGAATAGTGGGACAGAGAATGTTTTCCACTCTTATTACTTAAGATATGGTGAGGTTTTCAAGAGGCAGTAAGCCTAACTTGCTACCCCTCCAAAGTGTAATGGGGGGCAGACCAGCCCCTGGAAATGCTGTAGGGGGTTTTTCTCGGAATAGCAGTAAAAGTGAAAGAGGGCTATTGCAAGTAAAAGAAAAATCTCTTCCTAAATCAAACAAGAAAATAGGTGATCCTTATCAAAACACATAAGCACTGGAATCCATTTCTATTTTAAAAGTGCCCATGGCTAGTTATTTGTTCTAGAAAGTCTTGTAGAAATAGCCAATTGCTCCATTAGCTGAAGTTGTTTATTTCAACAATATACAGTTATTTGCAAGATCATAGAAGAACAGTATACTGTACAATTTTTGTTGTGCTATATTCCTGTTTACTGTAAACTGATACCCAGTAAGGTTGAGTCTGGTAAAAATACAGTGTTAAATATTTTGCCTATGTTTTCGCAGATTAAATGCCAGAAACTTTGAATGTTTTGACAAGACCACAGACAGTGACAGAAAGTTGAATTTGTCTAAGGGCATTTTCTCCAAATGTTCAGACTGGTTCTGTAAATGCTGTTGTATAAAGGAGGTGAAACGAAACCTCTCTGAATAATGTATCATCTTTATTTGTTGTAATTCATTAACTATAAAGAACTGATATATCAGGAGCAAGTCTCTCTTGCATTCAAGCTTTGCTCAGCACAGGGCAAGGTGGAAGCTGTCAGGTAGCTTAAGGGCTGCTCTGTCTGATACCACCAACAGAAAACCCTAAGGACCTTACAGAAGTGGAGGACTGGTGTAGCAGAGCACAGCCTAGCTTTTCCCCATCCCCATCCCCATCCCCTATGCTAGGATGTGAGGGGACAGCTGGCACAGAAATCGGTTCTGCTGGATCGATAGCAGGGGGAATTCCCCTCTACAAGAAGTTTTCTCTGTTGTCCATTTACAACCAGAATCAAGATGCTTTAAGTCTCTGAGTGTTGCAAAAGAGCATGTGGGAGTATCTGGACCATAGCTTGTAAGCCTATCATCAGGCATTCCTCTTTCTCTACATGATGATGCAAGTCTCTGACCACTCTGATAGTTTGGCTATAGCTAAGGAAATCAATTCATATTTCAACATTTTACAAAGAGAAGAGAAGTTTTTGGTGACATCTGGTCAAAAATCTTTTCTAACCATGGGATCAGGGAATGGGAATAAAAAAAAATCAAATCAAATAAAAAAAATTCTTTATCATCAGATCATTGTGTTTGCAAATAATAAAAAGGTGGTTTTGTTAGTTTAAGTCCCACACAACTTTTTATAAATTGGTCTTTTTTACATTGTTTCCAGTCAGTATTGTATCTGTCATTATAGAATTTTTGGTTACTTGAACTGACTACTTAGTTTCTGATTTGAGAAACAATAAATATGTTCATATATCCTATCCTGTATTTGTTGTTCTCTTTGTCCAGAAATACCTTCATGTTTTGTGATTCATACTGAAATACATTTAATTTAAGTAGCTTTAAATGGGGGTAGATTAAAAGCGCCTGTGAATTTTTGATGCTATGGATTGTGTATTGAGTTCATATAATTTTTCTTTTCTTGGTCCAATTAAACTTTGAAAATACTTTATGGAATATTTAGGGGGGGGAAACGGTTTTGATGTCATGGGAGAACATTTGACATTGGTATAAAAGCAGTGGGAACACATCCATTTTTATTATAGTTGCTCTATCCAGCACAGAGATAGGGAGATCAATCCTCCTACTTCATTTAAATCATTTGAATAGTTTGGATTAAAGGTGTGATATTCAGCTTTTGCACCATATTAAGGTTGTTAGGTATTTCTATTCCCAGCTATGTGATTCATCCTAGAGGAATTTTAAATTGAAATTGTAATACTGATTGGGAGATGGCACCACCACAACAGAGTTTCAGATACACTAGCATTTGCCCTATATTCAGAAAAGTTGCTGAAGTCTTCTTTAGTTTTTAAATTAAGTGAAAACAGAGAGCTATGGATTTCTTATTGTGATTAATAGATCATCTGTATATACAAAGACAGTTATTTCACTGTATGGCCACCTTTAATCTACCTGAGTCCAATTATGCCCTGGAAATTCACATTTGAAAGAGCCCTCAAAATGCAAACCTCCCCTGTTACCCATGCAAGGAAAGGTCAGCTGTCTCCACTTCATTCTAAGACTTTTAGGCAGGCTCTTATGAAGCTGGGATCTGTGCTGTTGAAGTGGATGGGTTAAGGTTTGGCACTAGGCCCATGATGAGTGGGGGCAGGTCATAGAGATGCAAATCATTCTTCTGTACATTCACGGGTCCCATGTCTGTTCTCAGAGAAAGGTAATAGAGTCAGAGACTGTATTTTTCTTTTATTGGGGCCCTCTGCTGTCAGAAACACATTTTAATGGGCAAGATGGAGGTACATATCCCGGGGTTGCCATCATAATCCAACACAATTGTTTAGCCAATCTAGTTCTTGTTGTTTCTGATTAATTGTACCAGGGCTTGGTTTTTTGGTCAAAAGTTAAAGAGGACAAGATGCATCATTCTCTGGTGCTTCTGGAAAGCATGGAAACTGAGATAATGTACGTTTAAGTAAAATGGTATTTCTCTACACAGTGCAGACTGTAGCCATCTATACAAGAACATGATCTGTTAGTGCTATATTGCCAATGTTTGCATAACAACATTCAGGTGTAAGATTCTCTGAGACAAGGAAATAACCTATTATCACAAACACAGTCCCCACCGGCATGTGCCTGTGGCAGTTCATCTTCTGTAGCATCCTCTCCTCATGCAGTTTAAGGTAATAATCTGTTCTGGTGTCTACTTTTTTTGACACTGAGTGATAAGTGTATTCTCTACATTGATAATGGAAAAATATCAGCACATATCACACAAACCTAAATTAGTCATATTTTTCATTATTTATTTAGATTAATACTCAAAATAGAAAGAAATCTATCTTGAGCTCTAGTGACTTTGACATAATTAAAATTACAGCCACATCAGAGAAAATACCAGCAGCTTCCTCTCAGACAGAAACAAACTGTTACACGAGGGTGGGATTTTCAAAAGCTCTCAGCCGTATCTCTGTTCTGATTGCAGTCAAACTACTATTGACTTTGAGGGGAATAAACTTAGGCCAAAGCTGAGCACTTTTGAAAATCCCACCCCCAAAAAGGAGAGGAAAACATAATGCTATTTTTAGCATTCTGTACTGTGTCATCTTTGGTAGCTCCACAGGGGAAGGAGAGCCAGAAGATCATGTGTTCTAGAGGATAGAATCTCTGAGTAGATTTCAGCCCCCTTCTCCTGGCAGCACAAATGGCTGTATGAAAGACAAGAGATTCAGGCAGCTGCTTGGGAGCCTGGGAGAGGGTTCCTGAAATGCAAAGAGTCCTGGGAAAACCAGAGACTGAATCAAACAAGTAAATATAGGACTTGGCAGAGAGACAGTTGAGTAGATTTCTTATTAATATTTGTCAGTGCAGCAGGAAATAAAAGGGAGAACTTAATCTGTACACTGTGGAAGGCTTTATACACTTTTCATATGTAATGCTTCTGAGAGGTGGTTAAAAGGCAGAAAAAAGGGCTGGGCTCAATATATCTAGGGTCCCTCTTGACAAATAACTAAACAATCTCTATCCCTCACCAAAAACTAAACGCATCCTCCCTGGCTATCGTTAACGTGCAGAACTTCCCCACTTGCAGGTCCTCTGAGAATAGTCTTTATTGGAGGAATGGGAACGCAGTCATAAACTTGAGAAAACACAGCAACAGAATGTATATGCAAATAAAGATAAAATATGCTCCCCTGCTGTAAACTTTAGCAGTAGTCCATCTAACTCCCTTTGCAACCTTCCAGTGAGAATATCACACTGGTAGGAGTCCCTTGATCATGCTACCCCTTTGATCCACCAAACCCCCCTCATAGTTTGGGTCAGGAAGTAGCAGTTATCCAAATGTATCTGCTTCCAGTTTCAAGGGACTTGCTTTCCTTGTGTTGCAGGGAGGTGCTGCCACCTAACTAGTTTAGGGATTTAGCTTTATTATGGTGCTGGGTAGATAAAGCCTCATTAGCGTTCACTCAGCTCTGCTGATGTCTTCTGCATCACCTCTAGTTATGAACTCCTCTGCAACAGCTCTCTCAGTGAAGTCCTCAGTCTATGTTGTCTCTTGCTGAGAAGTCCTGAGTCTGTATTGTCTCTTGCAGCAAAGTCCCCCACAAGAGAGGAGCCAAGAGTAATTAAGGCCCTTGAATAGAGTCCTAGTTACTTGGAAGTGAGTCATAAGGTGAGAGTTCTTTCCCCTCTTTGAGCCACTCTGAAATCCCACTATCCCTGAAAATCCAAATTCATATATGGTTGTGCTGACTATCTAACTGTCACTAGAGGTATTCTGGGTGGGAAGCTTATGCAAATGAAGCTCTGTAAGGCAGCATTTCTCCCTTTCAATAACAGAGGGAGGAGAGAGCTCTTTCTGTTCTGTAGCTTCTGGCCATGGGGCTTTCACTTACAGTATATTTTACCCCACTGCTTTAGAATTCTGGTAGAATTTTCTGGGACAAACCTTATTTTATTTTTTCATCTGTTTTTGCAATAAGTTATAATAGAAGTCTCTGTAAGTATTGAAATTGTTGTCTCCACTCTGGTTCTCCAAATTATTCAGCATTTCTGTTACATGTTTTCTGTTAGATTTCTAACTCATGCTGGAAATCATTTGTCTGCTGGGCATTATCTTCTGTTTCTGATGCTTGTTGGTTCAGCTCACCAGCGTCCAAAGAGATAGAGCTGATTTTTTTTCCTCTCAGGCTTCTGTTTTCCATTCTAGTTTTTCAAATGCTACATGCAGCACTGCTGTGAAGTTCACTGTACTTTCTGCTAGACTATTTTTTCCTGCACGTGCCTGTGGCAGTTCGTCTTCTACAGCAATGTCCTCACATGGCACTGCCTTGTCTTTTTGAGAATGGAATTTCTGAGACTCATGACAAATTTCTGGTACGGTCAGAGCTGAGAGGGAGTGTTCTACTGAAATTTAAGAGAGACAGATTGACCATTTAGCTATTAGCAATGATATTTTGTCCCAGCAGACTGGAAGTTTTCACTGCCATCTCCTGATCCCTCATGTTGTCCAAGAATACATCCCTCCAGTGTGCCCTGGGACTCAGGCAGTCCAGAATTCGTTGGGCAGTTCAAGTGTCCATGCTGAGGGTCAGGTTCTCTGCACAGTTCTGGCCCCTTTTCACTACTCAGATGCACAAAGGGGTCATAATCTGCTCAGAAATCTGCCAACATGGGAATTCTGTGCTTGACACAAGTGTGTCCTGCACCTGCAGTCCCTTCAACTCATAGCAAAGGGGGTATATTGGAGGAAGAAGGATATAAGTCAGAATCTAGAAGGGCACATAGTTGAGTAAGTTTCACCTTACCTATGCTCCGCTGGCAGAGGGTCTATGAAGATCTTATGCTACCATCACAAGCTCAGTAGCTTCTCTATGTCATGTTGGTCCCTGGGCCAACTCTGAGAATCAGCATGCCATCAATGGCTCTCTGATACAACCACCTCTCTCTCCTGCACCAAGCAGGACTCTAACTAACTTTGAAGAGGGAAGGAGTTGTTTTGGGGTGCAGGAGCTATCATGAGGAGAAAGTGGTTAAAAGAGAGTAAAAATATTGTAAGCTGAATGGGAACTTTTTCTTACCATGTTTATTAGACTTTGTAATGATTTCACAAGTTTGGAGGTTGTGGTGGCTGATCAGCTGAACATGAACTCTCAAGTGCAATTCTGTGGCCAAAAGCATTAATGTGATCCTTGGATGAATAAATAGTGGAGCATGGGGTCCCACTGCCTCTGCTCCTCAGAACCATCCAGCTTCAGACACTGCTGTGCGTCCCCAGTAGTGTTCGCTGCTAGCCCCTGATCCATGGACATTTGGGACAGGTGAGGGGCTACCCTGAACCAGGCAGCCTGGGGTGAGTGCAGGAGCCATGAAAGGAAGTGATCATGATCTGATAAAATTAAAGATCCTAAGGAAAGGAGGACATGAGAACAGCAAAACAAGGTCACGGGACTTCAGAAAGGTGGTTTGCAACTAACTCAGAGAAATAGTAGGCAAGGTCCCATAGAAAGACCAATTAGGAAGAAAAGGAGTCGAAGGAGGCTGGAAGTTCCTAAAAGATGTAACACTAGAGGCTTAACATCAAGCTATTCTGATGACAAGGAAAGATACGAAGAGCCACAGGAGGCCAATGTGGCTGCACAAGGAGCTTTTTTGTGATCTAAAACCCAAAAGGGATACATACAGGGAATGGAAGGAGAGCTCTGTCACCAAGAAAGGATACATGGGAATAGCACAAGCATATAGGGACAAAATCAGGAAAGCCAAGGCAAAGAAAGAGCTGGCAAGGAATGTTACAGACAACAAGAAGGGGTTCTTCAAATATGTCAGACAAAAAAGAAAGATCAGGGATCATGTTGGTCCACTGCTCAGTGGAGAAGGTGAGCTGGCAAAGGAAGATGATAGGAAGGTAGAGCTGCTCAGTGCCTACTTTGCTTCAGTCTTATCACAAAAATTAATGTGGCCAGATGAAGAGCAAAGTTATCAGAGACAATAAAGGGAAAAGGATGCATATCAGAATAAATAAAGAACACTTCAGAGACCTTCTGACCAATTTGAATGAATTCAAGTAAGCGGGGCCGGATGCTATTCACCCTAGTGTACTGAAGGAATTAACTGAAGAAATCTTATTTGCAAACTCATGGATGACAGAGGCCCTGGAAGATTGGAGAAGGGCTAACTTAAAAAGGGGAAAGGAGGAGCAGCCAGGGAAATCTAGACCAGTCAGCCTGACTTTGATACCTGGGAAGCTACTAGACCAATGTATAAAACATTCTGTGACAAGTTCCCTCTAGGGTGCCACCCGGAACTGGAGTACCTCTGAGCCCTCTGACCCACCAGCCTGGGCTCCCTCGCACACTATGCTGCTGTGAGAAGCTACAAAGCCCTCCAAGCCTGCACTTTAACCAGAATTCACACAGGCAGGGACACACCGAGCTGCAGTTACATGCAGACGCTCTAACCACCAGCCTCAGACCCCAAAGCAGTATCATCCTGACCTGGTCAAATCTGGCCAGTATATGGGTTTAATACCTGGTCCACCTCTCCCTCAGTGGGAAGAGGACCATGCACACTTGTGGTAACCAAGCTGAGACTTTCCTCCAGACACCCTAGTCAAATGCACACTGGTTTAGAATAAAACATAAAATAAGTTTATTAACTACAAAAAGATAGATTTTAAGTGATTCTAAGTGGTAGCAAACAGATCAAAGCAGATTACCTAGTAAATAAACAAAACCACAAACTGAGCTTAACCTACCAGATAGATAGGATATGAATTAGCCAATTTTCACCCTGAGTGATAAACAGGCTGGCAGATTCTTAAGGCACAAGCTGCCTTTGCTTTGCAGCTTGGGTTTTCATACACAGGCTAGAAATCCCTCTGGCCTGGGCCCATCATTTCCCCCAGTTCAGTCTTTGTTCCTCAGGTGTTTCCAGGTGTGTTGTTGTAGGGAGAGTGAGGTTCCATCATGGTGTCATTTCACCCTTTTATATCTTCTTCCCACTTGCTGGAAAGCTCTTCTGCTGTGACCTGGGTCAAACAGTTCCCATTGTGTAGTGCTATCTCTGAGAGGTTTCTATTGTACACAGTTCCTGGGGTCATTCCTTGTACTCGTGTGCATTTCCTCAATAAGCCATTAACATTGTTTGGCCTTTTTACTGTTGTACCTGAAAGGCTGCTTGTGGGTGTTTTCAACCTCACAACATGTTTGAGTAACACATACATAGCCAAACTCCATAACTTCACATACGACGATAACACACACCATCCAACCAGATATTAATATCTAGCAAATCAAGACTTTTAGAATGATAGCTCACAAGGCACATTTTGTGCAAAACATATCCTAATTATATGACAGGGGTGTATGAGGGGGTGCCAGGGTGTCATACATTCAATTTGTGAATACCTGGAGGATGAAGGGGTAATCGCTACCAGCCAGCAGAGGATTTACTAAGAACAAATCATGCCAAACCACTTTGATTTCCTTCTTTGACAGGGTAAATGGTTTGGAGGATAAGAAGAATGAGGTGGACATAATATAGCTGGACTTCAGCAAGGCTTTTGACACAGTCCCACATGACATTCTGATAAGCAAGCTGGAGAAATGTGGGCTTGGCAGAGCTACCATTAAGTGGATACGTAACTGGTTAAAAGAACTGCAAATGAGTAACTATTAATGGAATGATGTCGGATTGGAGGGAGCTCTCAACTGGGGTTCCATAGGGATCTGTTGTGGGTCTAATGTTATTTAACATATTTGTTAATGACGTGGATGTAGGTATAGAGAGCATACTGATCAAGTTTGCAGATGACAAAAAGTTAGGGGGGTTGCCATTATTTTGGAGGATAAAGCTAAAATTCAAAGCAATCTTGATAAATTGGAGAACTGAGCTATAGACCACAAAATGAAATTCAGCAAAGACACGTGTAAGGTTTTCTTAGGGAAGAAAATCCAAATGCACAAATACAGAAAGGGGGAAAACTGGCTTGGCAGCAGCACTGCTGAGAAGGATCTGGGAGCTGTGGTCAATCACAGCCTCAACATGAATCAGCAATGTGATGCTGTTGAAAAAAAGCAAATGCAATTTTAGGTTGCATTAACAGAGGCATGCAAGTCATGGGAGGTGATAGTATCATTCTACTCAGTGCTGGTTCAGCCTCAGCTGGAGTAATGTGTCTAATTTTGGTCACCAATGTATAGAAAGGATGTGGAGAAACTGGAAAAGAGCAAGAGGCAAGTGACAAAGATGATCAAAGGGATGGAATGCAAGCCATACTAGCAAAGGGTGAAGGAAGTGGGTATGTTTAGTTTAGAAAAAAGGAGATTAAGGGGCAATATGGTAGTGGTCTTCAGACCATTCATGGTCTTCAGACCAAGGCTGCCCCAAAAAAGATGGAGAAAAGTTGTTCTCTTTTGACACAAAGGGCAGGACACAAGACAATGTGTTCAAACTACAGCATAGTAGATTTATATTAAATCTCAGGATAAACTTCCTACCGGTACAAACAGTAGGGAAATGGCACACACTGCTTCAGGAGGTTGTGGAAGCTTCTGGAGGTTTGAAAACTGGAGGTTTGAAAACTGGGGGTTTTCAAAAGAAGGCTGGATAGCCATCTATCTTGGATGGTTTAGACACAACAATTCCTGCATCTTGGCAAGGGGTTAAACTAGATGACTCTGGAAGTCCCTTCTGACCCTATGATTCTATTCTGTGATAGAGAATATAATGAGATAATTATTTAACGTACTGCAACATACTGTAATGTATCCATGTGTAATCCTGATGACAGGAACATAGGAACAAAAGGAATTGCATGCTGGATCAGACCAGTGGCCCATATAACAAGTGGTCCTGTCTGTTACAATGACCTTTACTACATTACATATCATGTCCTCTCTTATCTTTCTCCATCTTTTACATCTATCTAGATCCTTTAGATGGTATCTGTTATCTGCACTTGGTCAATCATTGTGTTTCTACAATGCACAGGTACAATACCTGTATTGTATTTACATTGCTCTGTAAAGCAAAGCACCACAAAATGCTCTCTCATAATATCAAGGACGCTATTTTCCTCTTTACATGAATAGTGCATTTATAGGAGAGGAAATTGTGAGTTTCAAATAAGGTATTATTATTCTCAGTTTGTATTGCCATAGTGCCTAGGAGCTCCAGGAGTGGGCCCAGGACCCCATTGTACTAGGCACTATACAAACACTTAAGAAAAAGATTTCAAGTTTCATTGTGTGAAGAAGAAGAAGATTAAGAGGGGATATGATAGCAGTTTTACAGTCTCCCAGCTGCACCAGATCATGCCCACTACTAGCTTGCACGGGTACCTCATGAGCTAACTCAGGAACCAGGTTAGCCCTGGAGTACCACAAAAGAGATTTCCACAACACAGAAGGAAAAACAACATAAGTTACTACAGCCTGAGGCTAAATTCCATTACTTTCACTGATGGGTTTGGGAGGGAAGAATTTGGAAGAGCCAAGCCAGCTCCCTACCTCTTAGCCATACTCTGTGTCTGTAACAGGGTTGGCTGCCTGCTGAGCACCCACTTACAGGCAGGGGTCACTTTACAGCAACCTGCCTCTGTTTCCTACTATTTAGGGCCCTTTAAAAATGGCACATAGACTTTTCTGTGGGTTAACACCACACCTGTCTGGGGCTTGTTTAATAACAGAAAATTATTTCGTGTTACCACTTCCCCTGCATGGGACCAGTTTAATAACAGAAATGGTTCTTAACGGTCCTCATTGTCCTAAAATAAAGTCCATCACCACACAACTGGTCCCTACTCTCACAACTGGAGCCCTTCTGTCCCAGTCTGTTTTCACAGCTCACCTTCCCAGCTCCTCCTAGCTAGAGCTTAGCCTTCTGGCCCTGGCCTCTAAGACCCCACACATCTCAGCCCAAACTCCATCTGGGTTTCCCCACATGAGCCTCCTGTTCCCTGTGCTCCTCGCTATCACAGCGTCCTTGGTCTCAGGGTCATCCCTGATGGAGCGCTTTAAACTCTCTACATTTCCCTTCATTGCAGCATCCTGATTCTCTCTATAGGCAGTCCCCCGATCTCTCATGTGTGACTCATTCTGTAATCAGGGTTGCCTAGCCCACAGTCTGAAAGAATTAGCCACCCCATTACAATCCCCTTGCTGCCACATCCTGTACTGGAATCCTGTAGATTGGTCCAGGGAGGGGCTTGCATTAGTTCAGAGTGAAGCATGCTAAGAGTTAGATCTGTCCCCTTCTATGTGTATAGTTTTCCCTACATGTATAGGGATACATGGTGGCCTACAATTAACATGTCAAATGTCATAATTGCTTTAAAACATGGTTTTGTGCTACAATTCCATACTAACACTTGAATATAACAATAGTTATCTTCAGAGAAAAATCATATTTACACTGTAATTTAAATCAGTAATGCTTAATCAGCAATCAAATACTGTAAAAGTAAAAGTATAGTACTCTTCGCACATGCTGGAAATTTTTAGTGAACCGGACACTGAGGGTCACATTTACAAAGGCAACCACAACACAGGCATTCACATAAACAGGTGTATACTAACTACACTGTCAAAAGAAACATTTGGGCACCTAAACCGGCATTTGTGTACACTTAGCATGCACACACCAGATTTGCAAGTATAATTGCAGGATCTGATGGCTGCAACAGGTGCAAACACATATGAAAGTTTAACTCCGAAAGAGTATCATCTTTCCATATAGACCTGTGCAAATAACTGATTTTCTGTTTCATTGGTAACTATGGAAAAATAATCAGCAATTTGAGAAGTTGAAAAAAAATTGTTTTGATTCAAACTAGATACTTTGATTCAATTTCAAGCTTTTAAAAATGTTATTAATTAAAAGCATTGAAGGCAATTTCAAAATGCAACAGTCATTGCGAATTGAAAAATCAAAACATTTTGTTCTGAAAATGTCAATATAAAACATTTTAAATTTTTCTGATTTTTTTAGTTGTGTTTGTTCATTTGTTTTTGACAAAAACAGTTCAATGAAATCAACACAACTTAACAAAAGGTTCCAGTTGACCCTGTATCTTCATTTTTCACTGAAAAAATGTTTGACAAAAATTTTCCCCCTGTTTTATTTCCATGTATATTATGAAAGACACTATATTGGGTTGTTTCTATTATTTGTGTCATCTGGAGAGAAGAAAAATGTGCAATGAATCATATTATTCTGATCTTCTATGCTGGACAAAGCTTATTGATTTATTTTAAAAAAAACATGCTCATATTGTTAGCTCTGAGAGCCTTATATTTATTAAGTCTCTGCTATTGTTTCAACCTGACGCTAGTGTGGCTACCTGTAAGGGTGAGATGGTAAATCAATTTCCATTCCCATTCAATTGTTAGGCCTTATGCTATGTCCTTTATTAGAGGGACATTCCAACATTCTTTATTAAACTAGATTGTGGCTGCATTCAAAAGTACACCATTTAGTGTTACTAGGAGACATGTTTTTAAAAATTATCTGCACTTCAGAATGGGACTGAGCTGCCCATGCAGATGGAGAAGCAACTTATGCAACCTGCACATATTTTACAAGTTTTATTTTATTTTATTTTGCTAAACTGCATCCTGTAGCAGTTAAATATATGGACAGAAATAAGATGTCAGTAACAAATAAATAAATGCTTCAGCAAAAATGGTAACTAGAATATGATAAAGTTAAACAGCAAGTGAAATACCATTAAATTAAAATGAATGGAACAGAGAATATTAGCAACAGAGCCCATTCTTTATTACTTTGCTAAGGCCAGGGGAAAGAATTTAGATACCAGGGAAAATCGGGGTCAGCAGGCTGCTGAATCAGAATACAAATTCACCTAGCAGACCACAGAGAAACTAATGACTCCATAGAAATTAACCTAACTAATCCGATACAGATCAGACAGTCTTTTAAACAACTGGATGAAGCTTAAATTAAGCTACGTAAAAATCCAAATATCATCTAATATTGATTGGGGGCTGGGGAAATCTTTATTTTATGGCTGCAGTAAAAGGAAATAGAAGGAAGTTAATAAGCAAGTCGAACCCTTATGTAATCTTCTGCTGAAGGACGAAGAAAATAATCTCATTTTTGTATTTAATGCATTAATTGTTTATATTTACTTTGGTCCAGGGTCTATGAGAAAACAGTTTTCAATGGGTCAGTGGGATCAACAATATTAGCCTGGCTAAACACCTCATCCTCTGAGAATTTTACATTGTATTAAATACTTATAATAATTAAATAACAAGACAGTGAGCTGGTTTCTTTCACACCTCATTTAAAGTACCAAAATAAAATGCCTTAGGGCTACTTTCAGCTCAACCAAATGCATCAATTTGGACTTCCACAACAGAACTATTCATGTTCGTAAAATATTGCAGTATTGGCCCCTTTTTGCCTCCCAGTTAGAATGCTTCTAATTTTTAAATTAAAAAAATCACTCCTACTCTCTGTGATGTAAATGCTGATGCAAAATCACAGTAACCAGTGTGAGTGCAAATCTATTTGCAGTTTACAGGCACACTGTCTTGCTGGGCAAGAACGACATATATTACATACCATATTACTGACAGCAAAAGTTCTAGCACTTATTAAGCACTGTTATAAATTAGTGTACTGAGATAGCAATAATGTACTCTGTTAGCAAACATTTTATATATATATATATATATATATATATATATATATATATATATATATATATATTGCTGGGGAAAAAACAATATATATTACATGTATATAATATGTAATATATGCTGTTCTTTCCCAGAAATGCATATATATTATGTTTGCTGACAGACTACATTATTGCTATCTCAGTACACTAATTTATAACAGTGCTTAATACGTGCAAGAACTTTTGCTATCAGTCCGCAGTAATACAGAAGCTGTGTATATGAGAAGGTTAATGCAAGTCTTAATAAAAAAGCTTATAACAGCTGAAAGCTAGTGTTTGTTGTAGTGGCTAAAATAAAATCTTGCTATTTTACTGCTATAGTATTGCAAGGTTAGCTGCACTCTGTCCAAAGTGCAGCTAAAATTAGCCCTATAGTTTAATACTGGCAGAAAAACTGAGCAAGCTATGGATAATTTTAAGGCATTTTATTTACACACTTTAGTGGATTTAGTACCTGTAAAAGTCAGAGAGTATTCTAGCACTGACATTGTTTTTCTGAAGCATCCCATTTCATGGGTGGCAGATCACATTGCCATGCGTTGGTTATGACACTTCACCATCTTGCACTGTGATATGTCAGCATATGGTAGAAGCTACATTTCATCACAAGAAGAGATATAATATCAGTTGACACCATAGTATGAAGGAACTCTCACTAGCAGATCAGTTTCCCATTAAGTGCTGGTATCTGATTTACAATCAGACAGAAGATGAGAGCAGACAGTGCCATTGTTCATGTGCTAGTACAATTATTTCTGAATAGTCTGGCACACCTTTATAATCAATGAACGGTGTTTTTTATTTGCCAGACTTTCATTTATGCCTCAGAGTATAAAAAGTGGCAACTGACAGCATCAATATTCCTGTTTGTATTGTTTATGATATTAGTATAATTAGCAACATCATTCATAATAACTAGGCTTAGCACCAAACAGTGACATTTATGCAATTAGGCAAGAATTAGAGCATAGTGCAGCACTAAACAAAACATCAAGAACACTATTTACAAAGGTGGCTGAAAGCACTCTCTTGAATATATATATATATGTGGATATTCATAACATTTATGATGCATGTGTGTTGAACACTTAATACAATCCCATTATTACATGACAATTTTTAACTACTGTCTTCTACGAAAAACAATATTTTTTGAAATGTTTCATTTACACTGTACATAGGTTGTTTTATAATGATGGACTATAATTTTCAAAGCTAAACCAGCTCTGCTTGCTAAGGGTTAGATTATGCATCCCTTATTCATTCCCACAAGCCTTTCCACTGAAGATAATAAAATGTAAGCACTCAGCAGTGTAAGTAAGGGTTGCACTATCTAGCCCAAAATGAGTAATGAATGGGTTAGGGGATTAGTGCCACTGTTGTTAGTACAGTAGTACTATTAATTATTTGTATAACAGTAGAATCTGCAGCATCCAACCAAGGATAGCGCCCCAGGGTGCTATGTGCTGTACATGATAACAGACAGTCTCTTTTCCATAGAGCTCATGATATAAATAGAAAAGCATCATGAAACCATGGGAAATGAGCCTTCACTGCCAGATCATTACTGCCGAGGTCTGGCTGCCAGGGTCAGAGGGTGAGTGAGCCGGAAACGTGCAGGGGAGCAGAAAGGGCGGGACCACCCACTTCTCCCGCCAGCCGATCCACGCTGGGTTGGCATGAGACCCAGCCGCCCAGCACAGCAACTGGGCTGTCTGACAGAGAGACTGGCTGTGTGAGGTGGTGGTGGTGGCCGGCTGCCACCCTCCTGGCATAGGCGCTGATTCCGTGGGTGCTCCAGGGCTGCAGCACCTATGGAAAAAAAATTAGTGGGTGCTTAGCACAGGGCATCTTCAGGGGAAGGGGCAGAACTGTGCGGGAAGAGGCGGGGAACAGATGGTGGCTTCAGGGGAGGAGTCGGGCGGGGCCTGGGCGGAGCAGGGGGTTTGAGCACCCCTCAGGGCCGGAGGAAGCTGGCACCTATGCCTCCTGGGCCCGGCTGCTGGAGACAGGGGCTGAACGTGCTGGGGAAAGGGGGCAGGTGCAGTGTGAGGGGATAGCTTCCTCTGCCTCCGCAGGTAACTGATGGGGTGGGGAGAGTGCAGCAGTGCCCAGGCTGGGCGCAAGGTGGGGGGCAAAGAGGAGTGAGTGGAGGCTGGGACCTTGGTGGAGGGGATGGAGCAGGGGGCAGGGCTTCAGGGGGAGGGACAGAGCAGGGGTGTCCAGTTTCCAGAAATTGGAAAGTTGGCAACCCTAATTTGGTCAGGGATAACTATAAAAATCAGGGGGTATGGAATGTTCAGTTAAAATGGGTATTGAGAACACATAAATAAATAATAACATCCTGAAATTGATGACTGCTCACACACCTGTTGTTTTTTTAGCGACTATCAACAAACCTTTGCAGCAGTTTTGAAAGAAAAGAGGCACTGTATGTTCTTCGACAAAATGTCATCAGTTCTACAGTATAAATCCAGCCAATACAACTAATCTGCAAGGGGCTTGTAGATTGTGATTTGATTGCAGACAGAGCATTTTCGTGACATTTTGGTAAAAATAGCAACTGATTTCCTCTCCAGCCAAGCAATCTGATCTCTACCGTCCTAGCAAAATCAGCTGCTAGACACCAGTTTTTACATCAGGATCAGTCAGCCAGAAAAAAACGTACCCTGCCTGCAAGTATACTGTGCCACTGGGATCCTAACCTGGTCAGCTGCAGAAGACTGTCCAATGGGCAGGAAAAAGGTTAACCACCTTTGTCAAGTCTCATGGGAAGCAGAGGATGCTTACTACTGTAGTAGGGATGGAAGAGCATTAAATATGCCCGTTAAGGCTCAAGGGTCAATTTGCGCCAGTGCTATATGCTCTGCATTCTGTCTCTTCTCAAAGTCCTGTTGTTTCTCTCTCACAGTAGATAAATGGCATCTACACGTTTTAGATGGGGAAGGCTTAACCAGGCAGATTGCAGGTGTGATATACTACCACACTGTCGGTAGTTTTAACTCTATATTTTTTCTCATCAAATACTTTTTGTCAGTATTCCACACTCCCTTTTTGCTTTATGTCCTGCCCTTCTGTCTCATTTTTGGACATGCACATTTTTTGGTGCTGGTGGCCATTTAAATAAAAGACTGATTTATTTTTAAAAAAATATTTAGTTCAGCCTTACTGGAAGCATTAGAACTAAAGGAATAAATATAACTTTCATGTTTTTTCTCATTTTTAAGATGAAAAGATGTTTTTTCACATTTAGTGCAATTCTAAATAAAGTCTTAAGGGCAGAGGAATAAAGAAGTGTTATTACAGACATATAATCATGCATTTTTAGGGAAAAGTATTTTTATGCAGTTAGTACATTTTCAAATAACGTTAAATAATTTACAAAATCTCAGTAACAGTGGAAAAAAATAAGTGTTTTATATATCTAATTCATTTTAGAGAACAATGTTTTTAATGAAATTAGTCAACTTTAATATAAAGTAATTAAGTACAAAATCCTAGTAAAAGAGGAATGTAGGATATATATATAGATAGATAGATAGATATAGATATAGTGGTAAACCCAGGACAAAAAGCTACAAAGGGTGGGAGGTAGTAATTAGTTCCAGGGGATGAAAAGGCCCCTCCCTATCCACTGAGGAGAGAGAACCACAGGGCAATAAGGTTCAGCTGGAAAAGGGGTTGCTAGGGAACCAATTAGGTTCAGCTGACTCCAACTACTTGGGACCTTTTTAAACCCTCCCCTGGGTGGAAGGAGAGGGAGAGTGAGGGAGTGAGAGGAGCAGGGAAGCTGCCAGGAGGCTGTTTGCAGGAAGACACCAAACCTTCCGCGTAGGGAGGCTGCACTTGCTCCCCAGAAGGGAAGGAAAACAAGCACAAGGGACTGACTGAGGAGAGGAGTAGCAGGATCCCTGTGCCACCTATAAGGATTTGCCTTGCCCCAAACCTGAGTCTCCAAGGCTAAAAAGGACTGAGCCTGCTGAGGCGAACAAGGTTTTTGCCACAATATATATAATAAAATTCATTGCTAAAGGAAAATATTTGGATGAAGCTACTACATTTCTAAATAACTTTGATTAAAGAGCTTCAGAAAACCTACAAAGTATTAGTGATCAAGAAAGAAAATATACCAGTAGAGTTACATACAAACGGGCGCAGTTGTTGTATAATCAACTGCCTCATTTTAAGAAAATATATACATGCAATTACTACATTTCTAAATAAAGTAATTAAATAAATGTACAGACTTTCACCGACAGAGGAATTGAGGAGAAATGTTAATACATATATACCATGCATTTTGAGAGAAAAATATTTTATGCATTTACATTTACAGAGTACATCTTTAAACAAAGTCTGCTTAACAGTTGCACAAAGACCCCAAAGTATGAATGAATAGGAGAAAGTATAACCTTAGAGTTGGTTACATTGTACAAAGTACAGTTCTAAAGCCACCTTTCAGAGAAACAAGAAAGTTTTAAAACAGCTAGAAAGGAAAAAAGGAAGAGAGAAGAGGAAAAACAGCTCTCTCCGCCAATTGTCACCAGCTAAATGCCATAAACCCCTGCTCTGGGAGCTTCTGACGAACCACGCCTTACTGATCAAACCAATCATAAAGGCCTCTTTAATCCTGGGACCTTTTGTGGAATACATAAAATATTAAATTGCATCACATTTTCCTGAGCCACTCTACATTTTTTAACCCTCACAAAACTTTTTATTGTAGTGTATTAAAAAGTAAATTAGAACTAAAATACCAATCAAAAGGGCCATGCATGTAGATTTTATTAGGTTTTGTAAAAAGTTTATGTAAATTTAGCAATTAGCCTTGTTTGTTTTTATTCTGGACCAGGAATATAGTTTCTTTTTTCTATATCATGTCTCTACTGTTTGTCTTTAAAAACTGGTAGACCGCCCCTAATGGAATACATGCTTAACTTTTATTCCAACTACCAACTTATTCCAACTTATTAATTA
The DNA here is from genome assembly GCF_015237465.2 of Chelonia mydas. Lineage (NCBI taxonomy): Eukaryota > Metazoa > Chordata > Testudines > Cheloniidae > Chelonia > Chelonia mydas. The sequence continues at coordinate 104,677,992 of NC_051245.2, forward strand.
CATTTACTCAAAGAAATGTATTGCTTCACAACCATTTATATTTAGTGGAAAATTAGCACCTATTGGCTTTAGCTGTAAGGAGGTCTGTTAATTTTAGTAAAGTTGTGTCTAATTGAATTGTTGTCTGTGTAGTATCACAAGTTTATTACCTTCTTTCAGTAGGACTGCAGTGACACAAGAATTTCATTAGGACTTTGTAGTTGTGAGGCAAATGACATCATAGCCAGACTGCTGTAATAAAATGTTACTACTTCTTCATCATTGTTGTCGTCATCATCATCATCATCAGTGCAGACATACCCTAAGCCCAAATCCTCTCCTAAGTTACTTTTGAAAATGAACATAAGAACGGACATACTGGGTCAGACCAAAGATCCATCTAGCCCAGTATCCTGCCTTCCGACAGTGGCCAATGCCAGGTGCCCCAGACGGAATGAACAGAACAGGTAATCATCAAGAGATCCATCCCCTGTCACCCATTCCCAACTTCTGGAAAACAGAAGCTAGGGACATCATGCCTTCTCATCCTGACTAATAGCCATTGATGACCTATCCTCCATGAACTTATCTAGTTCTTTACAACATCCTCTGGCAAGCAGTTCCACAGGTTGACTTTGCATTGTGTGAAAAAATACTTGCTTTTGTTTGTTTCAAACCTGCTGCATATTAATTTCATTTGGTGACCCCTAGTTCTTGTGTTATGAGGAGGAGTAAATAACACTTCCTGATTTACTTTCTCAACACCAGTCATGATTTTATAGACCTCTATCATATCCCCCCTTAGTTGTCTCTTTTCCAAGCTGCAAAGTTCTAGTTTTATTAATCTCTCCTCATATAGCAGCTGATCCATACCCCTAATCATTTTTGTTGCCCTCTTCTGAACCTTTTCCAATTCCAATGTATCTTTTTTGAGATGGGGCTCCTACATCATTTAGGCACTTTTGCAAATTTTAATCATAATTTAAAATATCTGCCATTATTCTATTTTAATGTAATGATCATTTCTGGCACAATAAAAACAAACAATTATTAGGTTGCCGTGGGGAAAAAAACAGCCTAAGGCACAGTAGGAAATACATTGTTGCTTTGGTTTGTTTGTGGTATCATTTCCAATTTACCAGAAATGTCTCCATTATGAAAAAATGAGGAGTTTTAACTTAACCAGGATGTTTGAAGTCAATAGAAGCTGCATCTGAGTAAACGGGGGTAGTAAAGGACACCGTTATTTGATTTATGTAATCATAAAGAGTAATAATAAATACTAACCTCCGAAAGGTTCTGGTTTATGGTAGCCTATTTTTTGTGTGTGAGTGTAATGTGTATACACACTTTCTTGGATGGTGATGTTGTCTGAGTGCTAATCATGAGGACACCTGCCCAGCTGCACTGATGTTAATGAAGGCTGTTATCTGTGAGGACCCTTATTTTCCTATAATAGCAGCAGACGATCTACCTCTTTATATGGCCCTCATTACCTTCGCATCTGAGCACTTTGCAATCATTTTTAGATTGTAAGATAGGCAGGAAGTATCCCTATTTTACAGATGGAGTATGGAGGACCAGAGTATCATAGAATCATAGACTTTAAGGTCAGAAGGGACCGTTATGACCATCTAGTCTGACCTCCTGCACAACGCAGGCCATAGAATTTCATCTACCCGCTCCTGTAACAAATCGCTGACCTATGTCTGAGCTACTGAAGTCCTCAAATCATGGTTTAAAGACTTCAAGGTGCAGAGAATCCTCCAGCAAGTGACCCATGCCCCACGCTGCACAGAAAGGCGAAAAACCCCCAGGGTCTCTGCCAATCTGCCCTGGAGGAAAATTCCTTCCCGATCCCAAATATGGCGATCAGCTAAACCCTGAGCATGTGGGCAAGACTCACCAGCCAGAGCCCAGGAAAGAATTCTCTGTAGTAACTCAGATCCCACCGCATCTAACATCCCATCACAGGCCATTGGGCATATCTACTGCTAATAGTTGAAGATCAATTAATTGCCAAAATTAGGCTATCCCATCATATCATCCCTGCCATAAACTTATCAAGCTTAGTCTTGAAGCCAGATACGTCGTTTGCCGCCACTGCTTCCCTTGAAAGGCTGTTGAACTTCACTCCTCTGATGGTTAGAAACCTTCATCTTATTTCAAGTCTAAATTTCCTGATGGCCAGTTTATATCCATTTGTTCTTGTGTCCACAGTGGTACTGAGCTTAAATAATTCTTCTCCCTCCGAGGTATTTATCCCTCTGATATATTTTTAGAGAGCAATCATATCTCTTTCTAGCCCTTCTTTTGGTTAGGCTAAACAAGCCAAGTTCTTTAAGTCTCTTTCATAAGACAGGTTTTCCATTCCTAGGATCATCCTAGTAGCCCTTCTCTGTACCTGTTCCAGTTTGAATTCATCCTTCTTAAACATGGGAGACCAGAACTGCACACAATATTCCAGATGAGGTCTCACCAGTGCCTTGTATAACGGTACTAACACCTCCTTATCTCTACTGGCAATACCTCACCTGATGCAAGTAGATTAAGTGAGGTGCCTAAGGTCACACAAAAAGTCAGTGAGTGAGCCAAGAATTGAACCCTGGTTTTTATGTCCCAGCCCAGTGACATCCTACAGCCTTCCTTCACATAAGCAACTTCACATGTGTAGGTATAGGAGAACAAAAGCCAGTAGTGTATTTTACTGGGGGCATCAGCTCTGATACATACTGTCCTCTGCCATTGAGCCTGTGGAAGCTGTGGCATAATCCCATTGTGGGATTGATGGGTTGATAGGGGGCATGCTGAGCCAGTGAACAGCTGAGGTATCTGGTATGATCCTCCATAATCCTGGTGAATTTCCTTTGTTAAGGATACAGTACAGATGCTTGAGGGCAAGCAATTGCCTCATGGCTCTGAGATAGCTATATTACCAAGCAAAAGGATGGAAGTACAGGGAGCAACTAGGAAATGCCGCCTCTTCCTAATACAACCCAAAGACTCATGCTGATGCACCCTGGTTGTGAGCCTATGGCTCCACGTACTTTCCAGAATATTCCTTCTGTTCTCAAGATGAGGCTGGAAATTAGAAAGAAAGAAGCCCCCCTCACTCCAGACAGGAGCAAACAGAATTTCTAGCAGACCCTTTGTCTCGTCCCAAGGGTTTTTCCACAGCAGGGGATGATAAAGCCCAAGGTTAAGGGCACTAACCTTCCACAACGCTCTGGTTGTGAATCAGGACTAGCCCCTAGTGAAACCTCCGCAAATGAAAATAGCAATCTGGATTTTTTTTAAATAATGTATCCATAAATTACGATGGCACAACTGCATGTAACCTGTCAGCTGGCATATAATTACCTTACTCTTATTAGATGTTGTGAAATATAAGATAAAGTGTGCAAGGATAGTAACACTACTGTATGGGAATGCCAAACATCTTTAATTATGGCAATTGTTTTATTAATTTTGTACATTCAAAAATGTAAATTACTGATATTTCCATAGGTTCTTTTTTTTTTTAAATGTAGTGGCTCACTTGGACATGGAAAATAAAAAGAAAGAAATGTTCACACATGCTGTTGAATAATAATAAAAAAATTGAATGAATTGCAATATGTATGTGCAACAAGCACTCCCACAGGATAATTTCATTGAAATGTGAATAAAGTTAAAGGGAAATAAAATTTATGAAATTCAAGATACAATTCAGAGATTCTGGGTTCAATAAATGAGTACAGTAAAATTTCTTATATAGCCGAAGAGGATAGTAATAATTAAAATGCATTTATGTCAAGACTCTGATACCCTTGCTTATCATGAGTAGTGTGAAGTTCACACACTCGAGCACACTTCTGGAACCTGCAAATCCCAAGATTCAGCCATCACTGCTAAACTTTTGTGGACATCAAAACTGTTTGACCAGTGGACAAACAGTATTGCAAACAAGTTTAACATCAACTCTGGTAGGTGATGTCCATATGCACTCCATTGTTCCAATTGTCTGGACTGTTCCCAAATAAGGAAATCAATGCAGCAAAATTGGGAAAAGCAGCAGGAAAAGGTAGTATTTACGCTAGGTTCCTATATAACCTGGGTCCACCGGCAGAGAAATGGATGATGCAGCTTTTCACCAATATCCTGGAGACAAGTGAAATCTCCTGCGTGTGGAAAGAAGCCAAGGTCATTGCCTCCTAAAGCCTGGAAGACCCGCAGCCTTCTATTTATATGCAAATCTTCCTCTTGAGGTGATGGAGTGTATGATTCGGAACCGAATCGGGCCCAGTGTGGACACCAGCCTACCATCGGAACAAGCTGGTTTTTGACTGTATAGAAGTTGCTGTGACCTTTTCCTGGCCCTCTTAACAAACACTGAGGCTGGATTCCAACCAAAACTCAAGAGTGGTACTGCTTCCATGAATCTGTCAGTGGCATATGACACAGTCTGGAGAGATGGTCTGCTTCTGAAACATGCCAAAGAAATCCATTATGTGCAGCTTCTCAGGCTGCTGAACACCATACTTAAGCAGCCGAAGGATGCACCTATACCTTGAAGGTTAAACCAGCTAGCCATGCACTTTGAATGCACTTTGGGCTACCACAAGACACTGTACATGCTCCAACTTGCTTCAATGTATACACAAGCGATATGCCTGAAACGATAGCAAAGACATTTGAGCATGCTGATGATTTGATACTTGCAACTCAGGCTTGTAGCTTTAAAGAACTTGAAGTGACCCTTACATCTGACCTTAAGATCATGGAGGATCTTAAGGTCAAAAGTGGTGGTTGAGACCAAATCTGAGAAAATCGGTGTCTCTATTTTCCACCTTGACAACAGAATTGCACAAAACACTCTAACTGTCGAATTTTGTTGTGAAAATGTGCGTTCTGACCCAAAGCCAACATAACTGTGTATCATTCTTGACCATACACTGACCTTTCATGACCATCTCACGGAAGTAACCACTACAGTGAAGACTCACATCAACATTATTCAAAAGTTAGCAGAAACAAGCTGGGGATCAACTGTCCCAGTGCTATGAACATTGGCCTTGGCCCTGGTTTACTCAGTAACAGAGTAGAGTGTACCGATGTGGACAAGAAGCTTCCCATACCTCACTTGTGTATAGGTAGCTGAATCAGACCATGTGTACCATCATGGGAATTTCAAAATCAACACCTCTACTGTGACTTTCTGCATTAGCAAACACAAACATCCAACTACCTGTCGAGATATAGCCATAGCATGAGACCTTAAACATGCCAAACACTACCAAGAACTTCCCATCAGGCAGGTTATGGCTTAAAATTCTGAAAGCCACTATGGGTCACACATGACCACCTCATGTCTCTGGATTCAGCCAGGGGATGGCAAAGTGTGTAGACCTCATCTACTATTCCAAAGAAGCACATTATTACTGACCCAACAAGCTGCCCTCCTGATTTAGACCTGCCATGCAGACTTTGGACCACATTGAGTCGCATCCAAACAAACCATGGAAGATGCGGCTACTTGTATGACTGCACCGAGAACATCCAAACCACTGAACACATTATATCGCAGTGCCTCTAATATGGATCCAAAGGTGAATTGGGTGATATCCACATCACCACAAAGGAGAACTTGAAATGGTTTTCAGACCTACAACTGCATCTATAGAATGTTGATCCGCAGATTCCTTATGCGCGCGAGAGCTTGTGAATACCTTACTCCATAAGGAATCCCATTGATATCAGTGGGATTACTGCTGGAGAAAGGTATTACACACACATAAGCAAATGTATCAAAATCTGGCTCTTAGGACATAAAATATATCCAGACTGCACAGATTGCAATATTAGCACCATTTTTCCAAAGGACTCCACAGGTTGACACGCAGCATAGGCGCGGGAAGTAGGAGTGTGGGTTGTGTCCCGCGTCTTGGCCACTGGCCCCACGCCCCTGCCACCTGGGGTCCCAGCTGCCAGTCCTGCTGATGTCCAGAGGCCCTGCTGCTGGCCCTGGGTCCTGCTCGGCAGCTGGCTCTGCACCCCTGGGCTCCACTGCCAGCCCTGGGGTCCCGGCCACCAGCCCCTCATGTGGGGTCCCAGCCACTGGCCCGGGGTTCCACCCAACAGACAGGGCCCCTGGGGGCTCTGCTGCCAGCCCCAGGGTCCTGCCCAGCCTCTGGCCCCATGCCCGGGGGCTCCACTGCCAGATCCAGGGGTCCCAAGTGCCGGCCCCACACCCAGGGCTCCGCACCCACCCCTAGCTGTGGCCCCAGCCTCCGCTGCCTTACCCGTGTCCATGTCCCCCCCTCCCAGAGCCACAGCCCTGCTCCCGGTCCCAGCTCTAGGGGGCAGTGAGGGGCACAGACAGGTGTAAGCGGGGTGCCACTCAGCATCCCCATTCCAAAAACTGTTCCAGTGCCACTGACACACAGAATGAGATCTTGAAAGCTGAAGTACATCTAAACTGGGAGGAGTGGTAGATATGCTGGAGGGTAGGGATAGGACACAGAGGGACCTAGACAAATTGGAGGATTGGGCCAAAAGAAATCTGATGAGGTTCAACAAGGACAAGTGCAGAGTCCTGCACTTAGGACGGAAGAATCCAATGCACCGCTACAGACTAGGGACCGAGCGGCTAGGCAGCAGTTCTGCAGAGAAGGACCTAGGGGTGACAGTGGACGAGAAGCTGGATATGAGTCAACAGTGTGCCCTTGTTGCCAAGAAGGCCAATGGCATTTTGGGCTGTATAAGTAGGGGCATTGCCAGCAGATCGAGGGACGTGATCGTTCCCCTCTATTCGACATTGGTGAGGCCTCATCTGGAGTACTGTGTCCAGTTTTGGGCCCCACACTACAAGAAGGATGTGGAGAAATTGGAGAGAGTTCAGCGAAGGGCAACAAAAATGATTAGGGGTCTGGAACACATGACTTATGAGGAGAGGCTGAAGGAACTGGGATTGTTTAGTCTGCAGAAGAGAAGAATGAGGGGGGATTTGATAGCTGCTTTCAACTACCTGAGAGGTGGATCCAAAGAGGATGGATCTAGACTATACTCAGTGATAGCAGATGACAGGACAAGGAGTAATGGTCTCAACTTGCAGTGGGGGAGATTTAGGTTGGATATTAGGAAAAACTTTTTCACTAGGAGGGTGGTGAAACACTGGAATGCGTTACCTAGGGAGGTGGTGGAATCCCCTTCCTTAGAAGTTTTTAAGGTCAGGCTTGACAAAGCCCTGGCTGGGATGATTTAGTTGGGAATTGGTCCTGCTCTGGGCAGGGGGTTGGACTAGATGACCTCCAGAGGTCCCTTCCAACTCTGATATTCTATGATTCTATGATCTTCTTCAGTCTACACCTGGACATCCAGTTTATTTCGTTGGAACCTGAGGTGTGGAAGATTTTTTAAATCAATGAATTGATCTGAGTGGTGAGTCAAAGTAGAGAATTTAGACTACAATCTCCCCTCAGTTACTTGTGATCTGTAGTTGTGCAGATGACTGTCAAACTCAAAGTTATGCCATTTTTAGGACTGACTAACTATTGCAAAGCATGTTTGTGTCTAACCAGCTACTGCCAAAATCTGGCTAGATAAAGTTGAAGTCCCATCAGGTTAATTTTTTTTTTAACCTGATCTCCTACTGGGACCTGCCTACTGATGATTTTTTAATCACTTTCATTATGGGAACTACATTTACTTTCAACTTTTTCAGACTTAAAAAGAATTTATTATTTTAAGCCATGCTAACTTCCTGGAGCACTATGGGACTCAAAATTGAATCTAAGTGAGTCTGTCCTAGGTGCAATGTAAATGAAACACCCTGTAGTAAAACCAGAGTTATCTGATGGCCTCTATATCTTTATATTAAGAGCAGCTATGCAGCCCGATGTTTGGATGAATAGAATGCATGTGCACTAAGATTTTGTTCATCAGCCTCTGATCTACACACAGAGTGCTAGGGATTAGTCAAACTTTGATAAAATAAGCATGTTCGGAAAAGAAGAGAGAAAAAAGATTACTGTAGCCCCCGTACTTGAAACTGTAGTTTGTGGTTTAGATGGAAGATTGTAGAGCAATATTAACTTCCACTCCCAAACTGGGACCCAGGGCAATGAAAGCCATTCAAAACTATAAGCTGATAAATATAATTTCTTAGGCCATTGCTTTACTTTTATCCTCTTAAGCCTGTTTTGTTGACGTTGACTTGATTATCTGCTTTTATGGGCCTTAAAGAAACCATCAAAGATGTTGAAAAACAGTTTAATATTTTGGAACGTGGGCATGTTTTATGGTATTTTTGCTTAATTATTAATTTCTAAGGTTTATTCAAGAGTTTTCATAAAACAAATTATTAGCATTTTTATATTCACACTTTCAGAGTTTTTTAAAGAAAACGTTAATGTACACACACATTGAATATCAGACATACATGTCTCTGTATATATATGTATATGCAAATACACAGAGAGGTTGAATATGTTGTGCAATATACTCATTTTAGGGTTTCAAGCAAAGAACAAAGGGCAGATCCTTAGTTGACTCAATACAATGGAGGTGTCTTCAAATCACTGGAGTTAAATCAATTTACACCAGCTGAATCTCTGGCCAATAAAATTCAAATATGGAGATTTAGAATCTTTCCATGAAACATTCATATTATCTACAATGGTCTCTGCCACTGCAGTGGCTCACCAGCCAGTCTGCATGCTATGATGTGATCTGGAACACAAGTATGAATCTAAAGGCAAGTTGACCTCTGAGTGGAGGAGGAGGCAGCCATTGAAGGAGTAGGGGATGCTCTCTATGAGTGCTTCCTGTGTGCCAGACAGTAATGCCCCGAGTTTAAAAAAAAAAATCCTGATTTTCAAAGGTGCTGAGGTCCTACACTTTACATTGACTTAAATGGGCATCACTGTTACTCGTTACTTCTGAAAATCAAGCCACATTCCTCCTAGTGCCTGAATGTGGCTTAGGACTTAACCTTGGCCCCCAAGGACTCCCAGCCTGTAAACTGCTCCATTCAGGCTGGCCCCTGATTATAATCACAACATCCTAATCCACACTGGGGACCAAATCCCAAACCTCACTCACCTTCTCTTAACATGAGATTCTAATTCTTCTGTAGGTTATATTGCAACTAGGATATGGGGTTCCTTCTCCAGAAATATAGCTTTGAAAAGTCAAGCAAAACATAACCTTATTCTTAGCCTTTTTCCTTAACAACTCTTGGAAAGTGCATTCGTTGTTTAAACGTTCTCTGGGATTGTGCATCATTAACAGTGCTTTTGGTACATGGGGTCTTAAGGAGGAGATATATTAAGCAAAAGAGAATGTATAAATATTTATATTTATTATAATTGTTTAGATACATACTTTTTGATACTATATGATACAAATCATGAATCACACCATTACTTGTGTATTAACAGCACATTACTATTGAGGGACTAAAGATAATGTCTGAAATGAAATAGACTCTACTAACAAAATTGTAAAAGCTTATGAAATCAGACTCCTGAGGGCTCCCCAATATCCTCCCAGATTTCAGCATTTTGTTCATTCCAGCATGCCAGTTATTCCAGATATAGTGGCTGAAGATCGTAAAGAGAACTTATTAACCCCTTCTGCCTTGATGACTGACAGAGGAGGAAAACAAGCCTCTTTTTATCTGGGGGGTTGGTAGACTGCTTACTTCATTGTGTCCAATCCTGAGTCCATTCTAATTTACTTCAGTGTAACCCCCAATATTTCCCTTAATTATGCCGTGAATTATTGCTTGACAACTCCATGTGCCAAGAGGTACTCACTTTGACGCTGATTGGTGCAAAATGTGAAATTTACAAGCCATTAAGAAGCCATTCTGTAGCATGCCCTGCAATTAATAAAAAGCCAAGCCATAATAAAATCCAATTAACTCCATGTCTGCATTTAAAAATCGCATCTCACGGCAAGAAAAAAGGAACGCAAAGTCAAGGGTGGTGGTGGATATGTGAGGAGAGCGGAGGTGGAATAGAATATAACACCAGAAAGGAATGCAGAAAAGCAATCCTCTGCCTCAGCTAGTACATCACTTCTTATCTCCTTCAGCCATTTTAATTAACATGTTAATAAATTCCATGATAGATTTAATGGTAAGTGACAATTGTGAGGTAGAGGCTGTAATAAAACCCAACACAGAAAATTTGTATCTTGTAAAAAAAAAAATCATTATTGCCTAGTCAACCAGAGCAGATTTTTTCTTCTTTTTTTCTTTTCTGAAGGGAGAGATTGCTGTTTAGAAAAAGATTTAAACTTTAGCCCCCACATTAAGCAAAATTAATGATCTATTTGCTTAGATGCCATATATTACTTCCAGTTTATCCATCCACTGGGTAAACAGTAAGCATTTCTTGGTCACTATGATAGATTTGAATGCTGGCTGGGACATCAATCAGCGTTGGCAACTGATTAGTTGTTTGTGTCTTTGACAGGCTCTTCCATCTCACTGAATGAAAGCTTGCTGATTGCTCTCACTTCTATCAACATTCATTGCCCTCTACTGCCACTATATTATATGGCTAATGCTGATGGTGGAAAATCCTACCTGACAAGTAACAGTGAATTTCTCCCGTTCCCTTATCATTACATGCACGTTACTCTGTGTTTCTTCGGTGACTGGAATTACAGAGAGAGATGGTCAGCAGTGTTGGGGACTCATAAGGCTTGTTCGGCAGCACAGGTGCTGCTGATCCTGGTTATATTTATTAAAGCAATCACACACAAAAAGTTATGTAATGGCATGACATGTGCCTCATTGGTCATAGGCGAAGACTCAGCTGTGTCAACTACCAGCAGATTATCAGTACAAAGAAAGAAAACGATCATGTGATGAGATGGCGATGCAACATGATGGTTGTGAACAGGCCGGCTGTGAATGAAAGAAGTAGGACTGAAGAGAATGTGAAATTACATTTCTTCAGCCTTTTCTTGTTGCCCCGGATAAAATTTAGGAATATTGGCTGAGATTCTCAAAGCAGTCAAGAGGCTTTAGACACCTCCTTCCCATTATAATTAATGGAAAGTAGATGCCTAAATGCCTTACACTTCTTTGAAAAGATCTCAATCTTTGTCATTAGTATATAAATATGCAAAACATGTAACACTACAGCTAACGCTGTACCCAGTCTGTGGGTTTCTGAAACCGGATGGAGTTAATAGATTAGCGGAACTATTTGAAGAAGTACAAAAATTATGAATTTCGACTTTCTTAACGCCAAACATTGTTTGGCATATGTGCAATCCCTGTGATTAAGTGTAAAGTCAGAAAGAATGGATCATCAGTATTCAAGATCAGAAATGTTTTAATCAGTTCTGTGCGCTTATTCACTGCATCTGTCCCTGTCAAATTTTAGCCAAAACAAAACTTGGTTCGATATAGATCTACAGGTGACAATGATGGACATAGCATGGGCAGGGTGTGGGAAATACATGTGATCCCATAAATCACGTCTGTTATACAGTTCACATGCAAAAACAATGCCACAGATAAAGTCAAGAAATAATAGGAATACCTTGCCGTTTTTTTAACACCTTTCAGCTGACGATGTCACATTGCTTTATAAGCACTGAGTAAGCCCCCCAAAAGGTAGGTGAATATAGTTCCAGTGGGGAAACTGAGGCAAAAATTACAGTACAGGTCCATTTGTGGGTTCAAAAGCGTGCCTACATTTGTGTGCATAGTTATCATCATTGAATGTGTAAACATGCTATCCGCATACCTAAATACTAATCGGCAGGCACAGATGTGATATCAGTGTGCACAAATGCAAGACCACTACTGAGGTGGACACAGCAGCAAACTGAAGACAGACACATGCATGGAATTAAGCGGCAGGGCACAACTTTATCAAATGTTTAACACGAGGGAGGGGCACTACCTGCCCATACTCTTTTACACCAGGCATTTAATTGTTTCAGTGCAGGGGTTACCGGGCTCTTTACCATATAACTCATAACTGGAACCAGGGTTACAGGGCTCCTTAACATATAACCCGTAATGTGGGGTAGGCTCTCTTCAGCCTAGCCTCCAGGACTTAGTTCTCTCTGAGTCCTAGCACACTACACCCTCTGAGGGCGACAGAGAGTGGGGACGTTGGCCCATGAGGCCCACATGAGCTGAAGGCCCATCACCAAAATGTCAGGTCTCTGGAAACCATTCATTTTATTCTCTTCACTGCACTGGAAACTGGCTGCGAGTTGTGACGAATAAGCAACATCATCCCAGTACCTTAGTTAGGTATCATGTGCATTCCTGCTTAGCCCACTGTGGCTTGCAGGTGGGAGGAAGACAAAAAACTGCCTGGTCCTCCGCCAATTGGCGCACGGGATAAAAATTTCCTTTCTGACTCCCTAAAGAGGCGATCAGATAGACCCACAGCATCTGTCGGGCTAGGTTCCCATTCCTAGTTCTGGTGGGTAGAGTGGACTCCCGGAATGGAGCCAAAAGAGGCTCCACATGGCCCCCACACTAGGCTAAATCCTGGGAGCTGGGGAAAGCTGGACAATCAGCACCCTCTCCCTCAGCTGACCAATCGGTGCCAGAGACTCCCACGGGAAGAGCTACCTATTGTCCCTGGGCAAGAGCTTCCCTACCTTGCTACTGTGACTGTCCCCCTTTCGCTGCCAGCCCCATCAAATTACCCCACCCAATAATCTGGGTGGGTAGCATTTACATATACATTTTTGCCTTCTCAGGTGGTGTCAAGGTTCCTCCCCCACTCTGAATGCTAGGGTACAGATGTGGGGACCTGCATGAAAACCTCCTAAGCTTATCTTTACCAGCTTAGGGCAAAAACTTCCCCAAGGTACAAAATATTCCACCCTTTGTCCTTGAATTGGCCGCTACCACCACCAAACAAATACTGGTTACTGGGGAAGAGCTGTTTGGAAACGTCTTTCCCCCCAAAATACTTCCCAAAACCTTGCACCCCACTTCCTGGACAAGGTTTGGTAAAAAGCCTCACCAATTTGCCTAGGTGACTACAGACCCAGACCCTTGGATCTTAGGAACAATGAACAATCCTCCCAACACTTGCACCCCGACCCCCCTTTCCTGGGAAATGTTGGATAAAAAGCCTCACCAATTTGCATAGGTGACCACAGACCCAAACCCTTAGATCTGAGAACAATGAAAAAGAGTTCAGTTTTCTTACAAGAAGACTTTTAATAGAAATAGGAGTAAATAGAAGTAAAGAAATCCCCTCTGTAAAATCAGGATGGTAGATACCTTACAGGGTAATTAGATTCAAAACATAGAGAATCCCTCTAGGCAAAACCTTAAGTTACAAAAAAGATACACAGACAGAAATAGTTATTCTATTCAGCACAATTCTTTTCTCAGCCATTTAAAGAAATCATAATCTAACACATACCTAGCTAGATTACTTACTAAAAGTTCTAAGACTCCATTCCTGGTCTATCCCCGGCAAAAGCAGCATATAGACAGAGACCCTTTGTTTCTCTCCCTCCTCCCAGCTTTTGAAAGTATCTTGTCTCCTCATTGGTCATTTTGGTCAGGTGCCAGCGAGGTTACCTTTAGCTTCTTAACCCTTTACAGGTGAGAGGAGTTTTCCTCTGGCCAGGAGGGATTTTAAAGGGGTTTACCCTTCCCTTTATATTTATGACAGGTGGTCATTTGCTCACTGCAAATTTGGCCCTCATTAACATATCCAGCTATTCATGTGACACAGCTAGGAAAAGAACCCATATTCTGAGTTCCATCCTCTGGCCACTCACCATTTCTAGCCCTTCTCCCCCTGTGGCAGATATTCTGGTTACCCCTTTGGTTACATGGGCAATGGGGATCTATAGACAGAGAGAAGTGCACAGTGGGAATTTTTGATTTACAACATTTATTTTTAATATATTAGAACATCACAACCAGTGTAGTCCTTCAGCCTGGATTTTCTTGATAGCTGGTGGATTTATACAGACATTTAGTATGATGAGGTGTTTGGACAGAATCATTTGCTATGGTTCATACAAATTACTGCTGAGGGTCAGAAAAATAAACCTTACAACTTTGGAATATCAGAGCTGATTTAGCAAAGAAAGAAACAATAGATGCTGACAGATTCAGTATTACAGCAAAATGAGCTGTAGTCAGAAAACTATCAGCTCTTGTTCTATAGCAATTTTGTTCAACATTAAATAGGAAGAACAATCCAAATCATTTTATTTACTCTTTTTTATTCCCTAACTATATCCTAGGAATTATAACTTTTTGTGTGATTATTTCACTGAAAGCTACTGGTTAATAGGTTTCTCTTTACAGAAAAGCATAGCAGAGGGTTTATTTCTCCCTCTAATGCTTTTACATGGCAATATTATACATTCTGGAGCACCTCCTATGAGCTATGCTCAGAGCAAAACCAGGAGGTCCCCATATCTTGGGGCTGATCTGCACTAACCTGGGCCCCAAGAGCCACACTAACTGCTGACTGTTTTGCAGGCTCCTCCTTTGGGAACTTGGTTTAGTTCTGTGTCTGGTCTCTCCTTCTGTGAAGGTTCCAACCTTTTTTAAATGGAAAAAAAAACCCATATAAAAGGGACAGTCTCATTCTCTGCTTCTTCTCCATATGAGCAGCCCACACTGGAGTCTGCTCTCTCAGATTTGCTGGTGAACTACGGAGTCCCAGAGAGAGAACCTAAGAAAACCTAAGTGAACCTAAGAAAATATTTAAAGAGACAAGCACATATCCTAATAGTCTGGAGGAAGGTTCAGACAGGTTCTTTTTGTGTGTGTATAATATGGTTGGCCTATATTCAGTAAAAACAATCTACAGTATACATCCTGTATTCATTGCTTACATGATAATTACTAGCTCCCTAAAGTTTATTAAGTAAATGTCAGATATTATCTATTATTTGTATTGGCTTAGAACCTAGAGGCCTTAGCCTCATTTTGCTAGGCTCTGTGCAAATGTACAAAACACACAGATGGGCCCAGCCCAAAAGAGCAATTGCAGTACAATGCAAATAATTGTTTTAATTAAAACTTGATAGGTACAAAAACAATTTAGTGTGGAACAGAAGCAAAATATTCCCCTTGTAAGCATGCTATGAGACCAGCTGCATACTCCTTCCACATGAAAATCCCTCACTGAAATCAAAAGGAGCTTTTCTTGCATCTGGAGTATGAATTTAGCCCCATAGTGATTAATTATTAGAGCTAGTTGAAGAATATCAGCAAATTATGTTTTTATGTATTTTTAGTGTTAATTGTTGAATAAATATTTCCAACTGAATTTTAAGTATTAGGAGTGCCCCCCTGTTCAATGTATATTAGAAGCTGCTGTATACTGAGAAGAGGGATTTAGGACAACAATATGCATGTGATGCTCAGTTCTACACCCCCTTTGCATCAAATCTGGATTCTACCATCCCACTGCTCTTACAGCATCTTGCAAAGGAGGACATGCATGATATTAAACTTGTTAAATCTCAGTTTGGATAAGACTGAAGTAATGCTGATCACTTCTAGTGGATTAACACAGCTTGAGTTTAACAAGCTTTTTGGCAAAGAACAAGGCATAGGCGCTGGAACTAGGGGTGCTGGGGGGTGTGGCAGCACCCCCTGGTTAGAAGTGGTTTCCATCATATACAGGGTTTACAGTTTGGTTCAATGGCTCTCAGCACCCCCATTATACAAACTGTTCTAGCATCCCTGGAACAAGGCATATTTGTTTACACAGACCTTTGAATAACCATCTTGGTAGATCTGCAGTTTATTAATTCCAACTGATTGAATCTATTTTCAGGCTGATTGCCAAGTTGTTACAGCATCTAGGTGCCACAGTGATGGAGCTGCACACGCATAAATGAATAGTTATCAACAGTTGCAAGACTATCAGGGAACCATGAGCTCAGGTAGTGGCCAGTAAGGTACTGAGACCGTAAACTATTCAGGACAGGAACAAACTTGTTATTTCTGTGTTCTGCCTAGCAGAACAGGGAAGCCTGTAGGTGCTACCACAATACAATTGATTTACAGAAAAAGAAAAAAGAATATGCAGTAATTTTTGTTTACATGTCAACATACAGGTCCAGATCTTTTGCTGATATAAATCAATGGCGCTCCACCAATTTACACCAGCTGGAGAAGTGGCCAATCTTACGTTACTGACTTGGGCTCTTAAGCAATTAAGAAATTCTTTCCAATTAATGTATAAAGGAAAATAAATTTGGGAGTGACTTTGAATGTGAATGATTTTCCCGATCACATTCATTTTTTTCCTCTCAGCCACTGCAAACAGAGTTTTGTAATTTGTGGTATAAAAAAGTAAATATCAAATGGATAAATCTCTTCTCTGCAATATAAAGATGAACATCCAAAGCTCAGTTCAAAAAACATAACAATGACAATTTAATTTGATAGACGGGATACAGAGATACTATGCAATATTCACATTTTGCCAGCATAATGAACAATTCTCTCTCTGGGACTATTCGCTACAGATACAGTTTTATGATCTACTTAAAGATAAATAAACAGATATATGTTTAGATGGCATATGTTTCTTCATATTAATAGCTTGAGTCTAGATGCCCCTCCAAGTTGCCCAACCCCAGCTGATAGTCCTGAATACTATAATTATTGAATAAATATGAAGTTGAAAAAACACCCTAATAGTAAAAAAATAATAATAAAAAAATATATTTGATTTCAATCAGAGCAGAATTGAGTCCAATACTTTGCAACGGTTTTGTTTGCTCATGTCATTATTACATGTTTGTCTATGGAAATTTTGTTCTTGACTTCACTTGAAGCATATCTGGTTCCACTGGGTGATAATATGACTCAGTGAATGCTAATTATGGAGTATATCATGATTCACATAGGGGACTTTTTTAAATGGATGTGGTAACTATAATTTAGTACCAAACCTCAGCTTAATTTACCACATGGTGAAAATATCATTGTGCTACCTGATGAAGATGTCACAAATGCAATTGCGTGCCCTATATTATGTGTGCAGTTGCTATTTTTATGTGAGCAACAGTGATCACCTTTTGTTTAATATAGCTGTGAATGACTTCTGTTTGACTATATGTTTGAGTAACATCTACTCCTGTAAATAACTTGTGTTATTTTTGCATTCAGAAACTAGTAATAGACAACTACATTACTTCCCCCCTACCTTTGTTTAGTTATGAATGCTGCATTTACCATCAATTCTAGCATATATTGTCAAACACACACATCACTGCAGAAACAGATTTTTTTTTTAGTTCTTTAGCCTGCCGGATTTCCAGCTGTGCTGATGTCTGAATTATCAAGGGAAGGTGTATGTAACAAAGGATGGTGTTTCATAAACAGCAACCTTGTATGCAAACTGCCTATATTGCATAAATAAACAGCTAGAAAACAGCTCTATAAATATTCCTGCCTCTTGTGCTCTAAGTGCTTTTTAAACAAGGATCTCTCTGAGAAATGTCAGAGGTTCTATAGTAGCCTAGAGTACTGCCAATGACAAAATGGGGTCCTAATGCACAGCATAAAGCACTGACAAATAAAAGATCTTGTTATTAATTGAGTGATAGGCTCTTCACAACATAAGAAGCAATCCCTCCCCCAAAGTGTACAATCTACATTTGATAAGACACAAATAATGATGTTCAAAAATTGACAAGAAGAGAGTGTAGGAAGAGTGAGGGTGGCATTAAGATCATACTGTTATTCAGGAGGCATGTACACATCCTGATGGTTCTCTTGCCCCCTGTTTCAGTAGTTAAAACCTTTCCTCTTCTCTCATGTATTGGAGGCATGGTGGCAGCAGTCAGATTTTAGGACAGATCTGAATGGAGACATTGGGGTGAACAGCTTTAAGGAAAGCATGGAAGATGGGACAGAGCCCCTGGAGAGGAGGAGGAGGAGGAGGAGAAAGGGGCATTAAGGCTTTTGTCATTAGTGTCACAGAGGGGACCCAGGGACACACAAAAGTAAAACAGATCAGAGATGTAAGCAGGGGCTGTTCAATAAAGGCATTGGGATGACAAAAAGAAAATGTTTGAATAAGATGTGCCGAACAATGAGACAGTGAAGAATCCAAAGATAGGAATGATGTCCAAAGCTACGAGCAAGCAAGCAAGGAAGATTATTGCAGAATTCGAGGGAGTTCAGAGATGAGTGACGAGAGTAGTAGAATGCAGGTGTCCGTGCCCCATTTCTACTCAATAGTTTATGTGCAAAAGTTGTAGGGATGGCTTTTAAATGTCATTTGTTGGAAATGGTACAGAGTGGGCTAACAGTTCTCTGCTCAATGAATTTTAAAGATACTGCCATCTTTCCATGTACATAAGAGTGTATCCTTTTCAACTGTTAGTCCTGGATACCATAATTATTTTGTAAATATAAAGCTGAGAGAATACCTAAAAGTACAAAAAAGGATTCTTAGACAAATCTTTTGGATTGTCCATATTTCAGATAACTCAACATATTTTTAGACTAGCTTCTAGCTTTTCAGAGGGGAGTTAAGATGTTTTTCCTGCATGCTTAGCCAAAAAGCTGAAAGATTTATCTTAACTGCAATTGTCATACTTTTTTTTTTTAAAATACCCTGCCTAAATGTGCCCTAAATGTTCAAATGAACCTAATTTACCCAGAGAGGTGGACACTACTTGAATTTCTGGTTAAATTTCCCATTGAGAAACTATAGACACAGATGACCAGTTCCCAATCACATGGTTACCAAAGAAACTTCCTACCATTTCAGTCATGTAGCATCATTACTTAATGTGTTATAAATTATGTTGATGTTATTAGTATAATAAAATTAGCTTTGCCCTGCCTGAGAGAGTGTAATAGCTTTTACTACCTGAATTTAATTCAGCAAATTCATTTCTAATGTGCACTGGTTTAAAGTGTTGCCTTCTCACTTAAGAGGATCTTAGTTTTCAATTTAAGTGAGGAAGATTTATTTTTTTAATTCCAATCTGTTGGCTGAAGAGATTCAAAGGAGAAGAAATAGTTAGGTATCAAAGTACATTTCACAAATTAAACAGAAGTTAGATGGATTTAAAGCCAAAAGCTAAAAATATGTGAATTATGGAGATAATATGTAAAGTAGGGTATTGGAGTCTTTGGGTGTGGTTTTCAATTTCAAAACACAGAAAGTGGACAAAGTGGCAGTTGATGCCCAAACTAAAAAGTGGGGCTACAGGTTCCATGGCTTCTCCATTGACTCCCCCCATCACTCCCTGTCTCTCTCTAACCTTTACCAGTTGATGTAACAGGAAGAAAAAGGATCCAAGTCTTCTATCTCCAATCACCCTTCCCCTTTCACAATGGACATCTGGGACATTTTAAGCAAAGGATTGTGTAAGAGAAAATGACATGTACCCTTCTGTGAACCTTTTGCTGTTTTCTCCCAGTCTCTCTCTCCATCTCCAATCTAACTTTTCCTTCCCCCTGCTGTCTTTCCTCCTGGTGCACACACCACCAGTGGTTAAAGGAGATTGAACCAAGATGGAGAGCTTTCACCACACCAGTTAAGGAGAACCAGCATAAGAATGGCCATACTGGGTCAGATCAATGGGTTTATCTAACTCAGTGGCTTATGCCAGATGCTTCAGAGTGATCCATATGCTGTCTTCAAGTCCCAGCTTCTGGCAGTCAGAGATTTAGGGACACCTAGAGCATGGGGGTGCACCCTAACCATCTTGGCTAACTGATGGACTTATCCTCCATGAATTTATCTAATTCTTTTTTGAACCCAGTTATATTTTTGGCCTTCATAATATCCCCTGGCAATGTGTTCCACAGGTTGACTGTGTGGTGTGTGATGTAGTACTTCCTTTTGTTTGTCTTAAAACTACTGCCTATTAGTTGCATTGGGTGTCCCCTGGTTCTTGTGACTTGTGAAGGGGCAAATGCCACTTCCTTATTCACTTTTTTCTCACCATTCATGATTTTATAGACCTCTATCATATTGCCCCTTAGTCATTGCTTTTCTAAGCTGAACAATTCCAGTCTTTTTAATCTCTACTCATATGGAAGCTGTTCCATATCCCTAATCATTTTTGTTGACCTTTGTACATTTTCCAATTCTCATATATCTTTTTTGAGATAGGGTGAGCAGAACTACATGTAGTATTCCAGGTGTGGGTGTACCAGGGATTTATATAGTGGCATTATATTTTGTCTTATTATATATTCCTTTCCTATTGGTTCCTACTATTGTTAGTTTTTCTGACTGCTGCTGCTTGCTGCACATTGAGCAGATGTTTTCAGAGGACTATCCACAATGCCACCAAGATATCATTCTTGAGTGGTAATAGCTAATTTATACCCCATCATTTTGTATGTATAGTTGGCATTATGTTTTACAATGTGCATTACTTTGCAATCATCAACATTGAATTTCAAGTTTTATGAGATCCCTTTGTAACTCTTGTGGCAAACTGCCGGCACAATTATGATGGGTCTCACGCTTCTTCTTCTTCTTGTGTGTGGGGGTAGGTGGGCAGGGGGGCGTTCAGGGAGCAGTTTCCTGCCCCTGAACTAAGGTATCTACTGTCCCAATGGTAACCCAGAGAAGGGTAGTGGAGAGGGAGGGACCCGGACCCGCCCTCTACTCCAGGTCCCAGCCCAGGGGCCCTAGGGATAGTGGTAAGCCACTTGAACTAGTGCTTCCTTCCCCTGGGCTACTTCCCTCTCTTGCTCTTCAGCTTGTGGGGCTTCCTGTCCTCTCTCTGCACAAGCCGGGTGCCTCTTTTCCTAGGGTCTTGGTCTTCTCGCCAGCCACGGCACATCTCCAAACTTGCCTCTGCTCCAACTCCTTCAAACTGCTCTCTGCTCCAACTCCTTTCCCTGGCTGATTGAAGCAGGGGGTTTTTATCAGGTGACTGGCTTCAGGTGCTCTAATTGGCTTCAGGTGCTTTTAATTAATCTATAGCAACCTTTCTTCCCTGTACAGGGAATAAGGCTTCTCCTCATCCTGGGGCTTACATATCTCTCCTATATTACCTTCCTGCTGCCTTCTGGCCATGCTGTATCACACTCTTCACAGTCAACTTTGTACTTAACTATCTTGGGTAATTTTGTATTGTCTGCAAACTTTGCCACCTCACTGTTTATGCCTTTTATACAGATAATTTATGAATATGTTGAACAGCACTGGTCCCTGTACAGACAGTAGAGCACCCTACTATTTACATCCCTCCACTCTCAAAACTGTTCATTTATTCCTATACTTTGTTTCCTATATTTTAATCAATTACTGGTCCATGGGAGAACTTTCCCTCTTATCCCATGACTCAATGGTGCTGGAACTGGATGGGGGGCAAATGGGCCATGGTCCCCTCACTTTTAAACGTGGGCTTAGTTAGGGGGCAGGAGATGTCACTTTCCTCCCAAAGTGCAATCCTTGGGAAAGCACAGCAGAGGTGGCATTTAGTGTCAGGGGAGCTGATATCAATAGTTTGATTTCAATTACAAAACAGAATACAAAGTGTATAGTACTCACTTTATATTATTATTTTTGATTACATATATTTGCACTGTATAAAAGCTAAAACATAGAAATATTTGAATTCACCTCAGACGAGTATTGTTGTGCAACCTCTTTATCACGAAAGTTGAACTTACAAATGTAGAATTATTATTATTTTC
The DNA here is from genome assembly GCF_015237465.2 of Chelonia mydas. Lineage (NCBI taxonomy): Eukaryota > Metazoa > Chordata > Testudines > Cheloniidae > Chelonia > Chelonia mydas. The sequence goes on from NC_051245.2 coordinate 104,699,611, forward strand.
ACATAACTCCCTTCAGCTGAGTGAGCCCTTGTTTGTAAGGGAGGGTAGATTTTACTTCAGGGACTCAGCCTGCAGCGGAGGAGGAACGGCTGGTGCAGGGAGGCTGAGCTCGCCAGGTCCCAGTTCTCTATGGCAGTGTTCTCAAATCTTTTGTACTGGTGACCCTATTTGAACTTAAAAAAATTAAAAAATGGTGACTCCCCTAGTAGAAAAAATTGCGATCCCCTACCTTCAGCCCCAGGGGCTCAGGGTGAGGGTTGGGGGCACCGGGGGTCTGGGCTTCAGCTTGGCTGGGGGCTCTGGGTTTTAGCATCCCTCGACGTGTGGGGCTTCAGCAGGCCTCCAGAGCAGTGGGCTGGGCTGGGGCTTCACTAGCTGTGGGATGGGTCTTTGGCCCCCTACTGCTGATGCCTCCCTTCCTGCCCAGAGGCATGCAGTTAAGGCATTAAAAAAATTAACATGTTAATTTTGTTTTCAGTTTATCTCAGGCATTAACTGCTATTAATTGAGAGCCCTAGTTTTAACCAATTTGCCTAGTACTGAAGTACCTGTAATTACCAGGATCGCCGCGGATGCCTCTTTTAAAAATCGGTTTTACATTAGCTATCCACCAGTGATCTGTTGCAGAAGCTGATTTAAGCAATAGGTTACATACCACAGTTAGTTCTGCAAATTCCTATTTCAGTTCCTTCAGAACTGTTGGCTGAATGCCACCTGGTCCTGGTGACTTATTACTGCTTAATTTATGTTTGTTCCAAAACCTCCACTATTGACACCTCAGTTTGGGACAGTTTCTCAAGAGGAGGGTGCAGTTTGTAGGGCAGCACTGCTTCCCCAACCAGCAATAGGAGCGGGAGCTCTTCCCCGTACTTTACCTCTGCACACCACTAAGCCCCACAATGACTCACATTCACTCTCATGTATGCAATCCAAACAATTCAGTCCATCTACCCTCCCGACAAACACACCTTCTAGGACAGAACCCCCCATCATACCAACCCGGTTTCTGAACTCAGAAACCCATCCTTGCCCCTTCCTGGTCCTGGAGAAACAAGAGCAGAGGCAGAAAGGCAGGACTGTCTATGCAGACAGCAGAGAATATGTGCAAAGGGCCCCATATCCTGCTTCTGCTGGGCCTAATCTAAGTTAGCCATACAAGGGCCTGGGTGCAGCTCAGGTCTTAATTTGTGCCAGGGCTTGCCAGGGCTGAGCCCCAGCACCTCTAGGCTTGACAGTTCAGAGCCCCAGCACGTCTGGGCTTCCCATGTCAATTATGAAAGTAAAAACATTGCACCACTGGCACCCTAGCACTCTTTCATTACAAAATCAACACTGGTGCAGCTCCTTCTAGCCCTACATGAGAGATTCTCTCTCTCTCTCTCTCACAGCAGGCAAGGCTTTTGGACTTATTTCCTCCCTTTAAATCACCTTTCCCCCCTCAAATATTTTCTCCAGGCTTGATATTTCTGGCAGGTACTGTGGGGCACAGCCAACCACAGCCCTTGGTGGCAAGCCAGATTTATCCCCTTCCTTCCCTGACCCTAAGTGGGGCTCCTATACCTCACCACACACCTCACTGCACATTGTTTCTGGATTTGGATCCCTGGTGCTGTGCCTGAAATGGAGAATTACCCTCTTTGGTGCACACACTCATCAGCATTCATAGACTGCATTCTGGGGCTTTATCTTCCTCATCAAGCACGATCATCTTTCCATCTCTTGCCATTAGCTTTAGAGGAGGCCTATTTGGAGAGCAGATAGATTTACCTGCTAATGCACTGATGTGGTTGACAGTCCAGGATAACCTGATAGAGAAAAAAAGCAGGTTTTTCATTAGAGCCTTACTGCTCTTCTGCAATCCAGCCTGAGCTCCTGCTAATAATAAAAGGCAGCTGGAAACAAAATTTACAATAGGAGTATTTACATTTCCAGGTACTGAGCCAAAGAGCATTAGATTAAATTAATTTCCATTGGTGTGCATGCTGGAGCATTTATCCCCAATAAATGAAAGTGGAAATGTGTCAGAGACTATTGGAAACTAGCCCGTCAGGGTTACAGGCACCAAAACAGATGAGATAATGAATTACATTAGAAATGAGAAGGAGATAGAAAGGGATTTTCTAGTAACTAAGCAGACAAAAAATTAAGACAAAGGCCTAGTCTGAGGTTCAGCACTATTTACCTTGTCCTTTTTCTATTCTGTGCCTGGCTTAGGCCTTGTAAAATAATGATGTAGAGATCAGCAGTTACTTTTGGACTTTTAAACTTTAAATGTAAACTTGCCTTTTCCGATTCACAGACATGCAGTCAGATTGAGAGAAATAACTCCACACTGACAATACAATAGCTTCAGAATGTAACCTTTGCCTGTGTAACCCTTTTTCTTTATTACTTATACCTCTTCTGTTTTATCTACCTAGTCCCTCCAAGCAATCTTCATTTTCTTCACGAAAACTCACTATGGGGAGTGTCCATGTGAGATCAACGAAGGCTGTTTACATGGCCACTGCTTACCTACAGCTTGCTTGGTTGAGCAGAAGTGATTTTTTATGCTGTCCTGCCTTTCCCTTTTTTCCTTTTGCCTATAGCATCACCCTCCCACACATCTCCTTTTAACTCTATTCTAACAACCCAGTCCTCCAACATCATAATGAAAAGTGGGAAAATTGACTTCACTTATGCAAATGTGCTACCTATTGATATCAGGAAGGGGTGATGCAAACAAACAACCATCAGATTGAGCACTCAGTGTTCCATCTTTAAAAACAGGAGGCCAGAAAGTAACAGCTGAGTTGTAGCTCAAACAGTGATGTCTAGGAAACAAAGCAAAGCATATACACAAAGCCGGAAAAAAAAAGTTAACGCCAAAACATTTGATTGAGGGGATAGGAGTTAGGGACAAAGCTTCTCTTTGAAAGGGTTAATTTGGAGAAAGATGTCACCACCAGTCAGAAACACCAACACAAAACAAAGACAATGTAACACAAAGAATAATCATTGCTGGTCCTCAGCCAGCCCAAGACCTTAGATAACAACCTCTTTGGTGTAAGCAAAGGCTAACAGTTTCATTAGAGCCATGCTACCAAGAAACTGGGTGTGCAAGTGGCCCAAGCCTATGTGGAGGCACAAGAACGCTGAGCAGATAGCCTCTCACTCCTATGGATTCCTAAGATTTAGCCAAGTTTAGAAGTGGGAGTGCACAACCTATTCCATAGAGGTCCAACACCTCACCAACCAACTGAGTGAGAAGGAGAAACTCCCTGAGGAAATACTTACAGACGCTTCGACTAGAAGTACAATGACAGATAAATACATTTAAAGAGATTTAAATGTACATAAATACATTTAAAGAGATTTCTTCTGGATTCCAGCATGCCTGTTCTTTGTGTCATGTGCCAGCAAACCCAGCTTTTAGATACCTAGAACAGTAAAACAAGAAAATGTCCCCCTTTGAAGAAATTCTGTCACATAGATGCTATGGTTTTCCCTTCATCTCCCCAGTTAGACGTGGTGCTTAATGTCCTGCGCCCATATCACGTTAATACAGGACATATGCTGTCCCATATTTCAGCAATGATCCTGTAAAGAATATACAGTGTGATACAACTATATGATTACATGCTTGTGTGGGTTTTGGACAATGAATAACCATTGTGGAGTGCTATCCCATGTAAAATAACCTTTGCCCTGTCATTTTCAAACAGTTCTCCATCATTTCCTTAAAAGTTTGGTGGTCACTCTAAGCCACTGGAAACTGAAAAAGGACTGAAGAGATATCAATTTTCTGGAGTTCACAGTGATAGATGAACTATATACTGTGGTTACCCTGTAAAACCTATAGAATATCGCCTTAGTTAAATGGATAACATTATATCCCAATGGGCAGCTTTCCATATACTTCACTGTATGTACTGCAGTAAATACCCGAAGACTGCAGATATTAAGTAATGTTATTTAGTTACTGAAGGCATGTGGCAAGTTTTATTGAAGGAGGTTACCATGCCTTCCATGTTACTATGTCAATAACTCCTGTCATCAAATGAGCTGACATGTTTTGTGATCAGCTTTTTTTTTCTTGCAGCATTACCCAGCAGATACTCTCATGATAGGAGCTCATAGAATCATAGAAATATGGGACTGGAAGGGACCTCATTAGGTCATTTAGTCCAGTCCCTTGTACTCCGACAGGACTAAGTATTATCTAGACCATCCTTGACAGGTATTTGTCTAATCTGTTCTTAAAAACTTACAGTGATAGAAATTCCACATCCTCCCTAGCTAATTTGTTCCAGTGCTTAACCACCCTTACAGTTAAGAAGTTTTTCCTAATGTCTAACCTAAATGATCTCCTTCGCTGCAAACCCATTACTGCTTGTCTTGTCTTCAGTGGTTAAGGAGAACAATTTATTACCCTCCTCTGTATAACGTTTTATGTACTTGAAGATTTTTATCATGTCCCCCCTCAGTCTTCTCTTCTCCAGACAAAACAAACCTATGATTTTCAATCTTTCCTTGTAGGTCATATTTTCTAGACCTTTAATCATTTTTGGCATTCTCCTCTGGACTTTCTCCAATTTGTCCACATCTTTCCCAAAGTGAGGTGCCCAAAACTGGACACAGAACTCCACTTCAGGCCTTATCAGTGATGAGTAGAGTGGAAGAATTACTTATTGTGTCTTGCTTACAACACTTCTGCTAATACATCCAAGAATGACATTTCCTTTTCTCCCCACCAATCTTACATTGTTACTCATATTTAGGTTGTGATCCACTTTAACCCCCAAGTCCTTTTCTACAGTACTCCTTCCTAGGCAATCATTGCCGATTTTGTATTTGCACAATTGATTATTCCTTCCTAAATGTAGTACTTTACATTTGTCCTTATAGAATTTCATCCTATTTATTTCAGACCATTTCTCCAGATTGTCAAGATCATTTTGAGTTATAATTCTGTCTTCCAAAGTGCTTGCAACCCCTCCCAGGTTGGTATCATAGAATCATAGAATATCAGGGTTGGAAGGGACTGCAGGAGGTCATCTAGTCCAATCCTCCACAAACTTATCACCCACAAACTTTATAAGTGTACTCTCTATGCCATTATCTAAGCCATTTATGAAGATATTGAATAGACCCAGACCCAACAGAACCCTGCAGGACCCTATTTGATATGCCCTTCCAGACTGACTGTGAACCATTGATAACTATTCTCTGAGTATGTTTTTCCAACCAATTGTGCACCCACATTATAATAGGTTTGTCTAGCTACATTTTCCTACCTTGCTTATGAGCCAGTCAGAAAATGGAAATTTTTCATACAGAAAATTGTGTTTTTTTGCTGAAACATTGAAAATTGAAAAACTTTTGCTGAAAACCAAAAACCATTATGCAGAAATGCTGCAGCAGTGCTTCATGAGAGTTGTTATTCGAGTGCTTATTCTCCTCTGTGGGACAGTCTCCCTGGCTGCACTACAGCTCCCAAAATGGTTTTCATTTTCTGCTTTTTGAGAAAAAAAAATCAAAATTCTCTGTGGAATATAGACTTTTTGCACAATAATTTTTTTGGCTGAAAACCCAATTTTCCATTGTTTTTACAGAAATATTTTGACCAGCTCTTGTTCTAACCACAAACCTGGGAGTGAAGACTCAAAATCACTCTCAAATTTTGTCAAAAGTATGCAGCTCAATTGACCTCAATGGAATTACACTGATCTACATCATCTAAGAATCTGGCACAGTCAGTATAAGTGTATTATGAGGCTAAACTAGCAAATTTATTATCACATGATATTAGCTTGTGTGAGTGGCATTACAAATTAACTTGCAATTCCTCTCTATTGGTAACTGGAAGAGTTGTTATCAGCAAGCAGTTTGAAGGGGGTCCATTTTGATCTGTTGTATCACTGTATAGTTAGGATGATTCCAAGTTTAGGACTCAAATATGCAAATCACCTAATACACTTCAGGAAGCCCTTTTGGTTTATCTGGTGTACTTTTCTACTTCTGCTCACAATGGAACATAAAGTCTAGTTACCCCTGGAGATTGCTGCTCTCCCCTTTCAGTGTCAAAATCAGTAGATGTGGGATTAGAAAGTTTCTTGAAAGCAAACATTATTTTCTTTTTGTATTTGAAAAAATCAGGAGGCAGCAAGGTTGGAAAAAAAACATGGGAAGTAGAAATCATGAAATTGATAATGTTGGGAAAGAGACATTTTTATCCTGTCACGCTTCTAACAGAGCTAGTCAGTAATACAGATAAGTGTATCTTACACTATAAAGACATTCTCAGTAAAAATAAGGATGCTAATAGTCCTGACTCCTACAACTGTTATGTTTACCATTGGGCAAAGCATAATAAAACAAGAGAACACAAAAGTGGATCTAGAGCTCTCATATTTTCAATTACAATGAAAATCACCATCAACTTCCTTTTGTGACAAAAGAAATATGAATGTTTTATTACTGTGTATATTGCCTTACAAAACACGTCTGCAATAGCAGATGAAAATATTTCAAATTGTAATTCACATGTTAAGAGTGAGATCATTTCCAGAGATGCAGAAGATATACCAAAAGTGTCCAGGGAAGATGAAAAGCTTCAGTAATAAAGAGAAAGAGGGAAGAGACTAGTTATCTGTCAATATGTGTCTAATTGGTTGGGTAACAAGACTGGAAACAGTTTTGGCTTCCATGCTGGTAATATGTTTTAATACTGACTCCATAAGACACCAACAGTCATATTTCTAAAAGCTAAGTGTCCACTAATACATTCTTAACAATGCGTGCACTCTGTAATTACTCCACCTGGAAACTGGGAATTTGGATAACTGCACCCTCAAATGGTTAGTTCGGAGTCTAACTACTCAGGATATACATGCAATTACCTGACTTGCATGTGCAGTTGCAGATGCACATAGATTTTTGTGGGGGGATGAGACTTTTGTGCCTCCTTTTTAAAACATGTGACACTAGTCTAATGGGAATGCCCTATTCTCTTGTCAGTTTCCTGTAGCTGTGGCTTTTCCCCTCCAGATGTTAGTAGTTCTTCTAAACACCCTGTGGAACTTGGAAGGGATTCCCTTTATGTATAGAAAATACAGACTCCACCGCACACTTCCAGCAATCCTGTCTCACACTGGGTACAGACAGTGTAACCTATTGGTCAGAATAGGAATCAGGCCTAGTGGTCGGAGCAGAACCAGACAGTGGAAGTGGAGTTGTGGTTGAAGCCAGAGCAGAACTGGATTCGTGGTCAGGAGACTAGCCATGATCAGGACCTGGAGTCAGGGGGTTCAGTGAAAGGTACAGACTGGGGGTGCAGTGGGAACAGGTGCGGGTTGGATCAAGGACCAGTACAAGCAACAGGTCTGGAACAGCTGCAGGCATAGAATGCATTGAGCAGCCACTGTACTGCTGTTGCTACATGTCTTAAATTACGACCCATTGGCTCGTCTGTCCCATCAGGGAGCACAGTCAGTTAGTGAGAGCTTATAGGGTCAAGCTTATCTCATTGGGTTGCCAGCCGACCATGCCTCGAGCCAACTGAGTTACTGACAGATCCTCTGTGGAAACAGATACAACCACATGAAAAGCTGGGTGGAAAGAGTTGTGAGAAGGCATTAGCTCTGTAGGTCCACATCAACAAAAGAGGGGACATCAACAAAAGAGAAAAAGCTAAGGAGCACATGAGGACATGTCATTCTCATCTATCCCTGTGGTTGTGGCTATGAAAGGGATTTCTTCTGTTATTTGTTAACAAGTATTAGTCTGTCCATGGTGTTCAGTCTCATGGTTGAGCAGTCCTCTTGTATGCCCTGCCACTTTCTCTAACTAAATAGGTCAAAAATTGAATGGCTTGGACCTAATTCTCATTTACACTAATATTCTTTATAACGCTTTGGAGCAACTCCACTATCCTTTCTATCATAAGATTTTCAGTTCCTCCCTATCCTTCCCTCCTCCCCTCCAGGCCTTCACCAAATCATGCTTCTTCTCTGTCTATACCACTCCTAAAGTTACCTATACTCCTTTCTTTTCTGTTCTCTCTGCTAGTATCTTGATGAGTAAAACCACCTCCTCTCCACCCACAATCCTTCTCCCCTTTCCTCTCTCGTCCATCTAGAACATGGCACATAAAATAATCTCCTGTTCCTGTTGCTCCTCTGACCTTGTCACATCCCTTCTACTCAAATCCCTTCTTTGTCACTTTCTCCATCAAATTTAAGCTCCTTGTCCTAGTGCTCAAGGCTTTGGGCTCCACCAACTCTCCTTTCTGGTTTTATATTCTACCCACTTCGTTCACCTTGATTCTCCCATTTTCTTCTCCTGTTATAACTGTGGAAGCAACAGGATTTCTCAAAAGCTAAAACTGATGAGTCACAGGATTAGGGTGACCAGACAGCAAATGTGAAAAATCAGGACGGGGTGGTGGTAATAGGAACCTATATAAGAAAAAGACCCAAACATCAGGACTGTCCCTATTAAATAGGGACATCTGGTCACCCTACACAGGATGGATCAAAGATGACCCCAATGTTGCAGGCTTGGATGACGGGTAGGATAGCTCACTGTAGTGTGAGTATGTGAAGAAGTGAGATGATTTAGGGGGAAAGATGAGAAGCTAAGCTTTTGATGTGTTTCACATGCAGTAGTGACAGGATATCCAGAAGGAGATATCAGAGAGAAAGGCCTATGAATAATAAATGACAATAACAATAATGCACATGAAGAAACCTTTTGGAGACTATTCCTGTCTAGCAAATTTGCTCCAGGTAGTTAATACTTTACTACTGTTTTCTTTGCATTAACTATTTGGTTGGGAGTGTAGCACCTATAAGCCCCCTAACGGAGGACAGAAAAAATATATTTATTGTATTCCTTGATAAATATTAGAAAATGCATTTTTTTTTACTATTATCCCTTAGATTTTCAAGAATGGGTTTTCAAAATTCAGTGCCTAGGTTTTACCAATAAACTGTGTGTGCTTATTAGCAAATAGATCCTTGGGCACTCAGAGTGAAAAAATGTGTGCTTTGCATTCACAGTTGTATATTTTCTTGCAAGTTTTAAAATTTTAAAGTATATCCAGCAACAAAATAACTGTTAAATAATAAGAAGACGAAGACAAAGACAGTGAGAAAGACTATACATAGGTTCAAAACCCTAAACTCATTGTACTCCAGTGATTTCTCAGAAAGTGTGAAAACAAAAGCAGGAGTATCTGTTTTGTCCTGACTACAATATTAGAATAAAAGATAGTGAAATTAAATGCAGCACATTAGATTGAAGTATAAATGTTAACTTCATTCTAATGTTTTCAAAACCAATTACGGTTTTCCCAAGACAGATTATTAAAGCTGCTTGATATATATAAACAGTTCTGGGGAACTGCTTGTTCATGTGAAATCACGTGGGTCATTTATTTTTGCCAAAAGGATTTGTAAGAAACCCATAGGGATTCACTACATAGGTGCTGACCACTGAATAAAAACTACTAATTGAGAAAAACAAGACATGTGTTTGGATGCTCATTAACTAAGAATGTCATTTTCTGCAGGATTCAACTAAGGCGACCTTTTCACAGAAACTAGAGCAAAAATGTCTGGGATGAATGCTATACATTCCATAATCACTGTCTAAGAGACCCTCACAAATAGTTATTATAAAGCTTTCACATTTAATTGTTGTTCTTATTAAAAAATGTATAGAATCCTACTGACTTCAGGAAGAAAATTATTCAAATTGCCTTTGTCATTATTCGCAAGCCAATACAGGCAAAAGCATCGTTGTGTTAAATTATATTCTAATGAAAATTAAACAAGGAGGGCCTACATCATGAAATTACATTCTAATTATAATTTAAAACAGGGAACTTGCATAATTAAGAAAGCGTCAGTGGTGTCATGACTAATTAAGTAGCATGCATGAAAGTTTGAATGCACTCTTTTTAAAACTGAAGGATGAATTCTGCTTGGGGCTGAGACCTCCCTTACTACTCTTGCATGGACAAAACCAAACCTTGGGAGCAGGTAGGCGGGGAAGGGCCAGGAATGGGTGGATCCTTAGTTTCATTTCATTGCTGTATGTGCAGGCCAGTACAACTGAGCCAGTGTGGAAGTGTTGTAGTTTACTGCTGGTGTAGGCCAGCAGGAAATCACCACCTCTCTGGAGCAAAGGAGTCTCAGGCAAGGAATTGACCTGGGGTTTGTTTCATAGCCACAATGCCTCCCAAGGTCACTCTAGGGTTGATACAGTTTTCATTCAACCCCTTGCTTTGGGTGGTGTCTATAGACATGATCTAGCCCACAGAGCCTTTGACCTGGTTTTCAGAGTTCAATGAATGGGAGCTGTAAAAACACAGCACCTCTAATCTTTTAATTAGTATTTTGGGGCTATCTAGGTGGCCACACAGTGAATAATTTGCACTAACAAATACATGAAGTTGGGAGAATACAGCATAAAAAAAATCATTACATGAATATTCACTCAAATCTTAAAAAAAATAAAAAATTGAGCTCATGTCTCTTTTTTTGTTTGCTTTTCACAAACTTTCAAGAGAGTTTTATTGGTGTAAATATTTTCAGAAAGAATCTTTAAGCTTAAATGGGCCAACAGCCCCACGTAGTGAATTATAAATTTGCACACACAGGTATAATAAACCTTCCTTTCTTCCACCATTTGTCTATCTTGTCTAGTTTATAAGCTCTTTTGGCAGGGGTTGTGTTTTATTATGTGTTTGTGCAGCACCTAGAACAATGTGCCGTGCTATTTTTTGGGGCCTCTAGCACTACTGGATTACTACTACTACTAATTATTACTACTATTCATAATAGTGTCACTGACCAAAATAAACTTCAGTTTTATAGTCAGTCTCCTGTAAGGACCACATTTTTCCTGGGTGACTTTGGCATGGCCTGAATGGATACATGGTTCTAGACTGAAAAAGACATCTACAAAAATCAAACCAGAAAAAACAGGATGATAGCAGAAAAATCATTAGTCCCAGGAAAAAGCCTTGGCTGATATATGCTAAAACAATCTTTGAAGCTATAAAACTGGCTTAAATAAAGACAATTAATAATGGAGAAAGTGAAAAACAGCAAGTGTCAGCATGGTGGGCAAAACCGGAGCACGCTGTGTCAAGTAAGATAGATCACATGAGCCAATCACATCTGAAAAAAGGAGCTAGAATAAAATCAGCTAAACAGGGTACAACATGCTTTGATCCACAATTGCTCAATGAAAAGCAAGTCTCTCCCTAAAACTTACCCCATTGCTAGAAAAGGCATTTGTGTATAGTCTGGGAGCTTAAAAGTCTCACCTGTCCTGTAGGAAGGGAATTTTCTTTCTTTTTACAAAACTTGATGTTGACACTGCAGAGCATGAAATCTCCTGAGGGAAGAGATGAAATTGTAAATGCTGAAAGACTTTATGAAACACCATCATCCTTTGCGTCTTCCTTGACACACATTTATATCTGATAATGTAAACCACTGTTTTGCAAGGTTACCAAGAGGGAGGTTTATTGCAGGAGTGGGTGGGTGAGATTCTGTGGCCTGCATTGTGCAAGAGGTCAGACTAGATGATCATAATGGTCCCTTCTGAAATTAATACCTATGAATCTATGAAAGTGGGCTTCTGATTAAGTTATACCCACAGAATGTTACCTACATACATATGGCTATGATTAGCAGCAACTGCTATGCAGTCACTCATGAGAATGATTGCATAGCAAGGTGGTATTTCTGCGAGTAATATTACAATGCTCACATTTCCAGAAATCTTATTTGTAGGGAGAAAGTCTCAATGGAATTAGATACAGATTTGGAACACTTACACCTTGGAACCAGTATTTGAATTGCAGCAGGTTGTTTCAGCCCTTCTTCTTGAGATAGATATGCTGAGTTCTCTGCAGTTTACTTTGTGCAGATCTTTCAGATGATACCTTAGAACAAGAGATCCTGTCTACTCTGTGTGGACATTAAAGATCCTATATTACTTTCTAGAAGGGTGGACTAGTCCCCATCCAAAAATTTCCACTCCATTTCACTGTTGTATCATGTGCACTAATTAGAACTATAGAATCATGAAACTGAAGGAAAGACGACATCTATTAGTACAGATGGTCACAAAATGTCAGAAAAAAAATATGAGCTTTTTGGCAAAAAAAATCAAAATGCAAAACATGTAAGCACAAAACCAAAAATATTTCAACCAAGAGGTCAAATATTTTGATTAAGAAATGCTGCCACAATCTGGATGTCTGTTCTCCCATTCTTCTCTATGTGTCAGGGTCCCTGATCAGACTACATCTCCCCATGAAGCACCACAGTCTCCACTTATGGAATTTTCTAATTAGCTTGAATATTTCATAGAAAAAGCAACCAAAACACACACACACACACACACACACACACACACCAACCACCATATTCTCCGAACACCAAAAATATGAAAATAATTGTATTTCAAAATTCACTAAAAGGTGCAACCAAATTTGTAATTACTTTACTTTAAAATAATACATTATAATAATTATATTAATAATCATTTTCACATCAATATTGATACTACATGTCAGTCAAAAATGTTAAGCCTACTCCAGTAAAAAGTCTCTTCACACCAGGGTAAATCAGAATTACTGTACATGCTTGTCAGCCTGGTGTAAGAGAGAAGACAATCACCTCATACAGTCACTCTCTTGTGCGACTCCTAACCATCTCAAATAGGTAGGTGTAGCGCCATAATTCCTGTTTTCTGGTTTAGGCAAATTCCTGTCTTTGTTCGGTACTTTTCAGCTAACAAAATGTGACAATATGACATTGTTTAGGGCCTGAACCAACCCACATAATGAAGTCTTGCCATCCATTTGAATGAGGACTGGATCAGATTGTAAATTATGAATGCCTCAACACTGGGACCTGGTCCTCTTATCTGTCTGTAAAATGTCACATAGAGCTGTAAGTGCTAAATAAAAAAAACTCAGAATAAAAATAAAAATAAGTAAGCAGAAAATTTCAAATATAAAACATTGGGCGAGATTCTCAGCTAGCATAAATCAGTATAAACCCTTTCTTGTTGATGGAGATACACGAGCTGAAAATCTAGGCCATATCTTTACAAACATTTACCTTGAAATAAATGAACAAACAAACAGTTATTTTATTCTATCAGACATTTGACTGGTAACAGGCAAATTAGCAGGAATCATTTTCAATTATACATTCTTGACACTGGGGAACTCTAGTCATCTCTAAAATTGTTACACTGTTCTATGTTGACATTTCAACTTGCATGTTTATGAGTACATGTTCTCCCAAAGCAATGTCCCTGAATACTAACAATGTACTATACAGTCAACAGAAGCATTTGGGTATCAGTAATATGCCTTGATGCTTGAGTGTGTGGTACTTTAATATGCTTCTGAAGAGTTCAGATTACTTACACTAGGTGCCCTGTCTCCCTCAACAGATTGACATCAGAACATCCAAATTAATTGTTTATTTATGAACAGGGCAAAAAAAAACCTCCTTTGTTTTTCTTGTGTTTGGCCAGCTATAGGGAAGGTGTTGTAAGTGTAGAAGTTCATTTTACAAAGAAACAATAGTATTGGGATTTTGTTTTCAGTATACTAACGCTCCAGGATAGATCAATATAAAATGGTGCTCTCTAAACTCTGGAAAAAGAAAAGAAGAAATGACTGGAGAAGATCACTCACAATCTCTTTATCTTTGTATATTTTCAACAGAAATCAACAAACCTCCATTCTGGACAGGTAGAGGATGCATATTGCAATTTGTAGATTATAAATATCATTATGTATCGTTCGTATTGTAGCAATGTTCCACGGTGCATAGCGCTGTACAAACACATAGAAAGATATAGTCCTACCTGGCTATTGTGCATTTTCAGCTGTCTTTTTTTCCAATTAGAGATGTACAAAATTTTCAGGAGTTGAGTGGCTGGGTCACAGATATTCTGTTACTATGCTATGGAGAGAAACTGACCACCGTTGCTATGTCTTTTCCTTAGACAAATCCTTCATCTCCAGACTACAGCCAGCCTCCTCCCCGCTGCAAATGTACCATTGTCTTCTTCGCTTGTCTTAGAGATGGACTTTATTTTTGCCAGCTAAAAATTCAGACCACTCAACAGACAGGTTAGGATACTTTCAACATCTTGAGAATGATAGGCCTTCAGATGTTTATTATGAGACTCCAAATCAGAGAAGTTTCCTTGTTTCAAATATTTTTTACAAAATATTTTACAAAAGCAAGAGTCAGGCCAGATTGTTGAATTTGTGATTCTTGGTATAGCTTTGAGAGAACCTGGTCCATTCTATGTTTAACTAGATGAAACTCAGCAGTTTCAGCTGAGTTTTGCTTTAAGTTTTTGTATCAATTCTAACACAAAAATGCTGATTACCTTTCAGGGTGTGCAAAACCATGTGAACCAAAACCAAACAAAAGGTTTACATGAAGACTGGTGAACAGTTCTATGACCATCTCCTGTAGCTGAAGGGAATGTCCCCTATTTACAGGAGTAGGGCATACATTTCAGCCATGAAGCATTAGTGATACTCACCTTTGGTAAAATCATTAAGACCTGAATCTTTCAGTCCTTTTGTAGGAAAACTCTCATTGAAATTCAGGCAAAATCAATGAGTATGTTGTCTTCATTAAGACAATGGGACGAAGGACTACAACTGTATTTTCAATGCCACCGTGGGCATCATCTTTGCTTGTGAACTCTCCATCTTGAGCCGTATGCCGGTCATTCCGCATTTTGGTAATGATATTGATCACAGAGGCATATTTTAGGAATAGCTGGTAAATCCTACAGTTATTTACAGTTTTAAATAAGCTTTGTAATTTGGTTCAAAAAGTGAGGCAGGCTATTTGCTAACATCTCCTGAGATTCCTGAGTAAATAGCCAAGTGGAAAATGTAATGGCAGATAATGAAAAATTATCAGCTATCAATAATGATTCCATAATCTCTTATTCCATGCTTATGTTCCTTTAACCTCCAATGGTCTGAAGAATTTTGTATGATATAGCCTCCTGAATAATGACTGCAAGCAATTTGCTGCACTTAGGACTTACTGCTTGTTTCTAAGCCCTTTGTAATTATGTGATGCTTACTAAGGAGGTTAGATAAGCTATAAATATAGTTAGATAAGCTACAAATATAGATTTTTCAATCAAAGTGAAGGGAAGAAAGCCACATAACTCATAAGATATAGCAGTTCAGGCATTGGTGAATTATAGGGCTGTTTTATGAGTGGGATTTAAAAATAAAATAAAATAAAAAACAAGATATCAGTCACTCCCACTGGATATGTTAACATCACAGTTGATAAAATATATGTGGTGCTGTAATTATTCTGTGAGGTACAGAAGTGTTCTTACTATTTTGAATCTACACAGTAGAGCTGAGTAAATTGTCTGTCTTATTTTGTATGGTAGATCATGATTCTATGGTTCTAATTAGATCCGAAACTTTTTACTATTATCAATGCTGAGTGAATTTGAACCAAAGTAAAGCAATCTCAAATGCTGATAGAACTATTATGAGAGTTGGTCAGGGCATTTTTGATTAAAAGATTTTTTTTTTAAATCAGAAAATGCCAATTCATAAAATCAAAACAGTTCACAGGAAAGGACTGGTTTAGACAACTCTCTCAGTTTGAAAAGTTTTGAGGGAAAAAAGTTTCAAAATAGCCTGTTTTCACATTTTCAAACCCCAAAAGAGTGTGTGGTGTGTGTGTGTGTGTGTGTGTAATTGGTCTGAAATGAATTTTTGTTTCAGAATTTAAGCTAATTGCAGAAACAACTTGAAAAGGTTAAAAGCAAAATGAAACATCCTGGAGATTGTTATGGATCTGGACGGGCTCCCAACCTCCAGGATCCATGGTGTTTTTAAACCCTCAGAGTCAGAACAGAATCCAGTCTCTGCCCCAGTCTTGGGATCCCTAGGCACACTCTTGTGGTGCAGATATTCCATCTAGCACCACATTCTGAGAGCTGTGACCACATGGTTCCTCTGTCCAGTCCCTTGAACAGGTGCTGACCCCTCAGATTCCCTCATAGCTTAAACTCATTGTGATGGAATGTACCCCTGTATTTACACACTATTGTAATAATCTTTGTGCAAAGTATGCGTTGCGAGATATCATTTGAAAACTCAATTTGCTGGTCAGTATTGTCCTGTTAAAATGTGCGTGGCAACATTCAATGTAAAGTTATAAGATTTCCCTGTATGACGTTACTAATACATGCTCCAAACCCCACAGCCCTGCCTAAACAGTAGGTAGCAAATAGGTCTGTCCTAAACAAAGGAATGTATTATGCTCTGCTTAATTTGCAAGCAAGAAAGAAAGATAAAAGATGTTCAAACAGGTGAAAAAATCAGCAGGGAACATCCTTCCACATGGAGAATGTCTTATAGTGCCCAGCTGAAAATGTTTGTCAAGAGACGGACTGAGGCTAAAAGTGAGGGACAAACACCCCAAGACAACCCTCTCTCTCTGCCCGCCCATCATATTCAGTGCATCTGAAGCAACAAAGGAAGCCTTTGTGGGACTCAGAGAGGGGTTCTGACCTATGGGTTTTATCAGTAAGATGGCTAAAAGCATATGGTGAGAAACTTCACTTGAATCTGATTCAGTTTGTTATGTTAGTCATTAGTAAACATCTTATCTTTATTTTTGTAACCATTTCTGACTTTTATGCCTCATGACTTTTATTCAGTTAAAATCTCTCTTTGTAGTTAATACACTTGTTTGTTTTATCTAATCCAGTGCATTTAAATTTAAGTATTTTGGTAACTCCATTTGGGATGAAAAATTGGTTGCATATTATTCTCTTAAAGGAATAATTAACTTTTAATCTAATTTGTACTATCCTGGAGGGAGCTGGGCATTACAGGACATGCATTTCTGCGGGAAAATCTAAGATAGAGAGTCATTTGGGATTGCCCTGCAGTATAGCCAAGGCTGGTGAGAGCCAGAGTGTAATTCAAGTGTGGGTAGCAGGTTGTAGTTACACACAGAAACTCAGGGTGTGGCTTACATGCTGGATGGTTGTGAGTGGCTCAGCTGGGAGCTACTTCAGCAGGGCATTTTAAGGCATGCAAGGTTGCAGGGCAGGAGTGATGCAGCTGTTCATTAGTCTGGATTGTACTGTGGTATGTCACACATACCTTCCCCCAGAACTCCATCCAAAACCTTCTGTTTTCCCTTTTGAGGGGCCCCCTGGTAGGTGTAACGTATAATACCAACACTCCACAGCATTCTAAATATAAACGTGCTCTTTATTTAATCACTTGAGAAATACACAGATAGATACAAAAATAAATCCTCCATGCATTTTGCTGCCTCAGTTTCCTCATTACTCCAGGGCATTCTTTGGGCTGTGGTCAGAGTCCTTTGGGCCCATCCAAAGTCCTGCTCCAGTGCACAACTTACATTCCAAAACATAGAGCTTTTTCTTTAAGTCAGCTCGCTGCTTCTGCTTTTGGTCAGGCTGCTTCCTCCTTTCCTCCCACCTGAACTTCCTCACTCCTGGACTCCCTCTGTGGCTCTGAGAGTCTGTTTATATGGCCTACTGCCAACATCTTGGCTTCTTTGTTCTGTTTTAGTAACTTCCCACTTCAGAGAAGAGGAGGAAGTACCTTCTCCCAGCTTGAGCATCCCCCCCCTCCCCATAGCATATCTATCGTCCAGTCAGAGCACAGTCATCAAAGTTAAATACTCCCAGTGTCCTCAGTTTGGTGTACAGCTGTTGCAGGCCTTGCCAACAACAATCAATACCCATCAACACATGGGCTTTCCAGGATATAGCAATTTCATAACAACCAGAATCCATAAATTGCACAAACAGATTTCCGGAATCATCACAAAAATGCCAAACAAAATGTTTGGATTGATCCATTTTATATATATATATTTTCAGATTGAGGGTTCACAACATTTTTTTTTGAGATTTCAACTTTTTGGTCCTGATTTTTTTGGATGCAAAACATTTTTTTAAAATATGGAAAATTTTCCCAGTTTGAGAAACCCATTTCCTACCCAGCTCTAACAGTTATCATCTTTGATTAATACTTTGACTTTGGCAAACTGCATGCAATTACATGATGCATACTGCCATGGCCAGTGTGTCATTTTCCTCTTGGTCTTTCACACTCAGTAGTTAAAGAGGAAGTAAACTGAAAAAAGACAAAAAGTTCTGTTTTTTAGAAAGCATGCTGTATCTTAGCAACATACCATTACATGGAGGAGCTGACTAGACCCTAGAAATCCTGCCAGTCGAATTAATGTGTTTTATATTTTGTTTTACCTAATTCTGGAAATTGTTCCCAGAAAATAACATGAAAGGAAGGTGCAAGCTGAAATGAATACAAATTCAAATGTTGAGCAAGACTTTTCCTTGTCCAGTGTGCCTGCACAGGGCTGTAAGGAGGTGTCAGATGACTGGAACCTCCCGAGAGAACTATCCACATTTCAGATCACAGCACAGATGAGAAATCGGGCATTATGGAGCTGCTACTTCCTCCATATGTAGGTGAGCAGGGAGTGAGAATTAGCCACAGCTTTGAATATTCTTCCCCCAAAGCATTGGTCAGAAGAGCTGAACTGGCATGCAGGGGTAAGTAATTTGCTGCTGACCAAGGGCCAGTGCAAAGGGTAGACAGAGGCAGTACATTTATTAACTACCTCTTACTCAGGGTAGATTTTAAGATTCCAAACTAGGACCCCAATTCTACAAAGTCATGCTTGTGCTTAACGTCACAGTCTGTGCATGAGAGCCTGACCCCTGCTCTGACCTCTTCACAGTGGGTAAGAGAGCTGGGGTAATGTAAATAAGTCCTAAAAGCCTGGTAGGAGGAGGATTCTTCCAATGCAACCACTGAGGTTGCCCTCGAGAGCCCTGGCATTATGGGCATATTAGGGACATGGAGGGGGGCCACAGAACATAAGGCTATGAAGAGTTTGGGGAGCACTTCAGTGTATAGGGCTGCTCCAAAGACGCTAGTGAACCTGAGGGCTTGTCTACATTTGAAATACAATAGCAGCACAGCTGCATCACTTCATTGTAGACATTCACTCAGTGATAGGAGGGGTTTTGTTATCAGCATAATTAATCCAACTTCCTGAGAGGCAGTAGCTAGATTAACAGAATTCTGTCAATTACCTAGTGCTGTCTACACCAGGGGTTAGGTTGGCTTAACTTCATCCCTTAGGGCGTATGGACCTCAGCGACATAGTTGGGTCAACTTAACTTTTGAGTGTAGACCTGGCCTCAGATAGTCCCCAGGGCTTTCTGTGTTTTGCCAACAGATATGCAGCAAACAGGATCAGGATGTTGCAAAGACTGCACAGTCACCTTAGCCTCTCTTCCAGGTGAGCTACAAGTTCTTAGAAGCACAGCAAAGTCTCACGCTGTCAGTACTGTCGTTGACTTCACTGGGGTTACTCACCATGAATAAAATTAAGAACATACGTAAGTCTCATCAGTATCCAGGCCTAGTCCATTATTGATTGTTTTAGAAATAAATGTTGGCCCTTGTAAAAGGAACCTCATGCTGGTATGTTGCACATCTGCAATCATCTACCAAGGGGTTGTATCTTAAAGACCCTATCTAGACCTTGATGTATTATATATTTATCCACATATTCTGGTGATTGCATTGAAAAATATCCGTTGACCAGTTAAAAAAAACCCAACTAAGTAATGATTCTTAATATGAATATGATTAATTCACATCTCTGTAAAATAAATACACAGTGAAAGGGAACATACTGTACTCGCTCTAATAACTAATAAATCAGGGTTATTATTAAGAAAAAATCTATGGTGATGCTCTTCTCTGTGAAGGGAAAAACAAGTGTAAGGTGACAATCATAACTGAAGCTCATTAGAGGCACCAGGAGACAATGCAGTGAGGAAAAAACAAATTAAAAGAAAAAGACAAGTAAAACAAACCCACCTTTAAATAGTATGTTCAGGTTGGTCCTGATTGACCTGGAACCTCAAAGTGAAAAATGAGAAGCCAAATAAAAAACAATCTTTCACCACTTTGCACATCCCAATTATAATTAGATACAGGTTACATAAGGCCATTGCCTGCAGTCAGACAGACTTAAAATAACCACATTAAAGAATTACTGTCTAATAGCAAACTTTTAAATATTCTCTTTTTAATTTATCTAATATTGGACACAGTCTTTGAAATTCCATCCTATAGAAACCAAGGACTGTGTAGTTAATGATGGGACTCATGAAATGGCTTAGAAAGAAAAGACAGAAGCAACCCAAGTCAGTCTGTCAGAAAAGATTTTTGATAGTTCAGAAATGAATTGTGTTATTTTCTTTCTGCCTCTTCCTGGTTCATTCTCTGCCAGAGTGCTCTGGCACATTATAAAATGTTCCTGAAGCTATCTGGGGGAAGGAAGCGGCTCAGTAGCAATATAACAGGGACGGGCCCATGCTACAGGAGCTGGAAGACTTTAATTTTGTCTGCCTATAGAACAGATAGAGGATCAGAGGCAGAATTTCTCTAGGAGCAAATGAAATACCTTTGGGGAAATCAATTCAGATTGTGGATACTCTTATCAAGATAGGATGGAAGCACAACTGAGATCTTTGTCCTACTGAGTGGTGGATCCATGCATATGTTTTTACGTTGCTTTTGGACATATTTTCAACCATATATTCAGTATTTTTTACAGAGAAGTGGGGGGGGGTATGGAGTGATGAAGTGAGAGGAAGAAAAAGAGACAGGGATGGGGCCTGCTGGAAGGAAACACGCAGGAACAGTGCTCTTGGGTATATTCTTCCCAGTCTGGAAGCTAAAGGGCTTTTCATTCTGCAGTTTTGGATCCCACACCAAGGAGTAATCAGGATCTGATTCATCTATCCAGAATCCCTCAGCCCCAGCTTCAGGACTGAATATACAAATAGCGTAAAACAAAATGATCTAGGTAATTTCAAATGTAAAACTACCAGTGTAGTCTTCACATCCAAAGAAATACCCACTGAGATCTCTGTAATTATCTTGATGATATATACTTGCAGCCAGCAGTCTCAGAAGAATTACTCATAGAAATCTGAATGTAATATACAGTGTCATAAAGAGAAGAGAGAAGCACAAAGAGTAATATCCAAAGTAATTTTTCCTTTGTTAATTTAACTGCAGCTGCTCCCTTTGGTATGGAGTTGCTCAGTAGCAACGTCAGTAGCAGGTCAGTATCTGGACAGGGATTGGAGAAGAATGTCCTGTAGCAGGAAAGAAGTTATGTTTATGTGATCTAGGCATTTACAAGCTCTGCCAGAGTCCATGCAGAGTGTGTATGTTCCACAGGAGTATTCACTGAGCATACAAGCTCTACAGTGTTCCTTGCAGAATAAGAATATTCCCGAGAAGTTTGTGTACCTCAGACTTTACAACTACTATCCCCGCTGCTTAACTATGAGGATGCAAATATCCACAGCTCTTCCATGGAAGGCAACTACAGATCAGTGACACTTACCATATTTCTAATAGAAAATTCTCTCTCTAAGAACCTCTAATCTCATATATGAAGTTTTCAGAGCTGGTGTTCTTCATTAGGAGCAGTCAATGACCCAAAATGTCATTTATTTGGGCTTAACATACAGTTCCATTTCTTTTATTATTATTATCCTCATTAATACACTATCATATATAACCTGATAGATAATAATAACAACATCTCCATAGCTGTGCTTCACAGAACAATTAAAAGATTTAATTCACCCTGCTGAAAGAAGCATTTATTTTGGAGGACATCAACCTAGAGTCTCTTTTTTCATTAACTACTTTTTCTCTGTGCAGATAATACCCAAAGAATCCCTTACATTGGAAATATGGTTCCCGTACTCATCATTTTATTTACACACACACACACACAAAGCAAATGTAGTGCTCATGAAAGGTAACAGATTGAGATACCTGAAAAATAAACATACAGTTGTGGTGACAGCTTTTGTGATGTGGTTACGTATCTACTAGTTCTATATCTTAAAAAACAACCCCAGGAGTCATCCAGGCCCTCTCATCACATACTTAAAATAACATATTTGTTCCTGCTAAAGCTCACACTCTGATACAGAATAGTTTCCATACATTGTTTAATAGGAATCTTTGGAAAGAGACTACCTTTGTAACTATTGGCCTGTAAAATTCTCACAGGATGATAGAACAATTTACAACAGTGATAGATAATTGAATAGATCTAAGCACCAAATTTGTCAACCTTTAGCTTGTTAGTTAAGCCCCTGCCTGGTGACGAGAAGGTCTCTATTTAAAATGCTGCATTTCTTCATCCACATATTAATCTCTGAATGATGCATTATTCTTGAAAGCCCTCAGTGCCACATTTTAGAAGCTGTTGTCATACTCCATTTTTTTTAAAAAAAAACACAAGCTATTGGTAGCCTCAGGGGAACTTCATTTTCCAATATCCTAACTGACAAGTTTTGAGGTTTATGACTGTATTTTTATGCATTGAACTGAACATCCTATTACATGGTGTAAATGTTTCATTAAAAGATGCATGCTACTTTTAATCTCTGAAGTACGATTATCCTTGGAGAGGGAGAAAGGACGTAAAGATTGCCATTTAAGATTCATGAATTTCACTAAGTCTTTGTATATGTATCTACCAGTTCTCTCCCCTTTAGTCTTCTAACAAGAGTTGGACAACAATCTAGACTCTCTAATATTTTATGTAACTTTCTGAAACATGAACAGAAATAAGTTTTTTTTTTACCACTCAAGCTAGTTGGAAAATGGTAAGTAGTTTCCATCAAAAATTTCAGAAGAAATTAATAAGGTTTTGGAGGGGGAGTCCCGCAGTTTTTTTTGTTTTTTTTTTTTTTTTTTTTTTTCAGATATTACCTAGTTTTGACCAAAAAATCAGTTTTGAAAATAAAAAAAAAAAAACACCCTGAAAAATATCTTGTTTTTTGAAAACTGAAAGCCAGAAACCTTTTCGGTAAAACTTCATTTTTCAACAACAAAATAATTAGTTTTTCTTTGATTAAGAAATAGAAAATCAAAAATTTAAAGTTTTCCGCACACAAAAAAAGTTTGTTTTTTTTTAAAAGGGGAGGGGGTTTTCAGTAAAAAAAAAATGACAATTTTTTTTTTTTTGACCAGTGCTAGGTTTTTTTTTTTCATTTGAAAATCAATAGAAATTAAATAATGAGAAGAACACTGGTCTGAGTTCCTGCAATCATTCTCTCCATGACACTGTACTTGGAAACGTACTGTAGGGAATTATCCTGCATTGCAAGGGAGATGGGCTGAGACTAACAAACAATCTGTTTGTCAGTATCTCTAGCTTCAGTGGTTCCATTAAGAGGTGAAGAGAATATTAGAGTCATTGCCTTAGCTACAGGAACTGGTTTGTTCGCTGCTGTATCCCAGTGCTGCATGTTGGATTCATTGTTCCAAATTCAAGAACCAGTTTTCACACCGGTGTGCCCCAAAACACCATCCATAGAGAACCACATCTAAAGTATTTGACCCTAAATCCTCCTCAGACTTCCATATCCTCTTTAGAAGTATGCTCTGTTTTCCTGAAATTGGTCCCTTGAATGGGGTTAAGAACGAGAAGGTGGAAAACATGCAATTGACCTTATTTTTGGTGTCTAAGACTTCTGTAGTTAAGTTTATTATGGTATTACATTGCAAGAATAGCAAAATACAAATCATCTTCCATCTCCAGTATTTCTTAAGTTAAATTTCAAGAAACATTCTCCACAACAACAAAAGTAAGCAACACTCACAAGTGCTAGTTCTTAACTCCCTCTAGGACATCAGTCTCAGAGCTGCTTTTTTTAGCTATGTCCTCTCCATTAGTCAAGTTCAAGATGCCTGGTAATAATTCCATTCAACTCAAACAAATCAGACTGTACATTAATATATATATCCCTGGCACTTTTTCTTCCAGCTCTTTAGGTAGTGTAGAAATAAGCTTTTAAACACAATTGTCTTTTTTTTTTTAATGGTAGTGCAAATGAATGGATAATATTGACTACTCTAGAAACTTAAGTTCCGAACAAACACTGCATAGACATCACATTTCCTAAAGAAACACATCCATATGCTTGATGTTTGGTAGGCGCTACCCCTGTAGAAGTGAGAAGTTGTGTACATCCTTCGAGATGGTACCTCTTTTGAGGTGACATTTTTGTGATATTAACACCTGTCAACTCAACCAACTGCTACCACATAGTGTTATCTGAGATATCACACGGTTTCTCAGTCTTAGCACAGAGGAAAACTACAATGTTAAGGCAAAAATCTTACAGACCTTAACCATGAATGCAGTGTAGTTGTAGCTGTAGCGGTCCCAGGATATAAGAGAGAGAAGGTGGGTGAGGTAATACCTTTTACAATGGCTGATTAGGGAAAGCAGAATCTAGTTATTGCATAATACTCTGCAGTATGACTTGCCAAAATCTAATTTTTTTTTTTAACATTCGTACTTTATTTGTAGGCTTTGAGTAGGTCCAGGAGATTTTATAATTAAGGTATAGATTGTTCTATCCTCACATGGAACAATATTTTATTTCATGAATAGCTCCACTGAATACTTTTCAGCATAAGTAAGGGTGAGATAATCTAGCCCTAATTTAGAAAGCTGATGGTGGTAGAGGATACTTTAAACTTCCAGATTAATTTTGTGCAGCCACTGAAGACCAGATCCTCTGCTGGCGTAAAATAGCACAGATCTGTTGACTTGACAATTATCATCTGGAGCCAAAAATGGAGAGAGAGTTCTGTGACTGGTACCTGGACCTGGGTTACCACTGAGCCCCCTGGCCCACCAGCCTGGGCTCCCTCTCACACTGTTTTGCTGTGGCAAGCTGCAAAGCCTTCCAACCTGCACTTTCACGAGCATTCATACAGGTAGGGACACACCCAGGTGCAGTTACATGCAGGCTCTCTAACCACCAGCTTCTCAGTCTGGAACCCCAGAGCAGTACCATCCTGCCTTGATCAAATCTGGCCAGTATAACACCCGGTCCACCTCTCCCTCAATGTGAAGAGGACCATGCGCACTTGTGGTCACTAAGCTGAGATTTTCCCCAGACACCTTAGTCAAACCCATATTGGTTTGGATTAAAGCATAAAATATGTTTATTAACGAGAAAAGAATAGATTTTAAGTGATTCTAAGTGGTAGCAAACAGATCAAAGCAGATTACCTAGTAAATAAACAAAACCGCAAACTGAGCGTAACAGACTAGATAGGTAGGATATGAATTAGCCAATTCTTACCCTATGTGATGAACAGGCTGGCAGATTTTTAAGGCACAAGCTGCCTTGGCTCTGTAGCTTGGGTTTCCCAGGTTTCATACACAGGCTAGAAATCCCTCTAGCCTGGGACCATCACTTTCCCCAGTTCAGTCCTTGCCCCTCAGGTGTTTCCAGGTGTGTTGTTGTACGAGGAGTGAGATAACATCATGATGTCATTTCCCCCTTTTATATCTTCTTCCCACTTACTGGAAAGCTCTTCTGCTGTGACCTGGGTCCAACAGTTCCCATTGTGTAGTGCTATCTCTGAGAGGTTTCTATTGTACACAGTTCCTGGGGTAATCCTTGTGCTTGTGTGCATTTCCTCAATAAGCCATTAACATTGGTTGGCCTTTTTACTGTCATAGCTGAAAGACTGCTTGTGGATGTTTTCAACCTCAAAAGTTTCAGTAACACATACATAGCCAAACTTCGTAACGTCACACACCACCATAGCACATACAATCCAACCAAATATTAATGTCTAGCAGATCAAGACTTTTAGAACGGTACCTCACAAGGCCTACTTTGTACAAAACATATCCTAATTACATGACAGTAGTGACTATTGGGATGCCAGGGGTCACAAGTTCTGACAGCCACTTCACAGATATACTCATCTGCAATGCTAAACCTAAAACTGAAATGCTTAGTTTCATGTTCTTCGGTTATGAAATGGCTGCAGATTACGCATTTCTGAATAGGATTTGAGAAAGTATTAGGCGAGCACCTGGGCACAGAGTGGTGTCTCATCTGAGTAGCTGCCTCTGGAAAGATTCCATACCTACTGCTGACAAGTCAGCATAGTTGCTGAAGAGTATGACTTTCCTTTTTCCAACTCTTTTAATGCTCTGAGGATAAGAGTACATGGGGTCTTCGATCCAAAATTAAGAACTGAGTATATTTCTCACATCATTATTGCTTCATGCATTCTGAGATCGTCATTCTTTCTAAAGAATCTTTGGATGACACAATGAGGCTTACAACACAAATATTCTCCTTTCTCCTGTACTGTGTACAGCTATTAATTCCAGTCTAACCTGGTCTCTATACAGCTGTAATCATAAAGAAAAGGTGTCCAATGCTATGAATTAGAAACATAATACATATGTGATATGACATGGACAAAGATATTTTAAATATGTAGTTCTAGTATGGACAAGTATGACTGCATTAATGAGTATTAAGGCTTTATGAAACCAGACCTGCTTCCACTGAGGTTAATTACAAACCTCTTGTTGACCTCACCTGAAGGAGGATGAGGCGATCTCTGTATGAGCGCATTTGTATGTGTCTCATTGTCTGTATCTCACAGTGTTATTGCCTCTTTCTCTAACCTTTATCATCTGAATTTTGCCTCTCCTATATAGCATGTCTTGCCGAAACAAATGATTTCACATTAACTCATGATAATGTATGCACATGCAAAACTTGAAGTTAGAGGGATTTCAAGTGTCATACTAATTATATTGGATTTGGATCTTAAAATTCTGCATTGTTCAATTCTATATTTAAAATATTCACACACAGCATTTATACAAATTTACTGGGTCTGTAATAGTTGACTGTAGAACATGAGAAAGGCCCTCAGCATGATTTTTAAAACTAGGGAGACTACTTCCTTCTTTAAACAGAAAAAGGAATAAGTAATATAATGATCAGTCCCCCTAAATAAGACTAAAGTATTAATGGCATGTAGTGTTAATAGTCTGGGACTATGATACCAGCATAATTCTTTCATCTGACCTTGTGTTCCACCAAGGTATTTATGATTGCCTGGGTTGTCCTTTGCTCACCAACTAAGATTCAAACTGGATCAAGCTAGAACCACCAAGCGTGCTGCACATCAAACACTGCTCAGTGTTCAAAGACTTGTATGAGATTTAGTTGCCCAGCTCCCCAGGAACTCATTTTAAGAATTATGTTAGATCCTGGGCCCGTTTTTATCATGAAGTAGCAAGCAGAAAAACAAAGGACTAAAAAAAGTCTGAAAATAACCATAACGGGAGTTCAGCAGCAATCTTCAGGAAGGGAGGAAAAGAGAAAATGCTCTACTGATTAGAAATGTGCTCCTCAGTGGGATTCACTTGGTGCATGCAATAACCACATTAAATGTGTAAAACAGGCATTTTTCCATGCAGATACCCTGACAGATACTTTCTCATTCATTGAATTTGCAAATCCCTGGGAATGAGTCTGCCAAAGCAGCAAACACCACCTGATAGGGGCTGAGTGCCATCAACTCTAAATAACTTCAGGTTGTTCAGCACCTCACTAGACTGGAACACTAATTTTATGTGCTAAAATATAGCTGTAGAAATACACACTGACTTCAGGGCTCCCTTTTAAAAAATGAGTCCATAAGGCCCAGAACTCCTATGCATGTTCTAAATGTAGATCATCAGAGTCAACTTCATGACCAATTAATCCCCTGGCATAAAATCCTGGCCCCACTGAAATCAACAACAAAACTCCCATTGACTTCTGTGGGGCCAGGATTTTATCCCTCACATTAAAAATTTCCTTTAATTATTCCTAAAACATTATACTTATTTTGCATTGCTACTGGCAAGGTGAAAATAACTATGTAACCCCCTTTAGGGTCTCATTATAATGAGAAATTTATACAAAAATCACAACACAATATTGTAGTCAGTGGGCATACTACTCGTAAATTTAGCATGTTAGGTGAAGGGAAACACAATTACATGTTTTAAACCTTACAATTTCAAGTGTGTTTAATATCTTTCTTGCAACATTACATTATACTGTGTAACTGAATATATTCAATTATATGATGTTTACAAATGAATGACACATTCTATGTTTCTTATTCATTAGGTAACATTATTATTTCTACCTTTATGTACTAAGCTAGCTGTTTTATGACAGCTCTAGCAGGAGTATTTCTGAGTTAAATTGGATCTGACATTCTGAATTGTGTAGATGCTGAACAGTATTCAACCAGTTATTAGTTTGCTCGTTAACAAAAGTTTATGAAATGACATGGTAGAAGAAGCAGGGCTGGGAAAGATAAACAAAATAATAGGAACTGCAGCAGAAAGTCAAGACAGTTAGCATAGTATTCTTCAGTACGCTATTCAATGGGAAGCCCCTCATTTGAGATATTTAATTATTTCAAAAGTGAACATGAAATGAGCTGCACCCTCTTTAGCTGACATACCAGGCTCAATATCCCACCATAGACACCTAGATAGACACATCTCATATTCAGATACTTGGATAATCACATTACATCATAGGCATGTGCAGACATGTCAGAGTACCAAAAGGTGGGAGCTGAGCATCTTACTTGGGTCTTCCTTGTGATGGTGAAAGTCACAAAACCCAACTAATCCAAGGTGAAATTCAGCTTGGTGCAGAGGACCATTGCAACACATTATAAATATCACATTGTGGATGCATGGTGTGTTTGCTAGATGAGTTCTCACACAAGGGTGCCAGTGCATTTCCTATGCACAGTGGGAAAGGCAGTTGTGCCTATCCCTCACAGACCAGCACAAGACTTTACTGAGAGTGTGGCGGGGAGAAGTTGTAGCATCACATTTATACGGATCCAGTGACTACAGTATCCTGAACAACTGGCACAAAGGAACTGCTATTCCAGTCGAATTAGTAACTACAGATGGGCTATGCAGCAACTGACCCTGAATTTCTTTAATTACCATGCACCCCACCTGCAGAGAAACTTTCTAGCTCTGATTCTCCAACGTGCTCAGCAATCTGTCCTTGATCCTGCAAAATGTTAAAATTAGAGCTGGTTGGAAACTGGAATTCCATTTTTTTAAAAAAAAAATATTCATTTTGAAACAGAACAAAAAATAAAATTTTCAAAATTTTCTGTGGAGCAAGAATTCCAAAATGTCATTTAAAAAAAAATTTAAAATGACATTTCATTTCAACATTTTGGAAACATTTCAAAGTTTCCCTGGGCAGCCTGGAGCCTGCCAACCATCCCAGCAGGGAATCAGGCAGCTCCCAGGGCTTTTGGGGAGACAAGGAGCCTAGATTCCAGAACAGTCCTCTTAGCGGGCTGCTCCAGAACCGGGAATTCTGGAAGGCTGGGTTCCCCAGAAGTCCATTAGATGGGGTGCTGAGGAGTGGAGGAGCCGGAGAGCTGAGAACAATTTTCCAATGGAAAAAAATAAAAAAGCAACATTTTCTTGCAGAAAAAAAAAATCCATTTTCCTTTGGAAAATAATTTCTAGAAAATAATATCTAGAAAATTCCTGACCACATCTAATTAAAAAGCTTAAGCTTGAGAATATTCATAATGCTGTTGACTTTAGTTGAGCTACATACATGCTTAAAAAGCTGGATGGGGGCAGAGGCTGATATTTTCCAAGTGGACTAAGGGAGTTAAGTGTCCAATTCCCATTGAAAGTCAACAAAAAGTAACTCCCTTTGGACCCACTGAAAATCTTAGCCAAAATGTTCAGCACCTAGCAGCGTTGGGCCATACCTTCATTACTGAGGGGCAGAGTAATCCAGTTAGTTAGGGCACAAGCCTGGACTCAGGATTCCCTGGTTCAATTCCCTGCTCTACCGCAAACTTCCTGTATGACCTGGGCACATCACTTAGTTTCTGCCTCAGTTCCCCATGTGCTAAATCTTCCTTCCCTACATTAAGAACTCTGAGGCGCTTACACCCAATGATAATGTCAGCCGTGAAAATAGTTAAGGTAGCTACTCTTCTTGGGTGAAAACTGTTAAACAGTTAATAGTTTTATTTGTAGAATGTAAATGAACCAGAGATTCCTAAAACATTCTGTCTCAATTTTCATTACAAAATACTGAAAAGAAATTTTAAATATTTTCCAATGATCAATATTAAGTAGGGCTGCCAAGTGATTAAAAAAATTCATCAGGATTAATCACACTGTAAACAATAATAGAATTCAAATATTTTGGATGTTTTCTACATTTTCAAATATGTTGATTTCAACACAGAACACAAATTGCAAAGTGCTCACTTTATATTCATTTTTATTACAAATATTTGTGTTATCAAAAACAAAAGAAATAGTATGTTTCAATTCACTGCATACAAATACTGTAATACAATGCTTTTAACATGAAAGTTGAATTTACAAATGTAGAATTAGGTACACAAAATAACTGCATTGAGAAATAAAACAATGTAAAACTTTAGAGCCTGCAAGTCCACTCAGTCCTACTTCTTGTTCAGCCAATCGCTCAGACAAATAAGTTTGTTTACATTTGCAGGAGATAATGCTGCCTGCTTCCTGTTTACAATGTCACCTGAAAGTGAGAACAGGTGTTCACATGACACTCTTGTAATTGGTGTTGCAAGATACTTATGTGCCAGATACATTCAAGATTCATATGTCCCTTCATGATTCAACCACCATTCCAGAGGACATGTACCCATGCTAATGAGGGGTTGTCAAGGTTCCTTCCCCACTCTGAACGCTAGGGTACAGATGTGGGGACCTGCATGAAAACCTCCTAAGCTTACTTTTACCAGCTTAGGTTAAAACTTCCCCAAGGTACAAACGATTTTACCCTTTGCCCTTGGACTTTCGCTGCCACCACCAAACGTCTAACACCGGTATTATTATTATTAGGAAAGAGCCTGTTTGGAAACGTCTTTCCCTCCAAAATCCTCCCAAAGCTTACCTTTACACCCCCTTTCCTGGGGAAGGCTTGATAAAAATCCTCACCAATTTGCATAGGTGACCACAGACCCAAACCCTTGGATCTTAAGAACAATGAAAAAGCATTCAGTTTCTGAAAAGAAGAATTTTAATAGAAGAAAAAGTAAAAAGAATCACCTCGGTAAAATCAGGATGGTAAATACCTTACAGGGTAATTAGATTCAAAACATAGAGTATCCCTATAGGCAAAACCTTAAGTTACAAAAAGACACAAAAACAGGAATATCCATTCCATTCAGCACAGCTTATTTTCTCACCCATTTAAAGAAATCATAATCTAACGCATATCTAGCTATATTACTTACTAAATTCTAAGACTCCATTCCTGTTCTGTCCCCGGCAAAAGCATCACACAGACAGACCCAGACTCTTTGTTTCTCCTCCCCTCCAGCTTTGAAAGTATCTTGTTTCCTCATTGGTCATTGTGGTCAGGTGCCAGCGAGGTTATCCTAGCTTCTTAACCCTTTAGAGGTGAAAGGGTTTTTCCTCTGCCCAGGAGGGATTTTAAAGGTGTATACCCTTCCCTTTATATTTATGACACGCCCCCCAAATCACAGATAGGGTGAAACACTGGCTGGGATTTCTTCCTGGAGCTCTAGGAAAAAACAGCGTTAATAAGACACATGCACCTCTAAATATACTACCAAGTATATAAAGACTAACAATATTTTCCACATCTCAAGGACGATTTTAACCAGTTGATTCTGGGAAACTTTCATGGGAGAGTGCATCAGCCACTTTGTTAGAAGCTCCTGAGATGTTTGGTGGTGGTAAGGAGTGGCGACCAAGTGATTTACCCCATGAGCTTCCCAAAGGCTTTCCATAGTTCCTGCCAGGAAATTAGTTCCTGCATCTGTGAGGATGTCGGCGGGCCAGCCTACCCTGGCAAAAATGTCTGCTAGTGCCTGGCACACACTTTTAGCCCTGGTGTTGCTTAGAGCTACTGCTTCTGGCCATCAGGTGGCAAAATCCATGAAAGTCAGTATATACTGCTTTCCTCTGGGTGTCTTTTTTGGAAAAGGACCCAGAATATCCACAGCTACTTGCTGAAATGGAACCTCAATGATGGGGAGTGGCTGGAGAGGGGCTTTGACCAGGTCTTGGGGTTTTCCCACTTTTTGGCATACCTCACAAGAGCGGACATAGGTAGAAACATACTTGCCCATTCCCTCCCAGTGGAATGACCTCCCCAACCAGTCTTTGGTCCTGTTCACCCCAGCATGGCCACTAGGATGATCATGGGCTAAGCTCAAGAGCTTGACCCGGTACTTAGTTGGAACTACCAACTGTCTCTGAGGATGCCAGTCTTCCTGGTGTCCACCAGAAAGAGATTCCTTGTATAAAAGTCCTCTTTCTACAACAAACCTGGATCGATTAGAAGAGCTGAGAGGCAGTGGGTTGCTCCGTGCCGCCGTCCAAGCTCTCTGGAGGCTTTCATCTACTTCCTGTTCGGTCTGGAACTGTTCCCTTGATGCTGGAGACATCAGTTCCTCATTGGACCTTTGCTTGGTCCCTCTGGAAGCGATGTAGGGGATGAGGCTGTTTCTGTTGACTGTGAACCGCTCTCCGCTGGTGCACTATGGTGGGGTTCAGGCTCCGGCTGAGCCTCTTGCTGCTGCCGGTTCAGGTTTGGTGGGGCCCTCTGGTGTTGGGGTTGCAAGTACTGGATTCAGTGCTGGCAATGGGTCTGGTGCTGGTTATTCCACCAGTTCCGGTTCTGGGACTGGCTCAGTCTAGGTCTCTGGGACTGGATCCACTACTGCTGTTGCAGACATTGGCCTGGGGTCCGGGTCCATCACCTCTGACTGGGTCCTGGTAGAATTTTCTGGAACAGAGCTAGGCGTCATGGCTTGTTTAGCCTGGCTGCGGGTGACCATTCCCATCCTCTTGGCTCACTTCACGTGATTGGCCGACTCTTCCTCCAACAGCATGGGGATGGGATAATCATCATAGACTGCAAAAGTCCACGTTCCTGACCAGCTCTTGTACTGGACAGGCAACTTGGCTGTAGGCAAATTGAAAGAGTTGGACTTGAAGGGTTGAATTGTCACTTGGATCTCTGGGTTGATTAAATTGTGGTCCACTAAGGAAGCATGGATAGCCGACACTTGTGCTCCAGTGTCCCTCCATGCGGTGACCTTCTTCCTGCCCACACTCACAGTTTCCCTCCGCTGCGAAGGTATTTGGGAAGTATCTGGGCCTGAGGACCTCTGGGGTGATTCCGGTGCAATGAACTGCTAGAAAACGATCCAAAGCAGTGCAGACTGATGCACATTCCCTTTTATCATCTGAGTCAGATGCCACCAGCAGAAGGCTGATTTTCTTTTTTGCTGGTTCGAATTCTGTAGTTTCCACATCGGAGTGTTGCTTTTTTAAGACTTATGAAAGCATGCTCCACACCTTGTCCCTCTCAGATTCTGGAAGGCATTTCAGATTCTTAAACCTTGGGTGGAGTGCTGTAGCTATTTTTAGAAATCTGACATTGGTACCTTCTTTGCGTTTTGTAAAATCTTGATGAAAGTGTTCTTAAAAAGAACAACATGTGCTGCGTCATCATCTGAGACTGCTATAACGTGCAATATATGGCAGACTGTCAGTAAAACAGAGCAGGAGACATCCAATTCTCCCCCCAAGGAATTCAGTCACAAATTTAATTAATGCATTATTTTTTTAAACAAGAGTAACCAGCATGGAAGCATGTCCCCTGGAATGGTAGCTGAACCATGAAGGGGCATATGAATGTTTAGCATATCTAGCATATAAAAATACCTTGCAATGCTGGCTAGAAAAGTCCCATGCGAATGCCTGTTCTTACTTTCAGGTGACATTGTAAATAAGATGCCGGCAGCATTATCTCCCATATATGTAAATAAACTTGTTTGTCTTAGTGATTGGCTGAACAAGAAGTAGGACTGAGTGGACTTGTAGGCTCTGAACTTTGCCATTGTTTTGTCTTTGGGTGCAGTTACATAACAACAAAAATCAACATTTGTAAGTTGCCCTTTCACAATACAGAGATTGAACTATAGTACTTGTATGAGGTGAATAGAAAAATAATATTTCTTTTGTTTATCATTTTTACAATGCAAATATTTATAATAAAAATAATAATATAAAGTGATTTCTTTACACTTTGTATTCTGTGTTGTAATTGAAATCAATATATTTGAAAATGTAGAAAAACATCCAAAATATTTAATGAATTTCAATTGGTATTCTATTGCCTAACCATGCGATTAAAACTGTGATTAAATAGGATTAATTTGTAATTGCTATTAGTTACTCATGTGAGTTAACTGCGATTAATCAAGAGCCCTAATATTAAGACAACTAATATTAGTCAAAGCTGAAAACAAGCAGTTATCTGCATTAAAACATTATTTTTAAATCAGAGGCTGATGTTAAAATGTTAATGAATGAATGAATGGAATTTTATAAACCAACAAAATATTTATACATTATCTCTTTGATGAATCTGGTCCACAATCACATATTTAAGAGATGAGAATAATCCAACAGCCCTTAGTGGAAAAAAAAACAAAAACAAAAAAAAGTATTGAGAGACATACTTGGGAAGGGTTTATACACTCCATAGAATGAATTCATTGAGGGGGAAACTGTTAAGAAATATCTGAGTCTATTAATTTGCCATGTTAGATTTCAAAAGTAAATAATAATGAAATCACTATTTAAGGAAAAAAAACATATTTATATCAATCCATTCTTTCTTAAATTAAGGTGTCACTATAAATCACAAGTAGGAATATTGGTGTATGAGGAAAGTTGATAAATGAAAGATATTGACTGCAGAAGTGAATGGACTAAGGTTTCAAGACTACAGAAAGAAAATGAAGTGATACAGAAATAGCTAGGTAAAGAAATAAAGTTGTTAAAGAAGATAAAAAAAAGATGACGGTGATCGTTTGGACATGTGTTAAGAATGGACCTGAGAAAGATATATGGGGATATATACTTGAGTTCAAGGAACTCGAAATAGAGAAAGACTTAGGTTGCGTTGGATAGGTGAAAAATGACAGAGAACAAAAAGGTTTAAAGATGTACAGCCTTCATTCAAGACAGAAAGCGGTCGAAGGGTTTTATTCGTCCCCCAGTGTCTCTGCTAAGCTGATGGATGACAATGGAAAAAGGATGACGAATCAAACAATCCATGTGCAGTATTACTGATCTCCTGATAAATATGTGAACAAACAGATAATATGCTGTTTACCAGTGGTGGGCAACCTGCGGCCTGCAGGCCTCCACACGCAGCCCGTCAGGATAATCCGCTGGTGGGCCACAAGACAGTTTGTTTACATTGACCGTCTGCAGGTATGATCACCTGTAGCTCCCAGTGGCCATGGTTCACTGTTCCAGGCCAATGGGAGCTGTGGGAAGTGGCGCAGGCCACAGGGACGTGCTTCCCGCATCTCCCATTGGCCGGGAACGGTGAACCGCGGCCACTGGGAGCTGCGGGCATCTGTGCCTGCAGACCGTCAATGTAAACAAACTGTCTTGCGGTCCATCAGCAGGTTACCCTGATGGGCTCCGTGTGGCAGCCTGCAGGTTGCCCACCACTGCTGTATACCGATAAGTGCAGTAACTGAAAAATAAAATCAGAGTAGAGCCAGACGAAAAACGTAGATTTTTCTTTCTTCCATGATCAGGAAATATACATTATTTCCTATGACAGTAAGCCTTGGAAATACCCCAGAAAGTTTTGGCACACTTCATCTAAGCAGTAGGGTAGGGAATGTTTCCAATGTGACTCCACTTGCTTGGAAAAACAAGTAACGCTCATTAAATAGTTTCTCATTAGGGAGAACATATATGCACTGCCTTAATCATCTCATTTTTGATGCTCAGAAATTTAACATGCTTCTGATGAGAGATTATTCAGTTTCTAGTTCATACCAGTCAGGAGGCCTGTTGATACCCATATTCCTTCTATTCTTCAGTGACATAACTAAAGCTCCCCATCACATAAGGAAACAAACAGTAATTTTCCATAGTAGGGCAGGTTTAAAACAAAACCTCCATTTTCTATGAGGATATAGATTTTTTTTCTACAGAAGATTATATCATAATGCAGTTATATTTAAGCTGGTCAACTGATTAGTTGTAAAGCAGAAAATCCAACAAATGTAATCTGTTCAGTTCACAAATCATTTGGGATTTCAAATGAATATATTTGTTGTGCATGAGCACAATTCGATTAACAATTTTCAGCCCATGGGTTGTCTGAAAACTGCTTTCTTCTAGCATTCACTTTTCAGGATGTGAAACTGGTCACTCAAATCACAAAGCATGTACAAAACAGAATTCCTCTTCTTTGATGGGCACTCTGACCAGGTCACACGTCCAAATTTGAATTCCTCCATGAGTTCCTCTTGCTTCACCACATCAAGTTCAAGCTTCTTGTCCTCAACCGTCAAAGGCCTTCACAATCCATAAATACTCATCTACTCTTGCTTCTTACTGCATGTCCATTGACTCCTCAGCTCTGCCAGCCTCATCCATTCATTTGGCAAATTCTCACAAACATACTTGTATCTCTACCCACACTGCCCACTAGGTGTGGAACACCCTGCCTGAACCAATCAATAAGGCCACAACAACCTCTCAAGTCCCACCTCTGAAGTAACATCTATTAGAAATCAAACAATTTATTATGACTAGAGTGAGGAGCAAACAAAAATAGATGACATTTCACGGTCTATAATAATCAAGAAGAACATCGCAAGTTTATATCATAACAGGATATTCTTTCTTTCCTCCCTCATTTTTCATATGCCAGTGATGTTTTCATATCTTATGCTCTGTGTGGCAGGGATCATGACTGTGTGTGTAAGGCAGTCAGCTCATGCTTAAGTGCTTGCCTGAGTGGTGCTTCTGGCACTACTGTAATACAAAGGTTAGCATAATAAATAAAATAAAAATAATATTAATGAGAGCTATCATTTCTGCTCCCTGAGTAGATGACTGGGGAATAAGTGGGTGATGAAAAGTAAAAAAAAAAAAACAAAAAAAAAAACAGCAAATACTTTTGTTTGTTCACAAATACCTTTGCGCTAAATTGTGCCAGTCAGTCACAGGTCAGAATGAGGCAGGGGAGCAGCTGGGAGGAATGCTGCCACTGGTAGGTAAAACAGTTCTCTTAGGTGCCCAGTGTGCAGATGGAACAGCCTTTCTAATTCTAGCAGTCACTGTCTTTTGGGGAATGTGTCAATCTGGTGCAAACATGGGAGGGGCAATGCCCCTGCTTCCTCCCTGCCCCCTACTATCTTTGAGGCACCATGTGCTCTCAGAGCAGGGAGGGAACACTCCTTGCATTCTACTTATTGCAGAGACTGCAATTCTGCCTAGTTCTAACATAGGGTTAGGGAAACTGGGCACAGAGACTAAAAGGTGGGATTTTCAACAGCACTTAAGTAATTTAGGAATATAAATCCCATTGCAGGCAGACAGCTAGCCGGATTGGAAAGAGAGCCTAAATAGGAGTTAGGCACCTTAGGTTCTTATTGGAATTTTCCAAGTGCCTAAGCATGTATCTGTATCTTTAGACACCTAAATGTATTCATTTGTAAAAGCTGATACATGTTTTTGAAAATCCCACCCTGAGTGACTCCGCCACGTTCAGACAAGAAGTAATCGGCAGAGCCAGGAATTGAAGCCAGATCTTCAGATTACTGATCCAGTGCCTTAATCACAAGACTATCCTTTTAGAATTTAAATAAGTATTTCTGAGCACTGGATTTGCACTATTCTAATTTGACCCCCTCTATTGTTTGCTAAACTTGTATACTCACTGTTGGGTTGGGGGGCAGGGAGGGGATCATATTGGTTTTTTTTTTTTTTTTTTTTTGCAAAATGGAAAACTTTTACAACTCTTAAAGACTTTGAAATCTCATATTACAGAAAAAATCACTCTCTTTATGTTCAATTTTTAATTAGTTTTTCCCTCCTTCTTCTAATTACATCTATCCAGGTGTGTTTGCTGTATTAAAGTTATATAATACTTCAGTAATCCCAACAGATAAGATCATTAGGATCAGTAAACATGCAAGTTGTGCAAGTTCACACAAATTTATATCAGATACAAATTTAATTAGATATGGAAACACAGATTCTTTACTCAACTTCTCCAGTTTGGTCATTTAAGATTATGCAAACTCTTTCATGGAACAAGCTGCCTAGGAAAGTTGTGGAATCTTCTTCACTGAAGGTTTTCAAAAAGAGGCTGGACAGTCATCTGTCATGCATGGTTTAGACACAAGAAATCCTGCATCTTGGTGGAGGTTAAGACTAGATAACCCTTGCAGTCCCTTATAACGCTATGTTTCTAGTGTATTCTATGTACAACAAAGAATAACCAGATCAGTTTGGAGAATAAGCACAATCTAGGGCCAGTATTTTCTTTTTTAGATAACATTCTCATGTACTGTATTTCAGTCAATAAGCATGGAGGTGACTGTTTGTTTGTTTTTTAAATCGGCCAGTCACATAATCACAATCAATATTGGCACTGTATAAAAAAAATAGCTTGAACACAAAACACAAAAAGGAATAGTCAGGTGTGGAACGGGGTAGGAGGGAATAAGTAGTGTCTTCTTCATGTAATGGACTTTCCCTCCCCCACTAGCTGAGTTGCAGGTGGTGTGTGGAATACTGTCTCACTATATTCCTCCTGTTAGCTCTACTGTTACAATAAAAGGAGTTGAGAGTATGCACAGAGAGCAAATATTGACTCCCACATTTGCACAATCACGTCAGACTAAATAAAAAAAACTCTGCAAGCCATTTGCAACATCTTGTTTTGATATTAGAGGTGGCCTGACAAACTCCTGCCCTGAGTCCCTAACACAAAATTTTCCAGAAACATTGAGCCAGATCTAGACTTAAGGCTAAATTGTACCCCTTTCTTCCTCAGTTGGGCAGGGAGAGTAAGGCCTTTCTCATTATGTCCTGCTGGCCAAGTAAGATTTACCAATGCATGGATCTTAGTTCTGGGTGTAGGGAGCAACACAGGAGCTGCTCTCCCCACACTTTTGTGAACAAAGTTGCAAGAAGGGGCAGTGAGTAAAAGGGAATGGGTGGAGCCAGTGCTCTCCCAACCCACATCATCTCTGGAGAGAGTAAGTGGCCAGGCACAAGTGGGAAGAAAATAGCATCCTTCCAGGGGCTGCAGGAACTGCAGCAAGAGGGCAGGAAAGGAGACACTGTGTCTTTGAGGAATAATTCCTCATGGAGCTACTTCAAAAGCAGTAGGGCTTGTGAACTGCCAGTTCTCTAGGAAAAAGTAGTCCTTAGTGACTGGCTCTTATCTCTATAATGGGGTGAACCAAAATACCAGCTTCAAAAAGCCTTAATTATGTGGAAGGTCAGATTAGGATACAGGTTTTGTGGTTTAAGACATTTTTCTAGCTTTTCATTTAATGTATTTTTAATATATGTAAATATCTAAAAACTGTTCTTGCCTTTCATGGTCACATATACCTGAAGCTAGAGAAAGAACACAAGAACAGCCATACTAGGTCAGACCAATGGTGCAGCTAGCCCAGCATCCTGTCTTCTGATGCCAATTCCAGGTGCTTCAGAGGGAATGAACAGAACAGGTAATCATCAAGTGATCCATCTCCTGTCC
The DNA here is from genome assembly GCF_015237465.2 of Chelonia mydas. Taxonomy (NCBI): domain Eukaryota; kingdom Metazoa; phylum Chordata; order Testudines; family Cheloniidae; genus Chelonia; species Chelonia mydas. The sequence goes on from NC_051245.2 coordinate 104,739,274, forward strand.
TAGTTTCTGGCAAACAGAGGTTAGGCACGCTCAGAGCATGGTGTTGCATCCCTGCCCATCCTGACTAATAGCCATCTATTGACCTATTCTCCAGGAACTTATCTAGTTCTTTTTTAAAACCTCTATAGTTTTGGTCTTCACAACATCCCTTAGCAAGAAGTTCCACAGATTGACTGTGTGCTTAGTGAAGTACTTCCATTTTGTCTATTTTAAACCTGCTGCCTATTCATTTCATTGGGTGACCCCTAGTTCTTTTCCTTATTTACTTTCTCTACACCAGTCAACATTTTATAGACCTCTGTCATATCCCCCTCCCCCCTTTAGTCATCTCTTTTCCAAGCTCGAAAGTCCCAGTTCTTTTACTGTCCCCATATGTAAGCTGTCCCATACCCCTAATCATTCCGGTTGCCCTCCTCTGTACCTTTTCTAATTCCAATACGTCTTTTGTGACATGGGGCAACCAGATCTGCATGCAGTATTCAAGATGTGGGCATACCATGGATTTATATAGTGGCATTATGATATTTTCTGTTTTATTATCTATCAGTTTCCTAATTGCACCTAACATTAACTTTTTTGACTCCCACAGCACATTGAGCAGATGTCATTAGAGAACGATCCACAATGACCCCTTTCTTGAGTGTTAACAGCTGATTTAGACCCGGCGTTTTGTATGTATAGTTGGGATAGTTTTCCAACATGCTGTACTTTGCATTTATCAACATTGAATTTCATCTGCCAATACAAGGTATTGTATTAATCAGATAAATTCATATAAAAAACGCTACATGCTAAGGGACACGTCTAGCACTGGAAGAAAATACTTTCTGTGTGAGAGTGCATAAGTTTGAAGATCAATAATACAGAAAAGCTACCAATTAAATGATGCTAAACAAAACAGCAGGTTGCACATTGTCCGAAATCTTGTTAACTTTACAGGTGTGTTAACCCTGTGATAAAATCAGAATGGAAATATGACTGAAAGTCACTCATTAAGCCTCCAACATGCGCTCATACATGAAAGACTATATGATGTGAATTTTCTACTAAGCTGCTTGAAGGGATCATTAAGAAAAGGATTTCTCTTAAAGAGCAGGATCAATTAGAGTTGGCCCAGCACAAAGTTTAAATTCATTAGAGCATGAGTGCTTTCTTCATCTGCAATTGCTTGCTGTGAGGATTAATCTCAGTATACAATAGACACACTGGTAAATGTAACAGACTAAAACTTGATACTTATTAAACTCAAAGTTACCAAAAGAAACATCTAATTGGTACTTTACCTCTCTTAACCTCAGTGACCCATCTATCCCTGTATACAAGGAATAACTCCCACAGATATTGATGTACAAAGTGACTAGGTTTCTAAAATACCAAAAGCGAATGTCAGAACTTCCTATATCTACTTGTCATTAGGGAAATTATTATGAGAGCTGGTTGGGAATTTTCCACCGGAATAATTTTCCAATGAAAAGTGCCCCTTTTGCAAAATTGAAGTTTCCTACAGGAAAAATTCAGTTTTGCTAGAAACCTCTGATTTTCTGTCAGGAAAAATTAAAATGATGGCTGCTTTGGAAGATCCTTGTCAATTTTATTTTGTGCCTGCAGGGGAAAAGGAGAATCGAGAAATGACTTCCAGATTGGCAGGTGGCAACCAAAAAATTCCATTTAAGTTCTCCTGAAATGACATTTTTCTATAAATCCATTCCTGTAAAAAAATTGTGTTCTTATACTATTTGTCCCAGTACTGGGTAGATTTCTCTTCTCAGAAATGGGGTTGTATTTTTGTTTTTTAACCAGGAATGGATTTTTGTTTTGTGGACAGCTCTATTTCTTCCTCATAGCTGTTGTTCACGAGACAGACATGTAACTATTAATTTAGTAAACCAGAGAATTATTTAAGGACACAAATAATTAGCGCTATATCAATGTGGCTGGAGAAAAAAAATCTTCAATGAGTTAAAGGGCAACAAAAATTATTAGGGGTATGGAATGGCTACCGTATGAGGAGAGATTAATAAGACTGGGATTTTTCAGCTTGGAAAAGAGATGAATAAGGGGGGATATGATTGAGGTCAATAAAATAAGGACTGCTGTGGAGAAAGTAAATAAGGAAGTGTTTTTTACTCCTCATAACACAAGAACTAGGAGCCACTAAATGAAATTAATAGGCAGCAAGTGTAAAAACAAACAAAAGGAAGTATTTTGCACACAACACACAGTCAACCTGTGGAACTCTTTGCCAGAGGATGTGGTGAAGGCCAAGACTATAACAGCATTCAAAGAAGAACTAGATAAATTCATGGAGGATAGGTCCATCTATGCCTATTAGCCAGGATGGGCAGGGATGGTGTCCCTAGCTTCTGTTTGCAAGAGCTGGGAATAGGCAACAGGGAATGGATCACTTGATGATTACCTGTTCTGTTCATTCCCTCTGCGGCACCTGGCATTGGCCACTGTCGGAAGACAGGGTACTGGGCTAGGTAGACCTTTGGTCTGACCCAGTATGGCCATTCTTAGTTCTTAATACTAAATTTCTTGATGGGAATGAATGACCACATGTATTTTAGATGTAGGTGAGCAGGTTTTGATAAAATAAAAGGCATGCAAGCTAGCCATTAATCTCTCCTCATTTTCAGTCTTACAATTTGGCCTAATCTGGGTGAGTTTTCATTAGGTCAGCAAAAAGCCTCTATCTAACCCAGGACTATCCTGCTGTCAAGTTTCAAGATCCTGCTCCCAAACCCATAGATACTTGATCTGTTCAAATAAGTGGTTGATTTTTTTTATTTTTTTATTTATTTTTTAACATGGGGAAAAATAGGTCATTTTCCAAACCTTGTTTTCAGAAATAGTTTTTGGTAAAACTTCCCAACACACTTCAGTCTGAGACAGAGAGCAAGCATTAAAAATTTCATGCCAAATTGTTCATGACAGGAAAAAATATGAGTAACTGAAAGTATGGTCTTATAATTGAAAGCGTTAGGCAACCCCAGTTCTGCCTAAAATTTCATTTAATCGTTATCCATTTCTTTCATCCTAGTTCATGTGTATGTGCACATTTCTCAGTGTTTTTCACCAGCATAGCAGAACATGCCTCATTGTATATTTACAGCTATTTCTTTTCTCAAGCTTAGAGATACATAACATCAAGCACTACTTCTATGGCAAGTTTTGTGGCATCAGACCTATTGGTTATCATCAGGGTAGCAAAATCCATACTCAGCCTACTGAAGTGTTGATGGGTACTGTTAAGTTTCCTTCCCCACTCTGAACTCTAGGGTACAGATGTTGGGACCTGTATGAAAACCTCCTAAGCTTACTCTTACCAGCTTAGGTTAAACTTCCCCAAGGTACAAATTATTTTACCCTTTGCCCTTTGATTTCCACTGCCACCACCAAACTTCATCTGGGTTCCTGAAAAAATGGAGTTTGGACACGTCTTTCCCCCCAAAATCCTCCCACCCCTTGCACCCCACTTCCTGGGGAAGGTTTGGTAAAAATCCTCACCAATTTGCATTGGTGACCACAGACCCCACACCCTTGGATCTTAGAACAATGAAAAAGCATTCAGTTTCCTTACAAGAAGACTTTTAATAGAAGTAAAAAAAAGAATCACCTCTGTAAAATCAGGATGGTGAATACCTTACAGGGTAATCAGATTCAAAACATAGAGAATCCCTCTAGGCAAAACCTTAAGTTACAAAAAAGACACACAGACAGGAATATTGATTCTATTCAGCACAGCTATTTTCCCAGCCATTTCAAGAAATCATAATCTAACACATACCTAGCTAGATTACTTACTAAGTTCTAAGACTCCATTCCTGTTCTGTCTCCGGCAAAAACATCACACAGACAGACCCAGACCCTTTGTTTTTCTCCCTCCTCCCAGCTTTGGAAAGTATCTTGTCTCCTCATTGGTCATTTTGGTCAGGTGCCAGCGAGGTTGCCTTTAACTTCTTAACCCTTTACAGGTGAGAGGATTTTTCCTCTGGCCAGGAGGGATTTTAAAGGGGTTAACCCTTCCCGTTATATTTATGACAGGTACAAGTGAACCTTCATTGGATTGTTGTCCAATGTAGTGACATTATAGGACAGTGATGTTAGAATCACCCATTCTTCATTGCATCTTTGTGAGAGACAGAACATTTTTTCCTCTGAGAATATTCAATATTTATATAAATATGCAAAAAAAACCTGATCAATGAAAAGCAGTGATTGGTCAGAATTTCAAATGATGATCCAAGCATTTTGCAACTTACCCAATGTTACCTGTCTAGAAACTGAGTGGGAACCCTCATGTGATCAGTCTCCCCCATGGCATCTCCAGTCATTTCTGGTTGTAGATCAACTGGAAATACTGGATCAAGAGAAGATCTTTTCTTATAGCATTTCAGAATTTCTACTTTAGTTCACAACCAAGGAAGCAGAGAGGCACTTTTTTTTTTAAAAAAAGTAAGCTGTCAGAACATTTTTGAGTTTTCAAAGTTATTTTATTTGAGGCGATTTTGACTTTTTGGATGAAGGTTAGGTTATTTTTAAATTGTAGCCATGCCAAGTCATCTATCCCTCTTCAGAATCATTCTATGACCAAAACAAATCGTAAAAGGACAACATACAGATCGAAACGCAGCACACAGTGGCAATGAGGATCACAACAGTGAGAGAGAGCGTGAAATAATCATCTTTAAGAAGAGGCTACAGTCCTCAGATAGACCATGCGTGATAAGTTAGATTTCAATGCATCTTTGGTCCCTTCTTTGAATTTGTTATTTTTACTCTGAACTGAATTATTTTTACTCTGAACTGAAGGGGTGACTGATTATGATCTGAGAAAATTTTCCAGTATATCCCTATGGTGAAATGTTACTTTTTTCCCCTAAGTAAAATGTTCCTGTTTTCTTATTATGGGACAACTGCTTTCACAGTTACCTAGAAAGTTTGTTTTTAAACAGACATTTGAACTTAGCCCACCCATTTTTTTGTATTTTCTCAAAATCGTGGAAGTGTAACATTTTTCCTGGACCAGGGCACCTATAAGAGTGTTTTCATTCAACTGTGTTTAGAAGTACAAAGATGCTTTGAGTTGTCACAGCTAAAATCTTTCAGCACATCATAGAGCTAGATTTTACTGGAGGCAAAGCCCTGCACAAGGTTTTGTGCATTAACTGTACCACCTCAAGAGGCCTGGTAACTCAGGCACACCTCTGAGTCACATTTATTTCTCTGCTTACTCCTTTCTCCCATGGGGATAGTAATTGACTTGTGGCCTAAACCAATCCTGGCCTGTATCAGCAGTAAATGTTTACCCATCAACTCCCTTGCTATCTCTGCTACTATGGCCAGTATGTGAGATGGTGTGACCAAAGCTCTGCCACTCCCTAGCTGTCATCTCCAGGCAAGGAGTAAGTGGATGGAGCAGTGCCACTTATTTCTGTGCCCCCAGATCCAAGGTCTAGATGGCCTGAGCAGGGCGAGAAGGAGGGTTTTTTTACTCTTAATTCCCTTGCACATGCATGTAGTCTGAGTCACAATGTAGTCCTTAGTGAATCTCTCCCATTTTCAAACATATAGTACAATGGAGAACTGTACTTTCCAAGTTCACTGTCCAAGAGACATATCTTGCAAGTTATGAGGAGTTAACTATTGTATATTTTAAGGACTTAAAAGCTGCATTTGAAGAACATGCTTCTATGACATGTCAGTGACACAGATTTCCTGGAAGCTGTGTCTTTATAGGAAGAAGCAAAAGAGTGAACAGGAGGTGGGAAAATGATTGGATCATTTCTATTAAATTCAATTCAATTAAACAAGAACAGGTGCTACATCAAAAGCATGGCAGCGCTGATTCATTTTCTTGCAGTTAATGAGCTTAGTTTTCATCGAGATTTTGAGAAACCCGACCTGGCCATTCATCTGCTGAGCTGTGCTCAAAATGATTTAAATTTGCCATGCAGAAAGAGCCAAAATTAGGAAAAATTGTTTATACAATTTTCCAAAGTGCATACATACAAAACAAAGTTATTAACATAATGAAAGAAATGGTTGTAGAATAAATTGTGGACACAACCTGCAAAACAGATGTAGTATTTCCCCCCCTCCCCCCCCACTTGAAATGTGATAAAACAAGCTATAAGAGCCATATGATCCAATCTTCCCTTACACATTACGTTGAAAGTCAATTCAGAGCAAGGTATATGGAGAGCTTTTCGAATTGGATAAAGTATTAGAGCTGCAGCATGCTGTTTGTCCCACTGGTGAGCTCAAGTGAACAAGCCCCTCCAGGCGTCAAATTCTAGATCAAAAGCGGTCATTCATCTAACTGGTTTGGTCTTTGTTCTAACAACTCTGTGTGTGTGTGAGTGTGAGTGTGAGTGTGAGTGTGAGAGAGAGAGAGAGAGATGGAGGGGAAGACGTCAATGAGGAAAAGGGAGGTAAGAGGCAGGGCTGTACATTATTTCCATTTATGATTTATACTGTGGTAGCACCCAAAGTCATCAGTAATATAGGCACCCCACAGTGCTTGAACTACACAACTGTATAGGAAAAGAGGGTCCCTGCCCTCCAAAGAATTTACATTCTATGAAGCTGAAAACAGAACTTGTAATGCTTTCTCCATCAACTTTGATTATCTTCATCCAGCCTGGATATACATGGAGATGTTTACATAGTATTCAAGTGATCATGGGTTTAAGTGGTTGTCCCTCAATTTCTTCCCACACCAAAATAAGGGGTATTTTAGCAAAACAATCAACCAACCATAATACCCTGCAGAATTTGCTTAGCTTGGTGAAGAACTTTGGTCGGCATGCAATCTAAGATAGTAAAATGAGAGATGAAATCTCATGTTTTAGGGAATAAAACGGTTGTCCAGGGGTGGAATTAGGAAGTAATTCCCATATTATAAAGATTTGCATAATAGACCAGGTAAATTATTGGGGAGAATGGGCCTCTTTCCTTCAAAGCTTTGAGTATTGGTTAATGATGGTGAAAGAACTCTAGATGAGATGAACCAATAAACTGATCCAGTATGGTGATTTGGTCATTCTTGTGGCAAATCCCACAACTGCTACAGTAGTTTTTTTATAGTTTGGGGCAAAAAACTTTGTTCACGGTTTATGTACGTATTATACTCTCTCAAATTCATGTAAACCAGATCATTCTCCCTGCCATGGCCTATTGTTTTTCTAAACAGAGTAAGAATTTTGATGAAGCAAAAGAAACACAAAAGTCCCATTGTGTGTTTTGCTGTAGAAGGTTTCAAAGTAGCAGCCGTGTTAGTCTGTATCTGCAAAAAGAAAAGGAGTACTTTGTGGCACCTTAGAGACTAACAAATTTATTTGAGCATAAGCTTTCGTGAGCTACAGCTCACTTCATCGAGCTCATGAAAGCTTATGCTCAAATAAATTTGTTAGTCTCTAAGGTGCCACAAGTACTCCTCTTCTTTTTGCTGTAGAAGGTTTTCAAAGATTAGGAAAATTCCCAGAGTGTCCAGTGCCAACCTTTATATTTCCCTTTTCAGTTCACTATTAAAAAAATTAAAACTCAGTCCTATAAGTATCATTCAACTTTTCATTCTGAAAAATTGTACCCAGATTTTATTGTTGTCTTGCTATTTGTAATATCTGTCCATTAATAGACCTAAAGTTAAGCTTGCTTCTCATGGTAAATTGGTTTTGTATTCTGCACGGAGAAATTCAAAAGACAGAAATAAAATCTCATCCTATGAGGACGGTTCTCGTGTCTATCTGTTGTGATTTAGCTGGCTGTTCCCTTGATCTTCTGTGTTAGTTTAATTACATAAATGAAATACCCTAATCCCTCAGCAACTTCACAAAGTAGTAATTACTGATACAAAAAACATTGCAATGGACCCAGGGCCACCTTGGATTTCACAGTTTTCATTACAGTACACACCATAGCCAAGGTATCAGTGACAGTGGGATTAGCCTGTTGCATCACCGTTGAAATGGTTGCAGCAAGCTACTAATGTGCACACAGCTACGTGAAGTTGTTCCAGAAATTTCCTCCTTACAGAGACCAGTTACCTTCAAACTCACACTGATTGACCATGGAAATGATCCCACAAATAGGAATTTCTCCCCTCAAAATCTATGGTAATAAGAAATGGGGAAAAAATAATGTAGATTCTCAGATACTTCTTAAAGTGATCCCTCACATCTTGATGGTCTAAAAAAAGCCTGAACTTTCATGATGCCTTTGTGAATTTTTAAAATTATTTATCTTGAACTCAGCGGAAGGTTTTATTTTTATTTTTCACATCTCCATTTTATATATTGTCCATTTTGAATTTCAACTCTAATAAGCTGTCTTCCAAATCTACTTATAACTGGACTTGGATGACACATTTTAAAAGTTTTTCCACATCTTAATACAATCTGTACCTCAGTCTTTATCCATGCAGTTTTTACTCTCCCTATTTGATTTCTGCATTTTTCTTCTTCTCAAAAGTATATAAACCACTTGTATCTCAGATATGGTATTCAGAAATAGTCTCTAGGCTGATTATAGGTTTAAAGTTTTCTTCTTTGCCCTTCACCTTCTTTTAAAGAATTTTCCTCATAGTTTAAAATATGCCCTTTAAAGTTACTCTCTCCCAGATGTTTTCAAGTAGAAAAAAAATACATGTAGTGCCCCCTCTCCAGCCGTTTACCTTCTTTAATGCCAATCAGTTTACAGGTTTTGATGGACAGGTCTGGGTTCTTCTAGGGATCCCGCCACCCACTCAGCAGGGTGTATCTTCTTTATTTTTTCCTATGAGTTTATTTGGCGGTGTCTCCACCCCCCCTTGCTCCTTCCTGGCAGGGTCACCAGGGCAACTTGGGAGGAAAATTCTAACCACAGGGTAATCCCCACGTATTTGCCAGATAATTGGAGACTTCCAAGAACTAACACAAACAAACACAATAATTATATTAAACAGGAGACAAATATAACATAACAGGGTAAAACACTATTTTTAGGTTCACCAGTGCCCATGCTGCTAATACCTGTGGACTTTCCCCAGTCACGTGACGTGATGTAGCAAAAGTAAGATCAGTGTCCCATTGGTACGCATAGTTTTTTGGGCTCTTGATGACTTATGACCACAAAATTCTTCTCTGCAGTGGTTTAGCAGTGTGGCTGACTGGGTTCAGTACAGCCCAAAGAACTCAACATTCGGAGAAGGTGGTAAATCCCGCCACAGGTTTAATATGCAGCAGGTTATAAAATCCCCAAACCCTTACTCCCTGGCTTGAGGACACAGTTCAGGGAGTAGGCAGGGCTGGCCTTACCATGAGGCAAACTGAGGTGGCCACCTAAGGTGCCAGACTGTGTGTGTGGCGGAGGGGCGGGGCACACTAGGACCCAGAGTGTAGAAAATTGTGTCTGCTGCTGGTGCATATGTATTCTCTCTGCTCTAGATCCACAGAGATGGTGGAGTGCTGTGCTGGAGGAAGGAGGGCACAAGAGACATAACAGGCAGGCAGGAGAAAAGGTGAGAGGGAAATAACAGAAAGCAGCAGGAGCTGCAGGGAGAGAGAGGAGGAGGAGGAGCCTCTGATGTACCTCTCTAGCACCCCCAGGAGCCTGGACTGATTAACACCAGCTTCTCAGGGAGCTTCCTGTTTCCTGCTGCTTCCCTGAACCCACTTGAGGAGAACAGGCAGTCAACTGAAGTAGTAGGAGCCAGTTAGGCCCTTAACATGCTGATATCTGCCCTCACTCAGGCCCTGCTACCAGCCTGCTTATTTGTGCCCTTCAACTGAGTGTTGAGAGCCACTATAGGTGGCACAGAACAGCAGTCATGAGAGAAAGAAGAAAACACCACTCTGGGCAGCATTCAGAAAAAAAAAGAAAGAAAAGCTTCCTTTGCTGTTTAAGCAGGAAGGAGCTCACCTGAGATACATAGACACAGATGTTCACGGCCAGCCTTCTGGCTCCAGTAAGGATGTGCTAGATCTTCCAGTTAGTCAGAGTGCAGGTGACCTGGCAGCTACTGCAGCATCCATATTTCCATCTCAACGGGATGTAACCATGCACATTCCTGAAGAAAAGTGTAGATCCGAGAAGAGTGTGGTGGAGGCGCAAGAAACAGCTGCTGCTGAGTTTAGTTCCTTAAGTCTAAATGATCCAGGACTTGATCCACTTGAGCAGTAGCCTGAGAGACTTCCTTGTACTGCATGGACCACAGCAAGTGAAAAAATTCATATTCCCCAAAGACAATGAAAATAGAAATTTCCGTCCAATACATTACTGGCGTGAAATCCCCAATGGTGACAAAGTGGAGAGGCCAAACACACAGAACACTGCACACTGTTTTTCTTGCAAACTCTTCCAGTCTAATATTCCAGCCACACTGCGTTCTATAGGAACAAAGGACTGGAAAAATCTGGTTAGAAATCTGGCATGCTCTGAGAAGGCAGCAAATCACCAGAGAGCATTCCGTAGGTGGAAAGAGCTTGAGATGAGACTAAGGTTAGAGGCCACCATAGATGATCAGCATCAAGAGAAGATTGCATCAGAGTCTCTTTATTGGCAAAATGTTCTGAAAAGGCTCATTGCCATTGTGAGAATGCTTGCTACCCGAAACCTAACACTGCATGGCACTTCAGATCAGCTGTATGTGTCAAACAATGGAAATGTCCTTAAAATTGTGGAGCTGATGGCTGAGTTTGATGCTGTACTCCAGGAGCATCTAAGAAGAATCACCACCCAAGAAATATACACACACCACTACCTTGGAAAAACAATTCAAAATGAGATCATACAGTTACTGGCAACAAAAGTGAAACAGAAGATTGATTTTAATGGTGCACTTTGTGACAACAGAACTTAGTGAATGGTGACTGTCAGAGAACATTTTCTAGAATTTATTGACTTTGATGATACTACAGGAGCTGGTATGACAAATGTGCTGCTTAAAAAGCTGGAAGACACAGGAATTCTGATAGCTGACATGAGAGATCAGAGCTACGATAATGGTGCCAACATGAGACGAAAGAACAGAGGAATGGAGACACGGATCTGAGAGTTAAACCCTCAAGCTTTTTTTGCCCCAGGCAGGTCTCATTCATTGAACTTGGTGGTCAGTGATGCAGCATCAGCTTCTAGTGAGGCTGCTGAATTTTGTAATGTAATTCAAAGCATCTATGCATTTTTGTCTGCATCAACTCATTGATGGCAAATTGTGAAGCAACATCTGGGAACATCCTCTCTGACACTGAAACCACTGAGTGCAGTGGTTTGAGCATTGGCCTGCTAAACCCAGGGTTGTGAGTTCAATCCTTGAGGGGGCCATTTAGGGATCTGGGGCAAAAATTGGGGATTGGTCCTGCTTTGAGCAGGGGGTTGGACTAGATGACCTCCTGAGGTCCCTTCCAACCTTGATATTCTATGATGGGAAAGTCAAGTGGAGGCAATAAAGCCTAACACACACCAAACTGGGAAGATAGATGATGCCATAGAAGATAAAAAATGTTATGACAGGAACTGTCTGTGGGAGAACAGTGGCAGAGGGAAATGGGAGCACCAGAAACATACATAACTTCAAATTTGTGTGGCTTAGTGTTGTGGCATCACATACTGTTTGAAATAAATGTTGTAAACAAGAGACTCTAAGGTGTTGACCTTGATATATCTGGAGCAATGGAACAACTGGACAAAGCAAAGTCATACCTACAGTCTTACCAGTGAGATGAGGGATTTCAAAATGTTTTGAAGAGTCCAGAGAAGTTGGCAGAGGAACTTCACACTGAAGCTATTTTCCCACCCATTCAAGAACACAAGAGTCACTGAAGAAGACAAACTTTTGATCACAAGGCATGGGATAATCCCATAAGAGACCCCAAACAACAATTCAAAGTTGAATTCTTTAACCAGGTGCTAGATTTCAGCTGACTGTATTGCACAAAGTGTTTCATGCAGCTCAAGGAACACAGCAGTATATTTGGGATGTTGTGTGATATTCCAAAACTCCTTACTATACCTGAAGAAGACATACACCAGCAATGCAAGGCACTAGAGACAGTGTTGACACATGACGACATGCGCGATATTGATGTGAGTGATTTAGATGATGAACTGAAAGCCCTTTCAAAGATACATTTCAGCAGGATCAACTCCAAAGGCTGTTCTGGAATATATGTGCACAAATAGGAGGACCACCCTCTTTCCAAATGCTTCTGTTGCGCTGTGCATACTTCTAACACTTCCTGTAACAGTTGCCATTGGAAAACCTAGCTTCTCCAAGCTGAAGTTAATAAAACCACATCTATGCTCCACAATGACACAGGAGAGGCTGGTCGGCCTTGCAACCATCTCAATAGAGCCCAGACTGTGGACCTTCAGGAAGCAGTTCAAATCTTTGCAACTAAGAAGGCACGGAAAGCACCACTTTGATTATTCAAACAGAGAAAAATGCCACTGTTTACTATGCAGACAAGAAAAGTTAAGTTTGCTGTTCAGGCATTTGAATGTTAAGTGTTATTTAAAATTTTTGAACAAGGCATTTAAAGTGGTTAGTTCTCCTTTATTTGAGTAGGTAGCAGAGCAGTACCATGAGAGGAGAAGAACAGGAAGAAGGGAAAATTGAGACCTTTCAAAGTTTTGGCCCAAGCGAGGAGGGCATGGGGACTTCATTTGAGCTCCCCGCCATAGGTGCCAAAATGTTGTGGGCCAGCCCTGGGAGCATGGGGTCCCCAAAACAAATTCCCTGACCGACTAACTAAAATATGGTGCACTCACAAACTCCATGAATGATCCTCAGGTTCAGAGAGGACTCTGGACTCCTCAGTGACTACAGAGGGGTTGATCTCTGCTGGCAGGGATCCTCTTCAGGCAGGAATCAGGCTTCGGTCCCAGGATTTCCCCTCACCATAAAGGGGTGCAGGGCTCAAGGTGCAGATTACACAACTGTACTAAAATCCAAACTGTTGTCTCCTAGCCCAGCATCCAAACACAAAACATACACACAGCAGGCAGCAGCCCTGAACTAGCAGACAAAGCAGAGCAGACCATGTGGTGACTGGTCTCACCTAGGGAACTGGAGGGCAAACTCAGCCTGGCTGAGGAAGTTTCCCTGCAAAACTCTACAAACTGGGAGTCATCAGTGGAGAGGGAAAAGTCCAGCTGAGGTATCTTGCTTTCAGGTCCCTAGAGATCAGTTCTCAGGGGGAACCCTGCATGCAGGACTGGGACTTACCAGCTCCCCACACAGCCAGTCAGGCCCTTGCTCTGGCTGGCTCCAGACTGACTCAAAAATGGCTTCTCCCCTTTCCTGAACTCCCTGGGAGGGGTATCTCACTCCTTATTGGTTGCCAGGCAGACTCTGAGTTTGCCTTGGCTCCCCCTCCCTATCAGGGACACTGTGCCTCTCCCTGAGCTGCCAGCAGACAGAGCCCCAGGAATCTAGGTAATCTCCTTGGGGGTTACATACAGTACCATTCAACAATTTCTGATTACAATGATTGTTCTACTGAATGTTGTCTCAAAGTGCCAAACTTTTCCAACTCATAGACTTTCAGGTCAGAAGGGGTCATCATGATCATCTAGTCTGATCTCCTGCACATTGTAGGCCACAGAATGTCACCCAGCCACCTAAGTTAGACCCCTAACCTCTGGCTGAGTTACTGAAGTCCTCAAATCATGACTTAAAGACTTCAAGTTCCAAAACATCCACCATTTACACTAGTTTAAACCTGCAAGTGACCCAAGACTCATGCTGCAGAGGAAGGCACAACCTCCCCCACCCCACACACAAGTACTCTGCCAGTCTGACCCAGGGGAAAATTCCTTCCTGACCCCAAATATCAGTTAGATCCTGAGTATGTGAGCATGACCCACCTGCCAGAGACCTGGAAAAGAATTCTCTGTAGTAACTCAGAGCCTTCCCCATATAGTTCCCCACACCTTCTGGTGAAGGTACTTGCTGCTAGCAGTCACAGATCGGCTACATGCCATTGAAGGCAGTCTCATCATACCATCCCCTCCATAAACTTACCAAGCTCAGTCTTGAAGCCGGTTAGGTTTTTTGCCCCCACTTCTCCCCTTAATTTTCAATAAACATTTCTTCCTGTCACTGCTTTCCACCTAGCCAATGTTTGCTTCCTCTCTCTTTCCAATGGTGACTGTCTGGCATTAGGCACTAGAGGAGAAATCCTGGCCCCACTGAAATCAGTGGGAGTTTTGCCACTGATTTCAGAGAGGCCAGCATTTCACCTTTTTAGTCTGCAAACCTCATTGGCTTCACATGTACTTACAACAAGGAAGTTAGAAAATGCCCCAGTGAGTTCACTATTTGCTGAATTTCCCATGGTCCTCATGAAGTCTCTTCAGGAATGTTTATTGCTTAGCATGGAACACTGAAGCAGCTTAAACTCCCCCCAATCCAGTGTACTGATTCTTAATGTGTAAGGTGAAAAATATATAGTTGTGAGTAGCTGGCATATAGGGGTAAGTATATTTCACCTGAGAATCATTGTCTCAGGGCTCCAAGAGCTTCAGTGCTGAAACCTACACTGCTTCTGACCATTTTCCTTCTTTCCATTCCCGCACATTGTCTTTCTCCTTGTAGCTTGTTCTCTTACTTCCTGCTTCCCTTGTGTAGTCCTCCCCTCCCCATCTTATAGCTTCATCTTCTTCTTTTAATCATCCTCAGAAGAGTAGGGTAATGAAACCGCTCCCCATGATATATTGCCAACTCTGTTAACAGAAAGTGCTCTCCTCACCACCACAGCATTGTACATTGTTACTTTTCCTACTTATCCAGCCTAGTCTCTTATTGCCTTCTCTCCATCTACCCCCTCTGCTCTGCCAATGACGTCCCATTCACCTACTTTCCATTTCAACTGTATCCATGCTTCTCCCCTCACCCTCATTCTGGCCTTTATACAAGGAGTTTCTTCTCAACTGGTTGACAGAGCCTCCCTTCATTTAATTCACTCCTTAAGATCCACTTCTGCCATGACACAATCAAGCTAATGTTTGTGTAGCTGTGTTGGTGCTGGGAGGCAGAGAGGATGGGGGGAAGAGCGAGTGTGCATGCACAGAGGAGTAAAATATATTTTATTGGACCAACTTCTTCCGATGGGAGACAAGCTTTCAAGCTTACACAGAGATCTTCAGCCTTACCTAAGCCTTGAAAGCTTGTCTCATCTCAGAAGTTGGTCCAATAGAAGATAGAGAGAGGGTAAGAAAGGTACTAAGTAACCAACTAAGACATTCCAGGCAGAAGTGGTGGAGGAAGACTTTAGGCAGAAACTATATGATACCTTGTTCAGAGTTGGATAAGCAGGAAGTTGTTTTCAGAGCCTGTCAACAATTCCATTGATCCTACCTACTTATACTCTTATGTGCCCATGGATGGAGCTCTATTAGCTACAGACATATATGCAGATACACCTCTTTCACTCCTGTACCAAGAGGCTGAGCAGCTTTAGGAATAACACTGTTTCCCTTATTCTAATAATATTCCTCATTCAGTGTTAAAAGAAAGGTTTCAGAGTGGTAGCCATGTTAGTCTGTATCAGCAAAAATAATGAAGAGTCCTTGTGGCACCTTAAAGACTAACACATTTATTTGGGCATAAGCTTTCATGGGTTAGAACCCGCTTCATCAGATTCATGGAGTGAAAATACAGGAGCAGGTATAAATACATGAAAGGATGGGGGTTGCTTTACCAAGTGTGAGGGTCAGTCTAATGAGATAAATCAATTAACAGCAGGATACCAAAGGAGAAAAAATAACTTTTGAAGTGGTAAGAGAGTGGCCCATTACAGACAGCTGACAAGAAGATGAGAGGAACAGTAGGGAGAAATTAGTATTGGGGAAATTAAGTTTAGGTTTTGTAATGACCCAACCACTCCCAGTCTCTATTCAGGCCCAATCTGATAGTATCCAGTTTGTAAATTAATTCCAGTTCTGCAGCTTCACATTGAAGACTGTTTTGAAGTTCTTTTGTTGAAGAATTGCCACTTTTAGGTCTGTTATTGAGAGACCAGAGAGATTGAAGTGTTCTCCTACTGGTTTTTGAACGTTATGATTCGTGATGTCAGATTTGTGTCCATTTATTCTTTTGTGTAGAGACTGTCCGGTTTGGCCAATGTACATGGCAGAGGAGCATTGCTGGCATATATCACATTGGTAGATGTGCAGGTGAATGAGCCCTTGATGGTGTGGCTGATATAGTTAGGTCCTATGATGGTGTCCCTTGAATAGATATGCGGACAGAGTTGGCACCGGGGTTTGTAGCAGGGTTTGGTTCCTGGGCTGGTGTTTTTGTTGTGTGGTGTGTAGTTGCTGGTGAGTATTTGCTTCAGGTTGGCAGGCTGTCTGTAAGCGAGGACTGGTTTGTCTCCCAAGGTCTGTGAGAGTGAGGAATCGTCCTTCAAGATAGGTTGTAGATCCTTGATGATGCGCTGGAAAGGTTTTAGTTGGGGGCTGTAGGTGATAGAGAGTGGCATTCTGTTACTTTCTCTGTTGGGTCTGTCTTTTAGTAGGTGACTTCTCAGTACGCTTCTGGCTCTGTCAGTCTGTTTCTTCACTTCACCAGGTGGGTATTGCAGTTTTAAGAATGCTTGATAGAGATTCTGTAGGTGTTTGTCTCTGTCTGAGGGATTGGAGCAAATGCGGTTTATCTTAGAGCTTGGCTGTAGACAATGGATTGTGTGATGTGGTCTGGATGAAAGCTGGAGGCCTGTAGATAAGTATAGCGGTCAGTAGGTTTCCGGTATAGGGTGGTGTTTATGTGACCATTGCTTATTAACACTGTAGTGTCTAGGAAGTGCCTGGACCAGTCCATCCAAGAGGTCCACTTCCTAGACACTAAGGTGCTAATAAGCGATGGTCACAGCCACTGTCCCCAAAATTACAAGGCCAGATTCTACTCCACCCAGATTTATGCATCTGATGAAGTGGGTACTAACCCACAAAAGCTTATGCCCAAATAAATTTGTTAGTCTTTAAGGTGCTACAAGGACTCCTCATTATTTTTGTTAAAAGAAAATCATCCTTGCTATTTTCTTGTGACAGCTCCTACTTCAGCTCCCCTGTGGTATCCAGGGGACTCCATGTAGATAATCTCCCTCTTAGTAGGTTTTTCAGGGAGCTGGTCACTCTTTCCCCCAATTTTCAAAAAGGTCTTCATGAGGCCAGGTTTGCTTCCTTCAACAGGGTTGCAAAAACTAAGAAACAGTCTCAGTGCACCTGCCAGAACCACTTACCAGGGTTAGGGGACATGCTTTAATCCTTTTTGGGAACACTCACTGTTCTAGAGTTGTAATTCTCACTCTGACCCTGATTCCTCCTGATATGTTGGTCAAATCCCCTAAACTTTCAGCCTGTAACAAGAGGATAATTTGTCTCTCCAGAGCATGGCAATAATAAAAGACTTAAGTGATTGCAAATAAGTAAGAAGATGGAAAGCACTGCATAACAATAAGATATACTTTATGCAAGTAGAGATCATTACTGAAAGTTTTAGACAGTTACGTTGGCTATATAGTATTTTAAATGGGATAAATAAAATATGAAATTGTGGAAATTTCCACCACGAGAATCATGAAGTTTTGGCAGAGCAGTCAGAGTAGCTCAAGAATATACAATAGTGATAATATTGTAAGTAATCAGAAATAAAATGACAATGAGTTTACTTAAACAGAGCTGAGGATACAGTGAACGAGTCATGGCTAAACAAAGCATTTTTAATGTAAGCAGTCAAAATAACAGTGTACAACTACTGTGTGTTAAATCTACAGCTTGTTCAGCATTTAAACTAAATGGTCTATAAGAGATTCAGTTGAAAGTGTAATCATTTGTCAGCTACTGCTGTGTTTATCAAATCTATCTTCTTGTCGTGATAATTGCTTTAGCTTCAACCTAAACAGAGCATGTACCATAAACTTCTTCTAAATTATTGTAGCTAAAGATGATGGAGCAATACTATTGAAACAATTTATTATTTTTCCTGTCCATTTGGTGCTTAACTTAGTTCAGATTGATTGTTTACGGCATTAATTTTAGCATCCATCTCTGGAAATCAGTATTCCTTTTCATGCAATTAAAAAGAAAAAAAAAGTATTACAGTGAATGATTTTTGTCTCCATAATACGAAGTATGCCTTCAGTACACACAGTTAACTGTTGTGAGCCTTCTCTGCACAGGAATTACTTTGTTCCAAGCCTACCCTAGATATGCAGAGGCTAGTTTCCAGGAGGAGAGCCAGTCAATAGTTACACAAATAAAAACTTACCAGCAGATAGCTTCAGCGTGGTTCCTTGCCCAGCAACCAGCACAGTAACAGGAGTGGCTCTGTTTTAAAACACTTGTCTTAAGTTGTATGGATTGTATATTTTTATAGTTCTATGAGACATATCCCCAGTTAGTATAAATTTGACTTCTGTGGATATATAAGGTTTACACAAGCTGAGGATCTGACTATTGATTTAAATAATAGAACACAAAACAGCCACTGTCCCCTAAATTACAAGGCCAGATTCTACTTCACCCAGATTTATGCACAGATAGCTCACCCACTCCTACACACCTTTTGAGGCTTCTTCTTGCACCTGGGATCCATGCTGGAAGAAAAGGTGGAGACTGGGTGGGCCATAGGGCAGAGTAATCATCTCCCTGTGGAGAATCCCAGAAACAGTAATACATCTTAGGGTTATATGAAACTCCCTCTGGGGTTCCCCAGGGCTGCTGCAGCCAAGGCCACACCCCGTTAGCATAGTTCTGATGGAGCTGGGAACTGCACTGCTAGGGAGCCAAGGGGAGCCACCTTGCATCCCAGCCAATGCAGAGGGACAAATGCCTCAAAGCATATGGCCTGGAAACTACTGTAATACAAATACTTAATAAGAGATGCGTCTGAACAACAAAGTTCAGTTCTAGAGACAAGCTTCCCCAAAGCTGGGTCTGAGTTTTAGATTTAGGGTCATCCCTAATTTTAATTATTTGTGCCAAACCCCCTTAGTTTGAGGTGGACAGAGGCTTTAGAAATAACACAGCTAAGAAAATTGGATTTCCTGTTCAAAGTTTAAGAATCCTCACCCTTGGTGAAAAACAACATAAAAGATTTTACAGTTTTGTCTCCAGTTCCTCATAGTTTTACACAAAAGCAAATAGAATTTTTAAGCCCCAGATTACTATTTCACAAATGGAAAATAGTATTTTGCTAAAATCTTTTTAGTGAAATTGAAAAATTGGTCTCGGTGATACATTTGCTCATGGTGAAATCACCCCATATTTGCAGTGATAAACTGTGTGGCTTGGAAGAAATCGTAAAGTTCCTCCTTGCAAGAAATAAATGAAATCGTCAAGAGTATTTAAAATAAATGAAAATTTTGAACACCTCTAGGCTGGACTTCAGACTGAATTTTACCTTGTAATTACAGCAGCATTTTACTTCCTAGCTTGTAGAGACAGGAGGCAGATGTGT
The DNA here is from genome assembly GCF_015237465.2 of Chelonia mydas. Classification (NCBI taxonomy): domain Eukaryota; kingdom Metazoa; phylum Chordata; order Testudines; family Cheloniidae; genus Chelonia; species Chelonia mydas. The sequence goes on from NC_051245.2 coordinate 104,758,718, forward strand.
CAAACAGTGCTGTTGTTGGGGAGACAGTATATGTTGGGCTATAGAGAATGCTACAAACAGGCAGAGAGCAGATTGGTATATTCCCTCCCATTTTCAAAGTTGTTCGAGCAGGAGAGTGGGTACTAGCTCTCTTGGGTTCTATTCCCTGTTCTATCATCATTCTATCCTTTAGGTCTGTGATACCCAAACTTTTTAGCACTGTGGGTCCCTCACAGAAGTTTTAATATTTGGTGGCTCCCCACAATCCAATGCATTTTTATTTTTACTGACTCAGAACACTAGTTTCAAGAGGGACACTAGATTTCAGACAATGTGATTTTATTCAACTACATAACGTTTCAATAATCTGATCTGATCCAGCTGTTTACAACTCTAATTTGAAAATATGGAGTTTTGATCGTATTCAAACATAGTTTAAGATTTTTAGTGAGAAGAAAGAATTTTTTTTAATAGGCTCAACTACAGTACCTACTTTTACAAATCTTGCATAACATAGAAGCTTAACCATGTGGGCCATGTCCATGAATTCATCAAGTTGTAGTGCAGAATATAGACTCCAGATCTACCAATTAGTCCTGGATGTTTTCTGCAAGATCACACATGGGTTGATGGTTGGTATGATGCCATGGCTTTTTGTTCCCCAATCTTAATTCTACATGAACATTGATGCAGAAACTAGAAGAGTCTAGCCAATGGTGTGTGCTTGTTTGCATTTTGCAAGGCCACAACATAGACTGCTTCTAAGACTTTTTTGAGGAACAGTTACTGTTTTAGACATCACCCTACTCCCACTTTAATCCTTCTTGTTTCTGAAAGAGGGGGTGGGAAGGGGGAAATCACACCTCTTGTTTATGACTCTCAAGTGTTTTGTTTCTAAATGTGGTCGGAGTATCCCTGGCTTCATATATTCACTAACACTTGAAAACAAATGACACATTGTGACTGTGGACTTTCTGCAGTAATATCAAGACACAAAAATCCAACAGTTGAGCATTTTCTACTCCTAGGTGTAGTGCTCAATAAAAGTCATTCCACTATAAAGATAAGACACATTTGCCTCTTCCTCAGCCTTCTTCCCCTATCTGCTAGTGCTATAGTCACTGCGACTGCCAGCCTGGTAGCACTGGGCACCTGTGTGTGCCTTCTGCTTCTGCAGGGCGTTTTCAGCTGAGAGACTTCCTGCTGAGGGCTTCTCTCTGCTGAAGGCACCCTCTTGGAGTAGAGGGCACAAAGAAGCTCTAAGCTTGGCAACAGCAGATGACACCGACACATAGATAATACCGAGGTTATTTTAAAGCCTCGTTTAACAGTCTCTTAATTGGGGGGGGGGGGAACTGGCATATCAGTTCGTGAAGCGCTGCTTTTCGCTTTTGGACAAGAGACTTAACCATTTAAGGCTTGATCCAACTCCCATTAAACTCGGTGGGAGATTTTCATTCAGTGAGAATTGGATCAGGCCCTCCATGCCTTCATTAACTTATATATAGCAATTCTTAAGTACATTAAGGAGTGCTGAGTAATTACCGTTTGCAAAGTTCTTGGACAATGAAAGACTCCATTTAACTGCAAAGCATTATAAAAAAACAAACCCACTTTATTTCATGTGTTACCATTTCCATGCAACTTCCTCTAGCATTTAAAGGTCCAGCGTTGCAAACTTATGAATGCTAATTAACTCCAAATCTAAGTGGGGATATAAAATAAATCACACTGAATGGAGAAGGACCAAGGGACAATGAATCTAAAAAGAATCCTGAAACCCAGCAGAGACCCTGATGTTTCTTCTGTGAAAAAAAAACAGATTGAAAGAGGGAAACAGATCCAAAGGCATCTTTTTCTGCCTTGGACTCTAGTAAGTCTCTACAGTTAAGACAGAAAACCGTGATACTGACATTCCAACTACCCACTGCGCACACAGCACATAATACCACCAGGTTTCAAGGTCCTGTATCTCCTAAATGAGCTTTTACATGGAGAAGTGCTGCAGAGTCAAACTGGACGACAAGCAGAAGGAGGCAGCCAAAAAGGGGCAGAATTAATGGTACAGCTGCCGCTGAAGTAAATATAGTAACAGAGATTATATTGATGATGACACTAGTAATTTATTTAGTAGACAAAATTTAGACTGGGATATGTCTGTCTTTATCACATCATCCACTAGCAAAATGTTGCCCTAGGCATTGAGCAAGACGTTACTAATTTTAGCTTGTTTGCTTGTGATTCAGCTCCATTCATAGCCATGGTTCATTTAAATGCTGTATACATCTATCATTGTTTTAGCTTCGTTTTCAGCCAGTCTGCGGGTATAATCAAGAGAAGAAAGTTGAAGAGGCCTTATAGACACCCTACCCAAAATGGCAAAGGCTTCATATACTTTCCCTCATGCCATGTGGCTTTAAGTGAGGTTGTGCTGTAAAACACCCCTTTGTTAAAGTTGATAAATTCTATGAGGCCTGCAACTAGCACCTGAGAATCTACACAATGATGCTTCATAATATGTTTAGTAGCTGGCTTGCAACTGTTTAGGCTTGTATAGCAGGGGCACAATTTTTGGCCACTCTCCCCATAATATTCACCAATGTCACACAATGACTATTTATTTATTTTATAGTAATGCCAGCAATATGCTATGTACTTTCCAGATGTAATACAAGTGATGGTCCCTGCCCCAGTGAGCTCACAGTCAAAAGACAGGCGAATAGGGTTAGGCAGAGGTCAGAGGGATTTTTCTATACATACCAAATAGATTAATTATTGGCAGCACAACAGAATTGGGCATGAAATATTTCCTCATACAAATAAAATGGAGAGGCAATCATTTTTAACTATAACCTAGGTTATGTTCCTGGGTCATCAGTCTCTTTATTAGAAAATCCTTTATATATGGATTCACTGTTTGTCTGAATTCAATGCTAACTCTCTCAGATCAAGATGGGGTGTAAATCACCTATATTCACTTAAAAATATGCCATATTGACTTTAAATTAAAGCAAACTGAATAGAAAATAATATGGTCTCAGGAGTTAAAATATAACTGCAAATAAATAGAGCTAGTTTCAAGAGAGAATTTTGGACAATTTCCTGACAGAATTTTTCATTAAAAAAAAAAAAGACTTTTCATTAAAAGGTGTCCGCTTTCTCTTGAACACTTTTGGTTTTTATTCCCGCCCCCTCCCGTATGAGAGAGTAAGGGAGCTGCACTGCAGAAGACCTGAAATGTGGCACGGACTTGCTAAATGACCCGACCAGAGATACCTGATGCAGGAAAGAAACCTTAAGCAGCTTATTCCTTATAAGAGAGAGCTGAAGCAGTTCCTGGTGGTGGGGGTGGGAGGAGGCGGAGAATGGGGATGGACACTCAGAAGTTGCAAGTTTGTCAGGTTGGGCAGGACAGCAGTATGCCAATGAGAGAGAGAGAGAGATTGTGTAGGAACCTTTTTTCAGAACCTGAGTGAACAAGTAAGACTACGCCCTGCGACAGATTTTTGGGACACTGAGTGATGGTGGAATTACCCTTTTTAACTTTGTTTGGGGACCCTTTCCCCCAGAAAGGAACCTGCACAGGCTGTGTGTTAAGGAGACAAAACTTCCATGAAAGTTTCTTGGACTTTTATTAAACGAAACCATCTGCCCAGATCCCTCCAGGAAGAGAGATGGTGGGGTTATGTGGGGAGGAGACAGGTCATCCCTCCCTTGCTTTCCACATTTTGACACCCCAGATGGGACTTAAGCCTCTTCTCCTCAAAGAGATACTATGCCGGAAATTTTATGATTCATGATACAGCAGCAAAAGGCCAAAAAGGAGAAAAATTATCAGTTCCAGGAGGCCTTACTAGACACCCAGGAGTGCATGCAGGAGGCCCAGCTGGCCAAACAGGAATGGAATCAGCAGTTCCAGGCTGATGGGGACAGGTTGCTTGCACAAGGTTCACGGAGTGCTCTTACATCCGTGTTCCCTGCTGAGGTTCTCCCAGGGCCCACCCTAACCAATTATAATGGCACTGAAGCCTTTCTGATAAGATTTGAGAGGGTGGCAACCATAACCAGCTGGGAGAGGAGCTCCTGAACCACCCATCCTACCCTTTCTCTATCCAGGGAGACCCAGGCTGCTTACAGAGTCCTAAATGCAGATGAAGCCCAGTCCTACTCCATCTTGAAGGCTGCCATATTGAATTGGCTTGGACCCTCCACCAATGTCTATAGTAGGAAGTTCTGCAGGGAACCAAAGGGGGTAACCTATGCGTCATCCAATGGCTCTGCGATTTGGACATTTGCTGGCTGACCCTTGAAACTAAGACTCTGGGCAACCACACTGATAGCATATTTTGGATCAGTACTTACTTTTCCCTGTAGAGGTGCAAACCTGTTCGGTCACAGAGATGGAAAGATTTTGGAAGGCAGAGTCCTCAAGCATTGGGAGAGTCTCCTGTTGGTAATTTGAGGTTCATTGGACCCATGCTGGGTTTCAGCACCCCGAGACCATGCACTCTTGCGGTACACACAGCAGTTGCAGCTGGGACCCAAAACCAGGTTGAGGATAAGCTCGCCTTTAGAGGCATTCACCTTTGTGCAGACTTAAGGGAGCCAAATAAAAGATATTGTGATTGACAGCCTCTTCCTCACATAGAAGAAGTATTTGCAGAACTCCGTGGAGCAAAGATGTTTTCTACTCTTGATTTGCAGAGCGCATACCACCAGGGTATGTTGCATGAAGATAGCAGAGACCTCACAGCATTTATTACACATGAGGGACTATTCCATTTTAAATGTTTTCCATATGGTCTCGCATCAGCCCCAAGTGCCTTCCAAAAAATGATGTCATTGATTTTGAAGAATCAACATGGAGTTCAGTGCTATCTGGATGATATTATCATGTTCGGAAATACTTTGGAGGAGCATGACAATAACCTGCAGCCTGTACTAAACTGCATCAGCAAAGGAGGCCTGATCCAGCTCATATCCTGGCAATTTCAAATGCTCCTTCTCCAACAGATTTGCAAACCTTACGTTCCTTCTTGGGTCTTACCTCCTGGTATGCAAAATTCATTCCCAATTATGCTTCTCTCTTTGAACTATTATGAGAATTACTACAGAGAAGTTCAACCTTAGTGTGGACAACGGATGCAGAAGCTAGTTTTGAAACAGTGAAAGACTTGATTGTACATAGTCCAGTACTTGCACTATTCAGTCCTGCATTGCCCACAATTGTAACTATTGATACTTCTGATTATGGACTTGGGGCTGTCCTCACACAGCGTCTTGAGGACAACACAGAGAGGACTGTTGCATTTGCTTCAAGAACACTCAGTACTGCTGAGAGAAAATATTCGACAGTCGAAAAAGAAGCACTTGCTTGTGTCTGGGCTACTGAAAAATGATGAACTTACCTGTGGGGTCGCACTTTCAAGTTGTGCACAGACTACAGCCCTTTGACGACGTTGCTCACGATGAAAGGACAGGGAAGAGCAGAATATCGTATTGCTAGATGGTCTGCACAACTACTCTCTTCAATTATGAACTGGAATATAAGCCTGGAAACCAAAATATGGTAGCTGATTGCCTTTCTCGCCTGCCTTTGCCTTCATAAGGTGGTCCACCGGAGGATGAGGATGTAGTAGTTACGATTACAAGCACTCTTACTGCAGTTACAAGAGAACAATTTCAAGCCGCTTATTCAGCGTGTCCAATTCAACAAAAAGTACGGGAATTTCTGACAAAGATGGCCCAGTAACCCTAAAAACCTTGATCCAGTTTTGCTGCCTTATTTTGGAGTTTGGGATGAACTTTCTTTGCTCAATGGCTGTGTGCTACGAGGTACACACCGGCTACTTGTGCCAGAAGAATTACAGTCACAACTCATATACCTGGCACATGATATTCATCAAGGAATTGTCAGAACCAAACGACGACTATGGGATCTGTATTGGTGGCCGGGGATGGACTCTCAAACTGAAGCACTCAAAATCCTGTGTCACTTGCCAAATCCATGATATGACAGCAATGACATGTACCCCTCCATTACAGCCTCTTCCTCTTCCTGAATCTGCATGGGGAAAAAGTGGTGATTGACATTGTAGGACCCTTTGATACTGCTCCAACTGACTGTTGTGCCATCAACTTAATAAACTATTTCAGTAAATGCCCTGAAGTAGAGTTTACATCGCAAATCTCTTCTGCTACAGTAATTAAGTTCCTCTCTTCAGTTTTTAGCAAGGAAGGTAACCCCAAAGAATTGGTTTCAGATAATGGTAGTCAATTTACTTCCCTGGATTTTGAAACTTTTCTAGCAGAGAGGAACATTTTACACAGAAGGTCATCCCGATACTACCCTCAAGCCAATGGGGAAATCGAACGGTTTAACAGAAAGTTTGAAAACGGCTAAACTGGAAGGGCGATTGTGGATAACCTTCACTACTGATTTCTTGCAATCATACCAGGCTACACGACATGCCACAACACAAAGATCACCCACAGAGTTACTGCATGGGAAACAGATGAATACTAAACTGAACATTGCTGGATTGTTAAAGGCATGACCTGAGGCCCCAACCGAGGATGATGTGAGAAAAAAACAGTTGAACAGAACCAAGCAAACTATAAGGCTTTCACAGACAAACAGCAGGGTGTTAAGGAACCAAAGTTTCAGTGTGGTTCCTTCGTTAGAATACGAAAACCTGGAATTTTACGCAGAGGGGACCATAAATTCACAGCTCCTCTTAAAATCATAGAGAAGAAGGGACCTTACACCTATTGACTTTCTGATGGGCTGGTATGGAATGCTTCTTATCTTGCACCTGCCTATGCACCAAGAGGAGATTATGCCAACACCCAGTCTGCATTGGATGACTTCACTGTAGTATCAATACAACAAGACATTGCACTGGAACCGAGGCTTGAGAGACGGCCTGTCAGACCCAGATGACCACCTGTCTGGACTAGAGACTATGTTATGTAGTATCTATAGTGTTTTAGTGTGATAATTCTGTCAACAGTATAGTGCCTTGTTTCCTATTTGTTCCTGTGGTTAGAACAACAATGTTTATTGTAATTGGGAGAGTTTCTTAAGAGAGGAGGGAATGTGGTGTTTAGATGTTGCTTGTAATTATTAGAATTGGGAGCACTGGCTGTTGGAAGTCTGAAAGGACAAGAAACAGGAAGGAGGGGGAAGGAGTTGAAGAGGCTGAGGGAGAGCTACTGAGGGTGCAGCAGCAGCTTGGAAAAGAGGTTTCCACTTTAAAAAATAAAGTCCTGTTGAAGTTTGTTAACACCTTGCCTGGCTACTACAACAACCATGAAACACGGTATTCAGTCTATGGGAAGGAGTGTCTAGAGATATACTGGGTTGTGAAAGCTCTGTGCTACTATCTGTGCTTCTTCCTTTCTCCTTGTCACTCACCATGCAGCACTCCTATAGCTCCAGATGAAAGATTCAAATGCCCATGTTATCTGTTGGTATTTCACCTTATGGACCTTCTGTTTTCATCTAGAAACTAGTCCTGTCAAGAACCATCAGAATGCAGAACCCTTCTGTCCATGACAAATTTGGCAAGCCCCACAGTCTGGGTCCTGAAAGGCACACTCAAAGGAGAAGCAGGAGTTGGGGGGGTGGGGAAGAGAGATCTGAGAGCAGAGGATGAGATGGAACCAGAGCTGCCCTACAGGAGATTTAAAGTCTGGAACAGGCTAAATGAACCATGTCCACAGCCAGAGACACCTGATGCAGTGAAGGAACCATAAGCAGCTGATTCCTTATAAAAGAGCTGAAGCAGTTTGGAGGTTGGCGCGGGGAGAAAGGGGATAGACACTTGTAAGGCAGTCAGGTTGGGCAGGGCAGCAGCAAGCCAATGCGAGAGACTGTGTAGGAACCTTTTTTGTTCGCTCAGGCTCTAAACTTCAGTAAGAGCCATGCCCTGGGACAAGTTTTTGGGATGCTGAATGATTGGGGAATTTCCTTGTTGAAGCTGCAGGACCCACAAGAAAGCCCATATGGGCTCTGTGTTGAGGAGACAAATTTTCATTAAAGCTTCCTGGACTTTTGTTAAAGGAAACGATCTTCCCAGATCCCTTCAGGAGGGAACGTGTTAGGGTTGGGTGCGGAGGAGACAGGTCACCCCTCCCTCACCCTTACAGACCCCCAAAAAACATTGAAATTTTCAACAGAGAAAAGATGGAAAACACAATTGCTCAACAGTTCTACAAATAAAATTAAACAATTTGTATATACACATTGCTACCTTTTTCCTGAATTTATGCCTGAAGTATTAGATTTTATATGGAAGAGAACTAGTGTAAGCGATGTGTCTAGACAGAAACAGATGGTCTTAATCTTTAGTAAAAAAATCATAGTAGACCTCTGACAGAAAAACTGCAGAGAACTAATTCTTTGCAAATGTTCCAAGTAACAAATATGGGTCCTAAAAATGCGTGTAGGTAGATAGATGGTTATTTATGCCAAATGACAAAATGTTAGAAGCTAAGGCCTAGATTGTGCTACCCTTACTCATCTAGTTGAGCATTTACTCATCAGGAGTGAGTTCAGTGGGACTACTTACATCAGCAAGTGCTCATCGTTATGAGCTAGGGCTCCAAAATCTGGCCTTAAATAAAGTATGTAAGGAAAATTGCTTCTCTGCGTTTCAAGTGGAACATTATGCAGTCATGCACTGCAGCACAACAGGCCTGATGCTAAAAACAAAACAAATCAACACATTTGTTTTCAGAACAACCACTATTTTAAACCTGTTTTTTTTTTTAAATGGTGTTCAAAAAAAAAGATTCTTGATTATGTTGTTAAACACATTTGCTACAAAAAGATATGTTAATCAAATTTAATTTAAAGTTCCAGGTAAAGCTTTTTTTGTTTTGTTTTCTGGAAACTTTCTGAAGATAATTAGTGCATGTAGTACCAAAATATCTATGCTTCCCTCAGGTGTTGCCATCAGAATTAGCAGCAGAAAGTACAGCATGTCTCCATTCAAAAATGGAGATTGTGTCTGTGCTGCTAATTCTGGAGTAAATTGTGGACAAAACAGCAAGATCAAAAATTGAGTGCAAGTACAATGGATTACTATAATTTGGTTATGAACACGTGATAAGTTAATAGAAATTATGAAGAGTCTGAAAACAGAAAGTTAATAATTGATCTAATATGAAATATGCATAATAGACCTTTGTTCTGGGCTCTCTTCAGCATGCATTGGCATGATATTTGCACATGTGTAAGGAAAACAAACTGAGGCACAACATAAGAACATAAGACTAGGGCTGACAACTGGATTTTAATTCAGGCAAAACATCAGTTATGTTTTGACTTTCAAGCTAAAGCCCAAGCTACTCTGGCTGATGGTTTGGGATTTTGGCTTATTTCCTATAGCCGACAGTAAAAGGCCTCGTCTTAGGAAAATTGTAAAAAGTTATTGAATTCCCAAGAATCACTAGGCACCCTTCTGGGAAGTAATTCAAGAAAGCCAAATAGGATAGGAGAAACAACAGGACAAAAGCTCTCTGTTGATTGACCAAACCCCAGAACAAGGTAAAAGGTCAATTTAGCTGTCAGCAGAAGAACCAGTGAGAGTGTTCAAACAGCATAAAACTCTAAAAAGTCTTTGGGAATATGGAAATTAATTACAAGGAAGAAGGTGGTGCAGAAATAGCAGTGGGACCAAATGCATCCAGTGCCTGCTTTTCAGGATGCTGGTAGGCTACACAGAAATGCAAAATCATGTAATGAACCTGATAGCTCATTACTGGGCACTGTTACCACTGAGATCAATTTACAGCAAGAAGACAGTTCCATAATTCCTCCAGAATAGGAAAACAATATACTATTGAGGTCAAGTGAGGAGAGCAGCTCTGGAGAAAGCCAAAGGCTGCATTACAGGAGCTGCAGCACACCAGAAACAGCAGCCTGAGAACTGGGGCTGGAGGGCCTAAGGGCTGAGCCAAGATACTCAGTTGCTGGCAGGGGCGTAGCAATAGCCACAGCAGGAGGACACAGACCTGCAGAATATCTCAGGGTAACTCTTCTGAAATCTTGTTACCTTATTGGACTGCCTCTAGATCAGTGGTGCTGCCAAACTTCCCAGCCAATGGGAGCTGCAGGAATCGGCAGGCCACAGAGATATGCTAACTGCCGCTTCCCACAGCTCCCATTGGCCGAGAACAGTGAACCGCGGCCACTGGGAGCTGCGTGGGGCAGGGTGGGGGGGCTCAGTACCTGCAGAATGTCAACATCAGCAAAATGGCTCGCAGCCCGCAATCAGATTACCCTGATGGGCATGGGCCGCAGGTCGCCCACCACTGCTCTAGATGATGAGTGAGCAACCGCAGAGTCATTTTTTTTTGTTTCTAAATATTAAGAAATTGTGCATGGGATATTTGCAGCTTTTAATCCCCTTATTTATTTGACGTGTGAGCGTTTTGGAGAACATACCGAGAGCTTGGAGCATCTATTTTACTCGCCACTACATTCATGATACACCTACCATGTTTCCAAACATCTAGGGAACTGGTGTTATTGCTGTCAAGGACACTTTCAATGGAGCCAGTTACAATAACTTTGGATGGAGACCACCAATGTCAATACAAACCTTGCATATGAGCATACATGTTTCAAGATAGATTCCTATATAGCCATGTGTACACACAACTCTGGGATTTGTGTAAGCATATTTATAGAGCACACAAAGTAGGTATCATTTGCATATGCACAGTCCTATGCCTGCATAAAAACCATTGTGCAGGCTTAAAAACTAATTTAATTGGTGAATTCCTTATGCAATTAAGAAATTCCTGGTTACATAGAACCATCTACTAAACTAAGAAATGCCCTATCTCAGTACAGGATTCTTGTGTACCTTGGTGATTAGAGGGCTCAATAAAGTATTCTCTGTGTAAATTGAGGGTTGTAGATCTAACAATGGTTCTCTCTATTGATACTGGTATTATGATTGAAATAGCATCACTGACGTGCTTGGCACTGTGCAGACATAAGAATATGAGGTCCCTGTACAAGGAGCTTACATTATAAATGGAACTGCTGATGAGAAATGACAAACACTGTGGAGTTGGATAGGGGAGACAACAGTAAAATAAAGGGTAAATGCCATCAGATTTATCAATAAACTACCATTCTGCAGACCTATCACGTTTCCCCATTTCCTTTAGGACAGGTTCTCAAACTTCATTGCACCATGACCCCCTTCTGACAAGAAAAATTACTTCATGACCCCAGGATGGGGGAAACAAAGCCTGAGCCCACCCAAGCCCCGCTCCACTGGGTGTGGAGACCAAAGTCTGAGCTCCGCTGTTCCCAGCAGGGGGCCCAAAGCTAAAGCTCCAGGACTTCATCCCCAGGTCAGGGGCCTGCAACCTGAGTCCTGCCACCCAGGGTTGAAGCCCTTGGGCTTTGGTCCTGTAGTGGAGCTCAGGCTTCAGCCCCAGGCCCCAGCAAGTCTAAGCCAGCCCTGGCAACCCCATTCAAAGGGGGTTGTGACCCACTTTGGGGTCCCGACTCACAGTTTGAAAACTGCTGCTTTAGGAGGCTCCTGAAGTTGTGTGTACTCTCTCTCGAATCTCCTATTTGGAAGTCTGAATCCATTGTGGCAAATATGGAGACTTAAACAGTGGATGCTTTTTATGAACTAACAGTCCAAGTCTCTATGCTTTCAGATAGGCTGCTCCATTTTATGGCACAAGCATAGAGACTATACGGTATGTTTGGGGTAGAGTGCCTCACAGTCCCTGTGAGCGGCAGAGTTGGAGCTGTGACTATGGCACCAGAAGGGCCAAGTGCAGTGGGCAGGGCTTCGAGAATGCTACTCTGATTCCAGCAGTCAGGGACCAGAGAGACCCTTTCTGCCCTCCTCCCCCCGAAGGAGACAGCCGATAAGCACCTCCTGCCAATGGCTCCTGCAGGCTTTGTAACATATTAATGGCATTAACATGGTGTTCTCCTTGGTTTAAGAACATAAGAATGGCCATACTGGGTCAGACCAAAGGTCCATCTAGCCCAGTATACGGTCTTCCGACAGCGGCCAATGACAGGTGCCCCAGGTTTGGCTGAGACTGAGCATTTCCCTACTCCCAATGCCCTCACTGTTGTGTCTGGGCTTCTCACTCACCCTCCTTTAGTGGATGCTGAAGTTTAAGATATGTGCTATATTGCCAGCTAATAATATTTTCAAAAAAACAAGAACACTAGGCATTTGATTTCAGCTTGAATTTACACTTCACTAGGAATTAAAGGACTAATTGGTTATCAAAATTATTTATTTTACTGACTCCGATACATACACACACGAGAGACTAAATGTCAGTACAATAAATAGAGATATTACCTCACCCACCTGGTCTCTCTACTTGTACTAGATATTTAGGTTCCTTTAAATCCTAGTGAAGCTGAAATTAAACATTTCACACACACCTCCTATCACAATAGCAAAGCAATTGTGACTGTAGTGAGAGTAGAAAAATAAATGACTGCTTCTTGGAGCAGCTAGTCCTGGAACCCAGGAGAGGAGAGGCAATTCTTGATTTAGTCCTAACTGCAGCACAGGATCTGATCCAATATAGCTGGACAGCTTGGTAATAGTAACCATAATATAATTAAATTTAACATCCTTGTGGTGAGGAAACCACCACAGCAGCCCAACACTCTAGTATTTAATTTCAGAAAGGGGGAAGTTAGTGAAACAGAAATTAAAAAGGTACAGTGCCAAAAGTGAAATCCCTACAAGCTACAGGGAGAAACTTTTTAAAGACATCATAATAGAGTCTCAACTTAAATGTATACCTCAAATTAAAAAAACATAGCAAGAGAACCAAAAAAAAAAAAAAAAAAAATGCCACCATGGCTAAACAAAGTAAAAGAACCAGTGAGAGACAAAAAGGTATCCTTTAAAAAGTGGAAGTTAAATCCTAGTGAGGAAAATAGAAAGGAGCATAAACTCCGGTAAATAAAGGGTAAAAATATAACTAGGAAGGCCAAAAAAGAATTTGAAGAAGAATTAGCCAAAGACTCAAAAAGAAAAATCTATTTTTTTTAAGGACATCAGAAGCAGGGAGCCTGCTAAACAACCAGTGGGGCCACTGGATGATCGAGATGCTAAAGGAGCGCTCAAGGACATTAAGGTCATTGCAGAGAAACTAAATGAATTCTCTGCATCAGTCTTCAAGGCTGAGGACGTGAGGGAGATTCCCAAACCTGAGCCATTCTTTTTAGTTGACAAATCTGAGGAACTGTCCCAGATTAAAGTGTCAATAGAGAAGGTTTTGGAACAAACTGATAAACTAAACAGTAATAATGTAAGGGGACTGTTGCCCCCTTACTAACATTCAGTGGGGGTGTTTTGGTTGGCTAGCTCCCAGTACTAAAAGGGGGAAGGGTCGATGGAGAATCAGGACCATGAGACTGACAGTCCCCAGGAACAATGGGGAGAGACCAATGCTCCAAGTCAGCCTGAATGACAGGGTGGGCAGGCTAATCAGAGAGTCAGGAGGCCAGGGAGGTTCCGTCCTCCATGTGAGCTGGATTTGCCTGGGTCATACAGAGTGGGGCTGATCTAAGGAGAAAGCAGGGGACAAACTGAGCTGGGGAGCAGAGCTGTGCCAGATCCAGAGGGACCAGAAAAGCAGCCCAGAGAGAGCAGACCCTGTCCTGGGAGCAGAGCTGCAGCCCCAAAGCCAGAGGCACAGCCCAGAGAGAGCAGACCCTGTCCTGGGAGGAGAACTGCAGTAACCAGAGCCAGAGGGGCCAGAAAAGCAGCCCAGGAAGCAGATCAGTGCTGGGAGCAGAGTCACAGAAGCAGCCTGCAGAGCAGACCTGTCCTGGGAGCAGAGCTGCAGCAACCAGAGCCAGAGGGGCCAAAGAAGCAGCCCAGGGAGCTGGAGGCAGAGCAGCAGCAGTAGTTCAGAGATAGAGTGGTGCAGCTGGGGCTGGAGCAATCCGGAGCTGGGTGCAGTGAGCAGTTGGGGAGACCGAGGGGGACCCTGGGCAACAGGCCCAGCCCAGGGAGACGCCTCAGCCAATGGGCTCTGCAGGCCAGGTGTGGATCATAACCCCGACAGGGCGGGGGCGACACTGGGAAGAAGGGTCCTACCACTTAGAGCCTGAGAGCGTGTGGCCACCACCAGAGCAGGTGTCCAACCCACAGCATCCCTACAGCACAGCCAGGGCCTGAGAAGGAGGCCTGGGACTTACAAGGAACAGACTGTGAACTGCCTGGACATTCCAAAGACACCGTTTGTGATGTTCCCTGCCACAGAGCTGGTTGATGTGTTTCCTTTAACCTTTCCCATTTTTCCTTATTCTTTTTAAAATTAATTGTTGATTAAATAACTTGCATTTCCCTTAATGTGTATGTAATGGTCAGTGGGTCAGAGAAGTGCTCAGTGCAGAGAGATTACCCTGGAGTGGGGTCATCCTAGCCCCAGTCCTAGGTGACCGCAGCAGGGTTGGGTGTTGAGCCCCCCAGGAATCCTGGGCCCAGCCTTGTTGGGGTTACGAGGACTCTGCCAGACAGGAGAGTGGAAGGGGAGTCCTCAAGGGCAGGGAAGCCACTGGGTAAAGGAAGTGGGAGCGAGGACTCAGATCCTTTCGCTAACCCACTTCACCGGGGTAGTGCTGAAGCCAGGAAAGTTCCCCACAATAGCGGGACTATTCCCCCACTTACAAAAGTGTAGGAATAAATGGTCAGTTTTCAGAATGGAGAGAGGTATATAGTGGTGTCCCCCAGGGGTCTGTTCTGGGGCCAGTCCTATTCAACATATTCATAAATGATCTGGAAAAAGGGGTAAACAGTGAGGTGGCAAAATTTGCAGATTATACGAAATTACTAAAGCTGGTTAAGACCTGGACAGACTGTGAAGAGCTACAAAAGGATCTCTCAAAACTGGTTGACTGGGCAGATGAAATTCAATGTTGATAAAAGCAAAGTAACGCACTTTGGAAACCATAGTCCCAACTATACATATAAAATGATGGGGTCTAAATTGGCTGTTGCCACTCAAGAAAGAGATTGTGGAGTCATTGTGGATAGTTCTCTGAAAACATCCATTCAATGTGCAGCAGCAGTGAAAAAGGCAAACAGAATGTTGGGAGCCATTAAGAAAGGGATCGATAATAAGACAGAACATATAATATATATTGCCTCTATATAAATCCATGGTATGCCCACATCTTGAATACTGCATGTAGATGTGGTCGCCTCATCTCAAAAATATATATATTGGAATTGGAAAAGGTTCAGAAAAGGGCAACAAAAATGATTAGGGGGTATGGAATTGCTGTCATATGAGGAGAGATTAATAAGCCTGGGACTTCTCTGCTTGGAAAGAAAGTGATTCGAGGTCTCTAAAATCATGACTGGTGTGGAGAAAGTAAATAAGGAAGTGTTGTTTACTCCTCGTAGCACACAAACTAGGTTTCACCAAATGAAATTAATAGTCAGCAGGTTTAAAACAAACAAAAGAAAGTATTTTTTCACACAACGCACAGTCAACCTGTGGAACTCTTTGCCAGAGGCTGTTGTGAAGGCCAAGACTATAACAGGGTTCAAAAAAGAACTAGATAAATTCATGGAGGGTAGGTCCATCAATGGCTATTAGCCAGGATGGGCAGGGATGTGTCCCTTACCTCTGTTTTCCAGAAGCTGGGAATGGTTGACAGGGGATGGATGACTTAATGATTACCTGTTCTGTTCATTTCCCTCTGGGGCACCTGGCATTGGCCACTGTCAGAAGACAGGATACTGGGTTAGATGGACCTTTGGTCTGATCCAGTATGGCCGCTCTTATGTTTGCATTAAAATATGCAAATGACAGCATTTCATCATTTTTGTAAAATTTCCAGATTTCTGGGCCTTTAGCCTCCACAGGTGTTTTTTAATTTGATAATGTGTTCAACGTGGTGAGGAATCAAAGTCTCAATATAGGAATTCCTCTGAGAACAGGGGACTTTCTAGCTAAACGCAGATTTGTGTGTGTGTAAATTCTAGAATCTAAGAGCTTGATCCTCCCCCTGAAATCAACAGCATATGGCTACTGGCTTCTACAGGGCCTAATCAGGCCCTGTAGCACTATACATGACTGAGGGAAGGGAAAAAAAAACCATTTCCTTCTCATCGCTTTCTTTTCCTCTTCCCTACCACCCCTCAAAATCAGATTTCTGTTTTGAAGAAAATAAATGCTGATTTGTGGTGCAGCAGTCTTATGCTGTTCTTGATAGTTATGGACCCATGTACGAAAGAGATATATGTCAAGTAAGATCTTGTGGTATCTCCATCATCATAGGCCACACACACACACACACACACACACACAAAAGAGGGTTCAAAGTTAGATTTTTTCCCCCTTCATCTCTAATAAATATTAAGTTACTAGAGGCAAACCAGAGCTCCAAGTAGAGTCATCGGATACTTTCTCTAGGACGATGGCCTACATTGGATCATTCAAATTAAAACAAAAAAGAAAAAAGTATAATACCTCTATGACTTGAGTGCTCATGGTTTAAGGCAAAAGAAAAAATCTGTGACTAATGGAAAGTTGAGAGTCAAGCAGTTAGAGTACCTAAGGAAAGTCCATGAATATACATCAATGAATGAGTTATGCGTCACTTGTGGAAAGTGAATTTTTTGTGAATTTTTTCCACAAAATTCTTCAGAAGAAAATGCTTCAAACATGAGATAAACTTGTTATGTGACAAATTCTGGACCATTTGCTGCATCCATACAAGGGAGTAAGGGGGTTTGAGATGTCCCTTTATTCCCCCATGCCAGCTATCCATACTGTGAGCAGCAGCCTCAGAGGGGCCACTCCATCTCCCAACTCTGACATGCATCTTGGTAGGGAGAGGGTGAGACAGGGCAGGGAAGAAGCAGAAGCTAGGTTCTATTCCCTCCAATGTGACAGCCAATTCAACAGTGCTGGGGAGCTAGGCAACATACATTGTACAGGGCTGGCCCAAGTTTCTGCTTCCCCCTTGCCGAGGTGGGGAAGAAGGTAGATTGTGGTTCTCTGAGTTGCAATCTACTTCCTTTCCTGCTACACACTGTCCCATATACAGAGCAGATTCTAATAGCATAGAGCAAGCCTTTCATTTTACAGCATGTGTTTGAGATATACTACATATACACCGGTCGGTATTCAGGAGACGATTGACCAGGTTCTCTAGCTGGAAAACTTCCCCGATCCAGTTCCCCCTCCACTCTGACATAACAAGCATAGTAAGGGCAGGGAATAGAAGCAGTAAAGCTCTGTCATAGCAGTCCTCAACTTCTTAGCTGGCTGATTGATAAGCATACCTGTAGAACATTCAAATTAGGAAATTTGTTTTTTTCTGCTTTATCCATAGTATTTAAATAATTGGCTCTTCAAACTTAAGATTTTTCTGAACTTGGATTTTTTTTTAAAACTATAAGTTAACTTAAAAACAATGAATATCACACTTGTGTGATCATCTCTATCTTTTGTTTGCAATGATTTGAGGCACTGAAATTGTGTCTTGGTCACATTGACTTGATACAGTTTATGGGATGAAAATGTAGGAATGTGAAGATGATACTAACAGATGTAAACTCCCTAAACTATTACTTACCTAAGACTGCAGTTAGGATGATTTGATAGTCTTGAACATTTTCCTGGATTTCTCTTAATACCACTATTAGGGTAGGTTGAGGAATCAAGGATTTAGGTTGTGATTCAGGCTGCGTTTATGTCACAGAGGTCTCTGGAAGTCACGGATTCTGCTTCAGCCCCAGGGGCTGAGGGACTGGAGCTGGCAGCCAGCATGGTCCCGGAAGGGTTCCAGCAACAGCAGTGACAGCATCCTGAGGGGGACCCCTGCAAGGTTCCAGCCACAGGTGACAGACTCCTGAGGGGGCCCTCCTCAGGGTTCTATCGACTCGACAGACAACAGCCTCGTGTGGCGTAGGGAAGGACGCCTCGGGTGAGCGGCTGGGGCTGTCCCTGTTTTCTCTTTGGAAAATATGGTCACCCTGCAGTCCCCAGCTACTATGGTGGCGGGGGAAACCATAGAGTCGTGGCAGTAAAAGTCTCGGACAGGTTGCGGCTTCTGTAAAAAAAAAAAAAATTATTGCTTGTGACTTGTCCATGACTTATTAAAAATAACCATGACAAAATCTTAGCCTCAGTTATGATTCAGAATTCAGGTTGAAGGCTGAACCAGAGCCAACATTTACAATCTGATGCTATGAGAGAACTGGACTTGACATAACCGCAGCCATTTTGTGTACTCAGCGTATTATTAGCTGGAAGCAAGTCCACCACATCGTCCGGAATAATCTGGTCTTTTCCTAAGCAGACAAAAGCAGTGTTGCTAATAAGGAGAGAGAAAGTGACAGATTTGTGAAGGGAAGTGTTGATGGCTGAGCTTGGATCTGGATATCTATGACCATAAGTTTGTTGCTGGGAGTTATTTGGTTAAGGAAACTGTTAGTCCATTAGGGCTTACTATGAGTTACATGCTTTCTTTTAAGCAACCTCTAAAGAGATTTGTTATAGTGAGCAATCTGGAGAAGTTCAGAGAGGATTTTGATTAGCTAGGAGATGGACATTCAACTCCCCAGGAAAACTGGTCACTGCAAACTTGCTGCTGACCACTTGACACCATCTCAGACTTGGGTAACTAAATCTGGGGTGCTCTAGACTTATTTTAGGTGTGTGCTTTAGTTTCAATAAAAACAAGGATTTCAGAGTGACAGCACTCTTGTGTTTACCAATAATTTATCAGACAGATGTGCTATGTCCCCGCTAATTTATTTCCTGAAACGACCTGGGAAACAAAGACTGGTTACTATAGCTTCGGATTCAGAAAACCCCGTGTAACAGTCTGATTCAATGGTGCTAGCGTCACCTGAGCTGTTCTTGTGAGATTTCAACTGCAAAATGGTAGAAGACTCACCATTAGCATTTGTGTAACATTTTCATTACCGTGGGCTACATTTAGACCACTCTAGTAATGTGGATAGGCCATTTTGGTGTTTGGAGTCAACCAGGGCCTAGAAAAATAGAAACATGTTTAGAACCTGGAACTCAAGTGTGAGGTCCTCATGTGTGTCCATTGAATATATTTATTTGCAATTAAACTGAAGATGAAGGATGGCATCTCTGCATGAGAAGTTCCTAGCTCTATTTGAAGTTTTATGCCATTGGCAAGCTTTTTCTCAAGCCTGTGAGCCACCTAAAATAATCCAGAAAAATCAGTTTAGCAAGTGATACTTGTACTACCAGTTTTTAAATTTGCTGTAATAAAAAAACAAAGTGGTCTTAATTTCCCATATCCAGAGCTCTCCTGCACCTTTACAGTTAGCTTCACAGCCGAGAGCGTGCCACATTGTATATATTGGATGAAACATTTTGTCATCCCGCCTTATCAGGACAGTTCAATAACACCTAATGGTGTGGTCAACCTGGATTGGTATCCCCTATTGTGCCTTTACAAATAGCATTGATCTTTACAGTGATGTCTTGTGGTAGGTGCCTGTGCCTTTTTTTTAAAAAAAAAAGCTTAATAAAAATGGACAGATAGATATAGATCCCGATCTGAATCAGACAGTTGAGGTGCTCTTTTAATGCTAACTGTGTGCAGCCTGTCAGTAGGTGATATATTAACTCAGGTTCAGAAGGTATTCCATATCACAGTTCTCTTTATACTGTATTGTGAATTGAACTCTTCCAGAATCTGAAGTATTTAATAGTGGATGGCCCATTACATTCTCTCTTCTTTCCTTGCCCCTCCATTTTGGGCAGAAAGGGACCACTGAAGCCAGAGCTAGAAAACCACATGCACTAAAACTTAGATTCCAATGAAACAAAGGACTAAATACTCATTTTGCAAACCACCCATTTCAAGGCTTCTCTACATTGTAAAAGCAGTATAAAAGGACACTAGTGTAAATGATAACCAGACTTAAAATGTACTACAGCTTTTCCTCCCCTTCCAATGCATTCATTCTCTTCAACCTCCTCCTTTTGAAAGGAAGTTGAAGAGAGTGTGAATGCACTGGAAGGAGAGGAAGAGCTGGAGAGGTTATCAAGGGGTTTTGAATCATCAGGAGGCAGCTCTCTGCACGTTAGCTAGCTAATGTAAAAAGAGGGAAGAGAAGTTGCTTATGCTTTGCCAGTTACATACAGTGTTTGCATTCTGAGATGGTGACTTCAAAGGGCCTAATGGAAGCCCTGAATAGCCAACTAATCAAAAAATAGTCATCGTCTTTCACACTGCCATCTAGTGTTTTAAGACAAAATGGCTGGCAACTTCAAATAAATAATTTTGTCTCTATAGTACAGGGGTGGGCAAACTTTTTGGCCCAAGGGCCATATCGGGGTTGTGCAACTGTATGGAGGGCCAGATAGGGAAGGCTGTGCCTCCCCAAACAGCCAGGCCCCCGCCCCCTATCCACCTCTTCCCACTTCCTTCCCCCCTTAGAACCCCCGACCCATCCAACCCCCCCCGCTCCTTGACCCCTGACACTCCCTCCCAGGACCCCCCTGCAGGTCTCCTGACTGCCACGACCCCTATCCACACCCCTGATAGGCCCCCCAGGACTCCCATGCCTATCCAACCCCCCCATTCCCCATCCCCTGACTTCCTCCATCCCCGGGGATCCCACCCCCATCCAACTCCTCCAGCTCCCCGTCCCCTGACTGCCTCCCCCCCCAGAACCTCCACCCCCATCCAACCACCCGCTGCCCACCCCTCAGGACCTCCTACCCCTTACCATACCTGAGCCAGCCACCCCACTGTGCTGCCCGACAGGGGCAGCGGGCTAGAGCGCTGCCTGCGCAGCGACACAGCTGCAGGGGAGGGGGGACAGCGGGGGCGGGGGCTGGGTGCTAGCCTCCCCTGCTGGGAGCTCAAGGGCCGGGCAGGAAGGTCCCGCAGGCTGGATGTGGCCGTAGTTTGCCCACCTCTGCTATAGTTTTACATTCTGGAACATCAGTTCTGTACTGAAAGGCTCTCAGCAAAGAAACAAGGCTTAGGTACACAACATTCTGAATTTTTAAATTACAGCCACTGTAGCATTTCCTCTTGTGAGTAGGCAATCTGATCACATCTCTCTGGATTTCAGGCCAAAATCTCTCCACCCCTCATGTAAGATTTTCTCTAGATGGCAAAAACTGCCAGACTCCAATTCACCCAGAGCCTTAAAACCATGTTATCTTCTCAAACTAGACATACCTTTGAATACATCATTTTCCCCTTCATTTTGTTTCCTTTTCTCTGATGCTACCACAAAGTTCTGGACTAAGTACAAACCAACTAACCCTCCTCTGCTTCTGACAAGCCTAACCTTTAAGAGGAAAGCATGCTATTTGAAATCTTCTTTACGCCCTCTGTCCCAGACAGACAGAAAGACAGACAATGTTATTTTAAATCATAATTCACTCTCCTAATGAGAAACTCAAAAGAAGTTCTCAGTGTACTAACTTCAAGGTTTTTCTTAAATCTTATCTGCCCTAATCTAAAGCAACCTGAGCTCAACTTCTTTGATGAAGACTGTCTTTGGGTGAAGTTTCATGTTGTATTTTGACTGACATAAGTGCGTCTTCTTTGATGACCTCTTAGTAGTATGTTAAAATATCTTTGAGCAGCTATAAAATTACCCCTCATTCTCTTTCCTTTGAGGAGCAGGATGAACTTCAGGTGACTTTTGAGATGGCTACCTTCTTCCCAAAGCTAATGATCAGTATAAGTTACTTGAACAGCACCAGTCTGTTTTCATCCTCCTGGAAAACTCCTCCCAGCTTCTCATGTGAATAGCAAAGACAAAACAAGTGGAATTCTTTGTCATTAGCTGCTTTTGAAAATTCTCCCTTCGAACAGAAGACAATGCTACACCCATGGATCCTCTAGACAAGGGCATGGACAGGCTGTTAAACAGATCCCATACATTTTCTTGCATTCAGCTGCTGATGCTCTCGGTCTACCATCCTCTATATTGCTAGAGATCCTATAGAATGGTTTATAGATTACATTTAACCTCCATATAAGAAATCACCCTATGTGGCGTCAAAGTAATTGCTAGATGCATCCTAGTACTCTTTTCAGCTGCCAGCTAAATCCATAACTATGAGGGGATGTTGGCTAAACTCTTATTCCAGAGAACTTTGCCTCTTCAGGAAATGAGTAATTCAGTGTGTAGATGCCTAATTAGACATTTAATATTTGTATATGAATTTATACTGGGCACATGGACAAGTAAGGCAATTGGATTTACAAATTAGTTGTACAAATCTGAAAAATTTGGTTCCACTGTCTCACATTCCTGATTTTAGCAAGCTGTGCTATGGCATTCTTGTGTACAACTGCTTCATAAAAAACTTTGATAGCATAAAAATATCCAGGGTTTGACTGTAGGAGATTGGGTCATGGAGAATGGAATTTAGGAAATATGGGGAATAAATTATGGTAGTTTGAAGAGTGGTGTCATGTAATTTGTAAACTATGTGATTTAACCATTTAAGGCAGAGGTGGGCAACCTGCAGCCAATCAGGGTAATCTGCTGGTGGGCTGCAAGACAGTTTGTTTACTTGACCATCTGCAGGCACGGCCACCTGCAGCTTCTAGTGAGCGCAGTTCGCTGTTCCTGACCAATGGGAACTGCGTGAAGCGGCGCGGGCCGCAGGGAGCTGCAGATGGTCAATGGGAACTGTCTCGCGGCCCACCAGGTTGCCTACCACTGCTTTAGGGTGTTAACAGCTATGCAGGATTAGACCAGGTCAGTTGTTGAAAGAAAGACTCCCAAAAACATCTAGGTGTTCCAGTATGTGATGCTAGTGATTCAGTGTGACATGCTGAGCCAATGTCTCTGTACTGAGCTAGTTAGCAATCTGCTGATTGAGGTGTTGCCTTTGATCTGGAGGGTCAAGAACAGTTGGAGTCATTAAATATTCCATGTAATTTTTCATAACAGTAGAGAAGTTTACCAAATCTGTCTGGTTAACTCCAATAGAAACTGGTTGAAAACGACAACAAAACAAATGAGTTCAGTTACACCACATTTGAACCCTTATTCACAAAGTTTAAGCTACTTTGCGCAATTGTGACACTAAGCCCCCCCGTACTAACATCTTACTCACCATTGTAATAATCTGGTCACATGATACCTCACAAGGCATATTTTGCACAACTAATAACTCACTGGTCACAAATATCATGGGTTTACTTCAGTTTACATATAAGTAGTAAACAGGACCAAACAAGGGGAGGAGCTTGCAGGAAACAGAACAATTTACGTTTTCTCCAAACACCAGTGGAGGGTGGGGGAACAGCATGGAGCTTCCTTCACAACCAGACTCAATGACTGCTTCCTTCCAATGTGAATAAACTTTGCTTCTAAAGCTTACCCCTCAAAGTATCAATTTCAAAGATTCACTGGACTATAAAAAGAGTGGCCAGAACCCCAAGTTCCCTTTCATCGAAGAAAATAATGGAACCAGCACAGGCTTCTGGAAGAGATCCTGACCAAGGGGGGGGAGTCAGCCATCTTGCTTGACCACTGTGGGTGAGAAAAGCCATTACCTTGCGAGAGTAAGTTTTAGTCACTAGACACTGTTTCCCTTTTATTTGCTTATAACCATTTTTAACTTTGTCTCTTATACTCGAGCTCACTTAAAATCCTACAACCTTGTGTTAATAAACTTGTTTTAATTTTATTCTCAACGGTGCAGTGTTGGATTAAATGTTGATTGGCACCTCTTTAGAGGAACATAGACCTTATTATTCCTCTGAATGTTGCAGGAGAGGGATGGACATTGCAGAATACACAGGTTTGGGAAAGTTTGGGACCGGGGTATGTTAGGGTCACCTGTTGTCTTTACCAAACTTGGTTAAGGTTAAGAATGTGTGTGTGATAACTGCTGGTATTGGGTTGTTGGATTCAAAGTGGTTGAATCAGCTGTACAGAATTTGGAGTCATGCTGGCTGTGTGCATGTCCCAGGTAGGGAGCCACAAGCAGCAGAAGCATTTTGGGGCATTCAGGATTATAATAAGTGGTGACAGAACCTCTTACTGGTCTGAATTGCACCCCAGAACATGACAAGAATTCGGCTGATTATACATATTCAATATAAAATACATACATTTAATCATGACAGCATATATTTAGAGTAAAGTATGTCGAGAGAATATGTGTCCAATTTTGAAGTTTGAATACCTAATATTAACATCAGGTAATTGATGAGTACTCTGTAACCTGCCATTTGTATATTTTAGAAAAACTGAATAGACAACCAAATAATGAGATAGGTTCATAAATGCAAGTCAAGGATCAATCATATTTTTTATTCAGCTGAATACTACTCAACCACCTATACTAAATTTCTCCTGCATTTTCACTTTAATACACCTCCCTTATTTCACCTCCTATCCTAAACTATGATGCATCCTTGTATTGTACTAAACACATTTAATACTTTCCACATTTCTCCCCAGAAATAGCTGCATGTCATTGATTAAATTATTCCTTTTGTATATTTGCAAAGGGCCTTTGGATCTTTTCAACTGAAAGGTTATTCAAATAATAAGTACCTTATGTTTTGCACCTTATGTTTTGAATCATAAGGTACAATTTTGAGCAGAATTATTTTTTTGTTCCTAGGTCTATTGATTAATATTTTGTTGTATTTTTAATCAGAACACACACATGTATTTCTTGGTCCTACAGTACATACACATTAAGAATTTTAATACTATTTTTTTTCCACTATCTGGATTTTTTTACTATTAGCTGAGCACTTCTTTAGCAGCACTGTACCTCTGATTTCAAAGAACAGTAGTATTGAGTCAAGGGAATCAAACAAGGTGTTTTCAGACTTGTATAGTATATGCAGGTATCATTTTCATTTAAATACAATAAACTTTCATCAGTATGATTATTACTGACAAGATAAATGCACTGGCATTTAAACACCTTCCAACTTGCCACCTACTACCTGTTTCAGTCTATAATTGGTGAAAAGCTACCTATTTCTAGTCAATTACCTCATTTGCTGCTGTAGTGATACATGTTATTTTATATTTCAGTGGGAGAGAAAACAATCACTTTGAAGCCAGACAAGTTGTCACTACCAGTTATTCTGGGCCGGTATGACATGTCATGCAGAACTGTACACCATGTTGTTGCAGCCAGAAAGATAATGGGTGTCACCACAGTAATTGCCAATAAAAATCTGGTGTTTGATACCTAAATCAATTACCCACCAAAGGCATCTTATGCCAGGTTCTCTTCAGGGGGAATCTAATATAGCCTCCTGACCCATAGTCAATCAATGTAAATAGAGAATGATGATTCTTTAAATGGGGATTTTAGACAAGTGCAGTATAGGTCTGCAAGTGTCAATCAATATAATGACTTTAAAAGAGTGAAAATGGCTAGTGTGTTTGAAAGTAATTATAAATGATGCAGATACGCCGTGTCTTTCCTGACATATGTGGTAACATATGTCAACAGCAACTGGCAACTTCAGTCTGCAGAAAAAGGAAACTAGTGCAACTTATTGAAACAGAAAGGGGGCTTTTGTGTAGATAAAAGTCAACGTGAACTGACAGGGGAAAAGATTTTGGACAAAAAAACTAAAAGTGGTTTTTGATTTTAGAAATCCAGATGATCATAATTAGCACAGTTATCTCACCTGGAAATCTGTAAAGAATACAGAATAAGAGAAGACAGTAATAAGTCATAGGGGAATCAGTTAATTATGAGAAAGACATAATACATTTAGCACTAGATTGTGTGATTTACACATGGCCCTGGATAGCAAGCAGAATGAAATGCCACATGGGAGATCTGGGAAAGGTTACATTTCCTCCACACCTTCTTTTTCTCCCTATCCATTTCCATGACAAACTCATGGATAGGTTAACTAAGGATGCAATCTGTAAAGAATTAAAGGATGGTTTCATAATTAATGCTAATCAGACATGATTTTATGGAGAACAGGCCTTGTCAAACAAACAATTTTTTGACGAGATTACAAATTTGGTTGACGAAGATAGCTGTCTTTATCCAATGCAGCATTTCTGAAGGAGCCTTATAGGAATCTGTTCTTGATCCATCGCTATTCAATATCTTTATCAATGGTCCTGAAGAAAATATAAAATTGTTGATAATGTTTGCCAATGACACTAAAGTTGTTGGGCTGGCAAACAAAAGGACATGTCAGTGCTACTCATAGATCTGGATCAAGTGGTAAATTGCCCTCCTTTGAACCTGTATTTTAATACAGTAAAAACACAAGGTCTTACATCTAGGAACCAAGAATATAGAGCGCACTCATGGAATGAGAGTTATTTTGGAAAGCAGTGACTCAGAAAAGTCCTGGTGCCTAACCAGCTGATGTGAGCTCCTTGTGCAATGCAGTGGCCCCAAGAACAGATGTGATCACTAGATGTAGTGAAATATCATTAGATGTAGGAAGGGATTATCCAGCGCTAATGAGACCATTACTAGATTACTGTCTCCAGTTCTGGTGTCTACACTTTAAAAGGGATATTGATGAATTGGGAATGGTTCAGAAAAGAGCTACAAGAATAATTTGAGGGCTGGAATCCTGCTTTACAGTGCGAGACTAAAGAAGCTCAGCGCACTTAAGTTATCAAACAGAAGGTTAAGCCGTGACGTGATTGCAGACTATGACTATATCTGCACTACAGACCTTACATCGGCACAACTGTACCATTGCAGTTGTGCTACGATAAGGTCTCCTGTGCAGCCACTCTGTGCCATTGAGAGAGAGAATGCGCACTCTCCTGCTGGCATAATTAAACCACCCACAACGAGCAGCAGTTGTTCTATTGGCAGGAGACTCTCTCCTGCTGACATGCACTGTCCACACCCCTGACTGACAAAAGTTTTACTGAGAAAAGTGCTAGTGTAGACATAGAAGTCTTCTTAGCCTGCAGGTACTCTTAGGCTGATAGCCAGAGGCTTGTAAAGAGTCCCATGGGGTCCCTCACCCAGATGGCATGAGAACCTGACCACGCCCAGTTATTTGCACTGGGTGTCTCCAGCACAGGCCTCGTCTCCTTACTACTTTCTAGAGGCCTTTGCCACTTGAGGACCTTCTTAAGTCTCTGGCTTACCCTGGGAGTTCACTGTACGTGCCAAAGGGTCAGGGTGAAGGTCTGCTGGCTAGGAATTCCTTCGGTGGCTCCAGAAGTCCTTCCAGCAATCTCCTACTTAAGGCCCTCCTGCTCCTTTCCTCACTGTGGTTTCTTCCTTTTTTAAAGGCCTCCTCCCTACCATACATGACTGACAGCTCCAGAGGGGTGGGGCTACCCCTACCCACAGGGCCTCTCCTTCACCTTCCTCATCAGTGTGGCAGCTATATTCCCCATGACAAGGGCTCTTCAATTTAGCAGACAAAAGTATAAACAAGAGCCAATGGCTGGAAGCTATTTCTACTTTGTGTCAAGCTTTAAAGTGCAAATTTTTAAAGTTCTTTTAAATCTAGGAACTTTGTAGTGGATTTGAAGAGTTTTGTCAAGTCAGTTATAATTGTGTACACATTTTAAAGTGTTTTATGGAGGTACACCATGAAGGTATGCTAGATGATTAAAAATGGAAATAAAAATGGCATCTTAAGAGCTTCATGCAAGAAAAATACTGTACTTCAAACCCCCCCGCAAACAAACAAACAGAAAAAAAAACCCAACCCCACAAATACAAATAAAACAAACCTGAGGAGGAATAAATAAAAAGGCTGGTAAGGCTTGTGCCATATAATATAACAAGTCAGTGCAACTAGTCCTTGTGAATCTGGTAAGAAAACCTGGTACATTCTTAAAACTTTGTAACTGAAGAAATTAATGTGCATAAGTCTAAATAAAATATGCTGATGTTCCACTCAAAGAAAACAGTCAAGACCAATAGCATCAGAACTACTGGTACTAGCCTTAGGGATATGATATTCAGAACTGATCCAAACCTGCGCCTCTTTGCGCCCTCCCTCACCAAAGACTTCAAAATTTGAGACAAATCTTTTGTGCTGGATAGGGGAGGATGGAAAGCTTGTTCCTTATTTCTTTCCATTCTTGTGCTCTTCTTCATATCCTGGATCTGCTTGAGAACGTATGTTAAAGTGCCAAAATATCATGGGAGAGGCTGGTCTTGTAACATTTCCAATTTTACTGGGAGCAGGAAATATCGGAAGTTTTACAAGAAAGCTCATTCTCCTTGGATTTCAAGGAGAATCTGCCAGACTGAAAAGGTTCAGATAGTAACTAAATGTATAAATATTTTATTTAAACCACACAGCCAAACCTTACCTATAACAACTTTGGACAAAGCATTGTTTGTTGAATGTAAAGCACAGGAACAGCCATGGGTACTAGGAGGGCTTCCCAATATGCCAACCTCTTCATGGGCCATCCAGAGGAAGAATTTTTGGACAAATGCACCATGAAAACTAATGATATATCTGAGATACATTGATATTTACATCATCTGAATAGATAGCTTAAACTCCCTCATAGGATTTCCACCACAACTTCAACCACCACCACCCATCTATCAAACTCTGTTTAGAACACTTATACCAGCTTCAACTTCCTGGATGCCTGATCAGCCTCAACAATTGAGCCCTAACCCCAACTATATACAAGAAACCCATAGATCACCATACCTACCTCCACAGATCCAGAGCCATCCAAAACTCACCAAGAAATCCATCATCTACAGTCAGGCAATCAGATACCAGAGACTATGCTTTTGAGAAGGAAGTCAGAGATACACACCCAAACATGCTCCAAACTGCCTTCACCAAACAAGCACACTCCTCCAGAGAAGTAGATCGCATAATTAGGCAGGCTATCCAAATATCCCAAAAGAACTTACTTCAATACAGGAAAAAAAGCCAACGACAACACACCTAGTTGTCACCTGCCGCTCCACATGGGAACCAATGTGGGATATCCTCAGGCAAACAATTAAAACTCATACTTGATGGGGAGCATATCCAGAAATAAATCTTTCCCACTGCCCACCTTCGGACCTTCAAACAACCCCCGACCTCTCCAAGCTCATCATTGGAAGCAAGCTCTGCACCAACCAACTCACACCAAATTAAAGCAGCACCAGACCCTGCCAGAACTATACATGCAAACCTGAAGACATATCTCCACTGCTACAATGATGAATATCTTCTCACAGCACACCTTCCAAGATCCGTGGGTCCTACACATGCATATCACAACATGTTGTGTACCACATCTAGTGCACTAGATAGCCCAACATCATCTATGGGGATGAAACAAGACAATCACTATGTTCTTGAATGAACTCTCACAGCAAGATGATAGACAAAAACATCACCCATGGATGTACAACTTTCACAAAATGATCATTTCATATCTGACCTTAGTTCTTATCCTCAAATGCATCACCTTCAAAAGACAAGCCTGGGAGCTTAAATTCATAACTTTGTTAGGGTAGGTCTACACTGGCAGAGTTACATTGCTGGCAGTTACAGTGCTGCTCATAGAGCACTGAAGGAAAACCGCTGTTGTGTGTTCACACTGTCACCTGCCTGCGCAATAGTGTGCTCACACTTGCAGCGGTATTCGGAGTAGTGCTCACCTGTGTGCCACCTCCTCCCCCCAAACTCCCCGTGATGGCATGGAAAAGTTACCCTTAATGGGACAAGAAACAAAGCAGCTCTGCTAAAGAACATGCAGCATCAGATTGCGCAGTATCTCCAGGGGAGATTCCTGGAGATCTGCGGCAGATTCCCATTAAGTGTGAGAGTTAATCAACACCTTGTTCTGCTGCTCAGACTAGGCATGTGGTGATACACACATCATACAGACACAAGCCTGCTTTCTGCAACCCTACTGCCCCCAACAACTCCTTTCAACAATCCCAAAATCAAAGCCACTTACCAGGGGCCTCCTCTCCTGTTTGCACTTCACCAAGCTCCAACAGCTGTGACTGGATAGCCTCCTCCGGGGTAAAGAAGAGCTCCCAGCTGCATGCATCTCTGACCTCCAAGTTGTCCTCTGCCTCTGGGTCCCCCTCCTCCTCCTCCACATGCTCATCCAAGATTTCCTCCTCCTGGCTCGGTCCACTCTTTTCTGGCACGTGAGCCACTGAAGTATCTACAGTGGCCTTCACAGTGGAGGTGGGGTCGCCACAGAGTATTGCATCCAGCTCTTTGTAGAACCGGCAGTTCATGGGGGCAGCACCAGTTTGCCTCACTTGTGGTAGACATTCTACAGCTCCTTCACTTTGACCCTGCACTGCAATGGGTCTCGGTTGGCCCCTTTCAGTCATATGCGTTATGAAATTTTTCTGTAGGTATCATAATTCCTATGGCTGGAGCGCAGCTGGGACTGGACAGCCTCCTCTCCCCAAATGCTGATGAGGTGAAGCAGCTTGGCATTGCTCTGAGCGGGGGAAATCACCTGGTACATGGAGCAGGCCTGGCCACCTGGAAAGATGCGCTGAGGCCACTGCATGCATCACCGAGCAAACAGGAAGGGGACTTTCAAAATTCCGGAGAAATTTACAGGGTAGGGCTGACCGTTGGTCACGTGGGGCCAGGGCAGTAGAGTTCAAACCGATGACCAGAGAGGCGAGAACAGGCATTGTGCGACAATTGCAGTGCTGTAATTGACATGGGTGTCTACATAGGCAACGCGGCGCTGTAGCCCTATGGTGCAGAAAGCTGTACACCTCTCATCGGGGTGGTTTTATAGAATATATATTTAAAAAACCCACCCCACACAGTGCTGCAACTGTGCAATTTCTGCACAGTAAGTGGCTTGGCAGTGCGTGAACCTCGGGAGTTACACTGCAGAAAGCTGCTTTACTGTGCAGAAACTTGCCAGTGTAGACAAGGCCTTATACACAAAGTCATCAACTTGAGATATTTGTCTTATGTCTCTTTACAACAGTCTATAACCCACTAACCCTCCTTTGTCCTATGACTGCAGAGGTGTCAGGGTAATTGATCAGAAAGTCTTATTTCTTGATTGCAGAGTCAAAAAAAAAATCTAATAGTTTTCATTAGTGGAGACTGGAATTGTTGCCATCTAAAAAAGAAGCTCAAGTTGCATAACTAGGGATTGCTGACTTTTCAAAGAAGCTACTGTCTACAGAAGAACAAACTCTGGTTTTGTTTAATGCACGTCAGAAATAGAAAACCAATGGCTCATAGTGGACAACTGTGACTTAAGAGAATTATTGAAGTCTGAAAAGTATCTTGGTGAAGGCCAAGGAAACTAGGGAGAATATCATTCCCTGTACTGTCCATGAGGAGTTTATCTACCTCTGCAGAAGAAAGGGAGAAGGTGGTTAGCTTCCTCTCCCCCCTCCCAACCCTTGATTCAAATAAGCTCTTGGAGGATCTTCAGAGGCCATGTGCCTCTGCAACTCTATTCCAGCTCCTTATCAGTATAGTTATAGTGTAGATATGGAGATTAGCTGCTTCCCCCCACCCCCCAAAGAAAACCACAACCCTTTAAAGGGACAATTTCATAGTACAGAGAGGAAAAGCCTCTATGTTTGTGTTGGATCCTTCAGCAATTACCTAGGTAGAGTTTTACTGTGGGGTCTTTGAGGAAATGCGTGACACATCTCAAACCAGTCTTTGATTCCAGAGCCACACAGTGTCTCTCTATATTGAGATCTGAGGAATTAGGGGAAAATAAATGGTTCAGCATAAGTTACACTCCCCATTTTTCAGCAGACCTCCCTACTGGACTTTGAGTCCCTTCTGCTTACTGAGATGGAGGGGAACAATTGACCCTGGCTCATGAATCCTGCTCTGAACTACCAAGCTGATAAGACACAGGTATATCATGAGGGATCTTCATTCAAGCTAATAGTCAGAACACTGTGCCACATCTTGTAGCCTCCCAAGAATGCAAAGGTTTAAGAGTCATCATCTCATTAAAAAAAAAGTTACTCAAGAAACCAGTCTTGGAGAATATGGTGTTTCTAATAGTATTTATTTAATAATCAGAGTTAAAAGTTCATTTGTAAAGAATTCCCCCTCCTTGCCTTAATTTAGATATTCAGCTCTTTCCCTCATTTGTTCATTTAAAAAACACCCTGCTTCACAGATGAAATAAGCATGCCTTATTTCATAGCAAACAGACAGACACAGTCTGTGACAGCAAACTGCAAAAATGGACAATCAAACCCAACTCTCAGCAGTATACATTGGCATAGCTGCCTTGGCTTCAGTGAAGTTTATCCAGTTTATGTGGATACTGGCCCTTAAGTTATTCTCTAAACATCTTTCTTACACCAGTGAGAATGAGAAAGAACTCTACTGAAGTCAATGGAATTACACTGTTGTAAATCCAGAGTATTCAATGAGTTAATCAGCCCCGCCCCCCCCCCCAATACCTTTTTCTACCCTTAGAAAATGGAGTTCAGACTTTTTCCTCCATTAGCAGCAACCCCTTGCTCTTTTATACACTGGGCTCTGTCCCCACTCTGGAATTAGTTGTAAAATAAAATATTGTGCATGGAACTAAAGAAAGCTCTTTTTGTCATATCAAAAATTAAATCTAAGTGGCATGCACAGCAAGATCAGACAAGTAAAACTCTCTCTCTTACCAGTGATGCTTTTCGCCATGTTCAGAGATAATCATCAATATTTCTTCGTGTACTTGGGTGGGGATAATGCTACATCAGAATTATACTCAAGTCCCCAATGGAATTTGTAAGTAAAAAATCCGTCATTCCCACTCCCTCCCCAATTGTGGCTCTTACCAGGCTTTCTCCACATTGCTGTACAATAGACATCGACAGACAGACCAATAAATCATTAGAACCTATATATCTAGCGCATATATTGACTCAGCCAGCTGTCAGTGCAGTAGGGAACCTCAGCTGAGCTGACCTATTTCTTGCCTTGTGCAAGATTCCTTTTCCATCTCAGCTAATTGTATCTTTAGAGACAAAGAAAGAAAAGAAAACCGCTTTCCTTTTCATTCAGTTCTTGTGACCTGGTTACATAAAACAAACAAACAAAAAAACCTATTTCCCCACCATTAATATATGGATCTTACTGTGGAAGATTCTTTATTAAAGAAGGTGGTGTGCATAATTCAGGAAACTATGGATTTTGTATAGATGTCTGAAGGAAGTCTTTCAGCATGGATCAATGATCTAGCATGTTTATCATTCTCATTTCAGTTCATAATAAGAGGAAGTTCCCATTTCCAGTTCATAACACAGGGTGAGAAGATGTAGTGTTGAGTAACGGTTATATCCTAAAACTAAGAATCAGCTCTCCTTAGTTCTAATCTCAGGTCTTCCATGGACGTCAATTACAGTCCGTGACTCAGTTTACTCATCTATGTTTATTCACCTCAAAAGGATGTTGTGATGTTTAATGGGTTCCTTTCGGGGGGGGGGAAAGGGGGTAGAACCACACCACACACTTTGTGCAGTGTTCCATCTCATCACTCCTCTTGCTCACGACATATATAGGGATATTGAGAAGAATTCCACCATTGGTATAAGTAAGAAGGTGCTCTTGGCTGCGTGTTCCTTGCAAGGGTATCATGGCTTTGGAATTCACTCTTCCACTTTTGGTCCAAACTAGCCCAAAACTGAAGACCTTCACGACACATTTTAAAAGTTCATCTCTGCCCAAGCATTTGGGGCTATGGATGGGTGAGGGAAGGGAAGAATTGTAATTCTAAGGGTGGGGAATTGGTTGAAGGGGATGGGGTAATAATAGAATACCTGTCTCTTCTGGGACACTTCATCAGTAGATCTCAAAAAAACCTTCAATTTTTAAATTGATTTATCCTCCAAATATGTCTGTGAAGTAGGTAAGTATTATCCCTATTTTACAGATGGAGAATTGAGGCTTATGTCTGCTTTTCAGTTGGAAGTATGCCTTGTAGCATGAGTAGGCAGACTCAGCCCTTGCAAGGCTCAAGCTAAAAATAGTAGCGTGGACATTGCAGCTTGGGATCCCAAGCTAACCTGACCCTCTGTGTCAGAGTTTGGGTGGATAGCCCTCCGCTCTGCCACAACTTGCACACTGCTATTTTTAGTGCACTGGCTGAAGCCCCGCAAGTGTGACTCTGTCTATGCGGGCTGGGAGGCTTGCTCCCAGCTCCAGTGTAGATATTACACCTGTGGGTGAGGTCCATATTTTTAAAAGTATTTAGTCGTTGTTTCAATGTGGTGTTGCAACACCCCATTGATAGAGGAGCCTAAATCTCAAAAGGTGATTTAGGGGCCTAGGAGCTAAAAATCCCATAATCAGTTACACGTTGCAACATCAAGAGCAACAATGCCTAAATACCTTCAATAAACTGAGCCTATCTGATTTGTCCAAGGTCACACAGGAAGCTTGTGGTAGAGTTGGGTCTGAACCCTGTGGGGTATCTTTAAGTAATGTCACTATTAGAGAGGGTGGATAGGTGCCTATTTTATATATATATATTGCAACATATAAATGCTGTTGTAAGTGCAAAGGTTATTATTTTGTTTATGATATTGCCTGCTCATGGTCCATAGTAGAAGTGGTCTCCTTACAGTTCATGCTGTTATAAACATATCACGGTTCTCATTCTGCTGAGTTGAAAAGAACACTGTCAAATCAAACAAAACAAAAAAAAACCACCTGCCTGAGAATTTTTTTAAAAAGCCAATTATTCCTGAAAGTAACACATGAAAATACTAGAAGATTAGAGGAACAACCATATCCCTCAGTTTTCAGTTGGTTTCCTCTGTGTATCATCAGTTACGCTGTTTCCCCTAGACAGTCAGATTATGTTTGTATGTGGGTAGCAACAGGGGAGAAAGACAGCGAAAAGTGAGAATCTGTCATTGTAAAACCATTTAA
Organism: Chelonia mydas; assembly: GCF_015237465.2. Lineage (NCBI taxonomy): Eukaryota > Metazoa > Chordata > Testudines > Cheloniidae > Chelonia > Chelonia mydas. The sequence goes on from NC_051245.2 coordinate 104,793,555, forward strand.
AATGGCAGGGGGACTCAGAGTGATGAGTAATACCGGAAACTAATCTTTACAAGAGGCATTATGGTCTAGTTGATAGAACCTTGGGAAGAGGCCTGGATTCTGTTCCTGGTTCTGAAACTGACACTGCGTGCCCTTGGACAAGTCACTTCATCTCTCTATGCCTGTATTTTCCTTCTCAGCCTGCCGGAGTCTGACTGGTCTGTTTGGATTGTAAACTTTTCAGGGGAATTACTGCCTCTTATTATGGGGTTTTACAGCAGCTAGCACAGTGAAGTTCCTGTCTTGGTTGTGGGGGGAGTACTAGAATACAAATAAAGAATTAATTAAATAACTCATTTGAACTTGGCAAGATTTCACTTTTCTTTTTAACTGCTCCATAGTAATTATTTCCTTTAGTGACCAGTATAGGACATCCTAATAATGTCAAGTTAGCAAAGCAAGGAACTAATAAAGTAGTGGCAACTGAAGTAATGAGTATCTTTCATTGGCAAGATATACTCCAATGAAGTATAAAGCTGGAACAAACAACCAACACTTTTCCTAGGACAATTCCAAGCTGGGTCATTACAGTTTTCTTACATCATTTATCTAGTAGTTTTCATTGGATGTTCTGTTATTCATTTCAAGCAAAATTCATCCCTGTGGTAGGAGAGTAACTTAACTGACCTAGTTGTACCGATTTACAGGAATTAATTTGACAGTGTTTCTATTTGCCGATTTAAAAAACAACAAAAAACAAAGAAACAAAAACAAACCACTGCATTTCACTCCAGAGTGAAATTTCAATACTGCATTTCAATACTGAGTGAGCTCCAGTCCTGCAAATAGTTAGGCATGTGCTTAGATTTATAATCATGAGTAATCCCACTGAAGACATACTCCTTTGAGAAGTTCCACTGAAGTCAACAGGACTTCCCATGTGCTCAAAGTGAAGCAAATGTGCAAGTGTTTGCAGGAACAAGTTTTAAATATCTTTAAAGACCTTTGAGGTCCTTGTGGATAAAAGTATAAATTACTATTACTACTAATAGAGAGTTTGCTAATATCCTGGTACTCAGATATCTAAGTTCATGAAAAAAAAGATAAGACACCATTTGTAAAAAGAAAAAACAAGATTGTAAACAATCTGCCTTGTTCTTACATTTCCTGCTGCTTCCAAGCCAATAGAAAGGAATAAGGTATTTTTGCCCCAGTGTTATGTTAAAGTATTGATTTTACATTAAGGAAAATAAATGCTGGAGCATTGACAGTTGAATGTACTTCATATTAAGACTGGCAGTTGATGGATGAAGAGATACTACACTCCTTTTGTTCAGATTCAGTAGATAAATTATTTGCCATTATGACAGTGAGGAACTGCTTAGTCAGGTCTGTCTGGAGAACTTGAACTTTCAATGTCTGGTGCTAAGGTCCAGGTCAAAATCTTTGACTTGGGCCCTGTGTTTATTTAATCCAAACAGTCACTTCAAATCATACTTCCTCATTTTAACAGAAAATCTATCATGCAGAAAAAAAATTATCTTTCAAGCATTTTCTCATGGCACAGCACCAGCTTATGCTGGACCTTGTGAATTTTGCTGTCAATGGCGGCCACAACTAGATTTTCTCTCTCCCTGGCTTTATTTTTAATTATGATCGTACAAGCAAAACTGAAAGGTTGTTGAGTCAAAGAACAGAAAGAAGGTTTAGAAAATTTTTGGTTTTGCGGCTAAGTAGATACAAACCCTACACTATCACCCTTTTATCTCCCAGATGGGCTTATTTTCAAGCAATGGCTCAACACAGCACTTTCGGGGAGATGAATTGGAGGGAGATAAGTACACAGAAGCTGATCTGCTCTACCGCTGAGACTAACCGCTACAGTTAGGCGAGATGATTAGAGACTGATTTATACTGAATGTTTGGAGGTTAATTTTGGTTAAGCATGCAAATGCTTGGATGTTTACCTGATGTTTGTTCAAGTTGATTTGAACGTTTTTGATTTAAGATGGTCATTTGCAAGTGTTTCCTGATTTGTGTCAGGTCTGCAATATGAAAAGAAGAGCCCCTTCCTCATGGTATTTCTGCTCCATATCATAGCATGGAGAAGCATGCACACATTTTGTTATACAAGACTAGCGAAGTCTTTTTGATATTCAAAAAGATCAAAGTCAAATTTCATCAAGATTTGGAATGAGGTTCAAGCCAGTTCTTATTTTATGAAAGCAGCTTTCACATCTTTAGTAACGAACATCCTCAGCTCAGTAGTCAAATCCTCCTTTCTTCGAGTAAGTGGTACAGCCGCCTCCACCAGTGCCATGATACTCACTTCTATACAGAAAGTCACCAGGGCATACAAAGCAGCATGAGTGCACTCTGGGGAAGATATATGAAGTGTGCTCTAAGGGACGACAGACAGAACTGAAGTCCATTGAAGTCAGTGGAGTTACATCGGTCTGAATTGGACACGTTTCTGACTTTTGAACTAAAACGCGCTTGAACTAAAACGGCTTGGATGTTGAAGTACTCAAGATAAAAGTTTTTAATTTAGAATAGTGTATAATATATTTTGTGGTGAGGTATATAGCAGATGACCCTATGGAGAAGTTGTTATATGATCATGCAGCAGGAGCAATGAGAAATTGCTATGATAATATTTGTATGCAGTAGGTATGAACTAAAAGCCACAGACCATGGTACGGGACGATATACAGTTGCACCACCTCAGAACATGTGCCAGGAAATACTTGTGCCTCAGGCCAGTGCAATGACTCCACATGTGGAGGGAAAGCATAACCACGAAGATATTTGTCACATGGTGCAGCAGCATCTCTCCTAGGCAGTGGAGGTGGGATGTATCAATTGTCCTGTCCCCTAGGGAGACTATCATAGGCAATGGTGCTATTCTAAAGCAGACCTTGCCCTAGGTGAAGTATAAGTCTGCCACTGTGCAAAGATTTATTGTGGCTGGGTAGGCTGCTTTCACTTCCATCTACACATCTCTTGTGAACTCACGAAGAGCCAGGCCAACATAAGCCAGCATTTTCAAAATACATAATTCCAGCCTCCCCTACTGCTGTTCTGCAACCTGACAAATAGCAACACATAACACTAAAGTGTAAGACTGACTCTATACTATTGTACCAATTCAGTCAATACTGTGACATGAAAAGGCAGACTCTGAGCATAGGCAGGCAAGCTATTCTGCAATTCTCCCACATTTCACCTCTGTGGTTCTAGCTAAGAGGACCACTTGGCATTCTGAAGCCAAGGGAAATTAAGGACATGTCATTATGGGCCAGACTGTGAACCCCTTACTTCCACTGGGGAGCAGTTGATCATATGAATAGTCTCATTCATGTGATGAACTGCTTACCAGTGGGAATAAAGGATTCACAATCTGGCTCTCTGGAAACAGTATTAATAGAGGTCCCTAAATATATGAAAACTAGGTTGTGCGTAAATATTGTGCAAAAAGATTTAAAGACTTGATATGGAAAAAATATTTTAAGTATTCCTCTCCCATCCCCATCAGAGTATTAGAAGGCCTATTACTCCTGTCACTTACACTGGTGTAAGTCAGGAGTAACTCCATTAAAGTCAGTGTAAATATCAGTATATATGAGAGATCCAATAATTTTTTAATGCACTCTGTTCAATACGCACACAGAATATACTGTTGCATAGTTCTGAAATGGAGGACACAAAAAGGTATATATGTGGTGGGTAACATTCTAGGACTGAATGCTGGGGATTAAGATCATTCCACATGCAAAAAATGTCAGGTTTAAATTAGATAAGAATGTCATTTGGGCACCTTAGCTGGACTGATAAAATGTTGTATATACCTGTACAAAAGCTAGAGAATTTAAAATCAATCACTGGGGAAAGCAGATAGGTCAACTAAGTGCCTACCTATTAGCTGTGCTGTGCCTGACAGAAATAGGACAGAGAAGAATGTTTCTTTCTTGGCGCACATGGGGTTCTGTTGATGTCATCTGAATTTTATTCTGCACTGCTTATGCACTGTTGCCTGAAGGAGCCCTGAAGTCTTGAGGTAAATACAGTAACTTAAAGCTTTTTCACTGAGCCATATCCCTGCCAATCTATTATCAAGATAATGGGCTCCTCTTTTCAGGCTATTATTTCTATGAAAATTGCCCCCCAAACCACACTATGCTAAAATAAAGAGTCACAAGAAAAGAAATTCCAAGTTATGGATCATTCTAAATGTTTTATTTAAAGTCCTGTGCCTAAACACAATATTTTATATAGTGAAGGGACAATTTCCAGTGGTTGGATTATTATTAGAAATGGCTGGAAAGGAGGGAAATCACCACAATGATGTTGGAGTTTTGTCGCTTTCTGACCCGTTTTAGTGGCAATTTTTTTTATATTGAAATGTCAAAAAGTTGTGATAAAATTTATTTTTGATTGACAAATTCTGACCAGCTAGATAACTGATTAAAATCTGATTTTCCTCCTCACAAATATTTAGTCAAAAAATGGGGGGTGGAGGGGTTTGTATTGTGGAAAAGTCCCCATGCCCCCCCCCCCCCCCCAAGGGTCAAAATTCAAAATTTGAATAATGTCAACTAGCTAATACCTCAAAATGTTATATAACTCCAAAGTTGCTTCAGATCAACCTCCTCAATAATCTTCCCTAACAAGAAGGGATTTAGACAGAGGGTTATGACCAGTGAATCAAGAGGATTGCTTCTCTAGAAACTCAATAAGCATGTGTTTAAATGAGGTTGGAATTCTACCATTCTATAGCAAAGTGTTAACAAGTTCAAGGAGGGATAGACCCAAAAGACAATACTTCCCTGTTTTGATTTGTTAGCCATATGGCTCAAAGGTGGGTGAGAATCTTTTATTAGATTAACTTCTGTTGGCAAGACACAAGTTTTCAAGCTTACACAGAGCTCGTGGCTCCAACACAACTGCATGTGGCCTAAACATCTAACTCACAAGTTATGCACCAAAGTTTCATTAGAACCATCACCTCAAGTTATCAAAACTAGCCTAAACTCAGAAAAAGTAATTGACTCTTTCTGTTCCAGACAGGGAGCTGCTCAAACAAACAAGCCAACACAGTCCAAATCAGATTGATTTTGCCTGTGAACTATAAAAACTGTTTCCAAGAAGAGACAATATGGTTGTCAACTAGGGTGAGATTTTGTGGATGCTGTTGTAGAAGAGAATAAAGCTTTCTTAATTTCCAACACAGCCTCAGCACAGGACCTCAAAAACTTACTTTGCTACAAGTGAATTTTGGAGGAATCTTTGATTCATGTTGATTTGCTCATATTCTTTTAACTGGGGTTTAATTCCCTGGTAGTTCAGATTTCCATAGAAGATTTTTCCAAAGCTGAATGTTTTGAGCTCCTTTCTTCACATCCTTCTCTTCCTTTTTCTTTCCAATACAACCTGTTTTCTCCTGATTCATCCTTCCTAGCCCTCAATTCCCTCATTCCTACACCCCAAAGGCTCCACAGTCCCCTCTCCTCAAACTCTATTAGGCCCCTACTCCTAATTCTACATTCCTCAATACAGACTGCAGAAATGCTGGACCTTCTCATGGGCTTAGCCAGCTGCTCTGACGTACTCCCAGAGTAATGTTTTTTACTAGAAAATGTTCAAGTTACTCCTTCTGAACATGATGTTTTCAAAAGGGGCAAGAATAGATCCAGAAATTTGAAGGCCAAAGAAAGGAGTTAATGTGACAGCTCAGCTCACAAAACAAATGCATATTTATCACATATCAAGACCCTTATTCAAAAGGGCTATTTTGGTCAAATGAAGTTTTGAATTGCCTTAAACAAATCCTTTAACTTGTGTTCCTGTCCAAAGACTTGAATATTTCATTGCAGCTCTGTGTCTATGCCTTCTGCAATTAGCTTGTAAGGAAGTTATCCTCAGTTTTCTCCACACCATGTGAAGGAATCTCTGGTTTTAGTGGAGGATTGCATACAGAAAGCTGCATTTCCTTTTGTCTTCTCTGTGGCAGAGTTAGAAATGTTTTAATGTATTTTCATATGTATGATGTCATCAAAACAAGATAGCAAGGTTTAGTGGCCTCACTTATACAAATCTGCCAGTGTGGTAAAATCCACTCATTCAACAGATAAGACTATTCAGAGGGAAACTTCTTGGCCAAGAAATCTATTCAATATTTCTTTTCCTCTGTTTCAATCCTTGCTTCAAAGCTCTCATAAAATGGTACTTTGAATAGGATACTGCTATATCCTATAGCCTACATAGGAGATTTCCCCCCCATATTTGCAACCAGATTTAAGTTGTACATTTATAATACAGTGTTAGCCATTTGTGCCATACATTTTGCACTGTTTTCAGCAGATACTTCTGCACCTTACATTAAATAGTGTTTTTTTACATAAATTCTCTTAAGTGAATTTTGCACTCACAACTTGTAGACTATGTAGCTCTTGGAACCCTCTATTTATCCACAGAAATAGGTACAGCACAGATAGCACTGAAAGTTCCCCAGACAGGCAAAAATGTGGGGAAAAAAGTCAATACTTAAGTGATGCCAGCTAAATATTAGAGACAATGAGAAACAGGTGTGTGTAAATAAAATATTCATTTAGACAGCAGGAGATTAGCAAGCCTAGGGAATTTTTAGGACAATTACAATTGTTTCCTATACTCCTTTGCACATGAGAATTATATTTCATTATGTATGTAGGTTTAAAAAAAGAGTTTGTATATATGAAATAGGCAATTATAAATGCCATTACCTCCTTTCACATGCATATATTTATATCAATATTTTAACATTTGGAAGATATTCTTCGGTTATTGTTATTTGTATTACAGCAGCATTTGGAAGAGTTAAAGATCTGGGCCGCACTGTGGTACATATACATCGTAACAGATGATGTATATGTACCCTGTATCCCTGTCCTGAGGCGCTTACACTGTCAGACAAGAAAGGCAAATGGTATGAAAAAAGAACTACTATTTTCTCCATTTTACAGATGGGGAACTGAGGCACAAAGATTAAAATTTGGTCTACACTAAAAATTTGATCCAGTTATTACAGACTTTGAAATAGCCATTCTGGTGAAAACCCCACATATAAACATGGAAAGCTTCTTTAAACTCCAAGTTGGGGGTTGAGGAAGAATATTTTAGTCCTTATGCCCAACATTCCATTGGCACACTGCATCACAAAAGCACCATCACTAATTGGCATTCAGTAGACACTTGCACAATAGGAAAGGGACTGAAACCACTAGACTTACTTTATACACACTATCAAACTTCCATCAAATACTAATTATTTTCAAACGCTGCCAACCTGGACTAGATTTGAACTAGTGACAGACATGAAGACACTCTATAGTCTATTACTAATCCTCTGAGTCATCTCAGTATTCAGCCTTTACACATTTTTAAAAGCCGTATTTGTTGGGATCAAACAGCTGCCCTCTTCATACGGATGTTCCACTGCAGCTCATAGTCCTCTGTTCAGAATGCTTGAATTTATAAGCGGCATTAATCACTATGCCATGGTGCACCCATACACTGGTTTTCTGACAGCAGAAAAAAACTCAACCACCATCTAATTAAGGGAGCTCAGTTAACTGTTTTTTCCCCCTCTAGCCTAGTTACAATGTGAATTACGTGTCAGAAGGATGAAAGATACCAAGCTAAAAATGCACATATCACTTATTTGGCTTGGGGCTACATTATTGCTTTTATGCCACAGCCCTGCAAAGTGGGCAGTGTGAAGCCACACCACTCCAAGAACACTTGTCATAAATATAAAGGGAAGGGTAAACACCTTTAAAATCCCTCCTGGCCAGAGGAAAAACTCTTTCACCTGTAAAGGGTTAAGAAGCTAGGATAACGTCGCTGGCACCTGACCACAATGACCAATGAGGAGACAAGATACTTTCAAAGCTGGAGCCGGGGGGAGAAACAAAGGGTCTGGGTCTGTCTGTGTGATGCTTGTGCCGGGGACAGAACAGGAATAGAGTCTTAGAATTTAGTAAGTAACCTAGCTAGATATGCATTAGATTATGATTTCTTTAAATGGATGAGAAAATAAGCTGTGCTCAATGGAATGGATATTCTTGTTTTTGTGTCTTTTTGTAACTTAAGGTTTTGCCTGTAGGGATTCTCTATGTTTTGAATCTAATTACCCTGTAAGGTATTTGCCATCCTGATTTTACAGAGGTGATTCTTTTTTACTCTTTCTTCTATTAAAATTTTTCTTTTAAGAAACAGAATGTTTTTTTCATTGTTCTTAAGATCCAAGGGTTTGGGTCTGTGGTCACCTATGCAAATTGGTAAGGATTTTTATCAAACCTTCCCTAGGAAGGGGGGCGCAAGGTTTTGGTGAGGATACTGGGGGGAAAGACGTTTCCAAACGGGCTCTTTCCTAATAAAATAAAACCGGTTAGACATTTGGTGGTGGCAGCAAAAGTCCCAGGGCAAAAGGTAAAATAGTTTGTACCGTGGGGAAGTTTTAACCTAAGCTGGTAAAAGTAAGCTTAGGAGGTTTTCATGCAGGTCCCCACATTTGTACCCTAGAGTTCAGAGTGGGGAAGGAACCTTGGCAACACCAGTGGAGAGTTTGTGCATCAAGATGTCAGTGTCTCTCTGGGGCTGTTTTGTGCGTGCAGTCTGCTCTATCCATGGCTCTGCTCAGTGTGCTGGCCCAGTTCTGTAGCCTGTGCAGAGGTGGTTATGGAGCTTGGTCCTGTACTCTCCTCCTCTTGCCTTTTATGGCATCCTGCACTTCCTCCCCTCCCCCCACCAAACGTAAATTTAAACAGAAAATATTTTATCCATTGTAATACCTGACAGAATGACTTCTTCAGTCCGTGTGTGTGTGTGTGTATGTGTGTGTATATATATATATATATATATATATATATATATATATGGAAGAGGCACATGATTTGGCCCTTTATAGGAACATAGGGTTGCCAACTTCCTACTCGCACAAAACCGAACACCCTTGCCCCGCCCCGCCCCTCCTCTGAGGCCCCATTCCCCACTCACTCCATTCCCCCCCACACACCCTTCGCTCACTCTCTCCACCTTCGCTCACTCTCTCCACCTTCACTCACTTGCTCATTTTCACCAGGCTGGCTCAGGGGGCTGGGGTGCAGGAGGGGGTGAGGGCTCCAGCTGGAGGTGCGGGGGGCCAGAAATGAAGAGTTCAGGGTGTGGGATGGGGCTCCGGGATGAGGCAGTGGATTGGGATATGGGAGGGGGTGAGGGCTCTGGGGTGGGGACAGGGATGAGGGATTTGGGATGTAAGAGGGGGCTGGGGGACTTGGAATTCAGGAGAGGGTTCCAGGTTGTGGCAGGGGATTGAGGTACACGGGTGTGTGAGAGCTCTGGCTGGGGGTGTGGGCTCTGGGGTGGGGCTGGTGATGAGGGGTTTGAGGTGCAGGAAGATGCTCCAGGCTGGGATTGAGGGGGTTCAGAAGGCAGGAGGGGGATCAGGGCTAGGGCAGGAAGTTCAGTGGGTGGGAAGGGGTCAGGGTGCAGGCTCCGGGCGGGGCTTACCTTAAGCAGCTCCTGGACGCAGCAGCATGTCCCCTCCAGCTCCTATGCAGAGGTGCAGCTTGGTGGCTCTGTGCACTGCCCTGTCCGTAGGTGTGCTCCTGCCGCTCCCAGTGGCTGCGGTTCCCAGCCAATGGGAGCTGCAGAGCCAGCACTTGGGGCAGGACGCTAAGCCCCGTGGCTGCCCCTGTGTGTAGGAAGCAGAATGGGGACATCCTGCTGCTTCCAGGATCCATGCAGAGCCACAGCAGGCAAGGGAGCCACCAGGGTCCCTTTTTGACTGGTGTTCCGGTCGCCCAGACACCTGGCAACCCTAACACTGGACTCTAGCTCAGAGGCAGGAATCCCTTATCTAAAACTATGCTTTCTCTGCCCTTTACGCATCAATAATAATTTGAAGAAACCACATGGGCACAATTATCTTTTTTAATAGAAAGGGAGAAATAGTATGCAAGGCCTAGCTACATATTCTGTTCTGACATGGTGACGTCTGGGACTCAGAAGATTGTGAAACCTCTAGTAGCTCACGCTAACTAAAACAATTCCTGTATACTACAGAATGCGTATGGGGGCAGGGAAGGCTAGGGGGGACCTCTGGTTGTACGTAGGCTCATGCCCCTCCCCCACCACTGCTATGGATAAAGGTCATGTGAAGTAGAATTCTGTATGGTACAGGGGAACAAAGCCCACCTGTGCCCTCTCCCCATTGCCTGCTGCTCTGTCTATTTGAACTTCAGCAAGCTATTATCTTTAGGACCTTCTATATCCATGAGTTGTTGGGTGAAAACAGATTTTGGCCATGGTACATTTAAGTACAAACACTTATATGGTCAGGATCATCCCTCTCACAGGGCAAACTCCCCACCAAAGTGCCTTCTCTTGCCAGGGCATGGCATTACAGGTTCTTCCACGGCAGCACGGCTTGCCATGTGTCCTCCAGTGCTCAGCCATCTGGAGCTTCCACACACTGACCTTTCAGCAAGGTCACCTTTCAGTTCAGTCTCTTTCCAGCATAACTGAAGAGTCCAAAAAGAACATACCTAAAGTCTATTGGCCTTTATGCCAGGCCTTCAGTCCCCACCGGGGACTCCTCAGTCTCTGTCTTTTTTAGTCCTGAGACACGTATTTCTCCTCTTGCTGGGGGAGGGATAGGGGAATCCAGGCCTCCCACTCCTCTGGATTCCAGGCCAGGGACTACAGGCACTGCTCCTCACCATTCTTCACTTCCCTGGGCTGTTTTTTCTACCTTTTCCCTGTTTGCCCATGTCTCCCACAGGACTACAGACTCCCACCCTGAAGTTCTGTCTCCTTGCACAAGTTCTTCTAAGCCAGCTATTGAGGAATTTCCTCAAGGCTACTCTCAGCTTCCCTAGCAGCAACCCTCCTCTACCTGCTCTGCAGCCTTTAATGACACCTGTTGCTAATTAGCTCCCTTAGTCACAGATGGAGGGGTAATTGGTCCATCTGCTTTCCTGGCTGCTCAAGTCAAGGGTCCAAATACCCCATTACAATCCCGTCTGAGAAATAAAAAACCCACCACAATGGACTCTGGAAACATCCCAACCTGTGTCTGTTTTATCAATTGTGGGATGGGGTTATGCCTTTCTGTCATATTTCTCCTAGACTGACAGCCATGCCAGGCACATAATATGTCTGCTCCTGTCGCTTTTCCAGCTGCATGAGATGCTGAAGATTACTGCTCCATCTCATTTTTTTTTAAATGACCATTCAGGCCTCGAATCTTGACCTTAACTTCTTTCAGGCAAGATTTTGACAAGAACATATAGCGTGTGTGTGTGTGTGTCTGTGTGTGTGTGTGTGAGAGAGAGAGAGAGAATTTCTTCTCACAATCCTGCAATCAAGAGAAGTTTACCTAGTGAGAAACAGGATATAAATTTAAAGGCCACTTGCAGCTGTTTCAGACAATTTGTAAAAGCAGCTGTTTATCTAATCAATGAAGATTACCTGGGCTATCTAAATTTTGACCAGAGTGTATTTTCGTTATGTAATCTGTGCCCAGGCTCTTCTTGTGATTACAGTACACAAGTGGGAGAGAGCATTGTAATATTGAATAGTTGCAGAAGGTCATGTACTGTAATGTTAAAGGGTTAATCAATTGTTTTTATTTGTTAGGAGACAAACAAATGAACAATAGACTGTGGCACAATCTGGCATTTTCTTAAACCTTAACCAACAAAGTTATGACTTTCAGTATCTTTGGGATCATTCTTCTAAGCACTCTGCATTTGTAGATTTGCTGGAACTGCTGTTTCTTGAAAGATGAATGTGACCAAAAAAGGTATTGTGCTGCATGCTTTAAAAGGCCTTCACTTGAAAATCATTTAGATGTAAGGACTAGAAATTCCCCAGAGAGAGCATGCAGTTCTAATGCTGCACCTCACAACATTAAGCTTTCTGGGGTCTCCAAACTATTCTGTTCTGAGGGATCTCAGCAATGGCATACAGAAAACTGAAAACTTATTTCTTGGAACATTTTGGGGCATACACTATGCAATCTCTAAATATCTAACTAAACATAGATTTAAAAATTACCCTGACACATATTTACAGTGTGCTGACACTTGATTTAAATCAAAGTTCAAAGCTTCCAAATTTATTTATTCAAATAATTCCTGTGAGCCTAAACCTGCACTACAATAATAAAAATGGAGGATAAACAGACAGGTATAATGTATGGAGTCAAGGCATTTGGGGAGCCAAAAATCTCCTTCCATTTAACTTCTTTCCCGTATTTCACCTTCCTTGAAAATGACTAAGGCAGCTTCATTTTACCAGCTGATTTTAAATTGCTCCTTAAGGCTGATTTTGTAAAACTTCTTTGATATTTCATGGCACGTTAAAGACTAATAGATTTATTTGGGCATAAACTTCCGTGGGTAAAAACCCCACTTCTTCAGATGCACCTGAAGAAGTGGGTTTTTAACCAACGAAAGCTTATGCCCAAATAAATCTGTTAGTCTTTAAGGTGCCACCGGACTCCTCGTTGTTTTTGTGGATACAGACTAACATGGCTACCCCTCTCATACTTGATATTTTATGGATCTACAGTTTTATGAGCACCATAAATGCCACAAACTACAGAAATGGCATAATATTTTGACAGAAAGTCTTTTCCTGAATCAGGGTGAAAGTTGTGTTACTGGATGGTAAAACCTATTAATACTTTTATTCCTACCTAAATTTCACCAGGCTCCCTAACATGATGAAAGGATTAGTACAACATTCCCCAGGGTGCTCTATAATACAGGTTTTTATTATTTAAGTGTTCTTTTTTTTCCTGAGCAATCTCTTCATGACCAATATACAGTGTACCACTTCCAGCGTTATGTCAGCTAAATTAAAGCTAAAAAAGACTGTTCTTAGCTTGTACATGGCTTTCTTCAAAAAGTACTAATAAGTAAGGCAACAGAGAATAACAAAGACAAGGAGACAAATTTTATTATTTTCTTCCAGCTATACCAAGAGATGCTTTACAGTGAAAAGTAAAATCTTTTAATTTTTATATGTTTCAAAGGAAACTATAATCGCACATGGTCAAATAGCATAACTCTGGCAAAGATAAATGTAGACTACAGGATACTTGTGCTATTTCATAGCATGGCTGAAAATGAAGGCTCCTAAAATAAATAATAAAAATAAATAAAAATAATAATAATAAAAAATCATTCCATTAGGGGAAGATCAATTTGTATCTGATTCTTCACATTAGATCATTTATTTGTTTTTTATGATCTACCACCTCAATCTATGTAGAATTTCAAAGAAACAGAAGACCCCCTCGTTCCCTGTAGTATAACCTCTCACATCATAGCATCCCTTCAGATAGCACAGAATAGCCTCCAGACTACCCCTCAGATGCTTCTGCTAAATTGAGTCTCTGCAAAATAAACTACTACACTAATAATGAATAATATAACAATTGCCCAATCTAGTTTCCCTGGGAGTCTTTCCGTTGATTTCAATGTGTTACGGCAAAAATGCAGACCCCTTCCATTTTGTAGCCATGGTACATCTTTCATAAACAGTTTCTAGATAAGAGTAATTTTGATCTACCAGAACTTTTCCAAACATTCTCATCTTAGCATAAATATTTGAATGCTCACTATTGGCCACTACAAAGTGTGAAATTTCAACAGCTGCAGCCTGGTCTAACACTACAAAGCTTAGAAGTAACTAACCACCGCTATTGAGATTAGAAACTCAGCAATATCTTCTGTGTAGTCCCTAACCTCTTCATTGACAGTGATGCTGTGTCACACCTTTATAGCAATCACTATGCTACTAAACTGTGTAGTGTGAACTCCAACTCCTGAAAGACATGGAATTTTTTGTTGTTTGCTTTTCCCACATGGGCAGTTTCCAAACTCTAGTCATTCACCACTGGTGGTCCACAGAGTACTTGCAAGCTATTCAAGAGAGCTACTGTTCACATGCTGATGGCTGTCCTAACTTGTTTTCATCTGCTTTCCCAGGTGTCTATGTTCATTAAAAAAACAGGGGTGGGCGGGCAACTACACCATTTGAAAAACATGTAAAGATTGGCAGCGACAGTATGCAAGATGAAATATTATCATCTACCGCCATTGCTTTTATCTAGGGTTGGTCAAAAAATTTCTGTCTGAATTGCTTTCTGACAGAAAATTGAGTTTTGACTAAACAATTTTTTCCCAAATAGTGTCTGCTTTCCATGGCAACTTTTGACTTATATCTATCTATCTATCTATAGATAAAGATATAGATAGTCAGAAATGTCACTGAAGTGCATCAAAGGAGTTGCAGTTTGGCTGCCCCATTTCCCAATTTTCCATGGGCTGAGTTCCGCAGCTGGACTATATTTCCTATAATGCACCAATGCCAGGAACTCCTATGATATATTGTGGTGGCTCAGGAAGAGGGAGACCATGATGTATCATGAGAGATATCCTCCAGGCAGGTAAATAGTATGTACGCTGCATAAGTAAGGGTGACGCAATCTGGCATTATATGTGATATGCAACATATTGTGAAATTATTTATTTCAGTACAAAGAAGCCAAACATATACACATATCAAATTACTTTCATGCTGGTCTCAGACGGGAAGTTCTGACCAGCTGCCTTGGTGAAAATATTCAATGTAAGTTAATTACAGCTGATTTTGAAAATCAGCAAATATAGCACAATTTCATTTATTGTAAGAGTTTCCATTTCAACTTACTGTAGATATATGTGCTCCATAAAAGTACCATGTGCCAAATTGTGCTCTTGGTTACACCAGTGATGGCTTTATATACTCTGCAACAAGCTTAACCACCAATATAGTTTTTGTGACATTTTTGCACAACTAGATGGAAATTCTGTGGCAGTTTCACTAAATTTAATATTTTTCACTGCCCCTCCTTTCGGCAACCTAAGGAGATATGGATGTTCAGTTCCCATTAATTTCAATGGGAACACAACATCCAATTTCCTTGGGAGGCTTTGAAAAATCTCAGCTTGAATCTTTAATGTGCAGCAGAATGTTATGCTGAAGATACATCATAGCATTGTAATAATTGTCATGGGTAAAGGATAGTAGGGTTTTTCTGGCAATTTGGAAAGGGTGGGAGGGAGTTAGGGATTCTGGCATCAACACATTACCTGAATGCTTCTGGTAAAATGATCAGCAGTTAGCATTGTTGGCATTTATTTAATCATCATTAGATTTCAGTTATCATTTCATTTAAATGAATGGGAGCAGTCTACACCTCTGTTAAAGTATTGTTTCATAAGGTTTGTGAGCTGAATAGGATGACAAAGTTGCAGCAATTTATAATTGATTCATGGTTTGAAGGTTTGCTCTGAAATCATACAATCTAGAATTTTTTTAAAATAACATTTTGGATTCTGCATATATGTCCATCAGTGCATTCTTTGACAAATTCTTTCAGAATTGTGGATCAAACAGGTCTCTGTTTTTATTCATGAAAAATATTTTAAATAACCCTTTGTTTCTGGCAAAGTCAGCACTTTCAGATCTCATCTGTAACAGTGAGGAAAAACACTTTATCTCAAATATAAAATCATCCAATTTTGCCTTATATGGGAAACATACACATACCTTTATTAGAGAGCACTAAAATCGTCTGAAGATTATTGCACATTTAAACATGTACTTAACTCTGAATGCATTGTTGGCCATTGACCTATGACCCTGTCCAACTTCAGGAAAGGAATTTGTTTATTGTTATGCTATGGGATATATTGCTAATAGTTATAATATTAATAGGTTTATAGTGTTATTAAAGTGAAGTACATTGAAAGCAAGTAAGGAATCCTAATATAATAAGAATATTAGGCTTTGCTGCAGTATAAGGTAGTGTTTGCTAGTGTGACAGGCTTGCAAAGATTTGATCCAGTGTTATAAACTACTCACTTTCACGCAGAATGGCAAGGAAGTTAACCATAGAAAAACAGATACACTGTATGATTGCATAAATAGGGTTTGAGGGCCTTTTGCAATATAGTTGCTAGGCAGTTAAACCATATTAACATATAAGACTTATTTTAAAATACTGATTGGTGCAAACTGTTTAGGTTAGTAATTGGAAGCTTAATTATGGTTACTCGGAATACCACATATGGATAAGGGGCAGGAATACAGTTTATTATGACAATGAAAAGGTCAAATATGGTCATTATCTGGATGATTATATAAAAAAATAGGTATAAAATGTCTGGGTACCCTCCCTAAGATTAGCTTCATCAGGTCTCTGAAAGGATGTAAAATGAATCACGACCAACTCTCTGATGTGCTCCATTGACAATTTCTCATATCTTTCTTTGTAATCTTTCTCCATAAGGTTGTAAGTCTTCACAATAAAAGATTGTAAGTATGAACAATGAAGGAAACTTTGCGGTATTTCTCCTATTCTTATACATATTGATTTTTCTAATTCAATTTTATTTGTCTGTATTAACTAACACTCATAAGTTTGTGTGTGTTTCACCAATTTCATCTTCTTAGTTAATTCTAAGTAGCTATCTGAGTAAAAAATCTGTTATTTGTACCATATTGCACCTCAATAAATATTTTTTATAATTCCAATAACCAATCAGGCTGCAAAGAGGAAAGAGGGAAGAGGAAATGAGTCAGCACATGCTTAAGTGCTTTGCTGAATTGGGGCCTATCTGATGGATACATTGTCTCACAGATCAACAGTTTATGGCAGTTTTTTTAATACATTGATACATTGAAGACTGGCAGTTAGTGCAATATAGTTTTGTACTGTGTTTGATTGTGTGTTTATAAAGTTCTTGTACTCGGTGATCCCCTCAAGGCCAATGCATGAGTAATATACAAACTTTACCTGTAAGTAAACCATCAAATATTTTATTTTGATTCAGCAGCACCTTATACATTCTGTGATCTTTGTGCATGGGGTACATGGAAAAAAAATCTTTTAGCTCCTACATGGATGGCTTTGTTAAATATCTCCAAAACCAACACTATGGGCAAAATATGATATTATAATGCTGCTTTCAGATGAATTAGCCTTAGAGCTGTAATAATACAAGTACTCGTACTGCTGTAAAAACCAAAGGAAAAAACCTCCTGTACTGTGAATAAAGAACAGTGCTGCAGAGGTTGCTTTCCACTTTCAGCTTCTCAAGATGTCTAATGGGAAAACAAAACAGCACTGGCAATTTTATAGAATAATTTCTGTAAAAGGAATAATTTCATATACTACAGTGTATCTGAAAACAATTTTACTTAAAAAAAATCCTCATTTAATTCTTATGTCTATGTCTAGATTTCATTCAGAAAAACACCAACTGATGTCGGTTTTAAATAAATCATGACATGTTAATCAGAGGAATGAAACTGTGTTATATCAATGGCTTCCAGCTATAGAACAACCTGTTGCTTCCTCTAAACAATTTAGATTGCATTATACAAATTTACTTTACTCCAGAGGACTGGTTCATGTGACAACATTTACGTATTCCAGGCTGCTGGCTCTTTAAATCTTCTGTTAATTTCCTTAATTTTGCTACAACTGTTGAAGCAAATTCAGCTGTAAAACCACTTAATCCAAGGCTAATTTTGGCCTGATCCATCTAATGAGAAAGTATGAATTATTAAACTTTTTATTATTCTTCTAATCTTCAGTTTTGCTTTTTCAGAGTTTGTGAATACGCCTCTATGGAACAATATGTCCTCTCTATGCCTAATTAAACAATATACATAGCATATTATATGCATGGGAAAATCCCAGTATACTGAAATTCTTTAGTTCAAATGGGCTCTGTGCCAGGTACTGGCCTTTGTTTTTAACTGTTTGGTCAGTGGAGGAGGAGGAAGAGTGGGTATTGGGCCTGTGGAAAAGTGCAATACTACTGTTGTTTTATCTCAATTTCGCTATGCCATTTATAGAAAACCCCAAGAAAAATAGGTCATGTATGTGGATGGTTATATAAAAAAATAAAATAAAAATAGGCCTTGACAGTTTAAAAAAATAAGTAGGGTTTTATTCACATTGCAGCGCATATCAAGGCCAAGTATTGCTTAGTTTTCTGGTCAAGTGTATTTGTGCATTCACACGTCTGCATGGTTTGGAATGTCTGGGAGTGAGGAAAAGCATTTCTAAGAAGTAGCATTCAGAGGTTTCATATTCTTATCTGCAAATCAGCCTTTCACATTTAAAATAAATGTTAGATCTCTTAATATCTCTAGGTTCAATATGTTTTTTTCTTTTACAAGATATTCCAAATACCATAGAGGGATTTATAGATGACACTGCCCCATTTAAAAGAAATGCAAGACAAATAATCCCACACAGTCTCCCAAATCGAAATGTGTTAGATATTTGCTTCCACAGGGAAGCAAAATTGAAGAATAATTTGAAATCTGATTGTGGATGATGAATCACGATACCCTTTCTCATCTGAGATGTAAAACAATTCTGTCTTTATTTCCACTGTCAGCATAATCAATAAATAACAACTCCAGTGACATGAAGGAAGACAGCATTAACACAGTGAAAAGAATTTTGATCAGCAGAACCACACAAAGTCTTTCCCCATGTGAGGAATACTCACACAGATAACCCCAACAGGCAGAACAAAAAACCCAGGATGGACAGATTTTTTCAGTCCAAGAGGAGACCCTCTCCTCCCCATTAGTCTTTGGATTACATAAAACTGAAAAATTAAATACATCTGTGCTTTGACAGTCTAATTCTTTTATGTGTATTATTTTCACCAGTAAGAGTTGATTTTTCTGGAAAAAAAATCATATTTATTGTCACACAGATTCGGCTTCTGCTTTTGACTTGTATATGTTGGGATTGTGCTGCAGTAATTGTGGAGCTGTTTTGAATAGACTTTGGTATATTTTGAAAATATCAATAAGACATGTCTTATCAATGCTGTTCTTTCATTTAAAAAAAAAGTAATCATTTCTAAAATGTGGGGAAATGAAAAGGTATGATTTATTATGATTAACTAGCCATATGTATGATGATGAGATATATATATATATACACACACACACACACGTGAAATTATATATGTATGAATTTAATAAGAATTAAACTACATTTTGGGAAATAATCCTTGCACTGTAAATTACGTACAAATAATTCATTGTGAGTAGTCAGTATTTCAGATTCAGAGTGTGTTGGTTACTTCTGATTGGATACAGATCACATGTCTTTCTCTCTTCCTGACTGGATGAGCCAGGGAAGCATAGTTCCTGTGTGAATATTTGCAGTTATAAATTCAAAATTTGCTTTCAGTAAGCTCTTGCTCATCTAGAAACAAGAATGAATGTGATAAACCTCCTTAAATTCAAAGACTTCCACCTCAAAAGGGACCAGTGTGATCAAGTAGTCTGGCATGTGTGTAACAGACCATGAACAACCTAAATAATTCCTAGTGCATATCTTTTAGGAAGAAAACATCCAATCTTGGTTCAGATATTGTCAGTGATAGAGAATCCATCATGACCATTGATAAGTTATTCCGATAGTTAAAAAATGATGCAGTATTTCCAGTCAGAATGTGTCCAGCATCAACTTCCAGCCATTGGATCATGGTGTACCTTTCTCTACTAGATTGAAGAGCCCGTTGTGAAATTTGTTCCTCATGTAGATACTTATAGACTGTAATCAAGTCACCACTTAACTTTTTATAGTAAAAGACAGGTTAACTGAGCAAGGAAAGAGACACTGGGCTCATTTAAGAGTCATAGATGTTGCCATGTTTGAACAGTAATTACTCCATTTGGAAGCTACTGCTCTGGTAATAACCAGACTTTGAGAGAAACCCTTTAGACCTAAGAATGTGGGTCAGTGTATTGGAATAATTTTGAATTGACATTGGCTCTGATTGTGCTTGAAGTCAATAGCTGTGTTAAAACAATGACATATGAATGGAAAATGCTGTAAGAAGAAGGGCAGCATCATTCTTTCTTTTTCAGCTGGATAAACAGAGGCACACAGAGGTGAAGTAACTTGCTCAAGGACATTCAGAAGGCCAGTGGCAGAACCAGGAGTTAGAACCAAGGTCTCTGGAGTCCTGATCCAGTGACCTAGCTCCCATAAACTTCAATGGTGCAGAATGGAGCTCAGTTTGAATGACTGCCATTAAGTTTCATCCAGTTACCCCTCTATTCAACCCAATAACTTTTGTCTGAATAAAGCATAACTTGCATTTGGCTAAAGCATCTCTTCTAGAAAGGCATGCAGGCTTGCTTTAAGGACATCAGACGATAAATAATCCACCACTTCTCTTAGTAGTTTGTTCCAATGGTTAATCACCTTCATTGTTAAAAATGTAAGCTTTATTTCTAATTGAATGTGTCTGGTTTCAGCTTTCAGCCCTTCAATACCCACTATTTTCTTCCTGTAAAGGTAATTAAAGACTATCAAAATGCATATGCTCAAGGAGACCCACAGTAAAGTTTCAAAGACAACCTTAATTGTGGCATTTCCTAACTTTTCAGTGCTTGACTTGCAGGCTTAGGGCTTTTGTTTGTGGCTTTTGGGTGGAGGGGGAAATGCCTATGTAGTTTCCCAGGTTTTTAAAGAGAGAAAACTGTGGTATCATATAGAAACTCACATGGCTTGTCGGCAGAGTTGGAACCTCTAGATCCATTGCACAGACTTCTGCCATTTGAGCTAACAGAGTAACTGATTTCAATAGTAGGTTGTCATCCTCTATGGAGACCAGCACAGAGGGGAATGAGGTACACTTTGCCTATGGGTTCTACCTATATTTGCTGACATCAGAGGATGGGGAAACTTGGGTTCCATTCCAGGCTTTGGAGGGGAGTGTGTTGGGTGCATACACTTCTGCCTGCCCCTTCCCTGCCCCCACCATTCCCCACAGCTTGACTCCTTGTACCCCACTCCCTACATCTGGTCTCCGTCCCATTCCTGTGTCTTCCCCATCACTGGTTCCATGTCCTGGTTCCATTCTCCTTCCCTATCCAGTCCAAGTCACTGGTTCCCAATCTCCCCCTTCACACACTGCTCCCCAGGCCATTACCAAGAGGCTCACAGTCCTTCCTCCCCATTTCCCTCAGCTGCTCCCAGTTCCAGTTTCTCCTCCCGCTAGCTCCCAGTCTCCTTGCTCAGTCAGCCCCCTTCCACCCAGCACCCAGTCTTCTTGGCCAGCCAGTCCCAGTTCTCTCCCCTCAACTCAACTCCCAATCACAGTTTCTGTCTTCCCATCTAGTCCCAGTCTCACCAAGCTCTTTGTCCCAATCTACTCCCTTTCCTCACCCATGGTGCAGCTATTTTCCTTTGTTCCACTCTGCAGTCAAGTCAGGCAGCTTCCTCCTCCATGTTGCATGAGAGCACGGGAGAAACAGGCTTCCTGTTTTCAGTTCTGGGCACATCCTGGCCCACAGCAGCTGGGAGCTGCAGTTACAGGGAAAGTCTGGCTTCATCCCTGTATCCTTGGGATGGAACATGCTCAGTCACTCTGGGGGCTGGCACATTTGTTGTCTGGTCAGCAAGAGGACCTAAGAGAGACTCAAGAATGCTTAGTGAGAATGAAATTTTCAAATATCTTTAGCTGCTAGAAAGGGGGGAGTCCTCTGAGCATGTGCAAACTGCAATTTTTCAAAGGCTTATAACCTGGCCAAGTTTGAGCAGATTTTCACAGGAACAGAAAAGGCATACCCCTGACATAAAGGCCACCTCTTGCAAAATTTCAAGTGCCTACTCCAAAGCATAAGGGAGCTAGAACTGGGCAAAGAAAAAGTCTCAATAATTTATTTTAACATGGAAAAAACATTGTACTTTTCCCTAGCCTACTTCTCAGAAGTGCCTGGATCATTTTCACTGAAACATTAAAAAAAATACAGCCAGCAGTAGTGTTATGGGCAGGGGTTCTTCCACTCTAGCACCCCCTGTATGACATTGACCTTTGTGCATAAGTCAGTCCTCCAGCCGAGAAGCATCTAGATCAGATCCCTTATTGGGTAACAAAATGTCCACGTACAGTCCAGATAATCAGCCTAACCTCTGGGCTCTGTTCTTAGCCCCTTTCTGGGATTCCACTTTCTTTCCCCAGCTCTGGTATCAAGCACTAGCCCCACCCACCCTGAGTTTTCAGGTTCATGTTTGGCAAACTTATGAACAACTGAAAACAGGGTCTCATAATGGGATAATACATGGTAATGCTACCAGCCTCCCTATAATGACATTCATACCAATTCTAACCACTATGTTTTCTATACCCACATTAATATTAATAATATTATTATGTATCCAGTTGCTCTTCACACTATAGGCTACTGGGTTTACAATACATTACACTGGCTATAATTTTGTTAAGTGATTCAGGAAAACAAGATGTTTTCCTCCAAGCTTCTGAATATCACAGCTAATCTGAAATGTCTTTGGTGTGCTAAAAGAAGCAAAGGTTAGCATTGAAGTATATGTGAAGAGTAGTCTATTATGTGTGAGTGAACCAGACATTTTTATGGAGCTTCAGATGACAATCAACTGTGCTAAGTTTCAACTGGATGCTAACTTTGATTATTGAGACACAAGTCTCTGAAAAGCAGGACTATGTAGACCGCAGCTCAGCCTTATCACAAAGTGAATTCCATCAATGGGTAATATGATATAAATGATCCTTGATTGAATAGCAGCACATAATTCAGTTGAAGAGTTCTGCTGACACAAGAGCAGACTTCAAATGATTTATGAATGGAAGCAAAAAACTCTCTCAACTGAATTATGATCTTGGTATTCAGTTCAGGAACAGCTATGCAAAATGCATGATGATTTTTATTCTGGAAAAGAAAACCAATTTAAGAAAATTGGTACAGAAGTAAATTGACACACATACACAGAGGGATACTTGGAAACAGAAAGAATACAGACAGCATATGATTCATTGTAAAATGCTTGGAGTAGAGCTGAGAGGAGGACAGATATTCCATTTCACAAAAGATTCTGAGATTTTATAATTTGGCTTTGTTTCTGAATGGAAGTGAAACCCTAAAGTTTCTACATTCTCCATGAAAAAATTCTGAAAAAAATATTAGGTTTGATCAAAACATTTCATTTCAACAAAAATCAAAACTTTATCTTATTTCAACTTTTTAAAATGGTCTATTATCATACATTAAAAAACTAAGAAAAAAAGTCATTTCAAAACAAAAAAAATAAACATTTCATTCAGAGTGTCAAAATGGGATGGTTCAACATTGTCAGAACTTTTTTCTCTTAGGTTTTCTCCCAAATGAAATTATGTTAAAAATCATCAATTTTGTGAAGGATCTCAATTTTGAAATAACTGCATTTCCCAAAGGAAAATAGTTCCACTGAAGCATTTCCAACCAGACCTAGTTTAAAGTACTGCTCCAGTAGGGCAGTACTTGCCTGAATTATTCTTAGGGTAAAAGGAGGAGGACTATTCGCTGGGGCTGCAGGATGCAACACACATGTGGAAGTCAGTAACAATCAGAATGCCAAATCTTCCGCTGGTGTAAATTGCTGTATCCTCAAAGTCAATAGATTGAACACCCTTAGCTGTGTTCTGTATCCAGTGGCTGGTGCATGGAGCAGGTTGTAGCCATGATAATGATCCAACTAAACCACTGTGGAAAGTAGAAGTTGTTCTCATCCTCTTGCCCTCCCTAGGCAAATTGTGTTTCTCAACCTGTGTTGATTTGCTGAGAGGAGAACAGCAATTATTGGTCCCAAATTATTGAGTCATACACCACTACCACTAAATGATGTATTCAGTAGACTATTTAGCTCACTAAGTTCTTCTCATACATTATAAATATGGTGTGCACACAAGCAGGCAATAGAATCCATAAAGAACAAGCAAGAAATTCTTGTTTCAGATGCTATTGTGTTTGTTGCAAGACAAGAGTTTTCACAAAGGGCTGAACTGTGACTTTAGGCTTAGCCTTAAGCAAGGGGTGTGGCTAAGCTGCATCATTGGATGAGTAGCCCTTGGAGGCAAAGACTTACAGACCCTCCCTGGACAAAAATGTCTCTGTGCTCCAGGGGTCAGTAATTTCCTGTTGGTCTCCGCCAGCAGGAAATTATTAGCTCCCATCACTGGCTCAATTGTGCTGGCCAGCATGTTGGAGAGGTGAAGCCAAAGCTTAGTCTAGTCCCTGCCCACTCTGGTTACTTGCTCTGGGGAGAGCAAGCCAGTCCACAGCATCCTCTTATACCTATGCATCCTATAATTCATCTGTATATCTTGATGATGTGTGAAGATTCAGAGATTCCAAGGCTAGAAGGGACCATTGTGATCATCTAGTCCAGTGGCTCTAAACCTTTCCAGACTACTGTACTCCTTTCAGGAGTCTGATTTGCCTTGTGTACTCCCAAGTTTCACCTCACTTAAAAACTACTTGCTCACAAAATCAGACATAAAAATATAAAAGTGTCACAGCAAACTATTACTGAAAACTTGCTTATGTTCTCATTTTTACCATATAATTATAAAACAAATCAACTGGAATATAAATATTGTACACAAATATCAGTGTATAGTATATAGAGCAGTATAAAAAATCATTATCTGAATGACATTTTAGTTTGTACTGACTTTGTAGTGCTTTTTATGTAGCCTGTTGTAAAATTGGGCAAACATCTAGAGGAGTTGATGTACCCCCTGGAAGACCTCTGCGTACCTCCAGGGGTACATGTACCCTCTTCAATTTATCAACATCCTTCTTGAATTATGGGCACCAAAATTGGACACTCTATTCCAGCAGCAGTCATCACACCAGTGCCAAATAGAGGTAAAGTAGCCTCTCTACTCCTACTCAAGATTCCCTAGTTTATGCATCACCAGATTTTTTGACCACAGCATCGCATTGAGAGCTCATGTTGAACTGATTATCCACCACTATCCACACATCTTTTTCAGAGTCACTTCTTCCCAGGATAGAGTCACCCATCCTGTACGTATGACCTACATTCTTTATTACTAGATGTATGCATTTACATTTAGTCATATTAAAACACATATTGTTTGCTTGCACTCAGTTTAATAAACCAATCTGGATCTCTTGGATCAGTGACCTGTCCTCTTCTTTATTTACCACTCCTCAATTTTTGTGTTCTCTGCAAATTTTCAGTGATCATTTTATGTTTTCTTCCACGTCATTGACAATGATATTAAATAGCATAGGGCCAAGAACCAATCTCTGCAGAACCCAGTGGAAACACACCCACTCTATTACAATTCCCTATTTACAGTTACATGTTTAGACCTATCAGTAGCCAGTTTTTAATCCATTTAATGTGTGCCATGTTAATTTTATATTGTTCTAGTTTTTTTAATCAAAATGTCATGAGATACTAAGGCAAATGCCTTACAGAAGTCTACGTATATTACATCAACACTATTTACAAAAAAAAAAAATAAAGTTAGTTAGACAGGTTTTGTTTTCAATAAACCCATGTGTCTTTGCATTAATTACATTACCCTCCTTTAATTCTTCATTAATCAAGTCCTGTATCAGTCACTCCATTATCTTGCCCAGAACCGATGCCAGGTTGGCATGGCTATACTTACCAATGCACCCCATTTACCTGTTTTTTAAAAATTGCATAACATTAGCTTTCTTCCAGTATTCTTGGACTTCCCCAGTACACCATAACTTATTGAAATTCAACATTAACAGTTCATAGAATTCGTCAGCCTGCTCTTTTAAAACTCTTGGATGCAAATGATTTGGACTAACTGATTTTTGAAATATCTAACTTTAGTAGCTTCTGCTTAACATCCTCCAGAGATACTAGTGGAATGGAAAGAGAGTATCACCATCTGATGAGACACTATCATCCCCCCACCCCTCCCCACCCCCCGATGCAGAACAAAAAATATTTATTGAACACTTCTACAACTTCTGCCATAATGATAATTTTACCATTTCCATCTGGCAAGGAACTGATACAATTGTCAGGATTATTTTTGTCCCCAATATATTTTTAAAAAAACCCTCCAAATTGTTCTTAACTGGCGATAGATTTCTTCTTCTATCCCTTTGCTTTATCCATTTTCTCCAATTCCTAATTTATTATTTATATTCACTACTATCACCTTCCCCTGTCTTATATTCTCTTTTTATAGTTGCCCCTCCAAACCAGCTCAGACTTTGACTGGAACAGTCTTCTTCCTCAAATTCTGGGACTCCATTTTTGAGATATTTACTAAAATATTCTTAAATTATTCTCAATTACCATCCACATTTTTTGATTTAATTAATCCTCCAGCTGATTTGGCTGATAATTGCTTTCAACTTTGTGAAATTGGCCCTGTTAAAATACCAAATGCATATATCACTGGTCTGGATTTTATCTGGTTTGCACATTGTAAATGTGATCAAGCCATCACTTTTGTCTAAGCTATCATAAATGTTTAATTCTCTGATCAGTTCCTCTTTATCTTTTAAGGCAGGGTCTAATAAAGAATCCCCTCTCCCCATGTTCAATGCAACACTTTCTGAGTTAGGAAAATGTCACCTATAATGTTTAGAAATTCCACAAATGTTTTTGTAATGGCAGCATGAGACCTCCAGCATGTCATTCATGATCATGCAGCTTTGATCCCCTACACATTACAAATAGGTGCATATGGAACCAGTCATCCTGTTCTGTAATGTGATTTGGTGATCTGTGGCAGAGAGCAGCTCATACCCCATCTTGTGCTTTATTTGTTAGGACATGGATCAATAAACATTCAAGCTTGTTTTCTTCAGAGTTATCAGTGACTCAAGAAGAGATAATGCCATTTTTGACAAAGTACCACTACCCCTGGAACCTTTGTAGAAGTGGGGGGGCCAAGGTCAAAATGCCCCTCCCTCTCCAAGGCTGGCTGCTCCAGCCGTGAACCAGCTGCCCGCTCTTCTGGTGCCGGAGCAGCCCCTGGTGGGTGAAAGGTGTAATTGCAGCACCTCCTCATAAAATCTATTATTCCTTAGAAGGGGTAGGTGGAGGAAATCTGCAGGGGACATGAATTCTGCGCTTATGTTTCTTTTGTTAAAAAGTGAGAGGGCATGACCCCATAGTCCCCCTGGTTCTGGTACCAGTGACTCCCTTCCCTTTTTGCCCACTCAATCCTTTCTAACTAGGTTATAACTATTGATTTCAACATTGAATGGTGTGAATTATCCTATGAGGTTTCAACTAAATCAAATGTATGCTCATAAATATGCAGTTCCAATGTTTGTTATCCAGGCTCCTATCATTGCTGCAGGAACAAGGGACAGATAGTTTAGAAGCCATTGTATCAATAGCTGAAGAGAGCTACCTGCTTTCTACCTTACTGCCATCTAAAATCCAATTGATTCAATTAAATTCTGAGGACAGACCAAAACAAACAAACAAAAATACATTATAAGGAAGAACTGAAATGAGAATGAAACAGAAGGACAAGGAAGTGTAAAGATATGGGTCTGAGGCCTGCTCTCCTTAGTCATGCAAGTCATCTCATGTGATCAATATTTTAAAGAGATTTTGGACCATGGAGGCATTATTGATTTAGTATTCAACAGTAGATTTGCAAAGCCTGGTTATGCACTGTTGCAACCACTGGGAATTTCACTATTGACTTCAGTGGGAGCAGGATCAGCCCCATATTCTTGGCATATAATGCTCATACTACAACAGGAACATGTCAGTACTACTGGACTCATAATGTGCTAACAGTAGACCTAGGAGCTCCCACAAAAAGGTTTCCCCTTAGCCTATTATAAAACTCGTGTTCCAGGAATGCTCTTGTTTATAGGCAGATGAATGAGGGATTAGGGATCGTATCCATTTATTTTCCTGTTTAAACAAAAAAATTCTCACAACCCAAGAGGAAAGCAAACAAATTTATAGAATATCAGGGTTGGAAGAGACCTCAGGAAGTCATCTAGTCCAACCCCCTGCTCAAAGCAGGACCAATCCCCAATTTTTGCCCCAGATCCTTAAATGGCCCCCTCAAGGATTCAACTCACAACCTTGGGTTTAGCAGGCCAATGCTCAAAACACTGAACTATCCATCCCCCACATGTTACCTGGCTGGAAATAACTATAATCACTCCCTGGAACCTACAACATGTTTGTTCATTGTATAGCACAGTTTGGAATTTCCATCATTTGCAGCTGCACCAGATGGGGGTTTGTGAAGTGAAGACAGTAGGATCAGGGAGGGTCTTTGTCCAGGAAAATCCACTGAAAATCCTGACATTTGTGATGCCTTTTGGAGGCAAAAAAATAAAACTCTTTATAAGCCCCTGAGAAAGGAGGGATGATTTAATTGTAGCCAGGAGACGACCTCAACCCAAGACGGGGAAATGATTATTTGCACAGCCCCATAGATATGACTGCTCATCTCCATCCCCCAAGTCAGCGTGGAAGTAAAATGTTACCAAGGGGCACCAACAGGAATCCCTCCCTGCCAGCACATTATTGTATCAATCAGTGCTCCAATATGGGCTGGGACTGGGTTCTGGCAGGGTAGGGGGAGAAACCCTCCCCCTTTCCTACCGTTCATTGTGCTCAAAAGAGATGATGTTTTGGAAAACTGTCCGCATATGCAGTAAGTGGATGCAAAGTAAAATAGCCTGACGTTATGAAATTGAAAAGACATGATTGATTTTTTTTAAAGGCTTGAATCAAACTGATCAATTTGGATATATCCAGTCAGAAGATGTATTACATGGATTTGTAGCTAGATCAAGAACTCGGCAAAAATCAGGTTTTTAGTTTGAACCTACCGCTGATAATTATACTGACATGCATTTCATCTTACCTAAGTTACTTGTGAGTAAATATCCAATCTTCTCTTTCTAGCTTCTTTAAACTCAGTACTATAAAATAAAATGGATGAAACTAGTAATTACATTTTCCAAAGTATACCTAGAAGCCATATACTGTATGGATTTCTTCATTTCTTTTTCTTAGCAATAAAATGGGAGATGGAGGCCCGATCCCCAGCAGAGCTGCCATCTAGTTTAAAGAAAGAAATAGATTCTGATAGCTGTGTACTAATAAGATCCCATTTTCCAGTCTTCTTTGTAAAACAAAGAATTCTCAAAAGTTATTTGAAAGGAGAAGAAATATAAAAATAATTAACTGTGAAACAGTTAAATGGACTGGCTGTGCAGGAGTGACACTCTTCCCTCTGCATCTGTATTTATTGTTATGAGTGCTGAGCTTTTGCATTAAGAGGAAAGCCTACTCCCTGATCAAAAATAATAATCATAAAAAATCACATGATGCTGTTCATAAGAATAACATTGTTAACCCCACTGTCCTGGCTCAGTTCTACTTGGTTTAGTTCTATTCTTCCAGCAGTTTCAACTGGAAATTGTATCTTTCATTTCCTCTCCTATACTGATGTGCAGCATTGCTGCTCATGACTAGACAATTCTCCCCCCCCCTTTAACACCACTAGTGATTGGACTTTAGGGGTGGATGATGTTATCCCCAGAGTTCATTTGAGGCCAGGTCAAGTAATCAATTAGCCATGTCATTCCTGCATGGGTCAGATGACTCCTGGAGTTGCCAAATGATCATGGGGAGCAGAATTTGACATGAAGGGGATTCAGCCCTCACAGTCTAGGAACAGCAGTTTGGAGGCCTTATGCTTCTGCACTGCTCCTGAGCAATAATGATCCACAGCTTTAGGGGTTGTGTTCCCAAAGTGTCCTTGATCACTGTCACATTCTGGAAAGCGGGATGCAGTGGAGAGACTACTCCCAGAAATGAACATATGTATAGTCGCACTAATGGGTTCAGCCACTACCTTATCCCCAGATTCCTCATGGAACCGAGGGGCAAACAATGCTCAGAGAGCACCCGTCTCACTATGGAGCCTGAGCCTCATAGCTCAGAACTTTTTATGGGGCGCATGCTGTGGTGCTGTCACTTCTCCTTTCATGTTCCTACCTGTGCTGGTTCTTCCTCACTGCTTGCAGAACTGTCAAGGAACATTTGACCCTAAGTTTGTAAAATTCCTTGGAATGAAAAGTATTTATTGGAAGATGGCTTGTCCGTAAAGGGTTGGAAGAGCCGTGCAGGGCAGAGCTTTCCCTTAGAAACAGAGAGTATTGCCACTTTGTCGTACATTAAGAAGGTGGGGACTGAGAATGACAGCCCCATATTTACCTATAAGTCACAGCCATGAGAATAGCATCCCATTATGCTAGGTATTGTTATTCGCAAGGCCTAATGGGCCCAAATGATGATTTTTTGAGGCTTCCAAAATTTTATGAAATGTGATCTATAAAAATATTTGTTGAGAGAAAGGGTCTAAATTGCAAACCAAAAGTCTGGTATCTGAATAAGCAAAATGAGCTATTGATATGACCCAAGAACTATTTGAGGTCATAAGCAGTAAATAAAAGGATTCTGAAACAACCGTGCCGCAGGTTGCTGACCCCTGGTTTAGGGCAACTGTTCTTGTGTTTTGGGAACACTGGATAGCTGCTCAGCCAAGAATGGCTGCTTTGGCTGGCAGTGCCTGTTGCTTGGACCCTGGTTTACCTTCTGGTCAGGAACATCAACTCTCTGTTTTATTTTGTTTTTGGTTTGTTTTTAAGACAGGTCAAGTTGTAGTCATCTCATCTTGCTATGCTGATTCAGTGTAGTTGATTTTAGGGTTTGATGAACAGCTGAGAGAGAGAGAGAGATAGGATAGGAGGAAAGAAATAGTGGGGCAGAAAGTAACTCAAAAAGGGAAGAGAGGCAAAACAGAATTGTATGTGTCTGACAGTTAACCCATCTGGGCTGAGGACTGGATGTCATGATGATTGTCAGAACTCACAGGTTAAAACAAAGTTCTTTGAACAAGAACAAGATCAGCCAGCCTTGCTCCTGGAAGAAAAGTGTTTCAGTCTGGTTTGCTTTATTTTATTTTGGTGTCAGGGAAGATGAGATGAGATCAAATTAGCTGGAATGCAAGGTGGAAAGATGATGAGAGAAAGAGTAATTTTCCCCCAAGTCTCTTTTAAAGAAATTTTAAAAGGAGAAAAGTGTGTGGCCTAGTTTGTTCTCCTCATTATTTTGTCCACCAGTTAGGTCTAATATTTGTCACACCAGTGTTGATTTATTAACTTCTGGTTCCACATCTTCTGTTTTTAGTAAGCATGATTTCAACAGTCCTTGAATCATATCAGCAGGTTCCTTTTGTTCGAACGAATCCAGATTTGTCTGGTTTGTTGGCCCTTGTTCATAATATTCTTTACTAAAAATAACTTGACCTACTTCCTGTGGTACATTCCTAAGCAGGCAATAGTTATAGACCAATTGTCGCAACATAATCTCTGTGGAGCCAGTGGTCCTGTCTGTTTGCCATGAGCCAGTTTAAAATCAGGCTATTTATCCAAAAATCCTTTCTTTCTCTGTTGGTCCCTGGAGAATCCAGTTTGAACTAGTATATGCATCTCTCTCCATGGCTTCAAAGGGTTGATAACAAAGAAAATACATTAGCATTCCCCCTCCATACTAGAGAAGGTACATACAAAGCCACAATAACACATACACAATTTCACTTTTAATATAATGTACCCCAAAGCATTGGCACCCTCTGAAGGGGTTCACTCACCTCAGGAAAACCTCCACGTGGCCAGGCATAGTGTAACAGATCTCTCCCCATATGGCGCACCCTGCTGACAATGGCTCTGGAACTGTCGAGGTCTCTCTGCCTCCCTCCCCTCCTGCCCCCACCCACCCATTCTGGGCCCTGTGTGGGGTCCATACCCCTTCCACCCAATAAACCCCAACCAAAAAAAAAATAATGATTAGAATCTAAAAAAAAAATAACCAAACCCTGCCCTCAAGCAGCACTTTTATCCTGAAAAGGTCAAAGAGCCAGATACTCCATGAAGTCCACTAAAGACTTTGCTATTGCTACTGATTTTTATGTGGAAGGTGTTCAGGTACCATGAGGATGGGCAACCTAAAATAGTCATCTATACTGAAGATGCAAAGAGGTAAGTATGCAGATGCTCTTCTGTTGGTCAGGCACCATGCCACACCCTGCCAGGCTTACGGTTCTGAGCCTCTAGTCTCACCCACCTATACATTCCTCCTAAAACCTGATCTTCTTTCTCCAATTGCACGTATTACTAGAAGTGGAATATCCATATGAAGACTCAATGCCTTTTTGGAAGATATACTTTAGTTAAACACAAGTTATTGAGTTTAGTACAGGGGTAACTCATTGAAATTCTGTGGCCTGTGATATATAGGAGGTCAGCCTAGATGAACTCATGGTCCCTTCTGGCCTTAAAACGTATGAATCTGTGAATCCATTTGATTCAGAAACCTGCATATGTAGTCATTTGCAGGATTTTGCGAAGATGAACATAGGTTTTTAATATTGTCACACTTTCTTTTTTGCAGGTAATGCAAGTAGTTCTCTTAATTTTAACCACCAAAGCCAGAATGGGAATACAAAAGAGATACAAGAATCTCACCAACGGTGTACACTTATTAACAAATTTGTTGAGTCAGAGAAATTGAACGCTGCATCCTCAAAACATCTATGTTCTCCAGCTGTGTTTGGGAGTGTTCTCTCTGCTTCTGCACATCCGAAGTGCCACCCTGCCAGAGTAGTAACTGGAGAACTTCCGTTCAAATTCCATTGGGATCTGTTCTGAAAGCAGTTGTTACATGTGGCTAAGCAGATAGGGGCAGGGCCATTACCTAATGTAAGCCTTAAAGGGTTCCCATATCACTTCTGGGCTCACTGCTCTGTTATCATGTAACAAGAAGAATTGCTGAACGTGTTCCTGAAATGTTTGACCTATGAGCATGCAAACCGAGGAGGCTGTTGAAATATTGTTACTTGTGGGTCTTGAGATTCAGTCAGAGCACATGCTAGGGAATGTTCAGAGAAGTGTATATTTGTACCTATTTTGAATGCTGGACCATTGTCAGTTGTTCCGTAACACAGATCCTATTGATCCTAAACAGAGAACTGTGAACTCTGGGCTGGCTGTTGATTTCTTCTACTGAGAAGGTGAGGAAGGATTTAGTAACAGTCCCTGCCTCAGTAATGGCTGCAATGCAGATGTTCCTGGTTGGAGGGGTAAGGAGGGAGTTAATGGCACACTTTGTGTGAAGATCCCACTGGTGGCTTCTCCATTTAGGAGAAGTGTGTTAGAAGGGCTTCGTGCCTCAACACTAGCACAGCAGCTAGCCTCCTTGTAAAGTAATTTAAGATTCTCAGAGGACAGATATTGTTACATGGTGCATCCTTCTCATACCACCCAGAATATTCTCATTCATCCAGAGTGTGGAGTAAAGTGTGAATAATGGCCTAGGTGTTTAGACATCTGTTTCCTATGGGCTTGTTTACAATTGAAAATTGATCCAGAATAAGATAGGGTGTGAATTTAAAGCAGATTAACTATTCTTGATTAACTTCATATGTGGAAACTCCTATTCCAGATTTATTCTGAATTATCTTAATCCACAAGTACAATTAATTATGAATAACTACTCTGGAATAACTCCTTGTTGAGAGAACTGCTATATTTTCAGTGTCTTGGTAAGTGGGGTCACAAAACTTTGGAAATGTGAGTATACCAGTGCTACGATGCAGAACTGAGCAAAGCATAGTTTACCTAACAAATACAGTCTCTTTTTTTCTACTCAAGGAAGATGAGTGCAGATCACATGTTTTCCTCTGAATTTATTATCCTATTCCAGATTTATTTTGCAATGATTTTTGACTCTGTATGAAGTGTTGTTGTAGCTGTGTCAGTCCCAGGATATTAGAGAGACAAAGTGAGTGAGGTAATATCTTTTATTGGACCAACTTCTGTTGGTGAAGCTTGTCTCTCGCCAACAAAAGTTGGTCCAATAAAAGATATTATCTCACCCACCACATCTCCATAGATTTTTGGCAGCCAGTTCTTTGAGAGTATTTAATATTGACTGTTCGA
The DNA here is from genome assembly GCF_015237465.2 of Chelonia mydas. NCBI lineage: Eukaryota > Metazoa > Chordata > Testudines > Cheloniidae > Chelonia > Chelonia mydas. The sequence goes on from NC_051245.2 coordinate 104,827,494, forward strand.
GATCTATGACTGATCAGCTAAATGGCACAATATTTTTTCTTTTCCCTGACTGGATTACTGCACGAGCAGTTGGCTACAAATATGTGCAAATTTTAAATTTGGTTCCCACAAATACCAGCACGTGTGACTTTGAAATTTGAGCTTTGTGAATATTAATGCTGGTAAAACTCAGTTGTACTAATATTTGCAGAAAGTGAACACAAGTGGGGCTTGAGCATATGGCTGAAGAAAATTAATTCCATTGAATGATACTGGAAAGTATTGTGCAGTATTGCTCAGCAAATTATGACATTTCTGGGTGTAGCATCTAGTTCAAAAATAAGAAAGTATTTACAGACCTGTTGATTTCAATGAGTGTTGGATCAGACCCACAAATTAGGTATTACTGTCTTCCAGCATGGCTGTAACAAGAATAGACTAATACAAAGAGACAAAAGGCATTAGATCATGTAGAAACCTAGCAGAGAATTTTTGCCTACTGCGCATTCCCCAGTGCCTTTTCCAATTCAGGTTTTATAAGACTCAAAAAATGGGGCGTCCCCTAATCACATTGAGAAGTAGTCCTAAATTAATCCTTGAGTTTTAAGAATTAAGTTTTGTGTTCTTGCCAAATTGTCACATCAGAATTTTTATGTTACCATCCAGAGAAATGACCGGAAGTGTAATGAAACGATGGGACTGGTGAATTGCTGAACAAGTTAAATAGCACCAAGCAGTAGCTGACTCAAAACTCCATCAACAAAGGATTGAATTCCTACAAATAAAAAATAAACCTTGAATGAAAATTACAAAATAAAGTATTTTATGTACTTATTAGAATTGACTCTCACACAATAAATGATAGGACATAGGGAGGAAAGGAAGTTTTCTGATGATTTTCTTTTTGCGTATATGTATTTTACTCTTATAAATAAAATGTACTTTCTGTTTTCACATTGTAGGTTAATATGATTTGTGAATTCACATCCCTGATTATGTATCATATATAGTTGTTACATTATTTTTACAGAGTATAATTTAGTCTCAGTAAAATGGCTTGTGTCCAAAAGTGTTTTGCTAGTCATTGAGTATTTCATCATCTCTGTGAAAGTTAGATCTTTAGTCCTATAAAGCTATAATAATCCACACACTAACAAATAGCTGATTGCAATTAACAATTGCAATTATACTAGGGCTGTTTCTGAACAAGTTTGTTTTTATTATGGTTGTTCACATTCATACAACAAACTAAAAAAAAAAGGAAACAAATAAATGACAGCACCAAAATAGCAGACGCTGTAAAATAGAAGTATTATGGCATTACTGTATATTATCTGCTACTCTGTAGGTAGAACAGAAACTGAAGGATGCAACATTTGAATCCATATTGACAACAAGGAGTTCCAAAATGTAGTCACTAGAACAGTTTTGACAACGCTGCCAGGAAAAAAACCTCTCTCACAATTTTTACCCTATGCTCACCATTTCATATCAGGCCCAGGTTAATGGTGAGAGCTAGCTGACTAGCTACAAGATGCACATTGGCATGTGAGTATTGGGAGAGGCTGCTAGGCAACTCTCTGACACCATATTCTACAGGCCATTACCCTCTGATCCCACTGAGGGTTACCAAAAGAAACTACACCCTCTGCTCAAGAAACGCCCCGAAGAAGCACAGGAACAAATCTAGACAGACACACCCCTAGAGCCCCAACCAGGGATATTGTATCTGCTACCCAAGATCCATAAACCTTGGAATCCTAGATGCCTCATCATCTCAGGCATTAGCACCCTGACAGCAGGATTGTCTGGCTATGTAGACTCTCTCCTCAGCCCCTATGCTACCAGCACTCCGAGCTATCTTCGAGACATCACTGACTTCCTGAGGAAACTACAATCCTTCGGTGATCTTCCAGAAAACACCATCCTAATCACTATGGATGTAGAAGCCCTCTACACCAACATTCCACACAAAGATGGACTAGAAGCCATCAGGAACAGTACCCGATAATGTCATGACAAACCTGGTGGCTGAACTTTATGACTTTGTCCTCACGCACAATCATTTCAGATTTGGGGACAATTTATACCTTCTAGTCAGTGGGACTGCTATGGGGTACCCGCATGGCCCCACAATATGCCAACATTTTTATGGCTGACTTAGAACAATACTTCCTCAGCTCTTATCCTCTAACACCCTACTCTAATTGTGCTACATTGATGATCTTCATCATCTGGACCCATAGGAAGGAGGCCCTTGAGGAATTCCACCAGGATTTCAACAATTTCCAATACCCACCATCAACTTCAGCCTGTACCAGTCCACACAAGAGATCCACTTCCTAGACACTAGAGTGCAAATAAGCAATTGTCACATAAACATCACCCTATAGCAGAAACCTACTGACCTCTATACTTACTTACATGCCTCCAGCTTTCATCCAGACCACATCACACGATCCATTGTCTACAGCCAAGCTCTAAGATACAACCACATTTGCTCAGACAGAGAGTAACACCGACAGGATCACTAACTTAAAACCACAATATCCACCTGGTCAAGTGAAGAAATGGATTGACAGAGCCAGAAGGGTTCCCAGAAGTCTGCATATCTATTCAAGGGACACCATTACAGGACCTAACCACATCAGCCACAACATCAGAGGCTCGTTCACCTGCACATCTACCAATGTGATATATGCCATCATATGCCAGCAATGCCTCTCTGCCATTTGCATTGGCCAAACTGGACAGTCTTTATGCAAAAGAATAAATGGACACAAACCTGACATCAAGAATTATAACATTCAAAAACCACTAGGAGAACACTTCAATCTTCCTGGACACTCAATAACAGACTTAAAAGTAGCAATTCTTCAACAAAAAAACCCTTCAAAACAGACTCCAACGAGAAACTGCAGAACTGGAATTAATTTGCAAACTGGACACTATCAAATTAGGCCTGAATAAAGACTGGGAGTGGATAGGTCACTACAAAAACTAATTTCCCCCAGCTGATACTCACACCTTCTTGTCAGCTGTTTGAAATGGGCCACCTTGATTACATTGGCCTCATTAGGACTAAAAAAGTGATTTCCACCCCCTCTTGTCAACTGTTGAGAATAGCCCATTTCCACCTTAATTGAATTAGCTCGTTAGCACTGACCCCCCCACTTGGTAAGACCACTCCCATCTTTTCATATGCTGTTTATTTAAACCTCCCTACTGTATTTTCCACTCCATGCATCTGATGAAGTGGGTTTTATCCCACAAAAGCTTATGCCCAAATAAATGTGTTAGTCCCTAAGGTGCCACAAGGACTCCTCGTTGTTTTTGATGATACAGACTAACACAGCTATCACTCTGAAACCTGTACTAGTTCTATGATACATTCTCCAGTGTTATCCATCTGACACAAGACTAACTCCATGTTATGAAAGGTATTTTGGAAACTATGTTTCAGCAATTCAAATCCTTATTAATAGGTATTAATAGGTATGAGGCAATGTTCTGTCCCTATATCAAGGTGGTATCAAAATCCTGCAGATTTTTCCTTTGGAACACATCAGAAGTCCTGTCTTTCTTTCTATCCATTTTAGTCTCCTTGCCCTTCCATCCTAGTACATTGCCTAAAGTGGATTTTTAATGGTGGTATCTGCCATTTGGAAACTGATGCATAAGACTAATGAGCACAAAGAGAAGTACGTAGCAATCTTCTTGTACTGGCACAAATTAAATATGTATAGTATGTGCTGCAGATAGGATAATCTACAGTTCATTTTTAATTTTATATTATATATATGTGTGTATGCAAATATTAGTGTTGGGTAGAAGAAACAGAGGAGTGATATCCCCTAGTACTCCAAGCTATTGATGGCTGTCAGATTTCAAAGAGGATATAAGAAGGGAAAGATACTGGAATGCCCATCCTGTCAAAAATGCTACTGTAGAAATAATCTATTTGATTATCTTTGATCCACTTCCTCTTAAAAATTTTCACTGTTTTCTTCTTGCTTTTCACATAAGCAAAAGGCCTACAAAGGTCTTGCACAAGTCCACTCAGGTCTGCCCCACTGTTCCAGCGTCTGTCAAAATGGTGAGGCAGGAAAGAACGCTGCCTCCCTGTCATACCTTCCTTTCCTTTCCTTCTAATCAATTCCCCACCCAGGGAACATTTCTCATCATGTCATAATCTAACATAAGCCACTTAAGAACATGCATAACTCTGCTCATATGAATAGTCCCAATGAAGCCATGTATTTTCCAGATGGGGCCTTACATAAGCTCTTGGAAACAAGGAAGATTTCTTTTATTTTATTCTTTTATTAATGTATGAATTTCTATGCATATTTATGGTGATCTGTGAATAACAATAAGTGAGGCATCTTGATCACTACTGATGGGTGGATGCCATAGAAATAGGAGGAATAAAAGCAAAGGAGGAGAATAAGATTTTTTTAACAAGAACTAGAAAGTGAGAATTAAGCCCCTATTATGATCCATGCCATTTTAATTTTTGACTGGACACTTACATATCCTAATGACAGCTGGTTTAACTTAAATGTAGTATTATAATAACCTTCTATGGAACTATAGCTTTAGTGGTGACAGCTACCAGAAACGTTTAAAAAAAAATTAAGACCTATGAATTTGAGGCCATGCTGGTAATAAAATACCCGCTGTACACAAAGGATATTTGTGACTTCATATTGTGTTTTATTATCTCCCTGAATCCTGCAAAATTGATTTGGCCCATCCCTTAACTCTATTTCTCATTTGTAAGGCAACCAAAACCACCAATGATTAAATAAAGGAAAGGAAGGACGGTGAAGGCTATTTAAGGATCTATGACTAGAGAGGAACATTACATGCAAGACTGTGAGAGAGAATGGGTTAAGCTTGAACCATTTTCTATTCTTGCTAAAAACTTTGACCCAAAAGATTGCAGTTTTCTGTTCTCGTTACACACTTTGTCATGAGAATGAGGCACCATAATTTTTATACCTTACATATAGTTTTACTTCTTTAACCTTTCAATATTTTATACTTGGATTGGTAAACATTTAATTCCATAATACATTGGCGAGTGAAGCTGTAAATATGGAAGGGGGTGAAGTGGCTAACCAACCGGATAGATGCTATGAAAAGGTCAAAGCAGAAGAACATGTCATTATTACTGCCTGAATATATGAGCTATTCAAATTGTGTCACCTCATTCTCATGGCAAAGATTGTCAACTGAAAATAAAATGGCTCAGCATTAATCTATTCTTATGGCCCAGATTATGATGAGGAGAAATGGCACATGTACACCCTCCTAAATACAACCTCATGTTTTCTTCCTCTTCTGCAGTGTTTGAAAACTTCCCATGTATGGTAACCAACAAGATAGGCATATTGCTAGCCTATGTAAACACCTATTCTTATCACTCTTATCCTGGTCCCCACTCTTCTCTTCCCTTTCTTATCTCTTACCACCAAATGTCTTGTTTTAAATTAGATTGTTAAAGTAGAGATTGTCTCTTCTTGTGTTTGTAAAACACTGAGCACAACAGGGCCCTGTTTCCAGTTGAGGCCTCTGGATACTATCATAATACAAACAGTAAATAAAATGTTAATAAAGGCATTTATCATATCCAGCCCAGAATTGTTGGCCAATCATGGATGCTCTTTAGTCCCTACTATCAGACATCACTTTTCTACCAGTGAGTTGGTGTGGGTTCTCAATCAATCCCCAAAGACAAAGAAAGTCCTGTAGCTGTATTTGCTTTTGATGCTGCTAGGACATGGGTTCCCCATTATGCAGATTCCAAAGCCCTCCTGGAGTAATGCTACATTTCAGTCACTGGCAGCAATATTGCCTTCAGAATAAATCAGATCCACAGAGAAGAGGAACTACTGGATTTTTAAATCAAAAGCAATTTTATACAGTAGTTCCCAGGAATTTAATATCTTCATTTTCAAACAATTAAACTGGATCTTTTTTACAGCTTCCTCCATCCAATCCTCTGCTTTCATGAAAATAACTAGATGTTATAGTTATTATAGTTAATTATTATAGTTAATAACTGGCAGACCAGGTGCCAGCTCATGCCAAGGCCCTGGGTCTCACTGAACACTGACAAATGCATAGCTGGAAACCAGGCTGGCTCAACTGTGGTTTAGCAAAGTTAAAATAAATATTAGTGTTATAAAAATGTGTTTGGTGTTTAGACTTTATGGAATGCTTGTAAGATGCTGTATGTACCACTCCTACTTATAAAATTTGTGCCCCATGCTATAAGGCAATACTTTAGTGTTTACTCTATTACTAAAATGTTTGTTCTGAAACTCTGTAATTCACTCAACAAGAAAAAAAATCTTCACCTAATGCAAAATGCTGGATTCCTGTAGAAGGTGTGATCTCCTGCCCATCAGGAGGGACTATTGAATCCAAATGAGCCATTGTGGAAAAAATACATTGTTGACTGTTGTCCCCCGCCAACCCATAAAGAGATTAAGTGCAGAAGCACTCATTCCATCATCTTGGACTCCAGGGAGATGGGGATAAAAATCCCTGACCAGAAGGAATTAGCATCTTTTTATGCTGTTTGGACTCTAAGGGGCAAAGATTCCTAAACATAAGAAAGAGATCCCCAAAACTAACCTGGGTTAGCCCTAATGGACATATAAGGCTGGCATATTTCAGCAGGTCTATCACCATCTGAAACCTAAGATTGCAACTCATATTTGTGTGTATGTTTATCTGTTTTAACCTTGTAAATAACATATATTTTGCCTAGTTAATAACCTTTAATTAGTTTATTACAGGAATGGCTACAAGCATTGTCTTTAGTGTGAGATCTAAGATGCAAATGGACCTGGGGTAAGTGATTGGTCCTTTAGGACTGGGAGTAACATGAATATTTTGTGATCTTTGACGTAAAGTGACCATCTATCACAGAGTCAAACTTGCCTGGGTGACAAGATAGATTGGAATGCCCAAGAGGACTGTGACTCCATGTTACAACTGTATAGTGCCTGAGGAGTTTACACTTGTCATTTGGTTGGTGAAATCTAATTATAGGACTTACCACCAATTTGGGATTTGTGCTCTGCTTTTTAACAGTCTACCCTGAGGTTGGTATTCTTGCTCATGAGCCACTTCACACAGTGTGACAGCTGCTTCACTCCTTTTTGCCATGAATGGGAGACATGATTTCTGGATATTTTGACTAGTCTTTCACATTTGTATAATTCCGTTTTTTATGTGTATCTCATGCTAGTAATGAAAGATGGAGCCTCAGATTTCAGGAGCTATGATTTCTACCCAACCCCAGTCCTCTTGTTTTCCTATAACAATATATTATGCTCTTCTATGATGAGCAAGTGGTTCATTACTCTGAAACAGATTATTGTCCCAAGTAACAGATCTTGTGATAACTTGCTTCTTCACCACACTATCATGCTCTTCATAGGGTTTGTTCTTCATGGAAGTGCAACACAACTATCCATGCCCTCACAAGGGTGGCAAGCTCAATAACAAGTTTTAAAATCCAACTATGCAATAGTGTGAAAAACCTCAAAATCTCTGTGTTAAAATTCCAGTCTAGATAATATTAACAAAACCCACAGACTTCCAATCTATTAAGATATTAAACAATGCATCAGGAATAGCTCCCAAAGTCAGTTTAATCTTTGTCCTCACTCTATTACACTTCCCCCTAATTTGATCTCATCAATACTAGAAACCCCCCCGCATATATAAGATCAAAGCCCCTCCCATCACCCAGCTGAGAGTATTTTACTTAAGGGCTCAGCTTACTTTAGCCCATACCCTTGCTTAAGGGTATTAGCTGGCTCTCATCCCTAGCCAGACAGACCAATTAAACAGATGGGTTTTACTTCCTCAGCACCTTCTTTTAACTCTTTAATCCGTTGTGTGGCCCATACTACAGAACCAACCTGGGAAGAAAAAAGGTGTGTGTGTCTGAGTACATCCCCACAAATAGCTGATACAGTTTTCACAGGCGCCTATTATGTAGTAAACCTCCCCATGTCATAGGGAGACTCTCAGGGTCATGTAACATTCTGTAAAAACAAACCCCTAGAATCAGTGTACCTTAGGCCTTCTGTTCCTGAAGTATAAGCTTTTTGGCTAGTCTGCTTTTCTTTTTCCTTTTTCTTTTTTAAGTATGCGGAATTCCAGTAAATATTGTTCTAAATGGTACTGCTCTTCTTCCTCTCTATCTACCTAATGAATACAGTGCTGACTGTCAGAAAGGAGCAAGAATCTCAGTGTCCTGCAGGAATTTCAGTGGGAAGCCCCTAGGGAATCAGGCTGTCAGTACGGTATCTAACTTTGATTTCTTGCAATCTTATTCTGTCGCTGGTAACTTGATCTTGCTTTGCTGTGCTGTTGCTCGCTTCCTAGCATTGCCTTCTTGGTGCCCTGACATAGACCTCTATAGAATTTATTTTTTTAAAAGTATCATCTTCATTACCCTTCATTATTCCTGTTCAGATGATATCTACTCTGCATTATATATGGGGTAGGGTACTCTTTCAGATCCGGAATTGTGAAAGGATCTCCAATAGTACAAAAGAGCAAATCAATGTGTATTAGTGCACAGAACATAGCTAGTGCTTTAAGTCAGGCACAGAAGTTAATGCTGCCCTCAGGCAGTTTGACTTCGTGCATCCCACAATTATGTGGCTAATAAGACAAGCAAATTGCCTGACACTGACCATGATAGTGTTATATGGGCAATTTATGTTTATTTATTTATTTTTAAGTAGGGTTTGCTCTTTAAGCACATATTTCTCCAATATGTTAAACATATTTGCTATGGGTGGTGAAAACAAAAGCCCCAATTTCAATATATGTGACTTCTTTTTACTACATCTCTTAGCCTAGAGTGGTGATACAGTGCTGCAGCTAATTCTAAAATGCTATCTGTGTTTTTCTTTTATTCCCCTACATGACCTCAGGGGCAGACAGCAAGTGGAAATGTTTAGTGAACCGCCACACCGTTATTTCTCTCCTTGGAGTGTTTCAATACATTTGCCTTATCATACCTTACTACCATGTGTTAAGACGTGTGTTGCGGGGTGGGGGGGGGGGGTCCTGGGGAAGGGACAAATATGGAAGTCTTATGGTATCTTAATGCAAAATTCCCTGGGCACATTCACTGTTAATTATACCTTGTAATAACTGTACTCTAAAAGGGTCATTTTTAGGGCTGTTGATGAATCACAGTTAATTTACGCGATTAATTCCAAAAATTATTTGCAATTTAAAAAATGAATTGTGATTAATTGCACCATTAAACAACAGAATACCATTTGAAATATATTAAATATATTTGGATGTTTTTCTACATTTTCAGATATATTGATTTCTATGTCAACACAGAATACAAAGTGTACAGTGCTCATTTTATATTATTATTTTTATTAAAAATATTTGCATTGTAAAAATGATAAACAAAAGAAACAGTATTTGTCAATACACCTGACACAAGTACTGTAGTGCAATCGCTTTATTGTGAAAGTGTAACTTACAAAGTTTTTTTGTTACATAACCCACTCAAAAACAAAACAATGTAAAATGTTAGTTAGCCTACAAGTCCACCCAGTCCTACTTCTTGTTCAGCCAATTGCTAAGACAAACAAGTTTGTTTACATTTACGGGCAATAATGCTGCTGGCTTCTTATTTACACTGTCACTAGAAATTAAGAACAGGCATTTGCATGGCACTTTTGTAGCCAGTGTTGCAAGGTATTTACATGCCAGATATGCTAAACATTTGTATACCCCTTCATGCTTCAACCACCATTCCAAAGGACATGCTTCCATGCTGATGATGCTCGTTAAAAAAATAATGCATTAATTAAATTTGTGACTTAACTCCTTGGAGGAGAACTTTATGTCTCCTGTTCTGTTTTACCTGCATTCTGCCATATATTTCATGTCATGTAGTCTTGGATGATGAGCTGGCACATGCTCGTTTTAAGAACACTTTTACAGCAGATTTGACAAAATGCAAAGAAGGTACCAGTGTGAGATTTTTTTGTACATAATTCTACATTTGTAAGTTCAACTTTAATAATAAAGAGATTGCACTACAGTACCTGTATTAGGTGAATTTAAAAATACTAATTTTGTTTTTTACAGTGCAAATATTTGTAATAAAAATAAATATAAAGTGACCAATGTATACTTTTTATTCTGTGTTGTAGTTGAAATCAATATATTTGAAAATGTAGAAAACATCAAAAAATATTTAAATAAATAGTATTCTATTATTGTTAAACAGCATGATTAATTGAGATTATTTTTTTAATTGTGTGATTAATCACAATTAATTTTTTAATTGCTTGACAGCCCTAGTCATTTTTAAACAAATAACTTTTTGTCTGGATTTATAAGACTCAGCCAAATTTGAATTTTTTTTACATTAGTACTTAATGAATTCCAGCTTTGGGCAGCAAAAATGATAGCATGGAAAGTACCACACTACAATTGTGTTGGAGTGTATCTCTTAGGTGGTCTCATTCTTCTCTGAGGTTGGGGTTGCAGTAAGTAAGCTGATCATTACAACTAAGAAAGGGCTCCTGGTTGGCCAATTTACTAGGTAAATCCATGGACTCACATCATCTCATCCTTTTGGGGAAAGGAGTACATAGCAGGGTACTGGGGGAGGAAATCGCTGAGTGACCCTACGCAGTGACACATCCCCACTTTGGGGGTGGGGTTGACCCAGTGTAGAAAACACCCCCGAACCTGGCAGATACTCTGGGATACATAGGGGACCAGGACCATCTTCATGGAAGCTCTGTGTCTTCTTGCTGGCTCTGGACCCCAGTTCTCTCCTTCAGCTCCTTGGCAATACTGCTCTGTTGGAGCCATGCCAGCAGAGTCTTACCCGGTAGTCTCCGGTGCTCTTGGGGGAAGCATGAGGAAAGGATAATACAGGAATCTGTATTATTTTATTTCATTTCTGTGGGTCTGGAGAGGGACAACATGCAACCTCCTATACTTGCCTCTATCCCACACCATTATCATCATGGCAGACCAAACAACACATGGTAGATATTAGTCATGTTGATGAATGCACTACTGGAAGAGTGTTGAGATGCCAGAGTGATGACCCTGGTATAAGAATTTATATGCAATAGAATTAAATCTCCATCTTCTATGTAGAACTATTTGCTGGATAATGTGCAGCCTATGAATGTCTATGAATGGTTGTAGGGGGCAGGACCTGACCCATGGGAAACAGGCTGGCCGAAAAGTATACCTTGAGGAGGCACACATCTGATAGCATTTCTTCCACTGCATTCAGCACTCTCCAAGAGAGCTGCATATTTGTTCCTTGTTTGAATCAAGACTTCATCTGTTCTCATATAGGTCTCCTGTGAATCCATACTAGAGAAGGAAATCAGTTAAAGCTAACCTGTTGTACAATGCTGCATATTTCTGTGGCTCTTTTTGCTGAATCTCTCTTAGGCAAGGTAGGCAGTGAAGAACTCTCAGAAAGAGCCATAGTAGGAAGGTGGTGGGGCTGCGGGGGGGAATGCTAGGCTCATTTAAAGCATAATCAGAATGTAGTCCTTGGTGTGTCTAATCTACCTTTGGGCCTAAATGATTTTCAAAACCCAGGTGAATTGAAATTATATAATAATTAAATGAACAGTAGCCATAGGCAAATACATTTTTAAACAATACAATTAAACAATCCTCTGTGTCTTAACTATAGCATAAGCATAAATGCTGAAGATCGAATGTATATATGTGAGTTAAGAACTATACTGAAACTAATATTTAATAAGTCAACAATAAAATTCATAACTGAAGTTGATATCACAAATATGCGTTAGCCAATACTGCAATAAGAAACATTAAGTGAACAGTGACTTGGCAGACAGAAATGGGCAGTCCAGTAAAAGTATGTTTTGATACAAACATCTGAATCAATATAACATTTGTACTGTTTTATTAGACACCATGTTGACATAAGGAGTGTAGGGTGGCTGGAACTGATGACTGTACATTTCAGATAAACCATTATAATTTGCTGAGCCTCTGTAGTGAGAACAGATGATGATGATGACAGTGAAATGAGTGGGAAGAGAAGCTGAATGAGTTGGTTAGGACACTTATTACTGCTTGGTGAAAGGTTAGCATAATGTCTAGCATAATATTAAACACCTTTATTTAAGTGTATAGCAATACTGTTTCTTCTATGGAATAAGTTCCAAGATAAATGGCCAGTAAATCAATAAAAGTTTTTGTTTATGCCCTGAGATTTCATTTATCGTGAACCAATTATCTCCTCCCATGGGTCCCAATAAAAATATAGCTTTATGTGGATTTCATGTGGATTTCTTAGTTAGCGGGTACTATCTACATACACTAACAAATCACAAAACTGAAGGAAAGGCATAGCTATATGTGAACCTAATAACAGCAAGAGAAAAATGCAATGTTTTATTGTGACTAAACTAATTTTTATAAATAAATAAGAATGAGTATTAATAGATTATGATGTGAACATCTTGCAGCAAGGAATTATATCAGCAAATGTTCATAACAAAACATTATAGCAATCAACACTATAGCTACTGTATGAATACTGTAGCCAGCATTACATACAGTATAATCAAGAAAGTTTTACTTATCAGACTTATTAATAAGTTGTTCTTTCAAGATATTCCATTCACAACAAGCAATGAAGACCATTCCATTCATTTCAGATTAAGAGATTAACAAAACAAGAAAAAGCAAAAGTCTAATCCACCCGCGAGAGCACAATGTCCAAAATTCAGAAAACAAAATGGCGCTGAACTCTACACAGAGCAACAGTGTTTAGAAACATAGGAATGCAGTACAAAGAAAATAAAAAAGCATGACAGTTTCATAGCTCTGTACAGCGCATGGGAGACTTTAAAAGAGGTCATTTTACATTCCACCACCTGTGCTGAAATCAGATGGTAACCAGAAGTTGGTGATCATGTATTGTAAGTGCCAAAGAGAGTGCTACCTAAACAACTCTGTGGAATAAGGAAGCCTCTAAGAATATTATCTTTAAAACATTTGGGAACAGAATGCAGAGACCACATTTTAAAAAAGAACCAACAACAGAGTATTAAGCTTTTTGTATTGTATAAAAATCTCAACATGTATATATGTATATCAAACCCCTGCAATTTTACCAATTGACTGTTGCTTAAATGGTCAATTGAATTCACCATGTGCTCAGTTCCTGGAAGTTCTGGGCATGCAGGCCTTGAGTACTTAAGCACGTGCTTAACCATAAACATGTCCCACTGAGGGCAATAGAGCTATGCCTATTTATGAGGATCTGGCTCACTGTTTGTACACAGATGATTTAGTCAATGGATTTAATGATGGAATATGACATCCTGTACCACATCCTGCATCTAACCAGTGATGTTAGCCACCATACTTTGTTCATCTACATCTCCAAGCCTTCCTCCACGCTGCCCTTTATTATGCAATACTTTTCTCTGTTCCAGTCCAACAAGCCCAAACCATGTCCTCACTCAAATCCCACCTAAAGGTTCACTTCTTCCACAGTTTGCACAGACAATGGTGCAATAATAAATAAAATCATCAACATCATCCAACAGACATTCTCTCTTCTGAGTTTCCCACTGCATCCTATCTACTCTACACATGTTGCATTTAGTCCGTAAGATCTGGTATGGACTGTCTTTATTTTATGCCCTGTATAGCTGTTAGTACATTGGCATGATTCAAAGTCCATTACAGTCAAAGGAAATCATTCTCATGAGCTCAATGGGCTTTGCATTAGGCCTTTTGTTGCTTATTAACAAGGAATACATTAGTAAATAAGGATATACAAATAAGAATGAATTAATAGAGGGGAACAGCAAGAAAGATGTCATACTGATCCTACACAAATGCTGTCCCAGAAACAAAATGTAACACTTTAAAGTAGAAGTTATTAAAACAGAAGGAGTAACAGCTGTGTAATATCATCCGAGCCACACTGTAGATACAGTAGAATTACTTGACTATTTACATGTCTTTTCTCTGTCTAGGTACAAGGAAACTTTTAACAACCCTATAATTTATTATCTGTATTGCAGTTAGACATTGCAAACCAGAAGAGTAGTCATGTTGTTAAGGCATTGGAGTGGGACTCAAGATATCTGGTTTCAATTCCTGGTTCCGCCATAGACTTCTAGTGTGACCTTGGACCACTTCTTAATCTGTCAGTGCCTCAGTTTCCCATCTGTAAAACAGGAATTATATTTCCTTACCTCACAAGTATGTTGTGAGGCTATATCCATTAATCTTTGCGAGATACTCAGCTAGTATGATCATAGGGGCTATATAAGTACCTAGAAAAACACTAGGAACACAGGTTCTTTGCCCTAAGAGCATACAGGCTAATTTAAGACAACATACAACAAACAATGGTGGGGAGGGAGGATGAGAGTAATAAATGGCAATAAATTCACACAATTATGTGGCTTATCTACAGTACATACACATATTAGTTGTTCGCAATCATTTAAAAGTGTTTTTGGCATAATCACAATTAGCTGGTTGATTTCCGGTAGGCACCACAACAGAAGTGGGTCTTGAGATGCGATGTGAAGAAGAGTCTGGTGGCCTTATGACCATCAGAGTCCGAAAAGGAAGCAGCAATAGAGAAACTATAAAAAACAAAAATAAAAAGCAGGGAAAAAACTGAGGTGTTTGCTCTGCCACGACCCAGCAATTTGCAAACTCACAGAAAGGGGAAAGTATTAACAGAGTTTGAAAGGGAAGAGGACGTGAAGAGAGGTGGGAACTTGTCATAAGAATTTGCAAAAACATGCTCTGAGGAGAAGTTTTTCCCTTGAAAATGAAATACTATTTAAATTTAATTTGCATGATACCTTTATTAGGCATACAATTTACAGAGATACCTCATTGCCACATAAACGTATTTTCTCTCCTCAACGGGTAGTTTTTTGTGAAAAGATTCAAGCCATTACATTATGTCAAGAGAAAGGAAATGTTTAAAAGGGAAAATAGACTCTTCCAAAGTAACCTCACCTCATAGGGCTGAGGGGAAATTACAAAGACACCTTATAAAAGCTTCTCCCAGGGACAGAGAGGCATAGTGAGCTGTTGCTATTTCCATGGAAACATGAAAAAAGATTTCATGTCATGCCCAAGCTGTGGAATGATATAAGTGGCTTGAAGGATGAATGTGTAACTATGCTGGTCAATAGCTTCAAAAGGAATGGTATTTTAATGACATCAAATTTAGAGTAATTTGAGGTGAGCAAGAATGTCCTTAGCAAAACACTCCAGAAACAAGAGTTGCTTTCACATACAGTGGCAAGGGATTTCTGATTCCAAGGTCCTTTGTCTTTCTTTTAAGACACTGCCTGTACAATGATGCCAGACATGCTACACAGACCTGGCCTATGGTACTGGGAAAGTGGGGGCAGTTTATTCTTTGAGGAGAAGCTAAAGGGGCAGAAACAGGACCTGTTAAATATTATCCTTTCCGAGCTACTTGAGCCAGTTCTGGCCTAAGACATCACTGCTAGAAATAATTAAGCTAGAGTAATATTATTAGCAGGAATGAGTTTTAAAATCATTTTTCTCTTTGTCACATTCACAAAAATTAATTATTTGTAGGATGTGCATATGTGGACAGATCCAGTCCATCATTAATGCCTCTGTCTGGGGACGTGGGGGTTGTATGTTATTAGATGCAAAAAGTGTGGTATTCTTGTTTAACTACAGTAAAGTCAGCAATCTGGCCTGAGGGTTTGGGGACGCACTCCCTGTGGCACTGTAGAATTGTCAGCATTATGCCCAGACGCTTAAATAACAATATTTCATGTTTCTACCAAAAGCATGTAATTGAATTTAGTGGTCTCCAGTTACCTGCAGCTTACCACCACTGCAGTCAGAAATAAATTAGCCATTGTAGAGTGGGCATATACTATATGTGCAGCACTCTCAGCAGAGGGCATAGATGGATTATTGTAAAAGCTCTCATGTCAGGTCTGACACATGAGCTGTGGAGAACACCACAGTCATTTTGGTTCTGTGGTGTTGTTAAGCAGAGTCCCTTATCCAACAATACATACTAAGGGCCTTTGTTTTAATTTACTGTTCTGTGATTTTCTCATCCGTCATCATTCACAATGGCCACTGACATACACAAGTGTGGCTGGCACAGCTCTTAGTAGGAAGGCTTTGGGCAGGGTGTTGGAAAACATTGCACAGGGTCTTCATTCTGTTAATTAAGCATTTTCTGTCTGTACCTATACTTGCGATTAGCACACACAATAAGTTTTCACTGCAGACAACAAATGTCAGTGTTTTCTTATTCTGAGAGAGAAAGAGGCAATGTTGAAAGGGAGGACATCTACCCTGAGAAAAAGGAGAAGCATGAGGAAGGATCATCAGAGTTGTTGAGGGAAAGAATAGGTTATGGGGAAAGAGGAAAGTAGCATGGAGAGAATCTGAGCCCTAAAAAAATAAAAATGAATTCCAAGTGGAAAATCTGCAGCAACTGTTTGAGATCATATGCAATCCCTTTCTTTTTGGGGGGGTGCAGGGGAAACACCATTGTAACTTCACTTAGTTGGCAAGGATGGATCACAAACCAGAGAGACTGTGAATACTACCCCGAGGAGTTCACACTTGGTAGACTGACAGCAAAGAATTTAAGGACTGTTTAACCTAACAGACAAAAGCATAACAAGATCCAATGGCTGGAAGTTGATGCTTGAAAAATTCAAACTGGAAATACTTTTTTTAAAAACAGTCAGGGCGATTAACCATTGGAATAGCTTGCCAAGAGATTTAGTGGATTCTCCATTGGCTGAATGCTTTAAATCAAAATCAGATGGTTTTCCAAAATAGATGCTCTTTTTAAACACAAGCTATGGGAATTGATGCAAGGATTACTAGATAAAATCCTCTTGCCTATATTACACAAGAGGTCAAACTACATGATTACACCACTATTTATCTTTCTCCATTCTGAAAACTGACCTTTGTTTCCTATCTTTTAACCAGTTACCAATCCAGGAGAGGACTTTCCCTCTTATCACTTGATAGCTTACTTTGCTTAAGAGCCTTTGGTGAGGGACCTTGTCAAAGGCTTTCTGAAAATCTAAGTACACTATATCCACTGGATCCCCCTTTTCCACATGCTTGTTGATCCCCTCAAAGAATTCTAGTAGATTGGTGAGGCATGATTTCCCTTTACAAAAAATGTGTTGACTCTTCCCCAACAAATTATGTTCCTCTATGTGTCTGACAATTTTGTTCTTTACTATAGTTTTCAACCAGTTTGCCCGGTAGTGAAGTCGGGTTTACCGGCCTATAGTTACCGGGATCACCTCTGGAGCCCTTTTTAAAAATTGGTGTCACATTAGCTATCCTCCAGTCATTTTGTACAGAAGCTGATTTAAATGATAGGTTACAGACTACAGTTAATAGTTCTGCAATTTCACATTTGGGTTCCTTCAGAACTCTTGGGTGAATACCATCTGGTCCTGGTGACTTATTACTGCTTAGTTTATCAATTTGTTCCAAAACCTCCTCTAATGACACCTCAATCTGGGATAGTTCCTCAGATTTGTCACCTAAAGAGAATGGCTTAGCTTTGGGAATCTCCCTCACATCCTCAGTCATGAAGACCAATGCAAAGAATGCATTTAGTTTCTCTGCAATGTGGCCCCACTCTCAGCCTTCCAGCTCTCCAGCTGTTGCCTTGATGGGTGAAGATGCATGTCTCTCTTCCCTCTGACTGATGTATTTCCAGGCTGCACAGTTCCCTGCCATCACTATGTTATTCCCAGAATAGATAGGTTGCCAGAGGACACCCACTTGCTTTCTCTTCGGAGATGGTTAACAGATGTAATTGCAGCTATAAGTTACCACACAGTTCTTTATATGCAAGCCTATTTTATTCTTGGGGTAAAAGCACCAAAATGAAAAGATATTAAAAAATATAAAAATCTATGTAAATGCTAATAAGCTTCTCAGAGTTCCCCCTAACATGGATTCTGGCTGGAGCAGTCCTTCAAACCCCAACCCACGGGGGGTTCCTTGTGGTTACAAGTTCATCATAGCCTCATCTCAGACCAAACACTCAGAACATGTGTAGTCCACACTTTATACAGGTCTTTGAGCTGGAGTTTTCAAGAGTAGGTAATTAGTAGACAGGGGGTATTCCTCCCCACGGCATAGCTTCAGAAGGGTGGATTTGAAGTGGGGCATTTGCATTTCCCAGGTACTTCCTAGGAAATCCACTTTACATATATCATTCCAAAAAAGTCCTTTAAGTTCCTAATACCTTCTGGAAATTGCATTAGTCAGTGTCCTAGAGAAGGTACATACATATAATTCCACAATAACCCATACACAATTGCATTTTTAGTTCAATGGTCTCCAAAGATGTTAAACTTAGTTCAATAAACTTCATTCAGGATATTGTAGGTTATATTCTTAGTCTGTCACATGCCCTCTAACAGACAGTAACTTTTCTGCATTTGAAAGGACAGAATAGAAAAAGGGGAAAAAATGAAAAACTAGGGGCAAACTTATTTTTCATTTTATTGCACTCAGTGACAAAGAGGAAAAACTAAGAGGAGGAGGAAGGAAGAAAAATTAAAATGTGGTTTGAAATTTTAACATTTTGAAAATTTGAATTAATTTTTTTTTTATTTAGCAACAAATGTTGAAAGGAATGCAAAATCATTCCATTTCAAACCTTGTGATATGGCAGCTATTTCAAAATGTTTCACAAAATTGTTTTTTCCTTTTTTCAACCAGCTCTAATATAAGAACTGCTGAAGGCTGAGTGTATGTGGCCCTGTTTCTTTCATTTTGTTTAATGTCTTTAGCTTATTCTTTCATAGATTCGTAGATCCCAGGCCAGAAAGAAACATGATGATCATCTAGTCTGACCTCACGTATAACACAGGCCAGAGAACTTCACCAAAATAATTCCCAAAGCAGATCTTTTAGCAAAAACAGCTATTCTCTGTATATTTTTATGTAGCATGATCTTTATGAGGAAGTGTTGTATATTCCTTTGAACATCTGCATTTGACTGTAGACAAGGACAGTATATTTGCCTGGCTCAACAGGACAGGTCTTATTTGTTCTTCTAAGAAGAAATTAGCTCAGAGAGAAAAGGGATTGTGAGACTCTCTGCATGTGATGAGAAAGATGAAACTTCTGCTCTGGCAGCAAGAACATTCTATTATTTAACACAGAGGTGTTAGTTGGCAATGTTTTTCCTTCAGCATCTCCAGAGTATGTCAAGTGTGATGCCGTTTTGTCTGATATGTACCTTGTTCTTGGGTGGTGGAGAATATGGAGGGCAAAAAGAAGATGCTGCCATTCTCTGTCAGAGTTGTATACTGGAGCTTTAATTTATGGGCTTCAGTTTATGTATAAAGGCTTGGTCATCATATGTAATTCTCTTGCTACGTGTGTGGCAAGCGCAGCTGTCAAACAAACTATTGTATGTATCTACCTAAATAGTTCCCTTACAGACAGAAACCCTGAACTCCTTCAGAGTTGTGCAAAGGAACTGGAGTACAATGGAGGACACAACCTCATATGCCTAGATCTAGACTGATAAATGCGAATGAGATATACCATTGCCAATATTTGAGTTGGGCACAAAATATCCATAAGTGCACCATAAAATATCCATAAGTGCACCTTATCCATAAGTCCATAAAAAGCCTCAGCTCAACTATGCAATATTTAGAAAACAAAAGAAATATAGATGATGTGAAAGCAAATAAGTTTTAAACCATACCTGATAACTCTTTGGCAAAGGGAAAAGAGAAGAAGAGAAGGTAAGGAACATGCCAAGCTAAAGTACAAGGCCATATACTGGAAAGAAGCTTGAATACATAAACTGCTCTGCAACATGGCAATGCCAAAATAAATTTAATGTGGGAAGCTAAAAGGATGCCCCCTTTTTATCTGTTTTCTGGCTCCAAGCATTAAATATCTTCCCAGTCAGGGACTGCCATTTTAAATCCCCCTCTATATTTTTTGGTGATTTGCATTGCCTCAGCCTGCAGCTGTGGGACTTGTGGGACTATCCTATCCTCCTTTAGGAAATTCACAAATAAATCACTGACTAAAGTTATACAAAAACATGGTGTTAAATATTGGACCTTTTTCACTGTTTGTATGAAGCTATTGGCAGGGGGGAATGGAAAAAAGTGAACACATTAGCAATCAACCCCAAACCACTGTGAATCTGTTACATTAGCTAGATTCCCTTAAGGCTTATGTAGAAAAGCTCTGAGAAAACACCACACAGGAGCGAGAGATGATTAATCTGCTTCCACACTATTTTAAGACTCTCATTTAAAGAGCAACGCTTGTTTACGGAAAGGTTTCAGAGACATCCTAACCCCCTGGGAAAGAGGGTTTGCAATGAGCTGGGAGAACAAGGCATGGTACTTACTGTTGCTGGTCATTGTGACTGACCCTCAGTTAACTGTGAGGTTTGGTTAACTGAAGAGTTAGATAATTGGGGTTGCTGAGCTAATTGAATGCCTGACTTGGCAAAGCTTCCTCTTCCCTTCTTCAGTTACCTGCAGTACACAGGGGGCAGGGCGGGAGGCGAGGGGGTCAGTAAAATGTTTTCTTGTTCCTCTGGAAAATTACCATTTACCTCAGAAACTTCCATGCTTTAGCCCATGGTAAAGGGTAACTTTCCCACGATACAAACACATGTTACAGTGGCTCCCCTATAATTTGATTCTAACCAAACAAACTCTGACCTAAGAACCACACAGCTACAAATGACTTAAATGGCAGACAATCCATGTGGGCAGAATTAACAAACAGATTTAAATGCTATAGCTACTGTCCAGAAAATGTTTTAATGACCGATTTGTCTATGTACCTATGTTTCTAGGGTTTTTTTTAAATCTCTTACTAAGAGTTACATACAGAGCTGTAATTTTTATTAACACTGAGGGATGAGATAGAATCCTAGTTAAAGAGGAAGGGAATCAGATCTCTTCTGTTTAAGAAGAGTGTGTCTCCACATTATCTTTTTATTACTAATGCAAATCTTGGGAGCACTACTTAGTGCATAGGAGAGAATGGAACCTCCCAACTACTTTTTAGTGGCTCTCTGTGCTGGTTTCCCCTCTGTGTCTGCATGAAATTCAAGATTCTCCATCATGTTTTCCAAAGACTCCAGTGCTTAGTTCCTGACAACATTTTTTTTCTAAAGGCCAAATTTTGGCCCCCCTGTAGACTTTGTACTCTCTTCAGGTGGCATGCAGTAACTGAAAAGGCTGGATGCAAGAGCAGCTTAGAGCAGATATAATTAGACCCACACTGCTCCTCCTCCTAGCCTCTGCTGTAGGGGTGGGGCTCAGAATGTGTTCAGGTCAGGAGAAAGAGTAACCAGAGTGTTTTGCATTTTAGATATTCTGCGTTATGGAGCAGGCCTTACAAATCAGTGGGAAGGCTGCCATAAGAATCAGGCACCTGGGGAACTTTCTGTATTTTGGTAGTGCAAAGCCAGTTTAACTACCTACCTGGGGATGTCCCTAATGGAGGGGAATTATCCACCTCCTACACATTTGTAATGGGTGTGATCAGCAAAATAGGAGACTGGCTGGGGACCTGCTGTGCTCCAGCCATCCCTAGCTATCAGCATGACCCCTTGCAGGCTTCTGCAGAAAATACACCTTAACCAAACCTGAAGGCAACCCATTTTTGTGGAATTAGGCAGGTGCCTAATTCATTCTCATAAGAAACAATTTTGGCATCTAAATCATCTGATTCCAGGAGAGGGGTTCCCGGTTGTGGATAGCTAGCAGAGATAGTCACCTTCCTGCAGCATGGATTAACGCATCTAGCACACCTCTCATCAGAATCTCCCAATAGATCCCAGCTTTCTTAGATTGCATTGTAAGGTCCCTTTCTCTCCTGCTATGCATTGTATAGGAAGCATAGGTACCTAACCCAGGGTTTGAGGGTAACAATGCTGTTTCTGTGATTTTTCTAGGTAGCTAAAAGTTCTCCATCACACTGTTCAATGCCTAGGTCCCTTTGTGGATCCAGGCCACAGTACCTTCTATTAGCCCAATGCTGATCTGGGTTCCTACTTCTCTCAGAATTTCCTCCTTCTAATTCACTGACTCTGTAAGGGGTACCTAGCAATGAGACAACAGGTTAATTGCAATACTAATGGGCCAGATTTTCAAAGGTATTTAGGCAGCTTTGTTTCACATACTGCGTACTGAATAGTTACATGAGAGGAGTCTATGCTTGGAAAAACTAAACTCATTCCTTATTAAGAGAACAATTTACAGGGACCCTTTAACTGCAGCTAGCATTCCAGCCATGTTAACACCAACTGACTTCCTGGTACTGCTTCCAAACTCTTCCCTCCTGCAACTTGTGCTTCACCCTCCAAGTTCCATACTGGTTGCTAAACCCCTAAAGATGCAGAAAGGGATGCAGTGAGATTTTCAAAAGTGCCTAGGGAATCAATGGGAGTTAAGGGTCTAGGTGCTTTTGAAAATCCCCTCCAGGCAGCTATATTCACCTTCAGGCATCTAAATACTTTGAAAATCTGGCCCCAAGGTCAAAATTGTCAAACTTGGGTGCATAAAGTAAGGAATCTAAATCCAAAATTAGGTAGCCAAATAAAAGTGAGGAGTGTGCAGCATCTACATCGTCTATTGATGCTTATGGATATTATCTATGGTATCCTTCACAACCAATACAGGCTTCCAGAAGAGGTTTGAAGAAAGCAAAGGAAACAGGCCAACATTTTCAAACTTAGGTGCCTAAGCCAAGCAAGTGCATACCTAGGTAGGTACTTAAGTAAAAGCTCATTTGTTTTTCAGAAGTGTCAACACTGAAATTAATGAGAGCTTTAGGTACTCAGAACCCTGAAAATCAGGCCATTTTTATGTAGGAGCCTACATATGGATTTAGGTGCTTAACTTTATGCTCTGACTGTTTGTCAATAGATCTCTGCAAAACTTGCTTCAGAGGGTTTGTACAAATATTTTATTCGGTTTTGTCCATGTGGGTTTGCAGCCTCCCCACTCAATTTTTGCTTTGCGTTTCATGTTCAAACAAATTAAAACACTCAAAACTGCCGAGTTGCACCTGGTTTCATGCTGAAATCTTGAAAACTGCATATTTCACATCATGTAAAATGATAAAGTAACCCAGTTTCAAGCCAGCTAATTAACCAAAAGAAATGTATATTTTTTCCCCAAGTAGAGGTAGGTTATTCAGAAGCACACCTCTTAACCATCATTGAACCACAGAAATATTTAGCAGTATCCTTTTCTGGACACCCTAATATTTACCAGTATGTATTGTTAGCCTACCTCTCCTTTCAGTAAAGGGCTCTCTTTTTTCCTTCCAATTTGTTAAGATCGAAGAAGCTAAACAGTGGAAGTGGTATGGGTCTCATAATTTATTTTGACAAGCCTCATTGATTTTAATGCTACATAGCCATTAATTGCCAGTAATATCTCCTAATCCAGGTGTAATTGATTAGCAGTTAGAGCTATTTTTCTGTTTGCTTTAAGAAACTACCCATCCCAGTCAGAAAGATGTGATATCATTAATTCTGCCCTGCTGCTTTAAGGGAAATTAATAATCAATGTCCCTTATGCTCCCTTTAATTTCCACTGTAATATGGACAAAGTAGTCTACTTAACCTGACTAAGAAATATGTGGTAAAACAGATTCTTCAGAATTAGCTGAAATCTTCTTTTTCCTGGCTTTGAGTTTTAAAAACACAGAAGTAAGAATCAGTGCACTTTAAATCAACCTTAGAATCAATTATGCAGAATACTGCAAGTGCCCTCCTCATTCCCAGTGCACTTTCATAACAGCTATATTGATCTAGTAGGCTCATCTATAAACAAAAGGCTTTTGGTATAATCATTTGACCCTTTGCAGACCAGCACTAAAGATAAATCATCCCGATTGCCAGCAAGACATAATACAAAAGCTTTTTTTCAGATTCAGTTCCTTAACTGTGTAATAGTCTTTGTAAAATTGATTTGAATGCAAATATTTTGGCTAGATGCTACGCTACCTAAAGACCCTGGAATAGCCTAGCAGGCATGGTGTGGTGTCATTGTATCACTATCATAGCTTTACATCTGCAAAACATGAGGGAGACTGGTAGCTAATCCGATGTTTATTATCTGAAGTGTTTATGCACTAATGGTTGAGAACTGATTAAAAAATGAGGTCTCACCTACTGCTTCATGCCTTAATCTTTATGAATAATGATTTTTCTCTGATATTTTGCAGATATCTTCCAATTATGCCAAGTCCCACAGATTGGCCAGGGGACTCATACCTTTGTGCCTGTTTTGATAGGAAAAGAGTTTACCCAACAATCTCTAACCAGTGAGGTTCTGCGGTAATTAGTAAATCATAGTGTTAATACTGTAAGCATGGATATAGAAGAGAAAACAACATGCCATGCTGCCCCCTGCTGTAATATAGAAGGCTCAATGCCATTTCTACCCAGCATTAACTTAAACAAGATATTGGATGTGTACGAAACTACATTCAACAATGCTGTAAATAGGAGTGTTTAATAAAGTATGTTGTTTTTGACTTGTACCTTTAATAATCAGATTAGTAGCTGGTTTTTTATCAGTCCTGTAACTAATTGCATAGTACAGTGCACGGTCAATAACTGCCTATTGTTGGATATTCTTGACTCACAGGAGAACTTATTACCATATATCACCGTCCTAAGTCCTCTTAGAATTTATTTTCTCCAGTAAAATATAAGACGTACCTTTTTCAATTAATACAAGATTGACTCTGCTCCACAAATCACTGATAATGAGTCAACAGATCATTGTGGGCTTTGCTACCTTATTTAAAAATGCAGTAATTAATACAGGATTTTACGCTAATATAGTATCTGTGTAGCATATGCTAAAGCCTTTTATTTTACTCTTGGTCTTTTGGGAAACACATTAGTGAGCTCTACTAGATAAAAATAATATAGAAAAAAATCAACTGCCAACCAAATACTGGCAAAGTGTTTTTGAGTACATACACTGGGTGTGAGCAATCACTATTCTGTGAGCAAAATGGTTTTACTATGGAAAATCACTGGTAGAAAACTTAATTCCTTGATGATTATGTATTATTTTTAATCAAAATAATATCTCTCTTACAGCTTGATACTCCAGTACCTTCCATCCTGTGTCATCATCAACACCAAAGTAAAGTCGGTGTAAGATGCTACCATTCTAATTTGGTAGCCTTTTCATAGCCATTTTGCACAGGTGTAAGTGACTACAAAGAAGCAAGCTAGTATAGCAATGGACCAGAAGCACTGTGTATTCTACCTTCCAAATTAGGAAACTGAGATATCTACCAAAAACCTTCACTGAAATGCCTTGCATTAAACAGTAATATAACATCTCTTGACCTATGCAAGCACAAAATGATGGTCAACAAACATTTGTCAGAGGTTCATAAGTCTGAACTGTTCTTTAGAACTCCAAGTCTCTAGCCAGTTTCACGAGGGTGGGATTGGTGCCCTGTCCCTATCATACTCATATTTTCAGGCACTGGCCCATTGCTGTGACAGCTTTTCCACGCACACACACTATGGTTTCAGATGTTCTCTGTGTGCATAGTTTCCACACAGAGATGGTGGTTCCATTCTAGATAGTGCTGATTTGTTCAGCATTAACTTGCTTTGGAAGTTGAGCTGGATTTCACACTTCTTTGCCAGAGCATATTATGGCTGCTCTCTAACTCCACCACATTCCTAAAGGCCACACACCCCACATCACACTTTGCTACATATCATAAAATGACATAGTTGCCTTTCCCTTCTGGATGGACTTCCCAGGCCTTTTTGTGCCTTACTGTAACATGTGCCCATCTGGCTCCCTTCCACTCTACTTAGTGGAGGGGAACATATGGCTCTAAGTATCTAACTCTAATTTCTTGCCACACCTTCAATTATATTGCCATATGCTCTAGTATTATACTGTAATTGCTGCAACTTGGTGCTAGAAAAACAAAAGGGGCATTTCACATGCCAACAGGTTTATTTCATGTATATAATAAACAGAAACAGCTGTCACACCTCCATCCTCAAATAATCTGCTGATTTGCCTTAAATCAGTTGCTTTCCTAATTTAAGCATTTAAACCCCTGCAATAATTCCCCACTAGCTAATTTTTCTTCATTTTCCATAATAAAAAAAAAAGTTTTCACAATTTTACAACTCGCTCCCACTCTTTCTCCACTCCAGTATAGTCAGCGTGAAAATTTCTGACTCCCAATTGCTAGAGAGGAATATAGATCAGAAAAGAGACGAATGATGTGCAATGTTAATTTTACAAGGATTCTATATTTTAGGAAATTCTTTGCTGATTGACTACATTATACTGCTGCCTATCTTAGAAGACCTAAAACAAAAAAAAAATCACTGCTTTTGGTAGTAAGTAGGACAGCACTCCCAGTGATATTTTTGAATTGCAGGCACATGGCTGCAATTCAGAAAATCTATTGGAAGAACATTTGTTCAATGTGCAAGTACTCTGAATTTCTATTATTCATGGTGATGGTATAAAAGCTTCTCCTCCCACCGAAATTCTTGTTCAGCTCCATCTGATATTTTTCTGGACTTTAACTATTGAAGAGCAACTGAATTAAACATACAAAATAAAGAGGTCTTGTAAATAAAAAAAAATCCCAGTGCAAGAGGCCATATGTCTAGACACCAGAGCACACATTCAGGAGTTGAGATCCACTAAGCCTAGAAGAAGATGGCAGGTCATCAGGAGTCACTCATGGTTACCTACTTCCCCGCCATCTCTGGCCTCAGCATAGGTTAAAGCAGCACAGGGGTTTCTTGAATCTAAGAAAACAAGCATAGTCTCCAAGGGATCATTTGTCAGATGAGAATTCCTGAAGCACAGGGGCACTCTGGGCATACCCCATCCCACCTGGGCATACTCCTGTGCCATCCTTTGTCCTAGTTTTGGCTACGCCTCTTTGCCAAAGCTAGGACAGAGGGTGGCACAGGAGCTGACTGTGGTGGATTTATGACAGCTAAAAGCTTCCAACACCACACACCAGGGAAATTCTCAGAAGGCTAGATGAAACCAGAATGTATCCCCTTTGTACCCTCTGAGCAACTAGAATTGTTATCACTGTTGTACCCTGAGAATAAGCTTGTATTTTCAGAACAACAGGGAAAGTGTGTACACTATAGTAAATTTGTGTTTGTGGATTTGCATTTGAGGTGTCATTAAAATGTACATTTAACAGGGCTATGACCGAATGCACCCCCACATTGACACCCCGTAGACCAGTGGTCTCCAATCTTTTTAAGCACAAGATCACTTTTTTGCATGTAAGTGCAACCCAGGATCCACCTCAAAGAAAATGTAGAAATAACAGTAATCAAACAAACCCAAATAACCTTGTCCCACACCTGCCCTGAAGCCCTGCTGCTGCCCTGCCCCTTCTCTGAAGCCCCACCCAGCTCAATCCACCCCCCCAACACACTCCATCGCTTGCTTTCCCCCACCTTCACTCACTTTCATTGGGCTGGGACAGGGGGTTGAGATGCATGAGGGTGTGTGGGCTCTGGCCTGGGGCCAAGGTGTTTGGAGTGTGGGAGTGGCTCCGGGTTGAACCTGGGGAAGGGGGTTGGGTGCAGGCAGTGGTTCAGGGTGCAGGCTCTGGGAGGGAATTTGGGCGTAGGAGGGGGATCAGGGCTGGGGCAGGAGGTCGGGGTGCAGGAGGGGTTCAAGGTGCAGGCTCCGGCTTGGTGCTGCTTACCTCAGGAGGCTCCTGGGCAGTGCTGCAGCAGGGTTAAGGCAGGCTCCCTGCCTGCCCTGGCCCTGCACCACTCCCAGAAGTGGCCGGCATGTCACTCCCTGGCTCATCTCAAGCATACCTCTATCCCCAGATGTGAAGTTTGTATCCATGTCATTATTTCAGCTCTGACATTTGCTGGCATTATTACAGTATTTGCTCCCCTTTAAACAAAATCCTGTCTTGCATACACAGCTCATCCTTCATCTGGTAGTAGGTGGTAACCTCCAGTGGCACTTGCTCCTTGCAACATGCCCAACCCTGGAGTATGTAGCACCCCATTTTGTTTAGTGCTTTGTTGGACTGCCTAGAGCTCCCATCAGAGACGCAAAGGCACTGTAGCAAGTTGATAAACTATCTGCTGATGCACAGAGCCATCTGAGATGTACTCTGGAATAAGTGTACTACTCAATGTCCCTGCCACCAGTAGTGACTTTCCTGGGTAGTACCTCATCCTCACCTCATAGCTCTGGAGTCTCAATTATATATTGTGTTGTTTTATATTCATGTAATTCACTAGTCTTAATAATAATTCATTGCTAGTAACTTAGCAACAGTCTTTATTAGATACATAGTTAACATATATACAGAGCATCTTAAGTCAGGTCAAGCTATCTGTCTAACCTCTCAACCAACTGCCTCCTCTACGTATCAGTTCCCTGAGGACTCTATCCATTCTCTTAAAGCCACAGTAAGTACCACATCTCTTTTTCTACAGCACAAATTTATTCATGTATATATCTTAGAATTGTACTAACAGCTTTCTGTAAATTTTGAACCGATCTCCTTTGATGCAATGGACACATAACTACATTTCTAACTATATTGATATTTGCTGCATTATTGAAGCACGTTCTTATTACCTAGAGGAATTGTGTAATTTTCATTTTCTGGCTGCTCTAGATGCTGTACTGTATCATTTCTTCTTTCAGAGCAGTCTCGTCTTGAAGGTAACAATTGCAAATGTGTCTGATTTTGTCGATACACTTGACCATTATTAGTCACGACATCGTAAGAGTGAAGTGCTATCTCTTTTGTTACTGGGGCTTTCTGAGCCCAATTTCTACCATTATGGATACATATTCTATCACTCAGTTTCAAATAAGGTAGTTTATCCAATCCTCTCTCATAATAAATATTGTGATACAAACTCGACTGATGCTCACACATGTTCCTTTCCTTTTATATCCTTCCTGAAAAAAAAACCAAAAACAAACAAAAAAGAACATTGGTAATCTGTTTCTAAGCTTTCTGTTGAACAACAACTGTGCAGGAGATAAAGCTTTTTGTAATGGTGATTTATAATTTAATACCAAATATAAATCAGTATTTGTTTTTTCAGATTTTGTTAATACGTTTAGTATTTTAACACCATTTTCAGCTAGCCCATTAGATTGTGGGTAACCCAGACTTGATGTAATATGTTTGAAAACATATAGTATGGCAAAACTTTTAAACTCTTGACTATGAAATTGAGATCCATTATCAGACATTACGTATTGAGAATGTCATGCTTCACAAAAATTAATTTAATTTTATTAATTACTTGTTTGGTGCATGTGTTTTCTAGTATAGCTATTTCAGGAAAATTTGAAAAATAATTAAGAACTATAATATATGCATGTCCTTTACAGTCAATTAGCTCTAAACCTACTTTAGGCCAATGTCTTAAGCTTTCTTGAATAAATGTCATAGGTTGTTTAGACTGAGCATTTCTATATTTTTGCCATATGTCACATTCTTTTATATAATCCCCTGTTTTGGGTCACTTGTGGCCAATGCAGAACATCTGTTGCTCTGTTTTCGTTTTTCTATGCCTAAATGTCCCTCATGTATGAGTTTCAACATCTCGGCTGTAAACCCTAAAGGAATGACTCCTCTATTGCCTTTAAATAGAATTCTTTCAATTACTGATAAATCTGGAATACATTGATTAGATGGCTTCCTTATATTTTTTTTATTATATCCTTTTTCAATAGATGTAATAACCCTTTGTAAATTCTCATCCTGTCTAGTTGCTTTACGATTTCTTCCCATACTCTTTCTGATATAGGAAACAATATTTTAAGTACGTCTACATGTACCACATCATCTTCTTCAATTACATTGGTTACATCATAAACTCTAGAAAGAGTTTCAGCAACAATTAATGATTTGCCTGGCTGATATTCTAATTTTAAATTGTATAAATGCAATTGAAACAATAATCTTTATAACTGAGGTGGTATGTCTGTCATGTTCCTTTTTGAAATATTAAGGAATAGTTTATGATCTGTTTCTGCCAATACAGATCTACCATATATAAATGTGAAAGGTTTTGCATCCAAAGCCAATGCCAAAGCCTCTTTTTCTGTTTGAGCATACTCAAATTCCATTTTTGACATAGCTGTAGATGTATAAGCAACTGGCTTCCACAGATAAGAATAGTTCTATTACAAAAGTATGGTTGTCTTGTTCGGATGCCTCTGAAGACAATTTGTAAGTCTGTTAATATCAAATAGTTTTAATGCTGGAGCTATTTTTATTAGTTGCTTAAGATGCTTAAATTATTGGTGCTGACAGTTTAATTTCCATTCATTATTTTTACAAAGTAAAGCCTTTTTTTTAGGTTAGCTTTGTATTTTCCTACAACAT
The DNA here is from genome assembly GCF_015237465.2 of Chelonia mydas. Classification (NCBI taxonomy): domain Eukaryota; kingdom Metazoa; phylum Chordata; order Testudines; family Cheloniidae; genus Chelonia; species Chelonia mydas. Next base: position 104,857,998 of record NC_051245.2, read on the forward strand.
TTACCATACCCAAAAGTTTCTGTAATGACTCCTTATCATTTGAGTAAGTATGTTATCAATCACTCATTTGTTTTAGATCAATCTGAAATCCCTGACTGGTCAGTTTTTCTCCTAGAAACATATCTTGCACTCTAAATTTATATTTATTTTGTTAATTTTCAATTCTGCTTATTTTACTCTAGATCATGCTTTAGTTAATCTTATTTCATGCTCTTTTAAAGATTACCTTTTGGCTTATGTTCCGCTTCAGGGGTATTTCAGAGAGCAATACAAAAGATTTTGAAAATATAGATGACACACAATTGAACATAGATGAGCTAGTAATATGGGGAAGAACTTTAAAACAGTAATGTCCAAAAGGTGTGGTAAGCATACATAACATAGCAATTGACTTTCTTGCTCCAATGGTATTTGCCAACATCCATTCAAAGCATCTAAATAAGGAAAGTATTTTGCTCCTGACATTAGTCTAAATATTTATTCACCTATAAAATTTTTTAAATGTTCCCTTTTAACATATGTACATTTTTTTTGGATCTAAACATAAACATAAGAATCCATCTTTCTTTTCTACTTTTACTAATAAATTCACACATTCAGTCAGCTCTGCTGCTCTTCATTATATCTAAATAAACTAACCCTTCCAAATCTCTTTGTACCCTATTCTTAAAGCTAAGGGTATTTTTTAGTTGCATGTATAACTGGTTTAGCTGTTTCATTTGACTCTATTTTATGTGTTGTATCCAATATACCAGTGCCAGTGAATAACACTGTAAATTGATGTACTGTTTCCAGACTATTCAGGATACTGAAACACTGGATTCTACCAATTATATTTCGTGCCAAACATGTTTCTAAACCTAAATTAGAAGTACTTTGTCCCTTAACTAACACAAGTTTTACGTTTTCTAAATTATCTTTAACTGTGACCTATCATTTAAAAATATCTATAACAGGATTTTTTTCCACCACTGTAAAATGGTAAATTAATATGAATGTGTTCTCTTAGTACAGATTTTGCTTTTACATTCCTGAGACCTTCATATGGATTAACAAGTGTTATCTATATAAGTGAAAAATTACAAGGTGAAGCTTGATATCAGGCCTTTCCCCAACCCCCACCAGTACATCTGACATAAAAACTGCAAGAACATTTATATTTAGAATAGTTTCTTTGCTGCAACTGCACACTTGGGACATCACAAGTGCTGCATGACTCATATCTGGATGAGCAGTTAAAAAAAAATAAAAGATTGACCTTTTATGATATTTAAGAAATACAATTCTTAAGAGTGATCCTCATATATACATAATATCTTTGTAAATTAATTTCCATTAGGTTATATTTATTAAGTTGCATGTTATTCAACTCAGTTTTCTGGTCACATCTGACAATCTAGCACACTTGTCTATATAAGGTACATAATGTTGTGTACATATCTGAATGCACTGAATAAACACAAATTTGGGGCAATGGATCAGGAACACCTGCCAGTACCTGAAAGCAGTCAGGGAAGCTAATGATCCAACCAACGAGCAGAATTCCACGAGCACCAGCTCAACGAATCCCGGCACTGTCATCTCCAGCAACCCCAACGTGTAGCCCGGTGACTTCTATGTCGTTGGTCCAGCTCTACGTGTGTTACAACTCAATGTGGAGGGTTTGTCGGCTGCCAAGCATGATTTACTTGGTGTTCTTGCTTATCAACATACTATCAACATCATTTGCTTGCAAGAGACACATGTGGCAACTGCCGAAGCCGGGCATTACAGTATCGAAGGCTTTGACCTGTTGTGCCATGTGGCACACCTGAAGAACGGCCGAGCCACAAATGTTGGATCCGATATTGCAGATGCCATTCAGCTGATGTCTACTGAATTCTGTAATACTATCCAGGTTGGTGGTTTCCGGCTGGCAAATGTTTACAAGCCTCCAAGCATCAGCTGGAACCAACCGGTTCTACCAAGCCTGCCACACCCAGCTTTCTATGTTGGAGACTTCAACAGCCATCACACAGACTGGGGGTATAAGGAGGTTGACACTGATGGTGAACAACTTGCAGACTGGGCATCTCAAATTGACCTCAGCCTTATCCATGATGCTAAGCAGTGAGGCACATTCCATTCTTCTAGATGGGATCCTGACTACTCTCCTGACTTGTGCTGGGTCACTTCAGTTAATGGCCAGTCTCAGCCAGCAACATGCCAAGTCTTGGATAGCTTTCCACACAGCCAACACAGACCATCACATATCAGGCTACAGCTCCCAGTTGTCAAGAGTTCCAAAAAGAAGCGGTGGAACTTTCAAAAGGCTGACTGGGAAGAATACAGGGAAGCGCTGGAGAAGAGTGTGGTGAAAATACCTGTCCGGCATATCTCTGTAAATGAGACCTACTGTCGCTTCTGTGGTGCTATCTACAAAACAGCCTGTAGAGCCATCCTAGGTGGTTGCCACCCAGCCTACATTCCCTGTCTCGACGAGGAGAGTGCTACCTGGCTTGACCAGTATGAGGCATCTGGTGACCCAGATGTTGCTGAACATCTGATCGAATCATTGCACGCTGCTCGCCGAGCCAGATGGGAGGAGACGACCATGAGGATGAGCTTTACCCGCTCCAGCTGCAAGTGTTGGAGTCTGCTCTGACGCCTTTGAGCATTGCAGCAGCCACTTGCACTCTGCTGATCCTCAGTGACACCCAACCAGGTAGCTGGACACCTACTTAAAGTGGCTATAGCACCTTTGGAGAAACAGGTGCGAAGACAAGTGAGGAACGAATGGCATATGTTTAAATGCGTACACCAGATCAGAAGCTGCCCAGAACCATTCACTGTAACAGAGCTGGAACAGACACTGGGTAGCATCAAGTGCGGGCTATGACAACATACCTCCAGAATTCCTGAAAAACCTTGGACCCCATGCTCGGCTTTCGCTTGAGAAATTCTTCACCAGGGTTATCAGTGAAGGTAGTTTACCGAAGATATGGCACATCACAAAAGTCATTGGCCTCCTAAAGCCTGGAAAGGACCAAAGTCAAGCTATCATCCCATAGCATTATTGTTGGTGTGCTTCAAGGCACTGGAGCACTTGGTCCTACAGTGCATGTTACCCGATATGGAGGGAATTTTGAGCCCTGACCAATTGGCTTTTGCTGAGGCCATAGCAAATGTGACCAAGTACTTGCACTGACCACATTTGTTGAAAATGCCTTCCAGAGAAACTTGAAATCAGGTGCTGTTTTCACTGACCTAACGGTGCGTATAACACGGTATAGCACACTGGCCTGCTCGTGAAGGTATCACGGGTCCTGCTACCTTGGGTCACAGGCATCATAGAACTGTTCCTCTGCGATAGGCAGTTCAGAATCCATATGGGGGAGAAGATGAGTGCTTGGAGACGACAGAGCAATGGGTTACCCCAGGGCTCTGTGCTTTCTCCAACCCTGTTCAACCTTTATATCAATGACCTGCCAACAATGGAGTCATGAAAGTTCATTTATAGACAACATCTGTTGCAGTACCCAGGCCTGGACATTTCATAAGTTTGATGACACCTTAAACTAGGACCTGACAAAGTTAGCTGACTATGGTAAGACTTGGCGCCTACAGCCAAGCATCATAAAAACAGTCTCAGGTTTGTTCCATCTTCATCATGCCTGCACAACGCAAGAACTGAATGTTTGTATGAATAGTCAGAAGGTGAAACATGAAGTAGAACCGGTCTATCTAGGCGTGACTTTAGAAGGCACACTAAGTTACCATGCCCACCTGAAGAAGACAGCAGCTAAAGTTAAGACGTGCTACAATCTTTTTAGCAAACTGGCAGGTTCATAATGGAGTACTCATGCTCCAACTCTGTGGACGTCAGCTCCTGCCATCTCATATTCAGTCGTGGAGTACTGCGCACCAGTTTGGAGTCGATCGTCACACACCAAACTGGTGGATATTCAGTTACATGCCGCCATGTGTATCATCTCCAGCACCCTGCAGCTGACCCACTCCCATGGTTCCCAGTTCTGATCAACATTCCTCCTCCTCATCAGTGGCGGATTAATGATTTTGCCACCCCTAGGCCCTGAAATAATTGCCGCCCCCATATGAACTTGTTTTTAGTTATTTTACAAATTCACGCCATCCTTGGTGGTTTCAATATGCTCTATGATTGGTAGAATCATGGCATCCATAGACGCTGACTCCGTGGGTGCTCCAAAATTGGAAGAAAAAAATTGGTGGGTGGACAGCACCCACCGGCAGCTCCCCGCCCGCCCCAGCTCACCTCCACTCTGACTCCGCTTGCTCCCCTGAGCGCGCCACCGGGTTCTGCTTTTCCCACTCCCTGCCAGCACTTGTGCACGAAACAGTTCGCTCAGCTGGGAGGGAGGAAGGGAGAAAGGGGGAATGCTGTGTGCTCAGGGGAGGAGACGGGGCCGGGGTGGGGATTTCAGGAAGGGGACCAATAGGGGCAGGGAGGGGGTGGAGTTGGGACGGGGACTTTGGTGTTGGAATGGGGGCAGGGAATGGGGCAGGGCCGGGGCTGGGGGGGGCACAAGCACCCACCGGCGCTGGGAGAAGTTGGCGCCTCTGGCTGCTATTATAAATTTGCCGCTCCTGCAAATTTGCCATCCTAGGCCTAGGCTTTGTTGGTCTAGGTGATAATACAGATGAGAGATTGCCACTGTCAAGTTATTGGAGAAAGTATGCACCAGCTCAAGCCTCCTGCTGCATAATGACCTTTTTAAACCATCAGCTGCACGTTTGCCGTCACAATGCCCATTATAGTCTTATCCACCATGCCAGGATGTTAGGGAGGAAACACTCTGGTGAGAGGAATGGATATCTGTTATAATCCCCAACCAGTCCCTCATCGCCAACCCCACAATTTGCTCACCTGCTTTTGATCTGCCTCATCACCAGTGGTCCCTGTTGAACAGGTTCTGGACCGGGGAAGGTCTCTGTGCAGTCAACCAGTATCGCTGGGGCCTTAGTGACAACCCTTTGTGCAGCTGCAGTGCAACATAGACATTGATGCACATTGTCAACGACTGCCTGCTGACTAGGTTCAGTGGTGGCCTAGAAGAACTTCATCACATCACTGAAGACGCCATCGCTTGGCTAGACAACTATGCACATGCTAAATAAAATAAATACAAATGACATATTAAATGAATGTGGAGGAGCTGGAAGAATACACCAAGAGCAATTTAACATCAAACAAAATGGACATGAAAACATAAAAGATGCCAGAGATTGTCTTTTGTCCAATAAGGAACGAACGAAATAGGGAATGAGCTGTTATGGAGCAGGACATAAGCAGTCTGGCTTAGTAGTTGGAGCAGGCATCGAGGCTGGGGAACAAAGCCCAGGGTCAGCACCTAGATGTACTTGACAAACGATGCTAGGGAATGCATTATTACTGCATTCCACTATGAGGAAGGTTTGCCAGGCATAAAACTGTGACTTGGGAGATCTAGGTTCAATCCCCAGTTCAGCCAAAGACTCTGTCCAAGGTCATACAATGTCTGTATCTCAATTTCCTGTCTGTAAAACATACCAATTTGAGATGGTGAGAAATGTCACAACAAAAGGGTGGGGCTTTTTGTGTGAAATGATTTATCAAAACTGAAACTGTTCATGGGAAAGGGTCTGTTTAGACTAATTTATTGATAAAATATTTTAAATTGTCAAAACATCCCGTTTTGACATTTTCAAAATGAAAAAAGCTTTTTGCTTAGAAATGTAGTTAATTTATAGCAAAAAATGGAAAAACAGTAAAAACTGAAATGAGACTTTTTGAAATTATTGAAGCAAAACATAACCTTATCTGATTTTTATTTTCAGTTCACAATTCCCCCCCCCCCCCCCCCCGCCCCCAAGATTGACTTTTTGTCCCAATTCAGGAGACAATTTTCAAAATCTCAAAATTTTCATGGACAAGAAAGCCATTTTCTGTCCAACTGATAATAATACTTCTTTTGTCTGTCTTATCTATTTAGACTGTAAACACTCAGGGGAGTGTTCTGTCATACTATTTGTTTGTGCTAGTACAATGGGATGCCGAACTTGGTTGGTGCGTCTAGGCAATACCCATAGTATAAAGATACATAGTTGTAGAACAATGGCATTTCCAAGACAGATTGTAGGTAAACTTGTGATTGGTCATTGCCAAAATGCCTTAAAAGAAAAATGCAATGGAATATAAAATATTTTTTCACTAGTTTTAAACATAACTAAGTCAATGTTAATTACAGGCTAAAACTTAGATCTCAGATATTACTATCTCCTGCACAGATCACCGTCAACTTTTGAAAAATTTGGCAATTATTTTTATTATAGATATATTGCATTGTGTCATAACAATTTTAGTGAATCTATTGGCTACCCCTCCATTACTATCAGCATATTGGCTATAAAGTTCCATCCATGAGCTGCAGTGGCCATTGGGAAATCTTTATAGTCAGTGTCTATATGATTCTTATCTATAGCTTATGTGTGGACTTTGGACCAAATCCTACTTGCTTTGCTCTACTGAAACCATTGGGAGCTTTACATGAGTAAGATGAAAGGGTCCTTTATCCTTAGATGTTAGAGTGTTTGCATATTCTTCTCCTTTCTGGTGGAATTCCCTTCTTTTGGGTATTCAATGCATAGAGTCTCTTGCAGTTTTGAAAATGAAGCTATATTCTTATTTAATTAGTGGTGCTTTTAATTAACTTCTATTTTTCCCTTGCTGCTCTGTATTGTTATGTTTTTATTTTATTATTGTGTACAGTGCTCTGGAGTGCCTGCAATAAGGGAACATTTGACTATAAAGTGTATGATTTACTGCCTTTTATTTGCTAAATTCCAGTTCATAGTTGGGAGGGATTGTAAGGAAAAAAGAGAAGGAAGGGAAATTATGCCAAAGAAGGATGCCTAGATAATAGCTGTTAAAATGTTGGAGACAGGCACATACATTCTACTGTTCAGAACTATGTTTCAGTCAAAATACTTTAACTTGCTTTGTTTTCCTGCATAGAAATTGGAATATTGAAAGGAATTGTAAAAGTGCCAGAAAATCCATGACCACATTTGTCATTCTGTCAAGGCTGGAAAAATCTTGAAAGTAAAAACAATTACCAAACACAGTAGGCCTGAGCCTTGGATGGTGTAAATCAGTGTAGCTCTGTGTACTTCACACTCCATATACTAACTTGAACTAGCTGAGCATCTATTCCCACATATGCAGTTCAACTTCTCAGCTCCATTTTGGCAGAACTTTTATTATGGTACCTATCTGATCTGTACCCAGAAGCACAGAAAAGTTTTGCTAAGTTTTACTGGGTAGGAAAGTATGTGGCTGTGATATTGTACTTCATGTGATGTTTGAGACAGTCAATACTGAAGACTGATATTTGCTAGCCATTCTGACAAAGTATTTTAGGAAGGATATTCTAACTGAGTCATCCTGCTCATATTCCACTGTTTCAGAGTAACAGCCGTGTTAGTCTGTATTCGCAAAAAGAAAAGGAGTACTTGTGGCACCTTAGTGACTAACCAATTTATTTGAGCATGAGCTTTCGTGAGCTACAGCTCACTTCATCGGATGCATACTGTGGAAACTGCAGAAGACATCATACACACAGAGACCACGAAACAACACCTCCTCCCACCCCACTCTCCCGCTGGTAATAGCTTATCTAAAGCGATCATCAAGTTGGGCCATTTCCAGCACAAATCCAGGTTTTCTCACCCTCCCCCCACACACACACAAACTCACTCTCCTGCTGGTAGTAGCCCATCCAAAGTGACCACTCTCTTTACAATGTGCATGATAATCAAGGTGGGCCATTTCCAGCACAAATCCAGGTTTTCTCACCCCCCCACCCCCCTCCAAAAACCACACACACAAACTCACTCTCCTGCTGGTAATAGCTTATCCAAAGTGACCACCCTCCCTACAATGTGCATGATAATCAAGGTGGGCCATTTCCAGCACAAATCCAGGTTTTCTCACCCCCCCCCACCCCCATGCACACACAAACTCACTCTCCTGCTGGTAATAGCTCATCCAAAGTAACCACTCTCCCTACAATGTGCATGATAATCAAGGTGGGCCATTTCCAGCACAAATCCAGGTTTTCTCCCCCCCCCCCCCCACAAACTCACTCTCCTGCTGGCAATAGCTCATCCAAACTGACCACTCTCCTTACAATGTGCATGGTAATCAAGGTGGGCCATTTCCAGCATAAATCCAAGTTTAACCAGAACGTCTGGGGGGGGGGGGGGGGGGGTAGGAAAAAACAAGGGGAAATAGGCTACCTTGCATAATGACTTAGCCACTCCCAGTCTCTATTTAAGCCTAAATTAATAGTATCCAATTTGCAAATGAATTCCAATTCAGCAGTTTCTCGCTAATTTCACTAGTGCACTAATTTCACTATTCAGAATGCTCTGGAATAACATAAAATAATTACACATCCTACAAAGTATTTTGCTTGATGTTATGTTTTCTTCTGGACATAACTATACCAACAGTCCTTTGCTTTCTGAATATTCAGTCTCTTGCAAATAAGTTCTTTAAAGCTCACATCAGGCAAAGAGTAACTGTCACTACTAAAAGTGTTACTGGGCACTCTAGATCTGATTGACATGAAAAAATACAGATATTTTCAAGAGATAATAGATTTCTGTAACCATATTTAATTATTCTCAGCACTTGGCAGTTGACACATTTAAAATTATAATCTTCTGGAATTGTAATAAAATTAGATTTACACCAACAAAAGAGTAGGGAAATATACCTACAAATGTCATTAACTAAATTCATTTACCCTAAATAAATTTTATTTGTGTGATAATGCATTGATACAAAGAGGCATATTTAAGATTCTTGTTCATTTTAAGTTTGGCATTGCCTGACTTTTGCGTGCTTAACCTAGCTTATATTAACATAGGTTTTAGCACTGAGATCCAGCATAGATTCAAGATTGAACTAATCTTTCATCTGTGGACACAATTTTTCTAGATCAGGATTGGGGCCAACTAATAGTGAAGGTTAAGTCACTTTTGTTCTGTGACTACAAACTCTATTTTGCCATTGATGCATAATCCTGCATGTAGTGATGAAGGAGCTGTATTGCTCCAAGGAAACTGTAGGAAGCATTCTGTTAGAGATACAGATCTGGTCAGAAGTTCTCCAACAGAATGATTTCCATTGGAGAATGCAGATTTGTCAAAATTGAAATATTTTGCAGATACAGTGTGGTTTTTGACAAAAGATCTGATGGACCTGCCTGGTTACCTGCCAAAACTCACCCCTAGCTCCTCTGCAGCCTGGCTGGCAGAATTTCATTTAGAAACTGTCAAAACAAAACTTTCAATTTTTCAACAGTTTTCCATGTCATGGAGAATTTGTAATTTTTTGGATTTTTGTACCAAATTGGAATGAAGCTGAAATTTAAACTTTCTGAAGTCATCCACAAAAAGGGGTTACCATTCTCTGCACAGCTCTACCCATGACTTCACTGGCTTAGTCCCCTCCACAAACCAAGCTGGTATAACCCTCGGCACACTTTTGCAGGAGCCCTCTGCTCCCTAAACTGCAATTCTGCCTGGCCTTTATACATACCATACAACAAGGAGCTAGCTCCTGCAATCTTACCCCTAACTACACACTCACATGAGGGTCAGAAAGGATCTGGCCCTTAATCACATATTGAGGTCCTGTTTATATATAGAGAGAGTGAATAGATGTTTTAATAAATAGTGAATATATTGTTAGTGTCCAAGGAGTCAACAGATGGTTATAAGACAGTTATAAACAATCTATACCAGCTTCTATTGATGTGCTTTTAATCTATAATACATGCTACATATACTTGTAACATCTATTAGCCTTTCATAACCCATTTGTAAGCAGAACACCATATCTAGTATGATCAAATAAGATTTTATATGTATGTTAACAGTGTGACCATAAGTTGCATCGAGTAGCAAAAAGTCAGACAATGCCTAAGTTAAATCTAAATGTGAAATGTTAATGCTTCACCTTTGACAGTATCTATTATGCTATTGAGTCTGATTCTCCTCTCACTTACTCCTGATTTATATCAATGTAACTGCCACTAACTCCAATGGGAATTTTTAGGGTTGGGGAGTCAATCCTAAATAACTTTCATTTTGACCGTTTTAAGATTATGTGCTTAGCAATTAATTGTATTTTTTTTAAAGGAAGCTGTCCTGGCAGATTGTTCCAGTTGCTTTCACACTTCCAAGGGAGAAACTGAATAAAATCAAGTTGAGACTAAGTCACAAATGATTAAATAAAGACTGGTAGAGAAGTCTGCCCTTTTGAGTAAATGCCTGCGTATTTGTAAATCAGTTAATTATAAGCTCATACGTACTGTAAGTATGTTACAGCAATAAAATTAATTTGTGAAAAACAAAACATGTGTAATGCAAGAATTTCAAGAAAATGCCTCTAGCAACTTCTTATATCAGGTAAATAACTCCAAAAAGGATTTTGTTTAGCTCCTGAGTAGAGATTTATAGCTAAAGCAATTATTATTATTTCAATTTTTCCAGCTTCCCCTCTCCCACTCACAAAGAGTTGAGTTGTTTATTAGATTGGTAACCAAAACAGGTACTAGAATACTTTTAGAAAGACCAATTGGCAAAAAGTAGTCAGATTCAGGAACTTCTCTTCTGAATCTGACTTTACTTTAAGATCCTCTAGTATAGCTATTGGGAAAAGCAGACCGATAACTACTGAAGGAAATTACAAAAGAATAAATGGGGGAATAGAAAGGAAATAAGAAGGGGAAAGACTATGAGTGACATTGAGATAGCTAGGATAGCTTGCTCTGAATTGTATTTTTGAGCTGTGTTGTTGTTTTGTGAGGTGTAGGAACAGTAGGAGAAAGCTGTAAAACCACATTCTGATCAGACAAAAAGCCTGAAAGAGCCATGCAAAAGATTTCTCATCTTGGAGTACAAGTTTGTATACAAGCATAAATAATGTGTCACCCATGCATGAGCTTATGACATCCTCTCCTGATCAGATAAAATGCTCCTGTACCACCAAAAATAAATAAAAAACATTCTACCTGCGAATCTACATCCGTCCTCTCGGTTTTATACAGTGCCCAATACTCCTTCCTGCAAACTACTGACATCTCTTGGAAGTTGCAGAATTCAGCACAAACACAAAGAGCATGAGTCAGCCCTGAACCTTATGTAGTGAAACATGGGAATAACATGGCACCACTCTGAACTGATAGCTTTTTACACCCACTTTGTACAGGTGCAAGGCAATGGGTAAATCAGGCCCACAAATTATCGAGACACCTACCTTGGGTCTTTTAACTCTCAAGTCATATTATCAGGGCCGGCTCCAGGCCCCAGCGCTCCAAGCAGGTGCTTGGGGCGGCAGTTAGAAAGGGGGGGCAGTTCCTTCGGCCACGGTGGCAGTTCAGTGGCAGCTTCTTCCTTTTGCCGTCCATGGAGGCAGTTTTTTTCACTGCTTCGGGCAGCAAAAACTGTAGAGCTGGCCCTGCATATTATCCAGCACCTGGCCTACCAGAAATTGACTATCAACCACAACCAACTTAATCTGTTGACAAATAAGCTTGTTTATCATCGGACCGGGTCCTGGTATTGAGGTAAATTTCCACAGGGTCCAAACAAATGCCAGGCAAAGCAAACCACGGGAGCAAGGTAAGAATCAAGAATGGTATTGGAAGACAATCTGGAATGTCAAAATGCTCTCCGAGGAAGGTATTTCCTATTAGATCTTCATATCCAACAGGCAACTTTATTGGTTTAGTCAATATGCTGTAGTTGGATGTCAGCACAACATTCCCAATCTCCTCTCCAGAAATTTAGATTTATGGGTGTGGTGTGGGGAGCCAATAATAATAATAACAACAACAACAACACTGTTTTTCATGCAAAGATCTCAAAGCACCATAAAAAGCAGGAAAGTATCTCTAGTTTGCATATGGGTGATTTAAGGCTCAGAGAGGTGAAGTGACTGGCCCAGTAGGTATCAGGAGTCAAGACTAGAACACAGGGTGAAATCTTGGCCCCACTGAAGTCAATGAGTAGGAGTTATGTCACTGACTTTAGTGACACCAGAATTTTACTCCAGGAGTCGAGCCCAAGTCCAGCCCCATGTTTACTGGAGCACACTGAGACTACCATGGATCATTTACTGACTTTTGTACAGGCAGAAAGGTATTTTGCTTGGAAATTTACTATTCTCTATCATAGTGATAAAAATTCAGATATTTTTTGAAATTGCTCCTGAATAAAAGGGAACTTGTTTCCAAGAAGTTTCAGGGAGTTAATAAACAATGATGAGGTGTATTCATTATTCTAGTCCAAATATAAAGCACAACTGTAAATGTACTAGCAACCAACAATTTAAACATACACTAGTGTGATCCAAGGACTTCTTTATGTTAATTGGCAAGGGGATATAGAGGGTTACAGGAATTTCCCAATTCTAATGCATTCTGGTTCACCAAGACTGCCATGTGAGATCACAAATGAAAGCTGGTATCACACTGGTCATCAATATCATTGTGAAATGTATGTACAGATACTGTGTAAGGAGTTACATATATGTGTTCTCACACAAACACACAGAGAAAATGTTCTTAAAGTATGTACCAAATTACTGGTCACCAGCAAAGGTGAGGAACAGGTTCTATCGAAAAAAATATGTTTATCCATTGTGGTAAACCCAGGACAAACAGCTACAAAAGGGGGGTAGTAATTAGTCCCAGGGGATTAAAAGGCCTCTCCCTATCCACTGAGGAGAGACAACCATGGGGCAATAAGGTTCATCTGGCAAAGGGGTTGCTAGGGAACCAGTTAGGTTCAGCTGACTCCAACTACTTGGGACCTTTTTAAACCCTCCCCTGGGTGGAAGGAGGGGGAGAGTGAGGGAGTGAGAGGAGCAGGGAAGCTGCCAGTAGGCTGTTTCCAGCATGACACCAAACCTTCCCAGTAGGGAGGCTTCAATCACTCCCTAGAAGGGAAGGAAAACAAGCACAAGGGACTGACTGAGGAGAGGAGTAGCAGGACCCTGTGCCTCCTATATGGATTTGCCTTGCCCCAAACCTGAGTCTCCAAGGCTAAAAAGGACTGAGCCTACTGAGGCGAACAAGGTATTTTGCCACACATAGTGTCAGTAGTGAGGGATATGGTGAGTGAGTAAGGCTCTGTGACAAGCCATCTCAGGGCAGGGTAAATCATACACACACACACACAAAATATATGGAGGATGTGGTGAAGGCATTGGTACAAGCCACTGCGGCCCAACAAGAAGCTATCAGGGTGCACATGGCTGCCCAGCAAGAGTAGTACGCGTCCAAAAGGAGACAAACCAATTACTGATGAACCAGGTGGCCCAACATTGAGCCACCCTGAATGAAGTAGTGAACCAGTTAAAAGCTCTGACCACGCTGATGCACGGGCCCCAGGGGATCCAGCTGCTGCGCGCAAGCAACCATTGACAGAAGATGACTAAGTACGATGATATAGAGGCATATCTCCTCACCTTTGAGAGGACATCACTGCAGGAGGCCTGGCCCCAAGACCAGTGGGCAGGTATCCTGGCTCCACTTCTGTGTGGGGAGCCCCAGAAGGCCTATTTCGACATGACCACAGAGACAGCTATGAATTACCCCCAGTTGAAGGCAGAAACCCTGGCAAGGTCAGGTGTGACATCAGCCATATGGGTCCAGTGCTTCCATGAGCAGAAATACTGGGAAACCACTGAGGTCCCAGCTATTTGATTTAATCCACCTCGCCTGGAAGTGGCTCCGCCCCGAGACCAATGGGCTGGAGAAGATAGTGGAAATCCTCGTGTTGGACAGGTACATGAGGGGATTGCCGCCAGACATATTGGGGGGGGGGTCCGCCAAAACAATCCCTCCTCCTATGATGAACTAGTTGCCCTAGTAGAGAGACACGTAGCAGCCCAAGAACTTTTGCGGACCACCGGGGAAGGAAGGCGCCAGAATGGGAGACAAGTCTCTGCGCCGAGGCCCCAGTTTGCCCTGGCACCACTATGGAGGGGAGGAAGGAGGCCAAAGAGCAGCCAGAGGTGCCGGAGAGACTTGAGGATTGGGGGAGAAAGGCTTGGGGGAGAAAGCCCAGTAGCCCAAAAAATCGGGGGCTGCCCCGAGCAGGGTACCGATGTTATGCATGTGGAGAACTGGGGCATATCGCCCCTGCAAGGCAAACTAGGAGATATAGGGGGGTCCATGTAATCTAATAAGTCTAGTAGGGGTTGTGATGGTCCCTCATTGATACACTAGTCCCATTAAGATGAATGGTACAGAGACCACCACATTAGTAGACTTAGGAAGTGCAATCACGCTGGTCTCGGGAAAGCTGGTCGGGCAGGACCAACTATCCTGGGCCAAACGCTCAGGAATACCCTGTGTGCATGGGGATGTCAGTTACTACCTGACCATCCCCATAAAAATAGAGGTTCTTGGAAACCCCCCTAAGGGGACGGTGGGAGTAGTTGCAAAACTCCCCTACCCAGTCCTTATTGGACGAGGCTTCCCGGGATTTGATAGCCTACTCCCTGGGGAGAAGGTAGAAGAAAATAATGAACCTGGGACCCATGGGGTGGCCCAGATAGATAACTCCCACCCCAGCCTTCCACGAATTTGGCCAGGATTTGTTCTCCCTGCCAGGAAAGCCCCGGAAGACTCAGAGGGAATGGAGGGTGGATAAAAGGAGTGGAAAAAGGATCTTGACCCAGTACCAGAAATCTATGCTTGTAGGGGAAAGAGGTGGCTCAGCAGACAGTGGGGTGGGGCAGGAGATCAATGACCCAATAGTCGGACCTAGTTCCCTGGGGGTTTTCCCCGAGGGGGAGACAGAGGTAGATCCCCCTGAGTTTGGACAAATGGGGACCTCACTCGGGAATTTTGGTCAGGATCAGGCCAATGATCCAATATATAGCAATATTTGTAAAGAAGTAGTCGAGGTAAATGGGGTCCCCATGGAGGGGAGAGTCAAGGGCCCAGGGCCATATTATGTGATTAAGGGTGATCTGCTGTACAGAGTAGTCCGGGTCCAAGAGCAAGTCGTAGAACAACTCTTGGTCCCACAGAAGCATCAGAGGGGCGTAATGGATCTGGCCCACAGCCATCTGTTTGGGGGCCATCTAGGGGTAGATAAGACCCTTGATCGGATTCTGCAGAGGTTTTTTTGGCCCGGCATTTATGCGGCGGTTCGGCGATATTGTACCTCCTGTCCGAATGTCAGTTACATGGGCCCCAAACACTCCTAAGGGCCCCTTTGGTACCTCTACCAATTACTGAAATACCATTCGAGCGAATAGCTATGGATCCAGTAGGGCCACTGGAGAAGTCAGCCCAGGTTTATCAGTACATTCTGGTAGTATTAGATTATGCCACCCGATATCCCAAGGCCATACCCCTACGGAACACTATGTCCAAGACCATAGCCAAAGAATTAGTCTGGATCTTTTCCAGAGTAGGAATACCTAAAGAGATCCTGACAGACCAAGGGATGCCCTTTGTGTCTAAGTTAATGAAGGACCTATGTACAATGCTTCATATACAGACCCTCAGGAGTCATTCTATCATCCCCAGACCGATGGTCTTGTTGAACGCTTCAATAGAACATTGAAGAACATGCTACGGAAAGTGGTTAGTCACGACGGGAAAGACTGGGACACCCTGCTGCCTTACTTGCTGTTTGCTGTACGGGAGGTTCCCCAAGCTTCCACTGGATTCTCCCCATTCAAGCTGTTATATGGTCGCCACCCCCAGGGGCATATTGGACATGGCCAAAGAGGGCTGGGAAGAACAGCCAAACCCCGGGAGAAACATCACTGAACATGTATTGCAAATGAGAGGCAGGATAGCCCAAGTCACCCCCCCTTGTGTGTGAACACCTGGAGAAGGCCCAAGGGGCCCAACGGACATACTATCTCCAAGCAATGCCCGGAAATTCCAGGTGGGAGACTGGGTAATGGTGCTCATACCCACAGCAGAGAGCAAGCTCCTGGCCAGGTGGCACGGGCTATATGAGATAATAGAAGCCACACTATCATTGTACATTATGACATTTAAAAACCAGTTGGAGAACACTTCAATCTCTTTGGTCACTCGATTACAGACCTAAAAGTGGCAATCCTTCAACAAAAATCTTCAAAAACAGACTCCAATGAGAGACTGCTGAGTTGGAATTAATTTGCAAACTGGATACAGTTAACTTAGGCTTAAATAAAGACTGGGAGTGGATGTGTCATTACACAAAGTAAAACTATTTCCCCTTGTTTATTTCCCCTCCTACTGTTTTTGTAAACTGCTGGAAATGGCCCACCTTGATTATCACTACAAAAGGTCCCCCCACTCCGCTCTCCTGCTGGTAGTAGCTCACCTTTCCTGATCACTCTTGTTACAGTCTGTATGGTAACACCCATTGTTTCATGTTCTCTGTGTATATAAAATCTCCCCACTATATTTTCCACTGTATGCATCCTATGAAGTAAGCTTTAGCTCACGAAAGCTTATGCTCTAATAAATGTGTTAGCCTCTAAGGTGCCACAAGTACTCCTTTTCTTTTTAGAGGCCTGGAAAGCAGTGCTTGTGCTGCCAAGGGCTAGTGATTTCAGGGAGCTGATCCACAGCAGGCCCAGACAAAATTGCATCACACTAATGGCAGGTAGTGGTGAGGTGCCTCACAACCCTGCCACCCTGGGCGAGCATCACAATCAGATAAACAAGTGCACCCTGGGTCTGAAGAAGTTCTATACACAGAACTTTCAGAATATCCTTTACAATTTAATGTTCACTTGCTCAAGCAGTTTATACCTGTAACTTGTTAGCAGAACATTTGGTTACAATGACAGTGTGAAAATCTTCCCATCTTAAAGCTGTTTTGTAGCTTTACACATCAGTGGGAGCTTCTTTCAGGTTTCTTTTTCCAATACAGTGATTGTGCTCTTATAATTATTTAGGCAGATAATTTAATATGCTAAATAAAAAGGGCACAGGAATTGCCATATTAGATCAGAGACGTGGTCCATATAGTCCAATATCCAGTCTCTGACAGAGTCCAATGCTGGACACCTGAAAGGAAAGTGCAAGTCTCTTCAGTTCATGGTTAAATCATGTTCTAAGCATGATGGATTTTATAGTTTACAATTTCCTTATTTCTGTATAAATAAGATAAAAATTAAATCGGTTCACAAACAGATATCTGAACAGTTGATTCTAACAATTTCATCATTGGCTGCACATTGCTATCAGACACCAAATACAAGTAACACATTTATGCCAGTATGAAACTGGCTAGCAACCTCAGGATCCCCTCTATTGGGGAAGGAGCAGAGTAGGGGTGGAAAGAGGTGGAGAGAGGGTGGGGCCTTGAGGCGGACCAGGGACGGAGCACTCACTGCAAAAAAAAAAAAAGTCAGCACCTTTGACTGTAAGGCATGTTTTCTAATCCTTTGATCATTCTCATGGCTCTTCGCTGAGTCCTCTTCAATTTATCAGTGCCCTTCTTCAAAAGGTGGACACCAGAACTGGACACAATATTGCATCAGAGGTTGCACCAGCATCGAATGTAGAGATAAAATAACCTCTCTATTCCTACTCAAGATTCCCCTTTTATGCATCCAAGGATCACATCAGCTCTTTTGCTAAAGGTCACACTGGGAGCTCACATTCAGCGGATTATCCACCACAACCCCTACATTTTTTTCAGAGTCCCCATTTCCCAGGGTAAAATCCCCCATTCTATAAGTATGGCCTACATTCTTTGTCCCTAGATGTATACATTTACATTTAGCCATATTAAAAATGCATATTGTTTGCTTGCACCCTGTCAAGGTTCCTTCCCCACTCTGAACTCTAGGCTACAGTTGTGGGGCCCTGCATGAAAACCCCCTAAGCTTATTTTTACCAGCTTAGGTTAAAACTTCCCCAAGGTACAAACTATTTTACCTTTTGCCCCTGGACTTTACTGCTGCCACCACAAAGCGTCTAACAAATATATAACAGGGAAAGAGCTCTCTTGGAAACGTCTTTCCCCCCAAAATCCCTCAAAGCCCTATACCCCCTTTCCTGGGGAAGGCTTGATAAAAGTCCTCACCAATTTGCATTGGTGAACACAGACCCAAACCCTTGGATCTTAAGAACAATGAAAAAGCAATCAGGTTCTTAAAAGAAGAATTTTAATTGAAGAAAAAGTAAAAGAATCACCTCTGTAAAATCAGGATGGTAAATACCTTACAGAGTAATCAGATTCAAAACATAGAGAATCACTCTAGGCAAACCTTAAGTTACAAAAGACACAAAAACAGGAATATCCATTCCATTCAGCACAGCTTATTTTCTCAGCCATTTAAACAAAACAGACTCTAACGCATATCTAACTAGATTGCTTATTGGCCCTTTACAGGAGTTCTGACCTGCATTCCTGCTCTGGTCCTGGCAAAAACAAAAACACACAGACCGAGAGAACCCTTTGTTTCACCATCCCCACCTCCACCCCCACCCCCACCCCCGCGGCCTGCCTGCAGCTTTGAAAGTATCTTTTCTCCTCATTGGTCATTTTGGTCAGGTGCAAGTGAGGTTATCTTTAGCTTCTTAACCCTTTACAGGTGAAAGGGTTTTTTTCCTCTGGCCAGGAAGGATTTAAAGGTGGTTAGCCTTCCCTTTATATTTATGACACACCCAGTTTACAAAACAATCCAGATCACTCTGAATCAATGACCCATCCTTTTCATTATTCACCACACCCCCAATTTTGATCAACGACAAACTTTGTCAGTGATGATTTTATGTTTCTTCTGGGTCATTGATTAAAAAACATTAAATAGCATTGGGCCAAGAACCAATTGCTGCAGGACCCCACTAGAAACACACCCTCTCAATGACATTTCCTCAATTACAATTGCATTGAGATGCATCAATTAGTTTTTAATCCATGTAATGTGTGCGAAGTTAATTTTACAACATCACTTCCAGTTTTTGATTGCAACGGATCAATATAACATGCATCTTAGCCTCAGCCAGTTTGCTTATACTTATCCCAATAACCATCAGCCTAAACAGAGCAATGAACTAAAGTGATTTATGTCTTCATGTTCATGAAACCATGCATCATCAATATACGGGAAACACTGTAATCCGTGACCCCACACTAACCTCCCAACAACCCCATCGATACACAGATAAAGAAAAGTGACAAAATATAATCTTGCATCATCCTACATGAGAGTGCCCTTGAGGCTCATGAGTAATCAAACTTTTGGGACTTCTCATCCAGTGAGAATGGAGCCACTGAAGAGTAGACCCATGTGCTCCTGCCTATAACCACAGATGGGTGAACACCTCATGATCAATAGTATCAAAGGCATCTGATAACAATATCAGCATACACATCTGGATCATTCTCCATTGCTAGTAAGAGATCAATGACCAACACAACATGGGAACTTTTTATACTAAAACCAAGACTTACAAGTGTTAAGGAAATCTGAGACACCTAGATACTGAGAGTTGTCAACAACCTTTCAAAAATCTTACCCAAAAAGGAAGATTCAAACCAAGTGCGTAATTTGCCAGACTGTCCACCTATCTACCTATATGACTCCTCAACATTGGAGCATCTAAGTACATTTATATTAATTAACTTTTATATCTTCTCAGTGACAACCCTGGAAACTAGGGAAATGCCATTAACTTCATGTGGAACTGAAGCAGAGAGAGACTAAAAGTAAGATGAAGATAGGCACCGAGTGGCACTTTCATAAGTGCCTAAACTCCTAGTCTCCATTGGTTTCAGTGGGAGTTAAGTGCCAAGGCACATCTGAAAATCCCTGTATGTGCCTAACTACTTTTAAAAATCTGACCTTCATTGACTAGCCAAAGAGCACGGAGCTCACATGTTGTGAACCCCCATCTGATGCCTTAATCCCCTATGCTGTGCTCTGGGCAGTGCCATGCCAAGGGTTTGAAGACTCCAATCCAGACCTAAGGGATGCAGATAAGGTCAGCTGAGATTAAGTGAAGGGAACAGTTACAGAGAAGGCAAAGGGCACACTAAGGAAGAAAAGAGTAGGAAGGAGGGCTGGACCCACTTCCACTGGAACAATTTGAAACCCCATACACTTAGCCCCAGGTCTGGGACAAGGGCTGGTATAGAACTGGCCCCAATTTCAGCTACAACTGTATTCTTGATGGCTTTCCCCCTCACCTATGCCCAGCGCTTTACCAAGTAGAGATGAGAATTCAGCCTTCTGTCTTTATTTTCTTAACTGGTGAAAAAATGCATTTTACAGTTTCAGAACAGTTATATACCATAAAAGTAAATACATATACTGGTTTGTTTCACAAAGGAAAATAATCAGTTTTTGTAAGTAATTACTAACTTCAAAATGACTTCATTATGCAGTAACAGAAATAAATTACTTTAATGACACTGAAAAAAATTGCTTTAAAAAAATCAAGAAAATAACTACTTGATTAAAAATTACTTTGAACAATAATGCTTCATAAGATACTTTGAACCACAAATTTTGCTTTATTGGTACTTCATGTAAGGAAGTAATTGTGCAATTAATAATACATTTGTCACTCCAGCTGGCAGAAATAATAGAATTTTATTATAAGACAGCATGTTCCATATAAATACTTCACAGTCAAGCTTCACAGTGAAAGTGTTTAACAGCAATAATCTATAAAATATAGCAGAGATTAATTTGAAATAAATCATTCAAATGAAAAAAGTTAGAAAGGCATATATTACAATCAGATATTTCCCTAATTAGAGACATGAGTTTTGAAAGGAGCAGAATCAAAATAAAGGCAAGTAGACAAGCACTTATGGCAAAGTAGCTTTAAAGACCTCCTGCAGGTAACATGAGATCAAGAATAGGCAACTCAAGAACCTTAACTAGAAGAGTAAAGTGAATTTGAGGAAAAGCAAAGAAGCATAAATTAACAGGTGTGGCTGTGGGGATTGGTAATGTGATGGAGAACTTTTTGCCTCAAGTATAGGTCACCAGTTCAAGTCCTGCCAAAGTAAATAGCTTCATGATTTTGTTACTGATTGTCATGGAATGGAGAGTGATAGAGAAGTAATATCTGATATGAGCTAGCTTGATGTTATTAAGTACAGAATTATTGAAAAATATGGCAGGTCAGATTCATGAATATGCTCTGGCTGCTTTGTTCTGCTCATCTATGCAAAGCAGCTGTAACCCCCATTTAATTAGCCAGTTAATCTAGGTTTCTGACTGCTGCTCATCGCTGGAGTGGTGTAAAACAGCCAGAGTGTACCATATTAATCTGACTCAGTATTTTAAAGAAGAAGGTACTTCTAAATTAAGAAGAAGGTACTTTTTTTTTCTAACACACAAACCCAGGAAGATTAGCACTGAGATTAACTTTGTTCTGACCCTGGTGGATGCAGAAAAGTCTGACATCTACTCCAGATCAAAAGGAGGTTTTGAAGTGCTAAGAAATTCATGAAAGGAAATTGTAAAAACAAAATAGCTCAGCCCATGCAAATCAGCTTTGGCTT
Organism: Chelonia mydas; assembly: GCF_015237465.2. Lineage (NCBI taxonomy): Eukaryota > Metazoa > Chordata > Testudines > Cheloniidae > Chelonia > Chelonia mydas. The sequence continues at coordinate 104,879,562 of NC_051245.2, forward strand.
CAATGGAGCTGTGTCCACTGACACCAACTGTGGATCTGGGACCATGCTTATAGAGCTAACATGCACCTTAATGTACGCAGAACTGCTTTCACCAAACAAGGACTTCCACTGGAGAAGTAGATTCTATCATGGAACAGGCCAAACAAATACCTCAAGAGAACCTGCTTCAATACAGGAAAAAATAACCCCTCCAACCACACACCTCTAGTTGTCACCTACCACCCCACATTGGAACCCATTTGAGGAATCATTAAATAACTACAATCCATACTCGATAGGGACCACATCCTGGAAGAAATCTTTCCCAACCCTCTCTTCTGGCCTTTGAACAGCCCCCCAACTCGCCAAGCTCATTATAAGAAGCAAGCTCCCCACAGACCGGGACACACCAACCCAAAGCTGCACCAACCCCTGCCATAACAGGTGCACTAACTGCAGACATATCTCCACTGCTGCAACAAGCAATACCTCCCTCAACACATCTTTCAAGATTCACGGGTCCTACACCTGCACATTACAATATGTGGTATAGCTCATCCAGTGCACTAAATGCCCCAATAACAAATATATGGGTAAAATGAGACCAATGTGCATGAAATGAGACTACATTCTCAAATGAATTCACACAAAAATGATAAAAGACAGACAAACTCTCTATCACCCATGATTAAACACTTTTCACAAAACCATCACTCTATAATTGACCTCTCTGTCGTCGTCCTCAAAGGAAACCTGCACAACACCATCAAAAGATGAGCTTGGAAGCTTAAATTCATAGTTTTGCTAGACACTAAAAATCATGGATTTAATAAAGAGACTGGATTTATGGCTCATTACAATAATCTGTAACCCATTAACTATCCTTTGACCTATGACTGTAGAGGTGTTAACTGCCCACTTCACCTTGAATGGTCTCCTGCAACATGTGTTAACTGCTTATCTATTCCACCTTGTATTTAGAGGGGACACTCTGAATACCTTTCCCAGACCAGAAGAAGAGCTCTGTGTAAGCTCGAAAGCTTGTCTCTCTCACCAACAAAAGCTGGTCCAATAAAAGATATTACCTCACCCACCTTAACTTCCTGGGACCAACACGTTTACCACAACACTGGAAACAGTATAATCATGTGCATGTTTTATACACAGACATAAACCCTCTATTGAAAGAAAGTTTGGGAATGTTCAAAGAGTGATACAGAGAGTGATACATAAATAAAAGATATTTTGATAACAGTATTTCAGAAGGCATGCAATGGGTTAAGCAATCATATATGTACCAGATAAAGACATTTTTGTAGTTACATATGATGGATAATTTCTCTTAAGTGCAATGTATTTGTGACCAATTGCTGAGCAATAAGTTAGACTCACTTTAATAATCTTCCTAATAGACTGTGGTAGACAATTTGAAGTAGCCAAAGATTGTTACAGCTTTTTATAGTCTCAAGTGCTTTTACTCATTGTGGTAAGCCTGTGGATCAAAGAAAACTCTGTGCCCTAGACTAAAGAGCATGAAAACATGCTTCTGTTTTCTTTCAGGCAGATCTGAAAGCTATAAAAGGATCTTATTTTTGAAGGAAAACTCAAACTGCATGTGAAACTCCTTGAACAAGGCAATTTAATATTACATAAAATGGATGAACAAAAGGAAGAAAAAAAAGGAGAGAAAAGCTAAAAGTAAATGTGCACTTTTTTTGCTTGGAAGAATTCAAAACAGCTTGACAGGGCTTTGAGGGGGGAAAGGGTAAAAACAACATGACTAAATGAAATGTGAAAAATCTTCTGGCTACTCACAAAGAAATAGCAGATTGTGTGTAAGGGGAGAGGGATGAAAAAAAAGGGGTGGGGGGGACAAAACAAATGACCTTGCTCAAGATTAAATCCCTACCCCTTCGACTTCTAGCTCTGCTATATATCGATATATCTGATATATCGAACTTTCTGCTTTTCTTAGAAAATATCATTATCAAGTTGTCCTAGTAGCTGGTTAAAGAAGCTTTTATTAGAAAGCCTAGCATCCTTTTGAATAGCACACTCATATATTACTTAAGTATATAGGAGCACATTTGCAACATTCATGTATACATTATTCAATCTGCTCTTTTTTAATTAGCTAACTTGGAAATTGGGCATTACTTTCTGATTAAAAAGTGTTTCCTGAAATGGGGGAAATATGCGCCTGGAAACCTTGCTTCCATGCTCATAATTTCTTCTGATGCTAATCAGATCTTTTCAGGATGTGTTGACTATACTGAAGATAAAAGACACCAAAACAGGCCAGACAGAAGGCAACATTAAAAAAAAAAAATCCTTCGGTTTAATTAGCATCTATTTTTGCATGCTTGTTTGATATCCCCATTTAGATACTTACCATCACTTTAAATCTATTACATCTCAGCTGAGTCTGTACCAAGTTGTCAACGAAACTGATTTAATCTTCCTTGCCTAAATTTTAATATTATTTTGAAAAATATGAGTAGCTATTTGTGAGCACTGCTTCTGTTTGAAGTCCAAATCCCATACATTAATTAAGTATGCAGCTAAAGGACAGAGTCCTTATTACATAATACAAAGAAATACTTTTCAGCAGCCAATTAGTGTTACCTATTTTGAAAATGCACACTTCAGGAGATACATCTTTGAAACTACACTATTTTCTTGATAATGGACATTGTCTTCAATTGAAGAAACAAGAGTTCGTCAAAACACATGGATGAAATCCCATCCCACTGAAGTTGATTGGAGTTTGGCCATTGACTTTAGTGCAGCATTTCACCCAAGATACACACACCTTCAGCCACACAAATGCCCTCTCACCTGAGTTATCTCAGTTCTCCTATAGGTAAAACATGGTCTGAACAGAACTTTGCAATTTAGAGAATCCTGTCCATGACTAAGTTTCCTTTTTTACAGAAAAAGAAAATATTAAGACCCTATACTGGTTTATCATATAACAATTCCCACATCAATGATCCTGCATTGTGAGGGGATGGACTTGATATGCTCAAACATGAAATCAAAGGATTATAGCCATCAAACAGAAATAAAAAATGTTAAGACCATTGAGTCTGACCCCCAAGGGAGAGAGCAATACATAGACCCCTGAGAGATGGGCTTCAACCGATTGTACATTGGACCTTAGCCAAAGCAGGGCAAGGGATGTCTTACTATGAAAGGTGTTAAAAAAAATCTCTTTTCCTGGTTTAGGATCTATGCCACATGAGGATTCCCCAACTATGCTAAGGCTATGTCACCTACCTCCCAGCCCTGGCACAGGGCCTGCGTCTGGGATAAATGAGGTACAGATCACTCACTGACTGCTAGAACAGTCCTTTGGGAGTTGCTGGAGTTGGCCCAAATATGGATTAGTCACCCCCAACCCAAGCTGCTCCTGTCAAAGAACAGCTTAGGAATTAATTAATACTCATAACATCCCTGAGAGGTAGGTATTATCCCCATTTTACAAGTGGGGAAGCTAAAGGACAAAACACACATATGTAATTAGAGATGTATGGTTGAAAATCCACGCATCAGATTTACTTGGGCCACTCAGAAGCTCTGACCTCACACTGAGTAGTTCCTTATTCTGCAAGTTCCCCTATTCCTGCCAATGGGACCATTCAGGGAGTAAGGTACTATTGAACATGAGTAAGAATATTAGTCTGTCCCTTAATTATTTGTTCCCCACTAGAATTTAGTGATTTCACATTAAAAAAATTTGTGTGAATTTTGCCTGACTTTTTTTTTTTTTTTTTTTTGGTCAGATGTTCACAGCTCTGGTTTTGAACCACCTTTATCGGGTTTGCAGCCTTCAGATCTTGTATGGTTTCCCCTATATAGGCATGTAGCAAATGAATAAATGTCTTTCCTCCATCCCAGATGTAGATAGTCCAGAGAAGAGCAACAAAAATGATTAAAGATCTAGAAAACATGACCTATGGGGGAAGACTGAAAAAAATTCGGTTTGTTTAGTCTGCAGAAAAGAAGACTCAGGAGGGATAAAATAACAGTTTTCAAGTACATAAAAGGTTGTTACAAGGAGGAGGGAGAAAAATGTTCTCTTTAACCTCTGAAGATAGGACAAGAAGCAATGGGCTTAAATTGCAGTAAGGGCAATTTAGGTTGGACTTTAGGAAAAACTTCCTAACTGTCAGGGTGGTTAAGCACTGGAATAAATTGCCTTGGGAGGCTGTGGAATCTCCATCACTGGAGATTTTTAAGAGCAGGTTAGACAAACAGGAATGGTCTTGAAAATACTTAGTCGTGCCTTGAGTGCAGGGACTGGACTAGAAGACCTCCCAGGGTGCCTTCCAGTCCTACAATTCTGTGATTCCCATCCAAAACCCCCTATACAGTAGATACCCTTAGAATCTTTTTCATTTATCACTTTTACTATTATTTATATGTACAGACTAGGGAATTATTGGAGAGATTGTAAAAGCCATTGAAACACCTGAAGTTGTTAAATATAGATCTTTAAGGGCATCCACTGCATGTCCAGTTGATTGAAATATTTTATAACACTTACATTTAGATCTTCTGCAATTTTTTTCTAAATTGCACTGCTGCACTCTAAATACCAATTTCAACTAACAGCTTCAGCCTAGGTTTAGAGTGGACCAGACCCAAGAGATCAGTGATGAACATCAAGCCATCAACATGACCAGCCTGCCTGCTGGACCGGAATATGACAACCCAGGCAAACAAATGTGTTTCCACATACTTAGTGCTGGCATGTCAGCCAAATAAAAAAAGATTTGGGCCACTGCTCACTGTGGGTCTCACTTTCAACTGCTTTGCACTTGTGCAAAATGGGTGTAAAAGGCTAGCAAATCACAACAGTGGCATTTTACACTCATTTTACAGTACTTTTGCCTATGTGTCTAAGTAAGTAGAGCCCTCTGTGGATATAAAATTGGTATCCGCATCTGGTCTGTGATCCACAAACATAGTCCAGGGATATAAAGTGGATAGTCGCAGGTTTTCAGGTCTCTGAATATAAAATTTGCATATGCATCAATCCGCGATCCGCAAACATGGTCCGTGGATGTAAAGCAGATATCCACAGATTTGCAGGGCTCTATAGTCTAGATCCTATATCTCTAATTATCAATCCTATTACAGAACCTCTTGGTTTTGTGTACACATAGCTGGGTGGTGGTGTTTATGTATTTATTGATTTTTAAAGGTCATGCCAGCACTTTATTTTCAAAAATGTGTGTGAGATAAGATCTAGAAAAGGCAATGTTTATCTTCTTCCAGATACATGTTGCAGTTTGGTATGCCATGTTTAATCTACAGCTACAGTAGTTTATCATTTATTCACAGTGATGTGACATTAGGGCAAAGCTGTTCACTGCCTAATGTGACACAGCATATCACAACAAAAGAAGTCAGCTTGGAAACTGAGAAACAGCTAGAGTCATATAAATTAGAGAGAAGAGCGGAGACAGATGAGGCTCCCTAGTCTGGTTTCTCCCTTCAACCCTCATGCAAATTCAGGAGCAGTGAGAATTAACGCTGGGAAATGCTGAACTCACTTAGAATTCCTGTTGATTCCACCGTGATTTCAGGTGTGTAGAGCTGAGAAGTGTCACTTGTTTCATTTGCTCTCACTTACCACAGTCCAGCAATGTGTGATCTTTGTCTTTTCTTCACAGATAAAAACAAAAATGTCTTCACTTAGTTTTCCCCTATGGCTTGACTGCTAGTTAGAATTAGAAAAAAATAATGATTATTCGGGCCTGATTTGCACTTACTTTAAGACAGCTTCACACAAGTAAAGAGCAGAGTAAAGGGTTCCTTAAGAGTGGATTTAAGTTACATTTTCACCCTTTACAATGTCAGAATGCTCTAAGACCACCTTAGAGAAAATGAGAATCATGGCCTTAAAGTAGGCACCATCATGTCCTTTCCTAGGGTTGGAGGAAATAGATGTAGCTGATTATTTAATACTTATTTTTAAATCACCCTTACAATAACGGTGATGCTTTCCAAAATAGGATTGCTAGTATTGCTCCATTGTGCCTTCCTTCGGTTGTTCTGATGCTTCAGCTATTGCCCAGGGCCCTTACTTTACCCTGCGTTTATATGGAATGATAATGACACAGTTTTCTGCTTTCAGTAAAATGATATAGTTTATACAGGGAAAGAAAATGTTGTTTCACCCCTATAAAACTAATATGTCACACTGTACCTATGGTGGTGCAGTACCTGCTGTTCATACTTCAAGGCTTCACTCAGCAAGCAAAAGTAATGAGCCAGCTCAACATAACTGATACTTATAAGTGAAAAGGAATGACACCGTGCTCAGCCAATGAATCTTTAATTGAAATGCATAATTGAAGATGGGTCTCTAAGTGCTTCAAAAATTAGTGATCTTTCTCCCCGTCCCCTCCCCAGACATAGTCCCTCTCAGACATAGAACTTTGCCAAACTCTTTACAATATCATGTAAAATGATTTTGTACTGAACTAGGTAATACGAACTAGCATGCCGAGTCAGTAATTCACAACAAATAATTTATCCAATGAATTTAGCCTCTTTTTCCTGCTCGTGCGATATCTGCAAACAAATTGAGATCACCCCAGCTTTATCTGTTATGACTGAGGCGAAGATATTGTCATGGATATTTTTAGTAAAAGTCACGGACAGGTCACAGGCAAAAAAGAAAAATTCACAGAAGTCATGACCTCTCCCTGACTTTTACTAAAAATATCCATGACAAAATGGGGATCTGTGGGTCCCCACACTGCCTAAAGCGGGGCAGCTGTGCAGGAGCTAGGAGCCACCTGCAGCAGCTGGGAGCTGTGGTGTACCCCTGCTGCTCACAGCTCAGGGGCCTGCAATCACCACGAGCTTGGGGGTTCCCCACCACTAGCAGCTCCGGGGTTCCCTGCCACCCGCGTCAGCCTGGAGCTCTGAAGGTTTCCCTGCCCCCTGTGGCAGCTGGGAGCTGCAGCAGCTTGGAGCTCTGGGGCCCGCCAGAGGCGGTGGGGGTACCTCGCAGCTCCATGACCCCATGGGTTTCAGGGGAACCTGCAGCTCCCAACCACCACAGGCTGAAGTCACAGATTCCATGACTCCCGTGACCAAATCGTTATGACAAATCGTTGTTTTTGAAAATTGTTTAAAAAATTATGTGACTTGATGATGATAAATTCTCTATGGATATCCCGTATTCAGCAAGTGAGTACAGTCGAACCTCAGAGTTAGAAACACCTCAGGAATGGAGGTCATTTGTAACTCTGAAATGTTCATAACTCTGAACACCACATTATGCTCGTTCTTTCAAAAGTTTACAACTGAACATTGATTTAATACAACTTTGAAACTTTACTATGCAGAAGGAAAATGCTGCTTTTAACCATCTTAATTTAAATGAAACAAGTACAGAAATACTTTCTTTACCTTGTCAAATCTTTTTTTTAAAACTTTCCCTATCTTTTTTTAGTAATTTACATTTAACACAGTACTGTACAGTATTTGCTTTTTTTTTTTTTTTTTTTTTCCTTTGGTCGTCTCTGCTGCCTGATTGTGTACTTCCAGTTCAAAATGAGGTGTGTGGTCGACCGGTCACTTCGTAACTCTGGTGTTCGTAACTCTGAGGTTCTACTGTATTGTACAGTACTTGAGCTGTGCTGCTTAGTAGTGATTTATCAGATAAATCATACAATGTAATTTCTGTTCCAGCATGGATACTTGTGTGTGAATTTAAAAATTGTTTTCCATCAGTACCTACTATTAATAAATGGGAGTGCTGTAGTTAGGTTACATGAATCACTTGTTGGATCATCCTTACCACCAGTATAGGATTTAAGAACCGAACCCTCTAACTGCATTTTTCCATCCATAAGAAGAAGGGGTAACGGGCCCTATAAAATGCACAGAACACCTAGAAACATCCTCTTAGGAATTATATCAAAATTTTCCAAGTGCATAGCCAGCACAGCTGTGTGAAAAACATTCACAAATAGCAAGGGGATCAGATTTTGGATTCACATCAAATTTGATTAGACTGAATGGCAATTGTCCCTGATTTAACAAAATTGCTGGCCACTAACTGCCTAGATTAAGAAAATCAGAGGGTGAAATCTGACTTTGCTGAAGTCAATGATAGTTTTGCCAGGGACTTCAATGGGAACAGGTTTTCACCAAAAGCTTTGAAGGCCAGAAAGGGACCACAATGGCTATGCAATCTGTCCTCCTCCATAGAGTGGGACATGTATCATGGCACTGCAAAGTGCCTATAGGAACTGCGTTAGTGCAGATTTTTATTCTTTATATCTCACCCATTTCATTGTGCCCACATTAACTAGAAGGAAATTAAGATTATTTGTGTTTTACACATATGCAATTTTTCCCCCATCACATTTTCTTATTCAATTAATTATTTTAAAAACGGGGGAACAAATCTGAATGAGCTCACTGCAGGGAGCTCTGTACATCTTATCCCATTTACTTCCTAATCACACAAAATGGAGGTGCAGAGCTGTCATATTTACTTTGTAATCATGCACCAGATGTCAGGCTATGATTCAGTTCTAGTTGGAATATTTTCCATTATTCACCTTACTTAATAAGCTGTCACTTGAAAGAGGGAATGATAAGCTTTCTCACAATGAATCAAAGGAATGCTATGCCTTCTTCCTTTATTATGCATGCTACATTTGAAGCTAATGAAGCATAACCTCTGAGCTGATACTTTTATAGATGAAAGAGACATCATGTTACATATTCTATTTATTTCATCAGCTACGCTGTAGCCAACACAAAGCACAATGATTGCCTTGCACTTCATCTCTGACAGTTGATGGGCATTTGTGCTGACGTCTTGTCTAATAGTTTCCTACCCTATGCATATTTTAGGTCTTAACTATGAATGAAAGTACAAGAAAAAAAATGGGTCATGGCATAATGGTACAATTAATTAAGAACTGTAGTGGGAATAGTCCTGACTAATCTGTTTTGCACAGTTTGAAATCCCCCCCCCCCCCAATCATATGCTGTCTAGAAACAGGTTGAAGGGTTTGGGGTTTTTTTGTTTTTTTCCCCAGAACTAAGGCATCAGCTAATTTTGTTTCCATGGGGATTTTCTGGTTGTGAACAAAAAACCCACCCAAATAATCAGCTGAGGTAAAACTGCACAATCCTCTCACTGCATGCAAAGCTATTTTAGTTATTAAGAGGAATCAAAAGGAATAATACATAACAGAATGAAAAGCATAGTGTTCATTACATTAGTATGAGGCCAGTACCGTGATCCATGGAGATTACAGTTTTAGACATATTTTGTTAGCTGAATGCTGTGCTGTGACAGAAAATACTGTCTTTTATTTGTGGAGAAAAAAATGAATGCAGTTATAACCCATTAACCTCTCCCTGAGCGTGTGTGTGTGTGTGCATGCACGCACGCACACACACACACACCCAGGAGATAATGTATTTGTAAGAGACATTGCTTTAATACGTTAAGGCCATAAATTTTGTGTCAGAGCAGTGCATACAACCCTAAATATTTTTGAACGTATGGCGTTTAATGTCTATACAATTCTTAAGAATAAAAGAGAGGCTTTCATGTTGCAATCTTCTTTTGGAGCGGGGCCTGATCCTCAGCTGCTGTAAATTCACAGAGTTCCACTGACATCAAAGGAGCGCTTTTGGTTTGTAGCAGCTGAGCACCTAGTTCTTTTCATTTTTAAAGCGTACGCAGGAAGTTGTATAGAAGGCCGTATTTTGTCTGCTCAGAAACTACTGATAATAGAAGCATATATTTTGCATTTTGAATGGTTCCTTGTGCCATTTTATTTTAGGGATTTTTTAATGGAAGAGCAGACAAGAAACAAAAAATACGTTCAGCACGAGGAACATGGTAATGGCACCGAGGAAAACATAGCTTGATGTTCCTGTAGAAATATCAATAATTTGTCAGAGGCCCATTCATCTGGAGATCTCAAAGCGCTTTGCAACCTTTAAAAGCTATGTTTCAGAGTAGCAGCCGCGTTAGTCTGTAGTCGCAAAAAGAAAAGGAGTACTAGTGGCACCTTAGAGACTAACCAATTTGTTAGTCTCTAAGGTGCCACAAGTACGCCTTTTCTTTTTAAAAGCTATGTTATGTTATATGCACACGGATGGTAGAAAGGGGCGGTGGTAACTGCACCACTCCAGTGGGAGTCTCAGGAAGGATTGCTTTGGAGGAGAATCACTTGTGACATGCCTTTATGGGGTATAGCATACTCACCTGTGTGTAGGAGGCTGGAGCCATAGCTCTAACTACTTGCCACTTCTCTCCTCCCACTCTCTGCCTAGTTGCTCCAGGGAACCCCTGTGGTTCCTGAGTGTGTGGAGGTGCCCTGTGGGTAGTTCTTATGTGGTTGTACAGGTAGGGGAATCCCCTTAAGGTTTAGGCACAGTCGAACCCCAGTTAACGAACCCCAGTTAATGAATGCACTCCTCACAAGCAAGACTGCCACTGAATTCAAATATCATTTAAATAAATGGGACTTTTATCTATTTGAAAAGGGCAGGATCAGGCCTTAGAACTCACAAGTCCCACATGAAACATGGCCCGATTGTATCCTGTATGCAGGTTCCCCCAGATAGAGCCATGGTGCCGGAAACAGATGTGGGACTGGGGGGACACAGAAGTTAAGTCAACATACTTGTGACCAAGGACACACACACACACACACACAGAGTCATTTGCTGAGCTGGAACTCAGGACTACAGGGTTTCATTTCTAACTTTTGGCCTTGTGGGGCAAATATGCTAAATGGGGTGGGCCAATTCCCCAGGATCCATGTGTGGTGGGGTCTCCTTAAATCAGTGATCCCTTAGGGGATCATGGAGGAATGTTTGGGGGGGGGTGCACAGTGGGGCCCAGGCCAGACACATTAGGCTGGAGAGGGAGCACTAACCAGCCCCACTTTCCCCCTAGTCCAGCTCTGACCCCAGCCATAGCTCCGTTCTGCCCCACTCAACCTCTAGTCCAGCTACTGCTTCAGATACCGTTCCACTCTGCCCCCTGCCAAGCCTCCACCCCTGCTCTGCCCTCATTCTCTCTCCTCCCCCAGGTTAACTCTGCCTCTAGCCCCAGCTCCTCCCCCATCCCCCAGCTCCACCTTCATTAAAAATATTAATGTTGCACAGGTAAGCACTCAGACACCAAAAAATGGGAAAGTAAATATTATAAGCAACCTGGATACTGCACCTTGTGCAAATGTATTGCAATTCTGTTTATAATTACATTTCTCCAATTATAGGGTATTATCATACAAGTTCTCCTATGACCAGAGATGCAAATGTAATTCTTTATGGTATTCTACATATGCCAAACAAACACAGCCCATGAAAATCATATGTATACAAGATACATAGTGACTGAGACAATGAGATGGCAGATTTAAGATTGTTACTGCAATCTTAATTTTGGTATTTTATGATTTTAGAATGCTTAATCATGTAGACTTAATATTATTTTAATATAGTTTTCCTTTCTTTTTATTTTGCTAGAATTTCTAAGGTTTTGGATTTATTTATATATATGAAATAAGGCAGAACACCCTGTTTCATGCATTTGAAGAGCTCGAGTGGAGAAGCACCTTTCTGGGACTATGCAGTTGTCACCCTATACTTCCTTTATAACAAGCTTATTGAATCAGAAGCATGACTCCAGGGTTTTGTAAGGAGGCAGTTACTGCTATTCTCCACAATGCAATATACACATATCTTTCCTCCCCACCCTCAACTGAACTTTTTGGCTTGAAAGAGGATAATGATGATAGGACCCTAGGGTTGTGGGGGGTGTCAGTTTTATACATCTAGGAAATTACTATCTATCACAGCTGGGCATATATGACACAGAGCCAGAAGCAGAAATGAGGTGAATGAAACTGCCAGATACAGTTAAAGGGTAGCACTCACTATCACAGGAGCTAAAGGGGCATTGGTCCTATAATGAGGGATATGCCCAGGATGGTCAGTTACAAGCTGTACAGATTTTCAGCCAGGTTGCCCACAGATGTTGCTAGCCAGGGCATTCATAAATACAGTACACAAACCAACCAATCTGGAAATGTGCAACAACAACAGTTATCTCGTTTAGAGTGTAACAGTTTGAAGACTGTGCACATTGCTATAGAGAGATAATCTGTAGAGCTATACAAATTTTTGCCTCTTTTATCTGCATCTCTATTCCTGTGTACTTCTCTATCTGGAGATATAAATATCTAGAGAGAAAGAAAGAAGATGTTTCAAATCATTCATTAGGCTGGCAAATGAAAATGCTACTGTTCTAAGGGTTAATTTTATTGTTCTAGTTCCACAGTTGCCAGGGAAAGACTATTTTGCATTTTATTATATTTTTAAAGAAGAGAAATTGACAGGCGAAATAGCTGAGCCATGAAATTCAGGGTAGCGTTTTATATTTTTGCAGTAACTGTAATTTTCTGAAAAAAGAAAAGGAGTACTTGTGGCACCTTAGAAACTAACAAATTTATTTGAGCATAAGCTTTCATGAGCTACAGGCATCCGATGAAGTGAGCTGTAGCTCATGAAAGCTTATGCTCAAATAAATGTGTTAGTCTCTAAGGTGCCACAAGTACTCCTGTTCTTTTTGCAAATACAGACTAACATGGCTGCTACTCTGAAACCTGTAATTTTCTGAACATTTTGCTCATCTGATTTTAACACATGTAATTTCTTGCTAAGGCCTCCAGGCTTTGACCTGTGGTCTATTACGCGTGTAAATTAATAACATGAATAAATAATAAGGAAAAACACATTTGTTCTTATTGTTATCTTGTTTGGGAAGTGTTATAGGCAGAAGAATGTCACCAACACTGTAACCATTATTTTAAAACTGTGGCACCCCTTTCTGTCTAGTCTGTCAGTTATGGATGGTTCTGAAAACCAAGGCAGAGTGAAAATAAATCTGTTCAACCACATTTGTTTCTCTGCACTCTGTTATTTTATGTCATGCAGGATAGCATGTAGCATCAATGTAAATATCTTGGCGAGTTATTTAATGGAACAAAGTGCAAATTTGCATTAATAGCTTAGTACTACAGATAGAAGTGGACATCTGAGAGTTCTGATAGTATATTCAGACAAGTTGCAATTTTGGATCAGGATTCATATTTGCAAAGCCTGCTTTGGAAAATTCAGGTCCAGTATGTTTGGATCTGAGTTTGGCTCAGGACAAAGACAACCATAAACATCAGATGTAGTCTCATATGATGACGACACCACTTCTTCTGTTCCACTAATCTCTCAGGAGGATGTTTAAAAGAAGCTTATAAAGTTAGACATTTTAAAATCAGCAGGTCCAGATAACTTGTATTCAAGAGTTTTAAAAGAACTGGCAGAGGAGCTTTCCGAACTATTGAAGTTGATTTTCAATGAATCTTGGAATACTTAGAAAGTGTCAGAAGTCTGAAAGAAGTCTAATGTGCCAATATTTAAAAAGGGTATATGGGATGACACAAGTAATTATAGGCCTGTCAGCATTCCTGAGCAAGATAATGGAGCGGCGGAAAGGGACTCAATTAATAAAGATTTAAAGGAGAGCAACATAATTAATGCCAATCAAAATGGGTTTGTGGAAGATATAAAGTTAGATCCTGTCAAGCTATCTTTTTCTGATGAGATTACAAGTTTGGCTGATAAAGGTAAGAGTGTTGATGGAATATACTTAGACTTCTGTAAAGCTTTGACTTGTAATCAGATGACATTCTGATTAAAAAAACTAGACTATAAAAGTAACATGACACACATTACATGGTTTAAAAACTGGCTAATTAATATGACTCAAAATATAATTGTAAATAGGGAATCATGATCGAGCTTTTGGCCATATGCTATTTAACATTTGCTATTTAACATTTTTACCAATAGTGTGGTAGAAAACATAAAATCACCAGTGAAAGTTTGCAGATGACACAAAAATTGGGGGAGGAGGGCGGTAAAAGATGAAGATGACTGGTCTCTGATGTAGAGCAACCTGGATCACTTGGTAAACTGGGCACAAGCAGACTGCAGCATTTTAATGCAGCTAAATGCAAATGTATACGTTTAGGAACATGGGCCACACATGCAGGATGGAGAACTACCCTGGGAAGCAGGGATTCTGAAAAAATGTGTGGGCCCGGGTGGATAATCAGCTGAAAATGAGCTCTCAGAGCAATGCTGCGGCCAAGAGAGCTAATGTGATCCTGGGGTGCATAAACAGGGGAATCTCAAGTAGGAGTAGCAAGGTTATTTTACCTCTGTATGTGCCACTGGTGTGACCACTGCTGGAATATGGTGTCCAGATCTGGTGTCCACAATTCAAGGAGGATCCTGAGAAACTGAAGAGGGTTCAGAGAAGAACCATGAGAATTATTAAAGGATTAGAAATCATGCCTTATAGTGATAGAGCTCAAAGAGCTCAGTCTATTTAGCTTAACAAAGAGAAGATTAAGGGGCGACTTGATTACAGTCTGTGAGTATCCACTTGGAGAACAAATATTTGACAATGGGCTCTTAAGTCTATCAGAAAAGTATAACACAATCCAATGATTGGAAGTTGAAGCTAAACAAATTCATACTAAAAGTAAGGCCTTCTCCAGACATAAGGTTCACACTTCCTCAGAGATACTGGAGGAGCTTATTCCCTCCTGCAGCACCTCTCTGCAGTCCCCCAAACTTCACTCCAGATGCTCCTAGGCTTTCCCATCACTGCCTCCAGCTTCCTCCTGGCTCAAGACAATGTACATATGGCCACAGGCTTCATCACTTCCAACCTCCCTCCTTGGCCCCAGGTTTCACTGCCCTCCAGCCTACCAGGCTTCCTTCTGGCCCACACTCTTCTAGTTCTGGTTTGAAGCTTACTGCCCCCAGCCACCCAGGCTTCTCTCTGTCTTCAGCCCATGAAAAAATAATCCCAGGTACCACTCTCTACTGGGTATCCTCCTGGCCCTTCAAATAGACCTCTACTGAGAGCAGCAGCCCAGGACTAACTCTGCCCCTAAGGTTCCTCCTTGAACTCCCAATCTCTTTAGTCTCAGAGGGTGCCTGCAGAGTTTTTTCCCCTAGAGCCCCCTTCTCAGCTGGACTTCTCTTTTGTATAGCCACTGTTCAGCCACTTCCCCTTCTGGGCTTCATCTTTAATTCAGCCTGGCCCACCCTCTAGGTGCAACCAAGTAGCATAATTGGCCTTTCAGGCTCACACTAAGCCTTTTGTTCCCTGTGTGGGGTACATACCTCGTCACAGAAGGAAAGCAACCTCAGTCTCAAGCTTACACCGATTTATACCCAGCAATGAGGCAATAAAGCACACATTATAGGATCAAACAGTTTGCTTTCCATTTGAGAGATTTGAACAACTAGGATGTTAAGCTCATTTAAATACTAAAATATTATGTATTGCGATCTGGGTGGCTCAGAATAATTAGATACTGAACCTTTCACCTCTAGGTCACCAATTCAAATTCTTCCCAGCTTGGTAGTGACCATAAGACATTGCAATTTGGGAGCTTGTGGCAAATGAGTTGGTAGTCCCAGTCTAATTTCTAAGTGACAAATTTCTAATTTTTTCTCCACCCCTACTATTGATACTAATTGGCTCCCCAGCTAGCAGCCCCAGCGGAGAGACTGAGGTCTGAATGGGCACAGTTGGGAATGGACAATTTGGGGAAGCTTAGAATGCTGCTGTTCATTCACTACCCTTGCTGTGGATAAATGGAGAGCAGAACTCAGATTTTCCAAAACCCCTAAGTGACTTTAGAGCACAAATCCCATTGACTTTCAGTCTGTCACTAAATTCTACATTTTTAATAATTACTAAATTCTTCAAAATGCATTTTTGAAAATAAATGCCTTTATACAATCAATTTCCAAGTAGGTGAAATTGTAAATGTATTCCCATCACCTTCTATTTTGTTGTGTCTTCTGGAACACCAGTAGCCTTGCATGCAAATTTCGTTAGCTGCCAGAGAATGCAGATCTGGCTGCTTGGTGATTGCAAGGTACCAGCTAAAGTGACTGCTCTCGAGTGGGTCTTATGTCTCCTGTGTGATTAGGCAGGTGAAAGGCATTCTGGACTGCCTTCTATTCCAGGACGTCATTTTCTAATGGCTTAATTACCCTTGATCTTCAGATATTAGTTAACTTTTAACTGATTCTGTGAAAACAATACATGGGAAGGCTCAATGTATTAAATACATTTGCATTTGGCTCTCTTTGTGACTGGTTATTTGATTATATGTAGAGGCCTGTGTGATGATATTGACATAATCTGGGACCGTATAGATCATTGTTGCAACCAACGTCCTGTAGGGGCACCAAATCTTGCATAAGGGGGTCAAATAAGGTGTCTAAGACAAGGTTATGGTTGGCTGGTTATGATTATGCTGTCTATGTGTGTGTATCATTTTTGTAGTTAAA
Source organism: Chelonia mydas (assembly GCF_015237465.2). Classification (NCBI taxonomy): domain Eukaryota; kingdom Metazoa; phylum Chordata; order Testudines; family Cheloniidae; genus Chelonia; species Chelonia mydas. The sequence continues at coordinate 104,895,984 of NC_051245.2, forward strand.
GTTACGAATACTGGCTCTATACTGTCTGTATTTCAAATTTATGCTATGCCAGAGTAAATTTTGAAAGCCTATCTCACAGGTCTTGAATTTAATCCAGTGAACTGTGGGTCTCCTTCAACATCTCTAGCATTCAAGAACTCCACTTACTTTCAATTCATTTCATGACACATTTCAAAAGCTTCCTACTTTTTAGAATCTTCCTCGGACTTGTCTGCCTGATAGACTTTGTCTTGCTATGCTCCTCTCGACTCTCACCCTTCCTATAACCTTGTCACTATTAGTGTGAGAGTCTTCTCCTCTTCAAAAAGAAAAGGAGGACTTGTGGCACCTTATTGATGAACAAATTTATTTGAGCATAAGCTTTTGTGAGCTACAGCTCACTTCATGCAAGCTGTAGCTCACAAAAGCTTATGCTCAAATAAATTTGTTAGTCTCTAAGGTGCCAAAAGTCCTCCTTTTCTTTTTGCGGATACAGACTAACACGGCTGCTACTCTGAAACTTCTCCTCTTCAATTACTAAAAAGAAAAGGAGTACTTGTGGCACCTTAGAGACTAACCAATTTATCTGAGCGTGAGCTACAGCTCACTTCATCGGATGCATACTGTGGAAACTGCAGAAGACAGTGACCACTCTCTTTACAACGTGCATGAAATCCAGGTTCTCTCTCCCCCTCACCCCCCTCCAAAAACCACACACACAAACTCACTCTCCTGCTGGTCACTTTGGATAGGCTATTACCAGCAGGAGAGTGAGTTTGTGTGTGTGGTTTTTGGAGGGGGGTGAGGGGGTGAGAGAACCTGGATTTGTGCAGGAAATGGCCCACCTTGATTATCATACACATTGTGAAGAGAGTGGTCACTTTGGATGGGCTATTACCAGCAGGAGAGTGAGTTTGGGGGGGGGGGGGGGGAGGGTGAGAAAACCTGGATTTGTGCTGGAAATGGCCCAACTTGATGATCACTTTAGATAAGCTATTACCAGCAGGAGAGTGAGGTGGGAGGAGGTATTGTTTCATGGTCTCTGTGTATATAATGTCTTCTGCAGTTTCCACAGTATGCATCCGATGAAGTGAGCTGTAGCTCAGGAAAGCTCATGCTCAAATAAATTGGTTAGTCTCTAAGGTGCCACAAGTACTCCTTTTCTTTTTGCGAATACAGACTAACACGGCTGTTACTCTGAAACCTCTTCAATTACTGTTATCAGGAGCGGCCTTCCTGTCTGCCCATTTGTATGACTGCATTTGCAAATCTCATCTGATCTCCTTTCTCACTTCTCTTCCCCTCATCCCAATCTCCTGTAAGATTTAGAAGATCATAAGCTACATTATTTGGGGCTAGTGGCTGTTTCAGGGGCTACCAACTGTGGGCCTGATTCTCTTTGCCAGTTCCTTTCACCAAGGCAAATTGAGTGCAAAGTGGGGATGAAAATGCTACATTCTGATTTGGTAGCATTGTCACCCTTACTTTGTATTCACTTTACCCCAGTGTAAATGACTGCCCAAGATGCAAGGCCCTAAAGTTAGTGTTTAGTCTTAGTTCTGCTTTAATGCACAGTGCAATAGATTTCTCTCTGCATACAGTGACAATAATGCTGTTTATCCTCACATGGGTTAGTCATAAATCACTATTGCATGATTTACCATATAAGAGTCTATTGTTTAAAATAAAATTCTTCTGATACAAAATAATTATATAAATTATTGAACGATACCATTACCATTCAGTCAAATATTGAGGTCCTAACTCAGTTTCTGCTCAGTCCTTATGTAGGCAAATTCTCCAGGTTATTGGGAGTTTACATGAGTGGGGACTGACATCCCCAACTGAATAGGGATGTCAGGAGCTGGCATTTTGTTTGAAGCACAGCTAATGTAGGTCTTGGAGCAGGTTTACAGTCAAAAAATACTTTCAGTAGGTAAAAATGTGTCCCCCTATTTAATATATTGTTATACATTTGAAATTTGAGCCTAGTTAAAACTCACTTCTGCTCAATACTTACAAAACATTTTTGACAGTAATTTGGTAGTAGATATTCCATGACTGCTGATTACAATACCAGATCCGTTCATTTCACTATGAGTTCTTGTCCTTTCCTCATTTAATTTGTTCATCTCTATCTGTTGGCTTTCATCATGAGTCCCCGTACTCCGCTGTGTGGGCTGCATGCCTGAAGAGGAGAGCAACCACCTTTGGGCAGTTACACTCTCTCCAGCACAGGTGAGCAGGCTGAGCCTTGAGTTGTCTCACACCATGGAGCCAACACAGATTGGGGGAGTAATTTGCACCAGCCCTTTTGATGACACAGATTACTTCCCTCTCTCTGTCAGTACCTGAGCCACAATCTGCATGCTGGGAGAAGGCTACACAGCTATGTCTTATCAGGGTTGTATTCTGAAGTTACAATCCAGCGCTATATGTTTAGATTGCAAAATCTTTAGGAAAGGGGCTGTCGTGTGCGTGTGTGTACGTACTGTAGCTAGCACAATGGGTCCCTGATCCCTGGTTGTAACCTTTAGGAACTATTATAATGTAAAGAAATAACAAACCTGGGCTAAATTTCAAGTGAATATGATGCAAAACCATAGGTTTTTGCATGGCTTCATTTAAGGCAACAGTTAAGTGGTTTCAGTGAGTTTCTGCTTCAATGTGGGGGTTAATTTAAACCTCAGACTCAAAGCAAAAGTCAAGGATTTGAGAGCACATGTACATAGAGCAAACCCCAACCTAACCAAAAGGTTAGATTCAACTCTTGTGAATTGGAAGCATGAAATTTTACCCAGTGCAGCTGAGGAAATTTGTATAGCTCCATTGAGGTCTGTGAGTCAATAGCTATTTGCAACTGCTGAGGATTTGACCGAATGTGTCTGTTTCCTGAGTGTCTTTAAAGCAAGTTTCCTCCTTACTTTGTTGAAAAAAAATAAGTTTTTACTCCTTTAGTATTGCAGAATGAATGCCTCTTTGGGGGAGAGATCTGGATTTTATTCTGCCTCATTGATTTGCATTGCATCATCCTTAATATTAATGATCATATAAGAATCAGAAAGAAGAGAGCTTGGTTTTGCAGATCGAGCAGTTATAAAACTCAACTTTGATGTGTGTAATGAACAAACTTGAAATGAAAGCCATTGCGAGAATAAATATGGAAAAAACAGAACTCCAAAGTTTCTAATATCACATACCTGGTTCTAACAACACAGGAATATAAAAATTATGGAGTCCAACTATAACATAGGAATAAAAAAGGGAAATAAATGATATGAAATAAAGCTTTTGGGGAGTTCATTCTATGCTTTACTTTTTAGTCTAGATTTTAGTCCAAAGATTCTATTGCATCTCTGCAATCTGCCCATCTTCTTCTTCTTCTTTTCTTCAGTATTTTACTTCCATGAAATGAGATACTTAGAAGTCGGAATAATCAAGAGCCATGTAGAGTTTTGTATTTCACTTATCAAGTGCTCTTCAAAGCAAAACAATATTTCCATAAACTCATCTTTATACAGTCTAGTTTGTCCCACTACTGCAAATGTTTTTGAATTGGATAGTCTAGTATACAGGTTGTATGTAAGTATTCCTTTTATAAAGCAATCTCTTATCCTCTCAAATGCTGCTGTAATCTTTTGCCCTCCATCTTAACAACCAAGGCAAGACACATTGCACAACAATTTCATAAATTCACTTTGTCTTCTAGGAGGTTTAGATCTCTATTTTTAATTGAAACATTTTGTATAGGAATAACAGAAAAACTTGATTTCATTTAGGAGCAATTTCTGTTTACAAATATACCATTTTTTTTTTGTTGAATAAGGTAGGATAGCACCAAATTCTCATAATATGCCAATAAGTAGGGATGGGGGAAAAAAATAGAACATGGCATATAACTAGTAGTATTTTATGGCATGTCTTATATCATTCACGAAAGTCTAGTAGAACTGGTTTAATTAGTTTTGAATAAGTGTTTGGATTCCTTTAGCCTTTTTCTACTGTTCTAGAAACATTTGATATCTTTTTATATTTTTTTTAATTTTTGATATTTTTAAGTATTTACCACGTTTATACAAAAATATATGGGTTGTTCACAAACTGGTCACTCTTAGACTATCTACTTGTTGTTGTTTTAAAGTATGTGACTGGTCACTTAAGTCATATTATATTGTTTCTGCTCCCTGATTTAAATTTTTAATCAAGAAAATTACATAGTGAGTAATAGATAAGGTTTTTCAGGTAAAAATCTGGAATGAATGATGGATCATTCCTGCTAAAATTCAAAGATTTTCATATTCACAAACATTTTCATGAATATATGGGTGACACATCTAGATATTCAGGAGTGATGTGACCCCCAAGAATAATAATGGATTGAATTTACCATGTGTTTCCAATCACATGTCATATTCTTCAATCACTGGAAATGCCACGTGAAGATTTTTTTGTTTTGTTTTTGTTCTCATTCAGACAGTATTAATAATACTCACTCAGAGCCAGGAAAGAGGCCAGAAAAGATAGACAAACAAGTCTAAGCTACTCAGGACCCTCTCTCAAATATACATGAATGTTCTAAGTATGATTAATTCTCATCAGCATAAGGAAAAACAAACCTTAAGAGAAATGTGACATACCCAGGACACAGTCTAGACTGATGAATATCTGTGGCACCCGAACCCTGTTACCTGGGGTCCCCTTTAGGCTGCTTTGCTTCTGCAGCCTCTACTCTGGATGGCTCACAAGCAGTCTCCAGCATATAAGTCACTCTCACTCTCTACCTCTGTGTGTGAGCTGCAGCCTGCCAACTAAACATTGGTTTCACTAGCCTGAATTACACTGCAGGGTGACCACAGCACACTCCCAGTCCCAGAGTTTTCCCAGAAATGTTCATCTTGTATTCCCCAGTCTTCTTCTGGACAATACTAGCTCTTCTAAAATCCATCATTTTATTAAGAGAAACGATATGCACAAATCCTACTATCCCAAATGGAGTTTCTCAGACACTTCCGTTCAAACACATTGGTTTAGATAAAACAAGCTTTAGTAACTACAATGAGATCGATTTTAAGTGAATACAACTAATGAGGCATAAAAGTCAAATGGTTACAAGAGGAAAAAAGAGAAAATGCAACTAATGCCCAACTTAACAAACTATGTTAAATTCAAGGCAAAGTTACTGTCACCATATGGTCTCAATAGTCTTATTGACCCAACCCCTAGGAGAGGACCTCATCATCTGTGTAATGGCTGCTTACTTTGTTGCTTCTGGTATAGCCAATTGATGCATAGAGAGTGAGACAGGAGGAGGAGGGATGCCTCATTTTCATAGTGTCAGTCCCCCTCTTAGAAAACATTTTCAGCTGAGTTTCAGGAGTCAAAAATCTTCAGGGGAGGATATCTCCTGCTGGTTTTTCCACCTGTTGGCACTCTCTTTGTGCTTGATGACTCTGTTTACAGCTCAAATGCAAATTATGCATGGCACACATTCTTTGTTTGCGACACACCTGTTTGCCAACTTCTGTTTAGGCTGGGCTGTGGTTTGGAACATGTGTTAATAACACCAGACAGCAAAATCTTATAATTTTACATACCATATTGCCATACATCTTATCAGGACAATATTGACCAGCAAATTATGAGCTTTCAGATGACACCTCACAAGGTATACTTTGTACAGAGATTATTACAAGAATGTGCAAGGGGTGAATGCAGGGGCACTGACTGTCACAATAAAACTTAGTAACCAAATAATCAGTGGGGAAAATGGGTGAACTGTTGGTTGGTTGGTTTTCTTGTTTTTAAATTGCACTAACTTAATTCACTTTTTTCTTGTATAGCCACATTAAAATTTGCAACAAAGATTGGCTCAAATGAATCAAAAACTTGATTGATTATTCAGATTGTGACAGAAGAAGGCTTCTGTATGCAGGCCCATAGACCTGCCAAGAAAAAAATCAGCCCTGTTTGGGGACCAAGATCAGATTTGACAGGTCTCCTGGGATGCGCAGGACAAAGGATGAAAATAGCACACAGTTTCACTCTTCTCTCCTCACTATCAAGCAAAAAATCCTTTGTGTGTTGACTTAGGTGGAGTTTTTTTCATCAACTTTCAATTGCCTGCTGTAGTCTTAAAAATAAATTCATGGATTTCATTTGGAGTTGATGGCTAGGTAGAGAAGATGAGGGGAGAATGACAGAAAATAAATCACGTTGGGATGAAGTGCGGCTTTGCCACTAACTCCTTGTATGGGGGAACATGATGCTGTGCTGCCCCAGGAATGGATTGGAAAGCAGATTGTGATTTGAAGAGTCACAAAATATGTTCCAGTTTCCCCCAATTCCAGGTAAGGGGGTAGGGTGGGGACGGGAAGAAGTAGCACTACACCTGACAGCATGTGTCCATAACATGCTACTGCACAGTGAGGGGCAGAGATGAGGCTCTGTCCCTTCCTGCTCACTCCTCACCCAAATCTGCATAGGACTGACACAAGCCCTCTGGAGGCAGCTCTTTCCTTCACACTGCATGCAGGCTATGAAAGACTTGTGCACAGGAGAAAGGAGACATGAAGAGCATGCAGGGTATGCCACAAACTGGCCGATATTGTACACTGTATTTTCAATAATTTTCTGCTGAGGGGAGGATCAGGGAATAACCACCACCACAAACTCAGCTCTTCTCTTTACAAAATTCTCAATTCCAAGGTTTTTGTACTGGGCTAATTTACTCATGACTGTTCAGGGAAATGAGTCAAAAGTATTATGAAAACCAAGGAAGTGAGTTCCATGTAGAAGTCAGCAAAACATTCATGGAAAAGTGTGTGCAGTAATTGCCCAGTTTTCTTTGTTGTTCCATAATCCATCTGTAGTGGACTTTCATTTTGAATCTTAGTGAAAATTAAACTTTGATAATGTGAGTGAATTTAGTTCTTATTAAAAAGTAGTTATTTTCCTCTCACCCTCTCCTCATGTTCCCCCTGGCTCCTCAACAAACTCTGCTATTCCCCAACGCTTAAATTCAGTGCAGTTTTTTCCTCTTCTCTTCCATGTTGCCTAGGCATAGGAGAGACCGCTTTCTTGCTCTCCGTTCCAGATCCCCCCAGAAGACAGAGTAGCTTCAGGGAAAGACCTGCTGTCCTGACCTAGAGCATGCTCAGTGCATGTTGAGAGAATTTTGCTACCTTTTATTGACCATTTGCAAATAGGGATTTGTGGATGCTTATAACTTGACTAAAAGAACAGGATTACTTATGGCACCTTAGAGACTAACAAATGTATTTGAGGATAAGCTTTCGTGAGCTACAGTTCACTTCATTGGATGCAAATTACTGGGGCACCAAAAGATATGTCACTGACTTCTAAGTCATGCCCTTCCAAATTTCAGTTCCCTCCTCTAAAACATGGAAATGCTAAAGCTTTTTGCTGCAAAATTTTAATATTTTTAGAATAGAAAAAAACAATATTTTCTCCCAAATTTGTGCTTGAAAATTGATTTTTTTTTCTGAAAGTTTCCCTAATATTTCAGTCCAAATAGTCTAAGTTTTGACAAAATTAGAAGCAACTGAAAACAGGTTCTTATGATGGGAAATGATATGCAACCTTAACTTTAGGTGTCACTGCCAGCACTCCCTACAGTGGGTATACTATGATCGGAGGTTCTGGTTTCTAAATTATAGACAAATTCAAATGATCTGACAAAAGACTTACTGAGCCAGAAAGCTTTTCTAGAAACAGAAGGTATTAGAAATGAACACATGCCTTTTGTTCTGTGCTGATTTATAGATCTGCACACTCTCTTTCCCCCTTTAATTTGAAGTGCTAATTAGACATATTTATGAAACTCTCATTATAGATTGTACAGGATTTTTTGAAAGATTATGTATGATTCATAGTTTGGGTCTGCACTGCACATTTATAATTGCATAAATTATGAAGAAAAATGTATAACTTGTGAATAGTATTCTGAGTGCCTTGTGTAACACAAATTCTGATGTGTATAAGTTTGCTACATAACAGAAGTCACATGCATTTCATGAATGGTTCTCCTTGGTTTGCAAGGACGCTTTCATTACTTATTCTTTAAAATAATGCAGGTAAATGTGTTAGTGATGCTGCATATGCACGAGGCATATCTCATTAACATTATAAAATCAAATATTAGCCAAAAAAAAAGTTGATAATGTGGATAATTTATTCAGTCAGGTACCTGTTAAACTTGTTGTGGAACATGAGGATAAATTTAAATGGCCTGATACATCAGAAGTCAGGGATTGGTGCAATTGTAGAAAGGTGGAAAATCCAGGATACATTCCAAATTAAAAACAAATTTTGTTCCTTGTTTAAAATAACACCACTTTCAATTGGGAGAAATAGCCTGGGCTCAGTGTGTCATGCGCATTCTAACTCTTTGAGTGATGAACTGGAACAACTCACCTGACGTTACTGTGCAAATAATAATTCTAATATGAAGCCAGAATTCTATCCCCAAAAAAGGCAGTGGCAGGGTAACGAATGACTTCAGTGGAACCAGGATTTGACCGAGAACGATTATTGTTAGAGATGCAAAATTTGGATCCACGTTTTAGTTTGGAAATAGGAGTCACCAATACTATATACATCCAGATTCTGTTCCTGTCAAAATGTAGGGATGTAGGGATTTGAGGTTTCAGTTCAAACACTTCTCTATTATGGGCTAGATTTTTATTCCTTTATTCACATTGAATGAAACTTTACCTTACAAATATCACATCTGATTTCAATAAAACTGTTCTTTTAGTGAGGTGTTCCTCACGAAGAGTTATGGGATCAGAATCTGGTCCTACATATCAAATGCATTTTAAAAAAATCAATGGTAAGGCTGAATAGTATTAAAAAAGGATCCCAGCACAACATTAATCCAGCCAAATTGCTCGTTTTGTATAGTTGGAGGTATACACTTAACAGAGTTAACAAGAATTCATTTTACACATTCAACAAGTAAATCAAGAAAGGAAAACTACATATATGCCAAGTGGCTATGTTTTGTTGTTGAAAATGTAATTTCTACATTTCTTGACTTTCCCTTTTTCTTTTTTTAACTGCAACTGTATAAGCTGAACATTGTGTTTAATTTTTTTGCATTAAATGTCTCAGATTTTCAAAATTTATTCATTCAAATGAGAAAGATGTAATCTTATCACCACACCATAGCTCAGAAATATCATAAGTTCACATACTTTTTGAGTAAGAATGGGCATGAACCAATCCCCTTGGTCCAAAACAACCATGACCTTAAAAGTGGGTTAATTTAAAATGTCATGCCTGAGCTTGTTAAAAAATGTTCCTAGCTGAACAGTTTTCTATCAGAAAATGCCCTTTTGTCAAAAGTGAAATGTTTCACAGCAGTGTGTTGATACTGACAAAATGTTTTAATGCAACAATTTGTAAATGATTTGAAATCAAAATGGAATATTCCTTTTTTACTTTCTCATTTCAACTTTCCCATTTCATTTTTGTTGTGACTTTTCAATTGTAAAATGTTAATTTTAATAGTCAATATTTAATTTATATAACATATTTAATGTTTTGATATTGTGGCATAATGTTTTGAAATTATTGATGTTGTTGAAATAAAACTTTTGATATGGTTATTTTGACGTTCTGAAGAGAAATTCTTCAGAATTTCCAGTCTGTTGAAATTTCAACTTTTTGTCCCAATTTAGAACAAAACCAAAATTCCCTGCAGGACAGAAATTCTGTTTTCTAGACATATCAAAGCCATACAAAACTGGAAGTTTCACTTGGAGAAATGCAGTGGTTGTGTTGAGATTTGGAGCCAAATTTTTAGTCGGTGTTCACTTGTGTGGGTGTTGGGGGGGAAATAAGAATCCATATTGATCCAAACAGAAGGAAAGGTTTACATGAACTCCTTTTTAGTGAACATTGAAGCTGCAAGCTTCTGGTAGCTTTACTTATTTTATCTGGCCCATTTGACCCACACCTACTCAAGCATAAAGCACGATGTGTAGAGGAAAAGCTCCGTTGTGTCTATATTCCAGCCCATTTTGTCCAAACAAGGAGTTGTTAACTTGCAACTACACTGGTGATCTGCCATCTCCCTGAGACTTTTGTTAGTTCTTGGCACGTAACGGTGCAGGTCATTTTTAGGGGGCAGAAGACTCTCTCTCTCTCCTTTTTTTCTTTTCTTTTCTCTTTTACCTTTGTTTGGGGTAGTTGGGATTCAGCTTGTTGTGTCAAAAGTGGGTAGTTGCTTTTTGTTCAGTCCTGTGTCATGGAGCGTAATCAGTTAAATAACACTCTTACCAATATAGGTTTGGATTTTTCTTATTGTTGCTAGTTGTGCCCTAGGAAATAACTGACTGCTACAACTACTAATAAGAGACTAAGCTTAAGGGCCAGATCCTATTATTATTGAAGTCAATGAAAGTTTTGCCACAGAGTCTGCAACTGCTCCCACTGGAATCAAAGTTTGTGTGTGTTTGTGAACTTTGTTATTCAAACCTTAAATTTATGTCTATAGGTGTACTGTAATCATGCAAAGGCCTTGATTTGTCACATATCACTACCAATATATTGATAATTTTAGGGAGTCTTTTTACTAAGTCTTTTTATTTGTTTTCTTTGTTGAAATCTGTTAAGGACATTTTTTATTGTACTGTCAAATACCAGCTTTTTTCTTGTTTTGCTGACATTAAATACAAGTGTTTAATATTTGCAATATTTATACTCTGAAATAAAATGCATTATTTATAGAAGAACAGAGAATTCTTGAGTGGCCTGTTTTTGTTTTTTCAAAAATTTGTAGTGAAATTATCGGTGCTCATAGTGATCATGAGAACTCTTCTGAAGGAGCAATAGGTTAATCAAAGTCTTCTTAACTGTAATGTGAGTCAAGTCCCCCATGTTTTAGAATGGTCTAAACTATACATTTATGGTAATTAGATTTCACAGCATCAAGGAGATGTATTTTGGCTTTTCTTTCAGGAAAGCAATCTCCTACAAATGGAGTCCTGGAGGAATTTTGTCTGCTTGAAAGACATGTCTTTAGGAAGTCAGGGTTAAAAAAAGAGACACATGTTTACAAGTCAGGCAAAGTCCATATTCGGGTGTGGGGGAGGATTTGAGGGGAAGGAGGAGACACAGCCCACAATCCTAGAAGGAGAGAAGACATATAACGTTGCAGCTCCAATGACTGTCAATCTCTCTAGTCCTGGTGGGACATCTATTATCGTTTTATCTCAGTAGGACCTATTTTTACAGTGCTAGCATGAGTCTCACTAGCCACAGTCTGTCAACCAGGGTAAGAGGCTTGCTTCTGCAGGTTTTGTAGCCAGACCTCTGGAGGCCCCAGCATACTGGACCGTAAAAATATAAAGTAAGAGAAGTCTAATTCCTGAAGAGCTTGTAAGTGATATAAACAAGACAAGGTGGGTGAGTTAATATGTTTTATTCAACTAGCTTCTGTATCCAATATAAGATACTGCCTCACCCACCTTGTCTCTTTAATATTCTGGGGCCAACATGGCTACACCATCACTGCATAGACTAGTGAAACAGACAAAGAAAGGAACATTTTACAGCTGGGGAACTGAATCACAGAGAGATTAAATAGCATGTCCAAGGTCACACACAGGACATTTCTGGCAGAACTAGGAAATCAACCACCACCCTACTCACAAGACCATTCTTCCTAGCTGTTATAGTTTAACTCATCACTGCAAACTGATGTGATTTCAACATAGCTGAGGAAACACATATTTTGTAAAGGAGATAACATTTAAAATAAAGATGATTTTAATAAAATATAATTAATCTAATTATCTCCTGTATTATTTACGATAGTAATCACATCGTGGATGAAGATGATAACGAATGTAGGAAGTCTGATGCTTTAGAGAGTTGTTTTCTGCACTAATAGCACAGTTTGATATTTTTTTTTCTCCCCTAAACAGGAAGGATTTAAAAAGTCTAGACAGAAAGTCAGCCCCAAGGCAGAGTTCTTTTTCAAAAAGAAAGATACCAGAATTGTAGCCCTAAACTGAGGAATGCTATTTGCTCCATGGTGCCTGTAATGCCTCCTATCAAACAATGGGTAGTCAAAGAATTGGTACGTTATACAGAAAACTACTAACAACTATAAAAGGGGAGCAAGAACTTGAACAAAATGACTTGTATCTGGTGAGGAAAAGAAGCTGAGAGAGAGCTCATTTGAGAGAGGTTTAATCTGATATCATTGTGATGCTGTACAAAAACAGCCAAAGAGAGAGAAGGGAGCTAAGATGGCTAAGAGATAAAAAAGGACCATATAATTAATTCATTTCTACACTCCTAAGTGGGCAACAGACTCAGCAGGGAAACCCAATAAAAGCCGAGTACAAGGTTCAATTAGTGATTGTAGTAAATTGGCAAGTGTGTCACCATATGAGAGGAAGCTATTATGTAAGATGATTGTATTTAATTTCCTTTTATGTTTTATTAAAATGTTGCATAGAATACAAAGCAAGTGTTCTTCTTGGTGTGATTGCACATGTCCATTACACTAGTTGTTTATGCGCACCTCATGCACCGGCGCCAGAGTTTTCCCTAGCAGTACCCAGAGAGGTGCCCACATCTTTATTCTGGTGTCCCTCAGATTCTGAGCTGCGGGTATACAGGCAGAGCTGCCCTGCCCATCCTTCTCTAACATCTTACCAACTGTGGTCAGAGGTTGGCGCATGCTGTCTGTTTGTTCCTACAGCAAATGTGCTGTTTTTAGTTCGTTTTTTGTTGTTAGTAGTACTCAGTTTTGGGGCTTGAACCTTTCATTGTCTTTCTCTTTATCGATTGTCCAAAGTTAGTACTCCATGGATTCTGGGCTCTCCGAAGGTAGAGTGCCCCCTTTAGCCCACCCCTCTGTGATGAAGCAACCTAGTCTCTTGAACAAGCCTTTGACTCTGGTTCCCATACTGTGACCGTCAAGACCAGCTTCCCCCTCTGTGCAGTTTCTGAAGCCGTCACCTCTGCTCACAGCCGTCAAAGGCCCATTTTTGTACTGACTAGTCCAGAGGGACATACAGCTGTGAAGAAGCTGCTGAGCCACTCAGTCCCACCTACACCAATTATTGAGGCTGAAAGTGCCTTCCCAGGCCATCACAGGTGGTAGGTACATTGATTTCCAAATCTATATCAGCTTGGTGCTGGTGACTTCAGGTCCAGCAATCTCGTTTTCAGCTCCAAGACCACTGGTAACCACTCCACCACAGTACCGATAGCTAGGAGACCCCCTTTGTTGCCCCCAGTACCACAGGCCCACCGTAGATCATAGTCCCAATGTCCCACAATGATTCCTGGTACCACTCGACCCTTTGGAGAACTCATATTCCTCCTGGGAGTCTGAAGTGGGTTCTTACATCTCCCATTTCAGGGAATTCAGGGTTTCCTCCAGGGATCATACTAATTCTCACAAGAGTCATCCTGACAAGAGCATATAGAGGGAATGGAGTGTGTTGTCTAGACACAATTAGCCTCCAGTACTGTAACAGGCCCATCATTGGCCCTACTGGGTACTATGTGGGGTGCCTCCGGTGTCTAGACACTCGTCTCCACTGTACTACAGAAACTGGTCCCTGATAATCTCCTTGCCCTGTGCTGAGAGACTGTTCAAAGTCCGTACTGAGCAACATCTACACCATGGAAAAAGATCCCAAGGGAAGAAGTTTTTCCCTGCAGTATCAATAGACTGCTCAATGTCAGTAGTGAGCTTCTGTGGGGTGCAGAGTTGTCTGCTTCAGACAGGCCTCCTAGTGCAACACCAGAGACAACAGGGTTCTAACCTGCTCCTCTGAACATCTTTACTGGATGAAGCTCTGGTACCATAATCATTATTTTTGGTACCAGATGACTTTAAGGCCTATCAAGAGCTCATGAAAAGAATATCTACCTCCCTGGGGATAAAATAGAGCTTGGGGAGGAAAATCCGCACAAACTCAGGCATTTTACTTCAGCCACTTCATGGAAAGTTGCTTTCCCTATAAATAACGCCTGTAGGCCTCCCACCACTGGCAAAGTACACAGAGCCCAAATACTAAGTTCCTTCACAAAGATATAAATAGTTTTATCAATAGCACCCCACACCAAGCTCCCTGGCAGTGGTGGCAGTAAATAAAAGATACCACAAAGGTGAAACAAAAGCAACTCCTGAAGATGAATATGTAAAAAACTTGGACCTTTAGACAGAAAGATTTATTCAACTGCAGGGCTGTGATTATGCATAGCAAATCATTAAGCTCTTTTGGCCTGTTGTTATTATTCCAATTAGGATGAGTTGGCCAAATTCATCAACAAGCTGCCAGAGGACTCCAAGGGTGAGTTCCAGTCTTTCCTGGTGGGAGTTCAGCTGGTTGCAGGATCCACACTGAAGGTTTCCCTGGATGTAGCATATTCAGCTCCCAGAGTCATGGCTCATTGTGGCTCCAGCCATCAGAGCTTCCTGCAGAATTACAACAGACAATTGAAGATCTCCCCTTTTGAGGGTTGTGCCTTTTTTTCCTCACAGATGGCAGTTTCACCCTCAGTTCTCACCGAGGCAGCAACATTACATACCTAGATAGGCAGCTCAGTACAGATGGAAGCACAAGCAGCAAAAGAGGGGGCACCAGCCATCCACTTCCACCACTTCTTTAAGACAGCCACAGGCGTGGAAGCAGCCTGTTTGGTTCCCCCACTGAGGTCAGTGTACTGAGCATACAGGATCTCATTGAGAATCTCCCCCACTTTGGGATCAGATTGTCACATTTACTAACTGCATGGCAGCCCATCACTTGCATGGCAGCCCATCCATGGTGGAATCAGGGTATATCATGCAATTTCTTTATTACCCCTCACCTCACCTATCCCTCTTCAGGGATCCATTTCAGAAGTCTGTATGCAGGGATGAAGTGCAGACTCTGTTATTTAGGTGCCACAGAAGAAGTGCTCCCTCAGTACCAGGGAAGAGGGTCTATTCCCACTAGTTCCTAATACCCAAATGGTCTCAGTTCCATTTTAGACCTTCAGAAATACATCAAGAAGCTGTGGTTCCATATGGTATCCCTTACAATAATTATCCCTGGGAGTTTATGTTGCCCTCAATTTGAGGGATGTGTATTTTCACTTGATGATCTACCATGGCCAAAGGAAACTTCTAAGTTTTGTAGTATGAGAAAATTATTTCCAGTTCACAGTTCTAGTCTTCAGCCTGTCAACCTACCAAGGTTTTTCACCACATGCATGGCAGTGGTAGCAGCCTATCTCCACCAATGAGATGTCAAGGTCTATCCATACCTGGATGAGTGACTGGTGTTGGGTTGCTCTTTCAGAAGGTAGAAAGAAGTATCCATTGAACTTATTATCAAGCTTAGGCCTGGAAATGAACAAAGAAAAAATTGATCCTCACACCCCTTCAGAGAATAGAATTTCTCAGGGCAGTCCTGGATGCAATCGTAACCAGGGCTTTTAACCTGCTTTCAAGGTATTTAACTTTGTGAGATCTCTATGTGTCCTTCTAGGACCATCCCTGAACCTCAGTGAGGAACTGCCTCAGTCTCCTGAGGCATATGGAGGCATGCACTTAAATGACACCTGCCCACATACCAGATTGCATCTCTGTAACCCTCTAACATCGCTCAAGTCAGTATACCACCCTCTGGTATACCACCTGGACAGACTAGTATGTATTCCAGACAAGATCTTATCATCCCTGGATTGCTGGATGAACGAAGACAGTGTTTGTAAGGGAGTCCTGTTCTCTCCATCTCTCCCCTCTGGGACTTAAGTAACAGACATGTCAGCCACGCAGTGGGGAATGCATCTGGGAGATCAGCAAGCTCAAGGCTTGTGGTCCACTCAGCTGTCTGTCCAGACTTTTGGAACTTTTTAGAATTTTTGGCAATTTCCAGAGCATGCCACCAGTTCCTGCCTCATACAGGGCAGGATTATCCATGTACTTACCAACACCACCACAGTAGTGTTCTATGTCAACAAAGAGGGGTTGCCAGATCAGAAAGCCTTTGCCAGGAAGCAGTCAGATAATGTAATTTCTGCACTCAAAATTCCCTGACTCTCATAGCATCAGATCTTCTGAGGGTTCAGAATGGCTTGGAGGACTGACTGAGCAAGCTGTTAAGCTTGGATGATGAGTAGTCTCTCAGCACAACCATTCTAACTTCAAATGCGAGTCCCATAAGAGGATTTATTTGCAACCCGTGAGAACAAGAAATCCTCCCTTTTGTGTTTGAAGGCAGTCCTCAGCTCCTAGTCCATCTCCAACATATTTTTCTTCTCCTAAGATGTTGGCCTGCTCAATGCCCACCTTCAGGTGCCATTGATTCCCAAGGTCATTTTCAAGCTCAAGTAAAAGTGAGACAAGGTGATACTCAGCATACCAGCCTGGACAAGGCAGCTGTGGTTCCTGGACTTGCACAAGCTGTCACTCAGGGACCCCTGGCCTCTGCCTTTAGTCAAGGACCTGATATTCCAGAATCAGGCAGGTGTTGTATCCAAACCCTTAATCACTTCACCTCATGGCTTGATTCTCAGAAGAAGCACACTGTTCAGAAGCAGTCTGGGAAGGCCTCCTTAACAGTTAGTATGACACCATCCACAATGGCTACTCACCTTAGCATGTGGAAGTGTTTCTCTATCTGGTCCACTAGACATGATGTACATCCTATGCAATCTATGGTTCAAAAGATTCTGGACTATTTTTTACATTTAAAAGAGTCAGGTTTGGTGGTCAGCTCTATCAGAGTGCATCGAGCTGCAATTTCAGTGTTTCACCCCTGTATTATAGGACTGTATTCACTAACCCTATGACCACCAGGCTCCTTAAAGGCCTAGACAGATTGTTCCCACCTATCAGACACCCTACTCCACAGTGGAGTTTGAACTTAGTGTTATCAGCCCTCCTCTTTTGAACCGTTAGCCTCCTGTTCATTGTTACACCCCTCAATAAAGGTGCCCTAATATCCGTCACCTCAGGGAGAAGAGCTGAGGAACTACACACTTTGGTGATGGATCCTCCATACACCCCCACCCCAAGTTTCTCTCCAAAGTAGTGTTGGATTTCTATCTCAACCAACCTATGTATCTACCTTTCTTCTTTCCAAAACCACATGCTGCTAAAGATGTATAAAATCACCACACTTTGAATGTTTGCTGAGCACTAGCTTTTTTATCTCTACCCAGGTGTTTGTCTCCTACAGAAAAAGGATGAAAGGACATCCTGTAACAGCACAACTGACTGTCCAAGTGGCTTATGAGCTATATTGCCATGTGCTACAAGATCCAAGGCATCTTGAAAAGCTCTCTGAGCATTCAGCAAGAATACACTCAGCCGCAATGGCATTGATGGGAAACATCTAAATCAGCAACATCGTCTTCAGTCCACATTTTTGCTAGACATTATGTGATTACTACTGCATCAAGGGAAGATGCAAATGTAAGGAAAGCAGCTCTTCAGTCCCTCTTCCGATGACACTTCTAGTACCACAGCCACTGGAAACTGCTTGAGAGTCACCTGGCATAATGGACATGGGCAATCACACAAAGAAAAAGAAATGGTTACTCACCTTCTCATAACTGTTGTTTGAGATGTGTTGCATATGTCCATTAAATAAGCCACCTCTTTCCCCAATCCATCAGAGGCTATCATCTAGGAATCAGTACAAAGGAACCCCTAGGGTACTATTAGGGAAAACTCTCCAGCACTGGTGCATGAGACATGCACAAACACCTACCATAATGGACATATGCACACATTTCAAAGAACAACAATCATGAGAAGGTGGGTAATGATTTTTTATTATATGGGAGATTTTAAATAGCTCTGTTTTCACAAGTAAACATATCTGAGTCAATGCACTTTTAGCTTTTTTAAGTGACACCGTTTTCTGGTTATGCTTCCTTGGATAAGTTTGGTAATTTCATCTACATATGAGAAGTGTTTTTGATATTCATGGCATAGGTCTGCCATTAGGTCTGCCACATGATCCTCAGCTCTTTAAGCAGGGGATGTGTCATATGCAGTATCTTGCATAACACTGAACACACTGTTACGATGTAGTGAATAATAATTTGTGTATACTGCTTGAGTATCATGCTTATGCAATACGAACATCTTTATCAACACTCATATTTCATCTGAGAAGATTTGCTATGAGCATAGTGAGTCAGATACAAATAAAACATAACCTGAAGCTCAGATTTAAGTCTAACTATTTTTAATTCTAACAATAACAACTCGATTAATAGATAGATATTTTCCTGGTTTTATTTGGGACTGGAAACAAGGATGCCAATCCCGTAAGGAAGTTAGAGTCACGATGCTGTATTTTCTGGCTATGTAAAATAAGGTATTGCTGGAAATTTCATGAGAGAGACAGGTCTCCTGAGATTTCCAGTTTTGTTCCAATTTTATTTTTATTTATTTATGTCAGTGTATCTCACAGCATTTCACTTGCAAGGGCAATCCCTAGCTACATCTATAGGGCAGCTTTATGGCCCCTTTGTAAAATAAGCATTAATGTAGGTCAGGAGCTGTCCTGCATCTTGTAGTAAAGGTTCTCTGGGTTTGCAAGTCTGCTAAGCTTCCTTGTTTGTCAATAATGGTAAATATAGTTTTCAAAGATAACCATTTGTGCCAGCTTTATATTTCATAGTCAAATTATAAATCCATGAAAACTGAGTATTGTAATAGAAACATAAATGCTGGACTGAATTCTGGTGTCTCTCTTACACTTATGGAGTTGCACCTGATTTACACTGTATTATGAGTACTACCGCACCCTCAACAGTGTTTGTCTCTCTATAAAGCAAGTCACAGGATCATCTTGTGTACTGTTCTTTACATAAGAATGGTCATACTGGGTCAGACCAAAGGTCCATCCAGCCCAGTATCCTGTCTACTGACAGTGGCCAATGCCAGGTGCCCCAGAGGGAGTGCAACCTAACAGGTAATGATCAAGTGATCTCTCTCCCGCCATCCAGCTCCACCTTCTGACGAACAGAGGCTAGGGACACCATTCCTTACCCATTCTGGCTAATAGCCATTAGTGGACTTAACTCTATGAATTTATCCAGTTCTCTTTTAAACCCTGTTATACTCCTAGCCTTCACAACCTCCTCAGGCAAGGGGTTCCACAGGTTGACTGTGTGCTGTGTGAAGAACTTCCTATTATTTGTTTTAAACCTGATGACCATTAATTTCATTTGGTGTCCCCTAGTTCTTATATTATGGGAACAAGTAAATAACTTTTCCTTATTCACTTTCTCCACACCACTCATGATTTTATATACCTCTATCATTTCCCCCCTTAGTCTCCTCTTTTCCAAGCTGAAAAGTCCTAGCCTCCTTAATCTCTCCTCATATGGGACCCGTTCCAAACCCCTAATCATTTTAGTTGCGCTTCTCCAATGCCTTTTCTAATGCCAGTATATCTTTTTTGAGATGAGGGGACCACATCTGTACGTAGTATTCAAGATGTGGGCGTACCATGGATTTATATAAGGGCAATAAGATATTCTCCATCTTATTCTCTATCCCTTTTTTAATGAGTCCTAACATCCCATTTGCTTTTTTGACTGCCGCTGCACACTGTGTGGACGTCTTCAGAGAACTATCCATGATGACTCCAAGATCTTTCTCCTGTTTAGTTGTAGCTAAATTAGCCCCTATAATATTGTTTGTATAATTGGGGTTATTTTTTCTAACATGCATTACTTTACATTTATCCACATTAAATTTCATTTGCCATTTTGTTGCCCAATCACTTAGTCTTGTGAGATCTTTTTGAAGTTCTTCACAGTCTGCTTTGGTATTAACTATCTTGAGCAGTTTAGTATCATCTGTAAACTTTGCCACCTCACTGTTTACCCCTTTCTCCAGATCGTTTATGAATATGTTGAACAGGATTGGTCCTAGGACTGACCTTTGGGGAACACCACTAGTTACCCCTCTCCATTCTGAAAATTTACCATTTATTCCTACCCTTTGTTCCCTGTCTTTTAACCAGTTCTCAATCCATGAAAGGATCTTTCCTTTTATCCCATGACAACTTAATTTACATAATAGCCTTTGGTGAGAGACCTTGACAAAGGCTTTCTGAAAATCTAAGTACACTATATCCACTGGATCCCCCTTGTCCACATGTTTGTTGACCCCTTCAAAGAACTCTAATAGATTAGTAAGAAGACATGATTTCCCTTTACAGAAACCATGTTGACTTTTGCGCAACAATTTATGTTCTTCTATGTGTCTGACAATTTTATTCTTTACTATTGTTTCAACTAATTTGCCCGGTATTGACGTTAGACTTACCGGTCTGTAATTGCCAGGATCACCTCTAGAGCCCTTTTTAAATATTGGCATTACATTAGCTATCTTCCAGTCATTGGGTAGAGAAGCTAATTTAAAGGACAGGTTACAAACCATAGTTAGTTCTACAATTTCACATTTGAGTTCTTTCAGAACTCTTGGGTGAATGCCATCTGATTCCGGTGACTTGTTACTGTTAAGTTTCTCAATTAATTCCAAAACCTCCTCTAGTGACACTTCAATCTGTGACAATTCCTCAGATTTGACACCTATAAAAGACAGCTCAGGTTTGGGAATTTCCCTAACATCCTTCAGTAAAGACTGAAGCAAAGAATTCATTTAGTTTCTCTGAGATGATTTTATCGTCTTTAAGTGATCCTTTTGTATCTTGATCGTCCTGGGGCCCCACTGGTTGTTTAGCAGGCTTCCTGCTTCTGATGTACTTAAAAAACATTTTGTTATTACCTTTTGAGCTTTTGGCTAGCTGTTCTTCTAACTCCTTTTTGGCTTTTCTTATTACATTTTTACATTTAATTTGGCAGTGTTTATGCTCCTTTCTATTTACCTCACTAGGATTTGACTTCCACTATTTAAAAGATGCCTTTTTATCTCTCACTGCTTCTTTTACATGGTTGTTAAGCCACAGTGGCTCTTTTTTAGAGTCCTGAGTGGAGTTCTTTCTGCTTGTTAATAAAGTTAATTCAAGATTGTTTCTGTGTGTGTGCACACGCGTGTGCGTGCACTCCTCATAATGCAGCATCTCCCCAAGAATGCCTGAAGGTGCCACATATACAGTGTGTAAGTGAAATCAGAATCAGGTCCAAAGTGTTAACCATGGTCATGTGAACAATGTCACTATATTAAGATCTATTTCATTCATTTGTTCCATGTGATTATCTTTTTATTCTCTAACCATGGCAAAAAACACATACTATATTAGTCTATTTGTCCAGTCAAGACAAGATTGCAGTGAATTATTCATGTTTTCTTAAAATATATTAAGGAGCATTGGTTGGGAAATATAATCCCTGTAGGTTAAAAAGAGAGGGACATGTTATGAAGGCAACATCAATTTCTGCTCTTCATAAGACACTGGTCTTCATGTTTCCCGGTGAAGTACTGATTTCTTTCGCACTATCTTTTGTGATACTCCACCTTGAAATTGTCCTGTCTATAAAAATATGTAATAAAATGTACAGCATACACGGAGATTACAGCTAGGTAGCTTGAGCCCATTTTCTCCAGGGAAGGTCAAAGGTTCAGAAAAAAACAACAAGCCTGTCTTTAAGCCTTTGCGTATTTCTAAAACCAAATCCAAACTGAACCTTTCAAAATGTTTGGCAAACTTCCACCGCCTTCTCCTCAATTATAGTTTATTTTTGGCTGTCTCTTCACATTAAGAATACTCTTGCTTTTGGCAGGAGTGACCCATTCTCAAGACTTTACAAATGCCTATCCTCAAGAGTCTTTAATGCAGATTTTGCACATTAATTTGGATAAATTCTGGATACAAAAATTCAGGGTCAGAATTATAAACAAAACAAAAAAATAAAGGGGCCCAAGACCTGTGTACAAAAAGGTATACACATTTTGGCAGGTATACACAATTCTTATTGTGATTCCATGAACAAGCGTGGTATTTACACATGCAAATATCTAAATGCCTGTTTTTCATGTTGAGTTGCAGTGAGCATATAATTTTAGACATAACAATGCACATAAATTTGTGTGCACATGTAGCCTGGGTCAAAGGCAATTAAAATATTACTCTGATTTATTCCATTGGCAGTGTTGGACCTAATGGCTGTAGGATTTAAAGTTTAGATATAGATATCAAGAAGGTAGAATGCCATTAGTTGGGCTCTTCTGAGATAGTGACCCAGAGCTATAAGTGACATTGGGATGATTTTTGTATTTCTCATTGTAATGCTAGCATGCCGGACCCTCAAATAGTCTGTTACATTGGCAATGGTGCAGTTCTCATTTACACCAGTGGAGTATTTAGTGTAACTTGCTTATAATGAAAAGGAGTACTTGTGGCACCTTAGAGACTAACCAATTTATTTGAGCATAAGCTTTCGTGAGCTACAGCTCCCTTCAAAAGCTTATGCTCAAATAAGTTGGTTAGTCTCTAAGGTGCCACAAGTACTCCTTTTCTTTTTGCGAATACAGACTAACACGGCTGCTACTCTGAAACCTTGCTTATAATGAGCTTTGGCAGTGAATCACCATTTATAGTTAAGTAAAATAAAAATTCCATATTATTTCACTGTTTTGCAATAGGCCAGTTGCTATTCCACTTACAGTGAATCTAAATAGGTTGTTCATAGGTAAAAATGACTCCAGTAAAAGAGTGTTCCCCTGTATAAGGATGTAGGTATGAACAATAAAACAATGTATTGCCTCTTTCTTATCCTAATTGTACTTCTGTTCCCTCTACTTTCCTCCTACCTCTTCCATGCAGTTCCTTTCATGGTTTAGTTCATTTTCTTTTCTTCCCACCCCATATGATTCTCTTTTCTACTGTTGTCACCATTCCAACATCTCTCCTTTTCCTGGTTTCTACATGCTGCAAAAGAGAGACTGAGGGATTAAAAGGCATCAGAAAAGAACAGTCCTACCTTTTATATCATACAGGTTAATTGAGGCAATTGTTCAAGACCAATAAAATGAAACCCTAATATAAAAAAGTTTTTCTTTAAAAACCCCACTGTTGAAAGGAAATATAATAGGGTGATTAACACATACACATGTACACGCACATGCACGCACACCCATTAATGGAGAATAGCTAGAGCAGGGGCAAGCAATCTATGGCACGCATGCCAAAGGTGGCACATGAGCTGATTTTCAGTGGCACTCACACTGCCTGAGGTCCTGGCCACCAGTCCTAGGGGCTCCGCTGCTGGCCTGGGGCACCAACCGCCAGCCCCCTGCCAGCTGGGGTTCCGTCTGCCAGCCCCGGGTCCCGGCCACCAGTCCCGGGAGCTCCGCTGCCGGCCTGGGGTCCTGGCCATCGGCCCAGGGCTCTGCAGCCGCCCCCAGCTTTAGCCCACTGGCCCCAGCCTGGGGCAGTGAGGGGTGCAGACAGGGACAAGAGAGGGCACAGCTCAGCACCCCCACCTTAAAAATTGTTTCAGCACCACTGTACTGGGATATTTTTAAGTCCTGATTTGCTGCTTACATCACTATCACACCACATGGAACAGAGCACTGTGTTTGACGTTGAGATTAGAATGTACACGGAAGAACTGGAATCAGAATTTTCTGACAGATTTCAAGATTTCCAGGGATTTGGCCCAATGCTTTCTTTTCTAATTAAACCTGAAAAGTTCAAGGAAAGTGACTTGGATTTGTCTGTATTTCAGTGGATGGGTGTTGAAGATTTTGAAATGCAGCTCATTCAGTTAAAAAGCTCAGAATTGTGGGCATCAAAGTCTGGAGATCTGCGGAGTACACTTGAAACTGCCGAGAGAGATCATGGGGCCTCTATTTTGACCTGCTGGACGTCCCTGCCAGTGAAATTTAACTGTTTGAAGAAAATTGCAATTGCAATGCTTTCAGCATTTGGATCCACGTAGCTGTGTGAACAGGTATTTTCACACATGAAATCTGTCCTCTGTCCCTCTCAGAGCCAGTTAACAACTGATCACTCAGAAGCCTGTGTGCAGCTTGAAGTATCCAAATACGTGCCAGACATTGGAAAACTCAGCAAGGAAAAGCAAAGGCAAGGATCACACTAAACTGACAAGATCTGCATTTTAATTTAATTTTAAATGAAGCTTCTTAAACATTTTAAAAATCTTATTTACTTTACATACAACAATAGCTTAGTTATATATTATAGACTTATAGAAAGATGCCTTCTAAAAACGTTAAAATGTATTACTGGCATGCGAAACCTTACATTAGAGTGAATAAATGAAGACCTGGCACATCACTTCTGAAAGGTTGCCGACGCCTGAGCTAGAGTCATTCTCTGGTGACTAATAAGAGGGACAAATGTATAAGCCAGAATTTTTTCCTCTGATTTATTTATCTTTACAATGATTATCTCAGTGCTGACTGCCACTAAGCAGAATCTTTGTATTGATGCCACCAGTAACATTGAAGATGAGCTTCAAAGATATGCTCATGGGGGCACAATTCAAATATGGGAAATCAATTTTTATCAGCCTAAGCTGCATTTGACTTCTCCCATTCTCTGATGCAGTAAAAGTTTTCCCCTGAAACATGTTGCTTTTCATCATACAAAACTTGTTACCACAAGAGAAAAACAGATGGAGTTTGCCTGAGTATTATGCCCGGTATCATGTGAAGTAAAAAAACTCAATCTATCCATATACTTTTAAGCACCACTGTACCGGAATGCACCCCTGTATTCACACCTTTCACACTATTGTAATAATCTTTGTACAAAATATGCCTTGTATCAGTATAAAACTCATAACTTGCTGATCAGTAATATCATGATAAAACACACGTAGCAACATTATTGTTTCCCAGATACATCTGGGTAGTGGTTAAACCAGTTTCTCAAAGACAAAGGGCAAGCTGATGCCTCAGACAAGTGTCAACAAAGCTGATGGACCATCACCTATCAAGTAGCCATTCTTTGGCAAGAAAGGGGGGCAGGGGCAAAGAGATCTGCCTCTCAACAAAGAAACATGTGGTCTTCTTCCTCCAACAGACCACCCTCTGTTGGTTCTCAGCTGGAAATGCTTTTCAAGAGAGACTGAATCTATAAACAGGAGGGACAAACACCCGAAGAGACATCCATCCTCTATCCATCTCACTTTTTGCACCTGAGAAGACAAAAGCAGATGTTGTTGGACTCTGTGGGAGGGCTCCTGACCTGAAGAGCTTGGTCAGTAATGCTGGTGGAAGCATGTGGTGAAATACTTTGGTTTAAATCTAATATAGTTTGTTAAGTTAGGCACTAGAAAGCATTTTATCTTTATTTTTCTTGTAATCATTTCTGACTCTTATGCCTCATTGCTTGAACTTGTTTCAACTCTCTCTTTGTAGTCTAAAAAAGTGTTTTATTGTTTTATCTAATCCAGTGTCTTTAAATTGAAATGTCTAAGTAATTCCATTTACGGGGGAAAGTTGTTGTGTATTATTTCCTCAAAGAAATAAGGGACTTAATATATTGAATTGTCCAAGAAAGGGCTAGACAGTACAGGACATATGTTTCTGGGGAAAATCTGGGACTGGGAGTGTGCTGTGGTCACCCTGAAGAAGTAACCAAATGTGGCCGGCAGGTTGCATTTACACACTAGCATGCAAGTAACACCTCGAGTCTCAGAAGGCTGTTGTGACCAGTCTAGATGGGAGTCACTTCAGCAAGGCATTGTAAGGAACCCAAGGTTGCAGGGAAGGGGGGGCACAGTCCAACTGGTCTGGATTGCATGCTGGTATGTCACAACCACATCAGTTTGATATGGGATAGTCTCTGTAATACTTTCTTGATGCTGTTGGTCCTATATGGTACAGTGAAAGTAGGTGTCCTGGACAAATTGGAAAGAGGGAGGCAGACTGATCAGATGTGGGGAGAAAGTTCAGGAGGTGCAGATAAGTGTGAGAAATTTTGTGAACCTATTTCAATCCTTCAAACTTTTGTTCAGCAAAATTTGGTGCAATGTCAGGTACTTACAGTTATGGCTCCAGGTCTTCAGCTGAATCAAACCTACACTCAATATAGCTCAAGAGGAGGAGATGCAAAAGGTGCCTTTAAACCATCTCTGCAAGTCTTTGATCCAGAGGCCAGCCGGGAACAGGGCCAGACCCAGGACTGCTCTGACTCACATGTGACTGCTCCTGGCACCAAGGGGCTATTCTGGCAGCCAGGGGTTGCCAGTGTATAGAGATATCCTGACTATGCCCATTTTCTCAAAGACATACATGTAATATTGAGCACAATCTCGCCCTGCACCCATGAACAGGGAATCTGCCCCTTGCCAGTTGTGCTGACTTTAAGGCTGCTTTGCATTTAAGCTCAATGGAGCTGAGGATTGGGCTTAATCATTTCAGGTATATCAAACATCTGACACTCACCCCACTTTTCTAGCGTCCCAGATGAATCTACAACATAATTATCCAGTAGCAATATCTTCCTACCAAATCCTCTCCCCACTACAAGAGCCCAAGTATTCAGACTTAGCACACTAGAGATATCCCCTGGTGCTATGAGGAAGGAGTCACTCTCCCTCTAGTAGGGAATGATAATGGAGCTGCTTTGTGGTTGCTGCACCAGCCTCAGGACTGAAGTAGTGTCTGTGCTTATGCATCATGCATCATGCATCATGTCCGAGGCAAATGGAACAGAAAATGGTTTCACAGAGTGGTAGATCCATTGACTTTGCCCTGCCGCTCTTTCAGCAACCTTCTTACCATGTTACCAAATCCCTGCCATGCAGCATGGAGCAGGTCTTTGTAGAGTTCCCCAAGTTCAGGTACTTCTATTGCATTTAATTCTTGTGTGCAGTATCCTTCTCCTCTCCTCCTCTTCACTACTCCATAAATACCTGTGCTAGCAACAGACACATTCTAGTCATATATATTTGTGATGACTTTCGGTTTTATCTGGCAACATACAGTACAGTAGAACCAGCCAAGAGGGAAACAGTAAGCACACTGGATATTAGTTTTAAACACTCAGAATAATTCTCAAGTATTGAAAGTACGTTCTGTGTTTTATGAGGAAGAGAATCCTAAGTAACTAAACTGCCGCTAGGGACCTCTCAAAGCATTTCCAGATCATTAACTTCCAAAGCACCAGCCAGGAAGAAATAAACTGTAAATTTATTACATTTTTTTCACCTCTTTCTGTTAATCTGTTCACCAGTGATGTAGCTTTTAATTGACAAATCATATAATGTCATCAATCTTAATAAATTAGGAAATACAGTGGAAACATAGTTGCACTATGTGAGCTACTAGTATAAAGGAGACAAGAATCAGCACTGTGTACTTTGAAACTGTTTCAAAGTCAGAATTTATTATATTAGTAACTATTTTATGGAAATAGTAATTAGGTAAAGATATTGGATAGTTAGTAGTTATTAGTGAAAATTTCTGGGAAATCTTTGCAGTTCCTTAGCAACTGCAGCCAGGCATTCTGACTTATTTGCACATACTTGAGTTTGTACACAGCCAAATGAACAGACTACAAGGAGATGTGTGGGTCCCGACTGTCCTCCCAAGACAATTAAATAAATCATTAAAACCTTAAGTTTTCAGAAATTTTTAATATTTCCCCAAGATTTTTCATAGCATGTTTTATCAATATTTCTATGGATAACTTAATCAAAATTTTTCTGGTAAATTAAAAATTTTTAATAACCATTTCAGTAATGTTTCAGGTAATATTTTTTATTAAAAAATTGCTAAGAAAATACAAAAATGTTCCTGAAAAATGGGTTCCTTTTGAACCTGGAGGTCAGGGGAGATGACAAGGAATATTTTAAAAAAGAACAGGAGTACTTGTGGCACCATAGAGACTAACAAATTTATTTGAGCATAAGCTTTCGTGAGCTACAGCCCACTTCATCGTTTGCATGCAGTGGAAAATACAGTAGGACGATTCTATATACACAAAGAACATGAAACAATGGGTGCTACCATACAGACTATAATGAGAGTGATCAGTTAAGGTGAACCATTACCAGCAGGAGAGGAAAAAAAACCTTTTTGCTGTGATAATCAAGATTTGTTTCACTCATTGTTTTATGTTCTCTGTGTATATAAAATTGTCCTACTGCATTTTCCACTGCATGCATCCGGTGAAGTGGGCTGTAGCCCACGAAAGCTTATGCTCAAATAAATTTGTTAGTCTCTAAGATGCCACAAGTACTCCTGTTCTTTTTGCGGATACAGACTAACACGGCTGCTACTGTAAAAGAATACTTTGACATTTTTACATTTTTTCATTATTATCCCCCACCACCAATATCTCTAGCCAAAACAGTTTCTGCTGAGTGCCAATCCTCTGAAGCACATAGTAGAGGTTTAGGGAATCTGAAGAATTACTATGACTTTCACCCCTGTTTGAAACACAAACTTAAGAATGAACTGCTAAGCTGCCACACAACCTTTGCTGAAATTTAATTATGTCAAGGGAATGATCATGACAAACTTTGGATAAAAAATTTTCAAAATCACACACAAAGCACAGCATGTTCGTGGCTGTTCCACTAACGTGAAAATAGGTAAATGTTAAGTGTTTTTAATTTTGCATTGAATATTTTGTGCATCTGCAGTAATTATATAGCTAGTTGCTGACATTTTCCATGAAATCATCGGCTACAATATGTTGATCCCATCTCCACATGCTTCTTCTCATTCAAATGAATAGTAAACTGTGAAGGGGCCACATGAGCTGTCACCAGGCTCATTACAAAGCAGTGACAAATAGTAATGTATATAACAATGCAGGCGGTAAATTAGAAGCTGCAGCCAGGTCAAGAGCATTTTCATTTTTCGTAAGTAAGTATCTATGGTACTGACACTCTTCCCTCTAAGCTGTGCGCATGTGCACATGCATACAGATCCTAAACCCCGTGCACATGGCGACACACCGCGCGCACAAAAAATGAACTACTACATTGGAGCCAAGCTGAAATATCATTTACGGGTGACTTTTGACATTGTTTCCCCGCCATCTATCAATACAGCCTGATTCTACGAGCTGGCAAGGGGGCGAAAGGGAAAGGAGGGCTGTGAATCGTACCCCTCCCCGCCAGCATTTTGAACATGGAACGTTGATCACGTCAGGACAGTCGGGACCCACACATCTCCTTGTAGTCTGTTCATTTGGCTGTGTACAAACTCAAGTATGTGCGAATAAGTCAGAATGCCTGGCTGCAGTTGCTAAGGAACTGCAAAGATTTCCCAGAAATGAACGGTAAGTATTGTTTTTGTGATTGAAATCTTTCAAAGGCATTGGACTTCATACATTTACTCATGATGTTTTACCATTTTCCCACGTTTTTTTGCCGCAGATGCATGGATGTGATCGGAGCTATGCACAAACTTCCAGTATCCTGATCTGAATAATCTCTCATTTGCCCTTTTGTTGAGTCATGCTGTTAAGCGCATTGAAATAGTAGCCATATAATAAAAGTATTATTTTTTAAATAAACAAATCTGGTAAAAAATCAATCCCAAAATGTCACTGTCTAGAGGTCTAAAGCGTAAAAGAACAGCGACTTCATTTAAATCTGGATAGCTGGATGAGACTATAGAGATGGTTACACTGAAGTCACATAGTGTAATGCTTGTTAAACTTTGTGAAATGTTCACATATGATGAGGACAACGGAGTGGTTTGTGTATATTGTCAAGATGCCAGAGCTTTGGAAGAATTTTCAACAGGAAGAATGTGGAACGATGTATGGAAGTTGGATTTCTTAAAGTGTCATCTGTCAAGTAAGTCTCATATAGGTGGTGTAACAAGACTTAGAAACAAAAACCCTTCCTTACAGAGTGGATTGCTTAGCATGAGATTCTTGAAAGTCCAGCTGAAAAGCAGAGGAGGCAAATTAATCTTGAATGCAAGCGCTCAAACCCAGAAGAAATCAAGGTACTTTTAGACAGTGTGTTGTTGGCTATTAAAATGAACAGCTCAATGCTTTCTGTCCAGGATATTAATGACCACATGGAAAAGTATGTGCGCATACCAGCGAGCTGGAGAAGTAAAAATTATGCTTTTGAATTTCTTGCAATTATCAACTGCATTGTCCAAAATGACCTGATGTATGAAATAGCATCGGCAATATTTCATACTCTAGCTGTTGATGAAAGCACTGATATATCCATTAACAGATACTTGATACTCTACTTTAAATATAGATCCATAAATTCTGCAGACTATAAAACTTCGTTTAGTGTACTATTACAATTCCAAGAATGTGATGCTGTTTCAATAGTGTCTGCAATCAAAGGGTTTTATAAAAAACACCAACCTGATCTAATGAAAATGGTGATGTTCACATCTGATGGTGCCTCCGTGATGTCGGGCAAACTCAATGGCATGGCGGCTCAGCTGAAACGTGATATTCCACACTTAGTCAAGCAACATTGCGTTGCGCACCAGGAAGACCTGGGGATTTCCGATGCATGGAAAGAGGTCAAGCTGATAAGAGACATTGATACCTTAATGAGAACTGTCTACACGGTATTCTGTCGGTCATCCAGGAGAAAATGCAAATTTCAGGAAACAGCGGATGCTTCTAAATGTGAGTCAGTGGCTTTCAGGCCAATCAATGAAGTGCACTGGTTATCTAGGCACTTTGCACTTCGAGCAATTATTTGCAACTATAATCCTCTTCTGGAATATTTTGAGCAAGACAAAGATACTGATCCTGTTTCTAAATAGTGCCACAAAAAGCTGAATATCGTGTAATACCGAATAACATCAGAAGTTTTGAATGATGTTTTGTCGGAGCTGACTTCACTATCCACGCTGTTCCAGAAACGGGGCCTTACACCTCTTGAAGCATTTCACCTTGCCCAAGGTAAACTGAACAAGATCAGAAGACAGTACCTTGGAGATTCAGTCTTATGAAATGACAAAATTAAGGCTCTCTTAGATATGAGCTCTCAAGAAAATAATGAAATTGATACTAGTTCCATAATAACTTCCATAAACATCTTGTGTGCACATTTGGCAGACAGGTTTCCAGAGGATGAAGTCCAGGAGTGGTCCGCTTTTGATTGTGCAGCAACAGTTAAGTGAGACTTCAATTTTGGAATTCATCAGGTCAAATCCCTATGTTCAAAATACAAAGACTTTCTTGCTGAAGAGATTATTATAGTCAGTCAGTACAATGACTTCAAGTTTGCAGTAGCCGAAAGAATCAAAAGCCAATTCGTTTTAAGTTTCCCGGATGTGGTGACATTTGCTCACCAGAACGAACAGTTTCAGGATCTTGCAAAGTTGATGGATATTGGAGGAACATTCCTAGTATCTAGTGCAGACTGTGAGAGTGGCTTTAGCTTAATGAACACTCTAAAAAACAAACTATAGAATTGTTTACAATTAAATCATTTGGACATGCTGATGTGTATTAAGAGTTACCAGCTCGATGGAGGACTGATAGATCTGGACAGAGTTTATATTGAATGGGCAAATAAAAAAGATTGCAGGGAAAAACAGTAAGGTTAGTTTAGCAGTCTTTGACATTTCGACCAATAAGGAAATTAAAATGCATTTGTAATTACATATCTTATTCTTGTCTGATAATCATTTATTGATTTTTCAGGAAAGTTTTAAATTTAAAACACAAACTCGTGTTTTTCTTTTTTTACTTACACTGTCTCTATCTGAAAATCCATATAAATTGACTTAATGGCATACTTATTAAATTTTCTTTATTATATGTTTATCAAAATCTTTTCAGACATGTGTATAGAATGAAAGGTGAAAGTGGACACCAATGGCCAGAAGCCTATGGACTGATAATGATCATGATTAATATGTGCTTGATATATGCTCGTGATTGTCTATAAAAAAGGTCATAAAGCGTAATGCTTAAAACTAACTTCTGCTTCATGAAGAATGGTTAAATTTCCTTTTTCTAAGTATTTAAAAATGACATTTATAAAATAACATGGTGTAAAACTATTATTATCACAATTGCAAATTAAAACTTTTTGAATGTATAAGCATTTTACTTGCTTGGGCGCATTTGCCTCATAGTGCACAAATTTGAACTCTGCTTCAAAAATTTGCACAGAAGAAATTTTTTGCACACACGGCCTGTCAAAAATTAGAGGGAAAACTGATTACTGCCTAACATTGCATTATCTCTTGTGCTTATTAAACAACTCAGAATTGATATGTTATATTAAGGATGAAGTACAGTAAAAAACAAAAACAATAAGAGCATTGTAAGACATGGAAAATGGGGATCTCTAGAAGAGCCTGTTCCATGCTGTTGCATGGTAGCAGGATCATATCACACAGGGACTTTCAAGAAAATTTGATATGAAGAGCGCGTGAGCCTGGGTGAACCCTACATGGCAGATTGGGTTAGAGACCCATGTGTGTTTTTAACATCTGGCATTGTAAATATTGGGGTCATAAATAACCAGAATGAGATATAGTTTTTTGCACATGCTTTCTACACATTTCTGCAAAATATATAAACTCAAGTTTGTTAAAATATCCAGTACTTTTCCCTTAGTTTTTTATATAAAACTCAGGATTAGTTCATTCCCCTATCTGTTACCATAGCATACTGAGTTCCCTTCAATCCTGTTTTACAACCTTCATCTCTTGCCAAGAAACCTGCTAGCAAGAAATATTCAAAGCCCCAAAGAACCCAAAATCCTAGTGGGAAGCTCTAGTCCATCCTCTTTCTGATGATCAGAAGAGACCTGGTCAGAGCCAACGCATGACAAGGGCAATCAACAGAGGAGAGTTCTTGGCAAGGTTGACTGACTTTTCTGCATCCTACCTGTTCTTTGGCAGCTCATAATCCATATGTTCACCATGCTCCAGGCTTCAAGCATTGTTTCTGCTACTAAGGGATATGCTGCAGCAGCTTGGAATTTAACTTTTCCCTTACTGGTGATTGTTTATATAATGCTCTCCAAAGTCATGGGATTTTGTAAGGAATTTGCTCTTGGGCACAACCAAATTATCAGTATTCTGAGTTTGTGTGTTAAGGATACTGTATATACTGAGAGCATGTATGTTTTTTTTCTCTATGATGGTCAGAAATAGTCTTCCTAATACTGAAATTTGAAACCATGGAAGCATTTGAATTAGTACAGTAGAACCAGTACAATATTAATTACAAAAGAAAAGTTCATTTATCTAAGCAAAACGGTATTCCTCTCACTTCATGTTTCCTATTTTAATCATTTTTTGGTATGGATTTTTTTTTAAGCCCTGATCTAGCACAGCACTTAAGCATGTGCACTAGTGTGGGCACATGCACAGTTCCGTTGACTTTGTTGACTTTGCTGGTACAATGTATTTTCTTTTTGTTATTTTTAATGTAAGCCCCAAAATTTAAAGTCCGGGGGAGGTCACCTTAAAGTGTAATCCCCGGGAGGTAAATTTATCATAAGACTGTAACGTAGACAATGCAGATCTAGGAACACACTTTTCAGTGACTTCAACTATACATTTACACAATCTGCTTTGGGGAAATGTTAAAGAACCCAAAACCCTCTAATTTTCTATTCCAGTAATGACCAAACCTGAACAGGTTACCAAAGTGGACTTGGCTAGAATAAATAGTTTGCAGGCTTAAACAAAGCTTATTGGGACTATCCACACATCTTGGATCTGCAAAAATTGATTGGAAATTTAATGAGAAAAAGAGGCAGAAGAAAAGTGAGCAAGATTCACAATGTATAATAATTGGCAGAAAGTGCCCAACAACAATTAACCCTTTGGGGTTTTCTTCATTATGAAATACACATAAAATTAAAATCAACTCACTGTTTCTGTTCAGTAGCTGTATGGGCATCTGTCCTTATTTATTAAAGGTACTGAAGCTATAATGCAAGAATGAACAAGGCATGCTTTATCTGAAGTCAAACTAACTTTAGTTTTTCCTAAGGAAAATATGTTAATTGTCATGCCATACACATCGCCCCTGCCCAGGATCCCAGACAACTCATCAGTACCCAGAGCATTTCATAGTTATTTCAAGGAATTTATGCCCAGAAAATTGCTCCTTGTGAGAGAACAAAATATGGACCTTTTTCAAGCTTAGTAAGTGCTGGTTATTAGTGACATAGTTTCAGGGTATGAATTATCACTTAAAATTAATGACTCAAGACTGTTGCAGTATTATGCTGTAAGACTGACACCTACCATTACTAGAGGAATTATATTCTTTTTTTTAAGAACTGTTAATTTAACTTATGTAAATTAATTGGCTGACGTTTGAGAAAAGATTTCAGAATGCTATCATTTGGACTCCTTTATTAGCAGAAAGTCAGGTGTTGAAATACTTAAAAACCTGTTAATTCTGTTCCTTGCTTCTGTAGCGTGGGCAGAGTCTCACTTGTTAATTATATCAAGCGTATAATAAAATACAGAAGAACAAAGGTAAGGAAAAGAATGAAATACTTCCCATTGGCAAGTCTTTACCTGGAAGTGTCTGCCCGTGTGCCAATATGGAGCCTACATCTTAAAGAACTATGGCTCCTGTACAGCATTTTCTCAGTTTCGACAATTATGGTGACAGAAATACCAGTGCATGGTTTTCGTTCCCAAAACTGGGCTTTCCAGGTACAATATCACTGGATCATAGACACCTGTTTCTCTTAGCTCAGAGGATTGTGAAAGAGACTGCAATAGTGTTAACTGAAAGGCCAGTGCTTAATTTGTGCCAGGGCTTGCCAGGGCTAAGCCCCAGCACCTCTAGGCGTGGCCGTTCTTAGCCCCGGCTCCTCTGGGCATATTGTA
Organism: Chelonia mydas; assembly: GCF_015237465.2. Lineage (NCBI taxonomy): Eukaryota > Metazoa > Chordata > Testudines > Cheloniidae > Chelonia > Chelonia mydas. The sequence goes on from NC_051245.2 coordinate 104,930,722, forward strand.
TCAGTTATGAATGTGAGCTTCATATGTAAACTCAAAAAGAAAGCTTGCAAGAAGTGGAAATTTGGACAGATGACTATGGAGGAGTCTAAAAATATTGCTTGAGCGTGCAGGGGTGTAATCAGGAAGACCAAGGCACACTTGCAGCTGCAGCTAGCAAGGGATATGAAGGGTAACAAGAAGGGTTTCTACAAGTATGTTAGCAACAAGAAGAAGGTCAGGGAAAGTGTGGGACACTTACTGAATGGGGGAGGCAACATAGTGACAGATTATGTGGAAGAAGCTGAAGTACTCAGTGCTTTTTTTGCCCTGGTCTTCACAGATAAGGTCAGCTTCCAGACTGCTGCACTGGGCAGAAAAGTAAGGGGAGGAGGTGAGCAGCCCGCACTGGTGAAAGAACAGTTTAGGGACTATTTAGAAAAGCTGGACATGCACAAGTCCATAGGTTCAGATCTAATGCATCCAAGGGTGCTGAGGGAGTTGTGTGATGTGATTGCAGAGCCATTGGCCATTATCTTTGAAAATTCATGGCAATCGGGAAAGGTCCCGGATGACTGGAAACAGGCAAATATAGTGCCCATATTTTAAAAAGGGAAGAAAGAGAACCCAGGGAACTATAGACTGGTCTGCATCACTTCACTTCCAGCAAAATCATAGAGCAGGTCCTCAAGGAATCCATTTTGAAGCACTTGGAGGAGAGGAAGGTCATCGGGAATAGTCAACAGGGATTCACCAAGAGCAAGTCATGCCTGACCAAGCTGATTGCCTTCTATGATGAGATAACTGGCTCTCTGGATATGGGGAAAGTGGTGGATGTGATATATCTTGACTTTAGCAAAGCTTTTGATGAGGTCTCCAACAGTATTCTTGCCAGCAAGTTAAAGAAGTATGGATTTGATGAGTGGACTATAAGGTGGATAGAAAGCTGGCTAGAATGTCGGGCTCAACAGGTAGTGATCAACAGCTCGATGTCTAGTTGTCAGCCGGTTTCAAGCAGAGTGCCTCAGGGGTCAATCCTGGGGCCAGTTTTGTTCAACATTTTCATTATCTGGAGGATGGGATGGATTGCACCCTCTGCAAGTTCGTGGATGACACTAAGATGGGGGGAGAGGTAGATATGCTGGAGGGTAGGTAGAGGGTCCAGAGTGACTTAAACTAATTGGAGGACTAGGCCAAAAGAAATCTGATGAGTTTCAACAAGGACAAGTCAGCATCCTGCACTTAGGAAGGAAGAATCCCATGCACCACTACAGGCTGGGGACCGACTGGCTAAGCAGCAGTTCTGCAGAAAAGGACCTCGGCATTACAGTGGATGAGAACCTGGATATGAGTCAGCAGTGTACCTCGTTGCCAAGAAGGCCAACGGCATACTGGGCTGTATTAATAGGAGCATTGCCAGCAGATCTAAGGAAGTGATTATTCCCCTCTGTTCGGCACTGGTGAGGTCACACCTGGAGTATTGTGTCCAGTTTTGGGCCCCCCACTACAGAAGGGATGTGGACAAATTGGAGACAGTCCAGTGGAGGGCAACGAAAAATTATTAGGGAGCTGGGGCACTTGACTTTTGAGGAGAGGCTGAGGGAACTGGGATTACTTAGTCTGCAGAAGAGAAGAGTGAGGGCAGATTTGATAGCAGCCTTCAACTACCTGAAGGGGGGTTCCAAAGAAGATGGAGCTCAGCTGTTCTCAGATGGTGGCAGAACAAGAAGCAATGGTCTCAAGTTGCAGTGGGGGAGATCTAGGTTGGATATTAGGACACACTATTTCACTAGAGGGTAGTGAAGCACTGGAATGGGTTACCTAGGGAGGTGGTGGAATCTCCATCCTTAGAGGTTTTTAAGGCCCAGCTTGACAAAGCCCTGGCTGGGATGATTTAGGTGGGGATTGGTCCTGCTTTGAGCAGGGGCTTGGACTAGATGACCTCCTGAGGTCCCTTCCAACCCTGACATTCTATGATTTTAACGTAAAAAAAAAAATGCCTGAGCCCCAGCACTTAATTGCTTGAGCCCGAAACCTCGTTCATTATAAATTAACCACTGTGAAGGGCTGTCTCTGGCATTTCCCCAAAAGAAGTGAATATTTGAGAAGTTGAATTGTTGCCCTTTATACAAAGTGTATAGTTAATAGTTAAGTCAAGGCATTGTGTCTCTTCACTGTTGTTCTTTCAGTTTCCCCAACACCAAGAGTCTATTTACATTAATGATGAAACTGTATGAAGAGATTACTGTCAAGATACCACATAATGAATTATTGATTTTTGCCCATATTAATATTTTATATAATAAACAATGAATGAATTTTTAAAATCATATTTATTTTTCACTATTTTAGCCCTTTGATTTCTGCTAGCCATTCAATTTTCACAGTGAAACCTACCTGACTACAAATCAGTTTAATTTCATTGTTCTCATGAGCTAACACAGCCAGATTGCTAATACTGTTTGAACTTGCACCATTTATATTGACATTAAAAACCTGTTTCCACTGAAATTAAAACAAAATCCTAAAATTCTTAGTCTTCAATATTCAGATTTGATTTTATAACCTACTTTGCTCTGTCTCTAAGGATGCAAAATAAGATGAGTGGGTGAGTAATAAATAAGTGGAATACACAAAATCTGTGGGTTTATGGTTCTAGTAATAAACAGGGATGTAATGTACTGTTATGGGCATCACACAGCAGCCATGTACAGCTTGATTAACTCTAAAGGAAGAACTGCCTTTTATAAGAGCTAAAATCACTCCTGCACATAAGGGGCAGAACAAGGCTTATTCACCAATTAAGTGAATTCACAGAATCATAGAATATCAGGGTTAGAAGGGACCTCAGGAGGTCATCTAGTCCAACCCCCTGCTCAAAGTAGGACCAATCCCCAATTTTTGCCCCAGATCCCTAAATGGCCCCCTCAAGGATTGAACTCAGGCCAAACTCAAGTTTAGCAGGCCAATGCTCAAACCACTGAGCTATCCTGCCCCCGAATTAAGTGACACATAGGTATTGTGATGGATTTTTCAAATGCTCTCATTGATGGCCTAACTCTGCTCCAATTGAAGTTACAGGGAGGTTTACTGGAAATGCCCATTGACTCAGTGGGAGTAAAGGCAATCCAACACTGAACACTTTTGAAAATCTCACCCTCTGGCCACTCTGAGCAGGAAAGCCTGTCATTCAAAGTCAGGCAAACTAAATGGTGTGTTGCTATGTAAACTAACATTTTAATATGCTAAACTCTACAAAAAGTCAAATAAACCACAAACATGGTTATACGAGGAATGACAAAGATGAATAAAACTGCAAGAAGAATCAGTAAGCCTGGAGGGGAGAAGAAAAGATCTGTTTCTCAGGACAAGTTACAGCAGAGACAACAATAAAACAGAGTATGAAAAATGCCTGAAAGGATCAAACAATGCATTTACCAGGTTTCATATATTCAAAGTCCAGATGGTACCATTGGGATCATTTAAGTCTGTCTCCTGTATAATACAGGCCATAGAATTTCCTCAAAATAATTCATAGAGCATATATTTTAGAAAAAATATCAATCTTTCTTTATTAAAAGTTGACAGTGATGGAGAAAACTCCATGACTGTTAGTAAATTTGTTCAGTGGTTAACTACCTTCACTGCTAAAAATGTATGCCTTGTCTACCTTCAACATCCAGACTTTGGATCATGTTATGCCTATGTCAAGGTTCCTTCCCCACTCTGAACTCTAGGGTACAGATGTGGGGACCTGCATGAAACCCCCCCAAGCTTACTTTTACCAGCTTAGGTTAAAACTTCCCCAAGGTACAAACTATTTTACCCTTTGCCCTTGGACTTCCACTGCCACCACCAAACGTTTATCTGGGTTTATGTTATTAGGAAAGCATTGTTTGGAAACATCTTTCCCCCCAAAATCTTCCCAACCCTTACACCCCAATTCCTGGAGAAGGTTTGGTAAAAATCCTCCCCAATTTGCACAGGTGACCACAGACCCAAACCCTTGGATCTTAAACACAATGAAAAAAACATTCAGGTCTTACAAGAAGAATTTTAATAGAAGAAACAGTAAAAAAGAAGTAACACTCAAAAGAATCACCTCTGTAAAATCAGGATGGTAAATACCTTACAGGGTAATTAGATTCAAAACATAGAGAATCCCTCTAGGCAAAACCTTAAGTTACAAAAAGACACACAGACAGGAATAGCCATTCTATTCAGCACAACTTAATTTCTCAGCCATTTAAAGAAATCATAATCTAAAGCATATCTAGCTAGATTACTTACTAAATTCTAAGACTCCATTCCTATTCTGTCCCCGGCAAAAGCATCACACAGACAGAGACAGACCCTTTGTTTTTCTCCCTCCCCCCAGCTTTTGAAAGTATCTTGTCTCCTCATTGGTCATTTTGGTCAGGTGCCAGCGAGGTTATCCTAGCTTCTTAACCCTTTACAGGTGAAAGGATTTTTCCTCTGGCCAGGAGGGATTTTAAAGGGGTTTACCCTTCCCTTTATATTTATAACAGCCTATCTCTGTAAGATTGATGAGCCAATGATTACATATTTGGTCCCCATGTATGTACTTATAGATTGTAATTAAGTCACACCTTAACTGTCTCTTTGTTAAGATAAATAGATTGAACTCCGTTAGTCTATCGCTACAAGACATGTTATCTAATCCTTTAAACATTCTCGTGGTTCTTCTCTGAAGCCTCTCCAATTTATCAACATCCTTCTCGAATTCTGGACACCAGAACTGGACACAGTATTCTAGCAGTCCTTACACCAGTGCCAGATATAGAGGTGAAATAACCTCTCTACTCCTATTTGAGATTCCCCTGTTTATGCATACCAGGATCACATTAACACTTTTGGCCACAGCATTTTACTGGTAGCTCACATTCAGCAGATGATCCACCATGACCCTCTCCTCTTTATTATTTACTACTACCCCATTTATTTATTTTTGGTCACCCTCAGCTGATCAGTGATGGTTTCATATGATTTTTTTCAGGTCACTGATAATAATGTTTAATAGTATAGAACTAAGAACTGATCCATGTGGGGCCCTAATGGAAACATACCTGCTTGTGACAATTTCTCATTTACAATTACATTTTGAGACCTATCAGTTAGCCAGATTTTTAATTCCTTTTATGCGTGCCATTAGTTGTATATCATTCTAGTTTTTTAATCAAAATGTTATGGCACTAAGTCAAATACTTTACAGAAGTTGAAACATATTCCATCAACATTATTACATTTATCAACCAAATTTATAATCTCATTTAAAAAGTCATATTACTTTAACAGGATTTATTTTCCATAAACTCACACTGATTTACATTAATTACATTATCCTTCTTTTATTTTATACTGATCATGTCCCATATCAGTTTACTCAGGGTCGATGTCAAGTTGATAGGCCTATTATTAACCAGTGTCCTCATATCTACCTTTTTAAAAATCTGGTACAACTTTAGCTTTCTTCCAGCCTTCTGGAATTTCCCCAGTCCTTCATGACTTATCGAAAAGTCAACATTAATAGTCCAGTGAGCTTCTCAGCCAGGTCTTTTAAAATTCTTGGATGCAAGTTATGTGGACCTTGTGATTTAAACATGTCTAACGTTACTAGCTTTTGTTTAACATCCTCCAGAAATACTAGTAGAATAGAAAGAGCATTATCATCACCATATGTATCATTTGTTTTTTTCCCCAAATACAAAATAGAAATATTTATTGAACACTTCTGCTTTTTCTGCATTATTATTGATAATTCTACCATTTCCTAATACCTGGCAAATAAGCAAGCTGAGTTTTAAAACAAAGCTAGATGTTCTCCACAAATATTTTGTCAGCCCTCTCTTAAGCATTTGGAAGCTGGCCATCCTAGGAAAATAAAATATTCAAGACCAAATGCTTCCATTGAATTTTCTGAATCAAATAGCAAAGTTATGTGATTAATTGAATGAGATCCCAATGGTTGTCTTCATTGGATAAAACATTGACAACAGAGTATGTTTGTGCCCTATAGATTAATGCACAAGTGAAAGAAGGGAGCTTGCATAGCACAGGACACTTACATATGTCTCATTAAACCCTTTGATATTGATCCTTCACTACATCTGCTGTGATTGTATTAAATCTATTACAACATTAGGAGACAGACACAACTGGTACATTCAAGCAACGTCAGGAGCACGGGTTTTTGACTTGGACACATATAGAAATTTTGGCAGCAGTTGAGCAGTTAATAAATAACAACACTTAGGTTCGTAAAACAACTATATTTGAAGTTCATTATTACATAGGGCTGGGTAGGAATAGACCTTGTATTGGTTCAGAAGGTGAATATCTACAGTGGAGCAGGGAAATCTGTTAATACCCAGTTAAAATACATGTGTAGGTGGTTGCACTCGCTGCCATAGCACCCCCTAGCATCAGAGGGTGGCACTGCAGGGGCCTTTGCCTCTAACTACCACTATTGACCACTTCTTTGGTGCTGTGCTGGCCTGTCTCTGGATTTTCCATGGCACAGCCCTCCAGATAGGCCACTTCTTAAGTTCAGTCCCCTTTTGGCATAACAAAATTCTAGGTGTAAATCCAAACAAATATCCAAACCAATAATTTCTCTGCCCCTCTTGGGCTACACTGAAGTTCTCTACTCTTTGCCCTTACTCCTGGACTCTGCAGTGTTCTTCTATGTCCCTGCTTCTCAGCAGGTTTCCCCACTGCCTACTCTCCCTGGGAACTCCGGCAGCTTCCCTCAGGGATCTTCCTGCTTCTTACAGGCCTTATCTCAGAGCCTCATATACTTGCTCCTTGTGGTTTTCTCCAGTTTGCTTTCACCAAGCCCTTCCCAGAGAGACGGAAGGCCTCTTGTTGCTTTCTCCCAGGTCTTCTCCTTCACTTAGTTCTATTCCCTCTCTGTGAAGTTCTCCCTGACCCTTCCACAGCTGAGATCACTAACTGTATCTGAGTCTGTATAATGATCAACTGGGGTTTTCTGCTTGGTCACTGCCCAGGTTGGGGATGAAAACACTTAAAGGCCCAGCCAGCCTATGACAACGTTCAACATTCATGTTTCACACAAGCAATTGCAAGTTCTGGATGCTATATTTTGTAGGTGGGATCTGCTTTGTTGGTATTTATGTACTGGTAATCTAAACATTATATAATTTATATTTTCATTTTTTTTTATATACTCAATAAAATCCTATATTTAAAAAAAACCTCAAAATGTGTATAGATATTTTGACCTTCAAAAGAGCTTTGCAAACATTTGCTAATACTCACAACATCCTTGTTGGCAGCATATCATATCTCCAGTTTACACACGGGTAAACTGAGGCAGGGAGGTTATTTGTCCAAAGCCACAGGTTACGTTAGTGTTAAAACTAGGATTAAGATTTAGGATTTCCTTCTGCCTGCTTCTGCACTAGGACCTCAAGACCTGAAGAGTGAAATGAGAAACATCATCAGCACATTTTGAACTGGGACAAGATTAAACAGACAGGAATGGTTTGGGGATGAACATCACTGTCCAGTACTTTCAAAACAATGAGATTATTCATGCAGTGCATTTCTAGAAACTGTGGGCCTCATTCAGGGCCTCCTGAAATCAAAGGGAGTCTTTCCAATAACACCAATGGGTTTAAGATCAGGCCTCGAAAGGTGGAAAATCAGGCCCTCCGTGATTTTTCACTAAGTGCTACAAGTCTTCATAGGTCCATCACTGGGTAAATGACAATCGTAGGGACTGTCTATATAGCAATTCCTCTGGTAAAACTTGTTGACTGTTAACCCCTGACCTGATCTCAGAGGTTTTATGGTTTGGGGTATAATTCCTTGGGTAAGCATGTTTAATGGAAGTTATGAAAGCTGTAACAGCAAGTAGAACACATATAATTGGGTTATTAGGCTGAAAGCCGGGAGGCCCAAGAGATAACTCCAAGTCATGAATCTGCACTCTCATTCTGAAAAGACAAACCAGTAACCACTGCAGAATTTGCAAGAAGAGGGCTTGGGGGGGCATGGCAATCTGGTTGATATGCAGTAAATAGGCAGTCAAACCACATTTACGTATAGGAATTATTAAGAAACATGTGATGCAGTTAGCATTAATAATTAGGGGCTTGTCTATGGCCAGCCAAAAGGACACATAGGTAATAGGCAGGTATCAATCTCGTTATGGTCATGGAAATTGGTCAAATATGGTTAGATATCCAATAGGCTACATAGAAGTGGGATATAAAAAGCTTTGTTTAGTTCCCCCATTTGGGGTTTTGTCAGTTCCCCGAGATGACATAAACTGAACGAGGACTGGTGGGCTCCACTTACTTTATAGAGACCATTGGAAACTGAGATAGAAGGAAAAAAGTGTACACAATGCAGAAAACCATGTTACTGTACTGATCTTATACTTATGTATATTAACTTTTCTATTATTTCAATTACATTTGTCTGTATTAACTAAAGCTAATGAAGTTGCCGTGTGTGCTTCATCAAATGTCATCTTCTTAATTCTAAGTGTCCACCTGAAAAAGAACCTGTTATCTGTGACAAGTGCACATTGCACCCAATAAATGATCTTATAATTGTTTAGGCTACACACTTATCTAGAAGAGGTATCTTGATTATGTACACCTGAACTAAGATTTGCATACCTTCCAACTGCTGACACCTGAGTAATAGTGGGTGTTGGCTACATGCTCAACTGCTTACGCTAACTGTGAAAATCACAGTCACTGGGCCTAATGCACAGAACCACAGTAAGTCAGTGAGTCAAAAATTGTCAACTCTAGAGTTCAAAGAGAAGGTCTTTGGCCCAGGGATTGAGTCTCAGAAATCACTCAGAAATTGTTTATGCTTATATCATTTTAAAAGAAAAATATAGAACTTAGGTCAGTCCTGGTGAGTATTACCATTTGTACTCCATACAGTACATGTATAAAATTAAGTTGTCCCTTACTTACTACATTTGTGGCTCCGCCAAGCATTGCTCCTTTATCGCTATTCTATACCATATTATCTCTTCCTTAATGGGACAGAATTTAATGATAGAAAATATTCATAAGTGTGCCAGTGTCCTGTAAAATTATGTGACACCCAAAGAGAACAGAGTTCTTGTGTTCCATCCTGGACCTGGCAAGCATTGGATTTACAGTTAGCAGGCTCCCAAGCGAAGACATGTGTGAGCTCCGCCCACAGAGAAATGTACCATATATGCCTGAAAGAAGCAATCTGCCCACAAAATCCATAGAAAAGAAGATCAAAGGTTCTGATTTTCAGTGAGGTCTTTACATGGAAATATTGTCAACTATGTCTGACTGTAATTTCCATATGAATCATCACATTCACACCACACAATATGTGAACAAAAAAGGGTCCCTCCTATGCTATGACCAGGGCTTTCCTTGGCATCTCTGCATATCTATGACAAACCCAAGACACAGGCTTCAGTGATCCCTTTCACTTGTTTGTGAGTTTTAATGCTCTCTGATACCACTCCCCTCCACCCCTCCCCCCAAAAAACCTACACACACACACACACACACACACACACGAAAGTGCTTGAGAAAAAAAGACAGCAGGCAGAGAAAACAAACATGAGAACTTAAGCTGTCAGGGAAGAAGGAAACAAGCCAGAGAACAACTAGAGGTGAGAATGCAATTTGCAGCACCATGCCAGGGAGGGCCTCAGAATATGGAGGGCCATATGGGACAGCATAGGCTTAAAGCCACCAATGTATGTGGGATTGTGCTGCATGAAGGTAATTAAGTCCTGGGCATACCACAACAACACAGTAAAGGCATTCAGACAACTGGATGGCAGACAGCTCCTGAATCGCCTCTCACTTACCCCACTTACTATTGACTTCAATGAAGTTAATCCCAATTTATATTGATGAAAATGAGAGAAGAATGAGGCCTCTGGTTATCATTTCTTGAGGTGTTTGCAGCAGCAGAGGTTGTAGAATGCATTGGCTTAACCTTGAGTAATACTTCCCAAAGAATCCGAATTAGACTTGACAGCAAGGCTTAGTATTGTAAATCCCTTTCTTGTTGCCATTTTATAGAGCTTTTTTCTCTTTTCACTCTGCCTAGAGGTACTGTATGTGCTTTGAAGTAGAAATCCACCTGCAGAAGCCATATAAGAGAAGGTCAAAGGATTTGATTTTTGGTAAAGTCTAAAAATGGAAATGTTGTCAAATGTTTGAATGTAATTTCTATAGGAGCCATTCACATTCATGCCATACACTATGTAAACGAGAAAGGATTTTCTCACTTGCCAGCACTCATTAATATCTAGACAACTGCACAATAGTAAAAAACAATGTTCCTGGCTATTTATGCACCCACACAAGTCTGCTGTCTTTTAAAATCACGTTTATGCAGTAAGGTTTATTAACTAAATGTAAGGTGCAATATAATGAAAACTACTAACTTCTCTATTCTCAGTCATTTCTCAGGAATCAGACCTTACGAGTAAAACCTACTTGTTTCTTGTCTTAACGCATCTGGACCAAATTAATCCTTGACTTGACTCAACATTAACTTCAATAATGTTACAGCAGGAATTAATCCCCATTGTTCCAGTTTTACAATATCAAGTGCCCTCAGCCATTTGCACAATGTTGCCCTTGGACAATGTATGGCTGACCTTCTGAAGGTCTCAATCTTAATAGGATTTATTTGTATCTTGCAGCTGGAGGAGTAGGTGCTAGATGTCTGATTCTCCACTGCCTTGTGCCTTGTTTAGTCCCTTAGTCCTTGTACAGTGGCCTCAGTAAATGAACAAGGGGCTCAGTCCTGGAACCCTATATTAAGACTCCCTCAAGTCCTACTTCAAAGAGGGCTTAGTTGATATTTGCCAATCTTTCTTATGCTTAAATCTAATTTGTTGGTAAAACAAATCTTCTAAAGAAAACAAAAGGGGGGAGAGAAATCTAGAGACTAAAAGCCAGATTCTTAGATTCTCAGACAGATTCTTAGATTTGATTGGGTTCAAATTTTCAAATGAGCTCAATATCCAGGAGCTCCTAGTAAGAACAATTTACACCTATGAAAATCTGACAGTTTCTTTAGGCTATTGGCTGTTGAGCTCTTTTGAAAATATAGGACCGCAAGAATTTTACTTCCTTTGAAAAATAAACAGTCACACACTAGATGTTCACAGAGTGTGTTAGTGGGAAAAATTAACATATCCAGTCAGCATCTCCCATGTGATATTGCTTAGTTTGATTTTAAAAGTACCTTAATTCCAAAACAATGAAATTAAGTTCAAATTTGATGTTGTGGACTGCTTGTTTTACTTCATATGAATTTTAATTAAAATGGTCTTGTAAAATATTGCTTCCCTTACATTAGGCATGCAACTCTAAATGTATACTTCTAATGCAATTGAAAACTGTAAGTGCTGAGTGATATTGGTAAATCTTTTTTTTTAGTTTAACAAAACTCTAATTGTTGGAATTTGCAAATATTTTATTCCTGTGTGCAAACCTCTTTTTCCAATACTGATTCAATTCTTTAAAAACTCTGAGCAACATTTTTTTTTTAGCCAAAATGAAACTTTTGCTTGTAAAATTTTGTTTGTACAGAGCACAGTGCATTGGGATCTTGGTCCATGAGTAGGGCTACTTGGCGCTACAGAAATACAAATAAGTAATTATAATACAGATAGAAATACCCACAAAAGCTAGGCTATCATACATGGATGGCTGGTATAACTATTATATAGACATAGATTTTAAAACACGGATGCCAAAAGTTCAGTTCCTAAAGCCATATTTCGGTACTGTTTGGTGTATTTATTTATTTATTTTGAAGAGTATCAAGTGCTGAATAACTCCCATTGACTTAAAAAGCAGTACTTAAATGATAGCCTTCTAAGTCAATAGTTAGGTTCCTGAGTAAGATTTGTTAACATCTCTATGACTATTTTGTTTTTAGTTAAAAAAAACCAAACAATCCTTTTATAGCTGGAATTTGTCAGTCAATCTTTTATTCCTGTGTGTTAAACCCTGTGATCCAACAATGGAGGCCCCTAAATAAGGCCACAATTCAGCAAATAACTTAAACGTGTTTAAATTTTAAGCAGGCGAGTAATCCCATCACTATTCAGTAAAGCATTTAAGCGCACTTGCTTAACTTTAAGCATGTGCTAAAGTACCATTGAGGGGTAAATCATGGCTTTGTCACAACCTTTATAAATACAGTTTATAATAAAGTGTAAACACTTTTCTTTGGGTATCAAGGATTTAAAAAAAACAAAAACAAGTCTATCACTCAATGAAGAAATATTTTGTTTCTGGCTATCATACTTCTTCCCTAAATATATATTGCAGAGCGGGAACAAAAGAGGGCTGGGGTGGTGGCTACCATGAAAATATAGATGATTTCCCACCCTGTTTTTTCATTGAAATTTAATAATTAAAAAAGTCTACTAACTCTAATAATTTGTATGCTCCTTTTTCTACTGTAGATGAATGAAAAATCTAACTCTGCTGTACTGTACATAGACACATATATAAGACCTTTTCATGACAAAAAATGAGACACTGTATATTTATGTTTTACATGGGGCATGTGTTGTTGTGTAATAGAACCTTTGCCTTACAGAAGCCTATAAACTCCTGGATATTATACTTGGAAATTATCTCTCTATATATATATTTATTTTCATGGATCACTTCAGAGGTAAAAATTATGACCTCCTGACCATGCAATCACTTCCTGCCTCCATTAGCTGGAGCACTAATCACAAGCCATTTGTTTGTGATTAAAGCTCTTAATAAGCTTAGTTAGAGATTCCAATTGAGCCAGTTCTTAAGGACTGAAATATACTGTTTGTATCCAGTTCAGAGTCTAATGAGGTCACAGTTCAATTCCTACTGGACAACAGATCTCATTAAAAAAACAGTATTCATAATTCAATTTAATTGGCTAATATGGTTCATGCTGTTGATGCTGTTAGCTCATAACCTACCACTATCATCCAGCTGTTAAATGTAATTTTGACAGTACGGCTCATTTTGTCTTTTGTACATTTTCATACCACAATGCTTATTCACATAAAAATATTGGTTAGAAGCAATGCTTATCTGTCTTCTATAATTTAGAGTGGTTTTTTTTTTATTTATTTAGAGAAAACAGACAAGGAACATGGGAACACTTTTGACTAAGTAAGAATTAAACCTTTTCCTACTGACTTAGGATGCTCTCCTATAAAATGACAATTGCCGGCTTTGAACAATGAATCAACATGAGACAAACTTTAATTGTTGATGTGTAACCATATGGAGTTGCCTGTATCAAATGTGATACTGGAAGTATAACGAGGTAGAAGAACATTTAACTTACAGATTGGAATAGGAAGTGAGAAGTGGTCACCATATGTAAAAAGATAGCATGACTTACTCCTGAGAAAACCCATTGATATATATATATGAGTTTTCATGGTTGATTGTAAATCAGTGCAGAATTTGACCCATACTGCTTCGTGAGTGGTGACACCCAGAAGATGCATGTTGGGGGAAGTCTGAAGAAGCATCCAGAAACCTGGAAGCTTATCAGAAGTCTCTCTCATTTTATTCCGAACCGTAGTGACTCGCACGAGAAATCTCATTAGATCAGACTTTCATATGAGATTTGCAGTGCTTTCAGAATTCAGTCAGGTAGGAAATACCAAAAGAGCTTCTCTTTTGGCATTATAGCATTTCCACTTCTGGATGCAAAGATGTGAAATGTTTGTAAAGTTATCCTGAAAATTGTAAACATCAAGAGACAGATCCTCAACAGGTGTTAATTGGAATAGGTCCTTTGAAGTACATGAATTTATGTTGATTTACGCCAGCTGGCCAGAGACAGTGCTTGGCATAAGCAGACTAAGCAAATGCTTAGGGTCCCAAGCAGCTCAAGGGGGTGGGAGGATGGAGGGGAAGGTGGCTGTTAATTATTAGTATGTGTTGGGGGGGGGCTCAAAAATATTCCTGCTTTGGGCCCCCAATGGGCCCAAAGCAATCCTTTGGAGCTGAGGATCTGGTCCCAAGTTTTTGGGTTCATTTTAAGTTTCCCCAAAACTTCAGGGTGGTTTAGGTTCTATTGAAATCAATTCATCTGTCCCTGTTACTGATCATTTAAATTATTTGGGTGAGATTCTTCAGCTGGCAAGGGTCAGGGAAAGGAGTGATTTTAAAATAAAATTTAAAAAATAGTCACGATTTTCACTGAGAATGGACAACAGCAATTGGATTTTGGGGGAAGGCATACACAGAAGGTACAACTGATATTTCAGCAAATATTTTACAGAGTCGTGAGATAATTTTATAGGTGAATGCTTGCAGCTGGTGTTCTTCATTCAGTTTCATTTGCTATAATTCACATGGAAAGTTGACGAGTATTTCAGAAGCACTGTGGTATGGTGGCTGGCACTCAGAAGTCAATATCAAAAGACAACGGTTCTGATCCCAGCTCTGCCACTGAATCTTCATGCAATCTACAACTGCTCACTATGGCCTGATTCTGATTCCCCTACTCATGTTGAATAGTACCTTATTCTTCCAGTCATCCCATTGATTTCTGGCCTTGGACCTTCTGTATCTCAGTTTTCCTATCTGTAATATGGAGATAATACATACCTATCTTTGTAAAGTGGTCTGAGATTATCGGAGGTCAATAGCAATATGTGGAGTACTATGTACCACCACGTACAAGTTCAATCAGACCATATATATGTATGCGTAGTGTAAGAAAAAAAAACAGAAAGTAATTATGGTATTTTTTGTTCTCAAGTCTTCACTTCTTACATTTCAAGGAACATAACCTGTGAAGATGAGTTTATTTCTGATTAGTCTTACAGTATGCTATCTAGTTGAACTTCCAGCAATGCATTCATTCCCTCCATCCTCCTTTCTTTGGTTTTTCTGGGTATGTGATAGGGAGGAAAGGAAGCATGCTTATAATGGGAAATCCAATGCACTCAAGCAAAAAGCTTCTCTTCCTCATGCAACATGGGGTAGGATGGAAACTGACATAGCTTTCATTTTCTCCACAATAAATGGCACCAAAAGTGCTTCAAATAGTCTTTCAGAAGTTTTACCCAACTCCCTTCTTCTATACTAGATTTTTCAAGTGGCCCTAAGGCCCAGATCCTCAGAGTATTTAAGTTTCAAATTCTCACTGAAATCACCTGAAGCTAGGATCCTAAACACCTTTGTGGGCCTGGGCCTAAGTGACTTAGCACAGGTCCCACTGAAGTAAAAGTGACTTCTATTGATGTCAAAGGGACTTAAGCACTTAACCTGCTAATACACTTCTGTAAATGCCATTTGGTACCTATATGCATCTTTTAGGTGCCTAAATACCTTCATAAATCTGGTCCATGGATACTTTTGAAAATCCTATTCTTAAATATTTACATAATAATTTTGAACAGTTTGGCCAATGGTACTTAAGCATGTACCTAAGTATTTTCCAGAATAGACAAGGTTACCCAAATCGGAACGTAAAAGAACTGAAACTAGAAATCAAGTTGCTACCAGCCAAACCATGCTTCACTCTTTCTGCCTTCTTTAAGAAAAACAAAAAGAAAAACAAAACAAACAAACAAACAAACAAAAGACTCATTGTTAAAAATGGGGATGTCGTGTATATATTTTTCATTTCTGTAGGGTGACCAGATTTCCCATTTTTAAAGGGACAGTCCCGTATTTAAGATCTCCTGCAGGTGTCCTGACTTTTTCTTAAAAACAGGCAAATTGTCTTGTATTTTCTGTCTCCTCCCTCCCACATTGGTACTGGCAAGTCCTGCTGCTGGCCGGATCCCTGCTTGCCAGCTGTCTGCCCACCAGCAGTGAGTGGGGGTCCAGTGGGCAACGATGCGAGTGGGTATGCTAGGCTGGTGGCAGGGCGAAGATGCAGCACATGGGGCTGGCCGCTCCCCCTGCTGGTCTGTCAGCGCAACCCCAGCTGCATGGCGGCTCTTGGCCAGCAGGGCTCCATCCCCCATTTCCCTGGCACTGGCTGCACGCTGCAGAGGCTGGTATGTGCAGGCAGGCACCAGACAGCAGCCAGTTACGTGTTGCCTCTGCTGCCCACCCATCAGCCCTTTATATGCTCCCCTCTCGCTGCCCCTGCTTTGCCCCTTTGCTCCCCGCAACCCCACTGTTCCTCCATATCCCTCCCAGCTGGGCGCGTCCCACTCCCAGCGCTATGTGGAGAACCAGCCCCTGGTCATCTCAGCTCACCAACAGCCTGGCTGGCAGGCTCCTTCCTTCCCCCACTGCCTTTGGCTGAGCCAGCACCCTGGGAAAGTCCAAGACCCTTTGGTCTGGGGTGCTGGCCAGGAGGAGCCAAGCTATGCATGTGCCAAAGCCCCACACAGCACTGGCACAGGGAAGTCTCTCCACCCCTCAGCTAAGTTCTGGAGTGGCGGGGGAGAAGCAATTTCCAGCTGGTTCACACCCCAACCCTGCAGGCTCCACAGCAGCCCTCCAGGCAGGGGTTTAGCACCCTCCCCCCCACCAGTGGTCCTGCCCCCAGGGAGCGTGCGGCTACTCCATTCCCCACCCTCCTCTGCTGAGCCACCTCTCTGACTGGGTTTGCTGAAGTTCCTGTGTCATAAAAATAAAGGGAAGGGTGACCACCTTTCTGTATACAGTGCTATAAAATCCCTCCTGGCCAGAGGCAACATCCAGTTACCTGTGAAGGGTTAAGAAGCTCAGCTAACCTGGCTGGCACCTGACGCAAAGGACCAATAAAGGGACAAGATACTTTCAAATCTTGGGGGGGGGGGCGGGATTTTGTTTGTGCTCTTTGTTTAAGTGGTTGTTCTCTCTTGGGACTGAGAGAGGCCAGACAAAAATCCATCTTCTCCAACCCGTCCTAATCCAAGTCTCCAATATTGCAACCAGTATAGGTAAGCCAGGCAAGGCGGATTAGTTCATCTTTTGTTTTATGTGAATTTTCCCTGTGTTAAGAGGAAGGTTTATTCCTGTTTTCTGTAACTTTCAGGTTTTGCCCAGAGGGGGATCCTCTGTGTTTTGAATCTGAATACCCTGTAAAGTATTTTCTACCCTGATTTTACAGAGATGATTTTTACCTTTCTTTTTTTTTTTTAATAAAATCCCTCTTTTAAGAGCCTGACTGATTTTTCCATTGTTCCAAGATCCAGGGGTTTGGGTCTTTGATGATTTTGGAACCAATTGGTTAGGATATTATTCTCAAGCCTCCCCAGAAAAGGGGGTGTGTAGGGCTTGGGGGGATATTTTTGGGGAAGACGTCTCCAAGTGGTCTCTTTCCCTGTTCTTTGTTTAAAACGCTTGGTGGTGGCAGCATACTGTTCAAGGACAAGGCAAAGTTTGTACCTTGGGGAAGTGTTTAGCCTAAGCTGGTAAGAATAAGCTTAGGGAGTCTTTCATGAGGGTCCCCATATCTGTACCCTAGAGTTCAGAGTGGAGAAGAAACCCTAACACCCTGCAATCAGGGTTCCTGGGCCCTGGTGCACAATTCATCCTTAGGGCTTAAGCCCTGTAGCTGTAGCCCGGGGACAGAAGGCAGGTGGGTTATGTCAGTGGCCAGCAGCAGCCTGGAGGTGTTAGCTGCCTTTCGACACTGTGCGGGCAGGAAGGAATAAGCTGCTTTCAGCCACATGATGGAGGGAAGAAGGGATGAGCTCTGCAAAGACACAGGCCAGGTCATTCCTTCTCCCCAGCGTCTGGAAGCAGCTCCTTTCCCTTCCCTCCCCCACACGGCCAAAATGCTGGCCACATTCTGGTGTGAACCCTGACAGAAATCTGGGGAGGAGGGGCATGTGACCCTGCGTGACCCCTTCCCCCCACACCCCCCCCACACACAGATATTGCCTCTGGAAGATGCAGCGCCAGGTACCAGGAGAGGCAGGTCCATCCCTGGGGACCCAGCCAGCCATGAAGGGCGGAGAGCGCTGGACAGGGAGGGTCTGGTCAGTTGGTCACCCACCCATGTGAGAAAGGTGTACAGGAATGTGTGTATGTCACCTCTCCCAGTGGGGTGGGGAGGGGGGCTAGGGGTGTATGTCACCCCTCCCTGTGTGAACCGTGAAGCCTTAAAGATAAGAAGGTAAATAAAAAGAATCCAACTACACAGTATTTCTTTTTAATGGGGGCTCAGTCAAACTGATGTTAATTTGAATGTTTGTATGCATAGTTCTGATTGATTGTCATTGAAATTGCTTGAATACAAGGAATTTTACCAGGAGTTCCATATTCAGCATAGGGAAATATGGTCACCCAACCTTTCTGCTAATGTCAGGAGGTTTTTCAATTAAAGCTGGTAGTTTAAAATGGATAATGAGATAATGAAAAGTTGAAGAACAAAATAATCTCTATCTTTAAAATAACAAAGCTTTAGTTAAATTATTATGTGCAGTTACAAAATTAGGGTTACTAATCTGGTACCTACATTTTTATGTCAAAATAATAAGTCACATAAATGTTATTGCTTTTAATAGTCACTCCATTTATGCATTCTTAACGTATCCTTCATTAGCATAATTGAATAGCAGTACTGTAGTGCAATTAGATCAATTAGTCATGAAAATGAAGTGTTGTAATGGGGAACTATTTTATTTTTCTTCTCACCCCAGATATGTTGGGTAAATTATTAATTTCTTTGTTTATTCTTCTCCTCTTTACTTTATAATTGCTACTGACATACAACAATACTTAGCACTAAAATTGCATATTCAATATTACTAATTCATGCAATGTCACTATGGTGTAGGTAAATGTTACTAGCCCCACTTCACTGAAGAGGAAACAGAAGCAGAAAGATTCTATTTGTTGGGGGGGGAATCATACATTTATAAAAATATAGTCTACTGTCCTACTTTAGCAACCAGAAAGAATATAGACAGTTAATCGAATACAGTTGGTTAACTACTATATATTTTAAAAGTAGCATTTAGTAAAGCATACCCAATAGCAGAGCCATCACTCATACCAGTAGTGCTGTGTATCATTGAAGAAGTTGGCTACTTCCAAATAAGTCAATCTATGCCATTCCAGTGGTAATATGAAACTGAATGAGTCTCTACATTTTATGTAAATTCTTGGGTATACATCATTTCCAGACAGTGCCAACCATAGCAATTTGCAGATACTAAGTACTTAACACACAAGTCTAGCATCTATTTAAGAGCATTTCTTAAATATTTATACACAGTCTACGATGGATTGTGTGAGTAAACACTAGTGGCGCTGATTCAGAAAAGCCTCATATATAACATGTCAAATGATATAACAAATTATATATAACATTTCAAATACTTGTGATGACAGCATGGGAATATAATAAAGTGGCATCAATAGCTATTACAATGGAGGTTGGTTGAGTTGTTGATCTGCTGTTCAGATCTGCAGGTGAATTTCTGGCAAAGGCTGTAGACAGATATTTCATACTGTAAAAGTCTGTTGCCCTAGGTGAGAAGTGGAGGGAAAGCAGATACATGTGTTTTCCATGCTGAGAAAGATAGACATACAGGGAAGGAGGGGTGACTTGGCAATTACTCTTCCAAAATATAAGAGAAAAATTAACTACCAGGAAGTACAATAGTAGGAAGTTTTTGGTGTCAACAACTGCCTCTTTATTGGATGAATGGATGCTTTCTAAAATTTTACCCTAAATCCTCTAGGCTCCTAAATCCCATTTTTAAAAGTATCTACATTACTTAAGAGCTGAAGTCCTACTGACTCACAGAAAATCAGTGAGACAGATTCCTAAGTGTCTTAGATACTTTTGAAAATTTTACCCATAGTGCCTGACACAAACAGGCCTCTAGGTGTGACTAAAATGCAAATATTAAAGAGTTGAAATGTGTTGAATTGATATTTTTTATTACTTACAAAGATGTTCTAAAGTAGACTGCAAAGGCACGTATGAACTTGAGTTACAAATTCTAAATTGTTTTTTATTTCCACTTTCTATCATAATGTTAAAGGAAAACAATATCCTTCAAATTATTTCTATTCTGTGGTTTCTCCTTGTACAATCTATTGTTTAGACAAGCTGGGTAGTAATTCTGAAGATGGTTCTGATGAAAGTGAGCTTATGCAAGCTAGAGATATTAATGACACCCAACACCACTGACCCAAACACTTCCAGTACCACGAAGAACAAAAGACTCCCCATATAGTATGACTAAAAGGTAAGTGATTGTTTAGAATATCATCATTTGGTTGATTTTGTTTCTGCTTTAAGTTCCAGCAGACAGTGCTGAAAAGGTTCAGATTGTTTTTCTCCAGCTTGGGTTCTTTTCTTGAAGCTTACCATCTGGATTCGTGCACAAATTGAACAGTAATGAAAATTCAGAGAGCTCTATCTTTGAAATGTACACAAATTAAAATGTACACAAATTAATTTTAGAATTTTTGTCTTCAGCTATTTTGCCACTAAAATGTGGCATTATATATACACACACACACCCCTTCTTAAAAATATATAATGAGTTCATTTCAGTTTACCAGATCCTTCTCTGTTTGTTCTTAAGTTGCATGCTTGAAAATACACCAGACTTTTTAATTTGTCTCTCAGATCCACCTGGTGGATCTTGAGTCTGATCTTGATCAGCAATTCTGCCCTCTACCCATAAAGCAACTCTTATAGAAGACTCGATCCAAAACCCATTGAAGTCCATGGTAAGATTATATGGATTCAGTGGTCCTGATCGTGAGCATCTGGGAGCAGTGTTTATTTTTATGTATCTCCTATTGTCAAAAGTGATTGATTGTGGTTGCCTCAATTTTGGGGGGCCCAAATTGAGGTGCTTTAAAGGGGGACTTATTTTCAGAAAGTTCTGATGGTCTTATTTTCAGATGGAAGGCAATCAGCACTTTCGGAAAATGAGCCCACCTTTCAAGTGTCTCAAATTGGACCCCCAAAAATGGAGGCACCAAGAATTAGTAGGCCCTTCTGAAAATTTAGGTCCTTAATTATAGATCTGTTGCACTCCTGAGAGATTTTGTGAGAAATCCTGTCTTCAATTTATCCAAAAGAAGACAGGAATATGTTTGTGTCTGTGTTAATACTATTTACCTTATGTCTAGTGATTTTGACAGAGATATCTGTGAGTTTGATGGTGGGGCAATGGAGATCATTCCCTAATGTAAATATGTGCCTCTGTTTTCTAAGGAAGTGACTCTGGCCTCTCTGGGGATAGTCTTCAGAGAAGGTGAGAGATAGTGGAAGATGGAAATAGATTTCCAGCATGAGGTGAATGTTGCTATGGCTTCAGGCACTTACAGCATGTAAAATATATGAAGTTACCATCTGTTCTACTGATATTATGAGGAATAGGATATGATTAGTTTTAATATCTCTTCAGCATGCAGTTTTTACACTTTTCTACACTGAGACTTCCCATTTTGTATATATATATATAAACATAATCTTGCACTTGTAGGAGGTTCATCATATCTTTTTATTCTATTCCTGGCATTCATCCAGCAACCAGCTCTTCTTTATTCCTTAAATAATGTATTTCTATGTATGAGGGAGTGGGGCACATGTCAACAGCACATCCTGACCCTTTCTTTTGTCCAAATTGTGCTTTGTGAGATCTCCTGTCTGAGGAGAGGGGTATGATTGTCAAAATTGTCAATCCTTTCTGCTTCTCTCTAGATCTGTTTCTCCTACTCTTCTCTCCAGTGAAGAATAAATGACAGCTCTGACATCCCATAAGGCTTTGCAAATACTACAGCTATATGAGAAGGAAAAAGTGCTAAACCTCAGCAGCTGATGCAAAGCTATAGGGTCAGTTTCCTCTCCTTCTTCTTGGAGGAAAGAGAAACAGTTTATGTGGCTCAAGGGGAAGAATAACATTTCCAACAGGTTCAGTCTCA
Organism: Chelonia mydas; assembly: GCF_015237465.2. NCBI lineage: Eukaryota > Metazoa > Chordata > Testudines > Cheloniidae > Chelonia > Chelonia mydas. The sequence goes on from NC_051245.2 coordinate 104,952,582, forward strand.
AAATACATGCTCATAGGTTCCTGGATGTTGCAAAATATCCATCTCTTATAGAAGAAGGCAGGAGCCAGAGATAGAGGATTCTGGAGTGAAATAGGGAGAGGTATTTCCCATGAGGAATAGTATTTCCCATGAGGAATACTTCTGCAAATAGGTAAGATAAGTGAGATCCACTAGCAGTGTCTCCTCAAAGAATCCTGGTTCTGGTGCTTGTTGCTGGAGAACATGGGAAATCAGACTTGGAGAAAAAACAAATTTTCCTCTAGGCTTTAAGAAAAGGAGTACTTGTGGCACCTTAGAGACTAACAAATTTATTTGAGCATAAGCTTTCGTGAGCTACAGCTCACTTCATCGGATGGGCTTTGATTCCCCCAGATAACTATTTGCATTCCCTGACTGAGATCCAGTATGGTCAACCAACTCCTCATCCCGTTTTTACTTGATAATGTGTACATATATTATACACCTGTGAAAATATGGATCAAATGTCACAAGGTGGGAAGAATTAGTGGTGCATTATTTTTATTCCAATATGTATCTGAAGCATGTATATTTAAGATTTTATAAAAAAAATGCCATAGCCTGATTCTGCACAATTGATGTTAGTGGGAGTTCTGCCACTGATCTCTGGGGAGTCATATGGGCCTACTCCTGTGCTCACTGAAGTCAATGGCAAAACACTTGCTGACTTAATGGTGTAGAATCAAGCCTCTGGAGCATAGAATACGTTTATTTTATATAAAGATGTCTATATCTCTTTTTGTAAAGAATAACAGTTCTGGATGTAACATGCACCTCCCTCCCCCCTTTAGCTATAATGTACTGGGTGTTAAATGCTTTAAGCATATTCCTTTTGTTTTTAAAGTTATTTGCATTGAGCTGCTATTCTTTACAAAAAAAGATTGCTGAAATTTTAAGAACCTGATTCATCAAAGCATTTAACTATGTGTTCAATTGCTTTCCAGAATGGGGGCCTAAATGTGTTAGTACCTATTTCTGGAGATATATAAATATAAAAACTCTCACAAGTCACTTAATGGTGTGGAATCAAGCCCCTGGACTGTAGAAGAGGTAGTGTGTGTATCTTATAGATATAAAAATGGTGTGTGTGTTGTACTATAGATATAAAATCAAGATCAAACAACCTCTTTTTGTAAAGAATAGCAGTTCCCTACAAATACCTTTGGAAAACAAGGAATGTGCTTAAAGTATTCAGTCAATGCCTAATTCATTATTATTACTAATGCTGTTTTACTAAATTCTGCGAACACAGTGATTAAGATTTTTTTTTTAAAGGTGAAAAATACATTACTTTAAAAAAAAAGAAATATCATTGTACCCTCTCTTTTGTGGTTTCATCAGCTAATGAGACCATGCACAGCATCTCTGTTTTGACATTTTGGAAACGCTGTCAGAAAAAAAGAATGCTATGATAGTTCCCATAACCCTGTGTATACTGAAAAGCACAGCCACAAAAGTAGGTCACCCAGTTGAGCCAAAGGATATGCTCAGGGGCTTCCTATGCAATCTAGAAATTAGAAGTGAGTGTCTGCAAAGGATAATGCTATAGATAAAGCACTTCATGCCATATATTTTATACTCTGATTTCTCCTGTATTGGAATCATTTCTTCATGCTTAAGACTTATTTTCCAAATAGCTAGGAATATCAGACAGCTTATTTTCTCATGCTAGAGAGCAGAGACATTCATGACAGTCAGACTTCACAACACAGTAAGCATAAATTTATATACTATATAAATAATCCTATAGATAGATAGATAGATAGATATAGATAGATAGATAGATAGCATATAAATAACTGAATGCCAAATATGTGGGGTTTACTCTCACCGCTTTGAAAAATGGGACAAGTTGTTTCTCAGTTACCATCCCAAGGCACACATCAATGAACAAGAGTTGTTTTGAGGCAAGCAAAAAAAAAAACAAAAAAAAAACGGTCTGTCCATGAATGGAGACAGGTTGAACTATATGAAATTTAATAATTCTACCCCTTCCCCTGTGAATTAATGGAAATTGACAGGTATCAATGTGGTTTTCTATATTTAGGGCCTGATTCTGTCACTTACCCCAGTGTAAATCAGGAGCAACTATACTAGAGTCAAGGAGAATACTGTTATAATACTTGTGTAATCAATATTCCAATTCCTCTTGCGGGCGTGGGGTGGGGGGCCAAAGGGGGAAAGACAGAGAGTCTGCCACCTCCAGCTCTCGCTTCTTAGAGAGGAAAGAGATACCATGCTACGTGCTTTCTTTGGAAAAATTCTAGGCCAAACCAAATGCCCCAATTGCTTCTTCTTCCCTGTTTGAACTCTCCATAGAGGAAAGTGTGGATGGGACAGAGGTTTGTTTTAACAGCATAGTATAGCACATCGAAATAGGATAAGATGCAACTTGTGGAACACCAAAGGACAGAAGGCATGGGATTGAAGAACAATTGCCCCATACTACTGTGAGATCTCCCTGGCAGATTAGAACAATGACACCAAAAGGAAACTCTGTTCTGGGGTTCATTATGAATGGTATTTGAAGGCAGCTGAAAGATTTAACAATATTAACATGGAGAACTGATATATTCTGGCAATGGATATAGTCCATCTGCCAAAGTCCCCAGGGCAACCTCCATGCCAAGATTGACAACTGTCAAGAAAATTTGAGGCACCGAGGTACTCAGAAGTCTTTTCCATTTCCAATATGGGGGTTATTGAGAGGGTGGTTGTAAGGGTGGGATCATAGTTGACCAAATTGCTGAAGTCAAGTGATGGGTTCTGAGTACAGCTTTCCACAAAATTTCCAAAGATGCCCAATGACTTAAAAGTCTAAGTCACATTTTAAAAAGTGATTTAGGAACATAGGAGCTTAAATCTCATTGACTTTCAATGAGATTTAGCATATTTGGAAATGGAACTTAGGTGCTTTGAAGGATTTTTCCCCCTTGTCTGAAAAAATCCTGAAATATTTTGTCAACAAAAAATGAGTTTTAACCAAACAAAAAAATGTGTTCAGGTGGATTTTTTTCATTTTTTGTTGTAAAACCAAAACACTGCTTTTCTTCTCTATCCCTTCTTCCTCACCTTTGTCTCCATTTTTCCTCCTCTATTTCCTTTTTTCTATTTTTGGCCATGGAAATGGGCAGAAAAAGGAAAGAGAAGGAAAAAGGGAAAGAAGCAGGGAAACCACAAGGAAACACGCCCCTCCGACCCCAAATTTTGGGTTTATATTTTAATTAAAAAACACAAAAGTATGCCACTTGACCAGGCTTGCATGTGGTCACACAGTGTGGGATTTTGTGGCACACCCAGATGCTTTTGCAGTGCTATCTCTTACAATGAGCAAGGATAATTTCTTCCTCTTTTCCCATTTAGGAACAAAGAAAGAAGAGCAGCAGCAGAACGGAGTACATTTTTAATGAGTGTTCTCCTGCCTTTTACTATAGTATGAAACAACAAATTCCACTGTTCATTATATACCAACAAAGGTTGTTTTCTTATTGATGAATGTCACATAGAACGAGGTGGCCTAATTTACAGCCCTTGGCCTGTGAATTGTCCATAATTTATTTAAATCCAATCCTTGGAGTTGGGAAGGGAGAAGATTTGTGAAAGAATTTGAGAGTCCGTCCATAGCATGTCCCCTCTCCATCTGCTTTAATTTGTACTAAGGGTTAATGATAAACAACAAAGGGAGACAGGGCAATCATCACAGAAGTCGTATATTTACCTCACCCTGAACCCTATGCAACAACTACATAAGAACAGTCATACTGGGTCAGACCAAAGGTCCATCCAGCCCAGTATCCTGTCTTCCAACAGTGGCCAATGCCAGGTGCCCCCAGAGGGAATGAACAGAACTACACATTATATATTTGTACATTCAGAATGGGAAGGCAATAAAAAAAAAGAGCAAGAGGCACAGAAGTAGAGATAAACCATGGAGAATCGAAAGACATTTCACTGATATATTGAGAGTTCTCAAATCTCTCTCTCCACCTCTGAAGTTCAGTCACACGTTTCTAACATCTCTTATTGGCTGTTCTACAGGAAGTTCTAACCAAACATAGCTAAATCTGAATTCAATTTGTCTTCTCAAAATCCTCCCCATGCTTTCCCCTTCTCCGTCACTTTGGAAAATGCTATTTTCATTTGAATCGCCCAAGCTCAACACCTGAGTGTCATTTTTTACTTCTCTCCCATCCTCTGATCATATCCCGACTTCCAATAAATCCTGTGACTTTTTCCAGCAGAGCAATTTTAAATCAGACCCTTTCCTGTTCATACTTATGGCTAAAGGCATGTAGCTTTAATATATTTTCATATATGTTACCCTACACACTTTTTTGCATCCCCAGCTTCTGCCTTGATCCTCTGAAGTCTATCCAAAGCCCTGCTACCAAGATCACTTTCTTTGCCCCTTCTTCACCCATCTTATCTCCTGTCTTCATCTCTCCAATGGCTTCTTGTCATCCAGTGCATCAGATTTAAACTCCTCATCCTGACCTTCAAAGTTCTACACAAATCCAATCCAGTCTATTTGATTCCCCATTTCACTTAATTAATGTGAACCTATCCTGTCACTCCCTCTATTTCCCACTCACATCTCCATGCCTTCTCTTATGCTGAACCTTTCACAACTGGAACAGCCTAGTGTAACTTCCTATCTTCTTGTAGTAATGCTTCACAAAACACTTCTTCCACAAGCCCCATTCGTTTTGCTCCCCAGCCTGATCTGCCTACTCTAATCTCTCTGTTCAGGCAATCGTACTGCCCACACCACCATGGTATCTTAGCATCTGTTGACAGCTACAAATCATTAAACAAAATATTAAAAGGATTAGACTGAAGGAGGTTGAGGAGAAAATCAAAACAAAATCTCTAATTACCTGCTTCACTGCCATGGTCCAGGTTCTTGGGCCTGTTAAACAGCTTAGTGGCAGTGCAAAGCAGGCTTAAACTAGATTTAAAGAACCAGCTGAGGACTCTCCCCTCCAACCCCCAACATTTGGGAATCCTCTAGTAGCCCATGATCTCTATGACAACTCATTTTCTGTAAACCCAGCATATGGGGGCGGCTTCACGATCTCTGTAAGTGCAATTAACTTTTTAAGTGTGTGCACTATATTAATTCTGAGGCTGTGATACTCTTTTGTTTCCGACTTCCTGGAAGTGGTTAGGAAACTGGGCTCCTTATAGAAACTCAGTTGCCACCTTAAGTAAAGAGTGGCTACTGGTTCATAATTATGTGCAGTATGTTGTACCAAATTACTTGAACATTCTTTAAAAAGTAAAGAAAGCTAAGTATGAATGTGTTAGAATTTCATCCACTGTACACCAGGTAGGAAACAATTTGTCTATATTTTGTTCTGCCATCAGTAATGCAAGCAGGTGGGCTACTCACCTTTATCTCAAAAAAGAAATTACCTTCAAGAGTCTGTAATTTACCCTCAGTGGAGTATTTCACTTTCAATATCAGCGTCTACAGTTGGCATCGAGCTATTTCCCATCAAAATTCAGATTTTGGATCCTCATACCTCACATGGATTTCTGGTACTTGAACATAATTCAGTATTTGTTCTGGATACTCTTGGGAATTATGCTACTGAAATCCCCAAATTGTTGAAGACTGATCTCTTGTCCAGTTCTGTGTTGTTGCAGAACAATAACTTAAGTTGTTTGCAGTTTTAAAGGGCATATTACTTTTCCTTTTGTAGTAGAAAGACTATGCTTTCAAATACGGCCCGGAAGATAGCTGGTGGGGTTGAGAGTTGGTGGTGAAATTCTGGACATTAATGTTTCAAATTTAAAGGGAATGTGTAACTTACTACTATCCTACTGATGATCAACTTTAGTGGCCTTGAGGAAGCTATTCATTTTCATGCTCCGTCTTTACAGAAATGTGTCAAAAAGAGAAAACTGACAACAATACATGGAAACAGAGTATAACAAGACAGAAACTGCATGGTAAGTGTAAAAATAAAATAAAGTACCCAGTAAATGAGGCATCAAAAAAAAAAAAAAGGTGATTCCAAAAACGCTCCCAGAAAGCCTACCAAAACTTCACAGGTGTCAAGTTTCTGCTTTAAGAATACATTTCATTATTTCATGAGCACAGGGGTCTGTACTGGACTGAATTAGCAATGTTTTTTTTTCCAAAACAAGACAATTGTTTGAGTAGCTGTGTAGACAAGAGGCAGACCCAAACAACAGAAAAATTGGTCTGCATGAGAGCTCTCTTCTACAGCCTTTGACTCCCTCCCCCCAATCCTAGGGGAAGCTGCAGTTTTATTTGGCTCCCCCGGCAAGTGAGAACAGCAGCACCTGCAGGCATGTCCCCGCTTCTATTGCTGTGGAGACTAGACTAGGTATTGTAGAGGTGGCTGCATGCCCGCTGGGGATTCCCATTCCATAGGAAAATCCCCAACTGACTTAGGTCACCACTGAAGTAGCAGAAAGAAGGAGGAGCATAGTTCAGGCATGAACTCTGGCTGCTTATATGAACCACTGAGGATATTAATTGGTCCCCACATGAGTCCACATAACCCTTTCTCCCAACGGACTATAGCTTCCTCACCAGTTGCTGTGCTGTCTTTTAGGAGGGGATGCTCTTTCTCCCTTCACACCAGATTATCAGTGCTGATATTAAGGAAGAAAGGAATTTCATAGCCCCATAAAGCACTCAGGAGTGTAACCTCCCAAGAGCATTTTTTTTTCATTTTTAAGGGCACCTCAGCCAAGCCCCCACCTTGGGGTTACACAAAGAACATGTGAACAGGTTACCAAGGTGCCCCCCAGCAAATGAGACTTGAGTGGAATGAACTGGACATGTGGCAAGATGCTGACACCTGTGTAGGCATCAGGAAATAAGGCTGCTGCACTAAAGAAACTATGATGTTGCAGTGGAATAACAGTGTCTCACTGAGCACCCGCTTTTCTTCTCCTGCTCTCTGCCCCCACTCTCTTTTTCTCCCCTGTTTGTCTCCCCAGAGCATTGTATCTTTTCCCCTTGATCCTGTCCTGATTCCCTTCCAGTCCTTTATTCTTTCCGGACATCCACTCACCTCCTGGCCTTTTCTCACTAAGCACCACACCACATCATCTGCCTTACGCAAGAAAAGATCGCTGAACTCTAGAGACTTTGGTTACAAAATAGAAACTAACCAAAAGTAAATACATGCAGGCACATATAGCACTTTGAAAGCAACCTCGTGTATCTTTATTTAGAGCTCGTCAATTTTTTTTTAATTAAAAAATTGGCCTTTTTTCAAAAGTGAATAATTTCATCAACTTCTGACTTTTTCAATTTTTTATATTTTTGCAACATTTTCAATCAACATTTATATTGAATCCATTATCAAAATGTTTCATTCAATGAAAACCTGCTCACTGAAGAATTCCTGTTGATTGTGGTAGTTAGATAAGATGCTGTAACTCATCTGTAAAATGATGATAATACTGGTTATTGAAGGATATATTCATTAACATATATAATGTACTCGCAGAATAAGACAGTAGGTTCCATATAATACTGCTTGGCTCTTATACAGCACGTTTCATCGATAGATGTCAAAGTACTTTACAAAGGATGTTAGTATTAATATCCATTGTATAGGTGAGGACACCGATGGTGGTGAAGTGACTTGCCCAAGGTAACCCAGCAAGCCAGTGACAGAGCTGGGAATAGTACATAGACCTCCTGAGTCCCTGTCCAGTTTTCTATATAAGAACTTAGTTTCAATGAAGTAACAAATTTTAAAGCTCCTTCTGTCAGTCATTTGTTGTTTCCTTCTATCTAGGTTTTTCTATCACATCCATCACTGTAGTATCTAATTGCTTCACATAGATCATTCTTTTTCTAAAAAGCAACCAAGTACCAGGAAAAGTATGAAAGTTACACAGCCTTCTTCCTCCCTTCCCCCAACTGAAAACCCTTGTGATTTGTTTAAATTATGCCAAAAATAATGAGAGGTTAATAATAGGGGTGAATTCTTAATTGCAAACCCTTCTTGCCTTTTGGCACAGGCAATATTCAGTGTTTTATTTTAATTTGCTACATCAAATTAAATTCTTCATCCTGGAATGCTCTTTATGTGTTTGCTTCACGACAACAGCTTCTTCTGTCCATTTAGATATGTGGGTTATGTTAGGAGAAGTGACTGTAGAGGGCATTCTCCACTCATTCAGCAACTATTCAGGTGTCTGTCAAAATGAAGACACTGCATCTACCAAACCAGTGTGAGAGTAAAACAATCCATGCACTGAATTCTCCTCTTCCTTACCTGGATGTAAATCAAGAATAACTCTTGACGTCAATGGAATTATGTTGCTGTGAAAACAAGTGGGAATGAGAAAGAATGCGGCCCCAATTCTCCTAAGTAGTCACTTTCGTTTTTCACAAAAAGGATTAATTGGGATTTTTTTTTAAACTAGAACTCTTTCATGGTTTAAATGACACACCCCGTGTGACTTACATGTTATTTTCAAAGAGATGTTTTTAAAATGTCTACCCAAGATAGAAATTATGCTCCAGTCCTTATGTTTTTGCACCTTGCCTGGCACATTGGGGCCCTGATCTTGATTGGAGCCTCCTAGGTGCTACTGTAATACAAATATAATAGGAGAAAATAGGCTTGCAAGATGGATTACAAAGCTGAACTACGTCTCTTCTTTCAGATGTCAAATTAAAGTGGTTTCCTATGTGTTGGGGCAGCCAATCAGGGATAGAGGAAAATACCTTATAACCTAACCACCATAAAAGCATTTGCCAATGAAAAAGACTAAAAAGACACTGTGAATAGCAGAGCCTGGTAAATAGTTTTAAAAGTTTGCAGACATTTTCAGTGTTCACTTTGAAGTTCATTTTGAGAATCTAGAGCTACCCAGGGCCAATTCTCAGTACTTTGTATTCCAAGTCAATCAGTTTCAACAGCTCTTGTAGTGGGAATTTGGCTACTGGAACATCTCCACTTTTTTTTTTTTTGCGGGGGGGGAGGGTAAATTTCCTGCGGGGAAAACGATGTTTTATGCCATTGTTATTTTACAGATTGGGTTACCGTATTATATGCAGGGAAGGGTTTAGAAAGCATTACATTTGACAATGTATTGCCTTGGAGCAGGTGGATTTGATTAATTGTCTCAGCCTTACTGATGAAAGCAAATGCCTATAGGGAATCCAGTCATTTAAACAAAAAGAGTGGCATATGCAGGATTTTGTTGGTATGCTGGAAGATGCCCCGAACACCAACTCCATGAGTGAAGGGATTTTACTTAGAATTTTGATCCATGACAGAGATTTGATGGTAAACAATTAGTACCAAGAATTGAAAAATGAATTTACTCTTGGCATGCACCAGTGAAGGCCATAAAGCATCTAGACAGATAGACTCTTGGAATGCTTAAGCTACAGAGATGGGGTGGGGTGAGGGGAGACAGCCTGGAGCTGAAGAATGGACTGGGGAGGAAGTACAAAAGAGAGTAGGATACTGACTGCCTAGAATGTCTATGCTTGTGAACACACACTTGTACGTACATCAATGATTAATCATTAAATACTTTGAGGTACAGAACGCACAAAATGAAGTTTTTCTAGGGAAACATATCATTTTTACAAATCACTAAAAAAAAAGTAACCAGAAATGGTCGGAATAACAAAAATGTGACAAGAAAAGGAGTACTTGTGGCACCTTAGAGACTAACAAATTTATTTGAGCATAAGCTTTTGTGAGCTACAGCTCACTTCATCGGATGCATTCAGTGGAAAACACAGTGGGGAGATTTATATACATAGAGAACATGAAACAATGGGCGTTACCATACACACCGTAACGAGAGTGATCAGGTAAGGTGAGCTATTACCAGCAGGATTATCACTAAAAAAGGTTCCCCCCCCCCCCCGGCTCTCCTGTTGGTAATAGCTCACCTTACCTGAGCTTATGCTCAAATAAATTTGTTAGTCTCTAAGGTGCCACTTAATGAACTGGAAATTAGCAAATCCATTTTATCTTTCTGGTAAGAAATTAACACTGACTGGTCCCTTAAAGCCTAATCGTATACAGCATTTAGCTCCTTTTGAGCAATGTTCAGTGTCCTCAATACCCACGGACTTCAGAGGAAGCTTAGAGAGTCTACAATCTCTCAGGAGGTGCTCAGAACTTTCTAGGATTTGGACCTTTGTCAGCTGTTTTATTATTGGAGGCATACAATGGCACTAATACTGATAGTCTCACAAATTCTGTTTAACTGAATGTATCTTCAAGAAACACTGGTTGTTAGCTGTGGCATATTACCAGTAAAAGTGTTTTTACTGCCTGATCTTACCTGATTAGAATAATTTCTTAGGTGCAGAACTAGTGCCATACAAAGTATGCCCACAGAAGCAAACCAAAATATTAGCTGACAATATGATTTAGGTTACATGTATCTTCCAGTTAGGAAAGTCAGGGATATTAAGTACTACTTTGATCCAGGTAATTCATTCTTAAGCAAATATATTCTCATCACTGTTTAACTCTACAGCCATACATCACCTAAAGCGATATAATAATTCCTACTGCATCAACTAGCTTATACACTACCTCCAAATAAATATTCACATTCAAAGTTTATATTATTCTTCATAAACTGATTAAAGAGCTAATGAAAGCTTTGGCAAAGTTCCAGTTTGAAATACTATGATTATGCTGTCAACTGCTTCCTCTATTTCTCTTCCCTGGGTCTTTAATATGAAACCATGATTCAGGCTATCCTACTGCCCCTCTCTTCTACCTTCAAGGAGAGGGAAACAGCAGGGGGACAAAGCTTGCTGTGGATGAAAGGAAGCTCACAGGGGACTCCAAGCCTGAACAATTCTTCTCCTATCAGCTGCCAGTGCTGCTCTACTTTCTGGCGGGAAGTCTTGGAGCGCCATAAACTCCCCAGCAAGACATGAGCTCCTCTGCCTGCTTCCACTTCAGATTCTCTGAGTCTTTTGATTCCCCAAGTCCTGTCACTGATAAGCCAGTGAGGAAGTGGCAAGGGTAGATGGTACTGGAGGAGCTGAGCCCAAGAGAGACAAGTATGACTAATAGTTGGCTATGTACTATGGGCCTGATTCTTATTTAAACTAAGGCCACTCTACACTGCTATGGCAGTGTGAACCTTAAAATGGTTTTAAATCTTTGTTCCCCTCACACTCACCCTGAAAATGTGCACACACCAGTAGCAAGTGCATTGAACATAACTCCTTGATGAGGTCGTTTACTGAAGGTAGCCTGACCAGGAAGCAAATTAAAAAAGAAGCTATTTCAAACAGCTGTTTTTGATAGAACTCTAATTCAAAGACTCCTGCTGATGTGAGCCAGGCTTTTGGCATTGTTTCTAGCTTCATTAGGGTACAAAAGGAGCATTATCAAAAAGAAAATTCTTGTGGAGACCCCCTTCCCATAACATTGAACAAAGTCATTTCACAAGCTATATCGTCTTTATTAAATTCAATTGATACTTGCCAACTTTTGTCTGATCTATTATATCTTATGCGGGAAAACTATTGCATCAATATTGTAAATATTTACTGAAGCTTAATAATCACCATGAATGTAGAAGTGAAATAATCGCAGCACGTTTTAGACACTAGAGCATTTTAGAATAGGATTGAGTGTGGTCAAGTGGACCAAGGCTTTGGACAGACTCAGGAGACCTGGTTCAAACCCCACCTATCATGCTTACCATCAGATCCCTTCATCTCTTTTTGCTTCAACTGTAAAATGGGAATAGGGATAGCTTCCTTCCTTTCTAAAGATATTTTGAGAGCTACTGATGAAAAAGTTCTTTAAAAGGTATAAATATTATTAATATAGTATCTCAAATCTAGCTGCATTAGATAATTTGGAGATGGAATTGTAAAAATACCCATTTTGAATTTGTTTTCCATCAGTATTCTAGCAAACATGAATACTGTATGGAATTAGTACATTTGAAATAAATATTCAATAATATTCAAGGCAAACAAATTTTGAATTTACAAAGGCAAGTATTTGCTCCAGAAAACTTAGAATTACACTCATTAATTTGGGGTAACAGAAACAATACCATGTGATTTATACAGCCAATCAAAAGTAACAAATAGGACTGATTTTTTGTATATTAAATACATCCAATGAACTCCTCACAATCTATAGTTCAGGAATTACTCACAGCAATTATTCTTTCCCACAAGCTACTCATGGACATTTTATGAACTGAAAAATAATGTAATTGGTTGATAATTCACCATCAATTATTTGCTTAGCTCTAGTTTTTCAGGTGACTATATTTCTTTGCATACTGAGAGCAATGCTGTCAGTCAAATATAAGAGAGAGATGTCATTCTGCAATCTTCCCACTGGAGGGAAAAAACTCTACCCCTTTCATTTCAAAAAGACATCTTAGAACTGTGTTATTTTCTGGAAAATGTTATTGCACACTAGGATCAAAATTCAGTAAAATACATTTGAAATGTAGGCTCCTTAAAACTATATGTCATATACAAACATGCTGCATTAAGCTGAAGACGACTAAATGTTTCTACCTTTAGTAACAGCAAAACATCTTCTGCGCAAATCATAGAATCATAGAACTGGAAGGGACCTCGAGAGGTCATCTAGACAAGACCCCTGCACTCAAGGAAGGGCTAAGTATTATCTAGACCATCCCTAACAGGTGTTTGTCCACGCTTGTCTTGAAAATCTCCAATGATGGAGATTCTACAACCTCCCTAGGCAATTTATTCCAGTGCTTAACCACTCCGACAATTAGGAAGTTTTTCCTAATGTCCAACCTAAACCGCCCTTGCTGTAATTTAAGCCCATTACTTCTTGTCCTTTCCTCAGAGGTTAAGAAGAATAATTTGTCTCCCTCCTCCTTGTAATAACCTTTTATGTACTTGAAAACTGTTATCATGTCCCCTCTCACTCTTCTCTTCTCCAGACTAAACAAACCCAATTTTTCAATCTTCCCTCATTGGTGATGTTTTCTAGACCTTTAATCATTTTTGTTTTTTCTCTCTGGACTTTCTCCAATTTGTCCATATCTTTCCTGAAATGTGGCGCCCAGAACTGGACACAATACTCCAGTTGAGGCCTAATCAAAGCAGAGTAGAGTGGAAGAATTACTTCTTGTGTCTTGCTTACAATACTCCTGCTAATACATCCCAGAATGATGTTTGCTTTTTTTGCAACACTGTTACACTATTGACTCATATTTAGCTTGTGATTCACTATGACCCCCAGATTCCTTTCCTCAGTACTCCTTCCTAGACAGTCATTTCCCATTTTGTATGTGTGCAACTGATTGTTCCTTCCTAAGTGAAGTACATTGCATTAGTCCTTATTGAATTTCTTCCTATTTACTTCAGACCATTTCTCCAGTTTGTCCAGATCATTTTGACTTGTAATCCTATCCTCCAAATCACTTGCAACCCCTCCCAGCTTGGTATCATCTGAAAACTTTGTAAATGTACTCTCTATGCCATTCTCTAAATCATTGATAAAGATATTGAACAGAACCGGACCCAGAACTGATCCCTGCGGGACCCCACTCATTATGCCCCTCCAGCATGAACCACTGATAACTATTCTCTGGGAATGATTTTCCAACCAGTTATGCACCCACCTTATAGTAGCTCCATCTAGGTTGTATTTCCCTAGTTTGTTTATGAGAAGGTCATGAGAGACAGTATCAAAAGCCTTACTAAAGTCAAAATATACCACATCTACCACTTCCCCCCATCTACATGGCTTGTTACCCTGTCAAAGAAAGCTATCAGGTTGGTTTGACATGACTTGTTCTTGACAAATCCATGCTGACTGTTATTTATCACCTTATTATCTTCTAGGTGTTTGCAAATTGATTGCTTAATTATTTGCTCCATTATCTTTCCACGTACAGAAGTTAAGCTGACTGGTGTGTAATTTCCCGAGTTGTCCTTATTTCCCTTTTTATAGATGGGCACTAGTCTATTCACCCTTTTCAGAGGCATCACATTTCCACTTCTATTCTCTTGAACAAACAAGCATAACATTTCATCCACAATATTTACAGGCACATCTATTTGCATAAATAAAAAAAATATTGCATGCTCAATGGCTACTTGTACATGCAGTTTGACGCTTGCATATGCAATTGTCCATTTTGCATGTGTCCATGTGGATTTTGATATATGCCCATGTGCTCACAAATATTGTGGGTGTAGTTTTAGATATTTTAAACTTGCCTTTGTAGGTCAAACACATCCCTGAAGTAACGTTACTTAAGTTGAGACAATGACTCTATACTGATATCTGATTCACTGAGAGCGAGATGGCTGCTTATCACCTGAGTCTATCCTTGATTGTCCCCGCCTGGAGCCCCCCAGTCTCCCAAAGACATTGTTCACTAAAACAGGACTGCCAGCCTCCAAAGACATTGATATAAAGCACAAGGACATTAACCTTTCCCCAAGATGACAACATAAGGTAGAGAAATTAAATTGGGAACTGTTGGGGAAAGGGGCTATTGTACAGCCTTCTGAGAAGTGGTTGTTTGTATGGGAACAAAGGGGCTGTGGGCCTGGGTTGGATTTTTTAAAGTTTCAGCTAACACTTATCATAATCAACTCAGAAATACTGGTTGTTCCTCCAGCACTAGATTTTTACTTTAGCTTGGTTCTGTGTGGACTGCCTTATTGTATTTATCATGGGCTCTCATGGAACGAAAGTCACCCTTGTGTGGAGAGCCAGCATGAGGCTTCTAAAAATGGCTCAAATATAACATAAGTGGTGCCATAAGATGACCTTGAGGCCAAATACACTTAATAGGATTAAAAAAAAAGATTAGACATATATATAGATAATTAGGACATTGTAGTTACATTAGACAGATGCCTGTATTTAGTTCTGATGTAAGCATGGATGCTCTAATTGTCCTAATATATGTCTCATCCTTGTTTTTTAAAACTGTTTAAGATATCGACCAAAATGATATTTTGCAGCAATGGGTTCCACAGGTCAAATATATACTGCAAAACAAACGGTCAGACAGTTTAAACACAATTTTAAACATAGGTTTTATATAATTTTGATTAAATACTTTAATTGATTTTTTTAAAACAGCCAATGAAAACAGGTTTTTTTAACTTAAAAACATTCCATTGCAGTGCTCGCAATTCAACCAACTGTGCTTTTGAGTGCACGCACACACACACACAAAAACCAGAAAGAGAATTAAAATAATGAAACAAATATAAAGAAGGAGAAGTCTTGAGCAGTTAATCGATAACTGAACTATGATAACTGAACTATGAGCTATAACAGTGTGGATCAATAAGTGATACTAACTGACTCTTTCATAGCGCTTTTCATCAGTATTTTTCCAAGTGCCTACTTGAATGGGATTACTCACATGAGTAGGGTAATCAGGATTTGGCTCCTGGCTTTTGTATAGCAAACAGAAAGTTTATTCAAATTCCTTTGCAGATGGACACTGGCAGCTGTACTGAAGGGCAGTAAGGACCCCAAGGAGTTAAAACATCATGTTAAGGTGAAGTATTCAGTGTGGTACCACAAGGATTGTTGTAAGGTCTGGTTTTCACTAACTTCTTTATTAGTTATCAGGAAGATGGTGCGAACACCACATTAATTACATCCATGGATGAAATCATCTAGGATGTGTTACAAACATCAAAAAGTACAAGATAAAAAAAGAACTGAGAGATATTCAAATCATGAACTCAAGGAGGCTATCTCTGGGGAAAATGCCTGGTTTGAATACTAATAAAGTGAAACGCTGTTATCCTGCGGGTGGGAAATAGGGTTCAATCCAGGAAAGTATGTTAACAGCTCCCTCCCCCACAGCAGAGGCACACAATGCAGACGCTGATTCTGTGGTAAGCTGCCTGACCCAAGAGAGAAGATGGACTGACATGATTACCCCAAACTGTTCTTCTGGGAAGAATTTAAGGGCTACCAAGGGATTGAACTCATTCAGATAAGCTTCTGTTCTTTAATCCTTTACAAATTTCAGCTCTTCAGACCCTTCTTCCTTTCATTGACCTGTGAAAATGCAGCTCACAGGGATCACAATAGCCCTACAGCTGGAATAAATTCCAGATGCAGTTGCATATGGCTCCAGGCCAGTGATATTACTGTAAGGTCAGTCTAGCTGTGCAACTTGTTTGGGTGTCTGTTGTTTTCAGAGACTCACTTCTGAATGCATCCGATGAAGTGAGCTGTAGCTCACGAAAGTTTGTGCTCAAATAAATTTGTTAGTCTCTAAGGTGCCACAAGTCCTCCTTTTCTTTTTGTGAATACAGACTAACACGGCTGCTACTCTGAAACCTGTCATAACCCTCCTGTGTGCTTTGATTCTGGCTGTGTGAAAGCACAGGCAGTTTCCCCTGAGCAGCTCTGCATTTGGCAGGGTGTCTTCTCCCAGATGGATATTATACCTCAACAAAATGCTTCTGTCCCTACCTAACCCTGGATCTGTGAGTGTCAGTTCTCCTCCCCACACAATATATATTTACTTTATTTTGAATTAGCGAGGTAGAAGATGGGATTTTCAAAAGAGCCTACTGGGAATTTGGTGCCAGTCTTCCACAGAAATTCAATGGGATTGGGTGCCTAACTTCCTTAGGTCTCCTTAAAAATCCCAGTCCGAGTCTCTTGTCTCTCTTCAGTTTACTGCTGCTTGTGGAGCTCCCTTCCCCTGACTGTCAGCATACTGGGTACCTTCATTGCCATTGTCTACCTTTCCCAAGAATGGGTGACAACATGTGATATTTAGGCTCCACAACACACAAAACCAGGCACTTATGAAGTAGACAATAACGATAGTTTAATACTCTTTCTTTTCCAATTAATAAATCTTGTTGTTGCATCTGTGGTCATTAGAATCTTGCCTCTTTTAGTTCATAGATCTGAAGAAACATACCTGCCTTTCCTATAATTTTCTAAAAATCTGTGTGGGAGGAGCTTATGGTACTTGGGAAAGCAATGTTTACATCATTGGTTTTCCAAATAGATCCTATCTTTAAGCACCCTGATTTGGTTAACACAGTTGCTATTCTGTGATCACCAGTGCTCTCTTGCTTACAATTCTGCTTACACTGGAAGAGACCCTACAGACTCAAATGTTATAGAACATAAGAATGGCCATACTAGCTCAGCCCAATGGTCCATCTATCCCAATCTTCTGACAGTGGCCAGTGCCAGATGTTTCAGAGGGAATGAATAGAAGAGGGCAATTTGGAGTGATCCATTCCATATCATCCAGCACCAGCTTCTGACAGTTGGAGGTTTAGGAACACATGGAGCATGGGGTTGTGTCGCTGACCATCTTGGCTAATACTTATTGATGGACCTATAATCCTTGAACTTACTGAATTCTTTTTTGAACCCAGTTATACTTTTGTCCTTCATAACATCACATGGCAATAAGTTGCATAGGTTGACTGTTGTGTTGTGTGAAGAAGTACTCCCTTATGTTTTTTTTTTTAACTTGCTGCCTATTAATTTCATGGGGTTACCCCAGGTTCTTGTGTTATGTGAAGGGGTAAACACTTCCCAATTCACTTTCTCCTCGTCAGTCATGATTTTATAGACATCTCTCATATCCCCTTCGTTGTCTCTTTCCTATGCTGAATAGTCCCAGTCTTTTTAATCCTCTCCTCACATAGAAGCAGTTCCATTCAGCTAATCTTTTCCAATTCTAATATATATCTTTTCTGAGATGCAATCACCAGAACTGTACTCAGTATTCAAGATGGGGGCGAACCATGGATTTATACAGTGGATTATGATATTTTCTGTCTTATTATCTATACTTTTCCTAAAGGTTCCTAATATTCTATTATCTTTTTGACTGAAGCGGCAAGTTGAGTGGTTGTGTTCAGAGAACAGCCCACGATGACTACAAGATCTCTTTCTTGAGTGGTAACAGCTGATTTAGACCCCATCATTTTGTATGTATAGCTGCAATTATTTTTTTCCAAAGTGAATTACATTGCACTTGTCAACACTGAATTGTGTTTGCCATTTTGTCACTTTAGTGTGATCCCTTTGTAATTCTTTGGTTTTAGACGTAACTATCCTGAGTGTCTTGTATCATCTGCAAATTTTGCCATCTCACTGTTTATCCCTTTTTCTATATCATTTATTAATATGGTCCCAATACAGACCCTTGGGGGACACCATTATTTACCTCTCTCCATTATGAAAACTGAAAATTTACTCCCACCCTTTGTTTTCTATGTTTTAACTAGTTACCGATTCATGAGAAGACCTTCCTTTTTACCCCATGAATCCTTACTTTGCTTTATACCCTTTGGTGAGGGACTTTGTCAAAGGCTTTCTGAAAGTCCCAGTATACTATCTCAAAACATATCCTATATGGCACCCTCAAAGAACTCCAATGAATTGGTGAGATGATTTCCCTTTACAAAAGCCATGTTGACTCTTCCCCAATACAGCATATTTATCGATGTGTTGATAAGTCTGTTCTTTACTATAGCTTCAATCCATTTGCCTGGTACTGAAGTTAGACTTAGCAGCCTGTAATTGCCAGGATTGCCTCTGGGGCCTTTTTGTTTGTTTGTTTGTTTTTTGGTTTGTTTTTTAAATCAGCATTAGATTAGCTTCCCTCCAGTCATCTAGTACAGAGGCTGGTTTAAATGATAGGCTACTCACCACAGTTCATAGTTCTGCAATTTCAAATCTGAGTTCCTTCAGAATTCTAGGATGAAAATCATTTAGTGCTAGTGACTTCTTATTGTTTATCAAGACATTCAAAAAACCTCCTCTATTGACACCTCAATCTGCGACAGTTCCTCAGATTTGTCACCTAAAAAAATGGCTCAGGTGGGAATCTCCCACACAACCTCTACAACGAAGACTGACACAAAGAATTCATTTAGTTTCTCCTAAGTGGCCTGGTCTTCTGTGAGTGTTCCCCTAGCAACTCAAGCATCCAGTGGTCCCACTGATTGTTTGGCAGGCTTCTGACTTCTGATGTACTTTAAAATAATTTGCTGTTCATTTCTTTTGCTAGTTCATCTTCAAATTCTTTTTTGGCCTGTCTGATTATATTTCTCTTTTTGCCTCTAACTGCCACTTTTACTCTGCTGTTAAGCCATAGTGGCATTTTTTGGTTCTCTTACATTTTTGGGGATAAGAATATACATTTAGTTTGGCCTCACGATGTTTTTAGCCTTATGGTGTTTTTAGATAGTCTCCATGCAGTTTGTAGGCATTTCACCTATATGACTGTTCCTTTCAATTTCTGTTTAACTAGCTTCTTCATTTTTTGTGTATTTCCCCTTTTTGAAGTTAAATGTTACTGTGGTGGGTATCTTGGCATTTTGTCCCCTACAAAGATATTTAAATTTAATTACATTACAGTCGCTATTACCAAGAGGTCCAGCTATAGTTGTCTCAAGGACCAGATCCTGTGCTCCACTTAAGACTCAGTCAAGAACTGCCTTTCCCCTTGTGGAGTCCAGGACAAGCTGCTCCCAGAAGCAGTCATTAATGGTGTCGAGAAATTTTATCCTTACATCCTTTCTTGAGTTGACATATACCCAGTGCAAAATGTTTGACCAAGAAGTGTTCAAATGGATCCCACAGCTCTGTTTTAAAATAGAGATTCAAAATAAAAGAAACTTCTACATGTTTTAAGCCAGTAAATATGCAATGAATTTGAAAGGCAACAGACATTTTAATAATTACTTACTCTATTTCGTCTGTCCTGCTAAGCTTTTTTTCCCCATCCCAGGGTCATTTGTTAATTCTGAAGCCCTTCTTCTAATCTTAATAGAGCACTTAAATATGCCTAATAAAAAAGGGTTACTGTAAGTGGAGACGTTGTGATTCAGCGACTCGGTTCCTAACCTACAGTACTATACCACGGTCCCTACCTCCTAATGCACAGGAAATCTGGTTACCATGGCTATTATTACCATAATTTTACACCTATTAATTTTGTCTGTAGAATTCATTTCCATAATCTATTATTTGAAACAAAAACATCAGCCTCATTCTTTTGCTGGCAAGATAAGATTTATTATAAAGCTAGTAAATGCCAAACACTTTTTGTTTTTAAACACTAGATCTCTCCAAACACTTTCCCTCTTATTAAAATTCAAACAGCTGTGAAATGGCCAGACAGCATGAAGATGAAAGTAAATGTGAAGTGACCTTCATCCATGCTGAACAAATAGAATATTATAAACAGACTTTCCAGTTGAAGTTACAGAAAGCAAATTAAGAAATACCTAGGGCTATAATTTACTACAAAAATGTTTCCTAAATTTCTGACAGTTTCATTTAACCGACTAATTAAATTTGCTTGTAGGCATGTTAGCAGAGTCTAATAACTGCACTGTCATTTGAGGAGAAAATGAGAATGATTTTCTGTGGGCAATATGTTTGTAATGGTCTGGTTTCTGACTAAATATTTGACTTATATCTTCAAATAGTGATGCTTTATTGGAGATAATAATGCTGAGCTTTAGTAAAATGTGATTTAAAAATGCATATAGCAATAGAGTAAAACGAACCAAACATGATCCCAGGAAATACAGGTGTCTAGTCTTGAAATGGATTTGTAGAAAGATATTTTTCCTGTATTTATATGAAAAATGTGCAAACTGTGGGCCAGAACCTCAGCTGGTGTAAATCCATGTACTTCCAGTCAGTTTAATGTAACTATGCCAATTTATACCACCTGAGCATCCTGCCCTGTGTTTTGCTATAATCAAATACTATAATCAGCTTTACATTTCCTTTATCAGTATTTGAAGTCTGCATCTTTCCATAAATGATACATTTGATCAGTGACAAAGTAGCTTCCCAGAGTTCCATCAGATCAAAGCTATCCACCAGAGAGCCTCACACATGGCTTACAAATCATATCTTGCATGTACACACATATTGAGAAGATTAGCAGAGCAAGCAATAAACCTCACAAACCTCCCTTGTTTAAATAATTTGAAAGCCCTCATCATCCCACAGTATGATACAGGACTGAGTAGAGAAAACTCCAAGCAGAGTTTTGCAAGCATGCACTCTGCAGGAGCTTCAGAGAAACAGTACTTTGAAACAGCCTACAATCTTGTATAATTATAATCCAGACAAAATCTCCAATAATGGTCAAAACATTGAATTTCTCTATTCATTTCTTTAGAAACAGTGTAGTATCTTGGTGTGTAAAAGAGAAAGCACCTGACAAAGTTTAATAATTACCTTCTTTCATTATGTGTAATTGTGTTTTTCCTTTCAGGAAAAAGACATTTAAGGGAAAAACGTTGAGAGCTGCAATTATATGATTACTTTACCACGCAGCAGTTACTGTGGCTGAAGTGGAATGCTCCATATCCAAAATAGTTCACAAGGGAGTGCAAATAAGGACACATACATCATTGCTGCACGTATAGCAAAAGGTTTACCCCTTTTTTTCTATCCACCCCCACCAAACAAGCTGTGTAACAAATACAACTAGAATAATGAAAACACGTACCCATGGGTAATCTATTCCATCACTGATGGAAAAATACCATAAAACAAATTGCTTGCTGAATATCATTCTGCTATCGATTGAACTAGTTAATTCATGAAAAATAAAACTGTGAATATTTTATTTGACAAAAAAATGTGTCTGTAGCAGCAAATGATAGGCTGCTGGTAGTGCTCTGAATTATTGTACAAGAATAGAGACTTTTTCAAAGTATGATTTCCCTGAAGAGGAATTAGTCAAATAGCTTTAATCACAGGAAAACTGGCAAATTTTATTTTGCTTGTTGGTTTCATAGATGTGTCAAAATCTGCAGTTTTCAGTGAGATAGTGTTCCAAAATATTAGCATGATCTCCCACCCTTTATCCCCAATCACATACACTGTTATACTGATATTTTAGGAGCTACAGTGTTTTTAAGTATAATACAACACGCATTAAAATTTTGTTTCTTGGTGTTTCAGGAGAAACACCATGATTCCATATCCAGCAGCCATTCGTCAATTTCAGTATTGCCTATGAGGCATTTAGCTTCTATAATCCTGTATGGGAGACAGAGCTGCTGCTACTACTGTAACTCAGCCAGGACAAAGGTATTGCACTAGATCATAAACTGTGCCAAGCTCATGTTCCATGCAGCTAAGACATGGATGAGGAGGGTGGTTCTAAAAAGACCTTTCTATTTCCCCAGTCCTGGAACCTCTGGGGTATAATTTAGAACAGGACTCTTCTAGATAACTTCCATTGGTATATGTACAACAACCCCCAAATCTCTCCAAGCTCATCATCAGAAGCAAGCACCCCACAGAACAGGACACACCAACTCAAAGCAACGTAGTAAGAGGCCCTGAAATATAAACCCTTGTATCAGAGGCCTGGTCTGAGGCCTAAAGCTTGAACCAAAGTACTTCCAGGCATTGCTAAGCAAAGCTGAGCTGTGAGCCAGTGGCAGGCCCTAATTGCAGAACTTGGCAAGAAAAGGGCTCCTGGAAAGCACATGCTAATGATATAAGTAGTAATAAGAGGAACGTGTGCAAGATGGCACCTGGACATCCCAACACGAGGACACTTCACAGAGATAACAAGGAACAGCCAGGTGCATCCCAAAGACAGGATCAAAAGGATAGCATGATGGACAGATCTGTTTGTTTGAACCAACATGATCAAAGGGGGAGACAGCACCCTAATGACTCAAGGGGCTGTACCTCAATATGTCAGTAGAGATGAGTAATCTGTCCTATAACTGTATAAAAATAGGTCCCGGAGCACATATCTTTGTCCAGGCTAGGGGGCAGTGGAGCATCCCACTGGCTGAGCTGTATCCATTGCCAAGGGGCACATATTCCTAGTATACCCTATCGAGTCTATAGGAAACTATTACTGTCTTTCGTTTGACAATAAACCTGGCCAGGTGCCTTCGTACCTTACTAGAGTCTGTGATCTTTGGGGGTTCTCTCGGGGTCTGCTGTGTCAACTATCCGCGCAGAGCTGGGGCAGCACACACACAGCTGACTGTTATCATCATCGAACAAGAGCAGAGCACCACACCGGTAGCTACCGACAACAAACAGCACCGGACTCTGGCAGAACAACAGACACACAACCTGCAGACATATCTCCACTGCTACAATGATCAACAGCCCCCGGCCAACAAGCTTTTCAAGATCCGTGGGTCCTACACATGCCTATCACAACATGTGGTATACCTTATCCAGTGTGCTAAACACCCCAATAACAACTATGTGGGTGAAACCAGACAATCACTATGCTCTCAAATGAATTCACAAAGGAAAATGATAAAAGACAAAACACTCCCTTACCAACAGTCCCTTATTACAGGGGATGTCCCTTATTTTTTCTTCTCTGCACAACAAGATCAGGAGTTTCTCAGTGCTGCAAAAAAGCAGCAAGAAATACCCCTGGTGAATGTAGGGGAGTACTGCTTACCGTTATTGATCAAAATGATGACAATAATAATAATATTGGGAGGACACGTGCGGGGGTGTTAAGAAAACAGTCCCTTTTTTGGGTGGAATACAACGTTGGCAACCCTAGCTGTGGGTGAACACTTTTCACAAGCGATCACCCTGTGTTTAACCTAGCAGTCCTAATTCTCAAAGGAAACCTACACAACACTTTCAGAAGATCATCCTGGGAGCTTAAATTCATAACTCTGCTAGACACTAAAAATCATGGCCTGAACAGAGACACTGGATTTATGGTTTATTACAACAATCTGTAACCGACTAACCCCCTCTTTTTGTCCTATGACTTCAGAGGTGTTAGTGGGCCACTTTACCTTGAATGGTCTCTTACAATATGTGCTAACTACTTATACTAAATAATCTGTTCCACCTTGCATTTTGATGTGATCCTAAGAGTACCTTTCCCAGAGCTGAAGAGCAGCTCAGTGTGGCTCAAAAGCTTCTCTTATCTCACCAACAGAAGTTGGTCCAATTAAAGATATTACCTCACCCATATCATCTCTTTATTCTAGCTAACGTCAGCTAGAAAGGTCCCATAGGACCATTCTGCTGTTTGAGGATAGGCCAGAATGCTGTACGCTCCAGCCCCACACTCTCTTCTGTGTATGGCAAGCCCTCTTTCCTTCCTCCTCCTCCCCCATACTAATGGGGGAAAGGGTAGCTTAAATCCTTATTTGTCTGCTTGATGCGCCTTTAAGTGACTGTGGCATTGCTAGAGCAGTCCAGATGATGTTTAGTTACAGCCAAAGAGCTGACCCATTATTTTCATTGTACAATCAGAGGAAGCCACAGAATAGTAGCTTAAAATAGTTTGCAGTTCAGGTTTGATTTGAATAACCACTCAAAGATTTGGAAGCTTAGCCAATCATCAACAGTCTACAAAATTTGGCTGGAAGTCTCAAGGTACCAAGCTTTCTTGCAAGATTATTGTCATGCCTTGTTTCTGGCTTGACTAGAGAACATCCTCTCTGATACTATCTCAGCACTTATGGCTGTAATTCCAGCTAGAACCTTGGACACATCCTAGCTAAAATTAAAAATAATGTGGGAAAATGTTAACCAAGAATTTCAGAATCTTTAATAAAAAATTTGTTTCTGGTTTGGATCTAGACATGGGCACAAATTCATTGGCAAGGTGGGGAGAAAGAAGATTCTTATTTCTTCTGGACCGGTTCGCCCATCCCATCTTTGGAAGCTCCCCCTTCAAACTCCTTATGTGAGTCTAGTAAAGCTGTCTGTGGGAGAAAAATCTACCCTCTGTTGCACCCCAGCAGCCTGAAGACAGGGTGTAACTAAAGGCAAAATTTAGCCTATTCTCCTACCTTTCTTCTCTCCCGCCCCACCCCTTTAATTGAACCAAGGTGTTGATCATTAACCCCCCAGCCTCCTTCTCCTAAATTTCATACTATTTCCCCAGAGGTCTTTTGGTCCTAAAGCTTTCCAGCTATCTCATAGTTAAAGATGCTAAAACCTGTCTACACGAAGGCCATGTCTACACTACCTGCCGGATCGGCAGGTAGTGATTGATCTATCGGGGATCGATTTATCGTGTCTAGTGTAGACTCGATAAATTGATCCCCGATCGCTCTGCTGTCGACTCCAGAACTCCACCAGGGGGAGAGGCAGAAGCGGAGCTGACAGGGGAGCGGCGGCCGTCGATCCCGTGCCGCAGGGACATGAAGTAAGTGATTCTAAGTCAATTTAAGATACGTCGACTTCAGCTATGCTATTCTCGTAGCTGAAGTTGCATATCTTAAATGTATCCGCCCCCCCCCCCCCCCGCCCGCCCGCCCGCCCAGCGTAGACCAGGTCTAAGTGCTAACAGGTTTTGGAACAGAACTTAAACCACGTGAGCTAACTCCTTTTTAAATCCTTTTTGTCTAGACAAAGTCTAAGAGATCATGTTTTTTGGCATAGTAACTCACAATATTTTGGATTGCAAAAAATGAACGTACATAACTATGTTATTACTCATGCTTTTTTGATCTATTTTATCTATTTCTCTTGCCATGGATCAAATAGTTCAAGTGAAAAAAAAAAAGAAAGCTTACATGACTTTCAGTCTTGAAACACTTACTTGAGCAACTAACTAAGTAAAGCCCTTTTTGAAAGAATCGATGGGTTGGTATGGTGTTTTAAAGGTAGACAACCTTGGACAGAGAATTTTTGAGAACTAAACTGTTTGAAATCTTATAAAACAGAAAAACACTTTAAGGTGATTGTCTCTTTCACTGACAGAAGAACATTGGAGTCTGAAAAGTCCACTACAGTGGCAAAAAGAACAGTAGTTCAGAGAGAAAGAGAAACAAAAGCATTAGGGTAGCTAGAGGCATTTCATCACTAATCCTTTGTCCTGGCAAGCTGTAGAGAAAAACAAGCCACCTCCCTATCATTACAGCCTAGTGATAGAGAGGTAATATTTAGGGCCATATAAAACATACGAGTCCATCAATTTCAATGGTCTTCTTAATCACAATTTCAAAATTGTCTCTTATTAATGTTTGTGGTCCTGATTCTGCAGTTGCCTCTGCTGTCCCCAGATTGCAGCTGGGGTGTAGTTAGTGTTATGCAGCAGCGCCCTTCTCCAGGCTTTGTTCCCTCAGGTGTTCACCCAAACATTAGATTTTCCTGAAAATCCTGCTGTTGAAGCTTCCCCATTAAAGAGGGGGAAGTAGCAGCATCACTACCTCATCTCAGGACTCAATTACAGTGTTTGGCCCGTAGAGCTGAGACTGTAGAAGTATGAGCAATAATCAGCCACACACTAAGTCAGGGACATGGCATATGACACCTGCAGGCTGTCCCACCAGTTAACTGGTGGTTGTGATGCTGACATCTCTTCCTCCCTACTGTGATACCAGCATGCTTTTGGAATTGGGCACAAAAATAGTCTCACCCTAGTGTTGTAGGGCTTTACATGGAGGCTGGATGGCCCATTCTGGGGTATAGGCTAAAGCTCAGGTTCTGCTTTCACTTGGGCTGGCAATCCACACACTTTGCAGAGAGGACACAAGCTAAGCCACTGAAGTGCAGATAGTCCTCCAGTGCTGTCCCACAATTTCTCCCATGTTCCCACAAGGACAGACAAGTTCTTCACTAGTAAAGAATCACAGTGTGTCTCATTTTATTGTTGCACCAAGTACCCTGGGATATGCCCCCAGAAGTCCTAGGACAACTGTCACCTTTAGTGGTGCCTTCTCCTGGCCATCCTGGGATTAGCTCTGGCCAGGCATTGCACCTAGCTCTTGGGGTCTCTCTCCTATTGTCCTCTCACCCTGTGGATCCCTCTCACTCCAGGAACCACAGCCTCTTCTTTTGACTTAGCCCTCCGACTGGGTCACCATACACTTTCCCCTTCTGGGGGTGATGAAACAAAGTCTTTCTTCAACAAACCATCCCAGGCAGTCTGCTGTCCTCTATCTGGCCTGGGCGACATACACAGTGGCTGGAATGGGACCCCAGAGCTGCCTTCTACTCTGGGTTCCAGCTCAGGGATCCTCCAATCAGCAGCCAACGCCTGCACTATCCTATCTTGCTGCTTTTCTGTCTTCTCTGACCTTCCTGGCTTCCCACCTCTCTGGGTTCACCAGCTTCCCAGCTCCCTCCTCTGAGGGAGGGACTGCAGCCTACTTCCCTATAGCCCCCTTCTGTTACCAGCCTCACAGGCACTGTCTATTTGTGCCCAGCTGAGCCTCTTCTATCAATTCCCTGGCTCCTCCTCCAGGTGCAGCCTCTGGAGTTAATTGGCCAACCTGGCCTTCTTAACCCCTTCCAGTCCTCTGCATTTTGGACACCTCATCAGAGCCACATTCAAGTGAGTGCAGCATTAGTGTGGATGCAAATGAGTGGATGCACTGGAATCTGGCTTTGCAGTGTGGCAAGTCAAGGGACAATCACCAAAATTAACTCTGCAGTGATGACATGCCCAAAGAGAAATTTGGAACCAAACATAAATTAAGACAAAACACTCTTGAGTAAACAATAGATAAAAGTTATTGCTCTAATAGGCTGGCATTAACTGGATTCTTTACAGCCAATTGTTTTTTTATTTGAGTTCAGTGAGAAAGTGATTGTGATTTTTAATTGGATTACATCTCCTCATGCAAACTCACATATAACACTGATGGGCATATTTGAAGTGCTGTAGTCCTCATGTACAGGAAACACTCCCTGTGAATTGCTGACCATATAGCAGTGCTAGAACTCATTGTTAAATGATTCCACTGTGCCAGAGGGGGGTGTAAATGGGCCTCAGTGTAAAATGGCAATACAGGTTTTTTTGGAACTCGAGTATCTTTACTGATATGAGTGGTCCCAATGACCTGGGCCAACCCATGTGATCAAAGTCACTCAGAGGCCTAAATGTTTATAGAATCTGGTCCCTCAGATCATCTTCCTTTTGTTTCTGTGATCTTTATTAATAAGATGAATTTAAGCAAAAGTAAGGTATGTGAATTTTAGCTATTCATCCAGTCTTCTCTATGGTTCATCCAGTTCATTGGTATAAAACCACTGTAACCAAGATTCACTGCCCAACCCACCTGATAAACATCTATAAATCCTGCGAGAGAGTCCTGGGGAGGATTACAGCACAGCCCCTCCTCCAACAGTTTGGAATAGCGCCCACAGTACCACTTGCACTATTGGTTTTGGGCCCAGGGTAAACATGGATCCCATGGCCCCTTCCCAGGCCTGCTCTGGCTACCACCCTCACTATCCTTCACACAGACTCAGTGCAGAGACCTTTTTATACTAACACAGCTGTTCCATTCACATTCCCAGGGAGGGGTTCAAGTGGTCTTTTACTGCCCGCTTTACCACCAGTAATTTTGTCTCTACGGTGAGAGGATGTGAAAAGTGACAGATACTTGATTTCCCCCATTTATCCCCCAAGTGCTGCTGTATAAATAGCCTCTAGAAAACAAAACATTTTTGTTTTCCATTTTCAACATTTAAAAAAATGTGTAAAATTTGCAAAGTTGATGAAATTGGGTAAAAAAATATAATAAATTATACCAAAGTGGCAGTGTAACTGAAAAATGTTCTCAAACAAAAACCAAGGGATTTACACAGCTCTGGTTATTTGTACTTTCCTCACCCTAATCCCACTGTTTTTGTTTGTTTGTTTGTTACCTTGACATCTGTTTTCCCATTTAGGCAAGTTTGCATGCTCCATTTCCACGTGTCAACACAAAAGTTTGGATACACTTCTAAATCTAAGAATCAGATCACGATGTCTTGGGATTCAGCGCAGGCAGAATTTTTCACAAGTGATGCAACAACCAACTGCTGTTGAAGTCAATAAGAACTGCAGGTGCTCAGCATGTCTGAAAAATCAGGCCATTAATATAAATGAGAGCTAGTAACATCCCTAGCTGAGGGATCTGTCCTGGAAGTTGCTGAGCACTTCTGTGAAGTCAGTGGGAACTTAAGGGCTCTGAGCATGTCAGAAGAATGCTCAACACATTACAGGAATATGTTCTGAAGGAACAATCATGCCACAGAATTGTACTACACTCTATAGGCTTCAAATATACTAAAACTTTTAGTATTAGTGGCTAGTTGGTGACAGTTATATTTTATAGTTGCTTGACCTTCTTTATAAAATTATTAAAATATCCCTTTTCTCTCATCTGTCAGATCTTTAAAAAAATACTGCTTCTTGATACTGTTACCTACTAAAGTATGAACTAAAACCTTTTCCCCCATTTTCTGACAATTGGATCTTATTAGAAAGATCACAGATTGTTTCATCATTATCTTTCATTGAAATGTACTGACATTTCACTTTTTCCCATTCTATATTTTAGACAATAATTGATTCCAATATTTTCCTCACACATTATCTTAAAACCAATTCTCTATAGGTTAATCTTTTGTTGTGCAACTACTTTATACACAATGACATTGAAATTCCATGCTCCCCCCTCCCTTTTTTTAAAAAAAATACCTTGTTTTTATCATCTCTAGTTTGATTTTTGAACTGTGTCTGATCTTGTTGGTTTCTTATTAAATGAGAGAGAATCAGTCCTAACAAGCTCCACAGAAACTGTCCCTCCCTTTTAATCAGTCATCATTTCTTATTCCAATCAGTGTCGGTGTAATTGAAATTCTTTATCAGCAACTGCTGTATATACTTGAGCACTTCCTGATATACTTTCAGCTCTACAGTAGTTCCTGCTGATGATTTTTTAAACCAACCTTTAATTTCAATTCAACTGTCTAAGCTTTGGTAACCATATTTTACATGCATAGGTGTGGGGAAACTTGTATTGAAGTCAATGGGAACTTTACTGCATTACAGAGTTTGGGACTGGATCTATCTAGCTTAGTTTTAAATGTATCCCCGACATCTGACTTCTAAAAGAAATAGAAAAATAAAGTTATTTAAAACTGTGGGGTCACATCTTAGGTGTGTGCTTAAGGATCTGGCTGAATAGGGGCCTTATTGAACACTTGCTAATTTATATTTTCCTCTTGATTATTTTCCCCTGTCTTTTATATTCCTTTGATTTGGGGGTATCTGCATGTCATTGTATAGGAAAGGTTTTTTTTTTTCATCTGCAGTAATGATGGTGTAAATTAACAGGTGTTGATTTCTTGTTTGTAGGTACTCTGGAGATATATGTTATACATAAAAACACCAACACTTTATTTAAATACAAAGGTAATTTGTTTGTTCTTTGTTTTTGCTTTTGGTTGCAACCTACCTAATGACTGAAGATAATTGTAGTAAACTCCCACCTGATCACTCCAAATTGACTGAATGAAAGCTAACTACAGGTGAATGTCTATGTGAGTAATACCTGGAATATGTAAAAGGTCAAGAGGCAGTGTTATCTATATAATAAGATTCCAGGATTGCCACTCTATTTGTGTATCAATCTGAAGCCTAGAATGTCCACTGAAGCAATGGAAACAGGTACAAGCACAGTTAAGAGCTCTCTTTCTTCAAAATGTCACCAGATTCAATCATCACTGGGATTCACTGTCTTTTACCATTCAGTTTTTAAGTTTTCAGTCATTGTGACTTTATGAATTACACCTCTGCCATGTACAGGTACAGTAAGGCATGTAACTGTGCCATGAAAAAAAGAGAGCTAGACCATTGTGATGTCAGAGGTTATTCAACCAGTCACCACCCTTACTCGACAGCTAATTTGCATTAATCAATTTCATTGTTTTTTTGAGGAAGATAGCACAGATGGTGGATCTCTTGGCCCAACTGCCCCAGCTGCTCTCTTAAAAGACCTGGACCTGTGAAGCTCCATTAGCTATTAGCTGAATTGAGTTTGGATTGGACCCACATGCCAGGTAAGATATGGGACTGGTGCAAGGGCTGCTATTGAATTATATTAAATTGAGGCCTGAAAGAAAAATGTCATTTGTTTAGAGAATCCTCACTCAGTTATTTTCCATAGTTGCATTTTATTTAAATTTATTACAATATATTCTTCAACATGTTTTTCAATGTGAGCCCATATGTAACCCTAACTGGAAGGTTCTAATTACAATAGTAACAAGACATAATAGTTTGAAGGAGAGTGTCAGAGGAACCAGATTGGACTCATCTGGCACACTGCCCTCCCTTGGCAGGGAGGGAGTGACAAGAGCCACATAATAAAAGTTTTAAGAAGGTAGGTGTTTTTTGGAGAGTAGGGAAGGGGAAGGTTTCAAAGCCAAAAAAAGGACTTCGCTTAGGGCAACATGGAGCCATCAACTCTAAGTTTGATACGGAAAGCCTAACATAACAAGGTGGGTATTTTGCTGAGTGGGAGAGAGGAGCTTCTGTGCAACTAAGATTTCTATGTTTTTTAAAAATAGAAAATCAGTCAAATCAAGCTACAAGAAGTCCAAACAAATATCTACTTCTGCGCATAGCCCTAATATCTGGATTTGTAAAAGTAAATATATATCTATCATTTTTTACTCTTATCAGATCATCTTCATTTGAAGTAGGCACAAGCCCATTTCTATCTTCAGTTAAACCTCATGTTCATTTCACATTTCATAATTAATATATTAATTAAAACATATTACTGCTGCTTTTATTTTCCATCGAGGGCTGAGATGCCATTTCCTTCTAATGAAAGTTAACTCAATCCTATTGAAGTAACATTTCATGCTAATGTTTAGACTGACCTAAACCTTTTGGATCAAAATGCCCATTCTTCCCTTGGATATCTTTAACCCTGCAGATTCTCATTCACATTCTTGGAATTCTCCCAAACTATGTAGGCTGAGACCGTTTGATTTAGCCGCTACAGTAATTAGTTTCTTTTCTTTCAAAACACACCATATCATCCAACACATCAGAACCTACACTAATACTAGTTTATTAATAAACATTGTCATTCATTTGCATTTTGGAACTTTGGTAAAAGATACTTTACCCTTTGTTATTCTGTTCATGGTCCTGATAATTTCTACATTGTCCTTTTTAATTGCTTCCAAGTGCATAATTCTTTTTCTACATAATAATCTTACATTTGTATAGCATTCATTATACTGAAGGATCCAAAAGCATTTTAAAAACTGTGAGCTAAACTCTGACCTCAGTTTTTCACAAGCAATCCCACTGATTTCAATGAGTTTGCAGAAGAATAAGTGAGGATAGAAATTGGCTCACTGTATCAATTACAATCAACAAACTTAGTGGAGCTCACACAACAGAATTAATGAAACTTTTTTCTTGTGATTTCAACTAATTTGTTTTTCCCCTCAGGGAAAAACATATTTTAATCAGTGTGTTGTCACCAGCTAAAGGGAAGCCTGTACTGTGTACAATATTAGGGATAGAAGATTCCTGCTTCCCTGAAAATATAAGCTTTGTAATTGTTTATTAAAAGTTTTATCTTGGGCCATATTCCACAGTCTTCCTATATTAGTATTTCACTCTGCCTGATTTCTGTTCCATTTTCACTCTACTTCTCATTATCTTATTTTCTATCCGCCCCCTTCCAACTTTTCATTTTTCATAGTGTCTCCCAAGCTGCAAGTAATAAACCCAGCAACTCTAGAGTTCCAATTAAAATTAGGAACCCACAGTGAACTGGGTTCAAAATTATATATAACAAGTTCAACCAACCATAATATAGGTCTACGAGGAGAAGAGCAAGTTTTACGGTCAGAATTAAGACAACTATGGTAACTTTCAGCTAAAATAAAATGCTTCCCTCTATACTTTAAAGCACATGGTCAAACTCTAGACCTGATTTCTGTATTTTAGTTCTTGAATGCTATGCCAACTATACAGCCACACAAAAAAGTGTGTTAAAAATGAGGATATAATCATGTAGTAAAGAAGAGATGAGCATCCAAATTACAGATTTTGAACTTCTTTCTTTTAAAAGTGAAGTTTTTAGGAGTCAGAGAAACACACTAGAACAAAAAATTAATTATCTAGATTTCTGTACAGAGGTGACTGGTTAGAAAAAAATCTCAGGTCTCTGTCTCTAAGGATTTCCCAGTACAGGTACTTACAATTTAAAATATTTCTATTTAAATATATGGTCAGATTTTCAAAGAACTGTATGTAGCTTCCATTTGTTAATGCACAATTTTGCATGTGCAATATGTGCATTCATATTTTTTACTTTCTGTCACTTGCACAAAGAGGTGATAGTGCTAAACACCAAGCAGGTAAGTGTTGTGCGTGCAAGAATGGAGCCACATTTTGAAAGTTTGAACTGTGAAGTCCAAAAATCACATAGGTAAAACATGAAATAATGATGCTTCAAAGTAATGAATTTGTCCTTAAATTTTAAGATTGCCTTATGTTTCTCAACTTAAATGGTAATGTACCAGAAGATTCAATATATTTTAAACTCAACAGCAGAGCAGCAAACCTGTTCAGTAAAACAGAGTTATCTTACTATTTGTCTGTTATTTATAAATATTATGCTGACTTTTAGAAATAAGTTTCAGAGTGGTAGCTATGTTAGTCTGTATCAGCAAAAACAATGAAGAGTCCTTGTGGCACCTTAGAGACTAACAAATTTATTTGGGCATAAGCTTTCATGGGCTAAAACCCACTTCATCAGTTGCATGGAGTGGAACATACAGTAGGGAGCTATAAATATACAACATATGAAAAGATGGGAGTTGCCTTACCAATTGGGAGGTCAGTGCTAATGAGCCAATTCAACTAAGGTCGAAGTAGGTTATTCTCAACAGTTGAAAATCTGACCCCCCCACACACTTGGTAAGGCAACTCCCATCTTTTCATATGCTGTGTATTTATACCTTCCTACTGTATGTTCCACTCCATGTATCTGATGAAGTGGGTTTTAGCCCACGAAAGCTTATGCCCAGATAAATTTGTTAGTCTCTAAGATGCCACAAGGACACCTCGGGTTTTTTTAGAAATAAGGTCTTCCATGATTTTCGCCAATAAGGGCCCAATCTTATTAGGTGTGGAGCATTAATGGATGTTGGAGATGCTTCGTGTAATGTCTTGAAATCTTGGAAATTTGGGTTTGATCAACATTTTTTTCAAAGATTTAACTCCTGTACATCCAGATAAGCAGATCTGGAAAAGGCTATCTGCAATAGTACTGCCCGATGACTAGCCCAAGGGTTCTAGAGATCTGCCACATAGGCTTCAAAGAGCAGCTGCCATCTTCTATACCTGGTAATATGAAAAGCTCAGGGAGAAGTAGCTCTGATCTCTCCTATAACGGGAGTCCTTACTTTGGAGTTACAGGTCCACTGTGCATGGGTGAGTTGGATCATTGCATCTCTGTGAGTCAGAATCCAAAGTAAGCACTCAGCTCCTCTTGCCATGCAGGTATTCTTGCAATATTTCTGGCCTATCTCTGTAAACAGGAATTATCAAGAAGCACAAATTGAGATTTTTAGTCCAATTTTTTTTCAAACAGATTTGAAAAGGTTGAGCAATGTGAGAATAAGCATCCTAATTTATGAGTACCTATCTGAACTGAATTTCTTCTGAGGTTGGCTCAACATTGACCATACTCTTCTCATTTTACCCTGGGTTTGATATCTCCATACCTCAGCTATATCAATTTTACTTCCAAGAGTTCATTTCTTTAAGACACTCCTCCTAGCATGTGGCAAATAACACTCCTGCAGTTCATAATTTTAGAGGTCAAGCGATCTGTATTTTTTATCCAATTAAAATAGGAGCAAGGAGATTTTTCTAACGATGGACTCTCTCTTCTGTAAGCGTTGTGAGTAGTTAATTGTTAAATCAATGCCTTATTCATTTTTGAATATTTCAATAATCTGATGTTTTCCAGGAAAGATCTTCAGCATTGACTCACATGAGGAACTAATGCTGCCTTTGAGTACACAGCTGCTGTTCATCTGGGCAACGATGTTTCTGTTGCTCAGAGGAAAGCTTCCACAGATCTTCAGCTGTGAAAAATCTTGAGGGGCCTCACATGCCAAAGAGAGAAAAATGTAATTGTATCTCACATGAGACTGAAGTGCTAGTGTAAAAAGGTCACAGCACACTGTCATTCTCAGATGCTGAAGCCTGGAAGGTGAATCCTCTGTAGAAATAGATAGATGGCTGTCCCCTAGAACAATCAGAGAAGTATATGAGAGATCACAATGACTACAGGAAGGATCTCAGAGGCAAAGTATGGAAAAAGCTGGAAGAACTTAATTATCGTCTGCCATCACTAAAGAGGACTTAGAAACCTCTACGGCAAACAACAGTAAAGACAGCCCAAACACAGATGTCCAAGCCACTCATTAATTTTTTTTGTGCAGTTACATGTGCCAAATTATTTCTCTCTTAGGGCAGTCTACCATGCATATTTTAGTAGGGCATGTAATTGATTGAAATTATGTATGAGTTTCCTATAGTCTCTCAAAGCATATGAGAGAGTTTTGCTATATTTCAGCCAACTATTAAGATGATA
This sequence comes from Chelonia mydas, assembly GCF_015237465.2. NCBI lineage: Eukaryota > Metazoa > Chordata > Testudines > Cheloniidae > Chelonia > Chelonia mydas. Next base: position 104,987,965 of record NC_051245.2, read on the forward strand.
AACTCTTTTACTACCTTCCCTTTGCCCTCCCATACATCTTAACAGAATCTTCCCCTCTAAAACTGGAAATAGTAAAAGCAAACCTGCTATGAAAACACTTAGCTGACTGTTTTCAACTCTGGATACCTGTTATTTCCCCCTAGATGGAGGGACGCCCTGGTTCTCAAGGTTCCTTAGATACAATGAGAACCTCAGACTATGGCACCAATTCAGTCTGCTTTCCAGTCAAAAACCCTTTTACAGTTTATATATCAGTCCCTGCATTATGCTGAGCTGGAATACACTGGAATTGGAATTGTTTAGTCTTTTATACTAGAAAATGCACTAGAATACTTTTTAGTGTGCCTGGAGCAATGTTAGTTGATAAGTTAGTGTGAAGATGAGAAGGACAGTGAAATGCTGTAGATAGAAATGATAAGGCTTAATCTCAGAATTATATTTTAATTTAAATAATCAACCAGTTTGGATCTTTGCGGGGAACCCAAGAGGAGTTTTTTTGGGTATCTACCTTCTAAACAAGCTCCTCTCAAGTATGGTAGTGTGCAGAAGGGTCAAGGAGAAGTACAGGAAGAAGACAATCCCAGCTCAGAGAAAGCAACAAAAAACTCTGCTGCAATATTTCAGTGCTGGAACAGTCTATTTCTTCACATACCTCTCAAGTGTTCCACATTGTGTAGACATCCGGCATCTGGCCCAGAGTTTTAAAGCTGTCTTGCAGTTCCACATTCCTATTGCAAAGTCACAGCACCAGATTGTTGTTGTGGGGGGTTACTTCACCTCCTCCACATCTCCACATTGGTTGCTATTATTCCCAGCTACGTGGTGGCCCAATCTAGCGCACAGTGTCTAGGAGGGGGGAATAACTAACTAATAACCCCGTTTCAAGCAGGAATCTAGGATGGTATATCGCAAGCTTACACAATCCCAGCTGGATCATTTGGGAAAGGTTTGCATTTCATGCACACTGCACTGATTGGCAGCTGGCAGTGGTGCGCTCCCAGCACAGATCGCTCAGCAGCAGCTGTGGAGGCCAAAGGCTAGAGGCTGCTGCAGTAGCAACACAATGAAAGGTATCTCTGTATTCACTCCTAATGATTCCCATTCCCTTTCTGCAGTCGCTTGTTCCTTGGGCTTCAGTAAACAGATATAAAAGGAATAAGATGTCTCACCCCCCCCTACTTGCACCTCAGCTATGCATGAATAACTGTACATGATAAAATAAGCATTAGAGCAAATGGACTCTATTTTATTGCAAATAGTGGCTTTCAACATAAAGTATGGTTTTATTACCCAGAACCATTGCTTCGTTTCATTCTGATTAAGTTCTAGGCTATTTGCATCCTTGTACTTTTTTCTTAAATAAAAGTGAGTTCAATAAAAATATCGGATGTCCCTCATTTCAAGCTGTGTGCCCCTCATTTTGAGGGTCACCATCCTACATACCAGTCTACAGAGGTTGAGAGGTAAGATTCTCCACTAAAGGGATATTCTGTCCCTCAGGTTCCCCTTGGAGGGCAATGTAGTTACTGTTACCTCCATTTCTGAGGGCCAGGATAAATAGGGAATATAGATACCTATCCCCAATACTGTAAAACTGTGAATTTTGTAGGCCTCTGTCATAACCTCCAGACTTCCAGTCCACACTGAATTGGCCGTTTGCACAAAAGTGTGCCTCTCATAACACCAGTGCCCTGGCCCTCTTTGGGGTCAGGCAGGTTTCAGGGTTAAGAGCAGGACAATTCACACCGCTTGGATCAATTGTTTCAAAATGTCAGCAACTCAGGCAAATGCCGCAAAGTCAGTTACACTCAGGTAATGTTTTTAAGCTTTTCTTCACATCCAAGGGGATTAGAAACAAATTATTTAAAAAATTTATTCTGACCTCATCAAGTGACTCCAGGTTCTGGGGCCTATAGTCTCTATGCCTTAACCCTGTCCTGCTTCTGTCAATAACAATATTAAATGAAGATTTGCAAGGACCTACAAGACTGGTAAAGCTAATGGAGATCCCTTACACAGGAGTATTGGTGTAAGTAGCAAACAACATACCAAGTTGAAAATCACAGTATGTCCTTGAGATTTTAATCATGAAAAAATTTAAAAAATGTAAAGTTCCCCACGGCAACCTGAAATCTACCTTCTATCTCTCTTGTGCACGTACACTGCAATAGGTTATTTCACTAACTCTGTCTACGTACATTTAGTAATCACACAAAGATCTACATAAGTGTTTCCAAGGTTACTGAAAAATTCAATGTTTCATTTGTATTGTATTGCTCAGTAGTATATATTTGCTGAGCACGTACAAGAATGAATACCTGCAAATTCTGGCATGTCTTTCTGAAATTAGGGCAACGAGTGAACTATCTAGTCTCAGATGCTATTTTAAAAATGTCCATTATTTTATTTAAGCCATTTTCCTCCTCCCCTCTCCACCCCATGGCAAAAGCATTTATCATTATTCAGGATTATTTGTCCGTGTATGCCAAATTTTAAGTTTTAACTCAGTCATTTGAACTCCATGAGTGCAAATTAGGATCCCGGAGAATTTTCTTATGAGTTGAAAAATTGTTTTGTAATTCCTATTCATAAAACATGAATTTTTAAAATTGATCATATAAGACAATGTTATTTCTGGGCTTAAACAATATGCAATTTTTTAATATATATCCAATTAATCATACATATATACACGCATACAATTTATCTCTGTTATTGCAAAATCCTTGTCTCGGGCCTTGACAAATGCAATTTTGCCCCACTCATATCCATTCAGAACGCTTCTACAAAGATCATTTTCCTAGCCTGTCACTCTGACTATATCACCCCTTTTTTTGAATCCCTCCAGGTCTCCCCCTTCTCTATCACTTCAAACATAAGCTGCTTGCTATCATCTCTCATTTGCTATAGAGCTGTCAATGCTTCCCTTGATTGGACCACGATGCCAGTCTGCATTGCCAGTCCACATTGCCCACAGGGTTTTTGTTCTGTGTTTGTACAGTGCCTAGCACAATTGGGTCCTGGTCTATAACTAGGGCCCCTAAGCATTACAGTAATAATATCTATTTGTATAAGTTAAAAGTGACGGAAAATCTCATTTTAGAATGGAAATGTCCTCTCAGACTTAACAGCAGAATAGCTTTCTTACTGTGTGTATATAATACTAAACTAAACTCTGTACAGATGGATTTTGACATCGGTATGACACCTGTGTATGTCACAGAATAAAATAGATATAGACTGACTCATCACCTCTGTGGAGGCAATTCTTGCATAATATAGAAGTCTCAGATGGGAAATGGAGGATGGAGAAATGAAAAATATTAATTAGGAGTGCATGAGTTGCCATACCAGGTCAGATTGGTGTACTTCTCCAGTATTCTGTCTCTAGAAGTGGCCAGCACTAACTACTTTAAAGAAAACTGTAAGAAAACCTTCAATAGGCAGTTATGGTGTCATCTGCCCACAGGGGAAAAAAAATTCTAACCTTTCTTTGTTAGAGGTTTGCTTTTGGCCAGAAGCATAAAACTTTTTATCCCTTCTAAAAAGTTCAAGGGCCAGATCATCTGCTGGTGCAAATGAGCCAGTCTATACAAACGGAGGTTCAGACCTTATTTAAAAATCCATACCATTATAACTATGGATATTCTTCTTATCCATATAAAAACCAAATCCCTCTCTGAATCCTGCTAAGCTCTTGGGGTCAACAATATCTTCTGGCAATGCATGACTACTTCTTATCATATTTTCGGATAATCAGTAATATGTCACACTTATATAACTCTCCCTTCATTTAAGTATCTCAAAGTATTTTACAATTTAAAAAAAAAATCACAATAACTTCATGAGGTACTAGAGATATTACAATGTATGCTAAGGCTAGTGTGTATGTATACCACTCCCTTCTACTGAAGAGATTAAGAACTAATCAGTTCTAAGTAATAGAGCTTATAAAACTTAGAGATTTTTCTTTTCTCAAATGGGTAGGATCTGTGCTTTTGGAGCAGGAAATATGGATCCCATCCCCGCTGTCACTTGGAAATTCCAAATGGCTGGGATGTGCAGCAAAGTAACAACAGCGATGTTCTGGCTGACGACAAACCTCTTCATTGAAGGAATTTCTATCACTTTTTGTTGTATTACTCTTTCTAACTGTCTCAGACAGATCATCGCTTCATTAGGACAGTGGCCAGAAAACTTCAAGCACCCTAGCAATAAGACAGAGCAATAATTCTGATTTGATTGTAATGATTTATGGATGCCAACATATTCGAAAGCCTGCTAACGAACACCATCAACCCACCCACAAAATGAAGAGCTGAGGACCTGGTGAGTCATTGCCATTCTACACAGACCTCGGTCATTGATATGCTGAACCTCAAGCATCCCCTTCATCTGCATCACCCATACAGATCTCCTTGGTTTTCTGATGCCCGGAGACAGATGAAGAGAGGGGGCAGAAACTTGAGTAATGACAGAGGAAAACAAAGACTGATTCAGGATGAAACAAAACTAATTTCTCAAAGCCTATGTTGAGGCTGTATTACAGGCCAAGAGAACCCTCCTATAAGCCTTCAATGAGGATGCCAATTCCTGCCCCAAGGAGTAATCCAGCGTGGCAAACCACTTTGTATATCCTGAGCAGGTATAACCTGAATCAGAGCTGAGTACCAAGTGCTATGAAGAACTATCATTTCACTCCTCAGAAAAGAACAGCATGGATCCACGCAGCATGGACCCATCAACCAACAACGAACAGCCCCCCTGCATTCCCGAAGTTCTAAACATTAACTCATGAAGAAGTTCTGAGCACCGCAAAGGAATTTTGTGAATCCAACCCATGCCCTTTCTGGCTTGTGAAAAAGTCATGAACAACCAGTGCCACTCCTGACTGAAATAACCAACACCTCATTCAGGGAAGCAATCTTTCCTTCCTCTTTCAAACACACAGTAGTCTGACCAATACTGAAGAACCCCCTCCTGGATACTTTATTCGTAGCTAGCTATTGCCCAATGTCAAACCAGTCATTTCTGAGCAAGCTCATAGAGGAGCTTACAAAAGACCAAGTACAAGCTCATCTAACTGGTGTTAACATTTCTAGACCCACACAGTCTGGATTCAAGCCAGGACATGGAACTTAAATTGTCTTAGTAGCATGGATGGATGATCTCTTCCTGTCAATGGATCCATTCTCATCCTTCTGGACATTTCTGCAGCATTCAACACTGTTGATCATGAGATTCTGCTATCTCACCTGAGGAGGCAATGTTCCAAGGTAATGATATAAAGTACGTCCCGGAGGGACATACCCAGTGATTAGTGATGGCAAACTGCACCTCCACCACTAGACTCTCACTAGTTCCATAAGGATCAATTCTCCTTCCAGTCCTTTTCTACATCTACATGTAGCCACTAGGTGAACTGGTCAGACAACATGGACTCAAGGGCCAGCAATATGCAGATGACACACAGCTCTGCCTATCCTTCACCATGTACAACCACACTGCTACCAGGAAGTTGGCCCGGTGCATGGAACAGATCAGCTCTTGGATGAACAAGAGCTGGCTGAACCTAAACCCAAGCAAGACAGAGGTGATGATAGTGGGCAAAGGAAAGTACTTTAAAGAGCTTGCAGCCATGGTAAGTCTCCACGGGTTGAAGATACACACCCATAACGGGTCAGTCTAGTCCACAGTCTAGGAGTGTTCTTCGATTCCTCGCTGATGCTGATCTCTCGCATAACAGCATCTACGAACATCAATCTCTACCATCTCTGCTTATCAACAAAACTGACTCATCCTGGGGAATGAAGACCTTGCCTCAGTAATTCTTGCCTTCATCATCTCTCGATTGGATTACAGCAATGCAACATTCCTATGTGCTAAAGGCTTCATTCCCAGGTAACACCAACTAATTCCCCAGCAACACAGGCTACTGAAAACACATCAAACCAACATTCAGATACTACAGTGATGAGCAACATATAAAAATCTCTACAGAACAATAGTATTGGTATCCCCAACAACCTTCATAGGTTTGTGGATGTTGTCAATTCATTTTAGACATATTTATTGTCTTCAAGACAGCACAGGGCAGATGGATTCAGTCCTTAGGCGGTGGATCATAACTTGCCCTTCTCAAACTGTGAGACCTCGAATGGTACATATAGTGATTACTGATTCTGTGGTGCCACTATGGTACAGGGTGAAAATCTACAATTCAAACATTTAACGGGGATTGCATTGAAAGAGTGTCATTATGTCAAATCACAGCATCCAGACATATAAGTTACTGGCTATGGGGCAGTGATAATATACCTACAATTCTTTAAAATGATCCAGTGTTATAAGAGCCACTGCATAGGCTGCTTTTAAAGAAATGGATCAGTTTGACCTTACAAAGTCTCTGGCTTTCAAACACACTGCTTTGGGAAGTCTATAGCAGCTACCATTCCAAACACAAGCCCAAGGCTCATACACTCATAGACTTTAAGGCCAGAAGGGATGATCACGATTATCTAGTCTGACCTCCTGCATATGGTAGGCACAGAACCTCACCCACCCACTCCTGTAATAGAACCATAACCTCTGGCTGCGTTACTGAAGTCTTCAAATCATGTTTTAAGGATTTCAAGTTCCAGAGAATGCACCATTTACACTATATAAACCTGCAAGTGACTTGTGCCCTGTGTTACAGAGGAAGGTGAAAATCCCTCAGGGTCTCTGCTACTTGACCCAGGGAAAAATTCTTTCCCAATCCCTCACAGGACAATCAGTTAGACCCTGAGCACGGGCAAGACCCACCAGCTAGACACCTGGGAAAGAATTCTCTGCAGTAACACAAGGGCCTGCCCATCTAGTGTCCCATTACTGGCTGTTGGAGATGTTTGCTGCTAGCACTCGCAGATAGGCTAAATGCCATTGCAGGCAGTCTCATCATACCATCCCCTCCATAAACTTGTCAAGCTCAGTCTTGAAGCCAGTAAGGCTGCTGTGGACTGTCTGCTTGTTCAAATACTAAAGACTCTATATTTGGCCATCCCCCTCATCTCTCTCACTCTGACTAATGAAGATAAATTGAATAATAATGTACATGTAACCAGCCTACACTCTATATTAAGTCTGCCAACATTTTCTGTGTAATACTCGGTCTCCTCATCGTCTCTCTGTTAGTGGGAGAGTGCATAGATATATTATTTGCACTTCATCACTTATTTCTATGGGCCACATCCTCCACTTTATCCACTGCTCATTTAGCTCACTATGAATTTTGCCAGAATGAGAACTGCAGGATTTAGACCCACCTTTGTGAGGAGTGTCTCTCATGATTGTTCTCTGCCTACAATACTCACTGCAGTTAACTCATGCTTTCTTTTTAAGTGAAGGCCAAATCTTGATCTGATTAAAGTAATTGGCAAAACTCCTACTGACTTCAAGTGGGACTAGGATTGGCCTCTGAAGTAGTAACTGCCAAATAATACCCACATGTGAAGCAACAGGCATCTGTTCTTGTTTTTTACCTTTGCACTACAACCGGGTTAGTATGCTTAAAGTTAATGACAGTTTAGGTTAATTACTTGATTACAAACTAGAACAAATGTTTCATTTTTCTTTGCTGTATAACTGGCAGCAGTTTCTATTCTCCTTTCTCTAGCTTTTCCCACACATTAGGTATCCCAGAGCAATTGACACTAATTTAGTGAATGTTAATGCTGCTTTCCTATGAAACCTTAGCAATGCTGTGTAGTAGCTGAAAAAGATGCAACTAACAAGACATTGTAGTTTTGGACAACAGGAAATACTTGTATGGGCAGGGCCTTGCTCTAGGAACCCCAATCACACATGGTGTTGGGAACTTCGTGTAAGGTGTTGAGGATCATCAACTCCCACTGAAGTCAACAGGTCATATGTTATTTCAAACTCAGACGCATAGAATGTGCTCCATATGGGATATGCCTTCAAACTAGTGCCACTTGTTAAACTGTATTTCATGCAGGGAAGACATTACACTGATGTTCTGTGATCAGCATGGTTACCAGTTAACTACTACATGAAGTTTAGGGTCTTAGTTTTGACCCAAAATGCCTTAGATGATTTTGGTCCCACCTGCCTAAGAGGTTACCCCTCTCCTGTCTGATATTACAGAAATTAAGATATCTGAGGCACTCAAGATAACGACTCACTGACCCTCTTCCTCATACGATGAGGGAAAGCAGCTGACTGCAAAGCATCCCCACTGAACTCATTTTCTACTTTGGTTATCAAAGCCCACAACTGGGAACCTTAAAGACAAACTGCAAGACTTACCTGTTCTCCCAGTCTTTTCCTGGGATGAGGGAAGAGTGGTGAATTATGATTAAGGCCACAACAGAGAATTTGGTGTTGGTTTCAAAGAGTTTTCTGAGGATTTATTTTAGCAATTCTATCTTGTTAAAATGTAAGTTCCACTGATGAAGATCTGTTGATATATTTTGCATCTGGACAGGGTAAAAATATGCTTTTAGAAGTTAGAATAGGCATAGTGGAAATCTAAATAAATATTAAATAAAAGATTAAATGTGGTCAATGGGAGCTGAGGGTGCACAGCATCAGAGCTGAGTGAATAATTCCTAACAAAAATTGATTTGATAAATTTTACCTGCTGCACTCACAGTTGGAGTAGAGCATTTTCCTCCAGTGCACCAGAGGGAAGGATCTAGCTCATAGTGAGTAAAATAATTTACTGCTTAAAGGCCTCCGCACAGTGGGATGTCTTAAAATAGGGATGTCCTTAACTTTTGTTCATTTCTCTAAATATTTAAGTCAGATAATTAGCAGGATGTACATTTTCTTCTTTAACATGATATAAAGAATGCTAGTCAGTGTATCTTGACCTGTGCAAGAAATGTGCTCCATGAAGGCTTCATCTCTGGGCATTGCAGGGTGGACATTTTTGATTAAAATGTTATTGTTTTTAATTGTAGGTCACAATAAATAAATAAAAGCTACAGAATGAGTTGTACACAGTCTCAAGCCAGGAAAGATCATCTTTTTTAACTTCCCTTATAAAACAATACCACAGAACTAAAGACTTGACACCAGTTACACATTCACTCTCCTTTTCACAGTTTTCTAGGCTCGAATCCATTACACAAATGATGATCTCAGATGAACCTAATTTCCCCAAATTGGAGCACTCAGACCCAACATCACCACCTCAGAGAGGCCTGCTATTTTTTAAGCCTTTTGTCTGATGACAGGTGACATATGTAGAAATATCTGATTTCAAGTTTTATTTTTCTGTAATGAGCAGAATATCATGAATGTACTGCCATTGCGGCTCATAAGAGGAACTTGAAAGGCTGAACTCCAATAAGAAGGCATAATGACCTTTCAGTGGCCTCTTATGGAAAGATCACATTTAAAACAGTATGTAGGGCATTTTCTTTATGGTCTATAATGAATAAGTCTACCAACTTTTGAGATACTAACACAAAAGGGTACTTGAACATTTGACATCCAGTAAGATGTATGAACCCTGATGACCAGGTCAATTACAATCCTTTTTTCTCCTTCCTGAAATCACAGACCATAAGGAATGGACAAACCAAATTTCAAGATTCTAGCTCAATGGAAACATGAAAAATATTTGTCATTCATTCAGCCACCCTGTTCAACGAGTCTATTATATCAGATATTCTATACAACGACTTAAAATTGAGTTATCACGATGTTCTGGTCTATGATTGAACTCTATGATAATGTAGTATTTTTACAAGGAAAAGCTGATAATGTAACCGTAGCGGGCTTTCATACCATGTTACATTAGCCAAAAATGTTCACTTTACATGCTTCAGTATCTTAACATAGTTAACAAAGCAAAACCCTGTGAGCAACTATTGTACGACTCTTCCCCTGATACCAGTTATTTTCCATCATTAGGGTGTCCCAGGTTTTATCTTTTTTCTATTGATAACATCTGCTGACTTTTCCAATCCACAGCAATAACGTTTCAAGCAGTAGCAACAATAGTAGCAGCAGGGGTTGTGCTGTATTTGATTTCCATTGACATGACTACAGCAGCAATTTATAATGGAGAACAAAGGATTTAGAGAGTGTGGGGAGGATATAATTGCGAAAAGAACTAGTAGTTTTCTCCACTGCAATCTTTTTTTATCAAATGTACTCAACAATCAAATGTAAATATGAAATTCATTTTCAGTTTTAATTGAGATCTAAATTATTGTCCAGCTAGTGCACTTTCTGCAGGGGAGTATGACTTCTTAAAAATCAACATATTTACCATCTTAAGAGAGATCATTACTTACAAAATGTAAAGACAGATTGCAAATGTGACTAATTTCAGCCTTGAACAGAGATGGGAAAAACCTGCACATTTTCATCCTGATGAAAACAAGATGCTTTTCCTGGTATTTTCAAGTGCCAAGTATCAGCTTTTATCAATTTTTTTTTTATCTCTAAGAAATAATTTTCTTCTGAGGACAAAGTGTTTTAAAAAATCCTGATTATTTTATTCTTTAGAGATGTGCATGAAATATCCCCAACACTGACCTCTCAACATTGGCATTTGGAAAAGCTCGCTCTCTCGCAAAGACTCTAGACATGTACTACAACCATGCACTCGAGATCTGTGAATGTTCCCTAAGTAGATTAAGTAAAGTACATTTTTTAGACAATCTCTTACACAGTCCTGTGTTGCTTGTTGCTACACAGCTTTTGGGCATAAGCCAGTCCAATGTCATTTATAAGGGTTCAGAATAGCAGCCGTGTTAGTCTGTATTCGCAAAAAGAAAAGGAGGACTTGTGGCACCTTAGAGACTAACAAATTTATTTGAACATAAGCTTTCGTGAGCTACAGCTCACTTCATCGGATGCATTCAGTGGAAAATACAGTGGGGAGATTTATATACATAAAGAACATGAAACAATGGGTGTTACTATACACACTGTAATGAGAGTGATCATTTAAGGTGAGCTATTACCAGCAGGAGAGCGGGGGGTGGGAGGGGAACCTTTTGTAGTGATAATCAAGGTGGGCCATTTCCAGCAGTTGACAAGAACGTGTGAGGAACAGCTGCGGGGGGGAGGGGGGAAGGGGAAATAAACATGGGGAAATAGTTTTACTTTGTAAAATGACCCATCCACTCCCAGTCTCTATTGAAGCCTAAGTTAATTGTATCCAGTTTGCAAATTAATTCCAATTCAGCAGTCATGGCAAACCTGGTGGCTGAACTTTGTGACTTTGTCCTCCCCCGTAACTATTTCACATTTGGGGACAACGTATACCTTCAAATCAGCGGCACTGCTATGGGTACCCGCATGGCCCCACAGTATGCCAACATTTTTATGGCTGACTTAGAACAACGCTTCCTCAGCTCTCATCCCCTAATGCCCCTACTCTACTTGCGCTACATTGATGGCATCTTCATCATCTGGACCCATGGAAAAAAAGCCCTTGAGGAATTCCACCATGATTTCAACAATTTCCATCCCACCATCAACCTCAGCCTGGACCAGTCCACACAAGAGATCCACTTCCTGGACACTATGGTGCTAATAAGCGATGGTCATATAAACACCACCCTATACCGGAAACCTACTGACCGCTATTCCTACCTACATGCCTCTAGCTTTCATCCAGACCACACCACACGATCCATTGTCTACATCCAAGCTCTACGATACAACCGCATTTGCTCCAACCTCTCAGACAGAGACAAACACCTACTAGATCTCTATCAAGCATTCTTACAACTACACTACCCACCTGCTGAAGTGAAGAAACAGACTGACAGAGCCAGAAGAGTACCCAGAAGTCACCTACTACAGGACAGGCCCAACAAAGAAAATAACAGAACGCCACTAGCCATCACCTTCAGCCCCCAACTAAAACCTCTCCAACGCATCATCAAGGATCTACAACCTATCCTGAAGGATGACACATCACTCTCACAGATCTTGGGAGACAGGCCAGTCCTTGCTTACAGACAGCCCCCCAACCTGAAGCAAATACTCACCAGCAACCACTCACCACACAACAGAACCACTAACCCAGGAACCTATCCTTGCAACAAAGCCCGTTGCCAACTGTGTCCACATATCTATTCAGGGGACACCATCACAGGGCCTAATAACATCAGCCAGACTATCAAAGGCTCGTTCACCTGCACATCTACCAATGTGATCTATGCCATCATGTGCCAGCAATGCCCCTCTGCCATGTACATTGGTCAAACTGGACAGTCTCTACATAAAAGAATAAATGGACACAAATCAGACATCAAGAATTATAACATTCAAAAACCAGTTGGAGAACACTTCAATCTCTTTGGTCACTCGATTCTAGACCTAAAAGTTTTAATTCTTCAACAGAAAAACTTCAAAACCAGACTCCCACAAGAGACTGCTGAATTGGAATTAATTTGCAAACTGGATACAATTAATTTAGGCTTGAATAGAGACTGGGAGTGGATGGGTCATTACACAAAGTAAAACTATTTACCCATGTTTATTCCTCCCCTCCACCCCCCACTGTTCCTCAGATGTTCTTGTCAACTGCTGGAAATGGCCCACCTTGATTACCACAACAAAAGGTTCCCCCTCACCCCCGCTCTCCTTCTGGTAATAGCTCACCTTAAATGATCACTCTCATTACAGTGTGTATGGTAACACCCATGGTTTCATGTTCTCGATGTATATAAATCTCCCCACTGTATTTTCCACTGAATGCATCCGATGAAGTGAGCTGTAGCTCACGAAAGCTTATGCTCAAACAAATTTGTTAGTCTCTACGGAGCCACAAGTCGTCCTTTTCTGTTTATAAGGGTTGTAAGTAAAAAGCACAGGATTGCTTTATTTCAGAAGACTCATACAGAGTCATATTCCGTCTGGCCCTTATATGGATGTATAGTGTGTGTATGAGGAGTGTGTAAAGAGCCTGCCCTCACCTTTGTACTACCCAAATGAAGTCCAAGCAGAATCAGTGTCTCTCCGTTCTGGGAAGTCTAGGGGCTGCTCCTTTCCTATTATCCTGAAGGCACATTCAGCCCCGAAGGCAAGAGGGCAAGGGGCAGGGCTTTGACTCTGCTTTATGATACTGGTCAGTGGCCCAAGGGGCAGGTAAACAACACCCCACAGAGGGAGGTAGCAGGTACGCACCCTCTAATCCATATGCTTTTTGGTTTTGGTTTGTTAGGTGAATTGTCTTACTCATGCAGCTCTGCCAAGCCAACAAATGAGAATGGCTGTAAACTGTGCCTACATTTTTGCCACCTTTAAGTTAAGCACAAGAGACATGGAGGGGAATACAATAAAATTTAGGCCAGGCAGGCAAGACACAAAGATCATCTGTCAGCAGCCACTGTTCCTTTGAAAACTAGAGAATGTTTAGATAGGGAAGTATATATACACCACTGCACACAGCATTTTCAACAGCAGCTGCTACTAACCTGGATCCCACAGGATACTGAAAGCACTACTGATTCTTAAGATTGTACACTGCTTACAGTCAGAGGAGTTAGGACAGTGGTCAATAAAAAGTATAGTATAACAGATTCAAGCAATACAGTTAGCAGATCTGACCTGATTCACACCTATGATCCATTCTGCACTATAATGCATCTGATCTGTACACACTGACAGTCACAGCTGCACCGATCACATGCTTTGAGTAAGTATTTGAGGTCAGACAATTTACATTCCTCACTCAGCCAGCTGTTATTGCTGGACACAGGAGGGGGAAATTCTCTACTGGCTTAATTCCATTGAAGTCAATTGAGTTAAAGCAGATGAGAATCTTGCCCATTTAGCCATGAATGCCAAACTGAAACAACAACATTCTTTTCCAGTTGAACTAATTCTTGCCTTTCTGATACTAAGTTTCAGAAAACAAGTTTTCTTAAATAGATCTTTTCCTCAAAGTCTGGTTCCCTTCCCTCTTCCTTCACTGGGCTGCAAAGCATTTTTGATTTGTTCATCTATTTTTGCACTCAGCCAGACCACCACTGTACTGATGATATCTGACCTCATTTTTGCATATTCTGAATCAGGCCCACTGAAGCCAAAAGAAAGACTCCCATTGATTTCACTTGTCACTAGATCAGGCCCTAGGCCTCTATGTGCCTTTAGTAATAAAAGAGGTTCTAAGTTAGTATTCTGAAAATGGAACCATACTTCCTCTGTTAAACTTTTGCTACTTGTCATCACTGGAGTAGAACACAACAATGTTCTTAGAAGTACCGTAGTTCCATTGTAATGTTGGCACTTCACAGGTACATGTCTGATAAAATAGTGTTGAAAGACTCACCATTTCAGACCACTCCCTCACAGCAAGACCCAGCATTCCAGTGCTCTGCCTCCATATCCCCATAACAATCATTAGCCTACTCCAGCTGTCAAGGTGTCTTGGACTTAGTCTTCCAACCAAGCCACTTTCAAGAGATTCACCCCTTCTAAATTAACAAAACCCTTTAGAGTCTAACAAAAACAAAGGAATCTTTAGTCCAGCCAGGCTCAACATCCAGCCCCCTTCTTTACAGGGAGGTGCCAGCTGCAGCAGACTGTCTTAACACCCACCAACAGTTACCTGGGCTCTGGTCCACCCAATGATCAGGTGAAAGCCAACCCTCTTACACAGGATTCTGGCCAGTCACAATCCTCAGAAAGTTCCTGGCCCTGAACCAGACTTCCTATCCCCAGGTAAGAAAAGTCTGTCCATTCTTCTCTCTGGTCAGCCCTCCACTGCTGGGCTTTTCTCTACAGTCAGCCCTCAACTGTGCACAGGTGTAGCACAGCAGGACTAATTAAGGTCCTCAAGGAATCCATTTTGAAGCACTTGAAGGAGTGGAAGGCAATCAGGAACAGTCAACATGGATTCACCAAGGGCAAGTCTTGCCTGACCAACCTGATTGCCTTCTGTGATGAGATAACTGGCTCTGTGGATATGGGGAAAGCAGTGGACGTGATATACCTTGACTTTAGCAAAGCTTTTCATATGGTCTCCCACAGTATTCTTGCCAGCAAGGTAAAGAAGTATGGATTAGATGAATGGACTATAAGGTGGCTAGATCGTCGGGCTCAGTGGGTAGTGATCAATGGCTCGATGTCTAGTTGGCAGCCGGTATCAAGCGGAGTGCCCCAGGGGTCGGTCCTGGGGCCGGTTTTGTTCAACATCTTCATTAATGATCTGGATGATGGGATGGATTGAACTCTCAGAAAGTTCGCAGGTGACACAAAACTAGGGGGAGAGGGCTGGGGGCTAAGGCTAGGGTCCAGCATGACTTAGACAAATTGGAGGATTGGACCAAAAGAAATTTGATGAGGTTCAACAAGAACAAGTGGCAGAGTCCTACACTTAGGGCGAAAGAATCCCATGCACTGCTACAGGCTGGGGACTGACTGGCTAAGTGACAGTTCTGCAGAAAAAGGATCTGGGGGTTACAGTGGACAAGAAGCTGGATAAGAGTCAACAGTATGCCCTTGTTGCCAAGAAGGCTAACGGCATATTGGGCTGCATTAGTAGGAGCATTGCCAGCAGATCGAGGGAAGTGATTATTCCCCTCTATTCAGCATTTGTGAAGTCACATCTGGAGTATTGTGTCTAGTTTTGGGCAAAGATAGATTAAGTGACATGCCTGATTCTACAGAACTATAGCATTGTGGGTGGCTGCAGATGCCAGGCAGTGGGAGAGAGATTCTTGTTGCTGCTCCTGCTGTACCTGACCTGCGGGGGGTGATAGTTCATGCATGAACACCTGCATTTGAGCAAAGTAAAAAACTTCTCCTGAAACACTGATGGGAATAAAAAACAGTGTTCATGGAAAATATGGTGAGATCAAACCACAGGTCAGATTTAGTGGATTTCATTCACAATGTCGTTTTCCCATTGTTGCCCAGCTATACATGAGGATATCTTACTGGTGAAAATTATAATATTACTACAGAACTGTTCCTCTGCCATTTCCCTCTCTTGCTGTATTTCCTGATTCCATATCCTGGAGCAATCATGTACTAGACATGAACAGTGGAAACTGTTATTGTCAAACCATTTCAGTTTCCTATGTGTATCTCTGCTGATGAAAATCACTCCTAAAAAGCTCTTGAGCTGACATAGTTGACATAGTAATCCGAGTGGAGAATAAGCTTTTTCTGTGATTTTCCTATTTGTACATTCCAAATAAATAGTAAGTGGTTATGCCAGCTGCAAATTTCACATACGTTTTGATGTCATGTTCACTTAGGTCTCACAAATTGCTTTTTTACTTCAACAACCTGCAATGAAATAGATGGCTGGCGTTAAGACATTTCCCAATGGTAGCAAAATTAAGAGATTCTGCTATTGTAATTCCAGTACAGTATCCTAGCAATATCATGAAAGAGCTATAACCTAAATTTGGACTTTTTTATACACTACATTGTTCCCAGGGGTATTATCTTTTTTATGTATAGGCATTTCAACAGTACTCCTCACCATAGCATCTGAACACCTCACAATTATCAATGGATTTAGCCTCACAATAGCCCTATTAGCTAAAGATGTATTACTATAATAGCTTTATAGGTGAGAAATGGAGAAGTTTACTGAATTGCCGAAGTTCACACAAAAGTCTGAGATGGTGCCAGAAATTGAACTCACCTCTACTGATTTTCTTGTCAGTACTGTCACCCCAAGGGCATCTTTCACAGGCTGGTATTCAGATATTTTTGGAGGATGAATGTGAGATACCAAACCTCTCTCTACCCCAACCTGCTCATGAAGTGTGTCATGTTGTTCTAATGCTGTAGGACAAATCTGTATCCTATGTCATTTCCTGCAATCTGCACTCTGCTTGTATCATGAGTGTCACGCTGGAGAGAGCCTCAAAAGGAGCACTCTAAAGCATATTGTGAATATGGAATCAGGGAGTTTATCAGAAAAGGCCCTGAAATGTTTACTTCAGTGATTTAGGAATAGGTGGATCGCAATAGAGTAAGAGAGCAGGGGTGTAGAGAACTGAGAAGATTCGGACATGGAAGAAGAGTACAGGACAGAGAGTGAAGAGGATAAGGGGGCCGAGGATGTTTACATTCCTAACACCTCCCCATCTAGGGTTCTGCATGTGTGGAATAGAGATCTAGCATTTGTTTTCTATGGTGGATTGTTTAGTTAGCTGACAGTTCCTTGTTGCAAAGACATAGCACCAACAGAGCTGGCCTTATCATGAGGCGAACTGAGGCAGCCGCCTCAGATGCCTGACTGTGTGGGGGGTGCCACTAGGACCCAGAGTGTAGAAAATTGTGTCTGCTGCTGGTGCATATGTATTCTCTCTGCTCTAGATCCACAGAGATGGTGGAGTCTGTGCTGGAGGAAGGAGGGCACAAGAGACATAACAGGCAGGCAGGAGAAAAGGTGAGAGGGAATAACAGAAAGCAGCAGGAGCTGCAGGGAGAGAGAGGAGAAGGAGCCTCTGATGTACCTCTCTAGCATTCCCAGGAGCCTGGACTGATTAACACCAGCTTCTCTGGGAGCTTCCTGTTTCCTGCTGCTTCCCTGAACTCACTTGAGGAGAACAGGCAGTCAACTGAAGTAGTAGGAGCAAGTTAGGCCTTTAAGATGCTGATATCTGCCGTCAATCAGGCCCTGCTACCAGCCTGCTTATTTGTTCCCTTCAATTGAGTGTTGAGAGCCACGATAGCTGGCACAGAACAGCAGTCATGACTGAAAGAAGAAAACGCCCCTCTGGGGCAGCATTCAGAGAAAGAAAAGCTTCCCTTGCTTTCTTTCTATCTAAGCAGGAAGGAGCTCTCCTGAGATACATAGACACAAATGTTCACGGTCAGCCTTCCGGCCCCGAGGAGGATGTGAGTGGTGACGAGATGCCAGATCTTCCAGTTAGTCAGAGTGCAGGTGACCTGGCTGCTACTGCAGCATCCATATCTCCATCTCAAATGGATGTAACCATGCACATTCCTGAAGAAAAGTGTAGATCAGAGAAGAGTGTGATGGAGGTGCAAGAAGCAGCTGCTGCTGAGTTTAGTTCCTTATGTCTAGATGATCCAGGACTGTGGACCCACTTGAGCAGTAGCCTGAGGGACTTCCTTGTACTTCATGGGCCACAGCAAGTGAAAAACTTCATGTTCCCCAAAGACAATGAAAATAGAAGTTTCCATAGAACACATTACTGGCGTGAAATCCCCAATGGTGACAAAGTGGAGAGGGCAAGGTTTATGTACTCAAACCCGCAGAATACTGCACACTGTTTTTGTTGCAAACTCTTCCAGTCTGATGTTCCAGCCACACTGGGTTCTACAGGAACAAAGGACTGGAAAAATCTGGCTAGAAATCTGGCATGTCACGAGAAGGAAGCAAATCACCAGAGAGCATTCCGTAGGTGGAAAGAGCTTGAGATGAGACTAAGGTTAAAGGCCACCATAGATGATCAGCATCAAGAGAAGATTGCATCAGAGTCTCTTTATTGGCAAAATGTTCTGAAAAGGCTCATTGCCATTGTGAGAATGCTTGGTACCCAAAACCTAGCACTGCTGGCACTTCAGATCAGCTGTATGTGCTAAACAATGGAAACTTCCTTAAAATTGTGGAACTGATGGCTGAGTTTGATGCTGTACTCCAGGAACATCTAAGAAGAGTCACCACCCAAGAAATGTACACACACCACTACCTTGGAAAAACAATTCAAAATGAGATCATACAGTTACTGGCAACAAAAGTGAAACAGAAAATTGTTGCAGATCTGAAGTCAGCAAGATATTACTCTGTTATTCTGGACTGCACACCTGACATCAGCCATATGGAACAAATGACTTTAATGGTGCGTTTTGTAACAACAACAGAACTTAGTGAAAATGTCCCTGCAATGGCGACTGTCAGAGAGCATTTTCTAGAATTTATTGACATTGATGATACTACAGGAGCTGGTATGACAAATGTGCTTCTTAAAAAGCTGGAAGATACGGGAATTGCGATAGCTAACATGAGAGGTCAGGACTACGATAATGGTGCCAACATGAGATGAAAGAACAGAGGAGTGCAGACACAGATCTGACAGTTAAACCCTCGCGCTTTTTTTGTCCCATGCAGTTCTCATTCATTGAACTTGGTGATTGGTGATGCAGCATCAGCTTCTCGTGAGGCTGCTGAATTTTTTAATGTAATTCAAAGCATCTATGTATTTTTGTCTGCATCAACTCATCGATGGCAAATTTCGAAGCAACATCTGGGAACATCTTCTCTGACACTGAAACAACTGAGTGCCACACGATGGGAAAGTCAAGTGGAGGCGATAAAGCCTATCAAACACCAAATTGGGAAGATAGATGATGCCATAGTTGCCATTATGGAGGATAATGTTATGACAGGAAGTATTCATGGGAGAACAGTGGCAGAGGGAAATGGAAGCACCGGAAACATACATAACTTCAAATTTCTGTGTGGCTTAGTGTTGTGGCATGACATACTGTTTGAAATAAATGTTGTAAGCAAGAGACTCCAAGGTGTTGACCTTGATATATCTGGAGCAATGAAACAACTGGACAAAGCAAAGTCATACTTACAGTCTTACCAGTCAGATGAGAGATTTCAAAACATTCTGAAGAGTGCACAGAAGTTGGCAGAGGAACTTCACACTGAAGCTATTTTCCCACTCATTCCAGATACAAGAGTCACCGAAGAAGACGACATTTTGATTATGAGGCACGGGATAATCCCATAAGAGACCCCAAACAACAATTCAAAGTTGAATTCTTTAACCAGGTGCTAGATTGTGCAATACAGTCAGTTGAAGAATGTTTCATGCAGCTCAAGGAACACAGCAGTATATTTGGGATGTTGTGTGATATTCCAAAACTCCTCACTATACCTGAAGAAGACCTACACCAGCAATGCAGGGCACTAGAGACAGTGTTTGCACATGATGACATGCGCGATATTGATGCGAGTGATTTAGGTGATGAACTGAAATCCCTTTCAAGATACATTTCAGCACGGTCAACTCCAAAGGCTGTTCTGGAATATATGTGCACAAGTAAGATGACCACCCTCTTTCTAAATGCTTTTATTGCTCTGCGCATACTTCTAACACTTCCTGTAACAGTTGCCAGTGGAGAACGCAGCTTCTCCAAGCTGAAGTTACTAAAAACTCATTTACGCTCCACAATGACACAGGAGAGGCTGGTCGGCCTTGCAACTATCTCAATAGAGCATGAGCTGGCCCAGACTGTGGACCTTCAGGAAGCAGTTCAAATCTTTGGAACCAAGGAGGCACGGAAAGCACCACTTTGATTATTCAAACAGAGAAAAATGCCAGTGTTTACTATGAGGACAAGATAAGTTACATTTGCTGTTCAGGTGTTTGAAAGTTAAGTGTTACTTAAAATTTTTGAACAAGGCCTTTTAAGTTGTTAGTTCTCCTTTATTGGGGTAGGTAGCAAAGCAGTACCATGAGAGGAGTAGAACAGGAAGAAGGCAGAATTGAGACCTTTCAAAATTTTGGCCCAAGCGAAGAGGCATGGGGGCATCATTTGAGCTCCCCTCCTCAGGTGCCAAAATGTTGTGGGCTGGCCCTGAGCACCAAGCTGAAACAGCTGTATCCACATGGGAGCTGTTATTGGGATGACTTCTTTTTCTCTTCCCTTCACACCATACTTTGTACTGAGGAATCATATCATTCAGCACTTATGAGTTGAGAAGAGGAGAGGCAAAGCAGCTGGAAATAACAGCTAGATTACCAGAAAAGTTTGCTAATCATGTTAGAGCTGATATCGCTTCACTTTAGAGCTGAAAGATGTAAGAAGAGCGAAATGTATGGGAATATTAGCATATGGGAAACGTCAGTCTCATAAAACCCCATCCAGATAACTCCAATCTTGCTGATCACCACTTGAGAGCTATTTGGCTTGACTCCTGTCAATCAGAATCAGTAACAGGCTGTGCTGAATAAGAAACAATCACTCCAGAAGGCACCATTTCCATATAAAGCATTTTGGCAGAGTGTGTGAGGGCATCAGCAGTCTAAAATGGTCAGGGACAGAAAAACAGGGAAAAGGAGGGGGAGCTGAACATGAAAAAGCAGAAGGGGGGATAGAGAGGGAGAGAAAGGGAAGAGTGGAAATCAGTAACAAAAAGCAGCAAGAGGAGAGCAGAAGAGGACAGAGAAGATTAGAAAAATGGATAAAATGTATCCTGCTATAAAGCATTTCCTTCTTAAACTATAAACAGGAAGTCTCACAGCAGGAAAAGACAGTCCAAGCATCAGGAGATGTCCAGAGTTAGAGGTTACTGACCCAAAGCAAGGATGGAAAATTGATAATTTAGACTGTAAGCTCTTTAGGGCAGCAATTGTCTTTTAATGAGTTCATATAGCAGCTACCAAAATGGGGCCCTGATCCTAACTGGAGTCTCAGGGGACTACCATAATACAATTAATAAAAATAACATCAGAGAAGAAAAGGAAAAGTGTCATGAAGCTGTCTGGTACATATTCTATTTAAGCACAGAGGCCTTATGCTTCAAAGGTGACCAGTGGGTTTAAGTTCCTCAGTTTCTGGGTGACCAATGTGAGATATCTTAAAGGGGCCATTCTCAAAAATGATTACCTGTCTTCTGAAAGCCAGGAACCTTTAACATGTCCCATGTTGGACACTCAAAAATTTAGGCACCCCAAAACATTAGTGGTAGCTGAAAATTTAATCCATTACTTTTGTGCCTCTGAATCCATTATATCAAAAATGGTTGCACCTATACCCTCAATAATGTTTCTTCCTGAAATAGGATTTGTTTTTACTTAATATCCAAGATAAATCATCCGTTCCTGACTGGAGATCATTACAGTATTAAAATTAGTGCGTGATATAAACAACAACTTGACTTAAGTACTTCCTGTTGTTTGAGAACTTTCTCATGTAAGATTTGGGATAGCCACACTAACCATAAGTGGCAACGCCATGAAAGAGTTATGCAAGTCATCCTAAATGAGAGCTAATAAAATCTCTGGACAGCTATCATGGTCTTGGGCAAGCCAGATTAGGGAGCACTTGTGTCACCATCTGCCCTGTAACTCTGGGTATCTGAAATTCCCTGCTGATGTGTCTCATAAACTGGATGCCAGCAGCAAGCATACAAGTCACAGCCTGAGTGTTTGTGTGCTGGACAACACTGGTTCAGCAGCTCTAACACCAACAGCCTGTCTGTCTACAGCCCCATAGCAGCTTCCACCAGCCTTGGTTACAACCAGCAAAGTGATATCCACAAGCTTCCAGTCCCAAATGTTTCCAAAACCATGGGCTCTGCAATGTCCAGCCCTCTTCTGGGCAGTTCAGAGAAATAGTGAGGTTAGTTTGTTCCTTTAAAGGGACAAAAAACTCATCACAGCTTATTAACTGTGTAAATACACCCTTCCCGTCAAATACAGCAATGAGTTAGTTTATAATGAAAATAAAACACATGTTTTAACAACAGGACATAGGTTAAGTGATGCCAAGTAAAAGGAATAAAGTTAGAAAGAGTTATAAGCAAATAAAAGTGAGAACATGTACCTAAAAGTCTAAAACACAATCTAACTTTGTTCAACACGGTTTCTCTCACCACTCATTCTTCTTCCCAGCCATGGCTGATTTTACCTCAGTCAGGACCTTCCACCAACATACAAGATGTTGTCTCTCCTTGTCTTCCTGGGTAAAAGATCTTTGCCTAAACAGGTTTATCATCTAGCTTAAATTTCCAAATACTTCATCCCCCCTCTTGGTTGAAAGACCCATCTTCCTCAGCTTGCAAGAGCTCTGGCATGTGTCTGCCTAGTGATGTCAGCCAAAAATGGCTTCTGTTCATGCTTATATCTTCCAAAGTTCAATTACTTTGTTTCAAGAGGCAGGATGACTTCATGCTGTTCTACCCTTACTGTGGACTTTCGATCCCCCTGTGTGTAAATGAAGCTTCTGTTATTTGATTCCACCATGCTTAATTAACATAGATAAGTAGGTTTTCTCTTGTCTGGAGAGGAACTTGTTTCTTCCTATTTGGCCACAGACTTTAAAGCATGATATTAACTACCCACATTTTCTCATGCAGTGTTAATACATTTCACAGTGATCTTAATCACCAGTGTGTCCATAGCTTTCAGACAAGACCAATCTATACACTTTTATAACAATAGAAATATTGTATACAGTTGATTCACTTATCACTTGAGATTCAGCCCCACTCGCCCATCTTTACAGACCAGTAAACCTTTGAAATGCATCTGTCTGAGGGTCACCTCTCAAAATAAAGTTTGTTCAAGCTGTAAAGGTGGTGACATGGAGTCTGGTGGTGAAGGAAGCTTCGTGCTCTCCTGCTGGTGTGTGCCAATATGTAACTTGTTCTGTTTGCTATGATCTCCTCCCCCTACTGTCTTGTTGTTGCTGTTTACTGCTTATATGTACATTGAGGCAAACTCACTTTCCTTTGTTTAGGACAGACCTATTGAACACTTTTATCTAAGCAAGGTCATATGGTTTTTAACATGTTTTAGTAATATCATATGGGGGAATTCATAATTTTACATATAATGTTGCCACATACATTTCACTAGAGTATTGT
The DNA here is from genome assembly GCF_015237465.2 of Chelonia mydas. Taxonomy (NCBI): domain Eukaryota; kingdom Metazoa; phylum Chordata; order Testudines; family Cheloniidae; genus Chelonia; species Chelonia mydas. The sequence continues at coordinate 105,011,534 of NC_051245.2, forward strand.
TGACTAGAAAGTTATTCATTTTTAAATGATACCTCACAAGTTGTAGTTTATAGAAAGACTAACACAATAGTGTGCAGAGTGTGAATGCATGCATGCTTTGAGTCACAGCCATATCATATCATATATTCTGTATGTGTAATATATTATTAATAAAATAATAATTAATAATATTTTATATCGTTAGTACCTAGAGGCCCCAACTGGCATCAAGACCTCATGGTGCTAAGGGTTGTACATACTAATAGTCAGAGACAGTCCTTGCCCCACAGAGCTTGTAATCTAAAGTGTCAAGACTGAAAAAGAGTGAGAGAAAGGAAATAGTACTATTCCCAGATTTAAATATGGGGATCTGAGGCACAGAAAGATTAAGTGACTTGCCCAAGGTCACACAGGAAACCAGTGGGAGAACTAGAATCCAAATCTCTAGTGTCTGAGTCCAGTGCCTTAACCAAAAAGCCAGCCCTCCTCTTTGACATGGTGCAGGGAAATATAATTTTAGGAATATTTTACAGAGTTTTTTTTTCCCGATAGCCTCAATAGCTTCTCAAGAGGGGGAAGAATGAATTATAACTGATACAGTTTTGGAAAGCACTAAAATTATTTGTTTCTATATTTAATAATCTTAGTTTTAAAGTTTAATATCTCAAGATCTCCCAAGGCTAATAGCAAGTATTGTGTACCCTCCCCCCCAAAGTCATCAATTTCCCCTTTACAGTGCTATAAATCTCTCATATCTAACACCCTCCCTTCTCATGGGTTGTGAGGTACTGAACCTTAAACCTACCACATGACCTAGATGACAGAAAAGTGTCAACTAAGGGATTAAATTCCACCACATGGTGGATCACAGGAATTGCCATACTGAGTCAGACCACTGTTCCCACAGACCAGTCAAGATTGGCAGCATCTGACTTGCTCTTCTTAATGGGTTCATGGCAATTGTCCCACAGATCTGAAGGATTTTAGTCACCAGATTCATCAGACCAGCACTTCTTTGGGAATCTGTGAACTATAAATCACAGGTTCTTTCATCTATACTGACATTAGGGGGTCAAGAGTACAAACATGCATTACACAGCCAATACCCACAGAGGATCTAATCCTGCAACACATATTCATAGGCTTGACATTTACCTCAGTGAGTAATGCCATTGAAATAGGTAAACATCAAGCCTGCAAATGTGTTACCAGAATCAGGTATATGTGTGCTCTGTATATGTGTGCATTAGAAGTCATCACTACACCTATTTCACTAATATTATATGTACTATATATGTGAGAAGTGCTTATTCTTTCTTCTGTTTTTTTTTATCTAGAGCTAGTCAAAAAACTCTTGCTGCATCTCATTCAGGGTACATCTGTGCTTAATTCTTACACAACTGGGGTTACCATAACAAAATAATCAGTGAGTTGTAGGTCAATATCTTTCTGATCCATTAACAGGGGAAAATCTTTACAGTTGTGAGTAAAAAAAATAATTACGAGATCTATTGACATGAAGGGGATTCTTTGACTTTTGGCAGTGAAAATGACAGTTGTTTGGTCTTTTATAGTCAAAAATGTCTTAGGTTGCTCAGCTAAATGGTGAGATCATGTCAGAACTTCGAGCTTTCATCAGTAACCTAAGCTCAAACTGCTACATTTCAGCTACTTATTCTGTGGCAATGTTTTGTTCCTCTTCTTTTTCCTATGCCCCATTGAGATAGAATAAAATATTGAGAAAAGCAGGCTTTTCATTATTTCTGAGTTTTGCTGGTACCACTTGAAGGCTTAAGGTTACACAATCTGTGTGAGAAAATAAAACTTTCTATTTAAATAAAGTGGAGCCTTAGAGTTAGTAGGTAAATTCATATTTCCCAGTTGGTAGGAACAGACTATTGCAAGAGGCTTACACAGTCTAGGAAAGGTCTTTGAATAAAGCCATGATGACAACACACCAAAGACTATTTTTATAACATCATCATTTAGAAACTTAGTCGGTCACAAGTGCTATAAAGAGCAAAGTAGTTTTTGTTGTATTAACTAGAGCAATCAGTTTTAGTGGGTTCCTTATATTTGGAAACCAAGATATAGAAAAAAATTTGAAAAGGAGAGTGAAATATAATAGTAGAAATCCAAAATTAGAAAGAGTGGAGTCCATTACTTGCCACAGTTTTATTTCATAACTGTAGAATAATGTCACGGTCTCCCTGTCATATAATTGAAAGGTTCATTTATAGGTGGATTGGATATCTGGATGGAAGGGCCTCTTTGTAGTTCAACTGTCTTGTCTGTAGATTTTTATATTATTGTGCATCCTGAAAATGTTACCACCACCACTCATTACTATGAAAGCAGTGAATCCTTGGGGTTACAAAGCACATTCATAAATAATCTGAATTCACAGGAGTGAGTAGTTGATGTGAATTGAAATGGGAGTTGGACTTTTGACTTCCCTGGGCGCTGAAGCAGGCCCTTTGGGTATCACATGGGAAATTCCTGGTAGATATTAGGGACTAAAATCTGTATACCTCATAAAACACAGTATGCATTAAGCACAACCTCTCATGGGAAAAACCAATGAGAAATGCTATTTTATGGGCCATACACTTAGATCCACAGAAAAAATCTATCCGCTAAAAATTATTTAAGAGAAAACACATTTGTGTGTAAGTTAAACCTGTGTCTAGGGTTCATGCTAAAGGGAAAAAAGAGGGTCAGAATGATCAAAGTTGATTAAAAATGTAGGACCGCCATCTGGTGTCCTCTAGAGGAAGTGCAACCTGCCTTTCACACATTTCTGGTATGCTGCTTGTTTCAAATAGCCCAGGGCAATTTGAGGATGGGATTCTTACAGACAGCCTTTTAAAAGAAGTATGCAAGTAATTGCCATTACCTGAGTATGACTAGATTTTTTTTTAAATGAAGTACTTTACAGAAAAGAAAATGATGCACTGTAACTATTTGCAAAAGCTACTATTTTTGGAAGGCTAGAAGAGAAGAGAAACTGAGTTTCAAATCACATATTTTAAGGCTTTAACTGCTGATTACAGTAGATCATTACTGTATTCTATTTTAGTATAACACTGAAGTTGGAGGTTGAAATATGCCAAATAAAGAATGTATTTCTGTCTGCAAAACATAGCCAGTGCCTTTTACCACTCTAGTGTATTTAAAAGCAATTAAAAAAAAAAAAAGCCCAGAATCCTTGTCCTTCATGACATCACAATGAAGCACAGCAAGCTACCAAGAATTTCTGATGGTTTTAAAGAAAAACATATATTTGAACAAGAATGTCAAGTCTATCACCTCAAAAAAGAACTGGGACTCTAGTACTAACTTATGGTAATTGTGTTATTCTAATAGGACTACTGGTTGAATTGAATGTGATTCAGAAGTTGAATGTCTTTAAAAAGGTTTCCAGTATATGCTTCCCTGCAATACAGCTAGACAGGAACAATGATGCACAAAGCACAAACTGTGAGAGTTGATCAGTAAAGTGAGTACAACCATATGGATCTTTTACAAATATATTTATATTGAGGCACAGATATTTTCCATTTTCACACAAAGCACTAAATTGCCATCACTGTCTAAGTAGGCTCTGACCTTAAGTGTATGCGTGTAACTATTAACGCACAAGAATTAAAAGATAGAGACCAGGCAAATTCTACTCTTTAGAATTAATGAAAGATATTTTCATTTGTACATTTTTGATTATACTAGAGTATTTTCTTCATTCATTGTGGATCATGGTCTATGGTGCTCAGGTCAAATATGTGTTTTTTTATTTAACTCTTTTTGCTTTAAGGACTGGATAGCTCCAGGGTAATAGGCAATACCTTTCACATCTAGGGAACTGGTTAGCATTTAACCAGGTCAGTACTTACTAAACATTGTGACCATATGATGGACAATCAGTGGCTGCCATGTTTTGGCACTATGTAATATGTCTGTTTGCTTGCATAGCTGTAAGTTCTAGCCAACAGCTCAACACCTATGAAAACAATCAGTCAGAGAGACAGACTAAGGCAGAACAGATTTTTTTTGCAGGGCATGCTCAGCTTCTAAAAATAAACTGTGTCACAGCTGACATTAAGGAATATTTCAAGATCTAGCTCCTTTATACCACAGTCAGATAAACAGAGCTAGTAAGACCATTTGGCAACTCCCAATAACTAGAGCTGGTCAAAAATCAGAATTCCAGGCCCACTGGAAATTCCAATATTTCAACATTTGTTTCCATCCTAAATTAAGAGACACACACGACTGAAATATCCAAATTTTAATGGAATTAAAAGGTCCAAAAACATTTGATTCATAAATGTTGAGCTGTGGGATTTAGGTTCAACATTGAACTATGTCCCCCAGAACAATTTCAATTTTGCCAAAATCTTTCAATTTTTCACCAAGAAAATCCAAACTCAACATTTTGTTTTGAGTCAGATCAAACCAAATCAAAACATTTTGGTTTGCAAAATGAAAAATATTGTTTCATTTTGAGTCAGTCTGACATTAATCTGTGTCCACCTGAGCTGCCAGAATGCCACATGCCCTCTTTTGCTCCTTTCTGGGCCTAGCCCCATGGCCAGACTAACTTTCCCATGATGCACCATGATCATGGGACTCCCATGATGGACAGTGGCAGTTCAACGAGACAGGAGATGTAGTTCAGCCCAAGACTCTAGCTCAAAGAGGATTTTTTTTTCAGAAACTCCCTTTTTCACTGAAAAAACATTGTGATGGAAAATTGTCAATTATCAATAACCTTATAGATGCCTCTGGTCAATAAACTGGGTAATCTCCATCCAGTTCCCCCTGGAAAGGCATCCACATGATTCTCACACCTACACACACTGCATTGCACTGCATTTGGCCCCTGTACTGCCGGCGGGGAAGACAAAGAATGAACACTTCTTTCACTTCAAGGCACATTAGCCAATTCACATGAGAGATGATTGCACTACTGCTGCTTGTGCTGTATCAGTTCAATCCCTGGAAAGTTTCAGTTTTTATTGCAACCCACTATCTTTCACTGGCTCCAATCTGATTTTAAAATATCCTTCTGATTGGTTAGTCCCCAGTGGGCTTTGTTCATTAGCTATCTCTTTGGGCCAGTAAACGTGCCTATAGGCACATGGAAGTTCTCCCCAGTGTTCTGAACCCACTGTCTGTACAAAGCTTGCCTTTTTGACGTACCCTGAAGTCTTTAGAATTCATCAGTGGTGAAAAATTCCTTGGATGTCTTGAACAAGAACCAAAGTACGTACATACAAACTAGGGCTGCAGTTCATATGTACTCCTGTCTGTCTTGGCTAACAAGAACTAACCGGAATCATAGAATCATAGGACTGGAAGGGACCTTGAGAGGTCATCTAGTCCATGTCCCAGCACTCATGGCAGGACTAAGTGTTTCTAGACATTCCTGACAAGTGTTTGCAGGGCCATTCCTAGCTATTCTGGGGCCCTACGCAACCCCCCGGTGGGGGACGTGTGGTGGGCCCAGACCTCTGTGGGGGAGAACAGGCAGGCAGGCCCCAGGCCTCCGTGGTGGGGGAGGAGCAGGCTCCAGGCCTCCATGGGGGAGGAGCAGGCCCCAGGCCTCTGCAGAGGGTGGGGCAGGGCTGGTTGGGGGACGGGGGGAACCACCCCCCAGCACTCACCAGCGACGCTGCTGGGGCCCGGTCACCGCACTCCCGCCGCCGGTAAGTGCAGGCCCGGCCCTGCTGCGCTCCTCAGGGGCCGGAGCGGTAAGAGGTGGAGCCGGGGCGACGGCCCTGGGGAAGAGCCAGAGCAGGGGCTGGAGCAGCACGCAGCTGTGCAGGGCACCAGGAAATTTGATGCTCCAAATTTCCTGGTGCCCTATGCAGCTGTGTACTTTGCTTATGGGTAAGGATGGCCCTGAGTGTTTGGATACTTCTGTAATGAATGCAGTATGGCAACCTTCCTTCAAGCAGGATGAAAAGTGTAAAGTCAAGAAAGGAATACAGATATAGCATCTAAGATTTCTTTAAAAATCAGTGCCTAATATTAGGCTTCCAAGCCCATATTTAGGCACTTAAATAAGTGTGTTGGCTTTCAAACGTGCTGAGCGGTGAGCACACAGTGCTCCTACTGGCCGCTCAACATGCTCAATCTGTAGAGTGCCTTGCAAAATGAGGCCCCAGTTTCAGGTGTGGCCTCCATGAACTACTGTGACACAGTAATAATAATAATAAAAAGATCCAGCCCCTCATGCCAACTGTGCCCCAGATAGGGTGTTATTTCAGTGCCAGGTTCAAGGTCAGCTCCTTAATCAAACAGATACCCTCCTACAGTAGCATAACATTATGTGCAGTGAAGAGTGTGTCCGTTAAAAGTAACAGGAAGTTGACAGAAAACTTATGGGAGTCTGCAAGAGCCCACACACCTCCCACTAGACGTAATGAGAGAATGTGAGGAAACTAGAAACCATGACATTTCCTTGGAACTCTTTCCTTTTTTTTTTTTTTTTTTTTTTAAACTTATACATTTAATAGTAGCTTCATGTAAAGATAACAACACACTGATTCTCTTTTGTTCTCCTCTGTTTCTCCCTTGCTCTAGGGTGGTGGTTGCAGTAATCTGCGGGTGGCCTATACCACTAGCAAATTCCGATACACCACACATAAGGTCCGATGTACAACCTGGCAAGTCGGGGAGCAGAGCCAAATCTCTACCCACTGCCTGCCATTGCCCTCCCACCTATTCCAGAGGGACAGGAATAGTTCATAGTTCACTTATTATTGTGCATCTAGACTCAAGGTCCAGGTAGTCAGGGTATATGGAGTTAGGGGGTTCTTACTCCTCTGAATGGGCACATTGTCCAAGTCACAAACTAGATCGTAATAGACTTCATTATTTATTGAGTGCCAGTGATGTACTTAGTGTTGTATAAACATAAAAGACATGGTCTCTTATTAGTTGGATAAAATGTATTGCACATGTATTTCAAAAACTGTGACAACTGCAACACTGGCTATTCTTGTTCTCAGAATATATGTTTTTAGAGTGGATCACCACTCTTGTTCACCAGTACGTGGTCGTAGAAAGTGACTGGTGGAAATTTCCTTACCACTAACTTTTGTTTTCTAAAGTCATTAAACTGTTGCACCAATGGCTGACACGCACAACCCTTTTGGTGCAGAGATCACCCTGTTCTTTGAAGTTGATATCTCTTTGGTTACAGGATTTTGGTTAGTCCAGCTACAATAAAAAAGCACAGAAAATGAAAATTGTGTTCCCATAACTGAGAGGAAGGAGGAATAATGAATGTGGCTCTAGTGTAGTGTAACTGATAAGGATAATAATTATATTGTTTTTAAAGTGTGTATTTCTGGCTAGGACTGCCAGCTTAATGATGGTACATGCAGTCACTTTCCAGGTCATCAATCATACCTGAGCTGGAGGTATGCACTACAGTTCCTGATGCTGCATCCACTGTGTTACTAAGGAAATATGCAGGGAAAAAATCATCAAAGGAAAAGAATGTTGCTATGGCTGGCTGCAAACCTGGGAGAGAAAAACAAGTGTGTTGAGCAGCCTAAACAGTGACCTTCTTCCACTTTTCACTAAGCAATCTCTCAAACACTGAAACATGTAAGAAATAAAAGGAATGGTCATTCCTGGACTTTTATGAAATGTGTGCACCCTTGCTAAAATTTGGTATTCATGCTTTTCAATTATTGCACTTATTCTTTCTATCCATACATAGTCACAGCTATTAGCCTGAATGGAACCATTTCAGTCACACGCAGCCTGATTCTCGTCTACACTGGTGTAGAATCATAGAAGATTAGGATTGGAAGAGACCCCCAGGAGGTCATCTAGTCCAATCCTCTGCTCAAAGCAGAACCAAACCCCAACTAAATCATCCCAGCCAGGGCTTTGAGAAGCTGGGCCTAAAAAATCTCTAAGGATGGAGATTCCACCACTTCCCTAGGTAACCCATTCCAGTGCTTCACCACCCTCCTAATGAAATAGTGTTTCCTGATATCCAACCTAGACCTCCCCCACTGCAACTTGAGACCATTGCTCCATGTTCTGTCATCTGCCACCACTGAGAACAGCCGAGCTCCATCCTCTTTGGAACCCCCCCTTCAGGTAGTTGAAGGCTGCTATCAAATCCGCCCTCACTCTTTTCTGCAGACTAAACTAGCACATTTTCCTCAGCCTCTCCTCATAAGTCATGTGCCCCAGCTCCCTAATCATTTTCCTCCGGGCCCAAAACTGGACTCAATATTCCAGATGTGGCCTCACTAGTGCCAAAGAGAGGGGAATATTCACTTTCCTAGATCTGCTGGCAATGCTCCTACTAATGCAGCCCAATATGCCGTTAGACTTCTTGGTAACAAGGGTACACTGTTGACTGATACCCAGCTTCTCATGCACTATAATCCCCAGGTCCCTTACAGATGCACTGCCGCTTAGCCAGTCGGTCCTTAGCCTGTAGAAGTGCATAGGATTCTTCTGTCTTAAGTGCAGGACTGTGCACGTGTCCTTGTTGAACCTCATCAGATTTCTTTTGGCCCAGTTTCTCCAATTTCTTTAAGTCACTCTAGATCCTCTACCTTCCCTCCAGTGTATCTACCTGTCCCCTCAGCTTAGTGTCATCTGCGAACTTGCTGAGGGTGCAATCCATCCCATCATACAGATCATTAATGAAGATGTTCAACAAAACTGGCCCCAGGACCAACCCCTTGATAGTGCTTGATACTGGCTGCCAACTAGACATCGAGCCGTTGATCACTACCCATTGACCCCGATGATCTAGCGAGCTTTCTATCCACCGTATAGTCCATTCATCCAATCCATACTTCTTTAACTTGCTGGCAAGAATATTGTGGGAGACCATATCAAAAGCTTTACTAAAGTCAAGGTATATCACATCCACCTCTTTCCCCTTATCCATAGAGCCAGTTATCTCATCATAGAAGATAATCAGGTTGGTCAGGCATGACTTGCCCTTGGTGAATCCATGTTGACTGTTCCTGATCACCTTCCTCTCCTCCAAGTGCTTCAAAATGGATTCCTTGAGGACCTGCTCCATGATTTTTCCTGGGACTGAGATGAGACTGACTGGTCTGTAGGTCCCCCGATTCTTCTTCTTCCCTTTTTTAAAGATGGACACTATCTTTGCCTTTTTCCAGTAGTCCAGGACCTCCCCTGACCACCACGAGTTTACAAAGATAATGGCCAATGGCTCTGCAATCACATCAGACAACTCCCTCAGCACCCTCGGATGCATTGCATCCGGCCCCATGGACTTGTGCATATCCAGCTTTTCTAAATAGTCCTTAACCTGTTCTTCACCACTGAGGGCTGTTCACCTCCTCCCCATACTGTGCTGCCCAGTCTGTGAAGACCGAGGCAAAAAAAGCAATGAGTACTTCAGCTTTTTCCACATAATCTGTCACTAGGTTGTCTCCCCCATTCAGTAAAAGCCGTGTTAGTCTGTATTCGTAAAAAGAAAAGGAGTACTTGTGGCACCTTAGAGACTAACCAGTTTATTTGAGCATGAGCTTTCGTGAGCTACAGCTCACTTCATCGGATGCATAGCATATCGTGGAAACTGCAGAAGACATTATATACACACAGAGACCATGAAACAAAACTTCCTCCCACCCCACTCCCCCGCTGGCAACAGCTTATCTTTTTTTGTCTGAGGGGTTGGAGCAAATGCGGTTGTATCGCAGAGCTTGGCTGTAGACGATGGATCGTGTGGTGTGGTCAGGGTGAAAGCTGTTGCCAGCGGGGGAGTGGGGTGGGAGGAAGTTTTGTTTCATGGTCTCTGTGTGTATATAATGTCTTCTGCAGTTTCCACGATATGCTATGCATCCGATGAAGTGAGCTGTAGCTCACGAAAGCTCATGCTCAAATAAACTGGTTAGTCTCTAAGGTGCCACAAGTACTCCTTTCCCATTCAGTAAGCATCCCAACCTTCTTCTTGTTGCTAACATACCTGTAGAAACCCTTTTTGTTACCCTTCACATTCCTTGCTATCTGCAACTCAAATTGTGCTTTGGCCTTCCTGATTATACCCCTGCGTGCTCAAGCAATATTTTTATACTCCTCCCTAGTCATCTGTCCAAGTTTCCACTTCCTGTAAGCTTCCCTTTTTGTGTTTAAGTTCACCAAAGATTTCTCTGTTAAGCCAAGCTGGTCGCCTACCTTGTTTGCTATTCTTTCTGCACATTGGGATGATTTGTTCCTGCGCCATCAATCAGGCTTCTTTAAAATACAGCCAGCTTTCCTGGACTCCTTTCCCTCTCATATTAGCCTCCCAGGGGATCCTGCCCATCAGTTTCCTGAGGGAATCAAAGTCTGCTTTTCTGAAGTCTAGGGTCCATATTCTGCTGCTCTCCTTTCTTCCTTTTCTCAGGATCCTGAGGTCAACCATCTCATGGTCACTGCTGCCCAGGTTGCCACCCACTTCTACTTCCCCCACCAATTCTTCCCTGTTTGTGAGCAGCAGGTCAAGAGAAGCACAGCCACTAGTTGGTTCCTCCAGCACTTGCATCAGGAAGTTGTCCCCAACACTCTCCAGTGTAATAACATGGACTTCAATGGGGTGACTACTGAGTTACACTGGTATCATCCAAGGACAGATTGAGGTTCATAGCATATCATTTTCTGCATCCAAATTTGAAGACAGTCTGATGTCATGATCCAAGATTCCCTTCTGAGCTAAGGAAACAGCTTCCCAGGACAGAAAATAACACTACATATTAACCAGCCTAATACCATGTTCTTTTCATTTTATTCTTTGTTGTTACTGAGAGAGAGAGCATTGTCTAGGTTAAAAACTGTTAAAATTCATGTATGTATATCTAATAGATGTGTGTGTTTGTGTATAAGAAGTGATGGATTTGGGGGGTCATCATTGGGGAGTTGTGTATCTTGGCTGAATTAGTGGGACATAACTGATAGCACTGCATATTTTGAAGGGGCATGCTGGGTAGGGGTAAGAGTGGTTTTGTTCACATGGTGAACCAGTGAGAATGAAGAACGCGCCAAATCTGAGCCAGGACTCTGAGTGGTTACAGAATTTGACCGTGGGAAATGCAGATTCATTTGATCAAAATTACTGACCTTCAGAGCTGACAAACCAGTTCACACAAAAATGTGTACATCTGCTTGGCTTGAATGCCACTTGGAAGAGTTGGCACAATGGTACTTCTGTGGCTTTTGGTGATTCATTTTCTCTCTGCCTCAGTTTCCCAGGAATAAATGGGGATGCTAATACTGATTTACCTGCCTCATAGCAATGTTATGGGTATTAATTAGCTAATGTTTGTCTTTGAAGATAAAAGTTCTATATACACTAAGGGCCAGACTGTCTCAACTGCAATGGTGCATGGGGAAGGAAAATGTTGCAAGGAGTCTTCCCCTTGGCATATGCAAGGCCTTTACAAGAACCAGGGACAATCACAGTCCCTGTGCAGGCAGTTGTGCATGTTATTGGAGGTAATTAAGAGGAGGCTACGGCGCTCTGGCCCCATCCCCTCCACACTAACTCTCTAAATAAGCTGAACACAACAGGGAACCATGGTGTAACCTGCACATGACTCCATATCTTGAGTAGCTCAAGCAGACACAATTCCTTCCTGACCTTGCCAGGGGTCTGCCGTTTTGTAATTCACTACTGAGGATAGAGACTGTTTCATTCAGCATCACTCTTTGCTAATGAAGGTTAAGTTGAACATGTGGAATTTTAATTAAACTCTATGAACTGCTCTGTCCTGTGGCTGAGTTGCTTCCAGCTTAACTCCCCTTGTTCCCTGTTTCTCCTAGTGACCCATCAATAACTGCCTCTCCAAGGAAAACGGGCCCTCTGACTCTAGTTCCACTGGATACATCCGCCCAATTTTAGAAACATTTTAATATGAACATTAAAACAAATAATTCACATCCAAACCTCACCCCATGTCCCATCAGCAAAGGGTGCTAGCTACAGCTGAGCGGGAATCCTGTCGTTACCACAGACTCAGCTGGTTATATAATCTTTGAGATAATTTGGTCTGCTCAACAGTTGACCACACCAGGAGTGCCCTAGCCCCAAAAGCTAAGAATGATTAAAGAACATTCAAGTTTTATTTGCTTCTTGACATTTTCTTTCCCATTCTCTCTTATCACAGTTTTCATTTTTTTTACTTTGGTGTTTGTTTTTTCAGTAAAACAACCCTGCCCCCCAAATCCCAGTTTGCCATTTTTGTAAAATTAGACAATAGACTTATTATACTTTAAACTACTAGTTGTCTTGCCTAAGCAGATACTATTGTTTACTGTTCTGGCAACTTACCGAGGGACAGGCTGTGTTTGTAAATAAGCAACAGAGAAAAAAAATCTTCAGCTCAGTTAAAACCCACAGTGCATTTTAACAGAGTTTAAAAATAAATCTGAGAAAAGGTAAATCTGGATTTGCAGATCCTAGTTTATTTTTTGCAGCTTAATTTGCACGCTGACCCTTTAAACTCTCTTCCAAGCACCATTGCCTTAAGCACAGCCACAAGGCATAACCATCCTCTATATTCTGACTTCATCACATGCTCTTGCCTTCCTGCCAGGCCAGTCCTGAAATTATCTAGTCAACAGTTTTCCCTGCCCCACTTTTGGTGCACTTCATATTTCCTAACATGATAAAAAACAGTTGTTACTACTAGCCCTTTAACATTACCAGAACCTGTATAAGGAGAGAGGAAGAAAGTTCTTTGCCTACATTTTGACTAAGCCTGAACTCAGTATTTATGGGTTAAAGGTAGTTTAGCTACAAAAACCAGCTTTTGTTTAAAAAAATATAAAAGGTTTTACAAAAAAAATTAACAGAAACTGATTTCAAGGAATTTAAAATAAAAATCGACATAGTTTTGATATTTGAATAAATATTCTTCACAGTGCTTTCAACCCAGACACTGCAGGTTTATGTAACCGCTTTAGGAAAAGAAAGTTAAACACACAGGGGCTCCAAACCTAGTTCTGAACGCACCTGAATATTTAGGAGGTTTGAAATCAGAACCTGGAGCTGGATCTAAACTTTAGAAATTGTTCTTATCTTTTTATCGTCTGAGCCAAAACCCTATATCTGAATGCCCCCAAATAAATGTGCGGATGTTCAAAATCTAAGTTACTACTAGAGACTCCTATAAATGAAGTGAAATGTAGTAATGAACGTTCATTGTCCAAGTCAAGTGTAGTCAAAGAAAAGTATCATGAAGATGAAAAGAAAAAAAATCTGGGATGTAAGATACTCAGGTACATATATTAGTGTGTATACTATATTATTTTTATCCTGGCAGTGGAGTGTGTCATAGAGAGGAAGAAAATAAAAATGATTTAAATTGTAAGGCCACTGGGTGTCATTCCTTGGAAATTGTTATAATTGGGCCTTTTTATAAATAATAACTAATCCATAGGGATGTTGTGTGTTTTAATGTTTATAAAGTGTTTTGTGATCTTCAGAAGAGAGATGCTAAAAAGTACAAACTAGTTTTAATTCTAAGTTTTACACATGTGACATAGATTTTTAGAATTTAAGGCTTGGACTTCAGGCTGTACAAAATAAATTGACATATTTCCCCAGGTGCTACACGGCACTGTTGAAGCTACACAAGAAATCTAGTGGCTGAAATACATTCAGCGGGGATTGTTTTACATTACTCCAGTCACTAGGACAAGTTTTTGTAAAGGCAAAAGCACGGTGACAAACCAATTGATCTTTCCTACAACTGACCACTCATTTCCACTAATACAGGCTTCAAAGTAGCATTACCAGGGAAAAGCCACCATCAGAAAAATTGCTGGTGAAAATAACAGCCATAGTCACAGCACAAAATGTGACACTCACGTCTGATAACGATCACACAGTTGTAGTTAGCAAATGTTGTTGTGGTTTTCCAACACAACAATACCTATTCACCTAACTAGTTCTATTCCTCACTAGCTGTACTCTGATACCTTGTTCTTCCCACAGCATTTCTCTCCTGAATCCTGAGGGTTTGGTCTGTGGAATCTGTAGTTAGATGCTAGTTCCTCTCACTAGAAGGTGTAGTGGTTTGATACCACAGTACACACTAATGATTGATGTTATTTTGAACACAATAGAGGAATGACACTATCTTGCCAATAGGCAAGAGAACTCCCAAAATGCTCTTCCATTGCTGGACATGGCTAAATCCCACAGTTTCTACTCAGGCAGAAAACCATGCTTCATAGTGAGCTTTGCCTGAAGTCAGGACTGCAGTCTAGAGGCTATAACCATGGGAAAACAAGCTGTGAAACCTGTTCCTGTTATTTTCATCTCTGCCACCCAAGTTTTGCATCTGGTTAAAGAGACACCACTAATGTTTCATTAAAAAGAAAGGAACTGTCAGTTATTCCTTGTTATTTTCAGTTTCTGTGTCTGTTTGGTTTTGCCATTACAAAATGTGATATGATTCATCATCAGGTCCCATCAGTCCACCCTCCTTGAAATATACAGGCTTTTTTCCAGTATTTTAGTGCCTCTCAGACTCGTTCTACATACAATGCAATCTGAAATATTGCCTTGCAACGGGTGAATCCTAACAGGTTCAGAGTTTTGGCCTGGATTATCATCCAGAAATCTGGATGCTTCTCCAGAGCCCCCAGCACCTGAAAGTGACCTAGACTATTTAATAAGGTCATACTCTCTCGTGATACATCCCATACTTCCTGGTTTGTGCCAGGTCAAAACATTTCCTGAGGAAAGCCTCTCTCGTGATTTCCACTTTCAGTCCTGGCTTAAAAAAGGAAGTGTAGAAGAATGGACTTGGCTGGCTGTATACGCATTTTAGATGCAGACTTGGTCCAGCTCTAAGATATTAAGTATTTGTAATGCTGTACTAATTACGAACTTCAGTGTGTTTTGCTAAAGTGAGTATCATCACTGCGTTTGAGCCAACTGCTTCCCACCAGCACCTGCCAGAGGAACTATCTCCTCCCAGGGTCCCAGTGTTCAGTAGAGTCCTGCATGCTGCACTGTTTCTTGGGATTATACAGTCTGCTTCCCTCTCTATGGATGGCCAGCTCCATGGATTAGTGTGAAAGGCTGAAGGGCCCTGTTTCCTCCCCACTGCCTTTGGGGAAAGGGAAAAGGAGATAAAAGAGGGGACATTTTTGGAGGTAAATAATGGGGTAGAAAAGGGAAGACCAGAGGAGAAACAAGGAAAATACCATATAAACCCTGCCCTTTGACGTCTTCCCCACACCCCTTTCTCTCTCCTGCTTTACACCCCAACTTCTATTTCTCCCATACTTTCACTGTCTTTTTCTTGTCAATAGTCTCACCTTTTCATACCTCTTAAGAAGCCAAGCAAACCCCACAACTGATTTTGTCATGAATGCTGCTGCAACACATAAATTACCAATTTAAAATTTCTCCCCACCCCTTTCTGCAATGGGGGAGGGGAAGAGCTAGTGCATATCTGCATACCAGAGAATGGGTTTCCTAGCACACATGCACCCCTTTTCACTTTGGATTTTTTTTTAATTTTACTTTGTAGTTGCTTCTTCACAGTCCCCATAAAGTAAAGCTTTCAAGGGGGTTGGTCAGGAGACAGGATCTCCATTCCTTCACAACTTCAATCACCCAAGGACATCCCCCACTTACATTTTAGTCCCTTCTGTGCTGTGAATTTGTTCTTTTCCAGTGTGTGCAAGTTCATATGACATTGATGATACATGAAAAATGTTTTACTAGTCCTCTTGTACCTCCTACCTTCCTTTCACTGCAGTGTTCTGCATTTCTAGCCCTTCCCCTGTTCAGAAAGGAAATACTTTATTTATATCTTCTCTGTTTAAGGAATAAACTGCAGGGTGCCCTGTTTCATTATTCTTTGCAGTGGTAAACACTTCAAATAATAAAAACCGAAGTCTGGCTTAATTTAACAATCTAGTTTATATTTAGTAGAGGATACAAAGGCAACTGTAACTGCTAAAAGCCCAGAACAGTTAACCCCATCCAATCCAAACCCTTAGCTGCTCTCTTACAAATTCCTAGGGGGAAATGTATCACTAGAGGAACAAACTTGTGTCTTAAAGATCCCTAAATTATTACATGGTATTGGTGCAGCTCTCTCATTTTGGAGGTGAAGCTAGTATTTGCCAAAGAAAAAAAAGAGTCTCTAGGTTTCTTTCTTCCTTGAGTTTTAAGTCAAAGTAGAGGCTACTAGCTGATTTGGGGTTGGGAGCAGGATAGTAGATTACAGCATTGCCATCCCTAAGTCTTCAAAAATTATGAGCCAGGACGCATACATTTATGAGAGTTTAAAAAACAATAACCTTTGCTTTATTTTTATTTGTCTTCTGGTTTTGAACATGAGGACTCATGTTTTAGGACTCTTTTAGGACTCATGTTTTCAAGGTTTTCCCTGTGAACAGAAGAGCTCCAAACTATTTTGTTCATGAAAGCCAAGAGTCTCAAGAAATCCCAGGGCTCCAGGAGCAGGGGCTTTTAGAAAAGCACCATATATCACATGAGTTGGCAATACTGTTTCCCTCTTCAGCCTGATCCACAGTGAGAATGAGTTCATCAGCTACTTTCAGAAAAAAGGCTGCCTTAGGCTCCAGCCAACCCACCAGTTGCTAATTTTAGGAGCCACAGGTGCAACACTAACCAGCAAGCAGGCATTATGGCCCAGAGCCTCAAAGGTGTTTTGGCACTTAACACCTATTGAAATCAATGGGAGTTAGGTGCCTAAATACCTTAGAGGATATGGGCCTAAGGCAGTATGGTAATTCTGCAGTTTAAAAGCCCTGCAGCGGCAGCAGAGGTAAGGTAAGAGCTCCAAATAGTTAGGAGGCTGGACAGGAGGCTCCATTAAAAAAAAAAAAAAAGGAAGAAAAAGCTCACTTCATGAAGTAACAGAGTCTTCATGTGCTTAGAAATCGGGGAAACGGGAAAAAAAAACCCAACAACTTATTTTTCTCTTAAGTTCTGTTATTTGAGCATTTTACCTCCACTAGCTCTGAGTTACTCAGACAGTGACAGTCATATGACAACGGTCAGCTGCAAAAGGAGTGCATCAGCCCAATGTCATGGCAATGTGAACACTGCTTTGTATTTAAGTAAACTACAAGCCCAGTGAATCAGCATATCTGAGGCAATATTAATGGTAGATTTACCTGCAATAACATTTAAGAACTTTGGTCTGTTAGCAGTGCAAGAAGGAGCTGATGTGTGATGCTGAACTCAGGACATTTTCACTTGTGCTTCTTCAAGATGCTTCTAGGAGGAAAAGGAATTACTCTAACATTAATTATCCACTTGATAGCCCAAGCCATACATTATTCTTTGCAAAAAAACAGGTATGCTGCAGACACCCCAAGCATCTGTCACCCGTTGTGAGCAAGCCTGCTGGGGGAAGTTCATATTAAGCCAGATTTAATTTTGTATCATTGCTTGCTTCTTTTATACATATGCATACTCTGATCTTTATCCACGGTGGTGTAAGGGCCTGATGGGAGTTTTCCACAGACTTGAATTTGAGTTGGATCAGGCCCTAAGTGAAAAAGCAACTCCTTATACATTTTCCACCAATATAGAGAAAACTTGTTTCTGGGGATCCTATAAAGTACAGGGGGGAAAAATATTAATGAAGCAAAAGCTACATTATTCTATATAGTAGTTTCCAATTTGGTCTATATTCACAACAATGTGGCTTCAAGTTACTGTTACTTTATACGTTCCAGCATTGAAAATTGCTCTTTGTTAGAGGTATCAAACTTCTATTTATTGTTCCTCTTGGCTGCATTACTTTTATACTCAACATTTATCCCAGGGTACATTTGAACCTATGAACCTACCATCCTTTTCACAGAAGGAACTACTTCAGCAGTTGCAGGACACATAAGACTCACATAGATTGATTGATTCATGAATATGGTTGTAAAAATGTCAATCCGGACAAAAGAATGCTTTATCTTCCCAAGTTTGGCCACTTTTATAGTTCATTTTGAGACCCCAGGAATGAAATCTGCCACAGAGCAATGCTGTTGTGGAAAACATGTTCCAGTGTCTGGTATAATTGCACAAGTTTGCATTTAATCTGAACTGATTTATGCACCCACCTTTCTTTCTCTTCTTTTTGAAAACAGTGATAACATAGTATGTTCACTGATCTCCCACCATCAGGTCAAAAAAAAGATTAAGGCAGAAACATCCAACCTAAGAAACTGCTTCATCACTCCATGAAGTGATAGTAAGCTCTTCCCCCTCTTTCCTCCCTGCCCCCCCATTTTTCGGTTGTGGTAAGAAAATATTTAGTTTTGGAAGAAAAATCATCCTCACAAACTCAGCCAAGTATCTATTATACAGATGTATCTCTCCCCTCTAAAAAAAAAGAACCCAGACAGTGCATATCTTTTCTAATTTATTATAGACTAAACTGTCTCCTTCCTGTGGATGGCTTGGCAAAGGATGGGGCACATAGGGCTAAAAACCTGTTTGAGATTGACCTTGTGGAGTTTGCTACAGAATATCACTTTGGATTAGAGGGGTTGGATGGACAAGAAATGTAACTGTGATTTCAAGAGAAGAGTGCTGCAGTCATGAGGTGGTCTAGCCTCAGGGCTCACTTTTCCTCTACAAGTACGTCTCCAGGTGAGGACACAGATATGGAAGACATAGTTTATGGAAGTAGCCTGCATTTAAGTGTATGTTTCCATATGTTAATTCACACATCTGGTGGGAGTAGAATGCCATGAAGAGAGGCCCCTGCCCCTCTTGTTCCTGCTACCCCTATCTCCTGTAGAGCCTAGCCCTACAGAGCTCTAGTAGAAAAAGCCTCCATGGGGTTACAGCAAGTGGGGTTCAGATAACATGGTGCTACACAGATAGCACTTGTCCCCCCTTTGATGGCTCTCAGGGGAAATCTGTCTGATTAAAGCCCCCTCTACCTTGGGAAGCACAGGAAAGAGTTTGGGCCTATATTAAATTACTGAAGGCATCCTAGATTCTGCCTACCTGCATATGGTAAGTAACAATTGCTTAAAAACTGACAACTTTTCTGTTTCTTAGGATTTCCTTGTTGGATTACCTGCTAGCAGATATCATGTTTTTAGTGAGATAACAATCCTCTGATAGTTTTGCTCATGTTTTGTTCATTTTCATCCTCCCTGGAGCAAACTGTCTTGGATCGAGTGTTTCTGAGCAACACTCTGGGGCTGATTCTGAGCTCTCCTTAACATCAAAGAACATTTTTCCTGTGTGAGAAACAGAAATATGACACTCTAAAACTACTGGTTAGTTCCACAAATTAGAGGAAAGACGGTCTTGAAGTTAAAGCCTTAGACTGTTTCTCAGAAGAGCTTGGGATCAATTCCCCATACTGCCACAGACTTCTTGTGGCAAGCCATCTAATCTTTCTGTATCTCAGTTCCTCTTACTGTAAAATGGAGATAGTACTTCCCTACCTTGCACTGGTGTTGTGGGGTTAATTCATTAACATATATGAGGTGCTTAGACACCAGGGTGATTGGAGGCATAATCAATACAGTACCTAGAACAAAAATTGTTAACAAGAAAATTATTAATGATATTTGGTGTTAGAAAAAGTTTGGATTTTGGTTTTCTTGCTTTGCTTTTTCCCCACCCCTTTTCATTCATTACCCCATCTGAACCTGCCTGGTGGGAACCAGTGTAACATTAGAGGAGGCTATCAGGGGAGCAAAAGAAAAGACCCAAGGTTTAGGATGCGCCTCGTTAGGTTAATGGGCCTGCATATGGAGGGAAGAGAAGGGATTGGCTTCAAGATGGTATTGTTTGGAAAGGAAATGCCTTTTTGGTGATGGAGACTGTCTAGGAACCCTGAGAGCACAGCTTCTGAGAAATGGTGCTTCTACCCACAGTCTTTCAGTGCCAGAAGCAAGTAATTTCCTGGTGCTCTATCATCAGTCCTAGAGGCACTGTTTCTAGGAATGATGTTGCAGCATGGCATGTTAGCCATTTTTTGAGGAGTTATTTCAATATCTGCACAGCTCCTCTTCTGATTAATGAAACAGCCAGCAGTTTTATAAGCCCTGTTACTGAAACATTTTGCCAGACATTTGCTGAATGGTTTGTCATAAATGTTGGCTACCTTACAAGACAGGGGAGAATGTGATTAGAATGGCTATTTTCATATGCACACGGAAAGGAGGGGAATATTCAACAGTGAGAGTCGGTTTTCAGGTATTTTATTTCCTGAAACTACCCTTTTAATTTCCATGCAATCAAAATAGCCATACTCACACTTCTTTTTTTGACTAGTTTAAATTTCATAAATGGCATTGTAGTATTAAAGCAACTGTTTTCAGGAAGCGGAGTTTCTTCAGACAATATCCATACCTTTGACTGGGTGCATCTCTAAAAAAAAAATTTAAAATAAATTCAGCAGGAAGACAAGACTGAGTGTGATTTACCCAGTGTAATAATTCATGTGCTGTTAAATACATACAGGACTCAGTCCTGCTCCTATGGAAGTCAATGAGCCTTGAATTATTACACCAAACTAACCTTCTGACATTCCTTGTTGAAAATAGAGAGTGGAAAATATTGCACCAGGGGAGAAAAGAAAAAAAAGGGGGAGGGGGTGTAAACATCCTGTAACAAATTGGTGACTTTATGATTGTCACAATGCTCTACCCCAGGGCCAGTTAGAACTGCACAGAGATACTGGGAAGAGAAATCAACTCCTTCAGCTTTTAAAGCACAGGCCCCTATGACTTGACCTGAATGAAAATCCCCCTTGCTGCCACACGCACACAGAATACTAGAAAATCATTCCAGTATTGCACCCTACCAAAAAATAGTTTGTTACTTTAAATCCAACTTCAATACACATGAGTGAATTTTAAACTCTACACAAATACAAAGGTGCAAAGTTCACTTATAGTGGAGTAATTCTCACTCGCTTTAGCATTTTAAATTTAAACAGCACTGAAAGCAGCCCTGTTGCCTCTGGAGCTCTGCAGTGTGCAGCAGGTGGCTGAAGCAGAAACACAATATTTTTCTTTGAATTTCAGCCATCTGCAAAGTGCTGTTGATCACAGGCAGCCAAACTTCAAAGGATACATTTTTCTCCTTTGTAGCTGCTACAAACTTTCAGAAGTGGCCAGGGTATTTTCAAGCACTCCTCTGTGCTTCATTTTCCAAAACAGCCCCTCCAATGTGATTCCTGTTGTTTGAGTGCATGCATAACTGTGAAGAAACAGACACAGCGTTTCAGGTTGAATTTCCAGTTTGGATGAACTCATTTGAAACCGTCAAGTTACTATCTATCTGGTTTCACGTCAGCCCCGTGCAAAACCATGGTTTTTGCATGATTGTAATTCAAAATCATACACTGTGCCAGTTTACTAGAAAACCTGGGAATCTGTGCTTTGTACTTCATCAGCAAGATGGCAACTCTAATGGATAGCACCAACTAGCATCTCATAACTGTGCTGTTGGAGCTACCCTATTTCAGACGAGATATAAATCAAAGCTTCCTCCCAACTATTTGTCATTAATGATCTTGTGGCACTTTTCATAAGAGCAGGGGTGGTTTTTTTAACCCTAATGTCTTGGCCAAATTCTGTTTTAAGTAATTGATTCTCCATACCTAAATTCCTCTTGAACTTTAGTTAAATTATTCTTCCTCCCTGTTATACACTGTTGTCTAGCGTTGCTGTGCACTGTTAAACAGCTATCACATCTACCCCCAGGGGTGGTTATATTTCATAAGTCAGTGTGAATATACACATACATAGAAAGATATATCCCAACCAACCTTTAAGAGTGTCATAATGCTTAACTACTGAGAGGCTGATCTTAGAAATACTTTCTTCTTAGTGGTTAGTAGGCTCCCCCTAACACCATGTGGTTCCATTGATTCATTGCAGATGCAAAGGAAGAGTGCTATCTACTGAATCACCAACAGCACTTCCTGAAGCTTTTACTGGAGTTCTCCCATCCTATTTATTTGGAGCGCTAATGAGATCACAGCTTGGGCTAGTGTGGTTGCAAACTGTAGTATGTGGCAATAGAATCAGGGGATACCTGCACCTCAGCTATCTCTCTAGGGTCTAAATCCATCAAGGACATCAGGGACAGATGAAAGGCATTTCAACTTTTCTACCTTTGTAGCCTAATGATGTTACCTCAATTAGGGGAAATTTCCTAGGGAGCTAGGAGGCAGCAATTCCAGGTCAAGTCAGCAAAATATTTCCAGCAATGTAACTTTAGGGAAAAAGGTTGCATGCATACATGAAAGAAAAAGATCACTTCCAGCTGATTGGTTTAAAAGCTTTAAGTGCATGGAATTTAAAATTCAGGCAAATGCAGCTTATTGCTTCTCTTGTATGTTTAATAAAGGAAATGGTATCGCTTTGGGGGGATGCATTAGCAAGGGAAGGTTATGCAAATTTAGAGTCTTACTGAATCATTGAGAGAGCATGACTCATAAGCCCCTTCATTTGTGCTGTACTGTTGTACTGCCTAGATAGTAAGAAAATTAGTCCTCTTGTAAAATAAGTTACTGGGTCAAATATTGTTCTCAGTTACAAGGATGCAATTCCCAGAGAACTCTATGGGCCTGACTTCCCGCTCATGCTGGTGTAAATCAGGAGAAACTGCACTGAAATCTATGGAATTATACCAGTATAAAATCAGTGTAAGTGAGAGGAGAACTGGGTCAAATGGGAGATGCATTTGCACAACTGAGAACAGAATGTGGTCCACTGAAAGGTGGAGTTACCATAATAGTCAAGAACAAAAAAGAGGGCATGAACTAAGTATCTGCTTGAAAACACCACTAACATTTAATGCAAGTAATAAGCCTTCATCACTTGAGACTTTTAAAATTAGGCTGGATTAAACACCAGGGGGAAAAACAGACAGAGACCGGGACAACCCTCCAATGGCAGGAGTTGGATTACACTATCGCAGATAATCTAAGTGATTTTTTCTCTCTCTAAACTGTTTTGGACTTGATTCTCCCACCCTTATTCATATTGACTAGTAGTCCCTTTTTTTCCACTGGGACTATTTGCAGAGTAAAGAGCAACTTAACATACAAGTAACTGATACAACACTTATGACAGAACAATGGGTTTTTGATAACCACAGCCACAAGGCTCTTGAACAGACATCAAAAATAAGGTCTATACTGCCTTTGGATTGATAAATCTCTCAACAACTGGCATTTTGAATTATAACAAAAAATAAATTTCATATGTCCATATCCCATGAATGTATGCAATGAAATGCCTGTATTGGGCTTTGGAAACATTGCTAGCTATCGAGAAAAATCAAATAACCAGAAAGTCTTAGGGGTTTGTTTTGTTTAGTCTGATTTGTTGTGGGTTGTATATTTTTTGTTTTTGACAAAGTAGGTGCTGGAAAAGGAAAGAGGGAGCAGCTGGCAGCCTGTTTGCATTACAATAACAGTGAGAGAGGGAGAATCAAAGGGATGATTTCTAGGGTTTGGTAAACTGGCTATATTTGTTGTTGCTTTTATACCTCAAGCAATGGACAGATTCCTGGAAATAAATATGATAAATATCTCTATGTTGCACATAGAACACAGCTGTGGTATTAGCCTAAATGGGTCCAGATCTATCAGAACTTCAGGATCCTCCCAAAATATCAGGCTTCCCTGAATGGACTCTTCCTTCCAGTCCCAATCCCTAAAACTCCTTGTTCTTCCTCCCTAAATTCCCCCCACCTGCCCAACAGATGGACCTCTTGTTTTACTCTTCACATCACCATGAATAGTCAAACAGACTCTTAGGCTCTTGTCTATACTTTGGGGGAAGAAGGGGTGTTGCACCATTGTAGCAACTGATGTAGCTATTCCAGGGCAAATTTTCAAGTTAGATGTACTATACTGGTGCAAGCTGGGGCTTGAACTGGTCTGATTTACCTTGGCAGATTACCAGGGTAAAATGCACTAGTGCAGTTGTTCCCAAACTTGGTTTGCGGCTTGTTCAGAGTGAGCTCCAAAGCGTCTCGCAGCCTGCCAGGGAATTACCCTGAACAAACTGCGAACCAATTTTGGGAACAACTGCACTTGTGTAAGCACCATTGTGTGCCGAGGCAGTGGGTCTACATAGGGGGTTGCACTACATTGTAATAGTTACATTAGTGCAAATTCCCCTAATCTCAAAAAGCCCTCCATTTCACCTTCTCTCATTGCTGCACCAGTTACCCTCAGATAATGAGGCCTGGTTCTTGAAGATCCAACCAAGAAGCCCAATTTTCCTGAGCACACAAATCCACTGCAATGCCCAGCACCTGCTGTGATTTACTATCTATAGTAGATGATGTATTCTAATTTATGTTAACCTAAAGAAAATTTACCAGAGAAGGATTTTTACCTCTGTTAGTTCAGAAAAAAAATATCCAAATTAAGCAAGTCATTTGTTCATGAAGGTTTCTTCCTGTAAATAAAAAATTCATATAACAGTAATTAAGTCAATTAGGCAATCATTTTATTTTACTTAAAGCTATTTTAGCCTCCTATGTGACTAGATACTTTGCTTCAACTATTCCACATCCTCGGTTGAGTGGTTTGTTCCTGACTCCCTGTGGTGGTTTCCCCATGGCTGCATCAGGGTAAGAATTGAGACATGGAATCCTAACTCCAGAGATCTAAAACTCTGCTTGATGTGCCTGCCTTACCGTGCAGGCAGAATCACTGGGAGAGACAGAAGATGAAGGCACAGGTTGTCTTGCTGACAGTGTGAACTTGATTTATCATTCCTTTCCTCCATTCCCCTCCACCTGCCCAGAAAGGAAAAGGAGAGAATCCATCTAGGTAAGGGCAAAAGAACACCTAATGTTTAAAATATTGCATGCCAGACATAAATCTTTATAGGTAGCTATGGCTTTGAATGGTATGCTGGAGGCAAACCCTTATTTGAAGTGGCAAGACTGTAGGTTAACATTTAATCTCATTTTTTATAAATAGACTGCTATTAATAAAATAGATATTAGTATGAAATATGGATCCAAATCAGCACATGGCTTAAAAGTTGTATAATTAATAAATAAGTGACAAACCTAATGAATTAGTCACATAAATTGCACATTAGTGACAGAACTTAAATTCAGTTGCATGTTTTATTTATCTTTTACTGGATATGCCATATAAATAATTAAAATGTACTTCCAAATCAAACCGCAAAGAATAATGTAAAGAATAGCAGCCTCTGGGAGGCTGGATGATTGAATGACCTTATGCTGTTCAGCTTGCTCAGGTTAGAGGCAGAGAAAGATCAGTAACATTTCAGGGTGGGACGTTCCTATCTACCATTACCAATCCACTGCTATGTTTATGCAGCTTTGGCTGTTGGTTGAAGAAAAGATAAAAGGGAGCTAGACTAGGCAATTAGCCTGAAAGTATAAAATCCAACACACGCACACATTATATATATATATATATATATATATATATATATATATATATATAGTGAGAAAGTTCCTCCTCTGCCTTGGTGGGTCCTGCGCTTATTGGCTGATTTTCTCACCTCAGAAGTTCACAGCAGCCCTCCGTTTGGCCACTTTCGTGGCTCAAATCTGCCGTTCACTCAGTTAGCCTCATCACTGGCCAGCATGGGAAAAGGAATATGAATAAACTGAAGTGAGCTCCTTTTTAAACCCAGGTGTCCTGATTAGCCTGCCTTAATTGATTCTAGCAGCTCCTTGATTGGCTGCAGGTATTCTAATCAGCCTGTCTGCCTTAACTGCTTCCAGAAAGTTCCTGATTGTTCTGGAATCTTCCCTGTTACCTTACCCAGGGAAAAGGGACCTACTTAACCTGGGGCTAATATAGCTGCCTTCTATTACTCTCCTGTAGCCATCTGGCCTGACCCTGTCACAATATAGATAGATAGATAGATAGATGGATAGATAATCTGCCAATAAGCCAATATATATAGTTACAAAGGTGAAAGTAAGCCAGTACGGTCTGGTACGGCATACGGGGAAGAAAGTGGCCACCAGTATGGGCCAGTACACAGCCAACACTGCAGCACTTTAAGGACCGTACTGGTAGGACCGCTGATGGGAGGAGCAAAAGGGGCAACTGCCCCAGGGCCCAGCAATTTAAAAGGTCCCAGGGCTCCCAGCAGCGGCCGGAGCCCCAGGCCCTTTCAATCACCGCCGGGGCCCCAGGCATCACGGGCCAGGCAGCGCTGAAGGCTGGCCAGGAGAGCCTGGCACCAGCCCTGTCCCTTCTGCCAGAGGTCCCGCCCCTTCTGGGGCTCCAGAGCCACCTCCTGCACCTTGCCCAGGAGCCAGGCCACCCTGCGTAATTCCGTCAAGTTACATTCACCCCTGTATAGTTACTAAAGAACTAGGCAGAGGTCTGCAATAAAACTGGAAAGCAGAAAACATGATCCATTCTACAAGAAAGATGAGGAAGGCAGTTTTTGTGCTTTTAATAGCGTAAGTCCTATTGTATCATCATTAAGAGAACTTCAGGTATCTTTTCCAATGACTACGCCATTTGTCTATGTTCCTCTTTAACTTGGCTTCTGGTTATAGACATGTACTATTCTTGAATTCACACAATAATATACCCAGCTGTTAAGACTGCTTATTAACAAATTGAAAATTTGTGGCTTTGAAACTCTGAATATCTGTAATAAATATGTCAGATGAGAAGGGCTTCATGTAGGATGTAAAAGGGGAGGAGATGGTAGGATCCTCAAGGACGGTTTACTTGATCTAGCTTTAAAGCCCAGGGTGATGTACTCCCTTTTTTATTCCTTGACGAGATCCAAGCCTTTATTTGGTTCAAAGTTAAAGAAACAATGAAGTCTCATTGTCAGCCACAACATGGAGTGCCATCCATTTACAAGTATAATAGAACAAAAATTAGACCTTATGACTAAAAGCTGATGTGGGCAGAGGGTTCTGTTTTATACCTTGCCTCAAAGTTTTGGTTTTTTTTTTTAAAAAAAGACATGCTGCGGTCCTTAGCAGCCTTTGGTCTTTGGTGGTTTGAACGTGCTACTGATTGTTATCATTTATCTGCAGGGATGACTATGTCTTGTCTCTGGGCTAAGTAAAAAACCACATGGACATACCTTCTGTAACAAGAAATATACACATGCTGGCAGTAAACAACAACTGGAGGATTCTGCAGCTGTATGGCTCTTTGTAAGGCCTAAATGTGGTGACTTTGCTGTTGCTTCTAGCTGAACTGAAGCCTCATACAGGTTGTTTTGTTGTGATGAAACAGGTGATTCTTTGATCCTGAAGATTCCTAGGAATGACTACAGCTGAGTGTAGTGCCAGCTCGCTTGACAAAGTGACAGAGCTGGAGTGAAAGGATGAGTTGGTAGAATAACCTTAGAGGGAATGAGTGCACAGAATCGTTATGTTACGTACTAGAAAATGTACTTTAAAGTAGGTTAAGCTAATTTGGAATAAGGCATTCTAATACCAGAAAAAGAGCCTCCACCCAGGGAGTTAATCAGGGACAGTTGGTCCACTTTAAACTCACACCCTACCTTAATCCAAATTAACTTCCCAGTGTGGACAAGCCCTAAGGTATTGTTGCAAACATTGCAACAAACAACAATTGTTATATATACATAAATGTTTGTATGTGCCATCTATACATATCTGACTTCATCTCTAGCATATATTGAAATTATAAAGAGGAACAAAATAGTTTTAAAACATTCAAGGTACCTGATTATAGGAGCTCACAAAACCCCTATAAATGTAGGAGAAATAATCATTAAATTTATGTGAGAAAACAAAACTATGAGGCTGGATTTGAATTTGAGAATCTCAGCACTGCAAGAAGAGTGAATTGCCAGCAATCGACAGGAGCACACCACATGAGCAGGTGCAAATGGGAGGGTGAGGAATGTGATAACAGCTGTGTACCCAGCATACATTCAGATCAAGCTGCATCTTGCGCATCTGTTCTATATTTAGGGCATTTTTTTCTGATACCTTTAGTGATGTTTTAGCAGGTGAGCATCGCTATAAAATGTCATTAAAGGAGAAAGATCATTAAGGGGATACAAAGTTACATAATGGTGTTGAGATAGTGACTCTGAGTAAAAATGGTGGTAACTGCATGAGACTGTAACTGAATAAGAGGCTTTGAGCCAAATGCATCCCAAATGTAACTCTAATAAAGTCAACAGAGTTGTGCCAGGGATATATTTGGTGCTCTATCTTTTTAAAAATTAATCAAACTATGTGCTCTCTTTCCACCCCTCAGATGTTGAGGTGACGTCCATGTGATGAACTGTAAAGCCATATGATTAATTACAAAGCTATGTGATAAAGGAATTTATTATGCACCTTTGTCTGCCTCACCTGTACTCTGTTCATAATCCTTCTCCCTTGGCCTTATTCTAACATTCTAACCCCCTGAACAACTTGAGAGTTGTCTGTTTTTCGTTTTTAAAAATCAGCTTAACATGCACACACACAAAAGTTTTTCCTTCTTCTTTCAAATATGGAATTTTCCTCCCAAAAGCCAGGATGGGCAATATTCAGTTTTAGAATATGATAACAGTACCTAAAGCCCTGTAGAGAGGCAGTGGAGTTTGGTTTCCCTGCCAATCCAGTGGGTTGGGCTGGGACCCGGTGGAGTAGAGTGGGGCCAGCTCCCCCTATCCCTGTCCCATCACCACCAACCCCATAGCTGGGAATTGACTGAACCGTCACCTTAGGCCCTCAGGCCTATAGACTATTAAATACTGTCTGCCCCAGTCAGGAGAATGTGGATATAGATTGTGTATTGATCTGCCTGACCAAGAGGGTGAGAACCTACAGACTGCTAATTGACTTATTTGCTGCCTGACCAATGAGCCAGAGTGGCCTCCTTCTGATCCTGAAAGTGATGGACAACTACAAGCCCACAAATAAAGCTTAATGTTGCATTTCACTAGACACCATACAAATACATAATAATAAAATAATAATAATAATAATAATAATAAAGACAATTCCTGTCCTGAAGAGTTTATGATCTAAGCCCTAATCCTGCTTTGTGGAAGACCTTTCAGGAAGAGAACGAGATTGCTTGGCATAGCGGAAAACGAAGTCTGTTCAATGCATAGGGAAGGGAGTGGCTTGGAAAATGGCATGGAGCTGCACCCAGGAGAATGGGGTGAGGTGACATTTATGCTTACTTACAGAGCACTGTTGGACAAACTGAAACTGGCTGGCTCCTGTATGAACCAAATACAAAGAGAAGATTTGCCACATCACATCTCTTCTAATGGAGCCTGATTTATGTTTTCTAATATGAGCCTTTTAAATTCATTAAATTATTTTGGTCTCATAAATATTAAGAAGTCTTTGGTTAATTGGATTAAATGAATGCAAAATTAAAGTACTTTACATTTCCCATTGTGCCATGATTGGATGGTACGGTATATACTAGTAGGGCCAAGCTTTTTAAATATAACTAGTGATTTTGTGTGCCTCGTTTTTTGGATGCGCAACTTGAGAGACCTGATTTCCAGAGGGCCAGCGCTCAGCACTTCCTGTCCCCTTTAAGGCATCCCCAGTTGGACACCCAGAAAATGAGGCACCCAAAATCACTAGCCACTTTTGAAAATCTTGCCCATAAGAATTTATGAAATTCCCCGGGGTCAGGCTATGGGCCTGCAAACTATGGATAAAACTTCCACTGACTTCAGGGGAGCAGGATCCAGCCCAATGTGATCAATCACAAGAAGAATAAAAGAAGGAACCTCTGACATCTTTCAGTCCTCTACCCATAGCTTTCAACTGATTGCAGCAGAAGCCTAGATAAAAACTAATTGTTTTTATTAATTGCACATAAAATGTAAGTAACTATGTTCAGTTCTGTATAGTGATAAAGTATAGGCAAATAAAAAGCTTTGATAAAATATGTACAGAATGATAAATGGATGTAAGACTCCAACAACTGTTTCATTAGCTGTATATTACTACCAGACTAATGCTTGTAATCATTGTTATAGCTCTGGCTGCATATTCAAACTATTGCATAGAATGTTCCCTTTAGCATGACATTTTGCAACAATGTACTCTATTCCTTTGCATCCCATAGTCTTGTTTAGTAATCCATTTCATTGAAAAGCCTCATCTCTTGTGTTCATCATAAGTCAGTACATTAATTCAATCATGTTGCTGTTTAATTTTCAGTCAGATAGGTTCATCATATAATCTTAATTGTCAAACTCAAAAAGCTCTTTTGAAGTCTTTAAATATATCACTTGTGAAGAACCAAGGTGCAGATTAAATAACTGCAGAGATAAAACTCTTTATAAGCCTTTGAGTCAACCAGATAAATGTCAAGCTGAGGCCTTATTTATCTGGACTACTAGGTTCTCTAAAGATTTCCCAATAATCCAGTAGCAAGACACAGGAATGTAGGAACTCGAATATTGGAGCAGACCATTTCTCATTCTAGTCCAGTATCCTCTTTTCATCACTGTCAAATAAAATAGTAGAATCTTTGAATCTGAAAGTCATGATTCCTTTGGACAGTCTTGGAAGATCACCTAGCAAAATATTTCTTTTTATGCTTCATTAAGCATAATTTCATCAAGATCCTGTTTTCAATAACTACCTCAACAAGAATATTAACTAGTTGTATGTGATAAGACTTACCTGTTATCAGAAAGAATCTCCTTACTGTCTCATTACACTATTAACCTTCTACATTATGGGGTATTTTATCTTTCTTTGATGCAATGATACATACGCTGCTGGAGGCAGTATATTCTTACTAGGTATTCACTAAAATAAGCTAGTGACCTTGTCTGGTATGGTAATTACTATGCTCTTTTATGGTGATACTGGGTCATAACATTATCAAGTAAATGGCCATTAAATGTGGTCCGTTCAGCATTCAGTTACCAATAACAGATACTGTGAAGTTAGTATGGGCTTGTCTACACTTACAGTGCATCTGTAACACTTAGTGAAGATGCTCCTTATGCTGATGGGAGACCATCGTCACAGATACTCCCATTCCCCAGGAGGTGGTAGCTATGTTGATGGGGAAAGCCCTCCCATTGATATAGGATCCACACCCCTCAGTGACATAGTTATACTGGCATAAGTTGATAGTGTAGACCAAGAGTATGTCTACACTACGAAATTAGGTCAAATTTATAGAAGTTGATTTTTAGGAAGCAATTTTATACAGTCTATTGTGTATGTCCCCACTGAGCGCATTAAGTCGGTGGAGTGCGTCCACAGTACCGAGGCTAGTGTCAACTTTCAGAGCTTTGCACTGTGGGTAGCTATCCCACAGTTCCCACAGTCTCCGCTGCCCATTGGAATTCTGGGTTGAGCTCCCAATGCCTGATGGGGCAAAAACATTTTTGCGGGTGGTTTGGAGTACACGTCGTCAGTCGCCCCTCCCTCCGTGAAAGCAATGGCAGACAATTGTTTCGTGCCTTTTTTCCATGCAGATGCCATACTGCTGTCAGCAGATGGTGCAGGAGGACTGCTAACCGTCATCATCATCCACCGCTTCCGCTGCAGCTCTGCTCTCCTAGTGCCATAAATTCACCTCACAGGTCCTCTTGTTGTTCTGTATAAATATCTATTCTTGTGGCATCCGTCATCATCCATCGCTTCCGCTGCAACTCTGCTCTCCTGCAGACGACATACCACGGCAAGCATGGAGCCCACTCAGCTCACCGTTGCTGTTGTGAGCATTGTAAACACCTCGCGCATTATCCCGCAGTTCACCTCTACCCTGATATAACGCGATCCAATATAATGCGGGTTCACATACAACACGGTAAAGCTCCAACACGCTGCTCTGAGCAGCATGTTAAGGGTGCCGGGCTGGGCCAGGGCCGAGGAGTTGGATATGGGGCAGAGGATCTCAGAGGTGGTCAGGGGCTCTGCTTTCCTCACCCTGGCCCCAGCTGTGTTGCTCAGGGGAGGGAACTTGGGGGACGGGATCCCCCCCGGCCACACTCACCAGCAGCGACGGAAGTGGAGCAGCCCAGGCCCAGCCCGCTCCACTCCGCCAGCTCCCAGCCATGGCACGCCGCTTCCCACCGCAGGTGAGTATGGGGGGCATCCTTTCCCCAACCTCCCTGCACTCACCGGTGGCGGGAAGCGGAGCGCCGTGGCTGGGATGTGGCAGATTGGAGCAGGCTGGGGCCGCGTTGCTCCGCTTCCCGCCACTGCCGTTGAGTGCCTGTCGGGGGGGGGGGGGAATAGGGGTTGGAGCAGTCAGGGGACAGAGAGCAGGGGGGTTGGGTAGAGGGTGGAGTCCTGAGGGTGATTAGGGATGGGGGTCTCTGAGGGGTCAGTCAGGGAACAAGGAACAGGAGAGGCTAAAGCAAGTTCGATATAACATGGTCTTACCTATAATGCAGTGAGATTTTTTGTCTCCTGAGGACCGCGTTATATCGGGGTAGAGGTGTTTGTGCAGAATCTGCAAAAGCAGGTGAGGAGGCAACAACAGCACGATCACGATAGTGATGAGGACATGGACACAGACTTCTCTCAAAGCACAGGCCCTCGCAATTTGGTGGTAATGGGGCAAGTTCCTGCTGTGGAACGCCAATTCTGGGCCTGGGAAACAAGCACAGACTGGTGGGATTGCATAGTGTTGCAGGTCTAGGATGATTCCCAGTGGCTGCAAAACTTTCGCATGCATAAGGGCACTTTAATGGAACTTTGTGACTTGCTTTCCCCTGCCCTGAAGTGCAAGGATACCAAGATAATAGCAGCCCTCATAGTTGAGAAGCGAGTGGTGATAGCGCTCTGGAAGCTTGCGATGCCAGACAGCTACCGGTCAGTCGGGAATCAATTTGGAGTGGGTAAATCTACTGTGGGGGCTGCTGTGATCCAAGTAGCCAACGCAATCACTGAGCTATTGCTATCAAGGATAGTGACTCTGGGAAATGTGCAGGTCATAGTGGATGGCTTTGCTGCAATGGGGTTCCCTAACTGTGGTGGGGCGATAGACGGAATGCATATCCCTATCTTGGGACCGGACCACTGTGGGAGCCAGTATGTAAACCACAAGGGGTACTTTTCAATGGTGCTGCAAGCTGCTTTTCAAAGGTGCTGCAATGGTGGATCACAAGGGATGTTTCACCAACATCAACGTAGGATGGCCGGGAAAGGTGCATAACACTCGCATCTTCAGGAACTCTGGTCTGTTTGAACAGCTGCAGGAAGGAACTTCCCAGACCAGAAAATTACCGTTGGGGATGTTGAAATGCCTATAGTTATGTTTGGGGACCCAGCCTAGCCCTTAATGCCATGGCTCATGAAGCCATACACAGGCATCCTGGACCGTAGTAAGGAGCAGTTCAACTATAGGCTAAGCAAGTGCAGAATGGCCGTAGAACGTGCATTTGGACATTTAAAAGCTCGCTGGCACAGTTTACTGACTAGGTTAGACCTCAGTGAAACCAATATTCCCATTGTTATTGCTGCTTGTCTGTGCTCCACAATATCTTTGAGAGTAAGGGGGAGACGTTTATGGCGGGGTGGGAAGTTGAGGCAAATCGTCTGGCAGCCGATTATGCACAGCCAGACACCAGGGCAATTAGAATAGCACAGCTGGGTGCCCTGCGCATCAGAGAAGCTTTGAAAACCAGTTTCATGACTGGCGAGGCTACTGTGTGACAGTTCTGTTTGTTTCTCCTTGATGAAAACCTGCCCCCTTGGTTGACTGTACTTCCCTGTAAGCCAACCGACCTCTCCCCTTTGATCACTGCTTTCAGAGACAATAAAGTCATTATTGTTTCAAAATCATGCATTCATTATTAATTCATCACACAAATAGGGGGAAAACTTGCAAAGTAGCCTGGGAGAGTTGGATGAGGAGGGAAGCACCGGATGGGGTGGTAGATGAGGGGAGGAGGGAAGGACAAGGCCACACTACAGTTCAAAACTTATTGAACACCAGCCTTCTGTTGCTTGGGCAGTCCTCTGGGGTGGAGTGGCTGGGTGCCCGTAGCCTCCCCCCCGCATTCTTAGACATCTGGGTGAGGAGGATATGGAACTTTGGGAGGAGGGCAGGTGGTTACACAGGTGCTGCAGTGGTGGTCTGTGATCCTGCTGCCTTTCCTGAAGCTCCACCAGATGCCTGAGCATGTCAGTTTGCTCCCCCATTAGGCTCAGCATTGCATCCTGCCTCCTCTCAGCATGCTCCTCCCTCCTCTCATCGCATTCATTTAATGTTTTCCTGGACTCTGCCATTGTTTGCCTCCACGCATTCTGCTGGGCTCTTTCAGTGCGGGAGGACTGCATGAGCTCTGAGAACATGTCATCACGAGTGCATTTTTTTCACCTTCTAATCTGCGCTAGCCTCTGGGACAGAGATGATCGGGGGAGCGTAGAAACATTTTCAGCTGTGGGAGGAAAAAAGGGAGAGTAGTATTTAAAAAGATACATTTTAGAGAACAAAGGGAAGACTATTTCACACTGAATCAAGCGATTCACATTATATAGCTTGTGCTTCACTCCCCTCCCCCCACCGCATGGCTAGTATCAGGGAAGATCCCTCTCAGCCAAACGCGAATAGCTCAGCATGAACGGGCCTGCCCCCACCGCGTGGCAAAGACTTTTAGAGTACCTTCAGGAGAGCTTCATGGAGATGTCCCTGGAAAATTTCCGCTCCATCCCCAGACACGTTAACAGACTTTTCCAGTAGCTATACTGGCCGCAAATGCAAACACGCTTGCTTTTAAACCCTGTATTATATTTACAAAGGTACACTCACCAGAGGTGCCTTCTCCAGCTTCATGGTCCGGGAGCCCGCCTTCAGAGTGTTGGGAGGGTATTGGCTCCAGGGTGATGAACAGTTCCTGGCTTCTGGGGAGAAGGGATTCTCCACTTGCCTGTTGTGCACTATCGTCAACATCCTCCTCATATTTCTCATCTACAAAATCCTCATCCCTGTTGAGTGAGACTCCCTCCTTGTCGGTGTCCATGGACAGTGGTGAGGTAGTGGTAGGGCCCCCCCCACCCCTAGAATTGCATGCAGCTCATCATAGAAGCAGTATGTATGGGGCTCTGACCCAGAGTGACTTTTTGCATCCTCTGTTTTTTGTTAGGCTTGCCTCAGCTCCTTAACTTCCATGTGGCACTGCTGTGTGTCCCTGTTGTAGCCTCTGTCCATCATGCTCTTAGAGATTTTGGCAAATATATTGGCATTTTGTCTTTTGGAACAGAGTTCTGCCCACATGGATTCTTCTCCCCATACAGCGATCAGTTCCAGTACCTCCTGTTCGCTCCATGCTGGAGCTCTTTTGTGATTCTGGGACTCCATGGTCACCTGTGTTGATGAGCTCTGCATGGTCACCTGTGCTGATCAGCTTGCCATGCTGGCCAAACAAGAAATGAAATTCAAAAGTTCCCAGGCCTTTTCCTGTCTACCTGGCCAGTGCATCTGAGTTGAGAGTGCTGTCCAGAGCGGTCACAATGGAGCACTCTGGGATAGCTCAATATCATCCAATTGCATCCAGACTACCCCAAATTCGACCCAGCGAGGTCGATTTTAGCTATAAACCCCTCACCAGGGAGGAGTACATAAATCGATTTTAAGAGCCCTTTAAGTCGACAAAACAGGCTTGGTTGTGTGGACGGGTTGTGTGGACGGGTGTTAGGTTGTGTGGAATTTAGCAACCTAACACTGCTAAATTCGACCTAAACTCGTAGTGTAGACCAGGGCTAAGCCTCAGAGTAGATCCTCAGAGTTACGAACACCAGAGTTATGACCTGACTGGTCAACCACACTCTTCATTTGGAACTGAAAGTATGTAATCAGGAGGCAGCGGAGATGGTGGGGTGGGGAAGCAAACACAGTACAGTACTGTGTTAAATGTAAATCACTAAAAATATAAAGGGAGAGTTTAAAAAAATTGACAAGGTAAGGAAACCGTTTTGTGGTTCTTTCATTTAAATTAAGATGGTTAATGCATTTTTGCTATGTATTTTTCTTCTGCATAGTAAAGCTTCAAAGCTGTATTAAGTCAATGTTCAGCTGTAAACTTTTGAAAGAACAACCATAATGTTTTGTTCAGAGTTAAGAACATTTCAGTTACAAATAACCTCCTTTCCGGTGTTCGTAAGTCTGAGGTTCTACTATAGTTATAGGCAATATTTCGGATATAGTTGATTTACAGTAGTATTAGGACAAACCTACAACTTCCAGCTGAGCTAACAGAAACAACCTCCTGAAGCCAAACAGTCAAAATGGTATTATATTACGTTACTACTTTAGCACGGAATCCATAAGACAAATTACACGCCAGGGCTCTTGTAAAGAGGACTATTTTGGGACAGTTTTTGCTTTCTTGTTTTATGTAATCTATCTTTGTTCTTTGACTGGTTTAATTTTTACCCTTCAATTCTATAGTTATATTTCACTATTGTTACACCTGTCACATTTAATCCAATAAAAAAAAAAGCTTTTTTTATTTAAAAACAAAATGGTCAGTGTTCTATCCTTCTTTACTTGATACTAGTATATGTAAATTCATGTATGAACATGTACATTGTAGGGTGTTAATCGAAAAGCCTACTTTTAAAAATAGCAATGATTTTTTAAAATTGGGTGCCTAAAATTAGATAAGTCCATATATTGATTTCAGTTGGAACTTCTGGTACTCGCTGCTTTTGAAAATCAGGCTATATATTTAGCTGCCTGAATACGGACACAGAATACTAACTTCAGACACCATTCTTTTTGAAATTCTTGGTTCCATGTCCAATCCTCTCCTTATCCTTTTAAAAATGTCACTTAAGAGATGGGCAGGATACATTTGAAAGCATACGGTACCATGAAAAAGGGGTGCTATACAGACCTGCACTATATCCATACACACTGGGCATTGCCATGCTTTTTTCCATTATTTCTGCAAAGCACTTGCTGCCTTGCCCACAAAACTAAACACTACAGAATTAGACAAGTCTTACTGACTGACTCATATGATGTTGCTCTACTTTAGAGGACCTAGATATAATAAAAATAATATATGACACATATGTCTTCCATTAAAGGTTCTCCAGATAGCTTGCAACCACTAATTAATAAGATTCATAGCTAGAGCTGTGTGAAACTCAGAATTTCCATTTCACAGGAAATTTCCACATTTAAAAAAAATCATCCAGAATGAAAACATATTTTCAAAATTGCCTTCAAATTAACAACAAGATGAGACTGAGAAAAAAATAGAAAAAGAGAGGGAAATGAAGGTTCTGAGTCATTCAAATTTTAATACAGTTCTTCTGTTGGCAAGTAAGTAACTTATAATGAGTGAAACTCACCCCTGTGCATAGGGTCAACAGAAGGCCTAAGTCAGAATTTAGGTTCCACCAAATCTGAGAATTAAGTGGTTCAAAGATTTTCTGTACACGTTGAAATTCACCAATATGTGGTACCAGTTTTGAATATGCCATGAGAATGAGGAGCCTGGACCACTTAATTCTGATCTGGATCCAGCTTCTAACCCTCTTCAAGTTCGGGAGCATTCAGATCTGGTGAGTTGTTCTGATCTGGATCCAAGTTCAGATTTAAAATCAATCCCCATTAGGTTTCTTGATGTTGCTATCCATGCTATCCAAGTGTGCAAGGGAAGGCCTAATCTTTCCCCCTCACATCCTCTGCTTAAATACCGGCCACATGTTTAGTCCTTCTATTCTCCTGAGCACAGTGGCTGCTCTCTACAAGCACCCTATGGTATACAAGATACTTCAAAGGCCTGGTCTACGCTTACAACTTAGGTCAACCTAGCTACATCTCACAGGGATACAAAAAATTTACACCCCTGAGAGACCTGGTTAAGCCAACCTAAGCTCCAGGGTAGATAGAAGAATTCTTCTATCGATGTAGCTACTGCCTCTCCAAGAGATAGATTTACTATAGCAATGGAAAAGCCCCTTCTGTCACTGTAGGCCAGGGATCGGCAACCTTTGGCATGCAGCCTGTCAGGGAAAGCTGCTGCCTGGCCAGGACAGTTTGTTTATCTGCAGCGTCTGCAGGTTCAGCCTATCGCGGCTCCCACTGGCCGTGGTTCACCATCCAAGGCCAATGGGGGCTGAGGGAAGTGTCATGGGCCGAGGGATGTGCTGGCCAGCGCTTCCCCCAAACCCCATAGGCTTGGGACAGTGAACCGTGGCCAGTGGCAGTTGCACTTGGCCGAACCTGCAGTGAGTATTTTGGGAGCTCGAGTTAACATTGTGCCTGTGAATCACCCCATGGGCTTCTTGCTAAAGCTCACTCTCTGTCTCATACCAAGGGATCTACTCTGCTGTTGCCTGGGTAAAGGTTATGTGCAGCCAAGGCCTGCTCCAAAGTCAATAGAAAGGCTCCCATTGACTTCAATGGGATTTGGACCAGGGCCTAAATGCAGAATAGTAATTAAAGTTTGCAATCAGTTTACTTGGCAACTATATTTAATATCAAATATTACCATGAAATCTAATAGATCTTAGGCCAATGCTTACATTTAGACAAATAACCAGGTAATTAACCTTATGATTACATGGTATTTGCAATGCCCATGTATTTACATGGCCAGTACCATAGTGCAATTATGGATTAATTAGTCATTTATGCACTCTAGTAATAAGCAATATCATTTTCCTTAACACCACTTACTGTATATAATATTCGTATAACAGTCTACAAAAGGCATAAACATATTTCCACTGATGTTTCATGCCTTGTAAATTGTCCATTATTTGTTGGATAAAAATTAAAGATGTACAGCATGACATGGAGAATCTAAAATGTAAAACTTATCTAGGAAGCAAAAATATAGATTGGAAAAGTTACCCTACTTTGCCCACTGGAAGGCTAATAATTTGCTGACATCTGGAACATACTGGCGTAATACACAAAATCATCTCTCCTGGCACAAAGACCAAATAGCTAATGGTGAGTCCCAAGGCATTCCAAGTCAGGAGGAAAACTCATTAAAAGAGAATGCTCTAGGCATAAGTTATTTCTCACTTCCAGAGAAGGTTTGTACCAGAGGCTAGACCCGACATTTCAGCCACAAATAGCCTTCCTCAGGAGGGTAGTTTGTATACAACAAAGCCATAGCTTAACTGTTTTAAAGACAGTTTTACTTCATAGTAATCCCTGATAAAGGTCACTTGTGTCTGAACTGTTGGCTCTGCCTGCTTGAATTTTATGTGGAAATAAAACAACACAAGTTACGATTCAGCCTTATTACATCATACACTGTTCTCAAAGACCCAAATGTGTGATACAAGCTTTTAAAATGAGAGACAACAAAAGTAATAGAGTAGGAAGCTTGAAACAGTGTGGCATTACTTAATTTAATATGCCACTATAAAGTTTTTGGTAACTCCATTTTCCAGATTCTATTCTTCTGATAACTAACTTACAGCTAAGGATGGAGAGAGAACTTCAGCATTTCAGCCAAATACAATATGGCTACGCCAAATATTTGAATTGCCTGCTCTTATTGATTTAACCACACCAAACTCCATATACATTTAACCTGCATGTCTCCTTTCTACTTCAGAAGTATTTATTACACCAAACATTAGTTTAATTTTCCACTACCAGTGTAATAATAGATTGTTAATAGCCCTCCACGTCAGGGCCTGTAATGGGGCAACCTGACAGGTCAGGGTTGCAGTCAGAAGTCACAAATGTCAAAGCCAGAATCCAAAGCCATACCAAGAGTCAATTCAGAGTGAAGAGCCACACCAAGGGTCAGAGTTGGTAGCCATACCAAGGATTAAGCCAGAATCAGTCAGAAGTCATGCCAAGAGTCAAGCCAGAATCAGTCACTGGCATTAGGGCAAGGAAGCAGGAACAGGAACAAGGAGTGGAAGCCAGGTGAGATGGCAGGAGCAATGATTGAAGTATGGTAACAGGAACAAGGAGGCAGAAACTTGGACATAGGCATTTGGGCAGCAGCTTTAATAACTACTTGCTCAGGCAAGAGACAAGTGGGAACAGCAACAGGAAACTTTATGTCCAGTGATGTCCAATCAGCAGTCTGCTGCAAGTCACCTGACCCAGCTCAGTCAGTGGGTGTAGTCTCTGGTGAGGGAGTACTAGCTGTAGCTTGCTCACCTGAGTTTGTGGTGCAGTGGGTAAGACTCACTTAGTGAGCCTGTGGTAGTGGGTTTGAGACTCTACAGCAACTCCCACCCTGTTATTGTTTACATCACTGATCTGTATAACCTGAGTTTCCTTCTATGTAAAACATATTAGCTTGATTTCCTGTTACCAGTTTAACAATGGACTGTCAATATCCCTGTGTTACTTACTGGTTGCATTATTTATCTGTGTAATCTCAGACATCTGCTATATGCCCAACAGTTCCTAAGTGCTTACTCAATTGTGTATCTCCCTGTAACTATTAGTTTGGAACACATATAAATGGCCATTTAAATAACCTAAATGAAACAACATAAACTAGTGAGATGACACAAGTTTATTGTGAAAGGGAGGTAAAATCAGGACTAAAATCAACACAATCTGTTGAGGTGTGCGTCTTATTATTTTCAAATACATCTCTCTCATCCCTAAGAGCTTCTGGTCACATTGTTAACAAGTTTACTGAGGGGATACAGAACAAGACTCAACCATTACTAGCCAGAATCTACTCCAGTTTTGTTTTAGACCATAACAATATGCTATTGGTGTGCACATGCAGGATCTTACAAACTGAATTTTTTGAAGATGCATGTCACAGTGAAAGTGACAATCTCTGTGTGCCTGTCTGTTGCCTTCAATATGATCTCATTATCTACTGATATTCTGTATAGCAAGGGAAGATAAAATGTGTCACAGCCATATTATCAATATGATCCTAAAGAATGAAAAGCATCTATTATTTCATTCCTTTGGTAATTGCAGGAGACGTGCTACAGTATTCACATATGTACACACTCCAGCAGTGCCTGGTATCTCTAACAAGAAATGGCAGATCCCAATAAACTGCTGGATTTCATGACCATGAAGCCTTTATTTTGAAGTATTTTGAAGTATTAGAAAATACTTTGCTTTCACAAAACAATTTCCCCCTTAATTTAAAGCATTAGTTGTCAAGGGAAATATAATGAAATAACCATGTTGTGCTTGTGGATGTTAAATAGGGAAAAATGTATTTTCCTATCCTTACCTTTATAGAGGAATTTGTATGGCCCCCATCACCAAAGTATCTGAACATCTCGCAAATATTAAGGAATTTTCTCTTGAGACACCCATGTGAAGTAGGGAAGTGTTATTATCCCCGTTTCACTAAAGCACATAGATATGAAGTGACTTGACCAAGCTCACTTAGGAAGTGTGTGGCAGATCCAGAAAGTGAAGATGACATCCTGAATCCTAGTCAAGCGGCTTAAATACAAGACTTTGCTACTTCTGCCAAAAAAACAAAACAAAACAAAAAACACATTAATTTACAATAAGGAAAGAACAACAAAATAACTTTTTTAAAAGAGTCAAAAAGACTGAAGAAAAGTGTGCTTAGAGATGGAAGTTCACCCCTACAGAGCAGGTAAGCACAAGGCCTATGCACCACATCAGTGCTCCTTAAAACCTCAAAAGAGAAATTTATTGGTGCATATGCCCTTGTGCTGATCCTATACAAGGTTTAATTTCATCCCATGATGGGATGTAGCTGGCCTTCTTGACCCCCTGACAGATCCCACAGTCTCTACATCTAAGCTGCACTTGGATTCTAACCTTTTGGGATGATTACAGAGACTGTTGCAAGCCAGCAGACTCATCCACCACTACAGCCCCGATTAGCTGAGTTATGGCACCTGGAACTCTTGATTACATTGAGTTTGGTCATGTCCCTCAGTTGTACTGTACTTTTAATTCCACTTCCAGCTTCCCCAAACCCAAACTGCAGTGAAGTGCTTCCAGCTGACTTACACAAGGCTGGCTGGTAGAAAAAGATGTCAGCTGGCTTGCTCTGAACTAGTTGGCATTAGAGGTGTGGCTTTGGCCCAGGGTCCCTATACCTAGAAGTCATAATTTGGTTTCTTTAAGGCTGGCCAGTGCTGAGCACCCCCAAGCCAAAAGCACATGTAATGACTACTGGCTGGCTTCCCCAAGTCTAACACAGAGAGACAAGACTGAGTTCCATATCCCCAAAGCTCAGAGCACCGTGAAGAATATGCCAGCCAACACAATGAACGAGCTGGAGTATGTCCCATTAAAACTAGTCAATCTGCAAAGACAGCTGGTATTTTCTAAAAGAAGGGAAGCTGGCTAACCATTCCCTTTCTTTGCTCAAGGTTTTAGGTATCTTCCAAGATCTAATCTAGAAAATCAGGGTGAATAATAATAATGTTACTGCCCAGAGGCTACAGCCAAGATGGGGATGCCATTGTGCTACTCTCTGTACAAACATAATAGAAGATACTCCTAGCACCAAAGTGCTTACAATCTAAATACAGTCTAAATAGGAACTGGACTTGATAGGTGGGTATAGTGCACAGAGGGGCAGCAGCTAAAATGGGGAAGACAAGAGTGATTGTGTATATTTTAAATGTGACTAGTGATTTGGGGAACATCCATTTCTGAGTGCCTAACTTGAGACACATAAAAGGAGAATGGTTTTCCAGAAATGCCGAGCACTGACCTTCTGAAAGTCAAGTCCCATTTAGGTGTCTCAAGTTGAGCACCTAAAAACTGAGATATCTCAAATCACTAGTCACTTTTGAAAATCTTGGCCAAAATATAGAATTTGGAGACTTCAAAGTTTGTTTCAAATAAAATAAGTGGACAAAAGATATTATGATACCACTTAAGAACCCCAGTAAAGAAACCCTGTTGTGCTATGCACCGTACAAAGTACGCAGTTCCTGCCCCAGAGAGCTCACAATTTAAATGAAAGAATGCAAATGGAGGGTCAAATGAGTCAATAGAGCAGAGACAGGTAGGAGAATTAGATGAGAAAATGAACAGAGTTGTGATATAGTGAGTCACTAACAGGCTACCTGTCTAGCCATTATCATTAGACAATTTAAAATCGACGTCATGTTAGACATAGGTTTTAAGGGATAGTGAAGGAGCACAAGGTACAACCATGGAAGCCATAGGCTTGTACTAAGTTAATTCAAATATGAATGTTTAGAAATGCGTCTCTCTCTGAAAGTGACCATGCTAAAGAATCTCCCAGTGATAACCACTGTTTTACTGATATTTCCAAGCAAGAAGTCTAGCCCATGGTGTAGACTAATACAAAGGAAATCCAACTACTGTAATTGTTTGGTTTCTGTGGGGTTGTTTAAAGGACAAGGGGGCAAATTCGTCCTTGGAGTAAGCTGTACACAAATCCCATTGATAACTTTTTGCTTATTTCAGGGTCCAAAGGCAGGAGGCCCTCAGTGATATTACATGGTAAGACCAGTCAGGATAGATTCTTCCTGTTTGATTGATAGCTAATCTTTTTTTATTAGTGTATGCTTAAGATCATTTTGTTAGTGATTTAGTGTTATTTTCATTAGATGTAGTGATTAGAATGGCTTTTATATTGCACTTCTCCTTAGGTAAAGAAACTGAAGTGCAGTTTCCTACATGACAATATGCTTCTGATACAGCTGTCAACCAAATCACATTATCCAAATATAAACCGGTGTAAGGAGCTCTGTACTGTCCTTCTAGTTCCGATCATGTTGTGTTGGTGCCATGTACTTTTAAACATTTCATGTTCCATTACCTATGCTGACAGTTACTAATACACAGAAATTA
Organism: Chelonia mydas; assembly: GCF_015237465.2. NCBI lineage: Eukaryota > Metazoa > Chordata > Testudines > Cheloniidae > Chelonia > Chelonia mydas. Next base: position 105,055,213 of record NC_051245.2, read on the forward strand.
TAAACCGCTTCCATCCAAGTTATTTTTAAGTCCATTTTGTAGCACTGTTTCCAGTGTAAGATGACTAAATATTCATTTTGCTCTGACCTGTTGTCATTCTAGAAATATCTGTTAAGTAGGTTGGAGAACATGGATTTATGAGTGTGTATTCAGTACATAAAATCCTGGAATAGTAAATGTGAACAAGTCAATACATAAACAACAGGCATTGCTAATAATTCAGTGGAATCACTAGAGAACAGATTTACAACAGCTTTTTGTTTGTGTTTTTTCTAGGCAGACACAAATAAAGAAAATCCCCTTTGGTCCCAGTGATTGTACTATAAGGGAAATTTAGATTCATAGATTCCACGACCAGAAGGGACCAATGTGATCATCTAGTCTGATCTGCTGCATAACAGAGGTCACAGAACTTCCCCAAAGCATATCTCTTAGAAAGAAATCCAATCTTGGTTTTAAAATTGTCAGTGATGAAAAAGCAGAGCTTCCTGCAGCTGGGGAAGAAATATGGGGATGGGGCTGACCCGGCCCTGGATGCTGTGCAGGGGAAGAGGAAGTCCCATCCTCTCCAGCCCAGCCGGAACTAGCAGCTAAGCCTGGCACAGGGTAGGAGCCACCAGCCAGGTCTTCCCCAGTCCTGCCACCTGCCCCACGGTGATTTACCTCTCTGCCAGCTGCCCTGGGCACCCAAAACATACTGCTGGTGAGAGCCACACAACGGCTCTTGTGGCTTCCCTTTGCTTCCCTGTCGGAAAGTTATTTTTGTGGAAGGAAGCAAAGAAATCCGTTGGGAACATAAAGTCTGTGCATGCGCAGTGGCACAGAATTCCCTCAGGAGTAACTTCTCTTTTAAGAAATATCTAGGGATTGTCTACATGGCACTTTAGTGTGCAGTAAGCCAGGGTGTGAATGTACAGCACACAAGCCTCCTGTGCTGTTTGGACAGTGGTGGATTAGTCACTGGGCTGATGGGGCCCATGCGCAAGGGCCCCAGGCAATTGGGAGGCCCCAGAAAAATGGGTTCCCTCACCCCACTCCCCAGCAGAAGTGCCAGCAGGGGAAGCCCCATAGCCCGGCCCCTGGCTGAGGCCCCGGGACTGGAGGAGCTCTAGCTCCCTGCCTTGGCCTCAGGGCTGGGGGAACTCTCACTCCCCACTGCGGGTCTGGGGCCGTGGCAGAGGAGACAGAGCTTCTCTGGTCTTGGTGCGGCAGCGGAGGGGGGCGGGGACGGTAAGGAGCAAATGGGTTGGAGGGTGGCAGTGGAGAGGTGGAATGGGGAAGACCGTGGGTGGAACGGGATGGGCCCGTGAAATGGGGTGGGGCCGAGGCTGCAAGCGGAAGGGGCAAAATGGGGGTGGGACTGCAGGAGGAAGGAGTGGGAGGGAGCCCCTACTTGCTCTGGCCTGGGCCCCACAAAACCTTAATCTGCTCTGTGTGTGGACCCAGCTATAATCCATTAAAGGTTCCATAATGTGCTTCGATACAATGCTGTTCCTATAGTGACAGCCAACTCTAGCAGCAAAATCTTCAAAAGTAACCACTGGTTTTGTGTGCCTCAATTTTTCACTCTTCAACCTCAGACAACTAAGGCCTGATTTTGAGAGAGTCTAAAGACAATTGACTTTAGTGGGAAATGCACATCTTTGGTACATCTGACATGCAGGCGCCTGAAGTTGAACACCCAAAAATTGAAGCACACTAAATCGGTGACCACTCTTGAAAATGTTGGTTTAAGATTTGAGGTGTGGGGGGCTGTTCAAGAATATTTTTGTCTGTGTAGTTCTTCTTATCATTCTTCCATGGATATACCACCTTACTGTCTCTGACAGCAGCAGACCTTAAAGCACCAAGATAAATTTGGGACTACCATATATATATATATATATATATATATATATATATATATATATATATATATATATATATGGGGTATCCATCAAAGGGGTTCTATCATGGTAATTAGGGATAGAACCACCCATGGAAATCAAAAGCTCTGAAAACCACTAAGACACTTTTGGCTAGTGTTCCTAAGAAATATTCATCTCCAGTACAACTCCAGGATGCAGAACTAACACTACCAAAGCATAGGAAACGTGTCTCTTCTTGTCTGTGTGAAAGCTTATAGTCAACATTCCATTAAAAGGTCTCAGTAAAATATGAATCTTAGATTATCATCATGAAAACTACATTGTAGCAGCATGTGGCCATATTCTCTGTAACATGCTCTGGACAGAAATGAGTGGTACCATTTGTAGATTAAAGGAATAGCCCATTATCATGTGATCATTGCACACTATCTTTTATATGAGGACTCAGTTCTTTGTGACTTATATATCATTTGGTAGTTGAGAAAAATAGGAACAACAGATGCTAATACTGCTCAATACACTGGCAAAAGACTTTGCAATAATTCTGTATCATTCTGATCATTGGCATACAGATAGTTTTACCTATTATAAGAATCTACATTTTTAATACATATTCTATTTAGAAAAGGACAATTTGAGTTTGAGTTGGACAAATGATTCAGTGAACTATAGAAATATATCCCTTTCCCTTTCCCCCTTCAAATTTTTCATGAACAGACTGACTTTTACAGATTTGTTTGCTTTTTGAAATTCTCCAACATTTTTATTTTTCTCTGTTGAGTCAATCCTTTCCTCTTATCAGCTGAATGCAGTTTGAAGTTAGTCACATAAGACAGTGACTGAGATCCTTAAACAAGCATAATCTTTTGTTTTCTTCACTTAAACACTGAATTCTAAATGTTTGGTTAACTGCATTATTTCAGCTGTTCTGTCATATTGTTTTATAAATTAACTTCTGTTTTTATTGTATACTCCTAGAGTTGCTGTACTCCACCTTCTGTTCTATAAATCCATGAAAAGCTACAGGTTTGTATCTACCAATGTGATATATGCCATCATGTGCCAGCAATGCCCCTCTGCCATGTACGTTGGCCAAACCGGACAGTCTCTACGCAAAAGAATAAATGGACACAAATCTGACATCAGGAATCATAACATTCAAAAACCGGTAGGAGAACACTTCAACCTCTCTGGCCACTCAGTAAAAGATTTAAGGGTGGCAATTTTGCAACAGAAAACCTTCAGAAACAGACTCCAATGAGAAACTGCTGAGCTTGAATTAATATGCAAACTAGATACCATTAACTTGGGTTTGAATAGAGACTGGGAGTGTCTGTGTCATTACACATATTTAATCTATTTCCTTAAGTTAAGTATCCTCACACCTTCTTGTCGTGAACTGTCTAAATGGGCCATCTTGATTATCACTACAAAAGTTTTTTTCTCCTGCTGATAATAGTTCATCTTGACTAATTAGCCTCTCACAGTTTGTATGGTAACTTCCAACTTATCTGTAGGTATGTATATATATATATATATATATATATATATCTTACTATATGTTCCATTCTGTGCATCCGCTGAAGTGGGCGGTAGCCCATGAAAGCTTATGCTCTAATAAATTTGTTAGTCTCTAAGGAGCCACAAGTACTCCTGTTCCTTTTGCGGATACAGACTAACACGGCTTCTACTCTGAAACCTATAGTTTTAGTGTACTATCAGCATCCTGTCACGTATAATTTTAAGGGTGTTTTCTGTCATCTAAGCAATAGAATAAAGGTCAGAGTTTATATATCACAGCTCAGTGTATGGATCTGGCCCTGACCTAGATGCAAGCGCTGATGAAAATAATCAGAGGACTGTTCTATTGGCAAAGAAAACATGCTTTTTGTTTGCTGTTAGAGTCTAGGGAGCTTTTGGAAAACAAATGCAGAATTAGCATTGCTGCCATGTATGAAAGGGCAGAGAAGGAGTTGAGGGGGGAGGGGAAGTAAATTATATATCTAGTGAAAGGGATTACAAAGCAAAAAAAAAAAATATATCAATGTCAAGGTCTCAGAGAAAATCTTTATATTTTTTTCTTCCATACCATTTTTTTTGTCAAAATTCTATAAATCAAAGACCATCAGAGTTTGGTTTGGGAAATAATTTGTTCAGATTTAATCTGAGTTGGTTAATGTGGCAACACTCAGACCCTTTTTTTAAGCAGGATTTTTCTAAGGCTTTTTTTCTGGGTCAGGAAATAACAACTGAAGTATTAATGTATCAAGGCAGAACATATTTACAGATGAGCACGAAGGATCCAGCTTCCTACAGACAGTCAGAAAAGCTGAAAACATTATCTCTATCACCGGTACGTTGAGTACACAGGGATATGGATTCATTTTTTAGATAGGGGCTTGAAAACAATACCCCAGGAAGCCTGACATTCTGTAAAACAGTGGGAGATCTATTCTGCACATCCTTGATTTATCTACCCGTTCCAGTGGTTCAAATTTTACAGCAGGGAGGGCTGAGAAGATAACTTCTTTATTCATAAAGCAACTGGAAAATAGTTTGCTTGTGAAATGTGCAGGGCAGGGTTGGGCACATAAGAGAAAAAAAGAAATTGTGTTATGGGCAGCACAGGTAACACCTGTTATTATGGTTGCCCAACACTTTCCAGTAGAAGACCCTGTTTTTTGTTTCTTATAATATTGCAAAACTTAAACTAATCAGGTGGAATTTTCCCAACTCTCTGCCTGAAGCTGATTTTTTTGGAAAGTTTCAAATAAAACAGTTCACTCATTTCCAAGAACGAGGTTAGGGAAAATATGCATTTCTTTTGCCCAAAGGGTTACAAAAACCAAACAAACTTACAACTCTTCATTGAGAAACCTCACTGCTTTTGAGCAGGGACTTGAAATTTGGCAAGAAGGTCACCACACTGTGATGGACACGCCATGTGCTGTTCCTGTGGAAAAAATGCCCAAATCTGACCAAGTTATAAAACTCTAAACATAAGTTCACACACGCTCAGTAGACTTGTTATCTTAGCAGCTGTTAACCAATACATATTAGGTTAGTAAATACCACATTATATGAATGCCTGGCAGCTGAATTGGCTTATATTTTTCCTTTGGAGAGGAAACAGGGACTGGAGATGGGCAGAGGTGGGACAGGCAGGTGCTGGGGTAGCCTTGTGTTCTGTCCAATACTAGAAAGGTGGCATTGGCAATTTAAGTCCTTTGATAACCTGTAGAAATATCAACAAACCAGTGTCCCATCCAAGACCTGAAATGACAATGTCTATAGGGGCCTGATCCATAGAACAAGAACTCAAGATAAGTTGGTCTCCGTGATCAATCTGCCCAAAGGTCAAAGAATGATACTACTGACACAGCTATCTGTGATGGGCATTTCTGTGGAGTACAGCAAAGTGGACTGAGAGGGTCAATTCAATCCACACAGATTATTCAGGAGCCATCCGCTGCAGGAAAAGCTTTTGGTAACCTTGACTTAGTTTGAGTTTGAATGAATGTCTTTGAGGTTAAAACACACTGTCTTGAACCACTTAATCCTCTAAACCCTCTTATTTTTGAGTTGAGTGTTTGTCACTTTTTCTTTCTGTGTTTTGAAGAAATCAGAAAATGTATCAGAAACCAAATAATACATTACATGGTGGCTGAAAAAAGATTACTAAAAACAAAGCTGCAATATGAACTTATTTTTTCTAGTTACAATGTAATGGATAATGGGAGTATATTATTTCTTTAATAATACTCATGCTTGATTTTTCCCTCTCCTCTGGTCCCCTCACAGCCTCATTTCCCTTTTGACAAAAGCTATGTGGCTGAGTTAAAAAGTTTAATTTGATTGAAAGTGAATGCACTAACATTTTTAATTTGTCAACAGTTTAACTGCTTATGCTTAGCTTCATCCCATTCATTCATATGGGTGTATTATCTGTGCCAATGTTTTATGACATCAAGATCTATTTATTTTCATTGCTCCAGCAACTGCATCATAAATTATCCTTAAAGTCTAACTAGTGCTGAGGATGGAAACTTTAATAGTATTAGTCTACATTCCATTAATGTCCATAATTTCAATGAGTAGGGTAAATTGCATGTATTTTAAGAATCAGATAATTTTAGCACTTCAGTCAGCATTTCCACAGCGTCGTTCACACTGACACCATAAACCTGTGAGATGACAGCTAACTATCTGTAATTATTTGCTAAGCTTTGCTAGTTCACATGTAATTTACTTGAAATACTGAGCATTATTTTTTTTAGATCTGTTTTCAAAGGTTGTCTTGGGGGAATTGATGTTGCCGTACAAAGTTCTATAATTATGAAGAGTGATCTGTGAAAGACTTCAGAAAGAGCTGTGTGAGGGAGTGAGTCACAGCTGAAAAATGCTGCAGGGTTCATTTGGGGCGATGGTGCAGTTTGGGGAAGCTTGAAGATATTTCTAGTGGAACTTTGGAGATGCACAAGATCTTCTGACTGGATATGGCCTGAAACCAGCTAAGTGCTGAAATACATGGGAAGCTTTGAGCACTCATCGAGCTCCATGGACCTCTGCGGGACTTCTCATGCTTAAATTTATTCATGTACTTAAGTTCTTCACTGGATCAGTGACTATGAGTAGAATATATAGTAGATTGTATTTAAAACCTTGACTTAATTTTTTTAAGGTTTCAGTACAAGATATCACTGTATTTATAAGCCATATACAACATCAGTGTTTCAACATCCTGAAAGAAATCTTTCCTGAACCCCAACTTCTGGCCTTCACACAATCCCCCAGCTTCTCCAAGCTCATCATCAGAAGCAAGCTCTCCACAGAGGAGGACACAACAACTCAAAGCAGCACCAGACCCTGCCAGAACAACAGATGAAAAACCTGCAGACATATCTCTACTGCTACAGCATTCAAGAGCCTCTCCCACATACCTTTCAAGACCCAAAGATCCTACACATGCCTATCACAACATGTGGTATATCTCATCCAGTGCACTAACTGCTCCAATAACAATTATGTAGGTGAAACTAGACAATCACTATGCTCTTGAATGAACTCACGCAGGAAAATGATACAACAAAACCACCACATCACCTGTGGGTGAACGCTTTTCACAAAGCGATCACCCTTTGTCTGACCTTTCAGTCCTCATCCTCAAAGTAAAGCTGTGCAATACTTTCAGAAGATGAGCCTGGGAGTTTAAATTTATCACTTTGCTAGACATTAAAAATCATGGATTTAACAGACTCTTGATTTATGATTTATTACAATAATCTGTAACCCACTATCCCCCTCTTTTTGTCCTATGACTGCAGAGGTGTTAATGGACCACTCTACCTTGAGTGAAAAGGAGTACTTGTGGCACCTTAGAGACTAACAAATTTATTTGAGCATAAGCTTTCATGAGCTATGAAGTGAGCTGTAGCTCACGAAAGCTTATGCTCAAATAAATTTGTTAGTTTCTAAGGTGCCATTAGTACTCCTTTTCTTTTTGCAGATACAGACTAACACGGCTGCTACTCTGAAATCTACCTTGAATGATCTCTTACAATATATGCTAAAGACTTTTGATAAAGTTCCACCTTGCATTTAGCTGTGATCCTCAGAGTACCTTTCTCAGAATTGAAGAAGAGCTCTGTGTGGCTTGAAAGAGTCTCTCTCACCCACAGAAATTGGTCTAATAAAAGCTAGTACCTCAGTGCAAACAAACAAAGGAAGGGAAGAAGGGAGGATTATTTTCACTGAAATTCCACCCCCTGCCACCCCATCCTTACACACCCATAAGACCTGGTATACATTCAAGAAGCTCCCAACCAAGGAGTTTCTTCCCCACTCCCCTGCCTCTTGGGGTTTGTTTTTTTTGTTTTGTTTTGTTTTTTGGCAGTTTGCATTTTCAGTTGTAAAATAACTTACTATTTACTAGATCTATAGTTTAGAGCCCTTTGCGCGGCTACATCTCTATCCATCCTCCCTTACCTGACACCATCCTATCCAATTTGAAGCTTCACAAAAAATGTTATTCTCAATCACACTTCTAAGTAATAATATGTGCCTATTACATTATCAATTGGAGGATATTTTTTTCTGACTTTATCTTGTGTCTAGTTTTTATCCACAAACCTGGAGGAGGTGGGGTGGGCATAGAAGCTCCCTGTGAATGGATGGGAGTCAGGGTGGGTGGAGGGGGAAGGGAAATGAGGAGAACTATTGAGTCTTGGGAGGGTGACAAGTCCAGGCCAACCATAATGATACTTTCCTGTGTAACTTTTTTGTATCTGTTAATTTGTGCATTCTCAACACTGCCTTTGCAGGCAGATTCTGAGACAGATATTAAAAGGTATTGACAATCTTCTGAACAGTCTGGTACCTGAGGTTACCCTGGTGATGGGCTGAACTCATCTCATCTGATAGCTACCGTATAATATATCAACTCATTGTAATGAAACATGGGCTAACTCCTCCTGTCACAGGATAAATAGAACATTATCTCTCTCTGCACAATAACTGTTTCAATGATCTCACAATGTTCTTTCAGGAAACAGACACCAATATGTATTTCTAGGGCTAAGGAAGAGGAGACAGAAGCAGGCAAGATTCACACTAGGCCTTTGTGTGGTTCAGCTGCTACTTGTAAGTATGTTTGTTTGTTTTTAATAAAATACTTTCTCCTTATGATCAACTTTTACTGATGCACTGATGAAGTCAAAGCTCAGAACCAGCTAATCTCCTCTGTCCAATGACAGCCATTAAAGGTGAAATACGGAGATGAAATAGAGGCAAAATAAATGTCCTGTGGTTTTCAGATAAGGTTTCTCACAGGCATTGCTGCACTCCCCTGAGATGAAGTCTAAAGCCAACCATCAAGGATCCTTGATTGTTAAAGTGAGAGAGCAAAATGGTTTGATAAAGATAAGATTATAGAGACTCAGATGTGAAACCTAAAATAGAAAAACAAAATTAAATAAAAGTAGAATCTTGCACAGAGGATTTTGAGGTTGATTTAATGGCATGCTCTCACTCTCACTCTCCTTTAATACTCTTATGAGGTTATTTCGGTTGTGCACACAATGTCAGTTCCATTCAAGGAAATCTTTATCAAAATACACAGGATATTTTCAGTGTACAATGTAGACCTGTGTACATTAATTTCAGTGATGTTTTGCAATAAAACTATTCATTTTCATCTAAAAATGCCACATTATAGACTTGATTATAGTCCACTTATTGGTATTTTCTCGGCATACTCTGAATATAATGGCAGAGATGGAGACCTAAAAATTGTCATGTTATTTTCTCATCCAAAATGTAATTTGCAATTTTGCACTTTGCATTTCCCCAGCTATAGAAAACTGGAACATGTTCTGGTCTCACTGCATGTGACTTGTACTGAATTTAGATGGGGAATTGTGGGTAAACTATCAAAGGAGCAAAATTTAATGTATTGGTTCTAAAGGAAATGATAGCAACAGGAAGAGGCATTGCCTGTAATGCTGATAAGAGACTTCACTGTATTTCCTGATCCCCATCACATGACATGAGTCACGTTCACAGAATGTTAATACTAGACCATGTCCATTTTTCAATTAACTATGTTTGTCAGAAAAGGTTGGTTATCAAAACCCAATCGGTGTATAGGAAAGGATCAGTTTTGATTCATTTCTCATTTCTGGAAAAATGTTTCAAAGTGCTCAACAGCCCATTTTTCACTTTTTAAAATTTCTGTATTCTGTTTCTTTGGTCAAGATGACTTCATTTAAAAATTTACATTAATTTATACTTACGTTTTTTTTAAAAAGGATATACTCAAAATTAAACACTTGGAAACTATATTTCAACTGACCCAATCCAAAACTTTTTGGGATTTGTAGTTCACAAAATTGAAATCTCACATGAGTAAAAAAAAAAAAAATCTTATTCCCAAAATTTTCAGGGGATGGGGAAAACTCTTTCCTACCCAGATCTCCTTTTATATGATAGAAAACTGTCTCTAGTGGTTACTCTTACAGCTGGCAGATAATGGGTATGAATGTGTATTTGTGTTAAACATCCTCCAAACAAAGAAGATCATGTGATCATCACTTCTCTCTATCTGAGCTGCAGATTCTATTAATCTTGACCTTCTATGTCCTAAAAGAAGACAAGACAAAGACAAGATGGTTGAATCCAAAAATTATAGATGTGCTAGTGAAGGACTGCATCTTCTGGAGGTCCAAAAATTAACACTTGCCCCTTCTCCAAAGCCCCCCTGAGTAATTTTTTGGTGGTCCTGTAAGTTCTCTGTTCAGATGTCCCACACCGGATTCAGTGTGTATTCTCAGTGAACTCTATTTGTTGGGGCTTGGGTCATAACTGCTGCAACCAGTCTGGGGAAAACTTATTTTTCTGTCCTTGTCTTATCTGATCTCACCCCAGACACAGGTTAGATTAGACATGAAGAACTGGTAATGGTCTCCAACGTGATCAGCCACAAGAGCCAGCATAGCAGAAGCACAGCATGCCCTGCCATGCCGCCGCCTGATTTCTGTGAATCTATTTGTTAATCAGCCATCACCACTTGTCAAGTTATCTGAATAAACAATATTCAGCTAACAAGTTGTCTGTGAAGTGTTCACTTCAACTATTCTGTATACTGTATACTGTAATTGATGGTGTGATTTTGGACACTTAAGTGAAATGTGGTGTTTCTGCTCCCTGACTTGGTGACTGAGGAAATAGTAAATAAAGCACTTCTAGTACACATTTTGCAGTATATTCATTTATGCTAAAATTCATGAAACTTTTGTGAGGTGAACGTCTTCCATTTTCCATCTTCCACAAATACAACAACAGCCCTGCAACTAGCTGTGGAGCAAAGGTGCCATAACTGATGTGACAAATGGGCAGAAAGGGTTAAGCAGCTCTCAGACTAAATGACCCAGATTCAACCTTCAGATACATGTTAGAAAAGCATGTAAATGGTAATTAGGGCCATTCCCTGTTAGATAGGCTAGAACTTTGAAATGCAAACCTGTATAAGAGGTAATACTAGTTGTATGTGTTTACTTATATTTTGTTAGATGTTAGCCATGTAACCAGACAGTTCCTGCCTGTCACTATAGCTATTGATTCAGAAATCAAAAAGGAATATTAACATTTAGATGAATCTTGGGTAAAATAATATCATTGTCTATATGTCTCTTTGAAGTTTGCAGTAAATTGTACATGAACTGCTTAATGGATAATTGCCTTATGTTAAACCATGTAGTTAATTACTGGTGATGCTTAGGAAATAGAAGGTTACTTCAAAAGCCTGTTGTTCAGCCAGGACTGTATGCTCAAGAGGCTGCAAGAAAACTTTTTAAAAACTCTTGGGACCTGCTCCTTTCATCTCAGATCTGCTTAATGCTTTATGCAGGGGAAGCTTAAGTGGTAAGATTGAGATCTCCAGTCCAACCTGGATCACCCTGAATATGAACATTGGACTATTACCTATGGATTAATTCTGAAAGAACTCTTTGCAAGTCCAAAGCTCACCATCCTTACTGTGAAACTGATCTCAAAACTGTACTCATTTCTGTATGTATACTGATCTTTTAACCAATTCTCTCTCTCTTCTTTTTAAATAAATTTTAGTTTAGTTCGTAAGAATTGGCTGTAAGCATGTATTTGGGTAAGATCTGAAATATTCATTAACCTGGGAAGTAATGTGTCCAATACTTTGGGATTGGTAGAACTATCTTATGATGAATAAGATTTTCAGTAATCCTCATCATATTTGACTTAGGTGTCTGGGTGGAAGCCAAGGCTGGGTTGCTATAAGGGAACTGTGTTTTGGCATCTGGAATTGTAGAAGCTGTTTTATGCTGGTTTGGTAAATCTAAGTATTGGAATATCCATGAGCTTTGCAGATTGGCTGCCCCATTCTTTGCAGTTTGCCCTAATTGAGTAACCTCAGTGCAGTCCCCCTGGGTCCCGAGTCACAACTGACTATTAGCAAATCTGATTTGTAGTACTGAAACTGTACAATTTGTCCAACACCTTTACTTTCCTGCTCCTTTCTAGTGTTCAACAATAGTCTTTAGTGGCAGACTTATAGCATACTCTTTTGCTAGCCTGAATTTTGCCCCTTCACAATTATGCTTACGTGTATAGATTAAATATCCACCTAGCATTGTAACAGACACTATACAACCACCATAGGCAGATGCAGAAAAGCTTAACTTTACCAAGTCCTGAGCTAATATGCATGCATGTACAGTCTAGTGCATTAACACAAATGCATCACTATGCAGGTGTGAATTTATTAAGTCATGGTGAAGTGATTAGTGATATTTTGTAGGATGATGTATCATAATAAATTGTGCTGTAACTGAGTTTGAAAGCCAGTGAAAGCACTTTATGCTCAGACAGTGTAAAAAGTCACATGATTCTATAACCTTCTAACTGTCTCACTTCTGGTGGCAAAATTTACTGCAGTGTTCTTTGAACTGTGAGATTGTTTTCATGGTAAGACCTGAGCATGGCACAGGAGAGGCACAATCTAGCTTAGGGAAAAATGAATAATGTATTGCTCTGGATGAATAATTTTTGCTGAATTTAGTAAAATCTGCATCATTTGGGGCCCAATCTAAAAACCACTAAATGACTTCCACTGACTTTGATGTGCTTTGTATCAGTCACTTGCTGAATTCTGGATTTTAAGTACATTTATCTGCATTTTCAGAGTTCTAAATAGTAATGAACCAGCAGGCAACCAAATTAAGATTTCCCTATTCAAAGCGTTAGCATATTATACAAAAATGTAAAGGAGTACTTGTGGCACCTTAGAGACTAACCAATTTATTTGAGCATAAGTTTTCGTGAGCTACAGCTCACTTCATCGGATGCATACTGTGGAAAGTATAGAAGATCTTTTTATACACACAAAGCATGAAAAAATGGGTGTTTACCACTACAAAAGGTTTTCTCTCCCCCCACCCCACTCTCCTGCTGGTAATAGCTTATCTAAAGTGATCACTCTCCTTACAATGTGTATGATAATCAAGGTGGGCCATTTCCAGCACAAATCCAGGGTTTAACAAGAACGTCTGGGGGGGGGAGGGTAGGAAAAAATAAGGGGAAATAGGTTACCTTGCATAATGACTTAGCCACTCCCAGTCTCTATTCAAGACTAAGTTAATTGTATCCAATTTGCAAATGAATTCCAATTCAACAGTCTCTCGCTGGAGTCTGGTTTTGAAGTTTTTTTGTTGTAATATCGCAACCTTCACGTCTGTAACCAGATATGACCAGAGAGATTGAAGTGTTCTCCGACTGGTTTATGAATGTTATAATTCTTGACATCTGATTTGTGTCCATTTAGTCTTTTACGTAGAGACTGTCCAGTTTGACCAATGTACATGGCAGAGGGGCATTGCTGGCACATGATGGCATAGATCACATTGGTGGATGTGCAGGTGAACGAGCCTCTGATAGTGTGGCTGATGTTATTAGGCCCTGTGATGGTGTCCCCTGAATAGATATGTGGGCACAGTTGGTAACGGGCTTTGTTGCAAGGATAGGTTCCTGGGTTAGTGGTTCTGTTGTGTGGTATGGGGTTGCTGGTGAGTTATTTGCTTCAGGTTGGGGGGCTGTCTGTAGGCAAGGATTGGCCTGTCTCCCAAGATTTGTGAGAGTGTTGGGTCATCCTTCAGGATAGGTTGTAGATCCTTAATAATGCGTTGGAGGGGTTTTAGTTGGGGGCTGAAGGTGACGGCTAGTGGCGTTCTGTTATTTTCTTTGTTAAGCCTGTCCTGTAGTAGGTGACTTCTGGGAACTCTTCTGGCTCTATCAATCTGTTTCTTCACTTCTACAACCTATCCTGAAGGATGACCCAACACTCTCACAAATCTTGGGAGACAGGCCAGTCCTTACCTACAGACAGCCCCCAACCTGAAGCAAATACTCACCAGCAACCCCATACCACACAACAGAACCACTAACCCAGGAACCTATCCTTGCAACAAAGCCCGTTACCAACTGTGCCCACATATCTATTCAGGGGACACCATCACAGGGCCTAATAACATCAGCCACACTATCAGAGGCTCGTTCACCTGCACATCCACCAATGTGATCTATGCCATCATGTGCCAGCAATGCCCCTCTGCCATGTACATTGGTCAAACTGGACAGTCTCTACGTAAAAGACTAAATGGACACAAATCAGATGTCAAGAATTATAACATTCATAAACCAGTCGGAGAACACTTCAATCTCTCTGGTCATATCTGGTTACAGACGTGAAGGTTGCGATATTACAACAAAAAAACTTCAAAACCAGACTCCAGCGAGAGACTGTTGAATTGGAATTCATTTGCAAATTGGATACAATTAACTTAGTCTTGAATAGAGACTGGGAGTGGCTAAGTCATTATGCAAGGTAACCTATTTCCCCTTGTTTTTTCCTACCCTCCCCCCCCTCAGACGTTCTTGTTAAACCCTGGATTTGTGCTGGAAATGGCCCACCTTGATTATCATACACATTGTAAGGAGAGTGATCACTTTAGATAAGCTATTACCAGCAGGAGAGTGGGGTGGGGGCAGAGAAAACCTTTTGTAGTGGTAAACACCCATTTTTTCATGCTTTGTGTGTATAAAAAGATCTTCTATACTTTCCATAGTATGCATCCGATGAAGTGAGCTGTAGCTCACGAAAGCTTATGCTCAAATAAATTGGTTAGTCTCTAAGGTGCCACAAGTACTCCTTTTCTTTTTGTGAATACAGACTAACACGGCTGTTACTCTTAAAACCTATACAAAAATGTATTTAGGAAAAAATCTTCCAATTCAACCCATTTAAAGAGTCACATAGAGCAGCCCTGATATTGTATTTTTAAAATATGGCTGAAATACTGTCGAGTTAAAGTAGGCTTTCTAGATTAAACCAAGCTGTATTATCAGAAAAAGCCACTGGTGATTATCTACATAGGTTTTGTGAGTGTAATGTAATGTAGTTCAAGTCATTTGGATTCAAGTCTGGGATTTTACTGTCTCTCTTGGAACCTGACACTAAACCATCCTAATCGTTAGTTACAAAATGAAATGTCTTATCAATGTACACAAGGTAAAGAAACAACATTATCTAACTCTTCTGGTAGGTGGAGTCAGCAGCAACAGGGGCTAGGTTCAATAGCTAGGGGTTCCTCAGCAATACAACACAGAACTGGCTCCAGCCCAGTAATCTCAGAAAATTAAACACCCTCGGCGCTTCCAAGCAAGCACTAAATCTGTAGCAAAGAAAACTGAATAAGAAGGGAAAAGGAACCAAACATTAATTTGGGAAACACCACAGCCACAATTTGAATATGTTTGGCAGCATCCTTTTCCTCACTTTCTCACCTCATGGCAGGAAAGTCTGACAACAGATGTAACACATCACTCCCCTTTCCCTCTACTGTACCACACTCGCAGTTGCTGTGCTTGGGTCTGTGAAGACCCAGAGTTCATAGGTGATTCATGTGAGTTTGCCTTCCACCCAGAGGGGAATGGTGGTGGTGAGCATCAAGCAACAACTCAACTACTTTGGAACCTGACTATGGAAGTCCCATCCCAGGCACTTTGGGACAGCTTAAGTGGGGATGAATTAGTGGTGTTTTCCTCCCTTTTTATCCACCTGTGGTTGGCTTTCCCACAGGAAGACCTAAAGTCATAGATGATGGGTAACATCAAATGGCTCTTAAGTAGATTAAAAGATTCTTCAACATAGTACAGCTTAAAAACAGTGTGATGAAATGATTGTGGGGTATTGTACTAGTCAACCTAAGGGTGGCAGAATCTGGCCCAACATGAGAACAATGGGCCAGATCCTCAGCTCATGGAATGCAGCATGGCACCATTGGCTGGCCCAATATCATTAGAAGAATCCAGATAACTCAGAGTAGAAGTCAGTTACAGTGATTGGTGCAAGAGGGTCAGAGCCAGAGCCTGACAATAAAATTCATATATATACACAGAGAGAGAGAGAGAGAGAGAGAGAGAGAGAGAGAGAGATCAACACTCAGAGATCATCCAGAGCTCTGAGATAATAATAGAGAGCCCCTGACTAAGCCAGCCCTGATTACGGAATGGGCCCCACTTGAGAGAAATTGGGTGATTCCAGGTTTAACTGCTGAGTGGGCCCCGCTGAGGAAGGGCTGGAGGAAAGAGAATGCAGGGAATCAAAAGGGGCCAGCAGGTCCTTGAGTGAGCAGGGGGGCACCCTGAATAACTGGAGAACAGATTGGGAGACTTAGAAGGGAAGTAAAGAGGTGATGAAGGAAATGGCGCAGGGAAAACTGCAATATGGGTAGAGGATTTGATGTAGCTGTGCAGTACAGGGCCCTGGGCTGTAACTCAGAATTGAGGTTGGGACTGGATTCCCCTACCAGCCCCAAGGAAGTGGTGTACAAGGGTAGCTGAGCCCAATGAGGGAGCTGCAGGTTGAATGTGACCTTGCTGAAGAAGAGCTGTGGAGGGAGTGGATGCTTTTTATTTCTGTTCAGATAGTTTTGAACTTTAGTTTGGATAGCTGACCCTGGAAGGAATGGGCTAAAGACTTGTGCCCTGGCTGGAGGGATGAGTTATCTGAAAGAAACCACCACAGCCCCAGAGTGACTGGTGACAAGGGCTGCTACCCCACAAGGACACTGTGTTGCCATGCCTGGCCCTGAGGAAGTGCATAGCAGTGAGTAAACCCTGTTACAATGCTTTTTCTTGCATTGCTTTAACTGCAGCATGTCTGAAACAACTATATTTTTATAGTTTTCCTTGTCCACTCTCTTTTCCTACACTGCATGGCAAGCGCTGTATCTCCACCCTAGTCTACATCCAGCTCTACTTCCTTCAAAGGCAGGCTCGCTGATGATAGCACCTTTGGCAAACAGTACATGACTGACTGTCCTTGGCCACTTTTCTATTGCGTGAGTACATGTGCTGCCAGTCCCCTATCTGCAGAAGGGATTCTTTCAGCAGCAAATTAACATGAAGTGATTTACTTTGTCCATATTGGATACAAGGTTAAGGGGGTGGGGGGAATCACTCCAGGTTGCACTTGCTTTTTAAATCTTTACTTCCATGTTCCATAAGTCCTTTGGAAGAAATTTCATACAAAATGAAATCAAAGATTGCCTACTTGAAACTTCCCTTTTTTTGGATGGGATAGGTATTGCTGGTAAGTCATATAAATAATTGTGATGCTAAGAATAGAATTTACTTAGCTCCTGGCCTAGCCCAAATTTGGTTGGTGGGTTTATTTTTATTTTTTGTTTTTGTTTCTTAATTCTACATAGATTGTGCTGCCTTGGAACAATAAATAAACTCCAAACTAGAAAAGGCACATTCCGTGCATTAAGGGCTGGCTTCTTCTCTCCTTTACTTTCACTGAGCGGTACTCTTATTCCATGAGTTGTCCCCTGATTTCAGTGGGGAACTTTACTAATAAGATACTAAAAGTGTGTGCTGTAGCAGAATTGATCCCTTGTTGCCACATTTTCAAGAGCTCAGTTCCCATTTGAGTGCTTTAGTGAAGTGGACAGACTTTCAAAAGTGATCCATATCTGCCTGCTCCCACCATTCTAGCCTTTTGACAATCAGATGCTAAATGTTTGTCAGTGCCCTAATTATGTTCTTCTTCAAAAGCAGAAGGAATGTGGGATCTTTTATAGTGGAGTAGTTCCGAGACATTGTAGCTCAAGATAATAGAACAGACTAGATGTTGCAATTCAGCTAATTAAAATGATTGTAGTTGCTTGCTGAACTACATTTCCCAGGATTATTTCAACCTGAGATCAGAACTCTTCCTCTTCCCAGTCTGGAAAGTCTTGCTAGGGGGTCTTAAACAGCATACTGTAGAGCCCATCCAACCAGGTATGCATGTACGTCTAAACGACTCAGTTTCATTAGCCCTGGTTTAGCTACTCTCGCCAAAAACTGTAATTTAAATTTTCCTGTAATTATATGCTTTCTTAAATACTCTTTTTTTCACCAGCTCACTGTCTGAGGCTGCATGGTTCAGGTTTGCTTGTGTGTTTGTCACTCTCAAGATTTCAAAGCCAGTAAATAAATTACCTATCTGCTTTAGAAGTATGATTACCTGTTCTCTTCATTCCCTCTAAAGCACCTGGCATTGGCCACTGTTGGAAGACAGGGTACTGGGCTAGATGGACCTTTGGTCTTACCCAGTATGGCCATTCTTATGTTGAATAAGTTTCATAAAGATGTGTTCAGCTATTGAGGATCTAATTGTCCCAGAAGAAATGTAACATTTTTCATGGACTCTCATTGTGCCATCGCCCAACTCTGGCCACAAGGGTTTCACTACATAGTTTACTTCATTCAGCTGCTTGATGACCTTAAAGGGCCCGTCCCAGGCAGCCTGTAGTTTGCCCTTTCTCATGGGAAAGAGAACCGTCACCTGGTCCCCGGTAGCATAGGAGTGGGCATGCGCTGAGCGGTTGTACTGGACCTTTTGCTTCCTTTGGGCCCTGGCTAAATTCTCCCTGGCCAAGTCCATGAGCTCAGCGAGCTTTCCCCGGAAAGTCAGTACATACTCCGCCTCTGATTTTCCATTGCGGGAGGCCTTCCCCTTCCATTCGTCCCTCAACAAGTCCAGGGGTCCCCTAACTTTCCTTCCATACAGCAACTCGAAAGGAGAGAACCCAGTTGATTCCTGGGGCACTTCCCGGAACGTGAACAGCAGGTGGGGTAAATTCTTGTCCCAGTCCTGTGGGTGCTGGTTTATAAAGGTTTTCAGCATCCTCTTTAGGGTCTGTGGAGTTTCCAAACTCGCCAGCCAGCAGCCCTGCATGGAGCAGGTCCTTCGGCCTCTTGTCCATGAACCACATCCTCAGGTCAAGGCAACAGAGTTCATATAGTCTCTCCTGCCCCATTAGTTCAATCACATCCTCCTTGGTCTGGGCCCTGGTGCCACTGAACCTCTTCACCAGCTTGTTGCACTGAGGGTGATACATTGAGGCCCAGGTGTGTTGGACCCCACACTTCTCCCACAAGCACCTGAGCAGAGTTGACATGAAATTGGAGCCCTGGTCTGTAAGGACCTCCTTGGGGAACTCCACTCTGCTGAAAAGGGTCAGCAGTGCGTCTGCCACAGTGTCTGCCTTGATAGGCAGACCTCGGGATAGCGAGTAGCAAAATCAACCACCACCAGAACGTATTTTCTCCCTGTCTGAGCTGCCTTACTGAGAGGTCCCACTATGTCCACAGCCACCTTCTGGAAAGGCTCCTCTATGATGGGCAGGGGCCTCAAAGCTGCTTTCTCCTTGTCCCAGGCCTTCCCCACCCTCTGGCAGGGGTCGCAGGACCTGCAGTACTGCTGGACGGCATCAAAGATCCTGGGCCAGTAAAAGTTCTGTAGCAGCCTCTGCCTGGTGTACTGGATTCCCTGGTGTCCCGAGAGAGGGACATTGTGGGGCAGGTACAGTAGCCTGCGGCGGTACTTCTGGGGGACCACTAGCTGTCTCCTGATCCCTCATGGTTCCACTTCCCCTTGGGGAGCCCGTTCTCAGTACAGGAATCCCTTATCCCACAGGAATTCCCGGCAGCCTTCCCTCAGGGATTTTGCTGTGCTGCAGCCAGCAAGTTCCCTTAGCTTCTCTAAGGAGGGATCCTCCCGCAGCTCGGCCTGGAATCCAGCATCTGTGGAAGGGATGGGGATCTGCTCCCTCTCAGGGGCCTGGTGCGCCGGGGGCCACAAGGCCAGAGGAGGGCCGGCCCGCCGGGGGCCGCAACATGTTCGTCTTTTGGAGTGGTGTGTGTTTGGTTTTTCTCACACCTCTGAATGATGGTGCAGACAAAGCCTCAAATGGATCCAGGATTTTCTGCATTGTATTCTAAAAATGCAACCTCAGTAACCATTATTCATTACCTTTATTGCTCAAAAGGGGTGAAACTCAGCCACACAGGAAATGTAAGAACAAGCCCTATGCAAAACTTGTATCCCATTTATGCCCTATCTCAAGAATTTAAATAGGGTTAAAGTCATGCCTGGGCCTTGGTCTCACTCTCTGCACAGATGTGAATGTCACCCAACTAATGTAATGGAGGTTGAGTAGAACATGTTTATGAACAGAATAGAATTGAAATGATTGATCTCTTTATTGTTCTGGGGCATGCTGATTGTGTGCTGTTGTAGATTTAAAGATACAAGTTTGCATTTTAGCAATATAACCTATATTTTACAGAAACTGACAAATACAGTGGGTTTTGGACTGAATAATCTTCTATAGGTTAGTGTTACAATATTTGGGAATGAGTCCCTTGAACAGGAAATGGAATTTTATGATCTCCTTGTAATTGTATAATTTGTATTTTGCATATATTTTCTACGCATTTCAGGGGACATTGTTATGTTTTTGTGTCAGAGGCATAGTAAACACTCTTCCAGCACACACCCAGAGAAGACTAAAACAATAATAAATAAACAAATGGAAGCAGCCAGAGTGGAGTGGCATATCAACATTTTGTATAGGCAAATATACAGCAGATGGTTTATTTTTAGTGCAACCTTTTCACTAAGCAAGACCTTGATGTCCCACTTGTGATCATAGTTCTTTCTGTTGCTTCTGCCAATCACAGTTGAGTTTTCCATGAGCATGCCACTGTATGGCATCCACAGTAATTTGAAAGCAGAGGAGGAAAGGGAAAGCATGCCAAATATTAATGTATCTCTACTCACTCAATTAAAATGGAATCCAAAATGAAAATGGAGTTTGAAGCATTAGTATGTGTGAGCCAAAGACTGGTGCCAACCCACGTCCGCTTTGTCTCTGTAATGTTTACCACAGGGAGGGAAAACACAACTGACCATGAATGATGTCTTATGGGATTTTATTCCACAGCTGTTCTTTCAGGATTTAGATAAAACATGTCCCTCAAGTACTAGTTTTCAAGGATGTCTGTGGCTGTAGATCAAAATATCATAATACCTTCTCTTTGCTACTATCCTTCACTGCACATTGGCATTGCACAAAACCTAGAAATCTAAAAATGCATTGAAAAATGGACACAAAGTGTAATTTCTAATTTCATTGACACTATTTTAAGATCAAACTTACTGCAATGCTGTTCACATTCAAGACATATATGCAATCATTAGCCGGCTTATTACCCAGCTTGCTAGTAATTTACCTTGCCTTTTAAAAAAAGAAGAATAAAAAGAGCAAAAGTCATTGTCTCCATATGTAGCATGGCTGTCTGGCAATTTGATACAGCAAATAGCGTGTGAATCTGAAAAAAATAGAAATGCTGTTTAAAAAAGGAAAGCAGCACTTTTTATCACAGGCTTGCTAAAGGGAGAGATGAAGCAGAGACTCTCCATAGCATAATCTAAGGCAATTGTTTGTTCACCAATACAGCTGAGTTTACAGTAGTGGAGAGGCTATCCCGTGGCTCAAAGAATGTGTTTTGTGCTGTGACATCGAGACATGATGGGGCAGATTCCTTGCTGCCTCCAGCTTCCACGTAGTACAGAGTAATCTGTGGGAGCTGCCAGGGAGGCACTTAGAGCTCCATGATTCTCTGTCCCATCCCAGCATAGTTTAGGGCAGTTTGGGGTCTGCTGTAATTTATACTAGCTAGGTACAAGGACCATACTCTATAAAAGGATACTTGGAATGCATTTCCAAGAGACTACGCACATCATCCCCCCATGTACCAAGGGCTATGGGCTGAGAGGCACAGGTGTTGGTTCTGTACAGTCTAGGCCTCTTATTAACTCCCCAGTGCTGGGGATATCGCCAATAGAAGACTTTAGGGAGGATTCAGCTACCTTTGCAACACTGGAGCAATACAAAAAGTTTTGCTCAAGTGGTGCAAAGGAGCTGATTATGTCCTGGTATCCTGTCTTTTTTATTTAAGGTGGACGTGTTGTTTTGTTGTTTTTTACAGAAAGCTCATAGTTTTACTTTCCTATAATTATTAGATGACATATCATATAAAAACAGCAGAACAGAATTCAGGTTGTATATTTGGCATTTTTTGCAGGTAAAGATTTATGTAAGAAAATAGCAGACTACACCCATCCTGAGCAATCAGATTAAAGATACCCAATGCACTGAGGAAATCCTTGGTACGTTGATAATCCAAACATCACTAAAAGAGAGTTTAATTTAAGTCAGCTTGTCCAATAGTGGAAAGGACTGAAAGGTTAGAACTGCAAATTGAAAGGATTTGAAGTTTTGATTCACAACAGCAGGTGCAGTTTTTGGGTCATGTTGGGAAGAAAAACAATTTAGTCAGGGATTAGGTGTGTGAGGTAGGAAGAATACTCCCTATTTTACAGCCAGGAAATTAAGTCATGAATGACTTGCTCAAACATTTTCAGGAAGTCTGTGGCTGAGCCAGGAAATGAACTCACATCTCCTTAATCCCAGGAATGGGGTGGGGCAGAGAATGGGTGGAGCCTTAACTCAGGCCTACAACTCACCATCCAGTACAACTGAACTGACATGGGATAGGTGTTGTAATTTGATGTTGGTATAGGCCATCACAAGGGGGAAGCAGGGAGGGGACTGTGATTCAGAGCAGTGTCTGCCCAGGAAGCATTGTGGCTCATACTCCTGTGATGCAGTTTACAGATCAGCCCTTTCTCAGAGCTGAGGCTTAAAGGCACCATGTAGTACTTAGGGGGGAAAAAAATCCTTACACTTTTCCATTGGATTTTTTTGTGGTTTTGTTCTATAATTTTCACCTTCTCTAGTATTTATAGGTATTCTGGAGCAGTTTTTCAGATGGTATCCACTAACACACCTGCAAATGTTGGGGTGGATTATTATGTGCATTAAATCTCACAGGAGACTGCACAAATGGGAATTTGTGCATGCCTATCTCACGTAGGGTGATGCATAAGGAACAGGGGTGCTGGAACAATTTTTATTGTGCGGATGCTGAGAGCCAAACTGTAAACCCTGTATATGATGGAAACCACTTCAAGCACCCCAGCACCCATAGTTTCAGCATCTATGATAAGAAATGAAATTTGCCTGGAAATACTTGTATGCACATAAATGTGAGTTTTTGTGCATGCTGTCTAGTGCATTCACAAATTAGGTGGTTGCATTTGTGAAGTCCCACTGAAAAACAGCCAGCAGGTTCCAGTGTACAGACAGCAGTTGAGATTATTTTTGAGTTTCAGCTGCTTGTAAGTCCCAAAACTACTGACTTGGAAAAAAAAAAGAATTCTAATCTATTTTTACGTATGGTAAAAAGGGAAATGAAGCCTGTAAAATATTAATAAAAAACTTCAATAAATGGAGAAATCCACTCTGTCCATGGCCTGTTTTCACTTTCATCCTGTTTGTTTCTCTCCAGATGTTAGAGATGACAAACAGCAGCTGCAAAGAAAAGAGAAAGTTAGCAAATATTTTCCACAAAAATACAATTTAAAACTGGACAGACATATTGATATCAAGCAAAAAGATGAAAGGGTCAGTTAAACAAAGACATTCAAACAAATGAAATATGAGAAGGAAACAAAAGGGGAATGTAATCAATAACCAATTTTCAAAAGCAATGTTAACCAGGTAAAAGAACAGTTAGTAATAAACCTGATTATATTTAGAATCTTTCATACCAACATATTTCATTATATTATAATATTTTTACATATTTAGGGCCAGATTCTGCCAATATTATTCACATTAAGCAACAGATTACTCCTCACATGATCCAGTTCATTTAAATGAGTCAATTTGAGATGTACAATACTACTAATGAGGCAGGATGGCAGAATCTGGGATGAAATCTTTCCCAGTGAAATCATGGGAGTTTTGTCATTGGTTTTCAAAAGGGCCCAGATTTTACTCAAGCCTTTAATATTAGAGTTATAGTAATATATTATGATTTTGAGTAAAATTGGTCTTTTTTGTTACTGAACAGTTTTCCTATTGCAAAAGGGGTTTAGTCAAAAATTAAATTTATCATGGGAAAATGCCTTTTTAGAAGGGTTTTTGGTTTTTGATGGAAAATGTCTTAGTTGTAATTTTTTTTTTAGTTTTCAAAAAACAAAACATTTTTAAGTTTTGAATTGTCTTTTATGCTCCTTCCCTTTGCCTCCAGTTTTCCCCCTTTTCTCTTCTTTGTCACTGAATGAAATTAAAAAGGTCCAGGGATTTTTTTGCCATATTTTCCCCCTTTTTTCCCCCCTCATTTTCCCCTTTTTCCATTTTTTAACTTTTCAATATTTCTCCAACTTTCAAAATGTTACAAAATGGAAAAAGGAAAAGTGAAACACTAACTTTGCCACTCTGTAAATTTTCCAAAGTTGAAAAAATGTTGAGGTTATAAAGGAGGGAGAAGAGGAAACAGGAAAAGAAAGTAAAAATAAGAACAAATCAAAACTACCACAACAAAAACAGGTTTCAGAGTAGCAGCCGTGTTAGTCTGTCCCTGCAAAAAGAAAAGGAGTACTTGTGGCACTGTAGAGACTAACAAATTTATTTGAGCATAAATTTTTGTGAGTTACAGCTCACTTCATGGGATGTATTCAGTGTGTATAGTAACACCCATTGTTTCATGTTCTGTGTATATAAATCTCCCCACTGTATTTTCCACTGAATGCATCCGATGAAGTGAGCTGTAGCTCACAGAAGCTTATGCTCAAATAAATGTGAGCCTCTAAGGTGCCACAAGTCCTCCTTTTCTTTTTTGCACAACAAAAACAGACATCATCCCCTCGAAAGAGGGGGAGATAGAGGGGATAAAACAAGTTTGAATTTCAAAATGATTTTGGTTTTCAAAAAATAAATGAAATACAAAAAAACTCATTTCAAATTCAAACAAAAATTTCAATTCAAATCTAACTGAAATAAAATTTTTCTTTGAAATTTGCTAAGGAAAATATTTAGAAAATCGTGAATGAGAATGTTTCATTCTAAATTTTTTTTTATGGCAAAAGAACAGGTTTTCCAACCAGCTCTAATTTTGAGTAAGCTGGCCTGGTAGTCCTCTCATTTAAACTAAATACATTAGAAATAATTCAGGTGAAGGAAGATCTCCCTCTTTTTCCTCAGGTATAAATGACTACAGAAGATGCAAGGAATCATTGGGATGTCAGGCCCAATACATTTTGGTTTCATTTATTTTCTTCTTTTTGGCAGCAGATTTTTGACATCTATGGGATATCTAGTGACAGCTCTACTCTTATCTAAGTCTATGTGTTATAGACAAGTTGTGAGGAGGCATAGCCTCGGATAGCAAGGTGATAATTTCAGGAGACAGATTATAAACTTTCAGATTCTTTGTTAGTCTCCAGTGTCAATATTTACTGGAATAAACACAATATTTTTTCTTACCCCTTTCAACCAGAGATTTGAATTGATTATGAAAGATTGTAAGCTCTACAGGTTAGGGACCATCTCTTACTGTGTGCACATACAACATCTAGCACAATGATGTCCTCATCTCTAGGCACTACTGTAATACTACTATACTAGTAATAATAATAATCAATAATGGGTCAGAGCCTGATAGTCCCCTCACAATGATAGTACACCAGTGCAAGTCCTAGATTCAGTGGAGTTACTCCTGATTTATACTGGCACAACTGAGTAGCAAATCAAGCCTTTGTTTCTAAGTACAGCTGGTCAGAATTTCCATTCCTCAGGAAAATTGGACACTTTAAAAAGATTTCCTCTTGTCCCATATAGGAATGAAAAAAGCCAAAACTTTGATGTTCCCTTTGAAATTTTGTTTTGGAAATGTAGAAATGACCTTTCCAAAATGTTTCATTTAGATAAAGTTGAAGAGCTTTGTTTCAACTTCATTGTGTTGACTTTAATTTAGTAATATTATGTCAACATGATAAAGTCAAACTTTAATTTCATCAAAATAAATGTTTTGATAATTATTCATTAAAAATTACAATAAAGTCAATAGGTTCCCACAAAATGTTTGTTTTTGTCAAATTAATATTTTCTGAGGGAAAATTGTGACTGTGGAGAAAATTTTGACCAGCTCTATATCTAGGTAATAAAGTAAGAATTCAGGTACTGCATGTCCAGCAGCACATGCAGGAGGAATCCAATCTTTTTGAATGAACAGTGGATAACATTAAAAACCCAACATTTATTGATCTATGAGACACTATGGAGTGGCCTATGTTGAGGTTTAGTGGTGCTCACACTGTATCTGTGACATCTCTAAGGGAAGGTCTTTGCTGCAGAGTTAACTTAGGCTAACTCAAAAGAGTAAATAACTCATGTCAAGTGAGCAACCACAGTGTGAAATAACACTGGAGTTGCTCTGCCTACGCTGGTGCTGACTCAGTCATGTGTGGCATGTAGATTTCTGGGGGGATATCCCAGGGCTCTTTGTGCTGCAGTGAGCTGAGCTGTGTTATTAAATCTTTACCAATGAATTGTGGGAGAACTGATCTGTGCTTTCTGGGAGATTGTGGGAAGACACTAGTGGTGCTCAAATGGAGCTAGTCTGCATCCCCCACTGTGGAGTAGTCGTTAGTAACAAATAAGTTGTACTCTCGCCAGCTGTAGCCTACACTCCTTCTCAGGCCAGTTACCTCAAGTTACAAGTACTACCACACTTGAGCTAAGGATTTTTGTGTGTGGATGGGAGTTGTTAGGAGCAATATTTGAGCTATAACTTGAATTCACTTAGCACCAAAGACCAGTCTTAAAGCTTACCCATAATTCTGATTAATATATAACAAATAAAGATATAGGGCCACAGACTCAGCCCTGAGTCTGGCCCCTTTGCCATAAAGGGGCAGCTGAGGGTGCCCCCTGACACAAGGAAATCCTCAAGTGGTGTACAGCTGACTATGCCAGCCCTCCCATTTCCATCCAGGGGCATGTTAAGGGCATGATAAGCATAGGGCAGCGTGCACTGGTTTCTACAGAAGATAGATATAGTCAGCACATTTTAGATCTTATAGAAGTCCCTCCTCTACCCCATGACCAATTTTTTTAAAAGAACTATACATATACATTACACTAGTGAAACAGACGCGTATGCTAGGCATCCACATATCTAATCCGAAAACTCGTGTATATCAAAGAGCACACTGGTATTCTGGCTAGTGATCTCAGGAGTATGAGATTGAATTGTTTCATGAAGTTAATGCTCTCATTTTGTGTTCTTAAAGACCCTGATTTTAGGATTAGAGTGCAGCAGACTTGGAAAAGGATTAGCCTTGATCAATACTACCAGAGCATTGGGAAGATTGGTTCAGTGATTAATTTCGTGTTAGGCTCTTGGGAACAAAACAGCTGAGTATATTTGTCTCCATAATCCCTTTTCCCAAACGTAATTACAAATGGAATTGATCAACTCATGTGTTTCTAGTGAAGCAGAAGCAGACATATTAGAATTGCTGGGTGTACAATAACTTAGTACAGATCATCAGTTCTCAGTGCTAGAGGGAACTGGATATTAGAATCTCATTTTAAAAGAAAACATGGTTTTTCCCCTTAAGCTTCTTGTTAAACAACCGTCATCTTGGACAACTTGATAGTTTCTAAAATATTTATATCTGTCATTTAACAAGTGTAGTCAATAGCAATAAAATGTCAAGTTGTATTGATAGAGATAAAGAGGAAGGAGTTAAACAGTTACAATTTTGATAGGATCAGCCTCAGTCAGTCTACCAGTGAACAGGATTTTGTTTTTAATGGGGATATACATGTCATATAACAGTGTAGCCAGTCACCTTGCAAGAACATAACACAAGTTGTAACTATTTGAGTTGTGTTAATTACCTAGATCTGGAAGGAAAACAATAGACACAGTCTAACCTATTGTTTACAATCACACAGACCTTGACCCCTTCCCAGCAGGACTGCAATTCAGAAACCTAGCAGTTATGCTGGCGACAGCACCAAATCCAGTGATTACTTTCCCCAGCAGCACCAGCTCTATTACTTGTACACTAGGTCACTGCCCCGGACATTTTGAGGCCATGGGTTTTGCACAACTAGGAGAAAAAGTTGCTGTAGAAACTACAATGGAAAACAAAAATATTAAAGACAAAAGGCTGCATTCTGCCCCCAGTTTGCCATGATAAATCTAGAGTTCCTCCACTGTCTTTGGATAATCTATTCTGGATGTATCTTGGTGTAACTGAAGGAAGAATAGTGTCAAGTATCAGGGGGTAGCCATGTTAGTCTGTAGCCACAAAAACAACAAGGAGTCCGATGGCACCTTAAAGACTAACAGATTTATTTGAGCATAAGCTTTCGTGGGTAAAAACCTCACTTCTTCAGATGCATGGCGTGAAAGTTACAGATGCAGACATAAATATACGGACACATGAAGAGAAGGGAGTTACCTCACAAGTGGAGAATCAGTGTTGACAGGGCCAATTCCTGTAGTAGGTGATTTCTGGGTACCCGTCTTGCTCTGTCAATCTGTTTCCTCACTTCCCCAGGTGGGTATTATAATTTTAAGAATCACCTACTACAGGACACGCCCCACAAGGAAAATAACAGAACACCACTGGCCACCATGTACAGCCCCCAGCTAAAACCTCTCCAGCACATTATCAACGATCTACAACCTATCCTGGAAAACAATCCCTCACTCTCACAGACCTTGGGAGACAGGCCAGTCCTCGCTTATAAACAGCCCCCCAACCTGAAGCAAATACTCACCAGCAACTACACACCATACCACAGAAACACTAACCCAGGAACCAATTCCTGTAGCAAAACTTGTTGCCTACTCTGTCCCCGTATCTACTCTAGTGACACCATCAGAGGACCCAACCACATCAACCACACCATCAGATGCTCATTCACTCGCATGTCTAATGTTATACAAGCCATCATGTGCCAGCAGTGCCCCTCTGCCATGTACATTGGCCAAACCGGACAGTCCCTACGTAAAAGAATAAATGAACACAAAATAAATCTGACATCAGGAATGGTAACACACAAAAGCCAGTGGGAGAATACTTCAATCTTCCTGGACATTCTATAACACATTTGAAAGTAGCTATACCTGAGCAAAAAAACTTCAGAAACAGACTTCAAAGAGAAACAGCAGAACTAAAATTCATTTGCAAATTAACACCATTAATTTGGGCTTGAATAGGGACTGGGAGTGGCTGTCTCATTACAGAAGCAGCTTTGCCTCTCCTGGAATTGACACCACCTCATCTATTGTTGGGAGTGGACTACATCCACCCTGATCGAATTGGCCCTGTCAATACTGGTTCTCCACTTGTGAGGTAACTCTCTTCTCTTCATGTGTCAGTATATTTATGTCTGCATCTGTAACTTTCACTCCATGCATCTGAAGAAGTGAGGTTTTTACCCACAAAAGTTTATGCTCAGATCTGTTAGTCTTTAAGGTGCCATGGACTCCTTGTTGTTTTTGAAGGAAGAATCTGATTCTAAGAGTTACAATGACAAGACAAAATTCCATTCTTTTGTTCAGATTATGCTCCTTTCTTTTCTTATGAGTGGAGCTGATTTGATTTTCATGAATGGATTCAGTGACAGACTTTCTCCAGATCCAATGCTGATGCCACTAATGAATCAACTGGCAAAGGGAGTTGACTGACCATGAGTGGAGTGACTTATCTGTTACATTCATAGATCCTCAAGAGCTAGTGTCATGACTCCACGACACATAAAGACCTGCTCTTATGTACTCAACAGACAGGACAGTTTCTAGGAGAACTATCTGCTGAGGGCCCAACTCAGTGCAATCAGAGGAACTTCCACTTGGGAGATAGTCCTTTTTAGTATATGTTGGATAACACACCATCTCAAAATTTAGTTGGATCATCGAGTCAATGCCTTTACCTCACCAGTGGCCAAAGGACCTAATATTGACATGGTGTAAGGTCTCTGTAGCAAACCATGAATGTTGTATTCACTGTCTTTCAGGAAACTGTCCCCCTTTCTCACGGACAAGAACCTAGCTACCTTTTCCTCACCTCCAAGTTGCACTGTTCCAGCTCTCTACCTCAGGCTGAATGCAAGAACCATTAAAAAGAGTGAAGATAGGTTTTTGTTGCTTTTGAGATGCTTGCTCTAGGCACTATGTGGCCATGTCACACTTTGCAAACTCCACTGGCTCTTTGTCACTGAGAACAGATTTCAGAGTCCTGCTTTTAATCCTTCATAGATAGGACCCTAGCTACTTCAGGGACTGCTTCGCCTTCTGCAATTTCTCAAAATTGCTATGTTCCATCAGGACATGGAGTGGGAAAGACCCATATTTTGACTGTCAGGTTCTTGGGGCAGGACATTTTCAGCGGCAGGACTCTGACTTTGCAAGAAAAGATTAGATTAAGTCCAGACTTGAAAAAATACCTTTTCTAGACAGATTCCCCTAGGAAGAGCAGGCTTGGATAAAAATAAAGCCAGACATAATTTAATTCACACACCCCTATATTCTGCAGAACAGAAATAATTAATACATTTTCCCATATGTTCTTATAATTTTGCTCTGATTACATACAGAGGTGATGGGTACTTCTAAGGCACTTAAGGTTGATAATCTTGCTGGGTTTCTATTGATCTAACTAAAGTTCCTAGAAAGGGATCTTGTTCTAATGACTTATTTATTAACGTTTATACTAATGATATGAAAAGAAGGTTTTAAAAAGCCCTATCCAAAGCTCTAAGTGTTTATAAAGCAAAGTATATTAAAAACATGGTTGTACAAACAAGGATAAAGCTGGTAATATCTCATCTATCACAAGACCAGAAACTGAACAATCAAAAATGAAAATCAAACATAAGTAATATCAACCATTCCACCCACATGTATAGTCCTCAGTACACTCCTCCCATCCAAAAGCCTAGTCATAGATGGGCTTTGCAACACTTGCAAACGCCAATGGGATGCCAATAGGCAGCCTGTGCAGATACATGGTGACTTATACTCATGGTGAGATACCGATCTTAACGAGTGGGCTGCTATATTCTGCACTAGATTCAGTTTCTGAATGGATTTAATGAGGTAACATAGTTTTCATAAGTCTTATTTGTTACTGTTGTGGGACATAAGCATCTCCTTTGCCTCATCCGGCTCAGCATTTTCCCCCTCTGTAATGTCGGTGAGGAGCTGGAGTAAATCAGTCCCACTCCAGAGATTTTTATTCTTCACTTGAATTTATTTTTTGATATTTATACAGTGGGCCTCAGCGTGAGCCCAAGCTGTACTTTTCAGCCAAACAGCAGAAACAAACACAGCACAAAAAGGAATACCTCTTCCTGTGGGACTGCCTTGTTATGTTGGCTTCTGGGTTCCACTCCTGCCCAAATACTCCATTAGTTTGGTTGTTTCCCCCATAGGGAGGAGAACAGCCATCCAACGAGCCTCTTGTCCATGCTACCACTTCCCTTGCTGTAGCTTGCCTCTCATCTCACCTTCTCTCTCTCTCTCTCTCTCTCTCTCTCTCTCTCTGTCACCAGAAGAGAGGTGTAATAAATATAAAGGGAAGGGTAACAACCTTCCCGTATACAGTACTATAAAATCCCTCCTGGCCAGAGGCACAAAATCCTTTTACCTGTAAAGGGTTAAGAAGCGCCGGTAACCTGGCTGGCACCTGACCAAAAAGACCAATAAGGGGAGAAGATCTGTGGGGGAAGATTTTTGCTTTGTTTTCTTTGTTGGTTCTCTCCGGGTCAGTGAGGAATCAGGACAGGGAAAATACATCTCCCAAAGCCCTACTTGAACGAAGCACCTGGATTACAAAAATTGTAAGTAAAGCAAGGAAATGCGTTAGTTTACCTTTTTGTTTTAGCTTGTGAATTTTCCCTGTGCTAGAGGGAGGTTTATCCCTGGTTTTTGTACTTTTAAGTTTTGCCTAGAGGGAAATCCTCTGTTTTGAATCTGATTGTCCTGTAAAATTACCTTCCATCCTGATTTTACAGAGGTGCTTCTTTTACTTTTTTCTTTATAATATAGTTCTGTTATTTAAGAATCTGATTTGGGTTTTTAGTGTCCTACAAACCCAAGGATCTGGTTTGTGCTCACCTTGTTTATTTTTCAAGCCTCCTCAGGAAAGGGAGTTTAGGCTTAGGGGGATATTTTGTGGGAACAGGAACTCCAAGTGGTCCTTTCCCTGATTCTTTGTCTAAATCACTTGGTGGTGGCAGCATACCTCAGTCCAAGGACAAATAGAGATTTGTGTCTTGGGGAAGTTTTTAACCTAAGCTAGTAGAAATAAGCTTAGGGTGTCTTTCATGTGCGTTCCCACATCTGTACCCTAGAGTTCAGAGTGGGGAGGGAACCCTGACAAGAGGGTTAGTTTTTTGTTTTGTTTGTTTTTTAAAGGTCACAGGCAGCCCTTAATTGCACTCCGGTGTCCTGAGCCATGACCTGAGGTAACCTCTTTTCAGCTCATAGAGAAAAGGGCCTTTACCATTCTAAGGCTGATATACCTGCCTTTTACCACTCTCTTGTAGCTGTCTGGCCTGACTTGGTCACTATATATATATATATATATATATATATATATATATATATATATATATATATATATAAAAATTGTATGCCTATAAATAGTTGATAATTAAATGGAACATAATAAACTAGCCAAAGAAGAACACAATTTAAAGAAGACATTACAGTTAGACCTGATTAATCAAGATATCTGGGCACTATAATTGCAGCACTCTAAGAAGAGACCAATCTTACGCTTTCTAGGGATAACACAATGATTGATAATCTTGATATTTTTTCCTTTTCTGAACACAAGTAAAACTGGCTCCAGCAAGCTAGAGCTGATTACTCTGTATACTTCTTTTTTTTTTTCTAACAACCTTGAAATGCTGAGTAAATCTAAACCAAGCGAGGCAAGAGTCAGATTATTTGAAATCTCTCTGGAACTTGCAAATTCTTTGTTACTCTGAAAAATCCAGTTTGTCTTCTAAAATGGGTTGTTTACAAAGGGGTGGGGGAGGCATTCTACTTGTATTTCCATCTGCATCTTGAAGAGGAAGAAATCTATTTTCAACTAAAGGAAGAAGATTTACTATTTGATCTATATTCGATGAAAGGCAAATTGTCTGGTTCTAGTTTTCTGGTTTGGAGATCGTTTGATTTGTATAAGCAAACAAAACTTCTGTTTCCCACCCAAATTTCTCAAATCTGTGAGATCTCTCTAACCAGGCCCTACAACCCTTCCTCACAACTTTAACTCACCCTAAACAATCCCCTCCCTCCAACAGCCATAGATTCTTCTACCTAGTGTGATGTCTTCTCAGAGGAGGAGAGCAGGATCTGCTATCCTCATCTGCTCTCCATGGAAGGTGCAAAGCCCTCCACCTTCCAGCCTCCAGCATTGTAGGGGTCTTCTTTTGGGATGGCCAGAAAGCCTGCTCCTTATGCTGTAGTTGGGTCTGTATTGGGGGCAGTCTGATACCATTTCATCAAAATCTATACTGATAATATGTAGCACTTATAATGTTCAGTTATACAGATATTAACCAATCTCAGTTCACTCAGATCATATCTTCCTGACAGAACTCAGTAACCTATTCACTGCTCTGAGTTATTGGCACCCAGTAAACCTTCCATTGGATCCCACTCTTTTATGCTATTTAACGTGACATGCAAGGAGAGCTCACCCTGGGGCCACAATTGGCTTCACTGCAAAGCTGGATAGCTTTGCTGGCTAGTGGAGGAGTGGGGATAAGATAGGGCCCAGATCACAGATCTAACTCATCTGCATTTGAGGTGGGTAGTGCCCTAGGTAGCAGTTGTAGGATGAAAAGTCAGGGGAGGAGGGCAGGGAGGCATTAGTTTGTTACAGATTGTTGTAATAAGCCGTTAAGTCCATTGTCTTTATCAAGGCCATGATTTTAGTATCTAGAAAAGTTATGAATTTAAGTTCCCAGGCTTGTCTTTTGAAAGCATTGTACAGGTTTCTTTTGCAGACAAGGACTGAGAGGTCAGATATCAATTGATCGTTTTGTGAAAAGTGTTCTCCCACAGTGTTATACCAATAAAATAAAAACCAGCAGGCTCTTATTAAAGGGGAAAAGGCAAAATACCACATTTATTGTGAATACAGAAAGAATCATAGTAAGCTGTTAGTTATAGCTATAACATTCCATTCAATCTCATATTTATTCACACATTCATTCATACAAACACACACAGGTTCTGCAAGGTTGTTATCAAAGTTACCAGCCTTAGAGTTGCTCATGCCAAGCCACTGGCGAGGTGGCCTGGACGTGAGAAGGGAGCAGGGCCTCGTCAGATGCACATCTGATGCTCCTGGAAGTTGGTTTGCAGAATCAAACCCCAAAGTTCTCACTTTCTAGAGTCCATTTTTATAGGAATTTCTTCCTATGCCAGTCTATGGGAATTGCTTCATCATGCTGTTGCTGAATCAATCAGCAGACAGCACATTTCTGATGGCTCCGTGCTGCCAGATGTTACCTTGTTCTTTGGTTCTCCCATCCTTGAGGCTGTTGGGTGGATTCCAGTCTGCCCTCCAGGGGTCCTCTGCTTATTTCCACTTGACGCCTTCTTCAGCCGATGGACACCGGATTCTTAGGCTGGCATTTCCCTGGTCATTCAGTTATCATCCACATACATCCTCTATCTCTATTTTAATCACAATTGTTAACAAAGCGAGATGAATACAACAAAAGGGTGGGGAGTCTCTGGGTGCTGTTTCTGTTACAGAGTATTGGTTTGAGTCTCTCTCTGTGTGAGTAGTTGTTACAAAGAATTGCTTTGAGAGCAGACTTTGTCTTAGAATGTACTAACACAATTAGCAGCTTGCACGTTTCACACACAGAGGGAGAGAAACAGTACCAAAAACCAAGAGACCTCATAGTTTAAATTCCAGAGTATTACTAATTATGGGGAATCAAACTCATTGGTGATTTTAATACAGAACTTATTTAATATGATCCAACAACAGTAATAGTGTGTTTTTTGTCTTTTATCATTTTTCTGTGTGAGTGCATTCGAGAAAACTGTGAAGTTAATTGCACTGATTTTCATCTGATTTTAATGTTTGTAATAAACACTATAAATTCCTGGGAAATGTTAAACAAAGTAAAAACTGAAGCCAAAGGGCCTTAGCCATAAACCTCTAAAAATCACCATTTGCACATGCTCAATGGAAGTTTGTTGGAAGGTGGAAGTAAATTCTCCAAAGTTTCTGTCTGCATTGAGTATTCCTTTAGCCCGGGATGACAGGCACTTACTAGGGCTTTTGCTGCAACTGATCTTCCTAGCTACCATTGTGGCACTAGACACCAGAATTGAGAGCATCTCTCACCTGTGACCACAAGGCAGCATAGAGAAGGGGGGAATGGCCTGACTTGAATGCAGAGAGGTGAGGTGCAGAGGGGGACAGGGCAAGCCAGGTGCTCACGGAATGAATCCAGATTATGGATTAATAAGGTTATTGGCTGTTGGAAAACATATTGTCAATAAGGTACGGGACTGAAAAAAGAGCAAGTACAGGCTCATGATTAAGGCAGTTGAATGCTACTCTGGAGAATTTGATTCTACCACAGCATTCCTGGGTGATTCTAGGTAGGTCACTTAAACCAAACTTTTCAGAGGTGATCACCAATTGTGTGTTCCTCATTTTCTGGATACCTGACTTGAGCTCCTTGGTCTGATTTGCAGAAGCACTGAGCACTCACACCTGCAAATGAAGTCAGTGGGAGCTGTGCTTTGTATATGCAGAATCATATGCAAAATATTACATAAATTTTAAGTACTCTAAAAGAATTAGAACCTAGGTGTTAGGTTGCAAAATCCAAAACTCGTGACTACTTCTGACTATTCTGGCCTCAGTTCCTATTTGTAAAATGAGAATAGCATACATCTTGCATCTCAGAGGGGTGTTGTGAAGCTGCATTCATTGTGTGTGAAACACCCAGATACTGTGGAGATGAGCACCACAGTAAAACCAATGAGGATATTAATAATTTTGTAATCAGTGCAGGATTTGGACGATGTGTAGTGAATAAGGCCTGGGGCCACACATCTTATGACAAGGATAAAAGAAATACTGAACAGGTACCTGTTCAGTAGGCACCATCTCTCCTGTGCACTGAATGAGGCAGGGCTCCTGAGGGAAAAGTAGTATGGGATCATATAACTGAAGACCATATTATAATGCATACACACAAGGAGTCACAATTAAGGTTGAAGAGGCAACCTTAATTCTGGTATTTCCTAGCTTTTGAGTGCTTGACTTTGCAACCCTGACAGTCTCTTAATGTAGGCTGGGCTTGGGTTTATTTTTTTGTTTTGTTTGGGGGTTGTTGTTTGTGGGGTTTTTTGGCTACGTACTATATATTTTCATACATTTCACAGCAGTGAAACTCATGGCACATTTGTTAAAGGACGGAGGGGTTTTTTTCTATTGTACTTATATACATACCCTTTGATTTGTATGAAAAGCAATGCTTGCTGTATACATATTTTTGCCTTAATCTTGATGAAATCTTAGTGACATTTTAATTGCTACCATCCTCATTCACTTTCCCCACTTTGACACGCTTTCAGTGTATGCTTATTATCTGGGGGGAAAAAAGTCCTTTAAAAGGATACTTTTTATTTCTACCCAAACAGCCTTAAAATAATGGCAATGTGAGCCCAAGAAATAATCAACACTTCAATTCTGAGTTCCTGATAACTTTTCCAGCAAGACTCCCAACACATCGGAATGAAAATATTCAAGTGAAAGCACTTTTCTGCAGCTAAAACAAATTGCTTTATATATTTGTTAAGCTTTTGTCATCTTTAATTCTTGTGGTCAGATGTTTTTCTCCAGCGCACAGTCACACTCTGTTTTGACAAGCTGCCTAGCAGGTACTTTCTCCGTTCCAGGGATAATTATTTCAGCTAGGATTTCATTGTAACTGAAATTCAGCAGATTTTCTCCTTTTTTGGTCTTTGTGTGTATGTATGTGTGTACTACAGTCTCAAAAGGACACTGAAATGAAATTTGTAGAAGTTTCTTTTCATTAGCAAAATGTGACCTTAAAGTAGGTGAACCAGATGAAAAGAAAACCCAAATATAGAGGAAAATACATGCAGCAGAGTCTAGCTAGAACACAGCTACAGTCACCTGACCTTTCTCTATTAAATACTCTCAAAAAGCTATTTAGCATTCAGCATCCCTCTTCTGTGATGCTCATACATGCAGATTAAGGACCTGCTCCAAAGCTCTTTGAAGTCCAAGGAATGACTTCCATAGATTTCAATGGATTTGGATAGTCCCAAATTGCTTTAAGTAGTCTCTACATACTGGTTCTATGTTGTTTAAAGGCCTCAACTCAGCCTATTTCCATTTGGCTGTGCACAGTTTTGCACATGCTGACCCAAAGTTTTATGCACTTTTTGAGTTCTGACACCTGCAAGTACATTGGAACCATTCTAACCCCCGAGCCGCCATCTAATGGAAGTTACTGACCACATGAGATGATAGTGCTGAGTGCAAGCGCACACATCTGTGCATTCACAAATGGATGCTGAGTTGATGCCCCTTGGGCCCAAACATTTCCTTCAGCATGCAATGCTTTAAAAGCGTAGTATAGGTAGAGTCACAAAGCAATGGCAGTCTTTTCTGAACTCAGGAGTTCTTGAGAGAGCTCTCTTCCTGTATAGCTACCACAACTCTCACTGCCTGGAAGCCAGAAGTTAGTTCTGCTCCCTTTCTCAGCTCTCAGGGTGAGAAAGGCAGTTGAGACTCGTGCCAGTCCTTAGCATCTCTACTGAGATGGTCACAAAAGATGCCCAATGTAGTGTTACATTGTATGTTTGAGAAAGCTGCCAGCTGGGAATGAGACAGAGTATAGGCAACTGTACAGCCATTGGAAGGAAGCAACATTTGGTCACTAGTGAGCTGGCTTTGAAGAAGTGACCAAGAGCAATAAGCTCTATTTTTATTAAGCCTCATCATAATGTATGTATTTACCCCAAAAAAAAAGTAGTTGACATACAGAATCTGTTAGAGAAGTTTGTCAGTGAACATATCCGGTAGGTTAATGCTGATGGGCAAATAGAGAAAAATTTAAAAAATAAAATTATGTTGTCATTAGCATGTATTGCAAGACACCAAAGGGTGTTTTCTGTCCCTTTTCTAGATTATACTCTTCTACTGCTGCTTCGTTTCCATTTTAAAAAGGTCCTTGCTCTCCTTTTTTATACCTAGTTTAAAGTCAGACTAGACTGTTCCTTTGTTGGATTAAGCAAATTTTGAATTAAATCTGCCTTCTATGAGCTCTATCTAGGCTACAGTTCAGTTACTAAGCCACTGTGTAAATTATTTTTGAATTCATGAATGGAAATCAGCACATACTGTCTCTGTATTATCTACTTTACTTTAAGGACGTGGCTATAAGCTGGTTATTTAGGAACTCCAGTGAGTAGATCTGACAATGCTGTAATTGAGATAATAAAAACCTTACAAAAAAACAGGAATCACTTTTTGGGGGAATTTACCTTGTTTTCTGAAGGGTTTTGCTAGTATGCTAAGTTGGTGACTGTGCTTTTCATGACATAACTGAACAAGAGATATACAATCTCTTTCAGAGCATATAGTTACAAAAGATTAAGATGTTAGGCTGCAAGGTATAACAAACTGAACATACTGAATTTTGATTGCCACCTAATGCTATCATAGGACTGTTATGTTGCATTAAAAGTAAAAACAATGTTAGGACTGTACAAAGTGTTGAATTTATTCAACAAAAGAGATCCATTTTAACTGTGGATATTTTATTATTTTTCAACCTGGACAAATTTACCATACAAATGCAAACAATTATTTTATATTATAGATCACTAGACATACTGACCTAATCCTGGGTGACAGCACACAGTTGCAGTAAGGGGTTGTATGATAGTGAACTTCTTTTTGGTGCTGAGTGGAAGAAATCCTCTCTTCTGTCCATGGATCAGTTTTTGAGTCATGGCATTGTGCTCAGTTGTATATACTGTATTTATTAATATTATTATTAGGTTTGTGTATGTAAGCATCATCATCCTGGCAAATCCCAAAGGGACAATGGCCTCCTTGCAGATCGAGTGCCACCTGATTGATTTCTAGGTAGGCTGGATATTCAATTTATGTCCATTAGCAGCAATCTTATTGTGCCACCGAAGCTTTTGATCCCCAGACATGTAACAACATTCCTTAGTCCTTAGACACTCACTAGCAATCATTGATTTTCCATTAAAGCCACTGAAACTAAACCAGTCCTCATGGAGGTGGTTGCTGTGTTCAAACACCTGTGATACAGCATGGCCAGAAGGCAGCAGGAGAGTGATATAGGAGAGATACGTAAGTCCCAGGATGAGGGGAAGCCTTATTCCCTGTAGAGGGAAGAAAGGTTTCTATAGATTAATTAAAAGCACCTAAAGAAAATTAGAGCACCTGAAGCTAGTCACCTGATAAAAACTCCCTGCTTCAATCTTCCAGGGGAAGAAGTTGGAGCAGAGAGCAGTTTGAAGGAGTGCTGTGGCTGGCTAGAAGACCAAGACCCTAGGTAAAAAGACACCTGGCTTGTGCAGAGATAGAGGGCAGGAAGCCCCACAAGCTGAAGAGCAGGACAGGGAAGTAGTCCAGGGGAAGGAAGCACTAGTTCAAGTGGTTTACTACTATCCCTAGGGCCCCTGGGCTAGGACCCGGAGGAGAGGGCGGGCCAGGGTCCCTCCCTCTCCACTACTCTTCTTTGGGTGGGACAGTAGATACCCTAGTTCAGGGGCAGGAAACTGCACCCTGAACACCTCCCCAAGAAGAGGAAGCGCAGGACCCATCATAATCATACCGGCAATTTGCCACACACCCCCATTTCTAATTTTGTCCTGCAACTTACTATGGAGCAGCTGATGAAGATGACAAGAATTGAAAATGTTAATCCAGTATTCTTCAGCCTTTCCCAATGCCCATATTTCACTTCCATGCAATAAAATTGGTAGATCCATGATTCTATCCATCTGCAGCTTTGCGGCAAGCCTGATGTCATTACACCCCCACAGAGGCCACTGAAGAGGTCAAATTAAGGCAGCAGCAGCTGCTATGAGTGTTCACATCTTTCAAGCATCCTCCAGCACCATCCATGATGCTGCTGAAATATTTGACAGTTGCCATTTGCTCAATGCTCCATCTGGACAGGTTAATACTGAGCTGGTTGTAAACCGGAGTTGGAGGCTGCTTGATGGTAAAGGCCAGTGGCTTAGTTTTAGCCAAATGAATAATTAGAGCAATGCATGCGCCGCCTTTCTTGACCAGATCAACCATCAGCTGCAGTGATTCTCCAAACTGTAGTTGAGAGTTGAGTTCTTGAAGGAGACTGGTGTTCAACTCAACCACCAACAGCTGCCTCCTCATATCATTCAACGCAGATATTGAAAAATTATGGTGATAGAATGGGGAAAAAAGGTAAGTTTCTAGCTCTCATGGTTGTGAATAAATGCTGAATAATGTGAATAAATGTGAATAAATGGGAAACATGAACTGAGTGTAACTATTGCAGTGATGTTGCCAGAGTCTGCAGGCAAACTGAGACAATAACTCTTAGAAGGGTGAAATGCACCTTGCATTGCTCTGGGGCCCCCACCGATACCTGTCCAACAAGGCTGTGTGTGACAGGAGGAGAACAGCACAGCAGGCTCTACTCTCACCCAAACAGATTCACCTCAAGTGCTTGGTCCCTCTTGCAGGAAGTCCTCCTCTGGCTCCCGGAGGGGACCCATGCAGGCCAGGGAGCAGAACCACAGGGAAGTCCACGTTGTGGTGTGACTAGGTCACCAAATGGTTTTATTCCAGCTCTACTCACAATTATCAGAGCCCAGTTGTTGAAGGGGAAATTTCTCTGAGATCAGTACTTCTTGTTCTCTGACAATTTTTGGAAAGAGGATGGGTGAGGGGAGCTGGCTGAACTGTTATACTTTCCACTGGAGGGAAGTGGGGGAGGCAGTGAAGCCAGGCCCTGATCAACTGGACTTTTCCCCAGCTGGATAGCTCTGCTTCCTCTCCCTGTGGAAAAAAACATAGCAGCTCAACCTGTTCCCTCCTCATCCTTTCCCTATCTAAACACTGCTCTCAATTCCTGGGCTCTCTCCCTGTAAGATGCTTCTCCACTTCTTGGAGGGAAGGGATGTGGCAGGGGCCCAGAACTGCAGCCGCAACAAGGACCTCTTTGGGGGCAGTAACAATGATGCCATATTGAAAGCTAGGGCCTTTCCCTGGGGATGGGGCCATCACCAGAATTAAATGGACTGTGCGCAGCAATCACCCCTCCTCTGCACTCCTTCTACTGCTCTTCTAGAAGCCCAGGTATGAACCCTGCCCACACATTCCAAAGTCCAACATCAGCCATCCAGGGCAATGTCCATGTCCCTTCCTCCCTGCCCCTCCCATATGTGTAACAGATTACAAAATTAGTTAAATTAATTATCACAGTGAGTAATCATCTTAAAAGTAGATTTGAAACATTAAAAAGTCATTTTAATCTTTTGATAATGGCTCAACAGACAACAAAATATGGGTGTTCCATCTTTTGACCACTTTTCACACATTCCAGTGACTTGTGTAACACACTGGTGATTTTGAAGGTTGAAAGGTATATGCTTTACATTTTGCCCTGACATGTGGGCTTGGCCAAACTGTACTTGACACAGGATACAAGGTGTGGATGTAAAGGTGGCTTTACTCCAAGCTATCTATGAGCCCAAGGAGCCCTTTTAGTAAATGGGAATTGACAGATCCCAGAGACATTCTGGTCATGCCTCTTTCCCTGTCATTCCCTATATGACAATGGCTACAAGAAAGGGTAACATAAGGGCCCCACATCAGCTTGGACTCTGTATAAAGCTCTACATCACCTGGGATTCCTCCTACAATGGGCTACTCCTCAGATAGCTAGTTTCACAGCCCTAAGTGACAAATGGACTATAGTCCAGGAGAGAATCTTACCCTTTATTTCTAATAAAAGTCAAAACATTTTCCTTGAGTTTCTCATTTCCTCCCAATGCTCAATTATTCTCACTAAAACTTGACAATTGTTTGAGAGCTATTTTAAAACAAACCAAAAAAATCACACATTTAAATTTTTTTCTGATTTTTTTTTCCCTTCAATTCCAAATTTGTCAGTCTTAATATTTTTAAAATGTTGACCTGTTCTATTGTTTATCTTGCTCAGTACTTGGCCTCTTCAAT
Organism: Chelonia mydas; assembly: GCF_015237465.2. Classification (NCBI taxonomy): domain Eukaryota; kingdom Metazoa; phylum Chordata; order Testudines; family Cheloniidae; genus Chelonia; species Chelonia mydas. Next base: position 105,097,222 of record NC_051245.2, read on the forward strand.
TCTTCTCTTGTCTATTGACAGATTTACCTGAATGCCATTGTAATTAGTGTCCTGGGAACTTTGCTGTTTCTTGTACACACCTACAGGCTTTCTACAACCCTTTTTATTCACTTTGTCCAAGTTCTCACTCTGAAATTTAGGTTTAGTTTCCAGTTCTAATGAACTCCAAAAATGTAGTAATACTCAGTCACAACAGTCCAGTTTTGTCTGGTTTCAGATTTAAACTGGGTGAAACCATCCAATTTCTGTTTTCCAAAACCATAGAACAGACTTATTTCATTTAAAACACAGCCAGGTGCAATTAAAACTCCACCCAGGTTCACAAAATACAATAGATTCTGGTCCAATTTGAAGTTTACAACCAAATTAAAATCTCAAATCTTCTCAGGATTGCGGTTTCATTAGACGTCAATAAAATTACTAATAGAAGTAAAGGTTTGGAAGGATCCTAAATATAGAATAGGTTAAGGTTTACTTCGTGTAGTCAGTGATATGACAACTTTGTTTTTCTGTTAATTTTTAAAACTTTTGTTCACTCAGTAATAAATTATGGTACAATTTCATCCTGCACAAAGGATTTTTTTTGAAGTGGCTTATATGCTATAGGAACGTAATGTAGGTCCTGAACCCACGGTTTTGCTAAATTGCAACATTTTCGTTAACATGAACACACATCTTGATGTTCCACACAACATCCATTCATCCACAGATTTTACCCACTTTTTTTCTTCAGTGAATTTTTGTCTTCCTTTTCATTACATTGACCCAGTGTTTTAGATGCTCTACAAGAGTCAAAAATCCTAGACATCCCAGGGATTTGAATGACTGGTATAATGCCTGTGTAAAAGATGAGAAACAGAAGGATATTGTTGAACCTATAAAAAGATGGCATTTTCCCAGGCTCTGAGAAGCCCTGTTCAATATTGAAGTTTTGCAGCTTTCAATCCTTTGATTTGTGAGCAAGAGTGTATCACTTCTTGGCCACTATGGAACCATAAAAGTTCCCTATCACTTCCCATCCCATTTTATTTTAGAAAAAAGTAAACGCTTTACCTGTTCTACTTTTTTCTCGGAATTAGACATTTTTCAGTATCCTGAAGGGAAGTTTTATGGAAAAAATCTATTTCTGACAAATATTTTTAAAGACATTTATACAGCAACTGTCATCTCAAAGAATACTAAAAACATTTATGACCAAGATTTCAAAACTGGGAACCTAAAGTTAGCCTCTTAAGCACAAATTTAGGCACCTAAATAAGGCATTTGGTTTTCAGAGGTACTGAGAATTCCAAAATTCCTATTGATGTCAGCATTTCAGAGAAACCACTCCAGCAAAGCACATAAGCATATAATTATCTTTCAGCTTGTAACAAGACCCATATCCAGCAATAAGATTGCTCACAGCACTGAGAATAGTCTTCAGGAAGCATTTTAAGTTGTTGTTAACTGTTGCTGTTGTTTGCAGCAGTCATTAGCTTTCAATAGGTCAATTTTATATATAGCTTTCAATAGATAACTTTTATAGAAGTTGATCTTTAGTATCTGATTTTATACAGTCGATCGTGCATGTCTCCACTAAGCACGTTAGGTTGGCAGAGTGCGTCCTCAATACCGTGGCTAGCATGGACTCATGGAGTGGTGCACTGTGGGTAGCTATCCCACAGTCCCCACATCCCATTGGAATTCTGGGTTAAGCTCCCAATGCCTGATGGGGCAAAAAACATTGTCACGGGTGGTTTAGGGTACATGTCATCAGTCTCCCTTCTCTCCCTCCCTCCTTGAAAGCAACAGCAAATAATCATTTTGCGCCTTTTTTCCTGGGTTATCCCTGCAGATGCCATAGCATGGCAAGCATGGAGCCCACGCAGCTGTACACTGCTTTTGTGAGCATTGTAAATACCTCGCATATTATCCTGCAGTATGTGCAGAGCCTAGCTAGGAGCCACCAGCACGAGGAAGATTGTGAGGAGATCATGGACACAGACATTCATGAAAGTATTGGATGTGGCAATTCGGATATCATGGCGATATTGGGGCAGGTTGATACAGTGGAACACCGATTCTGGGCCCGACAAACAAGCACAGACTGGTGGGACCATATAGTGTTGAAGGTATGGAATGATTCCCAGTGGCTGCAAAACTTTCGCATGCATAAAGCCACTTTCATGGAACTTTGTGTTGCTTTCCCCCACCCTGAAGCTAGGAATACCAAGATGACACCTGCCCTGACAGCTGAGAAGCGAGTGGCGATAGCCCCATGGAAGCTTGCAATACCTGACTGATATCAGTCAGTTGGGAATCAATTTAGAGATGGCAAATCTACCGTGGGGGCTGCTGTGATCCAAGTAGCCAAGGCAATCAATAACCTTCTGCTAACAAGGGTAGTGACTCTGGAAAATGTGCAGCTTATAGTGGATGGCTTTGCTGCAGTGGGGTTCCCTAACTGTGGTGGGGTGATAGATGGAATGCATATCCCTATCTTGGCACCGGACCTCCTTGCCAAACAGTATATAAACCGCAAGGGGTACTTCGCACTGGTGGATCACAAGGGCCGTTTCACCGACATCAACGTGGGATGGTCGGGAAAGGTGCATGAAGCTCACATCTTTCGGAACTCTGGGCTGTTTGAAAAGCTGCAAGAAGGGACTTTCTTCCCAGACCAGAAAGTTACCATTGAGGATGTTGAAATGCCAATAGTGATCCTTGGGGACCTCTCCTACCCCTTGTTCCCATGGCTCATGAAGCTGTACACAAGCAGCCTAGACAGCAGTAAGGAGCAGTTCAACTATAGGCTGCGCAAGTGCTGAATGGTGGTAGAATGTGCATTTGGACATTTAAAAGGGCACTGGCACTGTTTGCTGAGTACGTTAGACCTCAGCAAAAGCAATATTCCCATTGTTATTGCTGCTTGCTGTGTGCTCCATAATATCTGTGAGAGTAAGGGGGAAACGTTTATGGTGGGGTGGGATGTTGAGGCAAATCACCTGTGTTAGGGGGCTTATTCCTTCACCCACTTACTTCCCTGGTCCTTCTCACATGAACAGAGAGCAACAATACCCGAAGTCCAAAGGTGCAAACAATTCGAAGTTTATTGGGGTGAACTTCCAGCAAGCATGAATTCAGTTTCCTTCCTTAGTATCCTTCTTCCCAGCTCTGACACCACAGAGCCTTACACCTGTGTCCCTGTTCCCATTCCTGCCCTTAGCCAAACATTATTCCAATTCCCTTACCCCCATTCCCTGTTCCCATTTCCCCCTTTAGCAAAACATGATTGCAATTTCCTTACCCCTATTCCCTGTTCCCACTTCCCCTCTTTAGCAAAACATTATTCCAACTTCTGCACCCCCATTCCCTGTTCCCATTCCCCCACCCACACACCCATCCCCTCCCACTCACGCCCACTGACTTCCTCATTGACTACAGATTATATAGTAAAACTTGAGTTCTGCTTAGCTGTACCTTAACCAATCATTTTCCTGAAATTTAACTAACCAATCCTAACATATTGTAACATGATTATGTACCCAATTATATCCCACCACCTTAATTAGTTTACACCCAGCAAAATTAATTATACAGCAGACAGAAACAATCACACAACCAGACAGATTATACAGACAAACAATAGCAAAGTGGGAACTATAATGACAAAACAATACAGAAGTGAGGATTTTACATCCCAGCTATTGATAAGTGAGTTCTTGCCAGACAGGATGCTATCAAACTAAGTTTCCTTTTACATTTTCTAGGCACTTCCCTTTCTCTGGAGGTGATAGGCACTATCAGGACAGGATTGTATTCCTAACAGCCCAATAGCACCTTATTTCAATGTGACTAGTTTGGAATGTGAGGATGTGACCGGTCACTTCCCAGCTTATGGCTGCCTCTGTTGCTTAGCCAAAGGCCTTAGCCTAAGAACAGGGCCTCAGACTGTCACAGTAAGAGAAGGCCCTTACACCAGCAGACAGTGATTTTGATTCTTTCTTTTATACCTCTAGAACTAGCCAAGTGATAAGAATACACCTAAATTCTTAGAGTATAGGCCTTTACAGACAGGCCTGAATATCTATATCCTAACAACCTGGTGGACAGTTTTGTACAGCCAGACACAGGTAGCCCAGGTGGGGTGGGGGAGGAGGGAAGGACAAGGCCACATTGTTTATTGTAGCCACACTACAAATCAAAGCTGTTTGAATGACAGCCTTCTGTTGCTTGGGCCATCCTCTGTAGTTGAGTGGCTGGGTGCCCGGAGCCTCCCCCGCCCCACTGCGTCTGGGTGAGGAAGATATGGAACTTGGCGAGGAGGGCAGGCGGTTACACAATGGATGTAGTGGGGGTCTGTACTCTACTTGCCTTTCCTGCAGCTCCACCAGACGCCTCATCATGTCCGTTTGCCCCCCGTTAGCCTCAGCATCTCTTCCTGCATGTTCCTTCACTGTATGCTTTCTTGGCCTCTGACATCGAATGTTTCCATGCATTCAGCTGTGCCCTATCAGTGCGGGAGGACTGCATGAGTTCTGAAAACATGTCACTGCGAGTGCGTTGTTTCACCTTCTAATCTGCGATAACCCTAGGGATGGAGTTGATACGGGGAGCATGGAAACATTTGCAGCTGCAGGGGGGTGGAAAGGGGAGAGTAGAATTTAAGATGATACATTTCTGGGAACAAAAGGGAGACTCTTTCACAGTGAATCAAGCAATTCACAGCAGACAGCACGTGTTTTAGGTACAAGGTCACATTTTGCCTTTTATATTGAGCACCTGCCGGTATGGTGACACATCACAGACAGCTGGGCAACAGAAGTCGGTTACCAGGCACCCATGGTAAGCCAAAGGGTACGTGGGGTTGGCTTCTTCCTCCTTCATAACATGTGGGAATGGTTTTAAACTGAAGTGCCTTCCTTTCCAATAGCAACCAATGCTGGTTGGATTTGCTGTTTAAATGGAAGAGCTGTGGGTTTGGGGTGGATGTGCATCACACCCCTCCCCTGCCATGTGGCTATTCTCCGGGATGATCCCTTTTAGCCAAGCGCAAACAGCCCAGCATGACCGGGGTCTAATGTGCCAGGGATCAGCAAACAGAGGAGATTATTGTTCCCTTACAAAAATTCCCCTGTTTCAACCAGGTGACCATGAATGATATCACTCTCCTGGGGCTGACACAGAAAGATAAAGACTAAATGTTGCATGAATGAGACCAAAACCAAGGACCGTTTGCTGCCATGCTTTGTGCTGCAATGATTCCAGACCACTTGCTACTGCTTTGCACGGTAAAGCGTCCTACTGTGGAGGACGAAATAAGGCAGCCCTCCCCAGAAACCTTCTGCAAAGGCTTTCAGAGTACCTCCAGGAGAGCTTCATGGAGATGTCCCTGGAGGATTCCCGCTCCATCCCCAGACACGTTAATAGACTTTTCCAGTAGCTGTACTGGCTGCAAATGCATCCCAATTCTTCAGGGCAAAGCAAACATTAAACACAATTGCTTTTAACCCCTGCAGTATCGTTAGAAATGTGCACTCACCAGACATACCGTCTCCATCTTCAGGGCCTGGGAACAATACACCCTGGGAGGGTATTGGCTGCAGGGTGAGGGAAAGGTCTTGGCTGCTGGGGAGAACGGATTCTCCTCTTGCCTGCTGCGTATTCTCCTCCTCTTCCTCTTCATCCACAAAATCCTCCTCCGTGTTGCATGAGGCTGCCACCTTGCAGGTGTCCACAGACAGTGGTGGGGTAGTGGTAGGGTCCCCCCCGTAGAATGGCAGGCAGCTGATCATAGAAGTGGCATGTTTGTGGCTCTGACCTGGAGAGACCGTTTGCCTCCTTTTTCTTTTGGTAGGCTTGCCTGAGCTCCTTAATTTTCATGCAGCACTGCTGTGTGTCCCTGGTGTAGCCTCTGTCTACCATGCCCTGTGCGATTTTTGGCATATATATATATCAGCATTTCTTCTGCTGGATTGGCATTCTGCCTGCACAGATTCTTCTTCCCATACAGCAATCAGATCTAGTGTCTCCCGTTTGCTCTATGCTGGAGCTCATTTGTGATTCTGGGACTGCACGGTCACCTGTTTTCCTGAGCTCACCACACTGACCAAACAGGAAATGAAATTCAAATGTTCCCGGTGCTTTTCCTGTGTACCTGGCTAGTGCATCGGCGTTGAAAGTGCTGTCCAGAGCGGTCATATTCGAGCACTCTGGGATAGCTCCTGGAGGCCAAGACCATCAAATTGCATAATGCTGCATCTGCACTACCCCAAATTCGACCCAGGAAGGTCAATTTTAGTGCTACTCCCCTTGTCGGGGAGGAGTACAGCAGTCAATTTTAAGAGCCCTTTAGGTCAGCAGAACAGGGTTGGTTGTGTAGCCGTATTGCTTATAAAATCAACCTAACATGGCTAAATTCTACCTAACCTTGTAGTGTAGACCAGGCCTAAGTCTTCTTCTGAGTTGTCCTTCTGAGTTCCTTCTTGTTTCTTCCACTTATATTCTCCCAACTACTTTGTTAGCCCAATGATTGCTACCCAGGTGCTCACAATTCCTCAACAGAAAGTGTATAATTGCCTCCACCTGGGCCTGCAGCCTTCTTTGGGCTGCAGCAATGTCAGGGATCAGGGTGCTGCTGATAGTGCTGTGTCACAATAGCTTAACTATACTTCTACTGAAGTTAGTGCCAAAACGTCTTTCAACTTTAGGGGGAGTAGAGTGCTTTTGAAAATCCCGGACTAGAGTTAAAGTTATGCTTATATTAAGACAATTATGGATATGGCAAGCACTGAAAAACTGTCATTTCTGTAACTGTTTGTTTACTGTGACTAGAAATTGTCTAAAAATTCTTTATCCGGTGTTCACCATCTTGCTGAACTTTGGTGGTTCAGATAAAACAGTACACATATCCAAACTGCTCCTCGTTATAGTTTTGCAAAACAACCTAACGAGGCTTTGCAAAACAGATACAGACTCATCAGGCTACTTCTAGTTATGACAAGTAACATTCTACTTAGATAAATGCTAAAATTCAGCCGAAGACCCACGCTAGCAAGGTAACTTATTTGTAGTACTTCACTTGGAAGGGACTCAAGAAATGAAATGGCTTTTCTTTCTATGCTCTATAGCCCTAAATGAAAAAAAAAATCTTTTATAATGTAAATTGTTCTACCATATATAGAAAGAACAAGCTTTCTTTTGCTTGAAAAGAGTTGTATGCAAAATTTTCAGTCACCTAAGTTAGATCATCCACTTACCCATCTGGGCACTAACAGCTACACTTAGAAATCCAATACATGATTTAGGTGCCTTAGTACTAGCGGGGGAACCCATTTTGGAGCAGGTTACAGAAACTCAGGCACTCATGTCTGAGAACTGGAAATTGGGGTTCAAGTGTTTTGCTCCTTAGGTGTTCTTCGTTTGTTTGTTTTTTAAACTGGAACTAGAATACTGAATCTGTTCAGCTAGGTTGCTTTGAAAACCAACCCTTCTGTATAGCATGTGTTTGTGTACTGAACATACTTAACTGGGAAACACCTATAACTCCTTTGAAATATTCCTCCATGCAACAAGGAATGAGCTTGGGCAGGACATAATTTTTTAAAGCCTTTCCTCCCTATAATGGGAGCAGACAGTCCAGATGACACAGTGAAGTGCTGCATAGTGTTGGGCCTGTCTTCCAATTCAAACCAGAGCTGTAGTTCAGGCAGGCATAAGGACTCTGATGAACAAGGCCTTCCAAAGTTGTAAGTTCACTCTTATTTCAGCATAAGATCCCCCAGCTGCCTGTGTGGTCATTGGAAAGGCTACAAAATACGCAGCTAATGGGAAATCCAAAATATTACATACAGAAGAGCCTGTAAGCTGTAACCCTTATTTTTAGCTTAGTAAGGACTTGTTCAAACTGAGCAAAAACTTGAGTTAGGATATCAGGACTTAGTTCATATAAGCAAGGTGAGGAGAAAATACATGTCAGGTGGTTGAATCTTGTGCTCTGGTTCTATCTCCAGTAGCAATGCTTGTTGGGGTCATTACACATCCAGGTGTTAGAATGTATACATTATGTAAAAGAAAAGTATATTTGTAGCTGCTGTTTTTCTTGTACAAAAGTGGGGGCCTGGTTGAGATCCTTTTTAAGATGTAACCCCCACAATTCAGCTCCATCTGTCAAACAATTAAGATTTGGGAGTTTTCCTATCTTGGATTTTAGGCTGGACAAATGGAAAAATTTAGCTCTAGATCTTCCTCTCTCTCTCTCACTCTCTCACACACTCACACACACACACACACACATGTTCTAGGGTTTTATTGTGGGCTTTGATTTAGGCCCATTTCCAATACTGGCAGTTAAAAAAGATACACTTGACACTTTCATATTACTGAGAGAGAAAAAAAATTGTATTTGGTTTGTCAAGGATCAGTCTGAAACTAAATAAACTAGAGGGGATGCCTCTTGACTTTTGTTCAATAGAAGAAATTGGTTGCTAAAACATTTGTCATGTTATATAGCATTCATACTACCTGATATATGAGTAAGTCAACCAGATTATGAAATAGACACTTTTACCAATATGTCATGAAAATTTGTGAATTGCTTTTACTGTGTTAGGGCCTGATCCAAAGTCAATGGAAAGACTTTGGAGGGGAAAAAAGGAATAATACCCCTAGTTATGTTTCCTGAAGCTGGCATGTTCCTGCTCTGTGATCCAGCTGTGATGATAGTACTTTTCCATCTCAAGAATGTTGAGAGACTTTATTAATAAATGATTTTAAAGAGCTTTGAGATTCTTGGATGAAAGGTGCTGTATTCATATAAGTAATAGTATATATATTTGTCACAGTACAAAATGAGACCTTGTAAAAGACAAAACCATGAAAGGTTATATTTGAGAGAAAGAGAATAATGAAATGTGAAAGCTTGTTGTCCTTAGTACGGTCATGTAAGTTTGATTTCAGCGATCTATGAGAAGAACTAAACATTAACATGGAAAAACCACTGTGTGACTCTGAGAGTAAAGAATATTTGGCATGTATGTGCATGTGTGTACACAGTAGATGTAATGTGGCAGATTGCAACTGAACTAGAATGTTTCTTGCTTCTTTGACATTTATATGCATTGGCTGCCTCTAATGCAGGATTAATGAATAGATTAATAGGTTTTTTTTTAAAGTCTGAAGAAACCATTAGACCATCTAGTCTGACCTCCTGTATAATACAGGTCCTAAAATTTCACTCAGATATTCTGGCATTGAATGGAAGAACTTGTGTTTGGCTAACGCATGCATTCCAGAAAGGCGTGAAGTCCTGATTTGAAGACATAGAGAGAAGGAGAATCCACTGTTTTTTCCAGTGGCTAATCACCCTCACTTTTAAAAATATGAATCTTTCCAATTGGAATGTGTCTGGCTTCAATTTGCAGCCATTGGTTCTTGTTATGCCTTTCTCTGGTGGATTACAGAGCCCTTTATTATTCAGTGTATTCTCCTCATGAAGGTACTTATTTAATCACATCACCTCTTAATCTTTTATTTTTTTGACACACTAAACAGATTGAGCTCCTTAAGTCTCCCACTGTAAGAAATTTTCTCCAGTCCTTGACTCCTTTTTTGGCTTTTTTATGCACTCTTTTCAATATTTCAAAACGTTAACACTAGACACAGTATTCTACTTTGTCTCACCAATGCCATATGCAAAGGGAAAATCACCTCCCCGCACCTTCTCACTACTCCCCTGTTTATTCAGCCAAAGAGTTCATTAACCCTTTTGCTTCTGCATTGCAATAAGAGCTCATGCTGAGTTGCTTGTCCACTATGACCCCTAAATCCTTTCCAGAGTCCAGGATATAGTACCCCTTTCTGTATTTATGGCCTAAATTCTTTTTTCCTAATATATATATATATATATATATATATATAAAATGACCTTGCCTTAGGCTGGTGAAATTGACTCATTCAAATAAAATGCATTTTAATACAATCTAGGTCACTCTGTACAATCTAGGCCCAATCCTCCTCACTCTACCAATCTTTGTGTCATTTTACATTTACTTCCATTCACTGATAAAAATATTGAATAGCATCGGGCCTAGTGCCATTCCCAGTAGAACTAGGGAGCAATTGCGGTTGTATCGTAGAGCTTGGCTGTAGACAATGGATCGTGTGGTGTGGTCTGGATGAAAGCTGGAGGCATGTAGGTAAGTATAGTGGTCAGTAGGTTTCCAGTATAGGGTGGTGTTTATGTGACCATCGCTTATTAGCACTGTAATGTCCAGGAAGTGGATCTCTTGTGTGGACTTGTCGAGGCTGAGGTTGATGGTGGGATGGAAATTATTGAAATCATAATGGAATTCCTCAAGGGCTTCTTTTCCATGGGTCCAGATCATGAAGATGTCATCAATGTAGCGGAAGTAGAGTAGGGGCATTAGGGAATGGTCACATAAACATAAACGATGGTCACATAAACACCACCGTATACCGGAAACCTGCGGACTGCTATGCCTACCTACATGCCTCCAGCTTTCATCCAGACCCCATCACACGATCCATTGTCTACAGCCAAGCTCCACGATACAACCGTATTTGCTCCAACCCCTCAGACAGAGACAAACACCTACAAGATCTCTATCAAGCGTTCTTACAACTACAATACCCACCTGCTGAAGTGAAGAAACAGATTGACAGAGCCAGAAGAGTACCCAGAAGTTACCTACTACAGGACAGGCCCAACAAAGAAAATAACAGAACGCCACTAGCCATCACCTTCAGCCCCCAACTAAAACGTCTCCAACGCATCATCAAGGATCTGCAACCTATCCTGAAGGATGACACATCACTCTCACAGATCTTGGGAGACAGGCCAGTCCTTGCTTACAGACAGCCCCCTAACCTGAAGCAAGTATTCACCAACAACCACACACCACACAACAAAACCACTAACCCAGGAATCTATTCTTGCAACAAAGCCCCTTGCCAACTGTGTCCACATATTTATTCAGGGGACACCATCATAGGGCCTAATCACATCAGCCACAGTATCAGATGCTCGTTCACCTGCACATCTACCAATGTGATCTGTGCCAGCAATGACCCTCTGCCATGTACATTGGCGAAACTGGACAGTCTCTACATAAAAGAATAAATGGACACAAATCAGATGTCAAGAATTATAACATTCAAAAACCAGTCGGAGAACACTTCACTCTCTTTGGTCACTCGATTTCAGACTTAAAAGTGGCAATTCTTCAACAAAAAAACAGACTCCAACAAGAGAATGCTGAATTGGAATTAATTTGCAAACTGGATACAATTAACTTAGACTTGAATAAAGACTGCAAGTGGATGGGTCATTACACAAAGTAAAACTATTTCTCCATGTTTTTCCCCCCCTACTGTTCCTCACATGTTCTTGTCAACTGCTGGAAATGGCCCACCTTGATTATCACTACAAAAGGTTTCTCTCCCCCCCCCCTCCCTCTGGTAATAGCTCACCTTACCTGATCATTCTCGAAGGTGCCACAAGTACTCCTTTTCTTTTTGCGAATACAGACTAACACGGCTGTTACTCTGAAACCTCTCATTACAGTGTGTATGGTAACACCCATTGTTTCATGTTCTCTGTGTATATAAATTTCCCCCCTGTATTTTCCACTGCATGCATCCGATGAAGTGAGCTGTAGCTCACGAAAGCTTAGGCTCACATAAATTCGTTAGTCTCTAAGGTGCCACAAGTATTCCTTTTCTTTTTGCAGATACAGACTAACATGGCTGCTACTCTGAAACCTATCTTGTTTTGTTTGCTTGCTCGAATTGAGAAGAAGATTGTAATTCTTTGATTATGGGCATTTGGGGGCATTCTCCTCCATAAAGATGGCTGAGTGCAAAGACTATGACATAGGCCCCAGGCTTCTTCTTGTAACTCTTGATTAGAAGTAACTTGTAGGCAGACAGAACTCTAGGTCTGGTAGTCATCTTTATTCCTGGAGTTCTAACACCTGATGCAATAAGACTCCTCGCATTTATAAAGTTACATACATTTGTATAGGATCATAATGCATATGTTCAAGAAAGCGAAATTAAGGTTGCATGGACAACACTAATTCTGGCATTTCCTAACTTTGGAATGCTTGACTTAGTAAGCTTAACATTCATACTGATTTTTGCATGCAATTTTAAAAAATACAGGAGGCTGGGGGGAGAAAGTATGTACTTAAGATGTCCAGCTCTTCTGTACAGGCTTACCTTTAACTAGAGAAATGTGTTTTAGGGACAGATTCGCAACCAGTGAAAATCAAGATAGCTCCAGTGACTTAAATGAAATTACACTGATTTGCACCAGTGGAGAATGTCGCCCTATACTTTTTTAGGACTAGATCTTGCTCCCACTAAGTCAATGAAGCAGGATCAATCCCTTGTTATTTAAAATGGAATTACCCTTGAAAAATATCCTGGGCTTAAATGACAGACAAACAATACTTGTGAAGTTGAACTAATTTTGCAATCCCACCCACCCCCCCCTCCAAAAATTGAAGTTTCTAAAATCAAACCTCATCAATTTAAAACATCAACTTTTCTTATTTAACATCTTAACCCAGTGGTTCCCAAACTTGTTCCGCCGCTTGTGCGGGGAAAGCCCCTGGTGGGCCGGGACAGTTTGTTTTCCTGCCGCGTCCGCAGGTTCGGTCAATCGCGGCTCCCAGTGGCCACGGTTCGCTGCTCCAGGCCAATGGGAGCTGCTGGAAGTGGTGGCCAGTACATCCCTTGGCCTGCGCCGCTTCCAGCAGCTCCCATTGGCCTGGAGCAGCGAACCGTGGCCACTGGGAGCCGCGATTGACCGAACCTGCGGACGCAGCAGGAAAACAAACTGTCCCGGCCCGCCAGGGGCTTTCCCCGCACAAGCGGCGGAACAAGTTTGGGAATCATTGTTTTAAGCATACAACCTTATATTACTTATCAGTGTTCTTCAATAAAAAAAAGTTTGTAACTTTAAGTTTATAAAGGAGCAATGAACAGAAAATATCAACTAATTCCCCATGCTAAATATTAGAATTGTTGGCTGAAAGTTTCTGAGCAGAAAATAACATCTCTAAGTAAGAGGCTGTGAAATTTTGCAGTATTTTCACACCTGAAGTGTTTTGTTCATGCAGAGACAGCAATGAATTGGAAAACAGAGACAACAAAAACTTACACTTTGTGTTTTTTTTTAAGCCTTAAGCTAATTTACCACTCTGAGTGATTGATGGTTTAATCAGGATTCCAAAGTTTCAGAATTAATCACTTCATCAACTGATTATAGAATATTTAAAGGAGGTAAAATTGTTACAAATGTTTCAGTGATCATGAAATAGAACTGAAATAAATAACTTTGCAGTAAGTTTGGTTTCTAAGGGCAAAATTTTACCAGTTAGTTGATTCTTATCTTTTAATTACCCATTTTCTGCATTTGATCTGGGTTAGTTTAGTCAACACTGTGCTATCACAAACAACTATGCTTAGAGTGCAGATTGGGTTTGTGGGAGGGATTTGCAGCTGAGCACTTTAGAAACACTTGATCACTGCTTACCATATATCAAAACATCTCTCTGGGTCTAGACTTGAACACATTCTTTTTCAGCTAGCAGAGTCGGAAAAGAATATTTGGGTCATCCCATCTTCCAGGACTATCACCTGCACCATTCCCTCTAACATATTACCTCATCTATTCTAGTGTGCAAAGAAGGTGCATCCCCACTTCTATTCCTTTTGCCTAATCACCCTCAAGACTAGAAAACTTTTCCCTAATGCCTGCATTTCCTTCCCCTAGCTTCAGGCAATTGTTCCTGTCCTACAATCTTCAGAGACCGTGAATATTGCTTTCCATTATTTGCAGCGTTACCTTGAAAATAGTTATAGTCTGTGATCATGTTCTCCACAAAAACCCTGAGTTTTCTCTTTTTTTGACAACATAAATCCTTTTGTATTGTGTCTATTGAATTTTTCTATTTTTTCCCTTTCTATTTGCACACACATTGCTTTCTAAATTGTGGGGCCCAGAATGGCACAAAGACATATGTAGAGTGGCACTGCTACTTCCTCAAGTAATACCCCTATAACAATGGTTGTAAATATTGGCCGCTATAGTTGCCAGTCTGTTTCCATTATAAACCTCTGTCCTCTCAATCCTACAGGTTTACTAAACATTTAACATTTGGGGTGAAGTGTCCCATGCTTGATCTCTTCTGGGAGGTATTTTTTTTAAAACTTGAGCAAAAATCTTTTTGGATATTTTTTTTAATGAGGAAGGAAGGAAAATATACATTTCTTCCTATTTTAAGAAATTATATGGTTTTATGACATAGCTACAGCAAAATGAAACAAAACTCTTAAATTTGACATTTGGCGTTGGTATTAGAACTAGCTGGGGTCTAATGCTTTTACTTTTGTTTATTCCTGGGGTTTTTAGAAAGGTTTACTGAAGAAGGACCTCATTGAAAGCCCCTTGAAGTCAATGAGAGTCTTTCTGAGGTTTGGATCAGACCCCATCTACACCAAGTGTGCAGTTAAATACACATATCCTCCTTGTATGCACGTAACACTAGATAGCAATACAAACAGTGCTACCAGCCTCTCCAAAAGAAGCAAAGTGTGAAATTGGGGCACTGTCCCATCCCCTTATGCCAGCCACCAGAGACGGGACAGTGCAGAGGAGAGTGCATGCTGCATTCCTTCAAAGAATATGACAGAGGTTCATCTGGACTAAGCTTCCCTGGCACTACGGTATCATTGACAGACAGTCTTCCAGTGTCTTTAGGAGCTCTTGCTGGGGCAGTGCACCTCTGCTTCCTTCTGCTGTGGGGCAGTGACTGTACATTTATGCTTTTAGTCAGTACATATCACTCATCTGTCACCTCAGAAAGTGGAGAGATTTCTCTGGCAGGAGAGGGGAAGTTTATACTTACTAAAAAACCACAACTGAACAGAGCCTAAAGGAGTTTCTCAAAGGAAGCCATGAAGGACTATTGGGCTTAAATTTCTTTTTCTTTATGATTCAAACATGCATCTCAGGGTTAAAAAAAAAATGAAATTCCAGAAAGGACGCTGGAGCGGAAACAGAAAGAGCAATGCAGTGTTTGTAAAATCTGTCTTTTAATTATTGCCTCCATTGAGTTGGCAGAGGCATCCATGATTGTCAGATAAGTCATTTACTTGACAGGAGGTATAGCCACAGTGAGTGTCAGGCAGAAAAATCAGAGTTAATGGCCCACCATGAAATTTTAGTTTCAAAGCAGAATTAATACTGTCAGCACAAGTGATGTGAGGTGCATGCATACCCAGTGTCTCAAAAGAGATCCTCCCAATTGTGTCTAAGAAATAGAAATAATCTAAATTCATATTTTTTTTCACAAAGGCCAGGTTAGTAAACAAACAAGAAGAAAAAGGGAAAATTTTAATTAGATGGACAAATAAAGGGCCAGGGCCTGGGCTGTGACCAAAGGAGCTCTTAGCATAGCTCAGGAGGAAGAATGCAAAGGTAAATTTAAATCACCTTTGCACTCCCCCAGACTTGGGCCAGCTGTGTGAGGGTCCAGTATCTTGCATTAATTAGAGCCACCTGAAGGATCGGGGATTCGCAGAGAGATGGGATACAGAGAGAGACCCAAAATCATGTATACAAACTTCTGGACATTTTGTAAATTTCAGCCCAAGGTCTACATCTGAATCTTGACTTCTAGCAGGCCAATCTCATCCTCTAACCCCACTCACCCCACCCCCCAAAATAATCTGAACACCCTCTAATTTTGGTGAGGAACAGTTCCAGATCTGGATTCAAATTTAGTGGCTCAAAACTATCGCGGCTTGAAGAGAGAGTTGAAGGGGAGGGTGGGGTTAGAAATTGCTTCCATTTCAGAGTCTTGTTTGAAGTAGGTGAATAATAGTTGCATGCCCCAGGGCTTACGAACCAACAAAAGCAACTGAATTCAGCCTCCCATAATTAAGGGAATATTTCCTTTGTAGGCAGCAGTATTAGCCATTCATAGGTTTGTATTTACATGCTGTTTATTTTAATCTCCCCACTTGTCTTTACTGCTAAGCATTCATAAAATACCCACTTTTAGTCTAGAGCTGCTGTGTGGTACTCATATATAGCATACATTGGAATTTAGGCATTCATTCACTTATTTCTTCAAGATGCTTTTGAGGAAATACAAAAAGGAGAGCTAAATTACTTGGTGATTGAAAAGCAGTTGCTAACCCATCAAGAAAGCTGTCAAGAGATTACACCATTATTTTCAAGTATAGAGATAGAATATGATCTTAATCCCTTGAAAGAGCTGAACCAAATGACTGTCAAAGCAATAAAGTAAATTCTGAATGGTGAATGCCTCCAGTACTGTATCATTTTGGGTTGCTGCTTTTTGTTTTTATTTTGAGCAAATATGCTGTTCAGTGTGTGTCTTCTGGTTCATGCAGAGCACTAAGACTGGTGTGAGGTCTCTTTCTGATCTATAAAGCTTTCATAGTAGACTAAAAGAAAAGGAGTACTTGTGGCGCCTTAGAGACTAACCAATTTATTTGAGCATAAGCTTTCGTGAGCTACAGTTCACTTCATCGAATGCATTCTGTGGAAAATACAGTGAGGAAATTTATATACACACAGAACATGAAAAAATGGGTGTTATCATACACACTGTAAGGAGAGTGATCACATCAGAGCTCATCTTAGAGAGAGCGCTCTCCTACTGGTAATAGCTCACCTTAAGTGATCACTCTGGTTACAGTGTGTATGGTAACACCCATTGTTTCATGTTCTCGATGTATATAAATCTCCCCACTGTATTTTCCACTGAATGCATCTGATGAAGTGAGCTGTAGCTCACGAAAGCTTATGCTCAAATAAATTTGTTAGTCTCTAAGGTGCCACAAGTACTCCTTTTCTTTTAACCTGCTTAGTGTCTCTCACCTTCAGTCCTTCAGTGTGGGTTTCAAAACCTGCCCCTCTGCCGTACTGTACTATGCAAGCTATAGGCCTCAATCAGATGTCATTGAAATCAATGGATGAGGCCCCTATGAAAGTGCTAAAAAAAAAAATCTTTAATAGAAACTATGGTGGAGCTGGTAGCAATGCCATAGTTGACGTTCCTTTATGTATAAACGGATTGACAATATTTTCCAGTTTCACGCACTCTCATCAGTGGGACTGGGCATGAGCCAGCACAGAACACGTAATTTGCTGCTGGTATAGACCAATATGAAATCACTATAGCTGAGGAGCAAGCAGGGGAAGAGGCATGACTCAAAGTTTGCTGGACTCTCATTGGCTATCAGGGTTGCTCTTGGGATGGTCCAGCAGTATAGTATCTAAAGTAACAATCTAGCCCTTAATGTTTCTCTGCCTGTATTCTATTTTAAAATTATCTTGAGAATATTCTGAACACCTTTTGCAGCATGATTTTGTTTTTTTGGTGGGAGGTTACTTTTCTGTTATTCCTTCAGCTAATATTTTTACCTTTTATGTCTTCACTTGGCCATTTTATGTTCTCTTTAGATATTGTGTACCTTTGGTGACTAAAGATAGTATCCGATCCTTGGATTCTCAGATAACATCTTTCTCTTTTTCTTTCTATTTCCTCTTTTCCTCCCACCCGCTCCCTTCAGTTCCAATTCAACCTCACAGTAGTATATGCACTGCTCTCTTCTCTCTCCCTTTTATCAACTCATTGCTTTATGTCACTAGGCTTCTTAAAATTTCTTCTTCTTCATGGCTGACAGCAGTGCAAAGGAAAAATAAAAAGAGGTCAGCTGTCCTTGGGAAAAAGTTTTCTAAGAGAGCAGAAGAAGTTCTATTTAAACTTTTTAGGACACCCATGAAGAAAGCAAGCCCTTAAAATAAAAGTCAGGACTTTTGCCTCTTGTAATGTTCTCCTTTCTCTGAACATAGACATGTCTTTGAAACTAAAAGTCTTTTGTATTCCCAACTCTCTGTAATGTGCATGGGTAATATCCAGCATTTGCCATTGGCAGACATGGCAAAGTGAAGATAATCTACAGCAGTGCTAGTCAAAGTGGTGGTGCGCTGACCGGTGCTGGTCCGCGAGCCATCGGCTGCCGGTCTGCGCGGACACTGGAAAAAAAATTGCTGTCCCGCACATCAGAGAGCTTGAGAAGCACTGATCTACAGTTAGGCCTTGATCCAGCAAACACATGCTTAATTTTGAATCAGGTGAGCAGTCCCACTGAAGTTAATGCAGTTTCTACTGAAGGCAATGGGACTATTCAAATGCTTAATATTAAATGCATGCTTAGGTGTTTGTAGGATTGGATCTTAAATCTGATGATTTGCATCACTAAAATAAAAACTGACTAACATGAATGTTTCTTTGTTCATAACATTTTGGTGATCTCTAGGGGACTAATTCTGCACTTGTAGAACAAATCTCCCATTAGCTTCAGTGGGAGGATCCTTTGCACTAGGAAGTCTGAAGTGAGCCATTTGTATTACTTTCTTTACTTTTTCCCATCTTCCCAAGTGTCATTCTATGGTTGAAGGACCAGGGAATAAGCACAGAAGTGAAACTAATGACTGAGGTAAATCTATCTCGACAAATACAGCACCATGACATCAACTAAATTTGTAATGTCCATGTTCAAGATGTGAGGTTAAAGATCTAAAATAGAATTCTGGAGCCTTTAAGGATTCCAAAGCCACTGCCATGAATTTTTTACTTTCAGATGTAAATTTTAATTGTCTCTAAAAGTCATATCTTGTAAATAGGCTAATTTCTGAAAATCTGCTGCTTTCTGAATAGTGGCTCTTGTGTTTCGATTGAAACCAAATGGGACTGAGCTTATTACTCCTATTCTGAAAGGTCATTTTGTGAAATGACTATATTTGTGACTATATTAGAAAATAAATCATTTAAAGCCTTCCTATGGATGGGTTCTGGCTTGAATGTCTTAGAACCTGCTGTAAGACTATGAACAAAGCAAAGAAGCCTGGTTATTTCAAACTGGTCTAAAGCTGCCACCTTCTGGTAAGTAAGTGGTACTTTTTGTTAACCAGTGTTTGCTGCATGATAGCATTTATAGGCTGCATTCTACCCTTGATCATTGCTTAGAACTCCAATATATGCCAATGCTGTACATAGACAGAAGGTAAAATACATTCTTGCTCTTACTGTTGGAGAATGAAAACCATATCAATACAACAGACACACATCCAGGAAATAGGATGTCGGCTGCCAGGAGCCTTTCGGTTGGATTCTTTGCTCAGTGCTCGTTGGCCTGGCATGCACACATTCTCTTCTTGTGCTACATCTTTTTCTGGTTGTTTATATGGTGCTGTCCTTCCGATTGCTTCCAGGCCTCACCAGGACTTTCTGTTCCTCTGAGGGACTAAGTGACTTTCTCTGTGTGCTTTCAGAGCCCTCTCCCAACTGTCACTATGCAGTTAGTGAACAATATATAAAATCCACAGGACATTCCCCACCAATCTTAAAGCAACAGAACGACTAACTGGCGAACCAAATCAGAGTTTTCAAGGGTGCTCAGAATTGCCTAAACAATTTCTAATGTTCAGATACAATATCTTTCTTCCTTCCTACCCCATCTCCCTATGCCCTAGCAGCTTCTTTCCTTTTTCTGCCCACAAATAAAAGGGCCAGCATGCCCATTTGGGAGTGTATTAGGCTCTTATTGGCTTGTTTATTCACATAAATCTACCATATTATGGAGCTTCTTGGAATGCATCATCCTTCACCCTAGGAAACACCTAAAACTCACACTTAAAAATTGGAAAACGACTGGCTTAGGATAAATATGATGAGCATCCACTATAAATTTCAAGGAACTATTAAAACAAGATCTGTCATGAGAGTGAACAACACTGAGTTCCTATAACAAATACAGAAAACACTACCACCCCATTGTCTTGCTGCAGGAGAGGCAGGATTCCAAAACTCCGGAACTATCAGAATCTTAATGGGGGCTAAGGTGCATTTGTGGGAACATTTTCAACTGAAGAGGGTTGGAAAATGTTTGGGGTGGTTTATATTTGATATATAAGTTCATCGCTGATATCTGGACGGAGTGGCCATGAAGCTATGAAATGTGTCAATAAAAGGTCAACTATTTTCTCCTATTTCATCCACATACCATTAATCTTTGTCTTCTAGCTTTAGGACAAGAAACATTCTGATTTTAATTGGCACAGGATCAATGACAAGCTCCCACTGACAGCCGAGGTGCAGAATTAGACCCTTAGGGTGTAGCAGCAATTGTTCTGGCTGTACTCCTCTGGTGTTCTCTGAGACACTATGCAGGAGGCAAGCCTGGCAGCCCTGATTCACATCTTCACATCTTGCTCAGACAGATTTTACAGTGGTGACTTCCCTGGAGTTACTCCTGGTTTATAGCAGTATAGATGAGATTGGAATTAGATCCAATGGCTCCGGAAGCTCCCACTGTGTCTCCACAACCACTCAACACCGCCAGTGGTTTAGCTGCAATCTATCCCTATTAATGTATAGACTATAATTTAGTAAAGCCTTATGAAAAGTTATTATATAAATCAATAAATGTGTACTAGGGATAATCAGCCAGACCCATATACCCACCAGTTCTCACAGACATACTATGTTGTCATTTCACAGAGTTGTGGTATATTGTAGTATACATGTGTGCATTTTGCAGCTCTTCAAATATATATATTCCCTTGTCCCATTGATTTCCAAGCCTCTTTCTCTACATTCAGATGCAAGAGAAACTAATTACAGTGCCAGTCTTTTGCTAAATACTACAGGACCCTGGGAAGTTTTGCCACAAGACTTAAGAAAAAGAAAGAAAGGAGATTATTCATAAAACTCAACTGAAATGCACTGTATGCATAATAACACATAAGGAAAAATAGCCATTTGATGCATTTTCCAGAGGCTAAAATGTTTCCCCTGAAAAAGTTTTAATAACTGCTGTAAAACCACTCGCATCTTCCATGGGCATGGAGATATAGCATGTGACTTATATGTCCCCTAGAAACAATGATTGCACATCATGACAACCTGTTGGCAACAATGACCTAGCTATAATTCGTATCCCTTATGTCTCTGGTCTTTTTCTCCAAGAAACAACTGCTCCAACTATATGTCACTTCCCTCCTTTTAGCAATGTCTCCCATGCAGAGGGCTTGTTTGTTCACTCACTGACAGCCATGTAAATGAGAAGTAACCACATCAAAATCAGTGGAGTTATACTAGTATAAAGCTAAAATGAGAGGAGAATCAAGCCCTATATTTTTCTACCAAGGACTGAATACCATTTGCAATGAATCTCTCTATTGGGCAATTTAACTTTCTCAATGCCAGAGAAGTCTGTAGGGATGATTTTAGGCAAAGGGAGAACTGCTGAGTGAAGGACTATCAATAGCAAGCTCAGAAGACAGCAGTGGAAAAAAGCTAAATAAAGAAGAGAGTCAGTGGATGGAGAGAAACAGTGGGAATGGGAGAAGTTGTCATGAAAGGCATGGCAGATACACTATGAGGTTCATCAAGACCTGCAGCATATAAACTTTAATTTAAAATTATTATTCTATATTATTTTCCAAAACTGAACCAAAAGTCACAGCTGTGCTAAGTCTGTTGCAGACAAGAACCTGAAACAGTATCTCAGCATGATGGCCTATTCTCTGGCAATATCCCCATAATGCTAAGAATATTTGCTGCTCTGTCAGTGGCTATAGCTACTGGGGAATGATTTTCCCCCATTCTTGGTTACCTGAAAATTGACCATCTAAAATGACCAAGAACTACTGGAATGGAAAGGACTAACTGATGTTTCTTTATTGTGATTTGATCCAACTCATTTATAAAAAAAAAAAAAAGCGAATACAGATGAAAGCTTGATAAGACAGACAGGATCTCAAAGCATTGGAAAGCATGCATTTCACTCTTGTCAAGATGCAGCTAAATTGCACAACTAACTTTCAAGAAGTTATTAATTTTCACCTTCATCCCACCATTACAGAATCCTTGATCTGCTGCTGGGAAGAAGATTTTTCACGCTGCATGTCTCTCTTAGCTTTAGAATCCACATAAAGAGAGAGGAAAGAAAACAGGAAAGAGGAATCTGTTCAGAGCAGAAGGACTTCTTCGTGTGGTAGACCAGAGCAGAATAAGTAAGAACAGTGAGTTTATCTCATTTTCGTTTCTCATTGCATGTGAATCCATACTTAAAAAAAAAAAAAGTGGCAGATCCAATTCACATCAACAGGAAGGAGGCTCAGTCCCATTCAGATTTTCTCAAACATTATGGCCAAATAAGGATATACTGAGATCAACACAGTAGGTGCAATAGGAGTTCTCTCCAAGAGCTGGATAACCCACTGGCATGGATTTTGACTTCCTATAACAAACAGCTTCTAGTTTATGAATGGTGCTCACAATATAAAGTTCCCTTTTGCAATATACATTAACTCACCTGTAAAATGGTATTGTAATGAGGGTAAGCAATCCTTTTGGTTTTCAACAATTTGAGCTATATTTAGCGATGTGATGATGCACTTCTTTCTTCAGATAATCAACAACAGTGAAAATGGTATCTGTCGGTAAAATCTCTCAGAATGAGCCAGAGACTCCACAACACAATGCTGAGAAGATAAAGACATATAATTCTGCTGACAGCCATTTTTCAGTTATTTGATGCATGTCAGTTTCCAGTTCCCTTATCTTTATTTTGACTGATCTTCTAAAGTAGCTTTCACTGACTCTCTGCCACATCACAAATATTGTTGGGTATTTAATGCGGTTTCTTGCTGTCTCTGGCAGGAAGGAAAACAGGTTCAAATCAGGGATATTTGAAATGCTGCATGAGGTATATCAACCAGCCAGATTCCATTCTTTTCTCCCTGTTTGTTATAAAGTAACACTACAAAAAGAATAAAAAAGTAATCTCTTCAAAGCCAGTAAAATAAATGACATATATACTGCTATGAGTAAAACAAACTCTACATTTATGCACAGGACCTAGCACATGGGCGCCTGAACTCACTTGGCATCTCTGGGCAGGGGCAAGTTTAGATTTGGGATAAGAAGCTAAATCCCTGCACAGTGGGTCCAATCTGAGTTTTAGGTCTGGACCCTTGTCTGATTTGCTTTCAGTAAATTTGGATTCAGAATAGCTGATTGGAAAAAGGCTTTCCCCTGAAGGAAAATTTTAACTTTTCATAAAAAAACCAAAACAAAACAAAAAAACAATATTTTTCAGGTTTGGGGATTTTTTCAATTAAGAAATCAATTTTCTGTGAAAAGCAGACATTTTTCATGACTAAAATTGTTTTGTTGAAAACCAATTTGTCTATTGAAAAATAAGTTTAGATGGAAAAATTTTAACCAGCCCTAAAAGTAAGCAAGTTACTTCATGAGGGTATTTAGTACAGCTGATAAATTTTCTGACAGATTGCTTTTCCATTGGAAAATGGTGATTCATCAAAAACAAAACATTTTTGCAGAAACATCAAATCATAGAAGTGTAGGACTGGAAAGGACCTTCAGAGGTTATCTAATCCAGCCCCCTGCACCAAGGCAGGACCAAGTAAACCTAAACCATCCCTGACAGGTGTTTGTTTAACCTGTTCTTAAAAACCTGCAATGATAGGGATTCCACAACCTCCCTTGATAAACTATTCCAGTACTTACAGTTGTAACTTTTTGACTGATTTAGAGTGCAAATTGCATGAGTTACTAACCACACTTCCTTTACTCAGGCAGCTACATAAGATTATAATTAGAGATGAGATTGGTGAGGCACTCATAGAAACATAAAATCTCTATTATTACGTAGATACAAACAAGTTGCATTGGAGTTATAGACATGTAAGAGGAAAAAGATAAATACAGCACAATAACACCTGTATTGCACACACTTGTAACGTTATGGAGACCATCAGAAGTGAAGATGAAAATAAAATTTCCTATGAAACAGAACATCCAGCTCCCACCCAACTCTAGAAGTTAGCAATGATGAGTGGATGGGGAAGTGTTAGAAAGTTTAATGTGATCTCCCAAAGGTTCAGATACTTCTCTGATCTTTAGCAGAACTGCAGCTCCCCAAAGGTCTGCACAACTGGATTGGAAAGTTTACACCAGCAGGCTCTCTTTCAAGGTTTCTGGTACTTACTTCTTTTATCAGCATCAGAAATATTAGAAGAGATGCTTATCTGTGCTTCCACTTCATTCTAAATAATAACCAGAGTTCAAAAGTGCATAAAATAAAGGGAGAAGGGGAATTGACCAACTTTTAAAAATAGCTTACACAGGTGACGGAAAAGTGGCTTGAGGACTGCATTCATTGGATTTGTTTATATTCTTTATTTATTTACTGCAGGGACTGGGTTTTGTCTATGTGTGGGAGAGTAATGAAAGCCATTAATAGACCAAACACATTGTACAAAGTACAACTCAAATGCATATCTAATTTTCTGTCTCAATACACATCAAATTAATTTTAATATGTTCTTTTTATTAAAGGACACATTTTCTCGGTACATACCAAGTGGAATACAGTTGGCTGTATACTAATCTGCTGGTCGTGTGGATGTACAAGACAGAGCAGATGAATAATTCTTAAGTTCTTTATCTGAGTGACTCTGAATAAAAAAAATATACTACGGAATAATCAGTGACATTAATTACTACAAATGGCATCTGAGCCTTTCCTCTTCCAAGCTATACCCTAGATAAGAACGTATACGGTATTTAACCATCCTCCAAGGCTTCATTGATCATATGTTCTAAGATGCTTTCTTGTATATATTGGTTTATCTTAAACCTTGTCTTTGTATGCCTTTTAATGTATTGCTAAATGCCAATTCACTCCTTCTTTCTATGATCAGTAAATGAATGAAGCTAATAAGAGTGGTAGGGAATCAGCACCTCACAGGAGCAGGCTCTATGAATTGCAGAATCATGAACTACTGTATTTCATTACTTATATGGAACATTGACAAGACCTTTGAAAATCAGGCCTGGATATAGGTGTTGAAATATGGAATTAGGAGCCCAACTAACAGACCAATTTTTAAAAATCTTATCCACAGTTTTTGCTTTTTTAATTTGCATATGGGCCCTCAAGCAATTTTACTCCAATTACAACAGGCCTTTCCCATCCTGAGCAGAGATTGTGCGGCAGATCCTCCCATGGTGTATATCAGCATAGCTTCATTGACTCTAGTAGGCTACATACCACCAGCCGAGGGTCTTGCACTGTGTCTTATTCCAGATCTTTTGCAAAAAGAAGAACATTTGGCTGTTGTGTCTGGAAGACAGCACTGTATGTAACATTGCTTATATATTAAACTCCTGCAGTAATCCAGAACTATGGCACCAGAGAAGGATGGAATAGGAACTTTATTTCCTGGTTTTATTGGTCGGTATCAGAACCTCATTAGTTTTAGGAAGCATTTTATGTTTCAAGGAGATACAACCAGCAATAATTACTGTACAAAGTTGACTTTAATATAGCTTTAATAAATGCCTTTGGACCCTAATGATACACCAAAAAACCAGTACATTTATAAGTTACATAGCTGCCAGTCTCTGTTGCCTATCTAGTTGTACTTGTAACATCTGACCTGTTTTTTATTTTATTTTTGACACTTCAACCAAGGCTTCCATAATCTATAGAATATCTTCTGGAAAAAAAATAAGCATGCATAATTACT
Source organism: Chelonia mydas (assembly GCF_015237465.2). Classification (NCBI taxonomy): domain Eukaryota; kingdom Metazoa; phylum Chordata; order Testudines; family Cheloniidae; genus Chelonia; species Chelonia mydas. The sequence continues at coordinate 105,122,888 of NC_051245.2, forward strand.
GTTGGCTTCTATTATGCTAAACTCTTTTACCCAGCAATTGACTTGAATAGCCATCCCAGGCACTGGGCAAATATGTCAGGGAGAAAGACAGGAGTAGGGCTTTGCAGAATTTATGTGCTTTCTATCTCCATGCGGTGGACAATAGAAAGTTCTGCCTAGCTACATATCACTTGACCTGTCAATGTCAAGCCCTCCACCCACTTATGTCCCATCCCCTGAGTGCAGCCACACGGGGAGCTGTTCAGTGCAAGGGATGCAAACCTGTTGCATGAATCCCACATCCAGTCCCTCCACTGCCTGTAGAACCTCTACAGCTGGATTTTAGCTTTACCATGGTTAATGAGAAGATTAACACTTGTGTTAACCTTATTAGGGGAGCCTGTCATGCTGGTCACAATGGACTGTTATTATAGCAATGTGTTAGTCAGTATCTTGCTGCCCTGTATCAATTGTACTTGTCATATAAATCTTGGAAAATGTAAAATTACATTTTGGTTATTGTTGCTGCTGTTGGTTTGGTGGTGTTTGTTTTGTTGTTATCCTATAGGACAATTACTCTGGAAATAGGAGCTATACCTATTTGCATGATGATGGACCACTATCTTCCAGGCAATGTCTAAAAACAATCAAAGAGGCTACTAAATTTTTATGCAAAATGCCTGCTTGCAGCTTTCCCTTAAATCAAATCATTTGGTGGAATCTGGGAGAACCTTTTAGTACCTTAAAAGCTTTTATACATTGGAATATGACTCAGCCTAAAAACTAACCTGATGTAAAGCAGAGGAGAAAAACCTGTCTCATAACAAAAACAAACCACAGCTACCAGGAGGAAGCACCTTGTATTACTTTCTAGGGATTCCAAGGTTGATGGTGGCCACTCCACAGCAAATTACTGAATTTATAAATGTCTCAGGTACAGATCAGAGGGAAGCATGATATGTGAAGAGGGAGAAGGGGCAGGACCTGGAACAGAGATGCCTTCCTCTCTCACCCTGTCCCCCACTTGGTGCTCCACTTCCTGACTGCAGACCTATAAGTAATAATGGGATTTTATGTGCCCAGACTCCTTTCCATTCTCTGCACAGCACCCTTACCTGATCTCATATCTATGCTTGAAAAGGCAGCTCTGTCTATAGGTATACAGTTCTGACCTCCAACACCAAGAAAGTGTGCAACAAGGTTAAAAATAGCAATGAAAGGAAGACATTAAGAATTGTTACTTCAGAGACACGTTCTGATGTGGGAGGGGATTCACGAGCTTTTATACTCTGAAAAGTAAAGGGAGGCATTGAAGGGGAAATGACTACACTTTTAATACACGAGTCCTCCCCATGAAGAAATGTATCGGTTTAGTCTGCAAAATAATAAAGTTATGGTAATTAGATTAAGAGTTGGCATTGCAATATCATTAACATTGTGGTGACCTCTCAGATCATGAACAGTAACTTGAAGTATGAACTCCTGCACTCTAAATATCAGTTAAACTGGAATGTTGCTGTGTTAATGTTATTTATTAATTCAGCTGTGCATGGATGGCTCTTTTACAGACAAATGAAATGACAGGTCCAAGTATGGGGTTGTCTGGGTGTGATGAGAGTCTCATCCTGAGTGTATCTACATCGGTAGTTCATAACACGTATGGCACTGTAACTGTTCATCATAACAGTATTGAAATAATATCAGAATCTATGTATAATATATTCCATTCAAACGTCTGGATCACTTCTTTAGTTTCTACTCTGATTTTTAAAAATAGCTCATTTGGTTTAATCTATGTTTCAACAGCTATGCAAATTTGGGACAATGCTTACACTGCTACTTTTATTAGTTAGTTTATTTATTTTATTTTATTTTATTACCATTACTTTTCCTGTGCAGTCAGCACAGAGTTTTACTTCTTATTAGGTTACACTGTTCCTAGGAAAAAGGTCATAAACACATTTTAATACATATTTTAGTCCTGTGATTATCTCTGAGGTTTAGATTCATACTGACATGATAAAAAGGTTATTGGGGATGGAAAATATACAATGAAGTTGTTTACCAAGAAGGTAAATGTCTTGAATTCAGTTAAACTGTTCTCACATTCAGTTCTCCAATTAAGATTTCTTCTTCTGCTGAAGTAGATTGCAGTTTAAATAACAGTTTGTACAGTCTTCTATTGTCAGTTATGAGCAATTTTTGAGTGTAGTGTTAATGCGACTAAATCTCTACTTTTTATACCATGTAAAGCAGATGGTTTCATTTAATTTAGAATATATGAGCTCAGCGCAGTTCTTGGAGGGACATTACACAGCAAATTTGTTTGTCAATGGAAGAACACAATTGACAACAGAGATGGACTTGGCCCCTGATTTATAAATTTCCTGAAGATTACAGAATAAGGTCCAAATTCTTCTCTGGTGGTAATCCATTTTACAAACATTTTGTAGTCTCCACCATAGCTTATGTTGTGCCTCAACACTGCACATAGATGAGTCACACCATTGTTTGTTCTGATATCCTAAATTCTGTGTTGTTGTGATCATACCTCATGTTTCTTAAATTTAAACTGACACTGTGCTTCTTAACCCATTGGAATATACATGGAGTGAAATCCTGGCTCTACTGAAGTCAACAGCAAAACTGCCATTCATTTCAATGGGGCCAACATTTCACCCACGGAGTTTTGTGCAATCTTCTGTAATCTTTATTAGCTAAAATAACTTAATATAAGTCAGTAAAGTCTCTACTCTCCATCCACTTCATCTTCCACATAGTCAGTTAACTAAGAGCTTAAATGCTTCCCTGTCCATACACACGGATGAAGTGCTATAAGCAGGAATGAAAAAAAAACAAAACAAAAAACCTACCCTTTATGTGACTGACCTTTTAAATTGGTTTGGTAAATTAATCCCTTCTACTCCACAGTGCAACTGGAGAGCTCCAGGAGCCACAATGCCTTCTGGTGCCCACCCCCACAAACACTATCGCTTACTATGAGCTGCATGCTAAGGTCCCAACTCAGCAAGGCATTTAAGCATATGCTTAAATCATTGCCTTTTTATCAAAACACTGAAGGACATGATTAACTTCAGCACCCAGAAAGATAATGGAGCAAATAATTAAGCAATCAATTTGCAAACATCTAGAAGATAATAAGGTGATACAGTAGAACTTCAGAGTTACAAACACCTCTGGAATGGAGGTTGTTCATAACTAAAACGTTCATAACCCCGAACAAAACATTGTGATTGTTCTTTTAAAAGTTTACAACTGCACGTTCACTTAATACAGCATTGAAACTTTACAGTGCAGAAGAAAAATGCTGCTTTTGACAATCTTAATTTAAATGAAACAAGCACAGAAACAGTTTCCTTACCTTGTCAAATCTTTTTTTAAGTAGTTTATGTTTAACACAGTACTGTACTGTGTGTGCTTTTTTCCCCTTGTCTCTGCTGCTGCCTGATTGTGTACTTCCAGTTCCAAATGAGGTGTGTGGTTGACTAGTCAGTTTGTAACTCTGGTGTTCGAAACTCTGAGGTTCTACTGTAAGTAACAATCAGCATGGATTTGCCAAGAACAAATCATGTCAAACCAACCTAATAGCTTTCTTTGACAGAGTAAGAAACCTTGTGGCGGGGGGGGAAGCAGTAGATGAGATATATCTTGACTTTAGTAAGGCTTTTGATACTGTCTTGCATGACCGTCTCATAAATAAATTAAGGAAATACAACCTAGATGGAGCTACTATAAAGTGGGCATATAACTGGTTAGAAAACTGTTCCCAGAGAGTAGTTATCAGTGGTTCATAGTCAAGCTGGAAGGGCATATCAAAGAGGGTCAAGCAGGTATCAGTTCTGGGTCCAGTTCTATTCTAACGACTGGACTATTGGATATAAGAGGACACTGCCATCTCCAGCTGGGTTTTGTGCAGAGCCTGATCCAATTGCTGTCCTCTAAGTCAGTCTCCAAGCACAGACACCAGATCAGGCCCCTCAGGGCAAGACAAGGGGGAATGCCAGTTTTGTGAATCCAGCTGGGGCTTAGGCATTATTTAAACATTAAGCTGCTTGGTGGTGTAAGGGCTTTTCACATGCCTACTGACAGAAACTGCCGAAAGGGGTAGTTAGGAGCCTAAGTACCCTTTTTATATTACATCCACAATGTTCTCAAGAACATGCCTTTCGGTCATAGATATGAAGACTGTCGCCTATATGTTTAAAGATAGGAAAATTACTTTGTTTACTTTTAAGAACATTTGGGATCCATTTATAGCCCAGCTAACAAAGTCATTGAACACTTTGGCAATCTTGCTATTGCTCCACAGACCCCCTTAATTTGCCTTTGTGTTCATTAAGGTATATTGTATTTGGTTATTGTGAATATCAATAAAGCTACAAATAACCAAATACATAAAGGTGATAGATATACAAATGGTTCATGAGATGAATGGAATATAATATGAAGGTGCCATCACATCCCTCACAAACCCATTTTTTAAACTATGGGTTTGCTGACAGTAGTGATGGGTGAATCTCAAAAAGTTTGCTTCAGATAAGCAGCCAGAAGCTCATATGCTCTTCCAGACATCTTGGATCTGCAAAATCAAGCTCAAATTCTCAGAACAACAAACTTTCTCATTAGATTTTTTATATTTTGTGCTTTCAGAGAGGTATGCAATGCTGTGTGAGACTAACAGGGGAAGCCACAGTTTTAAAAATAAAAATAAATGTTATCTGAATTGTTTCAACCCTCAGAAAAGCAGATCACCAATCACAAATATTCTAGAATCACAAGCAAGATTTTGAGAACTCATTTAATAAAAATGAAAGGAAAGAGAGCCCCAAAAATGATAAGTTCAGGCTAAATCATGCTGTCAATGTTTTTCAGCTGGACGCCCTTTTGAGAGCAGGGTTCTGTTAAAAAATTGATGGTATGATATCGTCTTTGATGAAGGAATTAGAGGTATCATAGGTTTAAGAAGCTGGTTTATCCTTGATCAATGGAAAGGCATGTGATCTACTAAGACCCCAGCTGCATTTTTCATGTTTTTATAGAAGTACGACAAGTAAAAGATTTCCTGAGAAAAGCTTACATCACAGTAGTTCTTACCAACTAATTCTTAGTTTTGCAAGGTATAATATATTTTGGGTGTATCGTTAGAAATAAATGCAAACCATTTCATGAAACATGTAACATGTGTATGGTATTGGAAACTTTATTTCCCAAGTGGATGAAAAATCTACAATATATTATATATTTTAAAAAAATAAGTCATTCATGTCAAATAATGTAGTCAAAGAAGTTTATGCATTTTTTTTCTCCTTGTATAGTGTATAGGAACAGATTGAATTTTACAAATGAAGAGCATTATGTGAAATCATCCAAAATCACTTTACGCAAAGACCATCCATCCAGTAGTTGTTTGCAAGCTACTCACTTCAATTATGTCTTTGACTATTAACTATTTGTAGGTCACTCAAGTCACATGGTGCGTTTTCATCTCTCTCATTTAATGATTGAAGCTTTTGTAAACAGAAAGCGGGAAATCAAAGAGATGTGAATGCGGAGAAGACTGAGATTCTGCAATAAGTTTCATACAGGCTGATTTGCCTATAGCAAGCCTCACTGAAGTCAATGGGGCTCTATCCAGGTGTAGTAATCTGCTTTGCTTGGAGCTCATTGGAGGGTTAGGGCCCCAGTGGATCTTACTGACACAGATCTCCATGGGACCCCACATTTACATTAAGCAGACACATTTGCAAACAAAAGAATCGCTCATACAAATGCTTGTGGAAAATAAATAAGCTTGTTTGGACAGGGACTGTGTTTGGATAGTTCTTAGCACAATGGGGTCCACCTGGCCCCTTGGTGCTACCACCATACATATAATAATAGCAATTAATAAAGAATAAAAAGAGTTGTGAATCAGGCTGGTTAAAACATTGCCATCAAAATTGTTTTTGATGGTGTGACAATTAGGGAAATCTGGCTATACAGCTATGAATTCTGTGTGAAATTCAAAATTCTCTGAATGTATCTGTTTCAGAGTGTAAACTACATTTTGAGCGTAAGGCTGGTCTTTAAATTCCTTTTTTTTTTGTCAGCCATTTTGAACTAGAATTCTATAGAAATGCTGGCAGAGGGCTAGCAATAGAGTTGTTAGTCTTTGATGATCAACCATCCAAATTATGAAGAGGTGGCTGGTGCCCAAGACAAACCAGCTTTCCAAATCTTAAATCAGAGGGAAGGCTGCCTTGGCAATGAAGTCACCTTGGAGGGGTTTCTGGTCACCTCCTGAGGCTGATGAGAGAATTACCTAACAGAGGAGACTGAAAGGTTATTGAAGGAGAGGAGCTGAGCTATTTGGAGCCATTTTTCTCCACACTCAAAAGGAGGGAGAATCAACCCAACATGCAGAGGGAATCCTGCTTAGTTTCCTGCACACAGGTGGTTCCCCAAGGACTCCCAAGGGAGGAGTGGTCTAGTGAGTGGCATTGCATTTAGAATATTTGCTGTTTCCAAATAATCTGTACTCCCTTGTGCTTTATTTGCTATGTAATGGTATATAAACTCTGGGTAATGTGTGTATATTTTTCATGTTTTACACTTACTACAGGCAATCTGAAAGAGTTAAATGGTAACCCAGAAAACTTTGGGTGCAGTTTCATGAGAGGATGTGTTTAAATTTGGGGGAGTCTGGTAGGTCAGCACTGTGCCCAGGGGCTAGGCAACTGGGTGGGTTCCAGCACTTGGAGTGGCTGTCGGGAGTGGTTAGGGATCCCGACAGTGGGGCAGTGTCTAGCCTGGGCTCTGATCGGGCTCCATAAGCTTAAAACACCCAGGGACCCAACAACTTGGTTCTTTTACAGCAGTCTAGTGAGTGGCCACAAGGGGGCAACTAGGGTTTCAATTAAATGAAATTTTTCATAGAAAGTGTTTTCTGCGAAAAAACAACTTTTTACTGAAAACCAGAAATTTTGGTTTTTTTCTGGAAATGTTTTGATTTGGAGTTTGCTGATGGAATTTTTACTTTTTTTTTTTAAATTTCTCAACATTTTCCACAGGGAAAAAAATAATTGTGCCACTAGCACCACCAAAAGGCCAGATTGGGCACTCTTGCTCATACTGAGTAGCACTCCACTTCACAAATTGACCCTCTGACTTCTGCATGTCTAATTGTGGAGTAAGGTTATATGCAACATAAGGAAGGTATCAGAATGTAGTCCTAAGTGAATTAGTTGTTTTTATCTGACCAAATACTTGTGATTGTTGTTCATAGTATTCATCCACATCGATCTGTGGCCATGTCATTGATCCAGAAAGGTTAGTGTCACAGGGTGACTGGCCTCTTTAAGTGAAGCAGGTCCAGCTCCCCTGATGACTAGGCAGGTGCACCCAGGTTCAGCCTAATGAAGGATGCGGTGACACCTAAGGTAGAGGATGAGAAGAGAAAGGAGGAGGGGCAGTTGGCAGTGAGAATTTCAGAAAAACAGTTTCATAAAGGGGCAGGGAGAGCACCCCAAGGGAAGGCCCTGAAGCGAGCTGCAGCAAGGGAGTTAGCTGCTGTAGTGGCAATGTGGCCCAGGAAGAGAACAGCTTGGAAGCTGCTAGAAACCCTTTGGAAAGAAAGTAGGTCCAGCGATCACTCTGGAGTGGAAGGATCTAATTTTGGTTGGCTGTTTCATTGTGAAGGAACACTCCAAAGAACACTTAAGGGCCTGTGCCCAGAAAAACAATCATAGGACTGCAAGAGACCTCAAGAGGTCATCTAGTCCAGTCCCCTGCACTCATGGCAGGACTAAGTATTATGTAGACCATTCCTGACAGGTGTTTGTCTAACCTGCTCTTAAAAATCTCCAATGATGGAGATTCTACAACCTCCCTAGGCAATTTATTCCAGTGCTTAACCACCCTGACAGGAATATTTTCCTAATGTCCAACCTAAACCGCCCTTGCTGCAATTTAAGCCCATTGCTTCTTGTCCTGTCCTCAGAGGTTAAGAAGAACAGTTTTTCTCCCTCCGCCCTGTAACAACCTTTTATGTACTTGAAAACTGTTCTCATGTCCCCTCTGTCTTCTCTTTTCCAGACTAAACATTTTTTCCAGACTATTCCATTTTTTTCAATCTTCCCTCATAGGTCATGTTTTTTAATTTTTTTATTGTTCTTGGACTTTCTCCAATTTGCCCACATCTTTACTGAAATGTGGCACCCAGATCTGGACACAATACTCCAGTGGAGGCCTAATCAGTGTGGAGTAGAGCGGAAGAATTACTTCTCGTATCTTACTTACAACACTCCTGCTACAGGGAGTCAAGTACCTGAAAAATCTAATGCAGAGAAGTACGGGTTGACTGGGGACTTGAAGTTGAGACATGAAAGTTTGCTTTAAGACTGTGGGGCAATAGTAATAAATAAATAAATAGGCAATTTGTACGCTACAAGGTATCAGTACAGTAATTGCTGAGACCTTTGTGGAGAGGGAATAGCTGTGACCTGTTGGGCCATGCTCAGCCAGCAGAGGGAGCTTGCAGAGAGCAGCGTCAGTGACAGTCAAAGCTTGTATAAGATCTGAATAGGGCCTTGAGAGATTATGTATGCGTCAGCTTTCATAGATCCACAGCATCTCTTACTTTCTCATTAACATACCACACACTATTTTCTTTATTCTATTCACTAACTAATTCAGTCATTATTATAATAGTGCATTTCCTGCAAAAGAAAATCATTAACACACCACTTTTTACTGTATCGGGACTGAAGATGTTGAATTAACAGTGACAGCTGATTTAGGAGGAAGGAAATTATGGGGAAGCGGCTACGGGAAATTAAATTGATAGGAGCCTCCTACAATCTTTATCAGGAAGAGTGGTGGGTAAGACACAAAGGGGAAAAGAGTTGTGGCTTGTGCAAAAAACTGTTTGCTTTTTTCTAGGCGATAAGGAAGTCCGATTTTGGCCAAAAAAGATCATGCATCTAATAGTGTGAGGCAAGGGTTTTTCTTGCAACAGTAAATTAAACTTCCATATATGTTCTATATTCACAGTGCTTTGGAAAAGCGTTTGATTACTTGTACTACAGTAAGCAACGTTACTGGGATATCTGATAAACTTAGAGTAATTAGGCTGAGTGCAACATGTAGATGGCAATGTAAGATTGCAAAGTGATTGACTCACATGAAACTAAGCAGGAAGGCTAATTAAAGGCTTCATTGGTCTTTCATCCATTTTGTGAAATAGAAGTTTGGCAAGAAATTTTCAGCTTCTGAGAAATACTTGTACAAGACTGTTTTGTAATTATTCTGGGCCCAATTCTGCCTTTAAATATGAACTAATGGCTACCATTATTTTAGTGGGAATTAAATAGGTGTATTGGAAGTGAAAATGAAGTCTAGTCACTTCTCTAAGGGTATGTCTACACTGCGAAATTACTCCGATTTTACAGAAGTCGATTTTTGGGAACAGATTGTATAAAGTCGAGTGCATGCGTCCACACTAAGCACATTAATTCAGCGGTGTGCATCCACAGTACCTTGGCAAGCATCGACATTCCAAGCAGTGCACTGTGGGTAGCTATCCCACAGTTCCCGCAGTCCCCGCTGCCCATTGGAATTCTGGGCTGAGCTCCGAATGCCTGATGGGGCCAAAAATTTGTCACGGGTGGTTATGGGTAAATGTCGTCAGTCAACCCTCCCTCCGTGAAAGCAACGGTAAACAATCATTTCACACCCTTTTCCCTGGATTGCCTGAGCAGACGCCATAGCATGGCAAGCATGGAGCCATTTCAGCTCACCGCAGCAGTTATGACCATTGTAAACGCCTCGTGCATTATCGCGCAGTTTATGCAGAACAAGAACATGAAAAACCAGGTGAGGAGGCAATGGCAGTGCGGTGACAAGAGTGATGAGGACATGGACACAGATTTCTCTAAAACCGCAGTCCCCGACAATTTGGAGATCATGGTGTTAATGGGGCAGGCTCATTAACACCGATTCTGGGCCCGGGAAACAAGCACAGACTGGTGGGACCGCATAGTGTTGCAGGTTTGGGATGATTCCTAGTGGCTCCGAAACTTTCACATGCGTAAGGGCACTTTTATGGAACTTTGTGACTTGCTTTCCCCTGCCCTGAAGTGCAAGAATACCAAGATGAGAGCAGCCCTCACAGTTCACAAGCGAGTGGCAATAGCCCTGTGGAAGCTTGCAATGCCAGACAGCTACCGGTCAGTCGGGAATCAATTTGGAGTGGGCAAATCTACTGTGGGGGTTGCTGTAATGTGAGTAGCCAACACAATCATTGAGCTGCTGCTATCAAAGGTAGTGACTCTGGGAAATGTGCAGGTCATAGTAGATGGCTTTGCTGCAATGGGATTCCCTAACTGTGGTGGGGCTATAGACGGAACGCATATCCCTATCTTGGGACCGGACCACCAGGGCAGACAGTACATATACCACAAAGGGTACTTTTCAATGGTGCTGCAAGCACTGGTGGATCACAAAAGACGTTTCACCAACATCAACGTGGGATGGCCGGGAAAGGTTCAGGACGCTCGCGTCTTCAGGCACTCTGTTCTGTTTAAATAGCTGCAGGAAGGGATTTACTTCCCAGACCAGAAAATAACTGTTGGGAATGTTGAAATGCCTATAGTTATCTTTGGGGACCCAGCCTACCCCTTAATGCCCTGGCTCATGAAGCCGTACACATGCACCCTGGACAGTAATAAGGAGCTGTTCAACTATAGGCTGAGCAAGTGCAGAATGGTGGTAGAGTGTGCATTTGGACATTTAAAGAGTCACTGGCGCAGTTTACTGACTTGCTCAGACCTCAGTGAAACCAGTATTCCCATTGTTATTGCTGATTGCTGTGTGCTCCACAATCTCTGTGAGAGTAAGAGGGAGACATTTATGGCGGGGTGGGTGGTTGAGGCAAATCGCCTGGCCACTGAATACGTGCAGCCAGACATCAGGGCTATTAGAAGAACACAGCAGGAAGTGCTGCGCATCAGAGAAGCTTTGAAAATCAGTTTCATGACTGGCCAGGGTACTGTGTGACACTTCTGTTTGTTTCTCCTTGATGAAAACCTGTCCCCTTGGTTGACTCTAATTCCCTGTAAGCCACCCGCCCTCCTCCCTTCGATCACAGCTTGCCTGCAAAGGAAATAAAGTGACTGTCATTTAAAAACCATGTATTCTTTATTAATTGATTATAAAAATAGGGAGATAACTCACAAGGTAGCCCGGGTGGGGTGTGGGAGGAGGTTAGGAGGGAAGGAAAAGGCCACTTCAAAACTTGTTGAATGACAGCCTTCTGTTGCTTTGGCTGTCCACTGGGGTGGAGTGGTTGGTGCCCGGAGCCTCCCCCCCACCCCGTGTTCTTGGGCATCTGAGTGAGGAGGCTGTGGAACTTGGGGAGGAGGGAGGGTGGTTAAACAGGGGCTGCAGCGGCAGTCTGTGATCCTGCTGTCATTCCTGCACCTCCACCAGATGCCGAAGCATGTCCGTTTGATCCCGCAGTAGCCCCAGCGTTGCATCCTGCCTCCTCTGATCTTCCTGCTGCCACCTCTCATCTCGATCATCCCTCCTGTCCTCACATTCATTGGCCGCTTTCCTGTACTGTGCTACTGTGTTTTTTCACACATTCTGCTGAGCTCTGTCAGTGCCGGACAACTGCATGAGCTCAGAGAACATTTCATCGTGCGTGCGTTTTTTTCGCCGCCTTATCTGAGATAGCCTTTGGGCAGAGGAGAGAGGCTTGAAACATTTGCAGCTGCGGGAGGAAAAAAAGGGAGTGATGTATTTAAAAGGATACATTTTACAGAACAATGGCTGTACTCTTTCACAGTGAACAACACTATTCACATTACATAGCACATGTGATTTTGGTACAAGGTCACATTTTGCATCTTATATTGAGTGCCTGCGGCTTTGGTGTTAGAGATCACACACACAGTGCCGGGCAACAGAATTCAGCTTGCAGGCGGCCATGGTAAGCCATAGTCTTTCGGCTTCTGCAACCTTCATAACAGCAGTGCCCTCCTTTCCCATACCAAGCAAAGCCCGTTGAGTTGGCCATTTAGTGTTGCGGTTTTTGTGTTAATGTACAGCAGCTGAAACCAAACTAACCCCCCCTGCCCCCCCCCCGGATCCAATTCTCTGGAATGATTGCTTTACCCCTCCTCCTACCATGTGGCTGGTATCAGGGAAGATACCTGTTAGCCAAACACGAACAGCTCAGCGCCAATGCCCCCTCCCCCACCACATGGCTAACTGCGGGAAGGATTTGTTTTCAGCCACAGGCAAACAGCCCGGTAGGAACGGCCACCTTAATTGAATTCCCGTATTTCAACCAGGTTACCATGAATGATATCTCTCTCCTGAGGATAACACATAGAGATAAAGAACAGATATTGCTTGAATGCCAGCAAACACCGAGACCATACGCTGCTAGGCTTGGTCATGCAATGATACCAGATTACTTGCTACTAGCATGGCGCAGTAAAGTGTCCTACCATGGAGGACAGAATAAGGTTGCTCTCCCCAGAAACCTTCTGCAAAGGCTTTTAGAGTACCTCCAGGAGAGCTTCATGGAGATGTCCCTGGAGGATTTCTGCTCCATCCCCAGACACGTTAACAGACTTTTCCAGTAGCTGTACTTGCCACGAATGCATCAGAAGTCCTCAGGGCAAATTAATCATTAAAAAACACTTGCTTTTAAAACATGTATTATATTTTAAAAGGTACACTCACCAGAGGTCCCTTCTCTGACTTGGTTGGGTTGGGCGGGTATTTCAGTCAGGGTGATAAAAAGATCCCGGCTGTCAGGGAGAATGGTGTGCTGTGTGCTCTCCTCAAGCTCGTCCTCCTTCTCATCACCTTCCCCATCCGCAAAATCCTCAGGCATGGCGGAGAGTACCCCATTATTGGAGTCCATGGATTAAGGATGGCAAATGGCTGAGGAACTTGTCTCAGAGATAACCTCAAGGAAGATATGTAATACAGAAGAGAGGAGTAGATCATAAAGGTGCATCCACAGAACATTTAATGACTTATGTACGTGGGCCTACTCATGAATTCAAGTTAATATTTGACCACTGTGATTGCTATTAATAAAAAACGGTTACTAACATTCCATAACTTGTTCTTCGAGATGTGTTGCTTATGTCCATTCCAATTTAAGTGAGTGCTCCCATCAGAGCTGACCTGACAGATACCAATGGGGGAAAAGCTTTCTGGTGGCAGTGTTCCAGGTGAGCACACAACTACATTGGACTGGACATGAGCAAGCACTCGAAGAAGAATTGTTATTTCAGCAGTATGAACAGCTAACTATTTAGTCCTATAAACGAAGAATTAATTGCATGAGTCTTATTAACTGTAATGGGAGTCACGCAGCTAAATCACCACACATCGTACAGAATGTTATTTATCCCTAAAATTACCATTGAACATGCAACTAATGAATATTTTCACTTCCATCACAAATTTATTGTAGCTGCAGCAGAGAAACCAGAATCTGTTCATCTGCTCTTCCTCAGCTTGCCTTCCACAATTTTTGGCTAACTAATCTGTCAAAGTTTACTCTAACTACAATAAGTTACAGCTCATTAACAGCTTAGACTATGACCCTACAAAACAAATTACATATGTGTTTGAAGTCAGTCAGACTACTCGCATGAATTACGTTACACGTATAATAGTGTTTGCAGGATCATGGCCATAGATTCTAACAATTCCACTGCGGATTGAATAATAACTTTCTATTATCCTACTTTCTTTCTTTCACATTGGCATAACACTTACTTTGTAAATAAATAGCGCACATACAAACCATACATTAAATAAACATTTCTAATGTTGCAAAGTAAAGCTCTTAAAAATTAGCAAATCCCAGAATTAAGGTTGTCTGTGTAACCTTCATTTGACCCACTTGTGTGAATGCATTATGATGTGTTCTATAATTACATGATCCCAGCTTGCTTTTTGCACTGGATGCCTGCCTCATTCAGTGCACAGGATGAATTTAATCACTTAATGAACAGCTATTCAATAAGCGGCAATATCCTCACTGTTAATGTGTGGCTCTAGACTTTATTTACTGCACACTATGCAAACCCTCCCTGAAGACAAAATTATTAAGACAATTTCCTCATGAGCTTTTTTTTTCTGGTGCTCATCAATACAATATCTGAGTGCTTCACAAATATTTATTAATTTGTCTTCACAACATCTCTGTGAAATGAAGGGCTGGCACCACCATTTTATAGATGGGAGCTGAGGCACACAGTAATGAAGGTCAGAAGCTTCCACTAATTTTGGATGCCCAATTTGAGACAACTAGGACTTGATGTTTCAGGGTATTTAACATTATGTAGTACTTTATATGTTTAAAGCACAGCTCCAATTGACTTCACTTGCAGCTGTGAGTATTCAACACTTGTGCACATCAGACCCCAGGGTCTCAAGTTGGGTACCTAAAAAATGAGGAATACACAATTACTGACTGCCTGTGAAATGTTTGGTTTAGGTCACTTGCCCAGCATCACATAGGAACTCTTGTGACAGAGGCAGGGATAGAATCCAATTCTCCAGAGCAACTTTCAACTACCTATACTATGAGACCATTCTTTCTGTTCCCACCATTCCCCCTTTCATTCACTACACACCTTCCAACTTTTGCAACATGTGAGGCAGGGTCCTACTGACAACAGCCTCCTTTACTACACAACCCTGATTTATCTCTAGAGCAGCTCCATCCTGTGCACTGAATGAGACAGGAGTCCTGGGGGCAAAATAGTATGAGGTCATTTAATTAAAGACTATCATAATGCATATGCACAAGGAAACTGAATTATGGGTTCACAGGCAACCTTAATTGTGGCATTCCCTAACCTTTGAGTGCTTGACTTGGCAATCTTAATAAGTTATTTATTGTATTTTTTTCTGTGAGTAAGTTCCCAGTTCTTTAAAACAAATTGAAAAAACATATTATATCAATGTAGCATGATATTAATCCCCATGTGGTTCATCAGTAGGGGTGGAACTATTAGGTCCTCCGCACAAACTCTGCTGCCTGAGCTAATAGAGTAACTGATAGCAATAGTAGGTTGTCATCCTCTTTGTGAACATCACTAGCAAAGGATGAAATATACTTTGTCAGTGGGTTTCACAGGTATTTGCTGACAGCAGAGAAATGGTGAGACTCAGGAATCTTGAATCCTATTCCAGTTTCTGGAGGGGAGTATGCTCTAGTGGACACATTCTTCTGCTCACCACCTCACCCACATCGCCTCCAACTTGACCTTGTCCCAGTCTCCATTCATCAGGATTCTGATCCCAGTACCCCATATTCCTGCCCCAACTCCTGTTTCTGAGTCTCCTTGCCAAGCCAGTCCCAGTTCTACCCTCCTGGCTTTTTGTCTGAATTGTTTCCTCCACCCCAATTGCTGAGTCCTAGTCTCCCTTCCCAAGGTCCTCATCCAGTCTTAGTCCCCCACCCACCCCACCCCATTCCTTGGCAGATCTCTCTCTGTCCACCCTGTTTCCCCTCACACTGGTTCCTAGGCCTCAGCTCTTTACCCAAATAGTCTATCTCCCCTCTTCCCCAGCTCCTCATCTGGTCTTGGTCTACCCACCCCTTACCTCCCACTCCAACCCCCACCAAGTCAGCTGACTCTCAGTCCAACCCTCGTTTTCACCCACTCCCAGTCCCAGCTGCCCCTCTCCCACAGCTCCCAGTTCCAATCTCACCAGATTCCTTGTTACAATCTACTCTTTTCTATCCCCCTGGCCTGTGGTGTGGTTTATTTTATTTTATTTTTTTTAGGGTGGGGGGGTTGGTGTTTCATTTTTTGTCTGCTCTAGCTTCAAATCAGAAAGCTCCTCTATGCTACATGGGGGTCATTGAAAGCACAGGAGAGATGAGATCACTGCTCTCTGTTTCAATGGAGATTTGAGCTGCTAAAACTAAAGTTTCTTTTGAGTATGTGTGAACTGCCATTTTTTTCAGAGGCTTATAAATTGGCCAAATGTGGGTGGATTTTCCCAGGGATGGGAAAAGGCCAAATTTCAAGTCTTTACTCCAAAGCATGGAAGTTCTAGAGCTTTTCAAATGAAAGGTCACCAGAATTATTTAACCATCGGCAAAACACTTTGTGTTTCACTCTCTCTCTTTATGGCTTAGTTACTCTTTTTTTGTGTGTGTGAGTCTCTTGCACAGCAGAGCAAAAGAGTAAAATGCTTTCTAAAACAGGAGAATGTGAATAAAAATACAAATATGGGCAGGGGGACTCAGGGGCAGCTGTAGTACTTGAAAATAGTTTTAATTTTTTTAATCTACTAGATTCTAATTTGATGGTGTCCCTCTAATGCTGCCTCCTACATACTTTTCCCAGAGATAGGAAAAGAATTAAGATACTAGCTATCCATAAGCACAAGCCATATATACACAAATAATCAAATAACTTGATACCAAAATAGTGCAGGTCAGGGAAATTGAATTTGCAATAATACAGTTATGTGCCACTAAGAACTGTCAGATCAAAAGGCAACATCTGCTAAGAGTCTATTGTCCACTTCACTACTGTCCATGCATGGCACTAGTTATGTGTTTCAATAGCTTTCTTTGATTTCAGCTCTGTGGCTCTAATTTGTACATAGAGTGTTCAGCATCCCATTTCTCCCTGAACATCAACTTGCAAAAGCAAATGTATAGCAAACAAGAGCTTTCAAGCTCTTTTAAATAGCAATCACAAACAATGTATACGGCAGAGTTGTATTTTAAATTCACACGTGTAATTTAATTGATGATGCAAGACAGTAAACTAGACTGCCAGGTACAATGCAAGAGATAGGCTAGGGAACGGGGATGGGGATGAGAGATTTGCATGAATATGAATTACAAATAGGACAAGTAACATGGTGGGTGAAGATGACTTGTTATACTGGAAATGCAGTAATGGGTGTATATGAATGTCACTCTACTTGAAACAATGTCCAAAATCACTGTCTGACCATTAACAGTAGATAGCCAGAGGGGCCTAAAAAGAATTTGCAATTAACTTGCATTTGTACAGTGAAATTTTTGAAACTTGCACTGATTTTTTTGAGAAATAAGCCCTATGAATACGACACCTAAACCCCTGCACTTCCTGGAGCCACTGCCCATAATGAATCTTGAAACCTTTATAACTTAGTGATTTGTTTAGAAATTTTTTTGCATTGATTTTGATAGTCAGCCAAACTCTATTACCTACCTCACAGGGATGTTGTAAGGCTTAATTAGTTCACATGTGAAAACTGCCTATGTCAATAGGTACTAGAGAAATGAAAGCATTATTGTCAAACTTTTTAGAAGTTTGTGTTCTAGAAGCTGTATAGAATCTTTACCAGGGAGTTCTCCCATTGTTAACAGTGAAGCCAAGATGGATTTTACAACAAATGCACACATCTACATGTGAACATATAAATAAATAAACTGTAATTCAATACTGTGCTGAAGTACACTGGATTCACAGAAACTAATATTTACTTAGAAACTCCTTCAATACTTGTGGAGACCTCTAGTGATGAGAAATTGCAGGCTATTCTTTTAGTGAACTTATGGGATTTTTTATTAAGTAATTTAGAACTGCTACATAGATATTTTATAACATTATGGATTTTTAATTTGAAAATGTAACATTCACTTTTCAAATGTAAGTTGTAATCTTTTACAACTAGCTAGCAAAATGAGTGATTTATCATTCCTGGTTTTTACGCATTTCATTAAATACAACTACCATGCTAATTTGAAAAAGAAATGCAATTCCTGTCTTATGTGGGATTTTACAGTTGGAGAGAAGTAGTATGCAGTGAATTTTTTTTGTTAGTTTCAATCTAAATTTTTGCTTTGCTATAAGCCCTGTATATAGGGTAAGTGCATTGTCGCACTGACTCAGGAGCAGCCCAGGAAGCGGATTTGACTCTGAGTCTCAATGTGGTTCCTCGCCTGCTCTGAGGGGAGACCTATCCTGCAGCATTCCTCTACCTGGTTCAATCTCCATCCCATTCTCTCCTCTCTTCCCCCCACGCCCCCTCCCCACACACACACCTCCCGGTCACCTGTTCAGAAGGGGACATAGTTTTCCCTGCTATGCTGCTAACCACAATGACTTATACTCCTTCCCTCCTCTGCCCATAACACTCGCTAAATAGTTAGGAATAGAATTTTTGACCCCACTAATTCAAAACAGCTGGAAAGCCATCTTAAGTGTTTAGCTGGGGATTGCCCCAGTATATGGACATTAACAGATGGTGCAGAGCCAACACTATGGGTTGTATAGGAGCCACTCATGAGGAGCAGATAGTTTGGGAAATGGGCATGGATAGGTAGCTGATACATATGGCCGATCCCTAGCAGCTGAAACTACCCCTTGGGGCTGGGCATCAGGCAGTAAGGTAGAGTAGTGGCTGAACTATTTCTGAGGGAAGTTTTGTGCTGGAAAGTGCTGATTTGATGGAAGTAAAACCGATACAGTTATTGTTACAAATACTATATGTAGACCAACCCTTGGAGAAGAGATGAAAATTGTGCTGAAGATAGTGGATAATACATCACATGAAGTTACCACCAGGATAAATCAGAAGTAATTCCACTGAAGGCCCCTGTGAAGCCAAGTGCAGGGCCATCCCTTTTTCTCACCTTGTTTTCTGGACATTGTGCACAACATTGTTTAAAGGTAATGGTACCCATTGATTTCACACTCTACTCCCTGACAGTGTAAGCTGGCAAAAAAGCAGTGAGAATTTTCAGATATTTTATTCATGTATCACTTGGCTATTCATTTGCTAAGGGTTTTACAAATGCTTCATCAATTAACAAGCCTACTATCTAGTTTAAAAAATGGCAGGGGACGGAGACGAGAGAGAACAAATCTAAAAAAGTAGACAGTGAGATGGGAATTAAATAATTCACCCCTCACCGACTGCACATTCTAAGAAAGTTAATCTTTAAAGGAAAGTTATACTGAAGACAGTTGAATTAAAGTTACGCAGTTGTTCCCAAGAAGGGAAACAAAACCTATTCTTTCCCCCATGCATACAATATGTTGAGGATGTTAGATTGTTTGCAATGGAGAAAAAATAGATACAATATTATCTAAGAGAACAGGATAAAATTATGCAAACTTGCCCAACCTGGTAAGATTAGGTGAAAGTCAGCTTCAGCCTTGTGCAGAGGACCAGCTGAAGGCCTAGATGCCACTAATGTGCCACATAAGCCCTCAAAATAGTGGCATTTAGGCCTTATGCTGAGCTTCTGCACAAGGGTGAATTTTATGCATAATGAATAAAGATCTCGGTTCAGGTTGCATGGTCAGTCTCTCAGTTATGCTTTGTCTACACTAGACTGTTTTTAGGGAAACCTCCCACTGTTGCATTCTCATAGGTACTTCTTCAATGGTGGGTGCACTAGTGCAGACAGCACTCAGATAATCTCTGATGTTTTCATTGTGGTGTCTTCTAGACCTGCCCTGAGGCTGTATCTTTATTGTCAAAAAATAGTGTGTTTTTACAGTCGACACTCTAGCCCCAGGAGAGTGTATCTCAATTAGCTATTTTGGGATAAAAGCTACAATGCCTTGTCTACATTAGGATTTTACAGCAAGATGGCAAAAAGCCCTGTCTTCTCTAGAATTTTACCTTGTGTTAATTGATTTACCTAATAAATGAAGCACATGCTTCTTCCTAGTGAAGAGAAGGTCACCAAAGCCTTGAGGGAAATGTTGCACTATGTAGTTCCATTCATCCTAGTTTTTTAAGAGAGCCGGTCAGTGTGGTAACTAGGACATGCCATTACCCAAGATCTGCAGGCTATAAAAGTGAACTGCAGAAACTAGACCTACTTAGTGCCAATAAATTTTGAGGTTCAAACTGATTCAACTTCAGTGGCAAGAGTGTCTGTTTGAAACCCTTGCTGCAGCATGCTGATCAAAGTCATTTTGTAACCAAGTTTTGCCATAGATTTTCTATTTTTAATTTTTTTATCCACATTCTCCAGCAATTACAATTTGCATAGTGGTTAATCTTAACCCCATCTATATAGGTATAGCTTGCTTCATCTTCTCCCTTTACTTAGACTTTTATACCTGCTTTTCTTACAGCTGGTGAATGATCACCTAAGAGTAGATTATTTGTTTTCCAACTTGCCTAATTTTGAATAAATCATAGGGCAAGGATAATAAATAAAAAGTGACATTACAGCACATAACTATGTTTCAGTAGAACAAAAATCTTCTGATACAAGAGAAATGAATTACCGTATTTCAAGAAAAAAGAGAAACTCAATTTCAATTCATTACTCACCACAACATTCAACAATTCATAATTAATCTACCTATTTTAATATCATACCTTAAACAACAATTCCAAAATACTGCACTTCTACACCAACAACATTGAGAGCTAATATCTGATAGAAATGCCTACATAAAACTTCCACAACATCATCCCTGAGCCTTCATCTAACCTATTCAATAAACCACAGAAACACCAATATCACCTAGATCAATTGCACAACTATCAAAAGTACTCTAACAAAATGGGTGCAAAGTTTAAATTGAACGTGTGGTTTAGTTTGGTTGGTGTGACAGTAAAGGCAGAGTAGGTTCTTGAAAGGTGAGAAGTACGGGCATACCAAACTGCTAGTTTCGGGGAACCTTTGCTTTTTGTTTCCTTGTGTTTACTTTTTTAAAGGAACTTTAAAAATATTAAGTAGGTTGTTATCAAGAGTAAGTGTAGACAAGTCTTTCAACCTCAAAATTCCTTTCAAGAAAGTATTATTTTAGCAGGCTACAAATTCATGCCTTCTCTTCAGTAACAATTTTGCACTCCCAGTAGAAAATAGTTAGTTATCAAAAATATCAATTTATGATTGTGCAGCACTGTATTTAAGGCCTCTGCATTATGGACTCAAATCTATTCCACAGTATCTAATGAGAAACTCATTAATAAAACCAAAAGTACATATTACCTACTTGGGTGACTTAATGTCACATAGGCAGAACACATTTTCTGTTTTAGATAAAACCAGGTAGTCACAGAGGTAAAGAAACATTTAAAATATTTTGTACCTTATCAAGATCAAATTACATTTTGATGCAAGTTCTCCAGTTTTGTTGATAGTCTCTAACTGGCCATCATCTCAAGATAGGTAGAAACTTAATTAAGTTCCTTGTGTCATTATAGCTATCGCACTTTCTGGTATCAAAAGTGGGTTCTTAACGGCTGAGAAAGGAGAAGAGTTAATAACAAGCCCTCTAGTCACAGGTTTTTCAGATGGCCTCTTTAGAGCGCCACCATGAATCTCCATTCTTTTGCACAAGATCCAAATGGTTCTTCAACTTTTAACACCCTAATGTAGCCAACAGACACAAGTGAAAATGACTTCTTGTAAACATAAAGCCAAATCCTCAAGCAATGACATCAAAATGATCATGAAGGAATAAGATTACACTTCATAAATGAAAATAAAAAGATATGTCCGACTTTTCTAATAGAACATCTGATGCACAAAGCATGCTTTATAGGCTGATTACTAAAGGATTTTTTCTTGAGATGCCCATACATGCATCTTTTCTAAGATGACCTATTAGTGCTCTCATGAGACAAAAAGTAGCTATAGAAACCGTGAAAGGTCATAGCAGGAAACAGTTGTTCTGTCATCAGCATTGTGATTAATCAGAAATTGGCTTTTAATATGCCACAAGTAACTGAGCTTCAGGTTTTTTTTAAAATATTGACTTTTAACAATCAACATTTGTAAAAAGATATATTAATAAATTATATTTAATTCATCATTTTATTCACTGTGTGAGAGTACTGTATGATTCACCTTCAAAGCACACCACATACAGTAAAAACAGCCTTGTACCAACCGGAATGCTCCATAAACCAGCATTTCTAATCTTCATAGAAAGTCCGGTTTAAAAGTCCAGTTGGCATAGGGCTGGCAGGCTCCCTACCTGGCTCCACGTGGCTCCCCAGAAGTGGTGACAGGTCCCTGCTGCTCCTAGGCAGAGGAACAGCCACAAGGGGTTTGGAGTGCAGGAGGGAGTGTGGGGTGCAGGCTCTGGGAGGCAGTTTGGGTGTGGGAGGGGGCTCAGGGCAGGGAGTTGGGGCACCGGGTGGAGCTCACTTAGGGTAGCTCCCCACAAGCGGCAACCTATCCCTGCTGCTCGTAGGCAGAGGTGCGGCTAGGCAGCTCTGTGCGCTGCCTCCGCCTGCAGGTGCCTCCCCTACAGTTCCCATTGGCCGGGAATCATGGGAGCTGCGGAGCCAGCACCTGGAGCAGGGCAGGTACAGTCACTGGTGAAACTTCAACCCTACTTACAGGGTACTCAATCTGACCAGCTGGCTAAAGTAGCAACATGGCAAGAGGCAAAAGGGCAAAGACTCAAACCCTTGTACCAGGGAGGTCACGCTGGTCAAGGTAGCAAAGGTCTCAATATGGGCCCTAAACAGAGAGGCACTGGACATGCACATTAATTACAGATTTGTAATGCTGATTAGACTGCCAACAGAGACCTGAGCCCTCATCACAGGGAGGTCAGATGGCTCAGGGTTCCAAAGAGCTCAATATCCTCCATAAGTGGTGGGAAGGTGACTTGCACCTTAATTACAGGGTAGTCACTCTTGCTAGTCAGCTACAAGAGCATAATGTCAAGAGGCCAACAGGGCCGACCTGAACCCTCATTACAGGGCAGTCACGCTGCTCAAGGTATCAAACAGCTCAGTCTTCCTCACATGTGAGGAGTAAGCGACATGCACCCTCATTACAGGGTAGTCACTCTCTCTAGTCAGCTGCAATGCAGAGACCTTACCCTGAATTATAGGGAGGCCACACAGCTCAAGGTACCAAAGGCCTCAATCTGTCCCATACAAGAGAGAGAGAGGCTTGTGACATGAATCCTCATTACAGGGTTGTCACGCTGACTAAGTTACCAACAGGGCATAATGCCAAAAGGGCAAGAGGGCAGAGACCTTACCCTGAATTACAGGAAGGTCACGCTGCTCAGGGTTCCAAAGAGCTCAATATCCCACATAAGCTGCAGGACAGTGACTTGCACCATAATTACAGGGTAGTCATTCTCACTGGCCAGTAGAAGGAGCATAATGCCCAGAGGCTAAAAGAGCACAACCTTAACCCTCGTTACAGGGAGATCACACTGCTTAATATATTAAAAGTTTCAATATCCTCACAGAGTACAGCTACATGACTGAAGCCCTAATTATAGGTGCTCGCTCTGTCCAGAGTCCCATTCCTTCTCCTCCATCTTCAGTGACTTGTTTTTCTCTGATGTGCTCCCCATTTCTTAGATGCTTCCTTCTTCTTGTCCATTTGTTTTGGAAGTTCCTGAGCAGAGAGAGAGAGTGTGTATGTGAGTTAAGGGAGCCTTAAGACATAACTGAGCTGACTTCATGTCCCCAACACAAACTGAGAATAAACCAGAGAACCAGCATTGTATCTCCTGGGTTTTCAGACAACCTGGAACTCTCACTCCAAGACAGTTCTCACCCCTCTACCTTACCCATAGCTACCCCCTACCTCAGCGCACCCCACCTCCGCCAAAGTCCCCCAACCCGAGCCCCACCTCAGCCAGATCCCCATCTCTCTTCCACTCTCCCAGCCTAAGCACTTCCCGCCTCAGCCATAGCCCAGTCTCTCTCTCACCCGCTGACTCAGCACTTCCTGCCTCAGCATGACCTGGATCTCTATCTCATTCTCTATCTCAGCCACCTTCCCTCACCCGCTGCCTCATCCCTTCCCAACTGTCTGAGCTGGTTCTCTGTCATCCCCTGCTTCTGTGCTTCCCCCCTCAGCCTGAACCCCCATCTCTCACCCCCTTATCTCAGCACTTCCCCCCCTCAGCCTGAACCCCCATCTCCTACCCCCACACCTCATCACTTCCCACCTCAGCCTGAACCCTCGTCTTCCACCACCTGCCTCTGTGCTTCCTGCCTCAACCTGAGCCACTCACAGCCTAAGCCCGCTAAATCTCTTACCCCAAATCTCAGCCCCCTTCTCTCACCCTCCACCTCATCGTTTCCCTCCTCAGTCTGAGCCCGTAACTCTCCCCATGCCTTCATGCTTACCTCAGCAGTCTTAGTCCTCTTCTCTCTCACACCCCTGCCTCGGCGCTTCCCATCTCCACCTGGGCCAGGTATTCCTTTCACACACCCCACCTCAGCCCCTTTATCTCAACCCCACCTCAGCGCTTCCAGCCTCAGCCTGAGCCTCCCGGTCTCTCCCCCGTCACCTCGCCACCATCCCCCCAAGCCCTTTTACATTCCCCTTCTCAGCCTGTGTCCCCCCCCCATCTCTCACCCCCAACTTCAATGCTTCCTGACTCAGCCTGAACCTCTTATACCTCACCCCCTGCCTCAGTGCTTCCCGCTTCAGCCTGAGCCAGGTATCTCTGTCACCGCCCACCTTACCCCTGTCTCTCAGCTGTCCTTCAGAGCTTCCTGCCTCAGCCTTAGCGTTCCATCTCTCACCCCTATCACAGTGTTTCCCACCTCAGCCTGAACCCCTGTCTCTCACCTCGTGCCTCAACGCTTCCTGCCTTAGCCTGAACCAGGTATCTCTCTCATCCCCCACCTCAGAGCTTCCCACCCTCAGCTACTGCCACCTGCCTTTGAGACCCACCCCCAGCTCATTCATGTTCCTGCTTCCTTCTAAGCCCTGCCCTTGGCTCGTGCCTTTTCCATGTCCCCCTCTAAGCCACTCCCCTGGCTCGTGCCTGGTCCATGCCTCCCTCTAAGCCCTGCCCCGACTTATGCCTGTTCAGTGTATCCCTCTAATTAAGAGAGACAAGGCCATTGAAGAGAAACTAAATGAATTAAGAAACACAAGACCATTGCAGAAAAGCTAACTGAATTCTTTGCAGTGATCATCACTGCAGAGGATGGGAGGGATTCCTACCCCTGAGCCACTTTTTTTAAAGGCAACAAATCTTAGGAACTGTCCCAGTCTGAGATGTCAATAAAGAAGATTTTGGAACAAATTGATAAATTAAGAATTAATAAGTGCCACAACCAGAAGATATTCACCCAAAAGTTCTGAAGGAACTCAAATATAAAATTACAAAACTGCTAACTGTGTTATGTGACCTATTGATTAAATCAGCTTCTATACCAAATAACTGATGGTTAGCTAACAGGACACCAATTTTTAAAAAATTGAGTTGAATTAAATGGCCAGTTATTGCAAATTGGACAATCCACTTTGAAAGTGGATTAAGTTAATTTTGGAGTGAGTTAATGCAGAATAAGTGGTGTGGATGCATCTATATTTTGCAATGACTTGACAGTAATCCAACCGCTATCCCATGCTACATTGCATCACACCAAGACTGACCTATTTGTCTACCCATGTGTCCTCTAGTGTTCTGAGGTCATCTTGACTGGATGTGTCCTCCTATTTTTAAGATGGCCTGCAGCCAGGATCTCTCCCATTTACTATTGGGAATATCTGAAGTTGCATATATCAGCATTATATCACTGTTATAGCAGTCATGCCTTGTGCATCTGAATGGAACCATGTAGAAGTCACAGACTTCTCACCATCTGGGGAGAAAAGATGTTGCAGGCATGCTTTAACATCAGCCACTGTGATAAGTAAATACACACATTTCTGAGCAAATGACTGAGGGGGTCACTCCAGGTACGCTGCTCAGTGCCACAGCAAAGGCAAGGAGCTCCATCAGCCTTGTAGAAAAGCAAAGGGTGCAAATAAAACCTCTGGCAGCATTCCAACTATCTGTCCCTATTTCAAGAAGTTGGACAGGATTCTTCCTCAGAGGTCAACACCAAACCCTGTTTGATTGTGAATGCCCATATACCATCTGGGCCTGTTTTTTGTTGTTGTTGTTGTTTTTCTTTTTAATGTATCAGTTTACTCCAGAATCTCTTCTTTTGACCCCTCACTCCCTGACAGTACCTCATCTTCGTTACAAGAAAAGAGTAGGAATCTCCTCAGTATCAGCAATGTCCTCTTCCTTAATTGCACCATTTTACGCGCACACACACACACTGGTACTATCCTCTTCTTCTGGAACAAACTATGTTGTTCATTTTGCTGGTAAATTAATTTAGTTTTAATGATTTAGGACGAGGTAATACATCATAGAATACATGTTCTAAAATTAGTGTAGTCTTGGTAATATAGAAAACCTCACTACAGCACTCTTACTGTTATTTTTTTCTTTTGAGAACTGTGGAGAGACTGCAGGTCTTTAGGTATGAAATGAAAAGTGAACAAATTAGTGAACTGTGAATAAATCACTTTGTTCTGTGATGGAAGTTTATCTACATAACATTAGTAAGATAACCCTATTTAAAAAGCGCAGACTTTGTGTGGGAGTGTGTTTGAGAGCTTCATTTTTACCAAAGGGTGTCAAAAATCCATCACATATTCAGGATAGTGAATAAGTCAAAATCATTATTTCCAGTTGCCAGCAGTCTGGTGATTTTTCCACACATGGTTAATAAAAATATAACTTATTTCAATTATTATTACAGTTATACCTATCCCCTGCCCTGGACGCATTATACAATTTAAAACAAATGTTTTTCATATCAACTAAACCTCAAATAAAAAAAGACTCCTAAAAAGTTATTCCCTATCCCCAGATACAGTTTGCTGACAAGTTATCCTAAGATGCTGAGTCATGGGATTTTTCTGGTAGACAAAGAAATTAGTTGACCATAGTGTTGCTTCTGCATATGCCAGACATGGAGCCCATACTCTAGAGATATTATCAGCTGTAGGCTATCTTTGGGTTTTATTTTTTAAATTTTTTCCAAGCTCAGAAAACAGGATGTTCAAAAGTTTAAGCTGATGACTTTCATGTCATATGACCCAAACACAATATTGCTTTCATCCACTTATAGCTCATGATTTACTTTCACATAGTGTATTGTATTGCTGTACATCACTTGATCGTTAACCAACAAAATCAGATCTTCAGTACAGTCACGAGAGACCTTCTATTGTGCTTTATGCTCTACCAGCATCCAATTGTTAAAATTTCCTATGTCTTTTCCTTTCCCCCCATAATTAATTTGGGAGACTTGTTAATTTTTTTCCCTGTTCCATTGGAAATATATTAGCCATGAATAAGGCTTCCTAAAGTGGAAATTTTTTTTTTTAAAAAAAAAAGACAGAAACCTATGTATCCTTAGTGCTACAGACATTCATCAGTACATTTTTCGTTCAGCACACAGGAATTATTTGGATAAATTTCATTGTTTTAATTAAGATTTTTTCACATGCAGTACAGTATATAGAAAACAAATAATAAATCATTGCACTTTTGGGGCCTGATTTTCAGAGTTGCTGTGCCCCTCTGTCTAGAGTTGCTCAGAAACTTTTAGGGAAATTTGTTTTCATTGTAACATGCTGTTTCACCAAAGTTGAAATGTTTTGCAGAAATATATCTGTTTCAACAAAGTTTTTGACAAGGAAGGTTTCTTGGATCCAGGTGCTCTCTGGTAACTTCTATCCACGGAGAGAGAGGTCCAAATCAAAAGCCTGACCTTCTTGGTCTGAAAACTGATGTTTTGACATATTTCCATTTTTCATGTCAAAGTTTTTTTTCATTCCATTGAGGAAAAAAACAAAATTTGAAATATTCAAAGGCATTTTAAAATAGAATTGATTTCTCATTGTAAGCCATATTTTCTTTTCCAGATCACAAATCATTCTCACAGCTTTTCTCATAAATTTTTCCCAATTTTTTAAATATCCTTTTTGAAATGTGGACACCAGAACTGGACATAGTAGTCCATTTGTGGTCTCACCAATATCATATACAGAGACATGACCTCTCTACTCCATCTTGATATTCCTCTGTTATTATATTCAAATATCATGTTAGCCCTTCTTACCACAGTATAACACTCGGTGCTCTTGTTGAATTGGTTTTCTTTAATGACCCTGAAGTCCTCTTCAGACTGACAGCTTTCCAGAATACAGATCCCCTGTCCTGTAAGTGTGACCTACATTCTTTATTCCTAGATGTTGACTCTACATTTGGCTATATTAAAATATACATTGGCCAATTGCTCCCAGATTACCAAATGAACCAGTTTGCTCTGTATCAGTGACCTGCCCTTTTTGTTGATTATCACTTCACCAATCTTTGTGCCATCTTTGTGATCAGAAATGATTTTTTTTCAGATCATTTTTGAACATGTGGGATAGCATTCGGCCTAGAACTAATCCTGCAGAACTCCATGAAAAGTACACTTACTAATTGATAATTCCCCATACTGCCTGCATGTTGAGATCTATCCTATACCAGATCCATACACCCATGACTTTTGGAAAAATTTGAAATCTAGATTTGAACTTTGTAGCTGGCCCCTATCTCTACATTGTATTGAACCAAAACTCCAGATCAAAATACCTCACACTTTTGGTATAGATCAAATCCAAAGTCTGAGACTCAAGTTAACCTTTAGGTTTGGGGAGAGAGAGCGAGTGAACAGCACATAACAAATTCTATTCGGGGAGGGGGAACACTGTTGCAAGACTTCTTTCCTGAGTTTATTGTTATTATTATTTTAACAGCAATGATTAACCCTTATGATCATATCAGAAGTGCATGATATGGATTTTTCTTTTCTCCTAAGAGCACAGTGATTTATTTTAATGAAATGCATAGTGCTGATTGCCATATATGAGATATAAATAGTGAAACTAGATTTTTGAAATATATATCACAGAAATCTGAGACTAAGGACCAGATTATTGGTCCCTTTTCCAGTCACTCAAGCAGCATAAACCAGCTGTGAAGACACTCTGAAAAGGAAGTGAAGGATCCTCCTAGTATAGGAGACATGTTGGGTGGGGAAAAGGGTGTGTTGGGGCAGCAGGGTGTGGGGCTTCAGTGCACAGTTCCTCCCCTAATTGCTACCCAATGAAGTAGTCATATGGGACTCCTGCAGCCAGTGTAATTTTTGATATATATATATAAATATATATATAACATCACATTTTCATTTGAAAAGAAGCACTTCTTAAACATTCCTTGTACGATGAAAGCACAATCTATCTTTTCTATTCAGCGGATATAGTACCTGACATTTTTTCCACTTAAGTTGTGGTAAATGTAAGTTAAAGAAATCTGATGGCTTCTACCATTTAACTTTCACTTCTCCCATCCCTGTCTATCTGGTTGGAAAAGGTCTGTGAACTTAGCTTTCATATGATGAAGCCCATGTTGTTTTTATTATTTATATTGCAGTATAAATTTCCTCAGTGTAGAAATGGCAGAAGATTGCTGCAGGCTGTCCTCTGATGACCCCTCCACCAACCCCTGGTTAAGGAGTGTGATGGGGTGGGGCTGCAGTAGGTAGTAGCTCTTAGAGGTGTAGTGTGGTCTCTCATATGTAAGTAGGGCTAGCAGGAACATTTTCTGTCAAAACTGTTTTTCAACAGAAAATAAAGTTTTTGAGTAAATTTTTTTTCCCAGAAAATATCTGCCTTCCACAAAAAACTTTGATATTTTGATGTTCACATGCTCAGTTTATTGATTATTTGTTCTTTGGCTGAAAACTGATTTATTGACCAAAACTGATCTATTTATTTTTTACCAAAAACTGAAACATTTCTATTTGAAAATGTCTCATGGAAATTGTAGTAAGGTGCCTCATGTCCCCATTCTCTTTATAGGTAAGTTCCTCTATGATCTCCTATGATGCATCATGGCCATTGACTCCCATGATGCATTTCAGTTTCTCAGTAATAGGGGAAGCCATGGTGCGTCATGGGAGCTGTGGTACAACTAGGAAGACCAGTCCCAGAAAGCAGAATGGAGGCATGAGACACACAAACTATAAATAGCACCTTGCACGAAAGATTTTCAATTTCTTGTTTCAATTTTCCATGTGAAAAATAATAAAAACTTCAACTAGCTCTCCCATATATTTAATGTATTTTTTATTATTATTATTATATTATTACAAATAAAGCAAAAACCAGTTTACAGCTGCTGCTCAACATAGACATAATAGCTTTTCTGGTTTCTCTAAGGTATCTTAAGAGTTGAATAGAGATATGAAGGGGGTAACGTACTGGAGGAGATAGTCTTACAGATGTCCTCAAGGAGGGAGGTCAGTACATGTATAAGGGTAATACATGTGTAAGGGTATGTCTTAATTGCAACTGAGAATGTGCTTCTCAGCACAGGTAGACAAACAGATGCTATTTCTGCTCAAACTAGCAAGCTAGAAATAGCCGTGTAGTTGTGGCAGCTTGGACTACCTGTCTGATATGTACTAAGGTGGCTAGCCCAAGCCACTTCCCATGCTGCTATGGCTACACTGCTATTTTTACTGTGCTAGCTTGAGCAGAGCTAGCACATCTGTCTACCTGTGGTGGGAAGTGCACTTCCAGCTATTGTGGAGATGTACCAGAAGAGGCACCGTGGAAGCAGGTGAAATGATGTTTGTGTGAGAAGCAAGTGTAAATACAATGCATCTTCAATAACCATTCCTCCCATTAGAGCTAATTAAGTCCTCATTTACTACTGATCCACCATCAGTGAACAGACTGTTAATCATGTATGTCCAAATCCTGAAGGCTTTATTCAATTTCTTGCTTGGGGTAAAAAGTTCCCTTAAGTCAATGTGGATAAGGCACTGTACTCTGTAAGGACTTCAGTATATGGCTATTACATTACCAAAGTTTTGAACTGAAAGTGAAAATCTTTTCTTCCTGTTTGGTTTTTCGTGTTTACATTTTACTTTGCTTTTTAATTAGAGACCTGTTTCATTAAAAAAAAATTGTTTGTACAGCAGTGAAGCCAAAATAAATATGTTGTTTGGCATCTCAGTGAGAATGTGACTGACCTACATTATTCTGTGCCAGAAAATTGCCTAGAGGGATATAAATGGCTCACAAGCACAGGAGATGAAGACATGCCGAAATTATAAAATGGCTACTGAGAACAATAAAAGGATGAAACTCTCTCTAAACAAGTTCAGACAATGAGGAGCCAGGGGGTGATTCTACACTGGTAGGTAATGTGAACATTTTAGAAATTGTTTGTAAAAATGCCATACAAAACACACATCATCATCAGATGGTCTGCATTGAATTACACATGCTACACATTAAGTTAGAGATACAGATTTGAGCTCAAAATATGCTGGGAAATGAAAAATAAAAATTTAATTGTTTTTACATTTTTTTTCAGGTCACTGGAAGAAATGGGGGTCCTCACTCAGGAAAACATCCCTAGTCAGGAAGGACACTTAAGTCTGTGAGGTAATATTTTCTAAAGTGCCTAAGGGACAGATTTTTTTTAAAAATGATTTCAGTGGGAGTTAGGCACCTAAATATCTTCCACAAATTTAATCCTAAGTGATTTAGAAGCATAAATCCCACTTTTAAGAGTGACATCACTGCTTAGGTGCCTAAATCACATTGAAATTCAGTTGTCAACAAATTGCCTATTTCTAAATGCCATGAAATTCTCATGCTAAAATCCTTCCCAGTACAGTACATCTGTGTATGAATGAAGTATAAGACTCCTGGGACCAGACTCTTAGCTAGTGTAAAACTGCATAACTTCATTGAATTAAATGGAATTATACTGTTTTACCTCATCTGAGGATCAGAAATTAAAAGTATTTTTTCTTCTTGTATTCTTAACAAGAAATCCATCTTTTTGCTTCTGGGAGGGATTATGTGCTTAAGTAGTATGATCAATGTTTCCTATTGAACTCATGGTCTTGATGTACAGAAAATCCTCTGTAGTAAGATCACGGTATTGATGTTAATTCACCACATTGGCCCAATTTTTGCTTCTGCAGAATAATATATATATATTCAATGGCAGCTCTTTGAAAACCAAACATTTTTAATTGATCAGTATTGGCTCTTTGTATTTCTCTTTTAATGTTGCATTAAAAATTGTACACTGGAACTATCAAGTAAAATCTTTTTTTTCTTGTTTCTGTGAAGAATGAGTATATTTATAAACCGATTGTAGCAGTCACATGTTTGACATCTTATAAACAGAATATTTATTTTCAGACCACATTGTAAACACAGACCAGAGAAGCACCATTCCAAATGAGATCCAGATCTGAGTCTTTCCAGTTTGGGAGTATTTGCATCCATTAGTTTGGTTCAAACTTATCTCTTTTTTTAAAATAAAGGCTACTTTCTAGCCTTTCTATGCAATGCATATTTATTAGACCATTACCTTCAGCATCTCTGAAAACCAGACCATCAGTGTCCTTTAGGGAAAACAAAATAGCACACTTTATAGATTGAAATGCCAATTAACGCAGTCTCAAATAATAAGCAGCCTGTAAGCTTAATGTAGCAACAGGGAGTTTGATGGCTCAGAATCAATGTTTTCAGTTCCCCAGTTATTATATTAGTAGCTGTTGCTTAGTTTAATAAACTCACTTATGAAAATAATGTGAGATCTTATCATAAGAAATGCAATAATGATTTTGATTTCAAGCAGCTTTGTCATCAAACTAAATTTGTGGCTCTATTGCATTTATTTTCAGTGACAAAAGAATATTTCACATTTTTCCTATTTTCTGTACTGTATGTAAACTCCTCCATGAGATAAACTCATGACTGGTGTCACAGCCTGGTCTTAGTTATTTTAATACCTACAGGAATTCTGATCTCCTAATCTACGCACCACATGACTAGAAAGAACTCAAACATCTGATTTTTACAGTGAGTACATCTCACTTGCTGCCAGTGATCACTACATAAAAGCAAATGATGGCAGTATTCATACTGAGGGCCAGGAGTGCAGGATGGGGAAACAGCAGTTTGAATTCTAAAGCCGTCTTAAATATTTAAGAAAAAAGAGCCCTGAAATACTTACAGAAAGAAAACAAAGCTCCCTTTGTTTTTTCCAAATCAAGCTAAAGTGCTACATATTCTTAAGGCTGTAAAGAAAAAAAGATAAGCATTTACTAGTTATTTTAGATTATCAAATTATATTATTACTATTTTATAGTACGCTAATTTATATAGATTTTGTACAGTGTATTTAGAGAATAAACAAACATTATCCTGGTTTGATGGTTGAGAAAGCCAAGTCTAATTGATTCCCTGAAATTAAAAAAATGAAGTTCTCTCTCTTCTTTTGGATGGAAACAACTGAAGCATCCAGAGCCTGACTGTAATAGGCAATATAGTAGGCTGCACACCGTTTCCCCCACTATTCCCTGCTCCTTATCTACAGGGAATGGGTATATTGCAATTGTGTGCTTGCTTCTGCCGAATGTCTACTCCAAGGATGATTGTAGATTAATTGGGTATATTGATTTTGATTTTTTCATTGAACCAGATGTTTTTCCATACGTTGAACCAGATCTTTGGGTCTAGCTAAGCTACACTTGGCACAGAATGTTATGGACAGGAGAGGGAAGGACAAGTGGTGTTGTGTCATCTTTCTGACTCCTAGCTGAGCGCCAATTTGGCCTCCAGCACAAATTAGTGTAGCCTCAAGGCTCTCTAACTTGCACCAGCAGTGATATCCCCTCGGCGGCCATTTCACCAGTAAAGGAGTGCAGCAGTATAGCCCACTCTGCCCAGGCATAGTCCCAGCATTTACTTTAAATGTCCACAGTAGATTTCGATGAGGCTAACCTTCCTGAAATTAAAAATCTCTTAGTCGTTATGTAGCATTTACTGCATCTCAATCAACATTCCTAGAATCTATTATCTGTATCAAACTTCCTTCAACCAGCTGTTTTTGTCTCTTACTTCTCCAGTTTCCAGCTTTCAAGTCATGTGTTTGTGACTAAGAACAGAAATAGATCTAGAATTTCCTTTACTTCCCCATATATAAACATCATTCCTGTAGCTACTTGTTGAGAATGAAGCACAATCCAGCATTTTTCCATACAAAGATAATATGAGATTAATCATGGTTGGAGCAAGAATTGCCTTTATCAATTATTTTTCAGGATAGGAAGATATTGGGCCATATTCACCAGTGTGCTCCAGTGGCACAATGCAACAATAAATCAAGTTTAAGCAGCCAGTTACATAAGGTTTATGGAGGCCTTACATTGCTAGAGCAGTGCAAAGGACCCAGAGCACACTGATGAATCTGGCCCACTAATTTTGCAAAGTCCTTTAAAATAAACCTTCATGGATTAGGGGATATTGATTACTGTAACAAGCTGTTGGCTTTCAAAAAGTACTTATCACCCACACCACAGCCATTCCAGGAATGAATATTTCTGCTTTTCCGCTTTGGGTACCAGTGGCCCGAAGTAATACATCTGAAAGTGAGAACACACTTTACCCAGTTGATTACACGTGCCAGGCAAATGTTTTGCCTGGAAAGATATGCTTTATATTTAGTGATGGGTGATCCTTAAAAGGTGTAGAGATTTTGTTCAGATAAACCCTGAAAAGGTGAGATCCTTATCCAAACAGCTGAACTTTCTTTTTCCCTTCTGTACCTTCTATACTTCTCCCCTCTTCCTCGCAGCTCAACCAGACTTTTTTCTTTCCCCAGTCCCATCCTTCCCTTCCTGACCCCTAATTTAACTATTCTGTCCCCCAAGAATGCCAGGAGGCATCCCCACCCTCTCTCCAAGCCATTCTTTAGACCACTTCCCCTACCCTCAGTAAGTATTGCTGAGATTCCATCAGATTGTTTTAAAGTCTGAAAGGTTCATTGGGTTATAGATGGGCACTCTGTTCAGATCTTGAATACTGTGGGATTTCTAGGATGATGTGCACAGCAATATGTTTTGAAACATATCTAATACCAGGGTAGAACTGGAATTTGATAGATCCTGACACCAACAGCTGTCTCAGCAGGAACTTCCATAACTGCTGATACTGTAAGATGGATTTCAGTAAAGATACTGCAGAAATAAAGGTACTAAAGTGGGAGAAAAGGAGCAGTTACAAATAAAATAAGAACTGACCCAAATATTTATCAAAAACTTAAAATGAACCTAATATGAACCTCTTTGATATTCAAAGAAATGTATTAACTTCTGGGTGTTGTTTTCATTTTCACGCATGTCTGCATTTTCTGGATTTGGCCATGAATGAAATTTGAAGCAACAAAATGCAGTGTTGCAAATCAGGCCATTCTCTGATATTCTAGACACAATAAGAACAAAAACTCTCCTAAACATAAGCTTTGAGATGAGATTTCTAGCTCAGTTTCAGATAAGTTTTGATAAAAAAGTTATGATTGCACATTTCAGTTGCTAAAGTAAACTAGCTGCTTTATAGATCTTACAAAGACACAAGTTCCCTGCCAAGTTTAAAGTAAAAAGCCCTGATACTCCAACTGACTCCATGCAGGTAATCCCTGCACCTAGGCAGAACACTATCTGTGTAGAGCCCCGTTGACTTCAGTAGGGCTCTGCAAGGATGCAGAAGTCTATCCACATGGAATATTTTACAGAATTGGAGCCTTACATTGTATGTGGAAGAAATTTAACTATAAGGTAAATTATATTAAATACTGTAAAGCATGCATTTAAATACAGTGGTGATTTCCCAGCCTAGGAGCACCAGTACATCACTATTTATTTATTTTGCACATGGCAGTTTGCAAACATATTTGCAGACAAGAGGTCTGATTCTGATCTCACACTAGTAAATCAGGAATAACTTCACTGGGATTATACCAATGTAAACCTGGTATTGGTGAAATCAGAATAAGGGTATCTTTACACTGGCAGAGTTAGAGCACCGGCAGTTACAGCACCCCTCAGAGAGCGCTGAAGGGAAACCGCTGTTGTGTGTTCACCCTGTCAGCTGCCTGTGCAATAGTGTGTTCACACTTGCAGCACTTGCAGTGGTATTCGGAACGGTGCACTCTGGGCCTCTGGGCAGCTATCCCTCAGAGCATCTCTTCCTCTTCTGCCACTAAGAGTTGTAGGAAGGCGGAGGGGGTCGCGGGGCATCCTGGGTCCTGTCCCAATGCCCCGTGATGCATTGCTTCGCATCCCAGCAATCCTGTGCTTCCGTCTGCATTTGGCATCATCTCTCAATGGTTTGTGTACTGCACGTCCCGCCTCTTCGGTTTGCAGGAATGGATCCCGAACTGGTGACCAGCATGCTGCTCTCTCTGACCAACACATCATGAGAGGCGGTAGAGTTATCCCTTAAACTATAAAGGCAAGAGGAGTGCAACATTGATCTCGCCACGCTTAGTAGCTATGACATGAGATTGCTTCTGGCATTGATGGAGGTGCTGACTACAGTGGAATGCCACTTTGGGGCTCAGGAAACAAGCACTGAGTGATGGGATCACATCGTCATGCACGTCTGGGATGACGAGCAGTGGCTGCAGAACATTTGGATGAGGAAAGCCGAGCGCAGTGGGTACTGGCAGTCCGCAGGGCTGCACTGTGATGAGGCAGGAGTGGAACGCAACGGGTACAGCCTGGTGCCAGGAGGTTGATAAGAGTGTGTTGGCAGTGTCTGGGAGGCACAAGGGAAAGAGTTTTGTCACAGTGGCTGCAGGGGAGGGGGAGTGCGGAGCTGCTCAGTTTGCAGTGCTAGTAGTGCCTGGTCCACTTGGTGCTCCATAACATTTAAGAGTCGCTCCATGGCTTCATTCTGGCGCATCGCATTCTCCTTTTGGTCATCTCTTCTTGATGTCCCGCCACTCCTTCAATTCCGGTTTTTCAGCCGTGGAGCACATCATCACCTCACGCAGAAAGTTCTTCTTAGTTCTTCGTGGCCATTTTCTAATTCTGTGTAGCCGTTCAGCTGGCGATAACAAAGAGGGAGGCTGGGCTCCCAAGGTCATCTCTGTGAAGCCAAAACGCAACATTTTATGGAAGGAATATTGTTTGCAACACACAGACCACTGATTCAGTGATTTAAAACACAGCCACTATTCCCATACCCGTCACTAATTGGCTGACCCCAGGCAAGCCCACATGAGCCACAAGACCCCAAAATGGTGAGTAGCCACAGGGGCAGGGGAAATCAGTGTTCCCGGACTCCATTGTACACTGGGGACGTGACTCCTGGGGAGAGCCAGCACTATAGCAGGGACCTGATGGTCATTCCTGTCCCCACTTTTTCCACAGGCTGTGTTCATCATGGAAGATATCTCGCTGCTGAGGGTGATCAGGGAATCAAGGGAGGGTCTTCTCCAAGACTGCGTCTTCCACCCAGGCCTTTATGCGGCTCGCCAGTGTGCAGCAATGGTCCCACTCCCCAGTGATGGCAGAGTGGCACAGGAAAGTTACCCTTAATGGGGCAAGAAACAAAGTAGCTCTGCCAAAGAACCTGTGGCAGCAAATTGACCAGTAACTCCATGAGAGTTTCCTGGAGATCTGAGGCAGATTCCTGTGAAGTGAGGGAGTTAATCAACGCCCTGTTCTGCTGCTGAGACTAGGCATGTGGTGGTACGTGCATCATACAGACACAAGCCTGTTTTCTGCAACACTCCTGCCCCCAACAACTTGCTTCAGCGATTCCCAAAATCAAAGCCACTTACCAGGGGCTTCCTCTCCTGTTTGCACTTCACCGAGATCCGACAGCTGTGACTGGCTAGCCTCCGCTGGGGTAGAAAAGAGATCCTGGCTGTATGCATCTCTGACCTCCAAGTCTTCCTCTGCGCCTGGGTCCCCCTCCCCCTCCACATCCTCATCCAAGATTTCCTCCTCCTGGCTCAGTCCACTTTCGACTGGCATGAGAGCCACCGAAGTATCCACAGTGGCCTTTGCGCAGTGGAGGTGGGGTCACCACCAAGTATTGTGTCTAGCTCTTTGTAGAACCGACAGCTCGTGGGTGCAGCACCAGAACAGCGGTTTGCCTCCTGCACCTTGTGGTAGGTGTTCTGCAGCTCCTTCACTTTGGCCCTGCACTGCAGTGTGTCCCAGTCATGACCCCTTTCTGTTATGCATCATGAAATCTGACCATAGGTATCATTATTCCTATGGCTGGAGCACAGCTGGGACTACACAGCCTCCTCTCTCCAAATGCTGATGAGGTCGAGCAGCTCGGCATTGCTCCAAACAGGGGATTGCCTGGTGCATGGAGCATGCATGACACCTGAAAAGATGCACTGAGACCACTCACGCTTCACCAAGCAAACAGGAAGGGGACTTTCAAAATTCCAAGGGAATTTACGGGATCAGGATGACGGTGGTCACCTGAGGGCAGGGCAATAGAGTTTAAACCAATGACCAGAGAGGCAAGAACAGGCATTGTGGGTGGAACACCTCCCAGAGGCCAATTGCAGCGCTGTAATTGACCAGGGTGTCTACACTGGCACCGCGACGCTGTACCCCTGGTGCAGAAAGCTGTACGACTCTCATCGGGGTGTTTTTTTTACAGTGCTGTAATTGTACAGTTTCTGCACATTAAGTGGCTTGGCAGTGTGTGAACCTCGGGAGTTACAATGCAGAAAGCTGCTTTACTGCGCAGAAACTTGCCCTTGTAGACAAGGCCTAAGTCTTAATGTCTTTGCCTGAGGAGTTAGAAATGATGAAAAGACAACCTTAAAATTTTTTTGTAAATGATATAATAAATCCATTGACATTGTCTCATTTTTTCTTCCGCCTTACTTTAATACTATGCAATGAAGTCAATGAGTGTTTTGTTTGCATTAGAATTAGGAGATAAGGCCCAAAGGGTCACCACTTTTCAATTGGATCCTTTTTAATGGTTAATATGTTGCATATGACTCAGAACAAAACTAAGAATTGTCCAAAGGAATTTGCTTCTGGGTTGAATTACGTAAATGTTTTTTAATAGTCAAATAATGGACAACAGCGTCTATTCGATGAGGCTAGAACAGGAGTCAGGAGATCTGGTTCCTATTCTTTCCTCTGGTACTGACCAGCTATGTGAACTTGAACAAGTCAATTAATTTTCTGTGTCTCTCTCTTTCTTCCTCTGTAAAATGTGTGATTCCCCCTCAAGCCACTTCCAGGAAGAAGAAGAAGAAAAAAAAAGGCAAGAAAGCAGTAAAAACCTGAAGACACAGATGCTCTTAGCAATATGCATAG
Source organism: Chelonia mydas (assembly GCF_015237465.2). NCBI lineage: Eukaryota > Metazoa > Chordata > Testudines > Cheloniidae > Chelonia > Chelonia mydas. The sequence continues at coordinate 105,161,900 of NC_051245.2, forward strand.
AAGGTTGACAGATTTAGGGTATGTCTATGCTTGAGCTGGAGGTATAATTTCCAGTTTGGATAGATGTATGTGCACTAACTTGGATCGAGCTAGTGTGCTAAAAATAGCAATTTAGCTGCAGTGGCCTGGGTGGCAAGACAAGCTAGACCATAGACGCTGCTATGGCTACTCTATTTTTAGTGTGCTAGCTCAATCAGAGCTAGTGCATGTACATCTACCTGATCTGGAAATTACAGGTACAGCTTGGGTGTAGATGTACCCTGTGTCTCTTTCAGACTAAGTATAGAAACAAGTTCTAGTGTTGGGACTGATAAAGGACAGCCCCCATATGTTTTATCTCTCTAAGCTGCTTGCTGAGATCCTACATGATGTTTTGGTTGTACAGTTTCTAGCTGTGTTTTTTTGGAAGGTCAGATGTGGCTATTATGTGCCCATGTAAAACATTGTGCCCAGAGCCTTGCAGAAGTCCTTCTGCTAATCCAATCCATAGTGCTGTTTTAGCAAACAGTTTAGGTTAATGAAACAATTTTTGCTCTTTTATCACTTTTGGAATAAAAAAACTAGACCAGATGCTCAGCTGTTGCACATGAGCTGAGGACTAACCCCATAGGCCTTAAATGCTGTTCACCTCACTTGCAGCAGAACTGAATTGGCTTCATTGTATTTAGGGAATTCTATAGTCATAGAAGTTAAGGAGAACTTTCTCCTGTGTGAATATCAGCCAAAAGACAACTGATATTGCTGTCATTTTTGTGCTTAAGTAATGCTTTTGTTTCTCTAAGTACTGTATTTTGCCATGACAGACATTAATTGGAAGGATATGCAAGATCAAGGTTTTTATTTTGCGCTTTAAAAGAAACTGACTAGGTGAAAAATTTGAAAGCTTGGATAAATGATTTATTTACAGCTTGTTTTACCAGTCTGTCCTTCTCAATGAGAGCTTTCATTTTTTGTTTCTGTGACACCCTGAAAAAGTGGCAAGATTACACGGACATTTTGGTAAAATGAGTTATTTATGTTTCCTTTTAAAGAAACAAGTTAAACAACATCTAACTGCACTACACTTTCCATGTCAATAATTCCTATACAGGATAAGACTTGATAGCACAACAAACAAGGAAACAAACACATATCTAGTTTTCTGTTATCTCATTCTTTCAAATCCACAATGGGTGAAATTCACCCCTCTACAAAGCATGAGCAGAAGGTCAATGAACCCTTAAGCCCTCACTCTATTAAATATTCTTTTAATAGTACAGTTTGTTCATAGTATATTATAGTCAATGGGTAAGAGTATCTTGGTCATTGACCATATTTTCTTTAATTTGGTGTGTAGTTCTCTCTAGTCATGCACATGAGGAAATACCATTTACTTATTCTCTTATAGAAGCTGATATCTTTAGGACAGTAAGACATGATCCATTTTCTTTGTACCTTTAAGGTGACTCAAATTTATTACTATTGTTAATATTTTGGAAAATAAAGGATAATTTTTAATTTTGGTTGGGGACCAACTATTTTGTGTTGCATGTGAACATTTTCTCTTCTCTGTTTGCCATCACTACTTCACCAGTACATATTTCCTAGGTTGTTGCATGAAGACTGATTATACATTTGAATTTCAGCATGCATATTTTCCTGTGGAGGATGGCTGACCTCAGCACAATCCTGAAAGAAAACCAATATATTACATGTTCAAAATCAATTGGCAATCCCATGGCAGACAGCAAAGGAGTTTACTTAAGCAAAGTGTATATAATGAGGAAAAATAAACTTTAAAATGAAATAAGAAATGCATCCAAGTTCACTGACTTTTTTCAAGAAGTAATGAAAAGTTCCAAGGAACTTCAAAATTAAAGGGAATCAAAAACACTTAGTTCTGAAAATTTTGCTAACTACTATTAATTAAATAACATTTAAATGAATTAAATAAAAGTAGCTTCTCGTGGCTTATCCTATCAAAGTAAATTATAAAACCCACAGTGAACTGAATGGTAGGAGAATTATATATATATATTGTTTTTAAAGATGACCAAATAGTAAAAATACATAGCCAGCAACTGGAAAATTCAGTAAGTGGAAAAACTGAAATATATATGCTTATTTTGTTTGATTTAATACCTTTAGTTTTAAATATGACACTAGGATATTATTACTAGTTTTATAAGGGAAACAGACTTTTTTGTTTGTAGATTTGTTAGAATATTACTAATATGTGAGTTGAAGATATGGATACACACCAGATGTCATTTGGAAGGTAATTTCTCTAGGTATGCTCCAGGGTTTTAAACATGGTATCTAACCTCTATGTGATGAAAGACTGGTGAAATTTTCAGAGTTGCTGAGCACAACAATTCCCACTGACTTCAATTAGAGTTTGAAACACTGTACCTTTATAAGAATGAATAGCTTAATAGCAACACCTCAAAACAAATTGGGAAAGCTGATTTCAGTAGTGCAGGATCAAACCCAAAAGGCACTAATACACACACACACCTATATAAAAAGTCTGGCCTTTTGATATATGCCTTGTTGTGGGTGGAGTGCAAAGAAATTTGCTGAAAGTAGGATCCCTAGGACACTGTAGGTTAGAGTATGGCACATTGTGCTCTGTGATGCATCTTCTACAGTTCCAAATAGGAGTTTTCTGTATTCCCTGTTGTTCCACCCCACATGTGCAGGATCCCTTGTGTCCATGTGAATTGCTACTTTCAGACCAATGAGCATGTGGTGAGTTAGCCAAGCCCTTCCTCTCAGCACTCCAGAAAGTGTGAGAAGTGTATGCTGCCCTGCTGTCTTTACCATGTCCTGGAGAAGTGCCGTTCACCTTCTCTCCCCTGCCGTACATGCACACAACAAAGAGCCAGATTTACTATAAGTGTGTCTAGTTTGTCTATGGCAGTTTTGGCTTCCCTTGTCATGTGCTGCAAATGAAGTCACATTCCAATTGCTCTGTCATAAATATAAAGGGAAGGGTAAACACCTTTAAAATCCCTCCTGGCCAGAGGAAAATTCCTTTCACCTGTAAAGGGTTAAGAAGCTAGGATAACCTCGCTGGCACCTGACCAAAATGACCAATGAGGAGACAAGATACTTTCAAAAGCTGGGGGGAGGGAGAAAAACAAAGGGTCTGTCTCTGTCTGTGTGATGCTTTTGCCAGGGACAGAACAGGAATGGAGTCTTAGAACTTAGTAAGTAACCTAGCTAGATATGCGTTAGATTATGATTTCTTTAAATGGCTGAGAAATTAAGTTGTGCTGAATAGAATGGCTATTCCTGTCTGTGTGTCTTTTTGTAACTTAAGGTTTTGCCTAGAGGGATTCTCTATGTTTTGAATCTAATTACCCTGTAAGGTATTTACCATACTGATTTCACAGAGGTGATTCATTTTACTTCTATTAAAATTCTTCTTGTAAGACCTGAATGCTTTTTTCATTGTTCTTAAGATCCAAGGGTTTGGGTCTGTGGTCACCTATGCAAATTGGTGAGGATTTTTACCAAACCTTCCCCAGGAAGTGGGGTGCAAGGGTTGGGAGGATTTTGGGGGGAAAGACGTTTCCAAACAACGCTTTCCTAATAAAATAAACCCAGATATACGTTTGGTGGTGGCAGTGGAAGTCCAAGGGCAAAGGGTAAAATAGTTTGTACCTTGGGGAAGTTTTAGCCTAAGCTGGTGAAAGTAAGCTTATGAGGTTTTCATGCAGGTCCCCACATCTGTACCCTAGAGTTCAGAGTGGGGAAGGAACCTTGACATGCTCAAATAAATTTGTTAGTCTCTAAGGTACCACAAGTACTCCTTTTCTTTTTGCGGATACAGACTAACACGGCTGCTACTCTGAAACATTCCATCAACAGTCACTTACAATTGAAATTTGTGACTCCATGCACATTGTCTGAAACTTTCTGTCAGTTCATAAATAAAGTCACCTTTTTATGTTGTGGAAGCTCTCGCCAATGTTTGTGCTTATGTAAGTTAAGCATTAGTGTAAAACACTGCTCTCTCACAGTGTGCAAATAGCATCCAGAGGCAATGGTGACATCTGTTATTTTGGAGCCATTTCAAACTTCTAGACAAGAGCCACTTAATTTTAATTTACACCTATTTGCTACATTCTTCTAGGTCTCACTCAGGCCTCAGTAAACAACCATTTGTCACCTATATTGCATCATTCTGAAGATCCAGCTCTATCTCAAGGCACTAACACAGCACCTGGTGAAAGTAATAAAGACTGCAATCACTCAAACAAGTTTATCTGCCAAGAAGGTGAACTCTTTAACCAAAGTTCCTGCACTTAACTTTGCAGAAGTTGTCCTGGGAACAATGTTTTCTCTAGATCATACTAAACCTCATAACATACAATTTGAATGGTTTGAAAATAATAATTCTTCAGAAACATGAGAAACTTCAGGTAATTATTTACTGACAAGACATCATCAATATTATACAAATTTAAATACAAGAGACCAAAACTCCCAATGCTTTCAATGGAAGCAGTATCAGACACTTAGTATAAAGATTGACTGAAAATTGCTTGTTTTGTACTGTTATATTTGCACACTTTGCAGTTGACTTCTGTTAGTTCAGTGCTGTAAATAAAATAAAATCAGATTATTAATTAGCTATAGTTTAAAAACTGAAGTCCATTTAATTTAGTACCTCTTCTACTGGAGTATACAAAAGTAAGACATTTTTATCTTTTTCTTAGTTTTTTATTATTTGAGGAGGCATTTCTGCTCCCACTGAAGTTAACAGGAGTTTTGTCATTGCCTTCAGTGTAGGCAGAAATCAGGCCCTTTATGAGGTAACAGTTTAAAATCAGTTTGACGGGAAAAAGCCAACAATCAATGCTGCTGTATGTGCGGAAGGAGATTTCATTTAATACAGAAGTGACTGACCAGTGCTAGTTTAAATTTACACTAGGCCAGATTCAGATCCTCTTATTCATGTTTAATAGTACCATATCTAAGTAGTCCCACTGAAGCCTTATGGAGCCAGCAGCTACTAGCATAAGTGAGAATACCAACAAAAGAAGAGGGGTAAACATGGCGCTGTGTGAACCTCTCCAAGCAATATAAAAACCTTAAAAAAAGATTCAAACTAGACATTGAGAAAAAGAATTGTGGACAGAAGAGCCTTTTTGTTCTTATACTTGGGATTGGTATTTCTGATTCTGTATGGTATCCCTGAGAGTTGGAGTTCTTTATTTAGTCTTCCCCCCCCCCCAAGAATAAAAGGGGGAAAAAATGATGATGTATAATAATACATAATAAAGAATAAAGTTGGAAATTATTGAAATTTCTGGAAAAGAAGCTATTTTTATATATTACTTTTTTCAGCAGAATAAATGAACCTATTGTTTAAATCAGAACAACTCAAAAGATTAACCTAGATTTTAATAACCCAGATCTTCATAAGGTGTAAAGCACCATAGCTCCAGTGGGACCATAGGTACTCCATCTCTTATTGAAGTCAATGGATCTTTGCCAATTTACATTATCTGAGATTGGCCCCCTCACTTTAAAATGAAAGCAAATTAGATATTTTATGACAGGTTTCAGAGTAGCAGCCGTGTTAGTCTGTATCCGCAAAAAGAAAAGGAGGACTTGTGGCACCTTAGAGACTCACACGTTTATTTGAGCATAAGCTTTCGTGAGCTACAGCTCACTTCATCGGATGTATTCAGTGGAAAATATAGTGGGGAGATTTATATACACAGAGAACATGTAACAATGGGTCACACTGTATCTCTTTGGTCATTCGATTATAGCCTAAAAGTGGCAATTCTTCAACAAAAAGCTTCAAAAACAGACTCCAACGAGAGACTGCTGAATTGGAATTAATTTGCAAACTGGATACAATTAACTTAGGCTTGAATAAAGACTGGGAGTGGATGTGTCATTACACAAAGTAAAACTATTTCCCCATGTTTATTCCCCTCCACCCCCTGCTGTTCCTCAGACATTCTTGTCAACTGCTGGAAGTGGCCCACCTTGATTATCACTACAAAAGGTTTCCCCGCCCCCCGCACCCTCCCCCCCACTCTCCTGCTGGTAGTAGCTCACCTTACCTGATCACTCTCCAAGTGGGCTCTTTCCCTGTTCTTTGTTTAACACGCTTGGTGGTGCCAGCATAAGGTCCAAGGACAAAAGGTAAAAGTTTGTACCTTGGGGAAGTTTTAACCTAAGCTGGTAAGAATAAGCTTAGGGAGTCTTTCATGCAGGTCCCCACATCTGTACCTAAGAGTTCAGAGTGGGGAAGGAACCAATAAATTTCTTAGTCTCTAAGGTGCCACAAGTACTCCTTTTCTCCTTATAGTGTGTATGGTAACACCCATTGTTTCATGTTCTCTGTGTATATAAATCTCTCCACTGTATTTTCCACTGAATGCATCCGATGAAGTGAGCTGTAGCTCATGAAAGCTTATGCTCAAATAAATTTGTTAGTCTCTAAGGTGCACAAGTCCTCCTTTTATTTTTGTAAATATTTTATGGCTCACAATAGTGGAAAGGGTGCAGCTGCACCCACCAATTTAGTAGGAAGTAGGTTTGCCAAGAGCATGGGGTTTGGATGTGTGCACTAGGGAGAAATGAGACTTTTATAGCCCAGTTGTGAGTACACAGCTTTGTGTTTTGGGTATTTAACATTGATAAGGTCTGAAACACCATGTATCAACACCATTATGAGTGCTGAACTGAGTAACTGGTTTCTGACAGTGACTTCTCCATGTGTTATATTTTCAAAGCGAGGAACAGGGTTTTAGTTCTGTAACTCTTATTAATGTCAGTGTTTTTATTTCTATGCCATTTCATCACTTGTTATAACTACTTGGAGTGTTTCTGCATTCACAGGGTCTGCTAATGAGACTCCAGTGTTTACGCCAGCTGTCCATGTTTCAAAAGCAATCTCTGCAGCTGTCTTTCTAATCCTAAAGACTGTTGTTTTAACTATGTATTGCTTAGTATGTGCTAGAAAAAGAAGAATGAAGTAAACTATATACTTTGTATGCACTTTCCACATATGCTTGCACATTTTACAGTAAAAGGAGATGCACACAGTTCTATATTTCTTGTTCACTGCCTTGGTTTGCAAAATCAATGTACCAAATAAAGTGAACAAGAAATGCCAAAGAAGTTAAAAATTCACAGCAGTGTAAAGTAAATAGGGATACATATGTATAATTAAGCCCCAGCCCACTAGAATTAGTGAAGACTAAAAAGATGATCTACCTGCAGGGACAAATTTGTTTCACTAACTACTCAGCACAAGTAGAGCTAATAAAGATCTGTTTCCTAATGATGATCTTTACAGCAACAAAAAAGACATGGGAATATATCCTTACAATCATATGCCTTTTCATGTGTTCTGGGATGGAAGTTCTCATATTCTAAATTAATAGCTATGTGAATTACATCTCCGTTCAGACTATATAGATTATAAACTGACTTCTAAGAACTGAAGCTTGTGCAAAGGTTTCTGGGAGGCAGCGATTTTCAAAGGAGTCAGGAGCCAAGTATCCACTGAAAGTCAAAGGGAATTGGATACCCAACTCTCTTAGGGCTCTTTGAAAATCCTAGCTTCAATTCCCAATTCTAGGCACATCAAGTTTATGTCATTGAGCAGTGACATTATATGATGGAATTTCACACTCTGTAGCTGCATCCTGATTCTTCAAGAAATGACTGTTTATGAATGGGTGGCAGTGGCATGGTGCGGTATGTTAGCACAGGTACATGTTGCTGACAAGAAGAAGAACAGCAAGGTTTAGGCTGGTAGTGGGGGATGATCCTGGAGCTGAGAGAAAGAGGTTGGGAGGGAAAAGCTGCTGAAGAGGCACAACCAAGTTAACAAGGGGCTCCAACAGAGTCACTGTCTCCTGATACGGTCTTGCAAGGGGTCTCTGCTTCTCCTGACTGGCCCTACTTTGTTTGCTCACAGGTCAGTTCCTGGACCTTCACTTCCAATTAAATCTATCAGCAGTTCAATTTTAGGGCTTGGTGTTTTCTTGGATGCAGAGTTGTTGTAGCCATGCTGGTCCCAGGATATTAAAAAGACAAGATGTATGAAGTAATATCATGGAGGCTGACTGGTGCAAGGGCTCTCACCGCTTTGCTATCGCAGGCCTTTCTACCCCCTCTTCCATCTCTGTACTTTCTCCTGTATAGCAGGTCTTGTTTTCTCTATTGTTTGCAGCTGTGGGTGCCTGCCTCCATGATTGGCAGCTCTGGCATCTGTATGGGGTTTTATCAAGCTGCTTGCTTGTAAACAGGAGAGGCTCTTCTGCCTTCCTCTGTCTATGCTCAATATGCAGGTTTTAGACCCCATTACAGCCCCTTAATGATCTAATTTATATTGGTTTTATACACCACGGGCCAAATCCTCAGCTGATGTAAATTGGTATAGGTCCATTGATTTCAGTGGACATGGGCTGAGGATCTGGTCCTGTAACTCTTATTTCAGCTGTCACTCTTAACTATGGTGTTAATGAGATGAGAATCAGGCCCTGTTTAGGGAAGGAGGGACCTTAGGTCCCAGATCTACAGGAGTGAAAGATGGGATAAAGATTCAGAATGGCCAGTTAAACACACACCCAATATGGTTTGGAAGCAGAAAGAAGAGTTTCTGGAGCCTTTCAGAGACAGAACATGGAGAAACAACCTGGGTTCAAAAGAAAGGTCTTATGATCTTGAGGAATGCAGAGAAAGACTTTAGAATATGAAGATGGAGTACTGAAAGTACAAGCAGAAGGAGGAATGAGGTCAAAAGAAGCAGAAAAAGAAAGATGGACGTAAACAAACAGAAAAAGGCAGAGATGAAGAAAAGTGAAGCAGAAGCAGCACTCCTCTAGCAAATAGCTTCACATCAGGGAAGAAGTGCCAATTTTTATAAAATAAGACAACAACAACAAAATCACAGGATCCATGACCTCAGTGACAAGCGTATTTCCCTAATGGCGTAGAAGCATGTGACAGGAGATTATATAATTATGCTGTCAAGTACTGGCATCGATGAATACTAGCCATTGTGTTGCATGCGAAAAACTCCTTCTGTGTTGTGAATAGCCAGAGGTGTCACTTTTTTTTTCTTGACTTCCACAGTTCATGTGAAATGCCTTCAAAAGCAGCTAAAGAAAAACGTGGAAACTGAGAGAATAAAAGAGCGTGATGAGCTTTTAAAATATTGGGGCTGTCAAGATGGGAGCTTGAAACATATTTGTAAATGCATATGACACATTAAAGTCATTTGAAAACTCTTATGGCTGTCACTGGCTTGTCTGTGCCTTAAATCCCTGTGTCAGCATTTCAGGAAACTGTGCTCCATTTGAAACTCAAAAGCAATGCTGTTTCTGGAAATGGCCTCTCATTGCTTCAGGAACAGATGGGTCATTAATCATGGTAAGCTTTGGTAACAGGAGATTATCAAATGGGTCTGAAGTTTGGTTCATTTCACAAACACCCAGAAGTTTTTTCCATCCTCCTGTATACATATTTAGTCTGAAAAAAATAGGCTTGATTCTTGGGGACACAGCCTTGCTCATGATATTTCATCACTTTCAGTTCCAGGCAGGCAAGAAAGCAGGTAAGCAACAATTAAAAAAAATAAAAATATGCAGAACCAACCACGTGTTTTTAAACCAAAAAGGTACTGGGGAACATACTGAATGGCACCCTTGCTGCCACCTTGGCCTCTCCAGACATATGAGACATAGTTTGTTCAGCCTTCATGAGAATATTATACTACTTCCTGAAAGTAAAGCTCCTTGGCCTCCAGTAATACGTACTGTACTTTTAATACTGAAGGAAACCATTTTCAAGTTATTTACATCCAAATATTTGACCAAAACTAAAGTTGTTACAATCAGAGACATTATTCTAGCTTAATGTTTTTTAAACTTCATAATCACCAAGATTTCCTTTAAAATACTTTTAAAAGAAAAAGAAAAAGCATAAAAAGAAAAAGGGCCCCAAATTGCCCAAACTTCATACCAGATGCCCCAAGCCAGAAACTCTATATACCAAAGAATGAGCAGCACTGGCTCTGAAGGCACCATAGCTGGTGGTTTGGGAGGATGCATCACAGCCATACAAGAGCAATAGGCATGCAACCAGAAGGTTTCTATGCCAATCTGGACTGGCATAAACCAGTGTTGCCCTCTTACCAGCAGAAACCCTAAGATAGGGTGGCAAGGCAACACCAGTGCCATCTACTTTTTTTCTGGGGTGAATTGCCATGTAACCACAGGACGAAGTCATGCACCATTCCACCTCTTCCTCCTCCTTTCTTATCTAACACAGTAGCAGCCTCTGAATCAGCCTAGGATGCTCATGCTCCCAGCAACTTACCCATGGGGTTCTGATTAATGAAGAAAATGATAAAAAAAATGTGTCCAGGGTTTGAATATGGGTGACACTTTGTATGTTAACTTCATGAGGAAAAATTTGATTAACGTGTTCATAAAGGACCACACATAAAACTCCAGCTAAACAACTTGGATCACCTCCTCTACCCTTTTTCCCCACTATTGCAACTGAGAGCAGTGAAGACAGCGAAACAGGAGAAACAATCAATGATGAATCCAATGACAATACGCCTGTAAAAGAGGAAGATCGATTTAATCAGTGAGTCAGCTACTTTTGAATTGAGACCCAAAGTCCATATGTGAAAATACACGCACAAGTGCATGCTCCAAGTGTATTCCTACACTTGAATGATGTTACAATATAAAAATTGTTCTAGTAAAACTACATGTGAAACTCAAATGTAGTGTGTTAGTATAATCTCTAGGGCCAAATCCTCCAAACCCAGAAGGGCAGTAGGAGTCTCCAAGAGCAACAGTACCAGAGGTTTCAGAGTAGCAGCAGTGTGAGTCTGTATTCGCAAAAAGAAAAGGAGTACTTGTGGCACCTTAGAGACTAACAAATTTATGTTTATGAAAGGTAACTGTGTGTGTTTTGGGTGTGCCACAGAATGCAGCTCTGCTACAATCTCTGTATCAGGTCTGCAGAGGGGAGATTTGGGAACATGAAATGCACATAAATCCGCTGACCAAAATCCACATGTGGAGTGGCTGTAGAAAAGCTCTGCCCTGTGCCTGCCAGCACAGGGGGAAGACACCTTCAGCCAAAATACCTAAAGTAGTACTTCTGTGCACTGTTTTGGGGGAGCAAGATTTAGGATTTCAGGAGTTGGGGTTTCACGATTGATTTTAAAAAAAGCAGATAGATTAGAAGGGAGAAGATAGGGAGTGAGCAAGATGGAAAAGGAGAGAACATAATGGAAGCTCTTGTAATGTTAGTAATTGGCACTGGTCTGCTGCAAATGGCAGAATGCAGAGGAGCACTTGAGGGTCACAGTTAGTTGAGTAAGAGTTCATGGGTCTTGACTGGGTCATATGACTCATAGGCTGTAAGGCTCATTGGGAATATCCACACTTACCTGGCAGTGATAGGAACAATAGTTTCAGTAAATGAGCTCTCATCCTGAGGCTTGCATATCCACAGGAGGGAAGAAGGGATGGGGCAGCAATTTCTGCTATCTACCAGGTACACCACCTTTGAAATGTTTCCCAGAAAATGTTACATGTTATCTTGATGCCATTTCCTGTCAGAACTTCCCATCTTGCCGCAGGCTGTCCTCTTCCTGACAACAAGGGTGGGTGAGGAGGGGATTCGGGAGAGAGGGGATGACTGAGTAAAGTCAGTTTTGGTCAAAGGGAAATTTACCTGAGAAGGACTGAGTAAATATTATGGAAGGATCTCAGGATATGTCCCATGCTGGCAGGAGTGATCTTGAAGCAACTTTAGCATAAAACTAATTTTCAACAGATGAGATACATCATGACTGATTGCTCAAAATTGCATAAAATTGAGCTATGAGAGTTCTCTATCCATCAACAATCAGAGACATGCTAGGATGAGTTATGGGTCACTTCTTGCTACTTGACTGAACCTAACCTGAGGATGAGACCTTGGTGCTGCTTTGAATGACAATGATTGGATTTCACAGGGAGAGGAGTATTACCCTAGAAAAAGTGGCTCTGTCTTCCCTACAGTGGGACCATGGTGGCTCAGCAAGTTTAATGATTAGCTGAACATGGACTATTTGCTTGCTATTCATTGTGTGAAATTACAGCCTTTTGCTGTGTAAGTAACATGTCTGTGTCCTTTGTTGTGGCCTGCCCTTTAAAATGTCATTCTTAGCATTTAAAGGAATACGATTAAACATAAGCTTTCTCATTTTCTTTGTCTAAAGAATAGTCTGTTTTCAAAGAACCTTCCTTAAAAATAAAAGCCTCTACTGGTGCTCTGTTTTGATTTCAATTACTTGCCTCTGACCTTTGCTAAACCATGTAAAATCACAAGGATATCCGCATGAAAGAAATCATATGCTGTTGAAATACTTAAAGCCTGGGGAAACTCACTGAAGTAGAAACAGATTAGAGCAAGAGAGGGGGAAAGGCCAAGCCAAACTCTGTTGGCAGAGCCAGGATTAAAAAGCAGATAGAAACAGGAAAGAAGTTACCACTGTTTAGTTCAAGGTAAGAGCAACTGTAGAACACATTGAGACAAAACAGAAGCTCAGCAAAGAGGAGTTCAGAGAGACAACAAAAAGGTACAAGGCAGAGGCCATGGGTTTCGTAGCTTATTAATCACAGACTTTTCAATGGAGCAGACAGTAAGAGCAGGGAAATACTAAATACAGAACAAGAGAGGTAGATCAGATTAATTCAGAAAAGGTGAAGGTAAATCAAAGACCATTAGAAATACTTGGATTGAAGATGCTAGTCCCTAACATTATTTAGTGACAGTGAAAGAATATCTGTCTGGAAGGAGTGCAATGAGAATTATGGTTTGGGAAGCACCTTCAGGTCTGTGAGTGGAGGATCTGAGACTGAGGGGACAGTGTGGAGTTTTGTATCACCTTATCTCCTCCCTCTCTCTCTTTTCTTCAGTGTAGCTTGTGCTTTACAAGACAGAAGAGAACAGAGTGTGCTGGCTGCTGGCTTCTTCTTGCCACCTCTCCTGGATTATTATTATGCAGCACTCCATGCTGCTGTGCTTCTTCTTGCCACCACTCCTTACCCTGCTCAGCCAAGCTAGAGCTCAGTTCCCACGCCAATGTGCTACGGTTGATGCCTTGAGAAGTGGCGAGTGTTGTCCGGATTTGTCTCCGGAGTTCGGGCCCAGTACGGATCGCTGTGGTTCATCTTCAGGAAGGGGTCAGTGTGTACCAGTGATAGCAGACTCACGGCCCCATGGCCCACAGTACATGCATGATGGCCAAGATGACCGTGAGCAGTGGCCCTTACGATTCTTCAATCGAACCTGCAGCTGCAATGGTAACTTCTCTGGTTATGACTGTGGGTCTTGCCGACCTGGCTGGAGTGGAGCTGCCTGTAACCAGCAGATCCGCACAGGTAAGGGCATCGAAAATAGAGAAGAGACTCTGCTGGTCACCAATGCTAAGTGTAAAGTGTATTTGGCTTCCTATCGCCTTTACGAGTAAACTATCCCTGACACCCTATTTAGAAATCTATATTGCAACAGGACTGTTAAACTGGGCTGTCAATTGAGCCAATAATGCCTTGGATTTTCAGAAGTGCTGAACACCCACAAATCCCAATGGAAGAAGCAGGTGCTCAGCACTTCTGAGAATCAGGCCCTAAGTATATTGATAGTCAATAACAGTCGGTTTGAAATGCATAGGTGAGTAAGAATGGAGAGAGAATTTGGTAATATTTTCTCTTATTTAACTTTCTGAACTATGTAAATACTTTTAGGGTTTAAAAATTATTAGTCATGGGATTTTTTTTAATGTTTAAATTGTTGGATTCTGTAAAAATATATATGTGTGAGGAACCATAAACAAGCGTTTCTACCTAGGCACCATGAAGGACTCTATCTAGAGTGGGTGAGATGTGATAGATCTGTAATGTAAGTGAGCAGTGGCTTCTGCAAAAAAAATCCACTCTGTCTTTATTTTCACCATGAAAGTAACGTTAAGTGCTCTGTACACTCCAAAACAAAGGTTAAAATAAGGATTGTAAATTAAAAATCTTTACAATTGAATTCCTGAAAGCAAGTTTAACTAAAGGACAAGAGACCCAAAAATCTTATTCAAACTCTATGCCTGAACAGGCAACGGGAAAGCAAAAGTTAATGCTCATTAATCAGGGCTTGCTGAAGACAAGGGAGTTATATCAAGTTATGCCAGCTGATCTGGCTATAGCCCTGTACCAACTACTGAAAGTGACAAGTAGCAGAAAAAGAAACTTTTAACAGACCCACACAGCCCTGATGAAATAAACATGAGTTTATAGAATTGTAAAATTAACTGCTGTATGATCAGTTTTAAAACAGTTATTAGTTATGGTTTGCATATCCATCACCGATACCACAAATAATTTTAAACTATGGGTTGATACAATAATATATTTTGAATTATATATTTTTGTTGGCTCCAAAATATCTATTATAGTTTGTTGGATCAAACATTTTGAAGTGCAAATAATGTAATGTATGTAACTAAATACAGTACCACGTCTAAACATTTCTAAAGAGCCTATTTCTCTGTGTTAGTGTGTATGTGTGGTATTTTATGTATATAGATGTGTGTGTAAGTGTTTAGGTTTTCAGCTAAACTCACAAGAATCAAAAGCACACTTTTCTGTATATGAAGTTACTGGGAGAAGTCCACTGAAGACTAAGAGAAAACTCCCATTGACTTCAGTGGGGACAGGATTTCATCCACTGTGTCCACAACTGACTGTGTATAGAAATGTAGTTGTTTTAGAATTCAGGATAGTTGTGATAACTAAAATGGGTGGCTGCTTGCTGGAAAATAGAGGAACTTTTGTCTGTGACTCAAGAGGTAACTTGAACTCTGTCCACTAGTAGATGGTGAAATTCTTCTCAGCAGCGATATAATCCACGCTTTTGCTTCTCAAGCTCCCTCGTTCTGCAGCAAAGATTCAATCAAAATGATGGGCTTTTAAAAATGTTATAATACAACATGAGGAGGCAAAACTTTATAATGTAAAGGCTGGTATATAGCACTCTCTTATTTATGTTAAAGTGATACCATGAAAAAATATGTGTACTGGATTTACCTTTGAAGTGTGTCTGACAAAGAACTCAACCTTAAATATCTAGCTGCTATCAACTCTAAAAACAAATAATAATAATAATAATTAATAATAATTAATAAGTAAGTATGCGATAACTCTTCCAAAAGCACTAAATCCTTTTTCCACCATGTCCATTCATCCTAGTCATGGGTCAGATTCTCCTGCCCTTACTCATGTTGAGTAGCACCTTACCTACACAGTGGCCCCAATGAAAACAAACGGGCTGCTTGAGGAAAAAGGAGGTACTTGTAATGAGTAAGGCTAATAGACTCTGACCTTGTGAAATGAGATGTGGGTATTCACTACCTTTATAACTGACTTCTGTTTCATCCCTTAAAGTCAGGAGGAACCTTCTGGACCTGAGTGCAGAGGAAAGGAATAATTTTGTCAATGCCCTACACCAAGCCAAGACTACAATACATCCTGATATTGTCATAGCCACCAGGAGACATGAGGAGATACTGGGACCTGATGGCAACACACCACAATTTGAAAATGTGTCCATTTATAACTACTTTGTGTGGTCCCATTATTACTCTGTCAGAAAGACTTTCCTTGGTGCAGGGCAGCAAAGTTTTGGAGGAGTGGATTTCTCTCATGAAGGACCAGCATTTCTCACTTGGCATAGGTATCATCTACTGCAGCTGGAGAGAGACATGCAGGTGAAGTTTGCACTAATATTAAAATTGTTTTTGTTCATGTTCCATGCTGCCCAGTTAAAGAGCAGACTGACTTCCCCACATTCCAGTGCAGAGAGATACATTGCAGATCTTTCTAGATGGTTTCCATTACTCAGTTTCAATTCCAGTATTATCAGACATATTACATCATTTGAGGGTGTTTTTAGGTTTCTAGGAGCATAGAAAAAGTAGAAACACTATTTCAACTACAGCAGTCTAAAAACTATAAAATTTCTCTCAAAGCTTCCTTTAAAAAACAGCAGTATTCCCTATATATTTCCTTTTAAATTCTGTAATTTATGCAATAAACACAATTGTTAATGACACTTCTAAATTGAGGGGGCTGATTCTTGACTCACACTAGTCGAAAGCAGGAATAATTCCAACAAAATCAATGGATTTGCAGTGTGAAATCAGAATCAAATCCTAGGCATGTGATTTGCTCAAACAGCTAGAGAAAAGAGCAAATCAGGAGATCCTATTACATAAATCATTGGTTCTCCATCTTCCTCATTCTGTGGACCACTTCATAAGCGCAAGAAAGATCTGCTTATGGACAAACGCTCGTCCCAGTGACTCAGTTCCCCAGTGCTTAATTCTCAAAATGTTTCAATATGAGGAAGAAAATCCATGGTTCACTGTTTGTCCATGGAACAGAATATGAGCACCATAGATATACAGAATCACATTAAGAATATAAGGAGTATGTACATGTCTCACCCCCCAGTTCTTTTCAGGTTTTTAATTTATGGTTGCCTGTCTTATTAAAATTCCTGAGTGAAAAAAATACACGTGGAAAAAACATAATTTCTTAAAATCTAGGGGGGAAATAATCAAATTGAGTTTTCTGTGAGCAGTTCACAGAGATTAAATGAATGCACATGACAGTATGTGATTTATATTTTGTCTTTGATTTCTAGCAAAATATTTGGTTGATTAGCTGTAGGTAATTTTGTCTTGTGTAGTTAATTGCAGATCTCTGAAGCCTTCACATAATGTTCTTGGGTTCATCAGAATGGAAGGACAGGAGGAAATAGACTAAAAGCTTCAACATTCCTTGTGTACATTCCAATCCTCCAATCCTATGTGTTATGTATCAGTAAGAGGGATTTATAATACATGTGATAAATTAAATATCTTAATTTAAGGAGAGAGAGAAATGTTGCCAAAATAGACAGGTGTTTGAAGTAATTTAACTATCAATCCACAAACTAAGCATTAATGACTAACTTGGAGGTCATTACTAGTCAGGCAATGACTGTCTACTGGCAATTCCTACCTGAAGTGGAATAGAACATCTCATTAGTAAAGACCACCTATTTTTAAAAAATAAAGGTAAAGGGGAAGATAGAATAAATTAAAATAAGTTAAATTCCCAGAAAGGCTAAACCCACTTTGAAACCAGAAATTCCCCTGAAGTCAATAAGATTCCTGCATATGGAATCTTTGAAAAATCCTAGCCCTTAATGGGTTAATAAACTAATCTAGTATAGGTTAGTAAAGTACGTCATTAGTGAAGTTAATTTGATGGTCATTGTGTCCTAATGAATTTCACAGTTGCCCATCTCTAATCAGAAATGGAACTGAATCCCAAACACTGAAAGAGCAAACCTCTTATCGTCTTTCCCACTACTCTGTAGTCCTGTAGTTCACTGAAGGCAATTTGCTTATATGTTTGCTTTGCTTGTCAAAAGCCAGTGCTATCAAGTTTGATTAGCCTTAAGTATATTTAATATTAAAATAGAATTATTTGGAAAAAATAGGACAGCAGTAATGTCTTATGGTTCTTAGTACAGATAATCGGGCTGCTTTCTAAAATACTTCAGGAAAGCATCAAGCTATGGATCAAACTAGATAACAACATATGCAGTGCTATTAATGAGAAAATTCAGTGACTCAATGTAACAATTTGACTCTGAGTGCTGTCAAAGGCCCAAAGTTCATAAACTGAGAAATTAAGGGAAATATTTGTCTTTATTCTCTTTCAGTTATGGTAATCCTAGGGGGTTACCTGTAACAACAGCCGGTAAACATTTTTTGGACACGACTGTTGGGGGGATGGGTTTTTTTAAATTGTTCAAACATAGCACTTTGATTTTGCTAATGGGGACATGTACGATGAGATTCCCCAAAGTACCTATATCAGTTTGGATCACAAGTCTCATTGAGAGTCAGTGATGCCAGTGCTCTTAACTCATTTTGGAAAATCCCTCTCATTATGAATATTACATTGTTCCAGTGAAGGCACACATTAACATAGTGTTCTCTTGGTTAGGAGATGCTACAGGATCCCTCTTTTGCACTTCCCTATTGGAATTTTGCTACTGGTGGAAACACCTGCGATATTTGCACAGATGACTTGATGGGCGCTCGAAGCAATTTTGACATCTCTCTTATAAGTCAGAATTCCATCTTCTCCCAGTGGCGTGTGCTCTGTGAAAACCTAGAAGACTATGATACCTTGGGAACCATTTGTAACAGTAAGTTTGTCTGCTGACAGATTTTTTTGAGTGAACGGCCCTATAATAGTAAATAATCACAATCCTTTGCTTTTCAAATGCACTTTCCATCAGAGGATGACAGAGTGTTTTGCAGACATTAATGAATGAAGTCTCTCAACACCCCTCTGAGATAGGAAAGGGTTTGTCTCCCAGTTTCACAGACGAGCAAACTGAGGCACAGAGGGCTTAAGCAGTTGCTCTGGAAGCTTGTTCAGACCAGGGGAAACAGAAGAATTCATTCTGAACCTAGTCCTCTTACTCCCTTTCTTATGTGTTAGCCACAAGTATATCCTTCCTGGAAGAACAATTAATACTGTTTTATACATTTTGTTACCTTTAGTGCCTGAATGTGGTAGTGTCCACCTAGTCATTCCTTAGCTTTGGATATCTTCCAACTCATTCAGATAACCACGCTCATAACACCTACGTTTAAAGGGGAGAACACATAATAAACCGTACCCAAGGGTGGGTAGGCAATAGCAGGGACTGAACCTCAGATCCCTGGATCTTAATACATGAGCTTCTACTGCCTGAGATTAAAAAGAAAGGCATTTGCTTAGCCCAGACTGTAGCCTCTGTGGTCCAGCCACCACTAGAGGGGGACAGAGCACCACACTGAGTGGTTTACAAGCACACTGAGCAAGATCCTTGACTCCTGGCCCAGCCCCTTTGTTCAAAGGAATCAGAAATCTACTCTATTAGGCTGCTGAAGATTCCCAACCAACTCTCAGACCCGATGAAGCAAGGGGGATTTCAGGAGCAGGAAGGGGGTGTGAACGAAATGTGTTACACTCCAGCTATCCCGAGCCCTAAAGAGCCATTGCAGCTTGTATAGCTGAGAGCAACACTGAATACTCTAACATACACTGGCCCTCGACTTCCCACAGGCCTAGGGGGCACATCGGTGGCTTTGAATAGTCTTTGCCCTCTCCCCAAATTGGATCCTGAATCAAGTCAAGTTTAGCCCATCCCAAGGATCTGGCCCACTGTTCCGCCAGAATGTATCTTCATCATACCTTTCTTTCTTCTCCCAAACCCCCAGGCACAGAAGGTGGTCCAATTCGAAGGAATCCTGCTGGAAATGTTGCCCGGCCCATGGTTCAGCGTCTCCCAGAACCACAGGATGTTGCTCTTTGTTTAGAAGTTGGTTTGTTTGACACTCCTCCTTTCTATTCCAATTCAACAGACAGTTTCCGTAATACAGTAGAAGGCAAGTACCACAACTAAAAGTGCCTGGAACCAAAACAAAACGGGTGAGGGGACTAGCCCATTACACTCACCAGTTTTCCCTGCAGTGTTAAACAGCAGTATTGGCTCTGTGATGGGACATGGGCCATTTAAATTGTTTTACTTTTGTTAGCTTAGTGTAATGAATAACTGTTACAACTTTGGGGCTGATCCCTGAAGAATACCAGACTCTGTCTGACACCCGTATGTGTGTGCAAGGGAGCCTCACCTTTCCTTTGAGCCCCTGCACAGATACAAAGAGAGTCCTTGCACAGGAGGCACAAAAGCTTTGTGGAGCTGCTGATGGTGCTGGCCTTTGTGATATAAGCTGGTCAATCAGTGGGGAGGATCCAGGGTCATGATCCAGGGTCCAAGTCCCCCTGATTGTAATAGCTCCCTCTTCAAGGTTGACAGAGTTGCTACAGTTTTCACTCCTTGGAAACCCCAGGAGGCATTTTGCCCCGGAAGACTCCCAGAGTTCCCAGTGGGCCTGGGTAGAAATCAGGGTAGAGTGAGACCTGAGTAAGTACTAGGGTTGTCAAACAATTAAAAACATTAATTGTGATTAATCACGCGATTAAAAAAATTAATTGCGATTAATCACATGATTAATCGCACTGTTAAACAATAGTCGAATACCATTTATTTAAATATTTTTGCATGTTTCCTACATTTTCAAATATATTGATTTCAGTTACAACATAGAACACAAAGTGTACAGTGCTCACTTTATATTTATTTTTATTACAAATATTTGTGCTATAAAAAAAGAAATAATATTTTTCAATTCACCTGAAACAAGTATGTAATACAATCTCTATCATGAAAGTTGAACTTACAAATGTAGAATTATGTACAAAAGAATAACTGCATTCAGAAATAAAACAGTGTAAAACTTTAGAGCCTACAAGTCCACTCAGTCCTACTTCTTGTTCAGTCGGTCAGTCAGACAAATAAATTTGTTTACATTTCCAGGAGATAATGCTGCCCACTTTCTTGTTTACAATTTCACCTAAAAGTGAGAACAGGCATTCTCATGACACTGTTGGTGCCAGCATCGCAAGATATTTACATGCCAGATGCATTAAAGATTAATATGTCCCTTCATGCTTCAACCACCATTCCATAGGACATGCGTCCATGCTGATGATGGGTTGTGCTAGATAACTATCCAAAACAGTGTGAACCAACACATGTTCATTTTCATTATCTGAGTCAGATGCAACCTGCAAAAGGTTGATTTTCTTTTTTGGTGGTTCGAGTTCTGTAGTTTCTGCATTGGAATGTTGTTCTTTTAAGACTTCTGAAATCATGCGGCACAACTCATACCTCTCAGATTTTGGAAGGCACTTCAGATTCTTAAACCTTGTGTCAAGTGCTGTAGCTATCTTTAGAAATCTGATATTGGAGCCTTCTTTGTGTTTTGTCAAATCTGCAGTGAAAGTGTTCTTAAATCAAACAACATATGCTGGGTCGTCATCTGAGATGACCATAACACAAAATGTATGGCAGAATGCTAGTAAAACCATGGAGCAGGAGACATACAATTTTCCTCCAAGGGGTTCAGTCACAAATTGAATTAAAGCATTAATTTTTAACAAGCATCATCAGCATGGAAGCATGTCCTCTGGAATGGTGGCCAAGCATGAAGGGGCATACGAATGTTTAGCCTATCTGGCATATAAATACCTTGCAATGCCAGCTACAAAAGTCCCATGCAAATGCCTGTTCTCACTTTCAGGGGACATTGTAAATAAGAAGCAGGCAGCAGTATCTCCCATAAATGTAAACAAACTTGTTTGTCTTAGCGATTGGCTGAACAAGAAGTAGGAGTGAGTGGACTTGTAGGCTCTATGGTTTTGCATTGTTTTGTTTTTAAGTCAAGTTACACAACAACAAAAAATCTACATTTTTACGTTGAACTTTCACGATAAAGAGATTGCACTACAGTACTTGTATGAGGTAAATTGAAAAACACTATTTATTTTATCATTTTTACAATGCAAATATTTTTAATAAAAATAATAATATAAATTGAGCACTGTACACTTTGTTTTCTGTGTTGTAATTGAAATCAATATATTTTAAAATGTAGAAAAACATCCAAAGTATTTAATAAATTTCAATTGGTATTCTGTTGTTTAACAGTGTGATTAAAACTGTGATTAATTTTTTTTAATCACGATAATTTTTTTGAGTTAATCACGTGAGTTAACTGCGATTAATCGACAGTCTTAGTAAGGACTTCAGAATTTGATCCTTGATTAAAATGATCTTCACACCTTGGATAGATGGAAGTAGCCTGTACATTTCTTGCATAAATCATAGGTTGGTAGATACAGAGGGCCAGACCCTTGCCTCTGGCTCCAGCCCCTTGTACTGTCTCAGAACTGGAAAACTGCCCTAATGGGACAGCCAACGATTCCACATTGGGTGGTATAAAGCTGGTGTAGCTGGCTCTACACTACTCACTCTCACTCTTCACCCCTTCCTTTAGGATGTCTGTCAGGCCACAAAGAGCGAGGAGCCCATAGGCAGTTCTAAATTATGTTGGGAGTTGTGTTGGCCCTCAGTTAGCCAGGACTGCAGGGAAATGGAAAAGTAGCTTAGAACCTCATTTCCCTCTCCACACTCATTGGTGTGCTGAGTATAAACTTGGTGTAGCAGAAGAGCTGTCCCTGAGTATAGCTACCAGCTTGCAATTGTGAAAGAGTGGCCCTTCTCGCCTGTGGAGTGGTGAGCAGTATTGGCATCTATCTGGTAAGGATACCCCAATGGTTGCATCTACTCAGTACATTTACTCTGGTGGCTGAGTCAGCAAAGTTATGGAAGAAATCTTTTTTCCAAAACACCTTTTAATATTAAATGAAATTATTATTACTATAGAACAACAAAGCCTTAGTCTTAGACCAGAACCCCAGTGTGCTTGGTGCTGTACAAACACAGAAAATGATGCTAGAATAAAATGGAAGCTGATGCACAGGATAAACAAGTGAACAGATCAATCATTAGAGATCTGCACGGATACAAAATTTGTATCCACATCTGATCCACAAACATGGTCTGCAGTGATCTGTATACACACCTACATCCGTGGATGTGGATATCTGTGGATATAAAGTGGATATCCACAGATTTGCAGAGCTCTATCAATCGTTACCTCAACTGGGCCATATAAACCACTTTCTATCTTAACTCTATAAATCAAATTCAGAGTGAAATTTTCAGTCATAAGCACCTAAATTGCATGAAACAAAAAAGAATTTGGGCATGTACATCTGAAAATTGGCCCCATGTGCTTCAGTCTCTGCTCAGCTTAACTCTTCTTCTTTGTAAAATGCCAAAGGATTAATTTCAGACAAGGCTAGTAATCATGATAGGTTACCGAACAGTTAACTTCCAAATAATGGGCCAGATCCTCAGCTGGGATGAATCATTTTAGCTCCATTAACTCCAGTGAAGCTATGCCATTTTACAATAGCTGAGGATCTGGCTCATTGTGTTTATCTTGAAGAATACATCATTGGAATCTGGGTGAACATGGGAAGTGATTGAGAGCTGTGGATGTTCAGCATCTCTGGAAAAACTGGCCACCACTATCTAGTACCTGATGGATTTGAAGACCTATTTTTATACACCCAAGTTTGAAAAATTTGCCCCAGATTTATAAATTGGAAGAATTTTCATTATGATTTATTTTAAACCCTCTGACATGACATTTTTCAGATGTTAAGTGCTAATGGTGCTAGGGTATCTACACTGGGAAATCTGAGACTACTACTCCAGAAGGTAGTTTTCCAAAGTCAGTGTGTTGGCAGTCAATGTGTAAAAGACATGTGGAAAGCTGAAGTAACATCTGGCCCATAGGATACATGGTAGCATCGTCACACTTGTGTCAGATAGTGGCTGCATTGATGGTTTCAATTATGTCCGGAGCCATTTAGAGCTGAAAACTATAGTTTCAGTGGCATGCTAGAAAATGTTTTAGTTTTGCCACTGTTGTGCTGGATTCCACTTTGCTCCCATGAGACACAGAAGCAAGCTCATTCCATACTCACAGCATTCTTTTGCGAAGATTATTTTGATCTGAAAATGACATACTTTTGGGGGTGTAGCAGCCACCTATTTAAAATATCAATAGGTAGAGAAGGAGCAAGTCAATTATATTAAACAAGGCAACAGAGAAAATAGCATCCAGCCTAGATTGCTGCTTCTGAACAAGCTTTTCACTAGGATTTTCACTGTGTTCCTCTTTATTTGTATACACAGGATACAGCGATCCTTCAGGGAAGTATGATCCGACAGTTCGGAGCCTTCATAATTTGGCTCATCTGTTTTTGAATGGAACAGGGGGACAAACTCATTTATCTCCAAACGACCCTATTTTTGTCTTCTTGCACACGTTTACTGACGCTGTTTTTGATGAATGGCTGAGGAGACATAATCCTGGTGAGATGCATTTGTTATTTTCTGATCTTAGCAAAGTTGCTACCCATTCAGAATAGCTCAGCTGGCTCTTGGTGGACAGTGAGTACCCTCTGCAATTCGGATGTGAAGGTGGAATAAGTGTCAATCACTTTCAACAACATTGGGATCTTTTTAGTAAAAGCTGCTCATTAAGGAGGGAATCCTACCACACATTGAGCCTCTACCTTTATGTGTGTGAAAGAATGTGGTTGGTGTAAGTCAGGCACAGGTCAGGAAAGAAACCTTTGCAAATACATTGTATCTCAGAAAATTCAGGCAGATGAATCATGTAATCTATTGAAGCCTCAGGGTTCCACAATCACTCTGTGGCCTGGGAGGGAGAATTTCTTCTTGTCTGCCCAAAGAATACTTCAGTGCACACCCCCGCTACTCATTTGGAGTTACATTGTGATCTGCTGTTTCATGGATGTTCAAGAAAGACATGCGAAGACAACCCATCCACCCTTCATGATTCACGCAAGCACCAATTTACAATCGCTGCTCCTGCTCCCTTCAGGGAGCAAATGAGCCAGAAAGGGTAAGAATAAAGTAGGCAAGACTGGGGCGAGTGCACCAAGAGACAAATCTGTGCCACCCGAATGGTCAGTGCAGAGTGCATTCACCCTCGTCTACGCAAAATTGGAGATTGTTCTTCACTTGGGGCAATGCAGCCCTCCACAACTCCTTACACAGGGATCTGTTGCAGCCACACAACAGAGCCCTTTTTGTGCTGCTTCCCAAGAAGGGAGAAAGAATTTTCCGTACATATTTTGAGGGAAGTTATTCTACATCTTGATGGTACAGAGTGGTTACATAATTTACCACAAGATCTTGTAGCATTTCCCATGACATCTCTAATGAGAAAAATAAAACCTGCTCCAATTATAAAAACTGACTCCAACTGACCCTTTTTTAGTTTGACTAGGTCAATCACGCACTGCTATCCTATTGCAGCAAGTGACAAATTCAAAGCCCCAGCCACTTAAATTCAGCGCAAGATTTTGCAGTTACTGTGCTATAACAGCTAGCCTTTCAAACTTGTACAGTAACATTCAACGTTCATAGTAACATCAAATGGCATAACAGAACTTTTCATTACTGTAGTAAAAGGACCAGATCATGGCCCCAGAGATCCATCTATATGCACATCTCTCTTCTTGTACACAGGAAGAGATCAATCATTAGTTCCGTAAACATAGGCCTACATTTTCCAAAGAGATTAGCAATTTGGGGTACCAACTTGAGACATTTTAAAGGGTCTGATTTTAAAGCCAGAGCTGAGCAGCCACCTTCTGAAAATCAGACCCTGTCTAAAGTTGGGCCCTAAAATCACTAGTCACTTCTGAAAATGTACATTTGAATAATACTTTGTTTCATGCAGTTCTTCAGTCACTTCAAACATACCTTTTTGATCTCTGGTGCCTACTGTGAAATAAAGGAAGCGTGCCTTCAATATATTGTCCTTTCTGCCTGTTTTTAGACAAGTGTTCTCAGAATGCCCTGAATAGAATTTCAATCACTTTCATTTTTATTTCTTTATTAAAATGAAACCTTGTTTTCCAATTTAGATATTTCAATATACCCACTGGAGAATGCCCCTATTGGACATAACCGGCAGTATAACATGGTGCCTTTCTGGCCCCCAGTTACCAATAATGAGATGTTTGTTCCTGCACCAGAAAACCTGGGCTACAGTTATGATGTTCAATGGCCAAGTAAGTAGTTAAAAGTTTCATTATGTCGTCCTCTCTTCATTTGTGTGTGTCTGGGTGTATGTGGGTCATTTAGCAAAGTTGGTTTCAAATTTCAAAAATTTTAATTTGACACTGTTCCAAAAGGTTGTTTACCTGTCCAAAGTTGGCTTTTAAAGGACTCATATTTGGACCATTGTACCATACTATTATACCCTGTGCATGTAATTAATCATAACCAGAGATGGGCCTGAACCAAGCATCTAAATTTGGACATCCCCAAGCTTTGAAGAAGTTCTGATCTAGAGTCAAACTTTAGCCCTGATCCACACACAAGTAAACCTTTATTCCTGTATGGAATTCTAGTAAGGTCAGTTGGTTCTGCATGGGCTCATGAGTCTGCCTATATAAATCAGATTGCAAGAAAAATGTCTTTGTAGCTCGGGCCCATCTTAAGTCTATAATGACAGGCACTGAAGCGGACCTGACCTAAAGCATTTTGTTAAATAATGATGGATTTTGAGATTTGGTCTAATTTTCAGCTGTATCTCTTGAGGCTTAACTTTTCTCTCTCTCTCTTCCTGCTTCCTTTCCACTAGGCCGGGCTCTGCAGGTCACAGAGTTCATAACTATTGCAATAGTGACTGCATTGATTCTGGTTGCAATTATTTTTGCTGGTGCTACATGTATTGTGCATGCTAGGAAAAACAAGGATGAATTGCATCAGCCTCTTCTCACTGACCAGTATGACCGGTATTCAGATGATTATGATAGCATACCAACCCCAGGCCAGTCTGTGGTTTGAAGAGGTGGGGTTTTTTTACCTACATCCAATAGAATCTGTTCCTTCTGCTGTATTTTATAAATTCCAATAACTGATCTGCCCTAAAATAAAGAACAAAAAGTGTCAATTGTCTTGGTATATTTGCTTCAACTCCAATCCCCTCTTTCATCACACTCCAGGACCAGTATATCACCTCTGAAATACCAACCGTGTGCTTATCTTGATAGACTTTCACTAATTTCCCAACCCTCACCTTGGTACAAGATGTTGTGGTATATTATGCAACCACTTTGTACCATCAAGATGTACAAGATGGCATTTTTGAGCACATTTCAGCTTGTTTTCTTGTAACACAATGAATCACCAAAGGTATTCAGGTGGTGTGCAGTTTATTTCCTCTTTAATTATCTACTGAAGTTTTTTCAACTTTCAAATAGAGGGAATATAAATTTTTCAATCTGAGAAGAGGAAAAGGGCTTTTTAATTTGCATTGCTGGATTTCCAATTCCTATTGTACAGTGACTCTTTTTACTTTCTGGGGGCAATGTTTGTATGATAAATTGTTTGTTCTGCTTCATATGTTCTTTCTTTATTGAAAACTAGAATTCCTTAAAACAGTAATAAATATTTTTTAAAATGTTCAGTAAATATTCCTTTTAGTCCCTGTTTCATCTGTAATCACCAGTCCACCAATGTAAAGAAAATTAATTGAATAGGGTGTGACAAAGTTCCTCCTTTACTTCGGTGGGTCTTGCACTTATTGGCGGATTTGCTCGCCTTGGAGCTTCACGGCAGCCCTCAGCTTGGCCGTTTTTGTGAACCCACAGTCCAGGTCAACTCCTACTGTGTCTGACCAGGAGTTGGGAGGTTTGGGGAAACCGAGGCCCGCCCTCTACTCCGGGTTCCAGCCCAGAGCCCTGTGGAATGCAGCTGTCTAGAGTGCCTCCTGAAACAGCTGTGCGACAGCTACAACTCCCTGGGCTACTTCCCCATGGCCTCCTCCAAACACCTTCTTTATCCTCCCCATAGGACCTTCCTCCTGGTGTCTGATAATGCTTGTACTCCTCAGTCTTCCAACAGTACGCGTTCTCACTCTCAGCTCCTAGCGCCTCTTGCTCCCAGCTCCTTACATGCACACCACAAACTGAAGTGAGCTCCTTTTTAAATCCAGGTGCCCTGATTAGCCTGCCTTAATTGATTCTAGCAGCTTCTTGATTGGCTGCAGGCGTTCTAATCAGCCTGTCTGTCTTAATTGTCTCCAAAAGGTTCCTGATTGTTCTGGAACCTTCCCTGTTACCTTACCCAGGGAAAAGGGACCTACTTAACCTGGGGCTAATATATCTGCCTTCTATTACTCTCCCATAGCCATCTGGCCCGACCCTGTCTCAAGGGATAGCAAAAATAAAATCTTAAATCTTGGTTTTAAATAAAGTAAATAGTAAGAGGCAGTAAATTAGGGTAATGCTTTCTTTTTATCCCAGCATCTAAGCGTCAGAAGGAGACACAGGACTGCTAGGTTCTGATATTAGAGATTTATGATCTGAAGTTTTCTTATTAATGTTATAGCTTCTAATACTTCCACTTAGCAGCATCAGAAGATAAATCAGCAGCTATAGTAGCAACTGCAGCATCTTCTGCGTAAAACATTGCTCCTTCTATATATTAAGAATTAAGATGCTCAATATTACAGACAACTAGGATGAAGTGGTTGGACATCCAAGGCTTTCGATTTAATTCTGTCAGAAACTGGGGAACCATGTCCTGAATTTGGGCTCTTGCTGAGGTGTGATATGGGCAGTTTGGTTTGAGCTTCCAGATATCTGAAGACAGCCAGGTGTACAGCAACCCCAGGGACTGTTCTAAATGACACAGCCTGTGAGGCTCCTTGGAGAGTCACCCAGCCACACACAATAGTTGGAACACAGTGTGCTCTGGACATACCTCTTTCTGCTCCCAGCCTACCCCCTTCTGCGCTTTACACAGGGATGTGTGAGGGACAAAGCTATACCATTGAGGAATCACTTTTTATGCCTAAAGTAAGAACAAAACAAAGGAAAGGAATAAAGAAAGCTCAAAACATTGTACAAATCATAACTGTAGAGTAGATGTTTTTAACTGAAATATCAGGATATCTTGCTGCAGGCTAAAATTACAAGAAGAAATTCAGAAAACAGACTTAACCATGTTTGATTCATTCATATTTTCTGAATAAAGATTTTTATTCACACATCTTATCATCAATCCAATGAGTGTTACAGAGCTATCTCTTTAACTCATTCTACAAATATTTACTTTCATGGGGATTATTTGCTTTCTTAGCTTTATTCATTTACATTTTCATGGACATTAAGATGTCCTTCTGGAAGAAAATGTTAATGACTGAGAACCACTATGAAAAAATAGAGAGGAAATCAGTAGGCATAAATGTTCGCTGTGGCTTTTACTCTCTAGATGCCAGTGCAGTAGTAGAAGGTTTAAGCCCATGTCATATCAGTCATGAAAGTTGAGATTGAATTAAAATGAATGTAAAGGAGTGAAGTCACTTATGAACATATGTAAAGGTAGGTCCAAAATTTGTTCTCAGTTACACCACTGGCTATATGGAATGACTACAAGGAAGTCCGGTTTCTATGGGCTGAGTTGTGCTTTCCTAGCTACATTCTGCATCCCAGAGCTCCTGTGGACCACAGATATTACTTAAGAAAGCAAAGCATGTGGTCCTTTCTGAGGCCAGTAAGCTCTGCTAGCCAGTGATGAGAGGAGATAGGACCATGGTACAACTTCTTCCCAGACCCTTTCGGAAAGAGTAGCAGGTGTGAGGGCACAACCACAAGCTGTCTTTGGGGGAGTGCAATGACTTTTATGGAGTCTTGGCTGGAGCCCTCCATAGGGGTGTAAGAAGAGAAGACACGTTTAAGTATGCATGTAGCACCTGGCCACAATCTTGCTAGATAAGGGAACATAGGAACAATGCCATGTAACTGATCTGATCAACCAGAAGCATGAAACTGCTTGAATTTAAAATACATGTGACCAGTCTATACACTGAAAACTCTGAGAAAGAATATTAGCCAATTAAATTTGAATAATAAATAAATTCTGAGAAATAAGATTATGCTTACAGACCCCCTACAATCCAGGAAAGGAGGTAAAATCATTAAGTTAATTATTACTAGTTCTTCACTCAGGGCAAAATTCACCCCTATGCAGAAGGAAAGCACAAAGACTTAACTCCACTTGAGTACTCAAAAAATAATTTGAAAAGACCTTACATATTGAGTGCAAGGGCTTCATGCATGCTCTCCGCACAGGGGTGAATTTCACCTACACTTTGTGGAAAGCTTTTATAAAACCTTTTTTCTGACAAAAATGGTCTTTCATCATAACAAACATTTTCCATGAAAATTTTCATTTCACAGAATTTTTCTAGTTTGCATTAAAAAATTAAAACTCAATTTTTGTTAATGGTGGTTAGAAAAGGAAAAGGGGGAAGCGAAGCAAAAATGGGAAAGATGGAAACCTCCAAATTATTTTTTTTTCTTTTGCAGAAAATTTGGGAAATACCAGATGTGGCCCAGCTCTAATGTGGCCCTTAACCAATTCCATGTTTTGCTGGCTCTCTGATTCAGACTACCCACTCCTCCATATCTCTACATTCATTTGTCTTGTTTCTTTTAGGAGGTAGTATTTCATAAAAGAGTTTCTCTCCAAGATATCCCTACCATGGCAAACCCGCTTTAATTGTCCGAGCCATACACATTCAATGTCTTGACAGCATCCCCGCCTGCAGATAAAGAATGTTGCTGTTTTTCTGAAAGGTTTTCAAATATAAAATAAATGTTCACACACAGAGGGAAGATTTAATGCCCTCTTCCCTCCCTTTTCTAAAATCTCAGGGAAAAGCTATGAAAACAAGAGGGCAAGGTGATGTGAGTCCTCTTTGATCCATAACTGCTGAAGAAAGTCCAGAGAACTCAGGATGACACCCACGTCATTCTAAGTCTGCATCTGCTTTTGGGTCTTCATTCTGTAAGGGATTGAGCTCTGAGTCTGAGTGGGAGGGTCTGAGTGCCCTTAACTCCGTGATACCAATGGACCATGAAGACTCAAGTCCTTTATTTATTCTGATGCCTGTTCAGATAGGTGTCATAACCCCAACTGCCACATGATGGCAGTATTTCAGAGCATTACTCCTCTATCTGAACAAGCACCCAATGCACAAGGATTATACTATTTTACAACACTTGTTGTGTGTATTTATTTTATGTACTTATTGCATTTTGT
This sequence comes from Chelonia mydas, assembly GCF_015237465.2. Classification (NCBI taxonomy): domain Eukaryota; kingdom Metazoa; phylum Chordata; order Testudines; family Cheloniidae; genus Chelonia; species Chelonia mydas. Next base: position 105,192,659 of record NC_051245.2, read on the forward strand.
AAATGCCAGTGTTTGAAACCCCCTTTTAGGCTTACAATTTTTTTTTCTGCAGCCATATTTTCCTGACTGTCAGGGGAGTTAAGCAGGGGAAACACTGGCAAACATTAAGAGATTTGTTTTCTCAGCTAATTTGCGCTGCCTCCACAGAAGCAGAGCACAAATACTTCAGGTCCTATGTAAAATATGTTATTGCTTTGTTGCTGTCTTAATTTCCCAGGTACAGGTAGCATGGCCAAGAAAACAAGAGAAAAGATATTATCACCAAATAACAGGAGTTTTAAAGGAGGTATCATCTGAACCTAAACTTTTTGACAGCATCCCCCTTCTTGAGAACCCTAGAGAAGTCCCTCTATGGATTCATTGTAGGGATGCATTTGGGGGGGAGTGGGACTAGGGGGAGGGAGAGGGAGGAGCTACTATACTGAGCATCTTTCCCTCCACAGATGCAGATATTTGAATGAGTCTCTATGCGTAAGTTAATACATTTTGAATCCACATTAAATGTGCTTCTGAACCTTCACCTTTTTTTGAGAGGAAGATTTTGTCCTTCTAAGACGAACATATTTTCAAATACGGTGTCACTTTCTGAAGAGCCACAAAATAGTCATAGGACAGACAAGGGTGCATGTTTTTAAAAAAAGTCACTGTTGCCAGCTTCTGACTCAACAGAACAGAGTCAGTCTGAGTGGGGGCTTTTTCCCAATAATTTATTGCCCTGAATGAAATTCTCATGAAACACTAAGTACAGTTATGTCCACCTTGAGCAAAAGAACAGCTTTGATAGAGTCTACACTCATTCCTTGTTTCTCATCGCTCCAAACATGGCTCATCACACGAAATATATTCATTCCACTGCAGCATCAGCACTATTTGTTCCTGGTTAATACAGAGCAGATTCTATTCAGTGTAGCAGGACATTTTAAACAAACTGTGATGAGGTCTGCACCCCCTCCTGGCTCTGACAGGGTTAATGTGGCCTGGTCCCTGAGAGTCCAATAACTGTTGCACCTGGAGGGTGGTCCAGGCCTAATTAAATATTAAGTGCAGGTGGAGATGAATAGATGGTGCAGGAAGTGTGGAGCAGAGAGAGCTCTAGGGAGAGAAGGAAAAAATTATTAGTTACTCTCTTAGTAGTAGGGAGTGAAGGAACTGGTAGGAGTTAGTATAGAGAGAGTTATGATGACTGAACACCCTAAAGTAGGCAATGGAGCTCTAGGGAGAAGCTCTGTGTAGTGGTGCTTGTTACAGGAACCTGGGAAAATGTGTGGGGTAGGTGAGGTCTGAAAAAAGGCTCTAGTAGGAAGAAGTCTAGGGAGTTGGCAGCCAGGTGTCTGAGGGAGGAGACCTTGGCTGTTGGTTACTGTGTCCCTGGACTGGAGTGGAACCTAGTGCAATGAGAGGGGCTGGAGTTCCACTACTAGCTACCGAGGAAGGTGGTGTGAGGCTTCTTAGAAGGGGACAGGGATAACTGAAAGCCCTGAGCAAAGGAGTGTAAGGACCATAGAACCCAGAGTCGATGGCCAAAGACTGAATGTAAGAATAGGGATTTTTGGTTGTAATTCTTACCCTGGAAGAGGTAGAGCTAAAACATGACCTGGCTGGAGAGCTGACAGGCATAAAGAGGCACCGCACTGCAGGACAAGAGTAACTGTGAGCTGGGGGTACTAGAGTAAATGAGCCTGCTATGCCATACTCCGCTATAAGGGTGTGTGCTAGTCCTTCCTTCCACAGAACCATTTGTAGTTACTACCAACAAAAAAAAAAAGTTTTGAATAATGACATGAAAAACAGATTTTTTTCCAGGTGTTTTGAAGGAAGTTCCCAGGACACTAAAAGCATCTGAAAGAACAGGACTATACTGGTCAAAAGGGACATATACTGGATAATGGGTTACACATGTGCCTGAGGTATGTAACACATTATCACAGAAGTATAGGACTGGAAGGGACCTCAATAGGTCATTAGTCCAGTCTCCTGCACTCAAAGCAGGACTAAATAATGACTAGACCATTCCTGGCAGGTGTTTGTCTAACCAGTTCTTAAAAAACACCAGTGACTGAGATTCCACATCTTCTTTAGGGATTCTGTTCCTGTGTTTAACTCCCCTGACAATTAGGAAGCTTTTCCTAATATCCAGCCTACACCTTCCTTGCCGCAATTTAAGCCCATTGCTTCTTGTCCTGTCCTCAGAGGTTAAAGAGAACAATTTCCAAATGCAGAGGTAATATAATTTCTCTGCTCCTACTTGATATTTCCCTATATGTATCCAGTGATAGCATTAGCCCTTTTGGCCACAGCATTGCACTGGGGAGTTCATGTTCAGCTGTTTTTCCACCATGACCACAAGTCTTTTTGCGAATCAGTTTCCCAGGATAAAGTATCCCGTCCTGTAACTGTGGTTTACATTTTTCCCTAGGTATATACATTTACATTTAGCAGTATTAAAACCACGTATTTTTTGCTTGCATCCAACTTATTGAGTGATCCAGATCACTCTGTATCAGTAGCCTGCCCTCTTCATTATTTACACTATCCCAATCTTTGTCATCTGTGAACTTTATCAATAGTGATTTTGTTTTATTCCAGCTCATTGATAAAAATGTTCAATAACCGAGCCAGAACCAAACCCTGCAGGACCCAATTAGAGCTATTGTGTTTCAGTGACTGTTCCCAATTTATAATTACATTTTTGTCAGTTAGCCAGCCAATTTTTAATCCATTTAAGGTATGCCATGTTAATTTTGTATACTTTTAATCAAACGATTGAGTGGAACCAAGTCAAATGCCTTCCAGTATCCATAGAGGGACTTCTCTGGGGTTCTCACGTAGGGGGATATTGTCAAAAAGTTTAGGTTCAGATGATACCTCCTTTAAAATTCCTGTTATTTGGTGACTGATAATATCTTTTCTCTTGTTTTAATCAACACTATTGCCTTTATCAATCAAATTTGGAATATCAACAAAAAGATCCTTTGACAGGCTCTAGTTTCCATACACACATGTTGATAGGTATCATTTACATTATCTTCCTTTAATTCTTTATTAGTCAAGTCCTGTATCAGCTGTTCCATTATTTTGCTCAGGATCGATGTCAGGCTGACAGGCCTGACATTAGCGAGGTGATATGCCCTTTTTTCAATATAGGTATAACTTTAGCTTTCTTACCCAGGGGTAGGGTTTGCACCAGCAGAAGGCCTCAGGCTACAATTTGGAGTGATGTTTGCAGAGGGCCTTGGGCAAAGATTAGGATTGAGGTGGTTAGGGTTGGGACCACCCAGGGAGACCTGAGGATTAGGGCCAAACCCTAGCTTAACATTATTCCTCAGAAGCTACAGATCTAAGTGTAGCCTGTGGCTGACAGGCATTAGTTTCATGGGAGGTGTCCAAACAGTGATATTGTTTTTGCTATTTGTGTTTACAGAGTAATAATATTCAGAATTAGATCCACATTTAGGACCAAATTGAACATCCTTTGTTATTGAGCATATTTCTATTGACTTTTATGGGCTCTGGATTGTGCCCTTATTTTATTTATCCATACTAATCTAACTTTACTGCTTTGTAAAATGTTGTGCAACTAGGCTAAAAACACACATTACCTCTGCCAAATTCAAATGCTGTACTTTCCTCAATTATTGAGAAAACCTACTGGAGTGCCTAGTGATTCTCCTGCACCCTGGCTTATAAATTTGTTAGTGAGCATGCATTTGTTTTTGGGGTTATAGTTTGTTTTTTTAAAGGATGATCCATTCCACAGTCTTGTTCCATCTGTAATATTTTCTAATTAAAATCCATTTTAATGGCCTGAAGGATGTAGAGATATTTAAAATGCGAAGGTATTTCCGTTCTTCTCAGCACTAAAAATAATTATGTTGGGGAGGGGAGGCATTTCTGGCAATAATTAAACATTTTCTTTTTGTATTCCTTTCAAAAATATCAAAGCTGTCCTTAATAAATGAGCCTTCCACACCTGGCAGCTCTGATAACACAGTTCAGCTTCCATAATGAATAGGAACAGCCTTCAACACCACTCTCACAGTACCACAAGATAGATGTCAACACTTTACATCAGTAAAGAGGTGGGATGTGTATATACCTCAACTGTGACATGGTTAGGCCTGCCTGTGCAATTCTGCTACTGTAGTGAGTAAATATTCTACTTTGTACCCTTTGTTGAATGAACAAAAGCTATTGAAGATTTAGCTGGTGGGCAAAGGGAAAGAGGTGAGAGGGTTGCAAGGCACCACTTTCTGTAAGAGCTAGTCAAACCTTTCAACAGCAGGACAAAAAGCAGAGCAACATCATGACCTCCACACATACAGACACTTCCCTTTCCTCCCCCAGGCAGCAGAAATGGAGGTCCATGGAGAGAAGCACTATATCCTCTCAAGAGTTGTAGCCGTGAATGTGTTCTCCCTGTCAGGGGATCCCAGAAGTTTTGTGCCTTGAATTTTGGAGAGCCTGCTGGTGGTGTTAGTCTTCCTACACTCAGTAAAGGCCAGTGCCAATGATGCCCACCTGTGTCTTTGACTTTCATACAAGTTTATTCACAGCACACTCTTCAGGGCTGGTCTAAGAGCTAGTAGCCTATGGTAGGTGTGAGCATTGCTTTCCCATCTTCGAAAACAAAACTCTTTTCCGGCTAGCAAATTGAAAATCCTTGGCTGTACTGTGCACATAACATGCTGCTGTTAATGTAGGGAAAACCTGTAACACAAATCTTTGAATGAAATCCTGCTTCTCAAAAGACTATTGCAATGTACTGGTCATTGCTCATATGTGTATTTCAGCCCTTGACTGGACCGAGCACCACACCTGCTCTAGTGTATGTAGCTATGTTGCTCTCTGGCGGCTGAATTCAGTGGAGTTAACCAAGGATGAACCTGACCCACTCTCATAAAGAAAAAGCAGCAGCTCCCTTCATTTGTAATGCAAATGAATAAAATATGGGGGTTATTTTTAGATTAAGGAAGACATTTGAAAAAGGATATACAACTACCTTCTGAAGTGTTTTAAGCTCTGCTGTTAGTTAATATGAAAGCATTCTTTAAGCTTTGCCCTGTGGAATTATGGTAGATGTGTAAGGAGATAAATGCTACTCTTTTTCAGGTCAGATCTTCAAAGCTGTTTCTTGCCTGTGTAGTTGTGTTCAGGTTCCTGAAATTAAATCTAAAAGGAACAAAGATAACTGTATAAATTATTTCCCCATTAAAACCCATAACAAGACACGATTGGCTCAACGCACAAACATACGGATTTTGATAAGTCTAAACAGCTCTGCATTGTTAAGGGACAAATATTGTCCCCAAAGCAAAGACCAAGTAAAAGTGCATTTTGCAACATGGGTGCTTTGTCATGGATGGTAGGGGCCAAAGCCTCCCCCGGCCGCAGGCTGCAGCACGGCAGAGGAGACACTGTAGTTTGTGTCTTTTGTGGTCTCTGTGTCCCGCTCATCACCAACCCCACATCTCTCTATCGCCACCAGGTAGTTCCATGAAATTATTGATCCCATTTGCCATGCCATTCCCCTCTGCTAGCTCATACCTCCCACACTACTGCCAAAGCTTGGCCTGTGGCACCTAGTCCAGAGCCTCCATGTACAACTTCTCTGAACCCTGACCTTCCTTGCAAAGAGGAGTCATGATGCTTCTGCTATACTCAGAACTTTCCATGATCTTTGCATAAGCCAGAGGACTTGGCCCGCAATAACTACTACATGTAAAGGGAACCATCAACTAACTCTGGGCTGTCTTTTTGAGAATGGCAAATAACATGCCTTGAAGATAACTACAAATAGCAGTGTAGCCAAACTGGGTTTTATTTTGAAATCTAAAACACATTGATCCTAATATTCTTCAGTGTTGATGACTACAAGCACTTTGATGTATTGTGGAGCTAGGGCTATCTTTCAGCAGAATGTATCCTCTTCCTTAGCATTTTTCTGAATGTGATACTAGCGTGAAATAAACATCACACCCACACGGCTGGGATAGCAAAAAAATGAGAATGTGCAGTTTGATTCCTGTGCTGTAACTGTAACTAAAAATATACCCTTTCGCGTTCCTCACTTTCACGTGACGCAACAGTTTCAGGCACGCTGAATGCCTTTTATGGTGCCAGTGAGTAGTGAATCAAGACTTTCTGGCTTTGTAAGCCAATTGTGCCCTCTGTCCAACCAAGCTTGACCAGAAGAAACTTGAATGACTTTACAAGTAAATCATGTGTTCATTATGAATCAGTGCAATAAATGGAATCATACACTACTCTAGACTGGCACAGCTGTATGTGCTATTATTGTGGGCATTCTGTGCATTAATGATCTCACTTCCCATGCTGTCTCTCTTCATCTCTTACTCCAGAGTGAATTTAACTAGTTTGCTACCCACTCTTAAATACACATATTGCATTCCCAGAGACAGCCCTAGCAAGGCATTTCCATCCAGCCCTTAAACAGAGGCTAAAGGCATATAGCACTAGATTCACAAAGGAACTTAGGAGTGGCAATACTCAGTATCACCACGACAATATTTTAGGTGCCTAGAAAATCACCAGGATTCACAAAACCTGAGTTCAGTACCTAGACTCCCTACCCATTGAAGGAGGAGAGATAGGCACCTATGAGATGGATTCACAAAGGACAGCAGATTAGGTTGCTCCTCACCTAAACTGGCCAATGGCAGGTGCCAAGCTAAGGGATGTGTGCTACGCCTCACTCCTCCCATGGAGATAGGTCTCCCTGTCTTGTGTGTATGTCAACATTCTAGAGATGCAGTTGTAGGTCCATAAGCCATTTCCAGGCCTCCTCTGTGATGTTGTGGATATCATCCAATTCATCTTTGAATCCATACTTGGGGCTCTGAGTTATGATGTTTGATGGTTTGGATGTTCTCACCACAATTGCACAAAGGGGATTCTTTGATTTTCCACTTGTGCGTCAAGTAGCCACATCTTCCAGTGTGGCCCAAGGTCTGTGTGGGAGGTCGAAACCAGGAGAGTGGCTTGTTGGGTCAGAAAGAATGTGCTTGTTTGGAATGGTAGATGAGATCCAGACACTTTGCCATTCCCTGGCCAGATCCAGAGACATGGGGTGGTCACGTGTGGTCCATAGTGGTTTTCTCAATGTCAGGTATTGTTGGGGTATGTTATCCATAAGCTTCCAGATGGGATGTTCTGGTTAGTCCTTGGTGCATTTAAGTTCTCGTGCTGTGGCTATATCTTGATGGATAGCTGAAGGTTCGATGTTTACTAATACAGAAAGACACTATAGAGGTACTAATTTTAAAGTTCCCATGATAATTCATATGGTCTGATTCAGCTGCCTACCCATGTGCTGGGTATGGGAGTTTCTTGTCCACACTTGTGCACAGTACTCTGTAACTGAGTACACTAGGGCCAAGGCAGATGGTCGTAGCACCGGGACAGTTGATCCCCAACTTCTTCCCACTAACTATTGAACAGTGTTGACATGAATCTTCACTTTAGAGGCTACTTTCTTGAGGTGGTCATGAAAGGTCAATGTGAAGTCAAGAATGACAGGTATGTTGGCCTTGGGTCATCAAGCATAGTTTCACCACAAAACTCGACAATGTTTTGTGCAATTCTATTGTCAAGGTGAAAAATAGAGACCATCAATTTGCTTCTCAGGCCCAGTTCACTCATTGCTAAGAATTTAATCCTCTCTTCCCTTACTTAATTTGGAGGCTGTACCATCATTCTGCCTTGCCATAAAGCAGTTACCATTTCTAACTGGATGAGTGTCTAAGTCTGGGATGGATGGAGGTTCCTCTTTGTGTGTGGGATTCTCATCTGAAATCCCTCTCTTGGAATTAGGTGCCTATGCTGTTTTAGCAAGAAGCTGGGGGCGGGGGGGGGGGGGGATGTCCTCAAAATTTTAGCCTTGTAGTTAAGATACTTGCCTGGAATGTGAAAGATCATGGTTCAGGTCCCCAGTCCAAATCATAGGGGAGAAGGGATTCAAACTAGGATTTGCCACTTCCAGCTGTGTGCCCTAAGCAAGAAGCTACAGTCATTCTTGTTCTCTCTCTCTGGCCCAATGATTCTTTTCATTATTTATGCACAGTAGAACACACTCAACAGGAGAGATTGATGGAGCCCCATAGCTCAGTTAGAGCACCCTCCAGAGCCACCCTCCAGGTGGCAGATCACTGTTCAAATCCCTTCTCCCTGTCAAATGGTGAGGGGACTTGAACCAGGAGTCTCCCACACCCCAGGTGCATACCCTAACTACTTATGTTATAATTTACGAGGGAGGCTGTCCTCCTCCCCCCAACCACTCACCCCAGCTCTTTTGTGGAAACTTGCCTATAGGGGCCTGATCTGGTAGGTGTCTGGATGGCTGGCATATGGCTGGAGCGCACATGCACAGAGGAAGAAAAATAGGAGCCTAAAGAATTTTTACTGCAAAATTTAAGGCACTGAATGACCTTAGGCAACTATAGAGTTTGATAGTGGTTGAGTGGGGATTTTGTGAATCCCAGTGGGGTCTGAGTTTGGGATTTAGGTGCCTACAGTAGCAGTTAGGTACATAAATTCTCTTGTGAATCTAGCCCACTGTGCATATCCATACACTTCTGTAACCCAATAGGCCAGATTCTGCCTGGCCACTACATGAGGTTCCTATGGTCTCAGTCTCCTCTATTCTAGCCAAAGAAGCTGGCTAGACATTGGTGGGAGCACACTCTCTAGCCTCCAAAAGTGTAGTGCAGTGGGCATAGTCCCAGGACCTCTGAATGCTGAGAAGCTCTGGAAGTTTTGTCTACAATGTGAGCTGGTGCCTAACTGGCACAATTTGGCCACAGAAATACATAAACTTATTAAGCTGTGAATGATAAAGTGCCATGGGGTTTTTATTTGCATAAATATATATTGCATATATAAACTGCTTCCAAACATGAGGAACAATGAGTCAACCAGATGGCCTGGAAATTTCTAAAAGCAGGCCTGGGATCTGGAATAATATTGGGATCTATACAAGAGTAATCCATGCTCCAAAGGCATAATATAATTGGGCTCACAAGGAAGCCAGGAGAAGTATCAGTCATAGCATTAAAACAGCCTTTTGGCCCACATAGCACATTCCAATGACAGCATCTTCAGCCAAAACTGTGCAGCTCATCATCCAGTTAGAGATGGAAACTGCTTCATGGCAAGATAGAATGATGGAGCAGCCACTGAATTAAGTAAGGGAAGAGAGCATTAAATTCCTAGAGATGAGTAAACTGGGCCTGATGAAATAAGAACCAACCCAAGACTTCACCACAAACTTGTGGGGGAAAAATCTTTTATTGGAGTTTGGAAAACGTATGTTAGCTTTTTCTGTTCCTTGTTGTTTTTCGTTTTTTCACACTGCTGCACTTTTATATTTCAGCCACTTTTGGAAGCAGAGATAACAGAACAGCATCAGTATTTGCAGCCCAATCAAAAGTAGGAAGTCTTACATGGCAGTTAATTCTCATTTTGTCATGTTCTCATTGATCTAATTCTGCAGAACCTATGGAATAAATTCATCCCTGGCATAACTATACTGCAGCTGATGGCACTGAGACCAGAGGTGAATTTGACTCAGTAGATTTGGAGAGCTTGAATATGTATATGAAGTTTTGGGTGCTCAGCCAGACGAGAAAGGAGCAAACAGAAGTGGTGACTGAGATATGTTAGACTTATGAGTTATAGTATATCTGCTGCCATGTACAATACATACACTTAGCATGCAATTCTGTTGCTTAACATCAACATTATGGACCTATATGTAATGCAGGTTTTACTAGCTACAATTAATTGACACCTAATCTTTAGTGTAGTTATGATTTTGCTTCTCTATTTAATACATATATTTTTGCACAGGTGAAAGTAAGCAGGTTCTTTGTTCAAATGCTGGTGACTAGAAGGCAGTTCCCTTTTTGTTATGGTGCACTATAGTTTGTAGTATATCAACAAGTTCTTCCCCACTTACAAAAACAACTTTACAAGAAGACTATAGCCTAATAGTTATGAAACTCAAATGTGCAGCACTTTGGAATTTTTTAATTAAGCTCACCAGTCGATCTTAGTTCTCATTAATTTATACCTGAAGTAAGGCCAAGCCATGACATTTAGATATAGATCTGGACTACGTTAGACTTCAAAGACTTTGAAGCCAATGTTCTGGTTCAGATCCATTATGTAAAGATGGGCTTGAACTGTGGAGTCTGGGATCCAGATCAGAACATCTCCATTGTCAAGGAGTTTGCATGTAGTGTTCTGTTGTTGGCATGTTTGTTATTTAGCCTTAAGCTCAGGTTGTGGCTTTTCAGCTTCCTTCTGTTCTGTGGCTTTATTATTGTTGGAGCTGGAGTCAACGCCTATTATTAAAGTTGACTGACACTTCCCATTACAAAACACTGTTTTCAGTTGCTTATAACTTTGTGATACTTTAATCCTTTGGACTGATATTTTCCAGATCGGGTGTCTGCCTCAGATTGAATTTTCTGGAAAATTTCAGCCAAAATGGTCAGTCATTTCCAGGAGAGGCTAAAAGAAAATACATTATTTTGCCCATGTTTAAAAAAAAAAAATGGAGACCTTTTCTTTGAAATTCTCCAGTGCTCTTATGCTTTGGAGGAGGCACTCAAAATTTGGGAAGGGGTGGTTTTTTGTTCTAGGGATGTGCTTTTTGCTGTTCATGCTGTTGCATGAAAACCTGCCCAAGTTTGGCCAAGTTCTAAGCCTCTGTAAAAAGTGTAGCTCATATGTTTAATAGAACTTCTTTGATTTTTAGCAACTAAAATCTCCAAAAATTCTATCTTCACTGAGCATGCTCAAGCCTCTCCCTCTGGAGACTAGACAGTGCATGCACCATCCCATAGGGCAACTGAGCATACTCCATGCCCTCACAGATCCAACCAGTGATTGGACTGTGCATGTGCCATCCCTATAGAATAACTGATCATGCTCCAGCCGAGAACTATTGGGACAAAGCCAGACTTTTTCCTTAATGGCCCCTCCCAGTTGCTCTGTGCCAGGGCTGGGTACTGGAACTGAGAACAGGGAGTCTGCATTTCCTGTGCTCTTAATGATCTCCTACTGGCACTGAGATAGCATGGAGGATTTTGGGGTTCGGAAGGGGAGGAAGAGAGGAAATTGGGACTGGCTTAGTAAGGAGACTGAGACAAGGAGCTATGGGGCAGGGAAGGATTTAACTGGTTGGAAAATAAGACTGGGAGCTGGTGAGCAAAACAGAGGAAGGATTAGTAACCAGGCAGCTAAGGGAGAAAAAACACTGAGATCAGATCAGGAGCTGGGGAAAGGGAGGAGAATGTGAACTGGCTGGGCAAAGAGACTGGGACAAGGAGCCAGGGAGAGGGTTGGTGGAGACTGAAATTGGATGAGGAACCTGGAGAGGAAGATTAGGACTGGGAGCCAGTGGAAGAGATAGACAGTTCAGATGAGGAGACCTGGGATGAGAAGCCTGAGGAATGGAGACTGGAATGAGGTACACAAGGAAAAAGGGATTGGGATAAGGAGCGAAGGTTGGAGAAGACGCAGGACTGGGATGTGGCTAGATTGGAAGAGATGAGGCAGATGGGATCAAACTTGGGTGGAAACAAATAATATGTGATCATGAAATTAGACTGTATCATAATATATATGCAAAGGGGGGGGTCAAATTAAAGTTATACAGAGTGTGTTAATTTTGGAATTTCCTAATTTTTGAGTGCTTGACTTTGCAACCTTAATAATGTACTTTTAAGAGGTTTTTGTGTGTGTAATATGATCAGAACATATATCTCCTACAAAAATAAATCATATGCAGTAGTAAGACTTATAGGACTAAATTCTGCACTTACACTTCATGCAATCCCAGGGACTACAATTAAAAAGTAATAGGCAAAATGAGAAAAGATATGTTTTGAGTTAAGGTTTGAAATGAGACTGAGAGTCAGTGATACAGTATAGGGTTTTTATTGTTCTGTTATACACAGTTACCCTTTGAAGTTGTGTCATGAATTGTTAGTTAACTGTACAGCTTGAAAAATTCATTCTCTTGCAGCCTGTGTTCTGGACGATCACAAATATGGTCATCCCAGATCCTTCTTAGCCAAATACATATACTGTAAATATTTCTGCCATGTGAATGACAGAGCACCACTCCCACACAACACTACACAACAAAGATGCTGGCTAGTGATAATGCATTGTTTTGCAGGCCACAAGCCACCGGTGGAATGTTTTTCAAATCTGATTTAGGGCCTGTTTACATATGGAAATTATTCCAGAACAGGAATAACTCTGCAGAAAAGGATGTGGGGATTACAGTGGATGAGAAGCTGGATATAAGTCAGCAGTGTGCCCTCATTGCCAAGAAGACCAACAGCATATTGGGCTGTATTAGTAGGAGCATTGCCAGCAGATCGAGGGAAGTGATTATTCCCCTCTATTCAGCACTGGTGAGGCCACACCTGAAGTATTGCATTCAGTTTTGGTCCCTGCACTACAGAAAGGATGCGGACAAATTGGACAGAGTCCAGCAGAGGGCAACAAAAATGATTAGGGGGCTGGGGCACATGACTTATGAGGAGAGGCTGAGGGAACTGGGGATTTAGTTCCCCAGTTTAGGATTTAGTCTGCAGAAGAGAAGAGTGAGGGGGGATTTGATAGCAGCCTTCAACTACCTGAAGGGGGGTTCCAAAGAGGATGGAGCTCAGCTGTTCTCAGTGGTGGCAGATGACAGAACAAGAAGAAATGGTCTCAAGTTGCAGTGGGGGAAGTCTAGGTTGGATATTAGGAAACACTATTTCACTAGGAAGGTGGTGAAGCACTGGAATGGGTTACCTAGGAAGGTGGTGGAATCACCATCCTTAGAGGTTTTTAAGGCCCCACTTGACAAAGCCTTGGCTGGGATGATTTTGTTGGTGTTGGTCCTGATTGGACTAGGTGACCTCCTGAGGTCTCTTCCAACCCTAATATTCTATGATTCTAATAAGGCAGGGTGTAAATTTAAAGTGTAATAGCTACTGCAGAATAACTTTGTGTGGACCCTTTTATCCTGGAATAAAAACGCCTTTTTTCTGATTTAGTGTAATCCACCTCCATAGAATAAAGCTCTCTTAATGCTGTATGAGTATCCATCCATGGAGGTATTCTGGAATAGCTATTCCTGAATAACTTCATGCATAGAGAAGCCTTACACTATGTTCCATGTTGCCGCACCGCAGGCTAAACTACAGCCTCACGACAAGAGAAAGGGGAAATAAGCATGCACCACCTCAAGGGGGAATAACAAAGAATTCAGGGCAAGTCCACACAACTGTTACTTTATTGTTGCTTTCTTTGTTCTCTTTCCCACACCCCATAAAAGTGTGATGTCGTTCACAGAGGAAACTGGACAACGGAGATACAGAACAGAGATCTTTGCTATGTTGCCCATGTGGGGGAAAGAGACGAAAGAAAGCAACAATAACATAAAAATTGCGTGGACTTGCCCAGAGAAAGAATCAGTTGGAAAGTAATTAAATGATGCCATCATTTAATTACTTTCCAACTGATTCTTTCTCAGTAGTCCCCACCTCCCCCAGCATGTCTGTGTCCGGGTTAGTCAGTCCCCTTATGGGTACTACAGCCTAGGGTCAGCTCACCCCGTCCGATAGTGTGGCCCTTTAAGATTTTGTGTATAGGTTGGATGTATAAAAGTACCTACGGAAATAGGAGATACTGGTAGAGAGGAAGTGGTCCTAGGAATAAGTAGTGTTGGGAGGGTTGAGGGGGGTTACTCTTTCTTTAAGGATCTGGAACCAGAAGCCTTTCAGAATGGTGGGGCAATACTCACCGCTCTCCCAGCTAATTAGAATAAGCTTTGGGAAGGGGACCAGCATATATACTACCTCTCTCCTCATTGTAAGGGATATACTAGCAGGAGAAGATCTGCCTACTGAACTTTCCACACCTGAAAGTGAGAGGGCTGATTCTGGGGAAAGGCCCAGCTGGAAGAGAGGCTGGCTGAGGGCCTGCAGTTGGCCTGAATTAGAACCCAGTTCTAAGAGGGGAGCTGGGGAGACGTCTGATCTAAGGAGAGAGCTAATAACTTTCTGAAGTAGAGCCCCGCTCCTGGAGAGGGGGCTAAGGATGCCTACCTTATGGAGAGCTAAAGAAACGGCCTGAAGCATAACCCAGCTGTCAGAGAGGCCTGAGTGAGAGGAAGTCCTCAGTAGCCACCTGAGAAGAATCCACACTAGGAAACCAAACTGCAGAGTGGGAGTAATGAGTCTGCAGCCCTGTGAGAGATGGTGAGTGTGCCCTGTTACAATGTTAAGAGAAGCCTCAGCATATTCATTGATGATCACTGCAATAAAAAACTTCTGATAGAGAATAAGCAGTGGTACTTCCATTTCCTGCTTTGCATACCATACTCCTGACTTGCCATACAATTTTATCTTGAAAGCAAGAGTTGTACTGTACATGCTGGAGAAGGAGTGGTCTTGGCACCTGAGTAGGGTACATTTGGGGCTTTTGATACCAAGGAAAGTGTGGTTTTTGGCTCCCAGAAAGTGGTTGAGCCTTCTAGCAATGTGAAGGGGAAATATCTCCTACATCTATCTCCATTATGGAAAGGGGTAAGGTTACTTAATATCTTTTAGGGGTATGCTCTTCTCTTCCCCCCAGTAAATTTTGACAGCAATCAGCTGCTTCCCTGCCTCCATCCCATATCCACCATGTTATGCTGCCCATATAGATAAGAACTTTAGATGGATGTCTTTACTAATGTGATAATTAGAGAAATAGTTAATGTTAACATGTATGTTGTTATCCATAAGTTTGAATAAACATCCAATTAAGAGGAATGTGTATTTAACCCTCCTTAGAGCTATTGTTTCTAGATGATGACACTTTGTTAGGTTACACTTTGACAATAACTTTCCAAGTATGGCCTATCATGAGGGCTGCAATATTAAATGAAAGCTTACATTTTGATCAATACTTGAACCTAAAGTTAATATAAAGAAATACCTTCTGAAAATAATGCACAATAGCCTGTGGAACTCATTGACTTAAGGTATTCTATTGATGCCAAAAGCTTATCAATCAGGATTCAAAAAAGGATTACACATTTTTATGGATGACAAGAATATCCAGAGTTACAGTAAAGATTATAAATAAGAGTTTTTGAAGAGAGAGAAGCCTTCATGCTTCAGGGTATATTGCAAATTCTAACTAAGGAAGTTAGGCAGAAACTTACCCTTGAAGAAAATCATCCCATGACTGCCTATGGCAGGGCTTCTTGCAGCTGCTTCAAGGGAAGGTGCTACTGGCACCTGTCAGATGGGATATGAGACTAGGTTGATCACTGTCCCAATCCGATATGTCAATTCCTATGTTCTTAATTCCACAGCAAGGGCTGGATATTTTTTTTCTAACAAGCTCCATAGCCATGGAACTGAGGAATCCACTGGCCCAGAGTACTACTATCCCCTCTTCTGCAGAGAGGAAAGCTGGCAGGAAGGTACTACTGTGACTCACTTTGCCATTAGGCAGTCAGTGTAAAAAGTGGGATTACAAGACAGGGTTTCCTAGCTCCTAGGGCTGTGCTCAGACCTCTCTGAAATGTGCTCACAACAGCCTTTTTAAATGTCCATAGCTTTATTTCAAAAGCAAGTTTATTCACAGAAGGTAAAGGTACAAGTCCTCAATAAAGTGCAGCTAAATTGCTAGCTGAATAACAGTTTAAAAAGTGAATGAGCTTACATGGGGGTGACCCATAGGATCCCAAATTGTGTAGCTCTCCCTCCCTTCCTCCCACGCTTTAATAAAAAAAGGCATTTTGGCTTCATCCTGTACTCCTACACCTTATTGTCAGGCTCAGATTTTGGGGCACTACTATGCCTCACCATTATTTTTATTGTTACAGTCATGCCTAGAGGCCACAACCAAGATTGGGGTACCAGTGTGTTAAACGCTATAGAAGCAGTGAAAGACAGTCCCCACTCTCAAGCTCTTGCAATCTAAATAGACAAAAGAATTGCTATTCTTCCCATTTTACAGATGGGGAACTGAGGCACAGGGGGTAAAGTAATTTGCCAGAGGCCATGCAAAGAGTCTGTGGCAGAGCCATAAATTGAACCTAGGTTTTCTGAAGCCCAGTTCAGTACTTTAACCACAAGACCATCATTGCTCCCTTACTTTCCCATTATACTTTTTCGACTAGTTCATCTTATTTCTTCGCTTCCTGTTCCACTTCAGGAGAATGTCTACCGGCATCTCTCCGGTTTCAGCCTGACATTTATGTGGCACCCAGTGCAAATTGCCTTTGTATGGATTTTCTTCTATTGATGTAGAAAAACTAGCACACTAGAAATGTTGCATCCTGTGGTGGCATTGGGAGTACAACGCTGAGTAAAATTCAGATCGGTGGGGTGCTTATAGACACTAAAAAAAGTGATGATGCTTGACTCTTAATTCCACAGCCAGTCCTCATGAGGAGTGAATAACATGAGGTCTCCTTAGGAGCCAAAGCATGAGTGGCATGACAAAAAATATTTATTTTAAAAAGGAAGGCGGGGGAGGAACGTGAGAGAAGCAGTGGCCTCATAGGGAGGGGAAATCAGGAAGAAAGCCTCCTTGTTGTGGCAGAGGAGGAGGACTGAAGGAGTTGAACTTCCCCAGGTAAATCTCACCCTTCCTGGGAGAACCCATTTGACCAGCAATGGAGGAGCACAGTTAATAGTTATCCCATTAGCAGCTGCTGCTCCCTTACCACCTAACCTCCCCCCAGGACTTCCTCTATTTTTATACTGAAAGTGCTAGATCCCAGCCTCCGGCCTGCTCTACGCTTAAAAAATGTGGCTGGCACAGCTATGTCAGTGAGCAGTGTGAAAAAAATCATTGCCTGACTGACATAGCTGTGGCTGCAAACACTTCGACAGTATAAATGTGTGTACAGTAAAGAGTCCTTTTGCCAATATAATCTATCTTGTTTTGGGGAAACGGGTATGAGTGATCCCAGCAAAAGAACTCTTGTCAGTATAAATGTGCCTCCCCTCAGAAGGTTTGCTAATATAGCTGCCCTGGCAACCCCTTGTGAGTATAGACCAGGCCTCAGTCTGTACACCATCACTGACTGACGCAGGGTGTCCTGGGAGACTCATACACACTTGTTCATAGCCTTCCAGCTGTTTATATTAAAGCTCATCTGCAGGTTCTTTTGTTCAGTGTATTTCCATTGCAAATACTGGTTGTGTCCTTGTATTACGGAGGTAGGGCCAAAGCCCAGTTTACATAAGCAGTGTCCCTGATTTTTGGGTTGGGCTATAAGTACTGAATAAACCAGAAGAGCAGGCAGCAGCAACAGGGGCAGCTGCATAGCAGCAGTGGCTGGGTATCTGGAAAAAAAGACTAACATGTTAGGCAGAGTACTGCAGTCCTTACTTACAGTGAGTAATATTTATTCATATGCGTAGTCTCCCTTAAGCCAGGGGGACTACTGATATGAGCTAGTAATACCCACTGGGAGTACTCTGCACCACTGGGCCTCTTCTACATAAGTGTAGATTCTGATTGTTGTAAAATATTGCCAGCACCTATTGTCTGCCATTCTCACCTTCTCCCCTCACAAACTAACCTAACAAAATAAAACTCTGTTTGAATATGTTCCTCTTCATCTAGCCTGTGGCAGTGAGTTAGGGAAATGATGCGATCAAGCGCTTTCAGAAAGCACTTCTGATGCCATGTGTCACAAGTGACAGAAATACGATACTCTCTCTGCCTACACATGCTTCACAGTGTACAGAGCTATGGGCATGGAAAAATACAGTGGACCAGTATTTCAACTGCTATGACGACAGCAGTTATGCTTGAGCACTAGGTGCATTTCATGACTGAGTTGTGCAAAACTTTGCAGTTCTCTTTACTGTATGGATGAAAGAGAGCCTACTGTCTGGTGAATTCTCTCTTCCTGTCCCTAATACGAGTGCCTCTGACCCAAAATAGAGGAGAACAGAACAACAAAAACCCCTTGGGCAAGCAGGATTTTTGTCATATGAAAGAGCTTGAGAGAGTAATATGGTTGTCTTGATCACGTAATTACTAATGGCTTGATTCTACCCAACTCACCTTATTCAGGTTCAGTAGTCTCTTATTCCTAGAGTATCTTCATTCATTTGTAACCCTTCTGCCCATCAGAGTTGGCAGCAACAAGGCCGAGTTCAATATCTAGGGGATCCATTCCAATAACACAATGCAAACCGGCTCGAGCCCCCACCCAGTGACCTGGGACAAATATATACCACCCCTGCTGAGCGCCTCCAAGAGGCAATACTTCCCCTCTCACAAGCACATAGTCTGAGTGTAGTAAAAAGCCTTTTAATAACAGAGAGAAACAATGTGGCATTATGTTGGGGAAACACCACCAACAGGATTCATAACACAACCCATGAGCAAAAACCCACCCCAAGCAAATTTGGGGCATGCCCTTTCCCTTTGGTTCTTGAGTCCAGCAACCCCAAATCACCCAAAGTCCCAAAAGTCCAATGACCCAAAAGTCTCTGTCCCTGGTCAGGGCAGCCCCAGAGTTCAAAAGTTTATCTGCAGAGCTTTACTTCCCAACTTGGGTGGAGATGGGTGTGGGGGGGGGGGCGGGGAAGAGAGCTAAGGGGCACCTTACATGATCTGAAGCTGACCGCCCCACAGCTCCATAGGCCTTCGCTCCACTCCGCTCCACCAGCCGCCCCACATACTGCTTTGCTCGGCTCCACTCCGCAGCCCACAAGTAGCTCCCGCCGTCCCACGAACTGCTCCACTCCACGTCCCACAAGCGGCTCCCGCCATCCTATGAACTGCTCCACCAGCCTGTCCACAAGGCACTGCAGCCGACCCACAAACTGCTCCACAATATATCTTCAGGCTCCCCCACTACTTAACACAACGCTCAGTGATTTCAGCTCTTAGTCAGTTCAGCTCTTTAGTGAATTCAGCTTGTAGTAGGGGAGCCTCAGTACTGGTGCACCATTAGCCCAAAGTGAACTCAGCAGCTTGTAACTAGACTCCTAATAGAATCAAAATTAGCTCTAATATTCCACAGTGGAGAGAGGAGGAAGTGCAAGTAGCATGTAAGGCTCTCACCAACAGGCCCATACCACCAAGTATTAATACTTGTCCCCAACCTCTCTCAATCCAGAGTTTTGGAACCCATGACCCTTGCCTAGCGAGTGCTACTTAGTTGATGGTGAGTCCCTCCATCATAACAAAAGGCCAAGTACAGTTCCAAGCACAGTTCCCATAATCAGGGTAATAACACTTTATTCTTCCTGCCCCAATAACATAGACACTGGGGATCCCACAGCAGCCAAAGTGACCATTTGGGCAGCTATGGCTTCATTCTAGGTGGGGTGGGTGTGCCTATGCAAATGAGATCGGCCCCTGAAGTTTTTTTCCACAACTTGCCACACCTCACCACCAGATGTCAGGGTGGAGCTCATCCTGACACTGCTTACACATTTAATGGGGCTGTGCAAGTTAGACACTAAGCAACATGAGTAAGGGTAATAATCTGGCCCCAAGAATTAGCTGCCCAAGTAGCCTCCATAATTTAAACTGCCTCTCCCATCTCTGGTCATTACTTGTAGCTGGTTTGGGTAAGCAGGGAATGTTGCCAATCTCTGCCAGAAGCTTTTAGGGAGTAATTATCAGTGAGGTGACTACCTGCATATAGGGCTCTCTTCTGCTCCACCCTTTGTTTTACTGTATCTGAAACTTCTTAAATATTCCCACAATGTTTAAAGAGAAGATTAAAGGCCCAGTTCTGTTGCCTTTACTGTCATTGGCAGACCCTCTTACTTTAAAGGTATTACTTGTGTACGGATTATTTCCTTAAATAGGGATTGCAAGATATGTCAGGACCTAGGTTACTGAAACTTCAGATTTTTCAAGTTATTCATCACTCAGATTCCATGTGTCTATGGCTACTCACTGAGTATAAATAATGTGAACATATTGTCTCTAACTTGTATTTCAAGAAGAGTACACTTATGCAATCAGGAATAGCTTTGTCATAAAAAAACAAAGAGATTCTGTTACATCACAAAGCTTCATCCTTTCAAAACACAGAGTGCCTTCCAGAAAGTCAGCAAACCATTTTTTAAATCCCTACTCATACACAATTCAGCATGATGTAATGTCATGTTAAATCTTTCTTTTAAGGAATCTTTGACCCCCAATGCCATCGGAATCCATCTGGAGCTGAAAGCCAGATTAAGGCAATGGAAAGACTTCTGGGGACTTGTGTACCTGCTGGCACTATATCAGGATATTCTTCCAGCCCCATCAATACACGCAAGAACAAATGAAGATTTAATTTAAATAGGAACACTTGGCTCAATATGATTAAGCATTCAAAATGCACACTAAAGGCCAAATCTTGCAGTTCTTTACGGCCTGGTCCAAAGCCCAATGAAGTTGGACAGTCTTTATATTGATTTCAGTAGGCTTTGGACCAGTCCCTTAGTCATCATTATATGAAGAAAACTCCCACTGACCTCAATAGGACTAAAGAAGGGCCTGACCTTACAAACCCTCTTTGCATAGAACTCTACCTGACTTCAACAAGAGTGCTACACAGGAGGATTTGTGGTATCAAGTCGTCTACATGTGTACGGGTCCAATCTTGCAAACATTCCCACCTGGAGTAACATATTGAGTAGTAAGTGGGATTACTCACTAGGTCCTAACTGTCACCAGTAGGAAGTGTTTGCAAGTTCAGCCTCCAAGATTGTTTTAGATTTTTTTGTTTTTGTTTTTAATTATTGGACTTCAATGGTGATAGAAACTTAGAATAACTGCAATTCTCATACTTCTATTAACGTTTTGATAGTATGTTGTTTATTATACAAATTAAAGTCTTTTGCAGAAAATTTCATTTCATTGCTATTGTGCTATATTGCGAGGGGGGGAGGGGAGTTCTTTTGCCATTCATTTGCTGTAATCCTATTTCAATCCCCTCTTAGTTAACCTCTATTCTTTCTTCTGTGCAAAGTCTGCTGGGAGTGTGTGAATAATCAGAACAAAACTTATTTGTGCTCCATTGTCAGTAATTGTCCTCCTCTTAGTCTAATGACTTGTACCCAGATATCTCCTGCAAGATTAGCTTGAGCAATCATTTAAGAGCCAAAGTTGAAGATAACCCCCTTAATTTGTTGGTAGTTCTCTTAAGGGATAAAGAGTTGTGAGTTTGCTAAATTATGTGCCTTGAAACATTTTAAATCACTTTGACAATGTGATCTGTGAAAATCCAGGTCTCAATTATATAAAGGGGCTAGCAGCCTCATGATGTCTTTGTTTACAACTATACTATCCTCTGTGACAAAGGGAATATCATGTTCCAGATCTGGGTAGGTTGCTAGGGCACCAAGGAAAACCATGGAGTAGAACAGCTTGTTATAATAACTCCAGTACACTTAAAATAATTAGAGAAGGGATCACATGTTAGAGTGGTTGGTTCTGTTCATGGTGGCCTAGTGGTATTGCTTTGTATGGTAATGCAGGCTGCTCCCAGCCGCTCACTCCTCAGACCCAGTACAGACAGGAGACCAGAAATAATGCTCATGCAGTGCTCAGCCCTGCAAGGTACTGATTGCCCTCAACTCCCACTTTATTCAATAGGAGTTGAAAGGACTTGGCACTTTGCAGGATTGTTGTCTGAGACTTTGGGGTGGGGACAGTGCTATGTGTCATTCAACAACAATCCCTTTGTCAAACAAGGAGTGGCACTGACAGGCTCTGAAAAAAGTCTTGTTAGTTCTACCTGTAAAAAAATTGTGACTGCAAAGTGAGGCCCCAGGGGCCTGATCCCAAGCCCACTGAAGTTAATGGGAGTGTCTTCAGTTAGTTCACTGGGTTTGGGATTAGGCCTCAAGTGTGGATAGTTCAAAGCCAGGGGAGGAGAAGAGGGTGGACAACATGGACCAATTCACTAGTCTCTGAAAATAGCATAGAGGAACCCTTTAACAGGGGAAAAATATAACCAGATACTTTTTAAATGTAGTAAAAATGCATCCCTAGCCTGCATGTATTATTGTTCCTTATTTAAGGAATAAACTGTTTTCTTGTGAGGCTGTTGGTTTTTTTTTTTTTACCAGACCAGATTGTCATCCAGAATTGGAGAACATCCATTTTACAATAATGGGCCTAATTGTGTTGCTACTTGCACCAGAGTAGTTCAGGAGTAACTCCATTGACTTCTGTGAAGTTACACTGATGTAAAACTGTGGGAGATCAGAATAAGGCCCACTATAATTTGAAAAACTCCCCCACATTTCCTTAATCATGTTTATGTATACATGAATGACACTTTAGATTATTAAAACTGAAAATCTTTAATAACTAATTTACTTTTATTTATGTGGCTTGTTTACTTTCTGCATTTCACTCAGTTTGGACAATGAAAAGAGATGGTTTCACTTTTATCAGTTGGCAGCAGTGTTTGAAAGGCAAATTTGTACAGGAATGTTTATTTGTTTCTGTCTTTCCTAAACTGCTTAATTTGGAATTGACAAAAGTTTGTGAATATTTATATTGATCCTAGGTTTGTTTAAAAACTTACTTCTTTGGAACCAAAATATGGAGGCATACTGATAGCAAACCATCTGTCAAGTTTTAAGATTTGATTTTTCTTGTATTATATGAGAACCGGTTGAATGTGATGCTGAAGCATGATATCCTATGCAGTGTCATATGTGAAGACATTATAATGAAACTACCTTCTGTGGGCCAAATTCAACTCTCAGATACAAAGATATTATACCAGCAATGCTATACTTAAAGTTGTGTCACACTCTTATTAAAGACTACTGGCTGAAATGGATAATTTCCAGAAAATATCCTCCAGTCTGACACATACTATAGAGCAGATCAGTTCTCCAAAATTGTGGAGGATAATTAATATAGACTGGTCAGTAGCTTTAAATTTATTTTTATATTCCCATAAAACTAAAACTGACTTTTTTTGTTGTTGTTGATAACTTGCAGGCTACTCACCTTGATAACTTTTTTAAATTTAGAAATGTCTTCTCTGCATACCCAAAGACTTTTGCATGGGAGCTATATACACATTTGTGGCAGACATGAGAGATACTGCCATTAAAAACCATTTCAAACCTAAAGGGTTTTGAGGCTAAACAATTATTAAATACATAATATGTGGTCTACACTCAAATTAATGTACACAACTTCTATTAGTGTCCATGAAATTTATGCACTGTTAGACACCAAAAGGAGAATAAACCACTTAAAAAACAAAATGTAATATTGTTTAAAAGTCCTTTTAATTTTATTGGATACGTATATGTATGGTAAAATATCCAAATACAGTTTTCCATTATGAATGATAATAGCTTTGGATTTTCAGGTCAATAGTATCTCCCAAGGTAGTTTTGGATTCTAATTCTAACGTCCAAAGTGCTTGTAACCCTCCTGGTTTGGTGTTAGCTGCAAATTTTATAAGCATATTCACCACTTTGTTATCCAAATTATTTATGGAAATATTGAATAGTACTGGTCCCAGGACTGACCCCTGTGGGACCCCACTAGATACACCCTCCCAGTTTGATAACTACTCTTTAAGTAGGTTTCAGAGTAGCAGCCATGTTAGTCTGTATTCTCAAAAAGAAAAGGAGTACTAGTGGCACCTTAGAGACTAACCAATTTATTTGAGCATAAGCTTTCGTGAGCTTATGCTCAAATAAATTGGTTAGTCTCTAAGGTGCCACTAGTACTCCTACTCTTTAAGTACATTCTTTCAACCAGTTGTGAACCCACCTTATATTAATTTCAACTAGACTGCATTTCCCAAGCTTGCTTGTTAGAATGTTGTGGGACTATGTTCAAAAGCCTTTCTAAAATCAAAGGGCATATGTGCTGCTATCCTGAGCGGCAAAAAGCAAAGTGGCATTGCCACTCTTGCTGGGCTCCAAACTTGACAGACTGTTTTCTTTTGTTCAAAGTTCATGTGATTGTCAACTTTTGAATGCTTCTGGGGGTTTTTTCTTTAAAAAAAATTCAGTGCCTGTAATCCTGCACATATGAGCAATTGTATGATTTAAAAAATCCTAGTGTATATAAACATGAATAACTATACATCATGGTTATATGCACAAACACCTGCACACATCAATAAGCAGATTTCAGTTTCCAGTGAATTTTTATGAACAATGGAGAGTTCTTTAATGTCCCTTTACTTTGAACTTCCTTGCTTTTATTAGCTCCTGTCAGAACCTTAAGCACTTTGTCCTCTGAATATAATATATGCTAAGTATTTCAACAGCGGAGACATTAAATGAATGCACAAAAATCTAGTTTGTGCCCCCCTCCCTCCTTTAGTCTAAAAGCGGCAGCATGCATGCATCATTAAGAGACTGGGCTGGGCAATCAGAGTGAGTCTCTTCTCTGTGCATTACGGTACAAGGGTTGGCCCTCATCTGGTCCACCTGCCACTGGGGTTTAAAGTTTCAGCCCATCGGGAAATACAATGACTTGGATCAAACTGCCCGGAGAGAAAGTCTGATTTCATCAGGGAAGTGGATAAACTGTAGCTATATGGGGAGAACATGGAGAGACAGCTCCGTAGGCGCGCACATGACAGGCTGTAAGCTGCTCAGCGTGTATCCTAGAAGCCAAAGACATTAAGGAAGCAGCAGACACATGACTACATGGGGGGAGAGAAAACAGCCAGCCTGGGAGTCTGCTGTACCTGGACTTGACTCCTTCCAGAAGGACAGATTATATGCAATGAACAGCCCGCCGCAATTCACCAGCTAAAGCAAGAAGCAAAAGGAGGAAGGGGCAGCCTCTCTGCTGGGCAAAGAGTTTTTTGCTTCCGCAGTTTCTTGCTTTGCAGCTGGTGACAGCGTGCGCGCCCGGGGGGGAAGGGGAGGGAGGGAGAGAGAGAGGCAGAAGTGGTTTGCCAATCAAACAATGCTGCTGGCGACCAGCTACTCCTCATGTCTCCCGCGGGTCACCTGCCCGGCTTGTCCGCCCCTCTCGGCGCTGCTGCGGTGGATCACAGAGACGCTGCTGACATGGAGAGGTTGGTGAGCCCGGGCCACTGCGGCTAGTGCTGGCTCGTCCGCTGCGCCTTGCACCGCCCTCAGTCCGGAAAGCCTCGCTGCGCACCAGCCATGGAAGAGGGTCCCCTGCCAGACCTGCGGGACGTCGAGCTGAAGCTGGGGCGCAAAGTGCCCGAGAGCCTGGCGCGCTCCCTGCGCGGGGAGGAGCCCGCTGCCCGGGACCGGAGCGGCGGAGGGGGCAGCGGCTTCTGCCCTGCTTCAGCCCCTGGGGCCTCCCGGCTCAGCAGCAGCGCCAGTGCCCTGGCGAGACTGGAGACCAAACTTCACCTCCTCAAGCAGGAGATGGTGAGTCTGGCACCGCGCCCGGGGGTGCGCGCTGCACACGGCGGGAGGGGGAGCGGGCGGGCGGAGTCCCCTTCACCCTGCTGCGCCCCGCGTCTCACTGCCCCGCGCCAGCGGCTGGCAAACCAACCCGTGCGCCGCTCACCCTGGACTTTGCTCGGCCACCATTCCCTTTTCGCCAGCCCCGTGCCTGTGAGCGTGCGCAGTGTAAGAGGGTGCCACTGAATGCCTTCTTCCTCACCCCCACACCTCTGCTGACAAGCGGGGCGAGAGAGCCCTCTGGGGTCTCTGTATTGCACACGGCTGGGTGGCGCTTTGAGTGGATTATGGACGGCGCTAAATAATGGGTGTTCCCTTGGTGGCCCTTGATATACTTTACAGTTCAGACTTAACTAACTGACAACTCCTGTCCTTGCCCTGTTGCTCCTTGAATTCTTGTAAAAAAAAAAAAAAAAAATACAATCTGGTATGATCTGCTCCACATACTTTGCTGAACTCCCCCATTTCCTGGTAGGGAGAAGTGCTGCTGATCTCTAGGCCCCTGTGCAATTAATTTCCATCACTGCCTACCCACACAAAACCAATTCTGAAAACAGCCCTGTTCCGGCTAGGCCAAAGGAGAGCAGCTAAATACATTCCCCGCTTCCTTTCTAGAAAGGGAGCCACTAATATCTTTCAGAATCTTTAGCAAGGTCTAGCCACTCCCCTTACACACTTCATTGATGGTTTCCTAATCCCATGTGAATATGGCCCCTTAAGGAACCATAGTGATAGACTCAAGGTGCTCAGTCTATTTAGTTTAACAAAGAAAAGGTTAAGGGGTGTCTTGATTACAGTCTGTAAGTACCTATATGCAGAACAGATATTTAATAATGGGTTCTTCAATCTAGCACAGATGGGTATAACACAATCCAATGCTAGACATATTCAGAGTCTGTGCAATAAGGCATACATTTTTAAAGGTGGGAGTAATTAATCGTTGGAACAATGCACCAAGTGTTGTGGGCTCTCCATCACTGATGATTCTTGACTCAAGATGGGATTTTTCCCCCTCAAAGATATGCTCTAGGAATTCTTTTGGGAATGTTCTATGGCCTGTGCTATACAGATCAGACTAGATGATCACGGTGGTCCCATCTGGCTTTAGAATCTAGGAAAAGATCATGTATAACAAAAGTTGCTATAATCCATGCACAGTCAAAGCAACTCCTACGTCCATGCTGTGGTCACAATTGCATAATGCCACCAAAGTGGCAGTGAGCAGGTTTCTCACCTGCTCAAGAGGTTTTCCAACTCCATGACTTTCAGGATATATGTACCTCATACGATTAGCTGGCAGAATGAAGAAAACTGACAGCCAGCGGTGTTTAGGTAGATTTTAGTCCTCTGAGTGATAACTTCTGACGTCTGGGGTATGTTAGCATATTGGTAAGCATTTAAGATAATGCCCTGAATTCTATTTATTGTAAATCTATACAAATACTCCATTTTAATGTGACTAATACTTTTCTAAAAGGATGTGAGCTCTTTACTCCTAAAAATTGTCCTGCCATCAGTCATTCAGTTTATAAGACTAAACTTCTGAGATCTATTTATTTCTCAACTGAGTATACTGGAATCTCTGTATGCTTCCATAAAAACCCCATTTATAATTTGGCAAAGTGGCTGTTTGTCTGTGGTCTGCCATTGGACCATGCAATATTTATTCATATTTTAACTCAACACTTATGTAAATGGTCCAGCTATATTATGCTAAGTGTTATGTACTGGGTTAAGTCTGTTTTTCATTAGAAGACCAACTCTGTTAAGCAACTGTTGGTTTTTTGTTTTTTTTTAAGTAAAATGCAGGTTTCACTTAAAATAGGCTGTCCTACCATGAAATTCACAGTGAGCACCTAGTGAACAGCATGCATTATCGCTAGTAGTCGGATTCTGATCTCTGTTACATCAGTGTAAGTGTAGAGTAACTCAGAAGTGTGTAGACAGCGGGTATTAAGGGAACCTGGCTTTACAGGCATATGAAAATCGTACCAATACATTTTGTAGTAACTCTCTATAACACTTCTCATACAGTTTTAATATAAACTCTATAGTAGCCGATAGTGTGGTGTGATATGATGGCTTTGTGGGGTCCCTTTTGGGATGAGCTGCATAAATAACTCGGGGCTCTGCTACTCATGGGTAAGGCTATGTTTCAGTCACGGGTATTTTTAGTAAAAGTCATGGGCAGTAAACAAAAATTCATGGCCCTGTGACCAGTCCATGACCTGTACTATGACTTGTACCACTGACTAAATCTTTGCGGGGGTGGGACAGGCGGCCCTGTGGGTGCTACATGTGATTGGCGGTGGGGGGCGGGAACAGCCCGGGGGTCCTGCGGGTGCTCTGGGGGAAGCAGCCCGTGACCCCACTGGTGCTGGGGGGTGGGGTGTGGCGGGGCTGGCAGGCTCCCTACCTGGCTCCTCATGGCTCCCCCCAGGCGGAGGTGCAGCCAGAAGGCTCCGTGCACTGTCTCCACCCCAAACACTAGCTCTGCAGCCCCCGTTGGCCATGAACCATGGCCAATGGGAGCTGCAGTGGTGGTGCCTGCAATTGGAGGCAGTACGCAGAGCTGTCTGCTGGGAGTTGAGGGATGATGCTGCTTCTGGGAAACCCCCTGAGGTAAGCTCTGCCCAGCACCGTCACCCACTCCCGTACCCCAGCCCCCAGCCCTGAGCCTCAACCCACACCAAAACTCCCGCTGCTGCTGTGGGAGAGGGGCACGTGTTGTACCAATAAAATAAAAACTAGCAGGATCTTATTAAAGGGAAAAAGGCAAAATACCACATTTATTGTGAATACAGAAAGAATCATAGTAAGCAGTTAGTTACAGCTGTAACATTCCATTCAATCTCATCTTTATTCACACATTCATTCATACACACACACACACACACAGGTTCTGCAAGGTTGTTATCATAGTAAGCAGTTAGTTATAGCTATAACATTGCATTCAATCTCATATTTATTCACACATTCATTCACACACACACACACACACACAGGTTCTGCAAAGTTGTTATCATAGTTACCAGCCTTAGAGTTGCTCATGCCAAGCCACTGGCCAGGTGGCCTGGACATGAGGAGGGAGCAGGGCCTTGTCAGATGCTCATCTGATGCTCCTGGAAGTTGGTTTGCAGAATCAGACCCCAAAGTTCTCACTTTTTAGAGTCTATTTTTATAGGAATTTCTTCCTATGCCAGTCTATGGGAATTGCTGCATCATGCTGTTGCTGAATCAATCAGCAGATGGCACATTCCTGACGGCTCCAAGATGTTATCTTGTTCTTTGGTTCTCCCATTCTTGAGGCTGTTGGGTGGATTCCAGTCTGCCCTCCGGGGGTCCTCTGGTTATTTCCACTTGACGCCTTCTTCAGCCGATGGACACTGGATTCTTAGGCTGGCACCTCCCTGATCATTCAGTTATTATCCACACCAAGCATCCATCCACATACATCCTCTATCTCTATTTTAATCACAATTGTTAATACAACAAAAGGGCGGGGAGTCTCTGGGTGCTGTTTCTGTTGTTAGAGTATTGCTTTGAGTCTCTGTGAATTGCTTTGAGAACAGACTCTGTCTTAGAATGTACTAACACAATTAGCAGCTTGCAAGTTTTCACACACAGAGGGAGAGAAACAGTACCAAAAACCAAGAGACCTCTTAATTAGTAATACCCTGGAATTTAAACTATGGGGAATCAAACTCATTTGTGGTTTTAATACAGAACTTCTTTAATATGATCCAACACACGGTGGCCCAAGACTGTCCCAGCAGTGGCCAGGGCGGCTGGCCCAGGGGCTGCCCAAGCTCCTCGGCCGGCCCCTGTGCCAGCCGCGCTGGCCCCTGCAGAAATCACAGAGGTCACAGAAAGTCACGGAATCCGTGACCTCCATGACAAACTCGCAGCCTTACCCCTGAGTAACATTGCAGTCTCAAACTTATGCTGATACTACTTTTATAATCCACCACATGGTATGCTTTTTGTATGTAGTATACATTGATGGGGGTGGGCTGGAATGAAGCATCTGGTTTGGGGAGGAAAAAACAAGGCTTAATTTACTGAGAGCTAGCGACAACTCAGATGCCTATTCTGTAGCCTGACAACCTAAATTTTAAGAATGGCCATTTCATACTAGAGCTATCACTCTTGCTTTTATACCTCATTGAATATGGTTTATACAAAGTATTCACCTAAACCAGTCTTGATACTTACTGTAATGATCACTCTATGAAGGTAATGGTGTCAAATTGTTACTTTAGATGTTCATTAGGTTTATTTGTTATGTGGCACTTAAAGATGCAAACCAAAGTTTCAGTCTAGCACAGCACAGTTACGGAGTGATGCATGTGCTGTGTTAGGGCAAGATAAAGTAGGTTACAGAGAACAGAGGAAGCTAATTTGGCATTAGTGAGTGCTGGTGCCTGTTTATGAAAATACTCCTGCCTCGTGGCATGAATAAGGCCAGATGGGGGGTAAGATACAATGTGACCATCCCCTTCCCCTCCTCCACTGTCACACACTGATGCTGGAACAGTTTGTATAATGGGTGTGCTGAGAGCCATTAAACCAAACTGTAAATCTATATATAATGGAGACCACTTCAAGCCGGGCGGTGCAGGAGGAACCCCTAGTTCCAGCACCTATTCTGTCACAGACACACACACAGGGTTCTCCAACCCCTCTGCTTGTCCACTGACCCCCCCCCCCATCCAATCCCCTCCACTGCTCTTTCTCCTGTGCCTGCTCTCATTCCCTCTAATTCTTCTGCTTAACCTCTCACTCTCCTGACTCTTTCCCCTCACTATACAAACATGCTTTAATCTCTCCGTTTAAAACAAAAAACAAAAACTTGACCCCTTTTGCCTCTTCTGTTATTGCCCATCACCCCTTCATTTCTACATTCATTGATCATGCTGTCTGCAATCTTGTCTGGAGTTCCTCTCCTCCAGTTCCATCCTGGACTCTCTCCAATCCAGGGCCATGGCATCCACTGAAACCACTCTCACCAAAGTCTGTAATGACTGTTTCCTAGCCAAAGTCAGAACTAGTATACCATCCTCATCCTCCTTGACATGTCAGCTGCCTTTGACGCTATTGACCATGCTCCTCTTCTTGGAATTTTGGCCTCCCTTGCCTTCCATGACGGTCCTCTCTTTGTTCTCCTCCAACCTCTCTAATCATTCCTTCAGTGTTGTGGCATACTGGCATGTACTGGCCCATTTATGTCCCTATATAAAATCTCCTTGGAGGCTCTCTGTAGTTTTGTATAAAGCATATTGAACACTAAGATTATTCTTATATGGTAACATAAAAAGAGAACTTTCCGTGTTACGCTGCTGATTCAAATCCATCCCAAGTCAGTACTCAACAAAGTTATTACAACCCAATAGCTGATCAGTGGCTTCTAGTGATCTCAGTCCCCTTCTTAGTGAACCAGTGTAATCTTTGCAAATTGACTATTGCTGACACTCTAGGAAAAGTGGCCAAGGATTGGTTAAGGCCATGGGCACAGAGTTGTTTTCTCACACACTAGAGGTCGCCTGGGCTGATCAGAGCTGAGGCCCATTGGTGAGAGTGTGAGGAAGCTTGCATTACTGATGTCCATGAGTCACCTGCTCTGTTAATTGGAGGGCTTTGATCTCCAGGACTGTGAAGAATTTTCCCTCTACATCAATCACTAAAAGAAAATATAGTTCAGGGAACATCCAGCACCACGGTAGTAATCCATGTACTCTATACACAAATGATCTGGGGGGTAAATGGAAGGATCTGTGTTCAGGAGATCAAAATGAAGGGCAGAGCCATGCACTAAATACTAACTGGGCACCTTTTCATTCTTGATTTATTCAGCCTTCTTTCCCTTCGAATACAGCCTCAATAGCAGTATACTGCAGTAAATAGCCAGGATTAATTCCCAGACCCTAACTGCTATTGTAAGCAATTATAAAATATTGCTTTCCTCAAAAGCCTTGTTTCTCTTCTCACAATAACCACACATAATTAACCAGGGAAAACATGATCTTAAAACACGTGAGAGGAGTAAAAATAAGCAAAGAGATTCTTAGTGGAGACCCTGCAAAAATCAACTTTCTTGTATCTTAGAAACAAAACAAGGAAAAAAAAAATCGGACAAGACAGGTTGAGGAGTATTTTGCCTTGGCTGTGTCTACAGTATGTGCAATATGCATCAGTAAAATAATGGGATCCTTTTTAATTTTTCAAGGGAACACGACAAAGGCAGTAGCCCTAGCCTTTTTTTTGGAGAAGACAAGGCAGGCTAGTAATGTTGGGAGTGTATATTGCACTTAACAGTGGTCTCTCATGGCTTATTTAAGGATGACATTTACAAGCTTAGCCCAGCCAACCCTGGATGCAGTGCTTTTTGGAAGGAAGGGATAAAGAAGTGGAGAGAATTTTGGGGTTGCCCAATAAACTATTTGAGATGTAGACAGTACAGACAGGGTGGGGGACACATTCAGAAGTGGTGTGTGAGACATTACAGGAGTTAGATGCATAACCTATGTACACGCATGCCCAGCTACTAAGTAGGTTGCAGACCACTGGTGATGTATACAGACCACAGTTTGAGATGCTCTCTTCTAGTTTATTCTTTTTTAAATTATGAGGTTAATTGCAATGGTGGAAGACCTAGATTAAGTATCAAAGTAAAAATGAAGCAGAGCTATTAGTCTTGCCACCTGCTGGAATTCAGTAGGCAAATATATTCATTTTCGTAACCTAGCCCTTCCTGCTCCTGGAGTTCCATCTCCTTTCCTTCTCCTGTTTTCTCTCAGGTTGAGAAGCTTTGAGAATGTGTAAGATAAAGAAGGTTAGGGGCAAGGCTGCTTTAACTTTTCTGTTACACCTTTGTATTAGTTGCTTAACTTTTCCCATCTAGCCATTAGTATATTGATTACACCAACTTTAGTGTCACTTATTGTCATACTAAGTGGGACAAAGTTAGGGTCTGTCTAATGAGTAAAAAAGAGGTGCTTTTTAAAATTGAGCTAACATGAGTTGAAACACACCATATCACCTAATTATAGACGCAGTCTAGCCCCTTTATAATGGTGTTTGCTAATTAGAACTTTCATCGTCTTCAGTGGAGATACGGCCCAGCATGTGTACACAGCATCACAAAGCTAAGTGCTGATTTTCTATTAAGTTGGTTATTAGAATTTTTTGGTTAAAATTTGACTGTAAATAAAATAGCCAACTGACGCAGTCTTAAGTCTGGGTAGGAGGGGCTGCTTCACCTTCGTTCCACCGATGAGCAACTGCAATGAGTTGTTGTTGTTAATTATTTGTATGCAGTGTTATTGTAGCCATGTTGGTCCCAGGATATTAGAGAGACAAGATGAGGTAATATGTTTTTTATTGGACCAACTTTTGTTGCTGAGAGAGAGAGAGAAGCTTTTGAGCTTACACAGCAGAGCTTTTCTTCAGGTCTGCAGTGGTTGGAGAATATTAGTCCTGAGACAAGGGGGGTGAGGCACGATCTTTTATTGGCCCAACTTCTGTAGGTGAGAGAGACAAGCTTCAGGTTCTGAAGAATAGCTCTATATAAGCTTGAAAGCTTGTCTCTCACTAACAGACGTCGGTCCAATAGAAAATTACTACCTCACTCACCTTGTCTTAGTAATTATTTGTATTACAGGGAGATGGAACAGAGGTGAAGTAACTTGCCCAAGGTCACACAGTAGTTCACTGACAGAGTCAGGAATGGAATCATAGGCCTCTTGATTCCCAGACCAGCACCTTATCTGCTAGCCCACGCTGTCTCTACTGTGTCTGGGTCGTCTTTGCCAGCAGGAATGTACCTGTCATGAGGAGCTTGTAGTCTTGAGGTGGAAGGTACATAGGTTTGGGGAACTAGTATAGAGATCCTCACATCTGACAAGGATGCACAGAACACTCCACAGGGAAAACATTATCTCATATATACATATAGACCCCCCCACACACATACATATCCTACTTGTTGTACAACATAGTCAAGTTCCTCACCCCTACTGCTTATGAGGGCTTGTCTACACTACCACTCGAGGTCGAGCTAAGATATGCAACTTCAGCTATGTGAAGAGCATAGCTTAAGTTGACATACTTAAATCTAGTTACCGCGATGTCTTCACTGCGGTAAATCGACAGCTGATGCTCTCCCGTCGATTCCGCTTGCGCTTCTTGTTCTGGTGGAGTACCGGAGTCGACTGGAGAGCGCTCAGCGGTCAATTTATCGCATCTATACTAGACGTGATAAATGGATCTCCGCTGGATCGATCGCTGCCTGCCGATCCGGCAGGTAGCGTAGACAAGACCTAAGACTCCTGCTGCCTCCAAAACTCTATTAAAGAACAATATGGACAAGCATTCGTGAAATCCACTTGCATACCCAAACCTCTGCTTCCAGCCTGTA
Organism: Chelonia mydas; assembly: GCF_015237465.2. Classification (NCBI taxonomy): domain Eukaryota; kingdom Metazoa; phylum Chordata; order Testudines; family Cheloniidae; genus Chelonia; species Chelonia mydas. The sequence goes on from NC_051245.2 coordinate 105,226,502, forward strand.
GACCAGCTGTTCTTAAAACCACTGCGTTAGCCAATAGCATCACTATGAAAAATTTGAGGTAGAAATGCTTCTAGATATTGGTATTCAAATGAGTACATCAAGCACTTCACCATGCTTTGAATTCTGGTTGTACTCCCAAAGAAAGTAGCTTCTGAACTGCATTGGAGGTTCCTATAGCATTTAATGTTTAAAACAATTTACATAGATCAAGACATGTGACTTTCTTCCATGATAATTATTGTCTGACTGTGTGGAGGAAGTATTTTGGCATCAGAGCTGTTTTAATCCGTCATTGCTATCAGTCCCAGGGTTATTCAAAGGAATGTTATACTGTGCACAAAATATATTATCCTCAGATCTCTAAAGCTTGTGCATGAATCCCAAAGGCTTTTTTCAAATCCCATATGAGGTCACAAAATAAATAGACTTTCAATTTATTGAGGAAATTTGCATACAGTATAGATGCAGAATTTGGTCGGGATCAGTGATGAGCTGCCAAAATCTTAACAACTGGTTCCCTCCTCAGCCCACGAGGGGTCATGGCCCACCCCCGTCCCCCGGGACTCCTGCCCCATCCAACCCCCCGCATTCCTTGACGCCCCCCCTGCGGGACCCCTGCCCCATCCACCCCTGTCCCCTGACTGCCCCCAGAACCGGGCAGGAGGGTCTTGTGGGCCACCGTAGTGGGTGCCCATCACACCCCTAAGAGCCAGAGGGACCTGCTGGGGGGCAAGGTGGGGAGTCCCAGTGGTGCTTACCTGGGGCAGCTCCCAGGAAGCATCCGGCAGGTCCCTCTAGCTCCTAGGGGCAGGCTAGCATAGCTAGGGGGAAAGTAAGGGGAGCGGCCACTCCCGCACTGATCACATCAAAAGTGGCGCCTTAGACACCGGCTCCGTGGGTGCTCTGGGGCTGGAGCACCCATGGGGAAAATTTGGTGGGTGCAGAGCCCCCACCAGCAGCTCCGCGCCCGGCCCCAGCTCACCTCACCTCCGTTCCGCCTCCTCCCCTGAACGCGCCGCCCCACTCTGCTTCTCTGCCCCACCCCACCCCGCTTCCCGCAAATCAGCTGTTCACGCAGGAAGCCTGGGTGGGCTGAGAAGCAAGCGGCGGCTTCGCGCTCAGGCCCAGGGAGGCAGAGGTGAGCTGGGGTGGGGAGCGGTTCCCCTGCGCGCCCCAGGTTACCTGCTGCAGCGCGGGCAGCCCTCCTCACGCTGCCCCCCACCCCAGCTCACCTCCGTTCCGCTCTGCCTCCGTGGGCCTGAGTGCGAGGCCTCAGCCCTCCCAGGCTTCCCACATGAACAGCTGATTCGCGGGAAGCCGTTGGGGGCGGGGGCGTTCAGGGGAGGAGGTGGAGGTGGATTGGAGGTGAGCTGGGGCCGGGCGGGGAGCTACCCACCAAATTTTCCCCGTGGGTGCTACAGCCCTGGAGTACCCATGGAGTCAGCGCTGAAGGCACCACTTCTGGCCAGTTGTTAAATTTAGAAGCCCTTTTAAATTTAACAACCAGTTCCAGCAAACCGGTGCGAACCAGCTCCAGCTCACCACTGGTCAGGATGGATATGACCAACTAGGCTAAAAAGAACTCTTTGCAACTATCCTGAAACTCAAAATATATAATAAATGTGATGGGTTGAAGGAGTGAGCTATGTCACTAATTTATTTTTAAATATAGTAATTCAGACGGATAGGAAATGAGGAAGTCTTTTTGTAACCCTCACAAAATGAGTTAGGTCCTCGACTCTTCAGCCTTTAGCTGGTTTCCAGGTGACAATCACGCACACTCTTGATCATCATGGGAGTGCTCATTAGTTGCATAAATAGCTCCCTACCCTCTAAAGAAGAGAGATAGGGGAAACTTCATCTGTTCTGTGGCAAGTGGGATAATAGAAGAAGGAATGTGGTACTCCAAGAGTAAGGAAGACAGAGGGGCTGAGGCAGAAATTGTAAAATGTATTTAGGTACCTAATTTCCAGCTCCATGCCAACTCAGCTGCATTTTGGTGGGTGGGGCCAAAACTCCACCTATCCTTCACCCACTCCCCACATACCTATGGACTTAAACATGTGAATTGTGCTGTGAATCATGCCTCAGTTTGGATTAATACTAGCTTTATATTTAGTTTCCCAGGCTTTTTAATTAAGACCTCCAGAGCCATTTGACCGCCCGGCCCCAGCTCACCTCACCTCTGTTCTGCCTCCTCCCCTGAATGCGCTGCCCCACTCTGCTTCTCCGCCCCACCCCACCCCGCTTCCCGCGAATCAGCTGTTCACGCTGATTCTGATTCTGTTGGCCACAGAATCTCACCCACCCACCCCTGTAACAAACCCCTAACCTATTTCTGAGCTATTGAAGTCCTCAAATCATGGTTTAAAGACTTCAAGAGAATCCTCCAGCAAGTGACCCGTGCCCCACGCTACAGAGGAAGGCGAGAAACCCCCAGGATCTCTGCCAATCTGCCCTGGCGGAAAATTCCTTCCCTACCCCAAATATGGTGATCAGCTAAACCCTGAGCATGTGGGCAAGACTCACCAGCCAGACACCCAGGAAAGAATTCTATGTCGTAACTCACATCTCACCCCATCTAACATCCCATCAGAGGCCATTGGGCATATTTACCACTAATAGTCAAATATCAGTTAATTGCTACAATTAGGCTAACCCATCATACCATCCCCTCCATAAACTTATCAAGCTTAGTCTTGAAGCCAGATATGTCTTTTGCCCCCACTGCTCCCCTTGGAAGGCTGTTCCAGAACTTCACTGATGGTTAGAAACCTTCGTCTAATTTCAAGTCTAAACTTCCTGATGGCCAGTTTATATCCATTTGTTCTTGTGTCCACATTGGTATTGAACTTAAATAATTCCTCTTCCTCCCTGGTATTTATCCCTCTGATATATTTCTAGAGAGCCTGATATATTTATCCCTCTGATATATTTCCCCTCAGCCTTCTTTTGGTTAGGCTAAACAAGCCAAGCTCTTTGAGTCTCCTTTCATAAGACAGGTTTTCCATTCCTCAGTAGCCCTTCACTGTACCTGTTCCAGTTTGAATTCATCCTTCTTAAACATGGGAGACCAGAACTGCACACAGTATTCCAGATGAGGTCGCACCAGTGCCTTGTACTAACACCTCCTTATCTCTACTGGAAACACCTCGCCTGATGCATCCCAAGACTGCATTAGCTTTTCTCACGGCAATATCACATTGGCAGCCCATAGCCATCCTATGATCAACCAATATTCCGAGGTCCTTCTCCTCCTCTGTTACTTCCAAGTTATGTGTCCCCAATTTATAACAAAAATCCTTGTTATTAATCCTTAAATGCATGACCTTCCTCCCCTCCCCCATCTGACTTTCTGTATCTAGTGTGATTATTTCTCTGTTTTAATTACTGTTCTGTTGCAGTCCACCATCTCCAGAAGATGAAGCCAACTGATGTGTGTGCTGAGAGCAAGGTGTGGGTGAGGACAGAATGATGACGTGCGCTTTTTTATAGTTTGGGATTATGGAAAGACCAAATCCAGCAACTCCCTCCATGGTCAGAGAGGTCTTCCTAATAACTGGATCTGTGTGGTTCAGCTACACAAGAAGAGGGTGCACAGTTCACAGCCCACAGGGTCTCCTTGGATAGCAGCACAAAATGGGCAGGTGGGATTGGGGCTGGAGTGCGACCAGAAGAACTGCTGCAAGAATCCTCCAGTCCTCCTAATTCATAGCAGGGGGTGCATTGCACATGCAGAGGGCTACTTCAGCCACCAGAGTGAAGCAGCCTCCCTACAGTGACTATGTAGCTTGCTCCTTGGCCTAGTGGGGAGAATTCCAGCTTCCAGTGGAAATATTTAGCACACGACAGACTATTTGGTGTGGGTCCCTGGAATTAGTACTATGTGTATAGTAAATATTTCAGGTCAGAAGAGAAATTGTAAGGAATGCAGGAGTGAAAAGGGAAGCCTTTTTTGTGTACTGGCAAGAGAAGAGTAGAAGCAGTGCATGTAAATAACGCACAACTTCACACTCCATTTTCCATCAAATCTAGAAAGTATTGTCCATGCTTTCATAGGCTTTGTCTACACTACACAGCTCTTAGTGACATGGCCATGTCGCCATGGCTGTGTCGCTAAAAGTCGGGCAGTGTAAACACTGTTTGTCAGCACTTCCACCCGCTACAAGTGGAGTTCACATTGTCGACAGGAGAGTGCTCCTGCCAACAACGAGCCGTTTACACTGCCACTTGCCACGGCAAAACTTTTATCTTTCGGGGTGAGGGGGGCTTCTTTAAGCACCTGTGAACAACAAAAGTTTTGTCATTCAATTGGCAGTGTAGACAAAGTCTTAGTGTGTAGTAGTCCCTGGAATGGAGACACGGCTGCTGCCTCAGTATCCCTCCTGCCCCTTCCCTCCCCCTGAGTCAACAATGGCCTTCCCTGACAGGTATCGTGTTTTGGGATTCAGCCCTCCAGCTGAATGCAACAAGAGTCTTAGAGCAAAAAAAAAATCCAAACAGAAGTCAGCCCTTCCCCCTACCCTTTTTTAGCCTAGCCTGTGATTTCCAGACATCCTTCACAGCACTATATCTCCAATGATGTTGATGTTCCATGCTGAACCAGGACCAGACCATGCTTACCTTGTACCCTTTTTTGTAAAAGGCTACTGCTTGGGGGTAAGACTGTCCAATAAAGGGACAGTACACCCTGCTAAGATAGGGGCATAGTTAGGGCAAGCTGGCTGTGGCGTATTCCAGATAAGAAGGTGTCGTGCTGGCGGGTTAGCAGAAGCAACCAGAGAATATAGAAAGGTTGATATCTTTATCCTGTGTGCTCATTTTGTGCTCTAAAAGTTAGCAAACTAATTACGCCAGGATCTTTGACTGATGCTAGTCTCCCAGGAGACATCATTGGCCAGTAGTGTGTGTGTCTGGGTTTTTGTTTTGGTTTGGTTTGTTTTTTTTATCTGTGCTTGGCACAATGATTGTGACAGTGTTTCACTGATGTAGAGTTTGTCTAGAAAGTCATGCTTCTGTGTCCTCCAGAATGGATTACTTCAATGAGCTCTGGGACTACCTGTGAAGAGCACTTAAAAGCTACAGCTGGTGTAGAATTCAGCAGCTCTCTTGCTTATTGGTTTTGGTCTAAGGCAGCATTTTGCACCAGCCTGTCAAAACTAAACTAGCTTCCCATTTGCTTCTGGATGCAATTAAAAGTGAAGACACTGACCAAAGGACCCACATGTCATTTGGCTGCTGGCTGTTTGAGAGGGAAAGAGGTGATCTGTGCTCAACCACATCAGCTCAGATCAACTAAGGTGCTTGAGCTAACTATCTATAGATTTAAATACCTGAAAGAGCTACTGGCAGGGCATTCTCAGTGAAAAGCCTTCAAATCAGGAAATTCACTTCCCTTTTGTGTCTGGAAGAGCCAAAGTTTACTAATACTCATGGCATGGAGCAAAGCCCATGAAACACACATGGACAATAAGCTGGTAGAGGAGTGAGTAGCGCCGGGTTGGGGAAATTTTGTCCCATGGAAAAATGTAAACAAAACTGAAAAAAAATGTTTCTGCTGAAAAAATTAAAACTTGAAAGCCAAAAACTTTTGGCTTTAAACTGAAAAGTTTTCAGTTTGTGGTTACTTTAAAAAAAACAAAACAAAAATGTTGAATTTGAAAAGTTGCCTGATTCCCTCTGTCTTTATGAAACACAAATACCGTAATCAAAAACTTGCACACTTCTAATGCAATATAATTTAAAATGGATGCCAAACACCTGATAGAAACTTCTGGGAATGTCAGACCCTGATTTTAATTTTGCATCTCACATGCATCTTTTTAATTAGTTGTACTGTGAAATCAAATATGAACAGACTAGTACTTCAAGAAAGTTGAGATTTGGATCCAATTCCAGTTCTTAACTTTTGGACTCTGAAGTGGATATTATATCATATTATACTCTCAATATATACTTTTAATGTATATATTTTTAAAAAATTGCCTTAGTTTGAGAGTTACTTTTGACCATATGGCACACTACAGTCTTTCATGGTGAAATCCAAGCAACAGCTTCAGATTTGTATAAATCCATACTGCATACTAAAGATGATCTTTCAATTTCTTTTCTTTTGCACTCTTAAGTTTTTGACTGTACACAGTGTTTGGATCTAAGCCCATTAGATTAAGAGGGATCAGCAGAACAGGAATCAGCACTTACTTAGCAAACTCAGAAGTGAGCAAATGTTTTCCTATTCAGGCACCCAGTACTACACTATAGTACATACTGTCTACTCAGAGTCATAATTAAATAGGCTTATGTCAAGACAGGCAGGGATAATGCAGAGACTTAACTGTGCCATATTTGAAATTCAGTGGAAAAAAACTACGTATGTTATTGAGCCAGAATGCCATCTGATGGAGAGGGAGGGGGAGAAGTGAAGCTGTGTGTTGCTGCTGAGCCAGATGTCCAGAGCATATGATGATAACTCTGTCCTGTACCATCTGCTCCAACACTTGCTGACACCAGCAGCCATTTCTTGCCACTGGCTGTTGACCTAAATGTTTGCACTTGTATTATCATGTCTGCCAACGTATTTGGGTCCACATCAACTTTCTGAACATTTTGTTTCACCTCCATGTGATGTGAGACATATTTATAACATCAGAAGTTGTTTTTATAAACAGCAGCATCTGCATACTTAAAGGGGTTTAGAAAAATCTGGGCTATCATAAGTCAGGACAGCAATGAAGCTTTCCACTCCTCTCACCTCCATACACTATTGTTTCCCTAGAACATAAAAAAAGACATTTGAGGCTCTTTTAGGTGCAGTGGTCATTCTGGTGCCATATGCTAGACATCTGTCTTTATCACGCTTACTTCTGGGTCTTGCAGTATTTGAAGTGATGAATTAGACCTTAGTTTATGGTAATTTCCACGTATGTTCAACCTTTTACACAGGACTTAATTTCCGCTATTGTAGAATGCATGAAAAAATAGCTAAGATTACCTGACTCTCCTAGTGGTTTGCATTGCTCACTGTTAAGCTGTTGAACAGAAGACGAATATATCAGTCTGATACAGTATAACTGTCATAGACATAGTGAGGGTTTTTTCCTTTTCTTATTTCTTCCTCTCACACAATAGAGAATTGTCAGTATATTTGGGGCATGTGTGTTTTAGTTGTCATATGTAACTTCAAGATAGAGAACGCAGTTTGAGGAGGTATAGTACAGAATTATTTTTCTGTGGATTACAACTGGTTCATTTTGTGAGTAGCACAAATATTGCTAAATATTTGGCAAAGAGAACAGCAGATTGTAGTAAAATAACCCAAATAAATAAAGTGTAATTTAAGAGGGAGAAGAGACCTCGAGAAACTAACATGATGGCAGCACAACTTGACTGTGTGTGTTTCTTTTCTGTCAAATCGAAAGTGGATCACTTAATGAACAAAGTTTTACATTTGTTTGTGTTTCTGTAGCATATTAAGACAACTATAAATCATTAATAGTCTCATCTACTGTATCAAAACCATGAGTAATTATGCTATTAAAATATTCATGCTTAAAACTATTTTGCAGGCACCCACAAAAATGTTTTGGGAACCGTTTGTGGGATGATTTGAGCACTTAAGAACACTTCATTGAGCAAGTTGCTTTGCCTGCTTAGTGTAAAAGTAGTGAGTCTGACCTGCCATGCACACTTCCTCATTAAAAATAACAGGTGCTTGGTTCTGTGCCATTTTCAGGTGCTCTGTTTTCTTATTCTGCCTTTAAGTGGATTTCTGCTTACAGTTTAAAAAAGAAATCTCTCAATAAACTGAAGCCAAAGCATTTGCTGTCTCTCTCTCCTGTTTAAAGGCCGCTCATCGGAAAGTTTCATTATGTTGCTACAACATGTTACAAAAGTCCTAAAGAAACATTTTGTTGTGAGCTTTGAATGAATAGTTTCTCCTGAACTGCAGCAGACTGAAAGGAGATCATCGCAAGGCTGTGGTCTCCCTCTAAACCAGCAAGGTCAAGGGCTCAGACAGCAACAGTGAAGCCTTAATGACTGCTCATTTTAAAAGAGCTATGACTTAAAACTAATTGTGATATATGCTGGGTAACATCAACTAACATTATTTTGGGTACTTTGGAGGCTTGAAAGAAGAGGTATTAAAAGGCAAGAAATGGAAGCTGCTAACTCCCTTTTTTTTTCTCCCAATATTTTCTTAAGCTATTTTTCACCATAATCATTCTTAATCTCATTCATAATCATTACATGAAAAGAAGGTAATAAAAAAATGCAAAGGTTATGTGCTTCTCCGATTTGCCAAAATATTTTAAATATGAGTAATTATAAATGTTTAAAAGTACAGTTGATAATGGATAATTTACAATGCCCAAGAGTTTAGCAGCTCCAACTCCCACCTATCTTTCACTAAAAATGTAATTTGTATGAACTACAGCCCTCAAAAATGAGATAAGATCCATTGTAAATCTAAAAAACTCAAGGCGATAGGGAAATAAAAAATACTATTAGCCATGCAACATAACCTAGATCAGGTCAGAAGCAAAGAAGAAAGAAATGCAAAATTTGTTTTCTAAATCACCACCAATTTAACTTTTAGTGGAGAAGGTTGGTTTTCACATTCTGTTTGCAGCTCTGGCAGAGAATCCCTGTATGACCCTGGGAAGATCACATAGGTGAGTATTTTCAAACTTCAGGGTGAGAGGTTAGGCACCTAAATTTTGTATATTTGCATCTAAATAAATGGGCTGATATTTTTAAAAATGAACTGTGCTCCTGAAAATCTAGGCCTCTGATTTTGGTGCATCAGTATGAATTTAGGTGCACTAATCAACACTAAGACCTTGATTTAGCAAGGTCTCATTAAAGCCAATGAGACTACTGATGTGCTCAAGTGGCCTGGAGTTCCAGGAGCTCCTCTGAAAATCAATCAGGTTGCTCATGTATCTAGTATCCTAACTTAAGGGACTAACTTTCAAACTTTCATGCTTAAACATCTCCATGCCACCTTTTTCATAAGTAATAAAAGGGGTCATAATATTTCTCTACCTCCCATGAGCATCGTGAGGCTAAATTAGTTAAAGATAGTGAAGTGGTTTCAGATCCTCAGATGTAATGTACTATACAAATGCAAGGTAATATTAATAGCAGCACTCAGCGTTCTGTTGGGAAAAAGACTCAGCTGACTATATTACATAGTGAGATATCAGTAATAGAATCACAGTGAAAGGTATGTAAGACCCCCTACACTATAACCTTTACAGGATGTGGTGGTTGTTTGTACAGCACCTAGCACAATGGGAAACCTCTCCTGTCAGGAGCCTCAGGACGCTATTGTAGTACAAATATTAAACAATAGCTCACGGAGTCCATTCACCTACAAGTACAGAATTTAGTGCCCTGCTTGTGGTTATCACTTTGTAAATGAAGAATGCTGGTTTCATGGTTTATTGGCCAAATTCATCCCTTTTCTAAACAAATGTAACTCCAGTGACTTCAACAGAATTGTGCTCACATACACTGGGTCTGAACTTGAGTCTATTAATTTCTGTAGAGTTCAATTTGTGATATACGTCGTCTGCCAAGGACTGGCCTATGTGTTGCTGTTGGTGGGTTTGATACGCTGTCTGTGGTTGCTCTTTTAGCTGGTCAGACCACATATTTTCAAATAGCATGATGCCATCTATATATTGCTTAGGTGTAGATGATTTCTTCCGTTACCCAGAAGAAAGGACAAATTAATGAATTCACTAAACTACACTAAATTGCTACCACGTGAGAATTTTTGTAGTGGGAAAATTAATATCAGGAAAAACAGAGTATGCTTTATTGTTTTTGCTAGGAAATGGAGAAGACTCATAAAGCTCAGAGAGAGGTAACTTTTTCGATGTTGATTTATTGTTAAAATGTTTTTTAAAAGACTTGGTAAACTTGAAATATATTGAGATTAAATTCCAAAGAAAGCAGGGCTAACCCAGTAGAAAAAATAAAGAGGGAGATATCCATAGATGGTGCCAGAAAATTGTTCAGTATGAATAACAGAGGAACTAGAACAATTAGGGTAAAAAAGTTGAGACTCACGTATTTTACACACCTCATGAAAGGAAAACTACAGTAACTAATTCTAATATTTTAGCTGAGGTAACTACAGCGGTTGCATTTAAAATGTTACTTCTGTTTTGAAAGATTCTACTGGTTTGAGATTCTCTGTATATAAAATGGGAAATATCATTGGAACTGGGACTGTTTCTCAAAATGGAAGAACATTGCATCTGTGGCCAGTTTACCTACCCTCTGCCCACTAATCCTTCTCCCCAGAACTACTTCTCACACTCCAACCCTTTGAGCTGCTTTTAAGCAGCCACCATGTTTTGCTAATCTTTCCCTTCCCCCTCCACAAAATGTGGGATGTCTCTCCAAAATTATAAGGGACAGGACTGGTACTATTCAGCTCTAGACCAGCGATGGGTTTCCTTCCCATATATCTCCACAAAGTTTCCCAGCACTCACCTGATTTACTTGGGATGCACTCTGGGCAGAGGATTTGGCTTTAGGGCAACATTGTGTCACACTTCCTTGTCCATCTTCTGTTTTATATACTTGCCATCCATGCTGTAAAGCACACACAATAAAGCCAAGTGTTGTAAAATTTAAAATTAAAGAAATTATTTGTAATTAAAGTACACTTATAGCTACCATTAATACTGCCGTAACTCTGCTCTTGGCAAAGAGAGTCACATCGCTTCATCAACTAAAATAAAGGAGTGGTAGAATATTGAAAAAGGTCAAAAAATATTTCTAAGGATTTAATAATACCATGTATAGAAGGGAATTTGTAGTGTGCTGTATTCAGAAAACCATAGGCTGAGCATTGATTGCCAGTGGCCTTTTCTAGCAGCTATAGACATTATGAGCTTGATTTTAAAACTGATCTAATCCGAATCAATCCCTAACTCACTGTAGCTCACTCTCCAGGAGAAATAATAGTTTTCTACTATAAACTCTTTAAAAATATATATTCTCATTGAAGAAAACCTTTCTTTGCAGAACAGTCTTATACGTGAGTGGCTTAAACTGAAAAAGGAAGGGAGTCACCTGATTGTTTTCATAATTTTGTGTCACTCCCTCCAACTCATTCATCTGTTTTGATGTTGGTTGATGTTTACAGTTAGCTAGGAGAGCATTTGAAGAACCTTCCCTGGGGATGACATCAAATTAAGTGGCAGGGCATAAGGGCCAGCCTGTAGCCCCGGTTGCATGCTGTGGAGGAAGATAAGACAACAACTGTTTGCCAGAAAACTGGTACCTACTCATCTGAACTTTTCCCAGCCCCTGTTATGCACTGCTGTTAACTCATAAGAGCAGCTGTAGAAGCTTTTCTAAAGTAGTTTTAGATATGAATCCAACCTGTTCAGTTTGTCTCTGTGAAATGCATCTGTTACAGCGCTGTAATAAATGGAGCTGTCAAACATGATGGGATTATGTTTCCTTTAGTCACATTAATTGAATGTTCTTGCATTTTATTTGTTTACCACTATAGTTACATTGGCTAAAATCACATGACTGCATCCAAACTAATGTGATTATGTCTGGACTAAAGTAGATATAAGAGGCAAGAAGGCCATAGATAGCACTCCGTTATCTGATGAAATAAACCCCATTGAGGAGAGACAGTATTGTGTGGGCCACCTTTTGTGTTTGCATTTGGAAAAGTACAACCTTGGTATGAGCCACTTGGGAGTAAGTGGTGGTTTGTAAGGAGCGTGTGCAAGTCACCAAGAATGCAAAGAATTGCTACAAAGTAGGCTCTTCTGCACAAGAGCTGAAGCTGTGGATGTAATTATGGCAACAACGCGCTTCCTGTTAACTAGTTTTGAAATACATAAATCTTCTAATTTATCAAGAAGAAACCATTACATCAGTAACTTTATTGATGCTAGTGTTGTTTGGCACTGTATTTAATTAGCCTTCGGGGAAATTCCTTTTTCCTAAATTTGCTCAGTTTCAACAAGCTTGCATTACATATTGGGGGTGATTTGCTACTGTCACAATAGCAGGCCAGTTTCCAGGCAGATGTCTTGCAGTAATTTATTGAGGGGAGCAGAGGAGGCTGCTTAGGCAGGGGGGCTGGGAAATCATGAATCTCTGATTTCAAAACATCACATAAAAATAATGATGCGTGGAAAATATGATTAAAGTTGTGATTGGCAGTATTGCCTTGCAGAGTCCCAGATCCGTTAACTTAATAATGCTTGTGATACTGCCGTGAGGATAATTTAAAAGTCATTCTAAGATGGGGGAGGGAGAGGAGGCATGCATAAGAGTTAAACAGGCTCTGAAATACAGGGATATAAGATCCAGAGAAGCTTTTGAAATGTCTGCTGTACTAACAGAACAAGGATTTATTGAAAGGGGGGGGGGGGGGGTTGTGAGCAACTATATCAAGGTAATATAATTTAGTATATTTTGAAGGATTTGCAATTTAAAAATACAGTATGTATGGAAAAATCAAGTCCAGAATGTAGCCTTGCCAAAATAAGATAAAGCACTCAATTCCTCAGAGTATGAATTCCTTTCCAGGCTGTTGTGGATTAACAATGGTGATGCGGTATTCCTGTACAGAAATTTATGAATTTGGAGAACAAGATAAAATGCCTGTTGCCTGGCATGACAAATTTTATTCATTTTCTTTTTTATGTCTTAGTTGAATGAAACTCCATATTTAAAATAGACATTTACAGTAGTATATATCATTTCGGAATTAACCATCACAGAAATTGACATGTTAACTCATATGGAGGAAACACATTTACACTGTATTAAAAAAATGTACATTTTCACTTAATATATTAATATTTTAAATATAGAGAGAGAGACATATTTATATACAAATATATACATTTATAGACATACTAAACTCCATGTGACAAACATAATTTATATATTTAGAAAATATTAATGTACTAATAATTTATACATTTTCCTTTATTTGATTTTTGTAGACCAATATTTTCAGGTGCATAGGATTCTTATGTCTTTTATATTTTATGAACTATGGCCCACATGAATAGTTCACTTGAAATCAGTGGGACTACTCACACATGAGCGAAATATTACACACATGCATGTTTCCAGAATTAAGGGCCTATATGGCTGTACATATATAAATCTTATATCTGCAGTATGCAATGGTTGGGATTCTCAGAAGCATCCACCTCAGCTTAACTCTGCTCCCACTGAAGTTGATGGGAATTTCACCATCAGCTTCAATGGGACCAGAGTAAGGCCAATGCTGAGTGCTTCTGAAAACCCCACTTTACATTTATGTACCAAACAATATATATTTTAGTATGGCAAAATGTAATATGGCATCTAGGAACAAAGAATGTAGGCCACGCTTACACAATGGGGGACTCTATCCTGGGAAACAGTGACTCTGAAAAAGATTTGGGGAGTCATGGTGGATAATCAGCTGAACATGAGCTCCTAGTGCAATGCTGTGGCCAAAAGGGCTAATGCAGTCCTTGGATGCATAAGAAACAGAGGAGTCTCATGTAGGAGTAGACAGGTTATTTTACCTCTGTACTTGGTACAGGTATAACTGCTGCTGGAATACTATCTCCAGTTCTGGTGTCCACGGTTCAAGAAGGATGTTGATAAACTGGAGAGGGTTCAGAGAAGAGCCATGAGAAAGGTTTAGAAAACCATGAGTCATAGACTCAAGGAGCTCAGTCTATTTAGCTTAACAAATTAAAAATTAAGGGGCAACTTGATTATAGTCTGCAAGTTCTTCCCTGGAGAACAAATATTTAATAATGGCTTCTTCAGTCTAACAGTGAAAGGTATAACATGATCCAATGGCAGGAATGGAAGCTAGATAAATGCAGAGTGGAAACAAGATGTAAATTTTTAACAGTAAGAGTAACCATTTGAACAATTTACCAAGAGTTGTGGTGAATTCTCCATGAGCAATTTTTAAATCAGCCTTGGTTCGAAACTCTGCAAAAGACATTTGGGGTCAGATAAAACTTCATTAGACAGAAGGTTAGCTCGTTAACTTTACACATTTTCTCTAGATTAAATTTATGATTTTGGTTTATATTTAGCCCTTCTGCTTCCATTATCCCTACTCACTTGAATCTTTGAATCTCTGTTCGTTGTTAATAAACTTACTGTTTTAACTTTAAACATATTTAAATGCTGTGATATTGAACAATAAGCTGATCCTAAATTAAAGCATCCATGCTGTTGTTCCTTTTGGGGACAGCTGACCTGGTAATTCTGTGAGTGTTCATGGGTAAAGGGCTGAATACTACAGGGGCTTGAATACAAAGAGGCTTGTGTACTGAGGTACACTTGTTAACCTGCAAGGCACAGAAAGAGATGGCATAGCCTAGAGAAGAGAGTTTGGATGGCTGGGAAGGGCTGGCAGTGCCAGGGGAATGCTCCTTCTTCTCACTGGAGGCAGGGAGGTAACAAGGTGACACTTAGTCCTAGGCATCCTGAGAACCATTAAACCCTCACAAAACTTTCACAGATAACGTGAAATGAGGTGATTTTTATAAGTAGAATATTTTTACATTATATGAAGACTATTTTAAAATATAGCTTAAGAATGTATGTTTCTTTGACAGGGAAAAAAATGGCTTTTTGCAAGGGAGTACTATGCATTACATCAGGGTGGGCAAACTTTTTGGCTCAAGGGCCACATCTGGAACACCAGACCAGGGCAAGCCCCAGACCCCGCTCCCCCGTGGGAGCTTGAGGGCCGGATTAAAACATCTGATGGGCCAGACTCAGCCCATCATCTGTAGTTTGCCCACCACTGCATTACATTAGTACAGGAATTGGGAGAAACTGAGGATTTCTCTGCTTTGCACAAACCAATTATTTCAATCTTACACAGACACTGAGGCCAAAAATCAGGATAGAGAAATTTTTACCTAACTTTACCTCCAGACACCTTTCTTATACTGGTCTGGAGACAGGGTCTCTATGATAGCTCTAACTCCAAGTACACAAATTTTAGGGAAGCAGAGAATCACCTCACTGGTGTATTTAGATTGTGATTAGTAGCATTTTAAAACTATTGTCGTCTCCCACCTGAGGATTGATTTGCACATCGACATCTCCGAAATTGCCAGCCTACCCTTGTGCAACCTGAACCCTTGCTGTCATATTTGATAATTCCAGGAACTGTTACTATCAGATACTCTTGCCCCTCCACCTGACCTACCGCGAATATCATTACCTATCGGTATAGGCCAACTTCATCGTATCATCTGGGAAATACTGTACCACTGTTAGAGGAAGTTAGGAAAGACTGTTCTGATAACGTCAGGTGCTCATGAATTTAGAGGTGCTGGATACATAGACTAAAGTCTTGTTGGCCTCTCTGACCCTCATATTCAGTGCATTTCTTTCATGTGACAATTGCGGTTTTATTATTTCTAAGTGAAGAATTCTGCAGTTCTGCACAGAATCTTGGCAACCCTGATTCTGGTTCTGATCAATCCTGGCAAGGAATATATTTTTGTTTTTAACAACCCCTCTCATGGGAAGGCAACAAATAAACACCTGTGCTACATCATTATTCCCTGGATTGCTCAAATTCCCACATTCACACAATAATTGTAACTTTTAATTGGGTTTTAAGAAAATAAAGAAACTAAACATTGATATTCCCATTGAAATGTACCACTACAGCAGTCCATTGTGCTCGAGTCACAGACATTTCAATAGTTTGTGCCAACCAATACAGTTAAATTGTTGTCAGAATGTAGATAAGATGCCATATAGGCTTTTTATTTACTTTATTTAAATCCATCACTAGTGAGCTGCTGGATTAATAAACTTCACCTGACCTGATTTTAAAAATAATCTGCAATGCCAGCAATGTAATTATTTTACTTTCAGTTAATTATTAGGCATTGGTGTGTGTGTGTGTGTATGTGTGTTACGGTGGTGCCTAGGGGCCCCAACCATGGTTGGGGCACCATTGTGCTAGGCACTGTACATACATGTAGTAAGAGACCATTCCTGCCTCCAAGAGTTTACAGTCTAAATAGATGAGAGACAAAAAGTGAGAGGGGAAACTGAAGGATAAAGAGGAAGAATGACTTCAAGCTCCAAAGTCATGCAGCAGTTCAGTGGCGGAGCCAGGAATTAGAACCTGAACTCCTGATCCGTCGGCATTGCCCTATCCAATGAGCAATACTGCCTCTTTTTCAGTGATAAGTTTCATGATCAGAGGAAACTTCCCTCAATTTTTGTTCCCCCTACTGCTTTACTCAGCAAAGCTGGTTAGTTCCGTTCTCTTGCGGCCACCAGAACTTACAACTCTATTTAAAACTTGCTTGGCTGCTTGTAAGTCACAGAACAGTACTGTCTTTGGCATATGTATGTGTTTCTGTGCATGTCTGGTGGCAGTAACTGAGATTACATAATTAATTTAGGATTTGCAGCCCAGCTAAGCTATCTTTTTAACTGTGAAATACTTATACTGAAACTTGCAACCTGAACTCGGATATGCTTTGAGAGTCAGTGTACTGCAAGCCTTCCTCACAACTTATGCACAGTTGAGGACTCAGTCAATACTCTGAGTTACAGTACCAATAAGAGAGGCTCTGGATAAAGAGAGTGCAGGAGAATGTAAGTTTTGTACATATAATATGTGTCCTACATTCAGCGTGTTTACAGGTAAAAGGTTGAATTTATGTCCTGTTTCTTTGAGACCTGAAGGAAATGAAAACACTCAACACTGTTCCTTTAAATGGTAGCGGCTCTTCCAATAACATTTCACCAGTATTCCGATGAGTCCTGTGGTGGACTAATTTAAAAATGAAGTAAGATTAGTTTCTATTAAATGTCTATAAGGGCTTAACTCCCACTGAAGTAAATGGAAAGGATCTCATCGACTTCAGCTGGAGTTGGATTGGGACCTATATTATTGTATAGCCCAGGACAATTACAAAGTGCAAAGGTACTGATTATAAGTACATTATAGTGGAATACGGACATGGAATAATATCTCTCAAATGTTAGTATCCACTACTGCTTTATTAAAAATATCAAATCCAGATTTCATGCTTGAAATCTGCTATCATTTACTTTTTACCTCTCCGTTTGGTCACAGCCTACTATGGTTTAAATTGGTTTCACACCCATTTGTTTAAAAAAATACAGTAAAATTGATTTTTGTTGTTGTTTTACCATGTAGGTTAATCTCCGAGCCACTGACGTCCGGCTCATGCGCCAGCTGCTCATCATCAACGAAAGCATCGAATCAATAAAGTGGGTGATTGAAGAGAAGGGAGCCATCATCAGCAGAGGTAGTAGTTTGAGTGGCAGCCTTTGCAGCTTGCTGGAAAGTCAGGAGACCTCCCTTCAAGGCAGCTATAACAGTTTACAAGATTGTAGTGATGGACTGGATGGAATATCAGTGGGGAGTTACCTGGACACTTTGGTGGATGATGTCCCAGGTCACCACACCCCTTCAGATATGGAACAGTTCACTGATACTTCTATTCTAGAGGCCTCACAGACTCTGCACAAGCATCCCAAAATTGAGTCTGATGAATACTACTGTTTTGGTTAATAAAAAGAAGTTCCAGAGGGACATGTGTGCACTTGTATTTATCTTCCTTCTTTGCTGCTATTTTATTTTGTGTGCAAAAAAAAAAATCCTTTTTAAAAAGAAAATTTACTTTGAATCCACTTTAGAATTTTGCTGTTGCTTCTAACTTTTCTCATTCTGGGTAGTTTGTTAGCTTTTTTTTCCTTTTCTTTATCTTAATTTATTGCTGTGGGTTTGGGTTTTGTTTTATAATCCCATATTTACAACTTTAAAAAAGATGAAGGAAAAAGCTTTTATCTTCAAAACAAGACATCAGGGATTGAAAGTACCAGTTTATATTTGTTTGACAATAAAACACCTACTGATACGTGTAGTTCGTACTTAATCTTCTTGAGGAACTAATAGTCTTCATTTCCAAAAGGCATTATCTTAACTGAAGGAGTTTACGGTTTCTGGGTCTCTAGTCTTTGGCCTTGAACCTGCTAACACCTATGCAAGAGATTAACTTTATTCAGGTGAGTAGCCACATTTCACTATGTCACAGGGTGCATGTTCCTTCTGATAAGGACTGGGACTAGTCCCCTGAGACAAGGTAGCTGCTTCTCAGTGGGGCCAGTGTAGCTCAGTTGAGTACCCCGGGACAAATTCTGTTGGAGCTATCAGTCTCAGCTGGTGTATGGCTAGGAGCATTTTGTATGATGCAGCACTCAGGAGAATAAATGAGGCTCTTTGCAGGCTCTCCGTGGGGTCTGAGAGGCACAACTGCCTGGAGTAGAAGTTTAGGTGGGGTGGCTGGAAATTGTAGCCAGAATCTCCTGAAGAAGATAGAAGTCAAGGTGGGGTGGGTTATAATTGTTTGGCATGAGTTTAACCTTGGAATGAGAAGGACTGTTTAAGCTCCTTATTTGCCAGGGGACTCCAGGGAGGTGGGAATCCAATTGTCCAGCATAAGGAATAGGAGTGGCACGGGGCTTTTAGGAGTCCATATGAACAACCAGTTGTACCTTGCAGAGCTTTCACTAAGACTATCATTTGGGGTGAGACTGTGAGCCTGTAAACTAATAAAGAAGCCCCAACTGGGGGTTTTCCCCTCAAAAAAGTGGTTTCTCTAGGGATTTGTGAAACCTGAGTCCATACATGCTATAGAGGGGCATTAGGAGTCCTCGATCCTTTACAGGATAAAGTAGGACTTTTTACATGAGTAAAGCTAAACATATGCATAAGGGTATTCGATATTGATGTTTTAATTTACAGCAGAGAGATCTCAATAAGTTACAAGGATGAGAAACTTTCCTGTTTATCAGCCCATGACTGCCTAATAAAATGGCAATGGATAATTCCTGTCATGAAGTTTAATGCTGCCAGTGCATTGTAATCCACAAAAATCATGCTGGAACTAGTGGGCATCTGAAGTGGCCCACAAATATCCCTTTGCAGGAGACTCCTATGCTATAGATGCCACTGGTTTGTTTCCAGCAGGACTATTAGTATATAGAATATAGGGGACTGAATTAACTCTTCTGATACATGCTCAGACAGTAGACTTTTTATGTGTAGGGGGATATGGCTGGAGAAACCCCTGAAGGAATCCT
The DNA here is from genome assembly GCF_015237465.2 of Chelonia mydas. Classification (NCBI taxonomy): domain Eukaryota; kingdom Metazoa; phylum Chordata; order Testudines; family Cheloniidae; genus Chelonia; species Chelonia mydas. The sequence continues at coordinate 105,245,666 of NC_051245.2, forward strand.
AACCTTCTTCAGGCCTTGTTCTGTGTTCTCCTACTTGTCAGTTCATGGATGCGCCAAGCTGTCCAAAAATGCACCCTTAACACTAACGCAAGTGACCCGATTTAGAGAGAGTGAAAATCTTCATAAAATACACTGGAATTTACATGTATTTCCATAATATATATAGGCCATTCCACCGTGGGTTTTTGTAGGATCCCACAGCAAGCATATTTGGGGTGGGTAAGTATTAGGATGAAAGACCTCCAAAGAAAACTTAAATGTTTGAGGAAATGGTATTGATGAGTCAGTATGTGGTTCTTTCACTTTGAGACAACACTAAACTGGTACCACAGTTAAGAGATGCTGTGACGTTGGAGGTTCCCTTTTTTAGATGAAGTGTAAGCGTTAAATCCTCAGTTGGTGACGTCAATGGTGCATACATGTTTAAACCTGCTGAAGAATGTTCCCCTTATATGTAAAACTAGTAGCTGAAAGCCCATACGGTCTCACAGGTGCAATTCATAAAATCGTGTGTGTGTGTTGGTTTTTTTAAAGGCCAAAAATGGTTGAGGACTTAAAAATTAGATAGTAACAGACCACAAATCCATGATGATTGAATCTGATACTCCAAAGGAAAAAAGCTCTCCATTATGCTTGTAACTATTTCTATCACTTTACGCTCACTCAACAGATATTCTAGACTTCAACATAATGTTTGGGTTTAGCCTTTATTCAGACAAACTCACATTGCCTTCAATAAAACAGTATCTACTGGGGTATCTGGACTGTTTGCCTTTCTTACAGCTTTAGTCTATAAGGGCCTGGGTACTAGCGTGCTTTTGGAGGGGGGCTGTTCTCCAGTATTTTGTCTGTCTCCCTTGCTTTCTATGGAATACATACACTGCAATATGATTTGCTGCAGCGTTCTAAATTAACTGTCTCAACTCAGGAAAAACATGTGGGCATCATTGCCAGAGCAGGGAAGAGAGTGTCGACACATTTACACACTTAAATATGGATGCAGGAGCCTAACTTTAGGCATCCATTTTTTTTAAACTCTTGGACTATGTAATTCAATTGCTATGAAATATAGCAATTGCCCTGCTCAATGATACCCAAAGGTCCATCTAATATACCTATTGCTCACAGTGGCCAATCCCAGCCAGAGTAGGCAGTTAAGGGATAAGCAGCCCTCTCCTAACCCTGATTAGTTAGTTTGCTCTGAAGCTTGAGAACTTAGATCCTTTCCCAAACTCTTGTTTATTTTTTCAATATTTACTATTATAATTCTGTTTATTCTTGTTATCCTTATCCAGTCCTTTTTAAATTCTTGCTAAGGCCTTGGCCTCAGTGATATCTTATGGGTTCCACAGGCTAATTGTGTTGGGTGGAGAAAAATTTTCCTTTTTAACAATTTGACATTTGCCACCTAAAATCAACCTTTTTTTAATGCCTAGAAAATTACTTTCCCTGAACTCATAGGCATTTAGTGAATTCCGGGGACACATTTACAACCTGTGACTTGTTCTAAAAGAGTGATTCCATAAGAATGGCCCTACTGGGTCAGACCAAAGGTCCATCTATCCTAGTATCCTGTCTTCTGTCAGTGGCCAATGCCAGGTGCCGCAGAGGGAATCAACAGAAAGGTAGTAATCAAGTGATCCATCCCCTGTCGCCCATTTCCAGCTTCTGGCAAACATGCTAGGGATAACAATGAGGAGTCCTTGTGGCACCTTAGAGACTAATACATTTATTTGGGCATAAGCTTTCGTGGGCTAGACCCCACTTCATCAGATGCATGGAGTGGAAAATACAGGAGCAGGTATAAATCTATGCCTTACCAAGCGTGAGGTCAGTCTAACGAGACAATTCAATTAACAGCAGGATACAATCCCTGCCCATCCTGGCAAATAGTCATTGATGGACCTATCCTCCATGAATTTATGTAGCCCTTTTTTTGAACGCTGTTACAGTCTTGGCCTTCACAACATCCTCTGGCGAAGAGTTCCACAGGTTGACTGTGTGTTGTATGAAGAAATACTTTTATTTGTTTCAAACCTGCTGCCTATCAATTACATTTGGTGACCCCTAGTTCTTGTGTTATGAGAAGGAGTAAATAACACTTCCTTATTTCCATTCTCCACACAGTCATGATTTTATAGACCTTTATCATATCCCCTTAGCCATCTCTTTTCCAAGCTGAAAAATACCAGTCTTATTCATCTCTCCTCATACAGAAGCTGTTCCATACCCATAATCATTTTTGTTGCCCTTTTCTGAACCTTTTCCAATTCCACTATATCTTTTTTGAGATGGGGTGACCACTTCTGCATGCAGTATTCAAGATGTGGGCATACCATGGATTTATGTAGAGGCAATATGATATTTTCTGTCTTATTTTCTATCACTTTCTTAATGATTCCCAACATTCTGCTGGCTTTTTTGACTCCTGCTACAAATTGAGAGGATGTTTTCACAGGACTATCCACAATGACTCCAAGGTCTCTTTCTTGAGTGGCAACAGCTAATTTAGATCCCATTTTGTATGTATAGCTGGGATTAGGTTTTCCAATGTGTATTACTTTGCATGTAACAACACTGAATTTCATCTGCCATTTTTTTGCCCTGTCACTCAGTTTTGTGAAATCCCTTTGTAATTCTTCATAGTCTGTCTTGTGTAATTTTGTGTTGTGTGCAAATTTTGCCACCTCACCATTTACCCCTTTTTCCAGATCATTTATGAATATGTTGAATAGACTGGTCCCTTTACAAACCCCTAGGGGACACCACCTCTCTCCATTCTGAAAACTGACCATTTATTCCTACCCTTTGTTTCCTATCTTTTAACCAATTACCAATCTATGAGAGGACCTTCCCTCTTATAACTTGACAGCTTATTTTGCTTACGAGCCTTTGGTGAGGGACCTTGTCAAAGGCTTTCTGAAAATCTAAGTATGCTGTATCTACTGGATCTCCCTTGTCCACGTTTGTTGACCCTCCTCAAATAATTCTAGTAGATTGGTGAGACATGATTTCCCTTTACAAAAACGATGGATGGTATCCATCCAACAAATTATGTTCATCTTTGAATCTGACAATTCTGTTCTTTAATATAGTTTCAACTAGTTTGCCCGGTCCTGAAGTCAAGCTTACTGGCCTGTAATTGCCGGCATAGGCACAGACTTTTGCTCCCGTCCGTGGGTGCTCGACCCCCCTCTGCCCCCAGCCCTGCCCCTCCCCAACTCCACCCCCTCCCTGCTCCTATTCCAACTCCTTCCCCAAATCCCCTCCCTGGCTCAGCCTCTTCCCCGCCTCCTCCCCTTAGCACACCATGTTCCAGCTTCTCCCCCTCCCTCCCAGCATGCTGCCAAACAGCTGTTCGGCAGCGTCTGGGCGGGAAACGCTGGGAGGAGTGGGGATGCAGAATGCTCGGATGTGGGGAGAGCTTGGCTGCCGGTGGGTGCAGAGCACCCACTAATTTTTCCCCATGGGTGCTCCAGCCCCGGAGCACCCACAGAGTCAACGCCTATGGTTTGTATGGCTCCTAGGTGCAATATGACCAGGTCAAGGCCCTTCTCCAGCCACTCCCCATAATTGAGGTTCCGTTTCAGCATTTAGCTGTGGATATTCTGGGTCCCTTCCCTAAGAAGACACCCAGAGGAAAACTGTACATGCTGACTTGCATGGCCACAAGACCAGGGCCAGCACCACCTCTGGCCGCAATTTTCATAAAGATGTGTTCAGCTATTGAAGATCTAATCCTCCCAGAATAAATGTAACATTTTCATGGACTCTCATTTGGCTGGCACCGACTGTGGCTGCAAGTTTCATAAAGATGTGTGCAGCTATTGAGGATCTAATCCTCCCAGAAAAAATGTAACATTTTTATGGTGTGACGTTGTGTACCTCATGGGAACACCCTAGACGCCCAATGTTCATCCTTATAATATGACTGTGTGGTATCTAATGCAAAGTTTGTTCTGTCGGGTGTCTTTGGAAGCCTCATGATGCACTTAACATTGTGGTCATAGTGATGTTATAGTAATTGTTGTTACAGCAATGTTATAGGTTATAATTTCATGTATATAGTTGTGAGGCTGAAAATGTGTTTTCATGGCTTAAAATAAATCCAAGCAAAAACTCTCCAAGACCAGAGAGTCAGTTCACACGTCATCAGGGCATGTATGGGACAAACCCAGCCCAGCCTCACAGGAACAAAGGACACTGGCCTAGGCAGCAACAAAAGAATCTGTTGGACTCTTGAGTGAGTCACCCCCCCTTTCCTTTGGACAGTTTGGGACTGCGATGAGGTAGTGCTCACCTGAGTCTAAAGTGGGGCGGGGGGGACAAAGCCAAGAGGGAAGAAAGAATATGAAAAAAGGGAGAGATGTTTGCCATGCTCTTCCTCTCTCTTCCAGCTACATCTACAAACATCATCATACCAAGCGACTGAAGTGCTGATGAAAGGGGAGAGTCTGGCTGAAGAGCAACCCTCCCAGAAGAAATATAACAGGGCCGGTGCCAACTCTGGCCACAAGTTTCATAAAGATGTGTTCAGATATTGAGGATCTAATCCTCCCAGAAGAAATGTAACATTGTCATGGACTCTTATTGTGATTGTGATATGTTTTCTCCCAATAGTATACACAACTCCATTGGTGAAATGCTGTTTAATATGAAAGTATAATTAGTCAAAATAATAAGGGCCAAATTATGATAATCTTTGCTTGTGGGGTACTGCACAGTAAGGCAGGGAGAGCTTGTATTTAACAAACTACTAGTATTTAAACATAGTGGAACACAGTAACCAGGGCCTGCAGTTATGGTCTGCTGTTCCAGCTCTCACGAGGCCGGATGACCTCTGTCTCTACAGTTACACCCTCGTCCTTACATAACAATAGCAGCTCCACACAGCATGGGTATTTCTAGTGGTGAATGGGGTGAAAGCAATCCCTTCTCCATAATTTCTGTAGAGGGAGCGGCTGTAATATGTGTGCTTACACTAACTGAGGCTTGGCCTACACTAAAAATATAGGTCAACATAACTATGGCACTGAGGTATGAAAGAGCTATATCCCTGAGCACTGTAGCTATGCCACCTTAACCCCCAGTGTAGCTGCAACTAGGTCCATAGAAGAATGCTTCTGTTCACCTAGCTACCATTGCTCAGAGATGGTGTTCCTATAGCAATGGAAAAAACCCCAAACCTTCCACTGCCATTGTCTGTCTACACTACACACTTACAGCAGCATAGCTACAACATTATAACTATGCTGCTGTAGTGCCCATAGTGTAGATGTGGCCTGAGTGTAAGGAAGGTACTGTTGGTATCCATCAGCAGCACAAAGGGGTCATGTGTGTCTGGTGGGTGAAGAGCATGACCATAGACACACTCCTTATATGCACATGCTGTGGTGGTGGGGTGGGGTGGGGTGTATGTAGGCCCACACCAAAGAGAGCATATATTATTGTTGGTCTGTAGATGCAGCAATTGCCACTTGAGGGACACTGGGAGAGTATGCTCCCAAGACTAGGAATGCCTTTAGCCTCTACCACTCAGGCAGTGCAGCTCCCCCTCCCACTCTTAGAGCCATAACTGAGTGCCACATGTGTGTATTTGTTATAACATTGCATTGGCCAAGAATCATCACTTTATATTGTATATGCTATATTGTGACTATAAGATCATATTTCCTTTTAAAAAAAAAAAAAACAAGGAGATATACCTATCTCATAGAACTGGAAGGGACCTTGAAAGATCATTGAGTCCAGTCCCCTGCCTTCACAGCAGGACCACATAGTGTCCCTTATTTTTGCCCCAGATCCCTAAATGGCCCCCCTCAAGGATTGAACTGACAACCCTGGCTTTAGCAAGCCAATGCTCAAACCACTGAGCTATCCCTCCCTTCTGAATATGTAACCGCCCCCCCCCCTTTTGTCAAGATATAACCACCTTATGTAAAATTGAGCAAAATGCTTTAAGCGGTTCAGGCACATGATGTGAGGAAAATATACACACTGAAACTGTGTTGTGGTTACAGAAGTATGTCCCAGGCCTATCTCCTTCAGTCCTGCGTCTCAGGGTATACAGCACTCTAGATCTGCTAGAAGCTGTACAAAGGGAAACTGTCTCTACAATGTAAACAGGTGAAGTGGTCTAAGACATACTTGCTTTTCTTGGGCAAGACCTCATAAGGTCAGAGGACATGTCCTTCAATTTTGCTCAGTTTTGCTGTGTAAAAGAATGAAAGCTGGCACCTCCTGGAGTAGAAAACCTCCCAAACATTTTAGAAACTAATCAGCCACTATATTAAGTCACACGTGCTGTCCTCCCCCCTGTTTATATACAAAACCAGAATACAAGCAGAATAGCTGTACTGTGCTGAGAGCAGGGTGCGTGCTGGGAAGTCTCTATGCCCCTTGGACTCTGTCCTGCCTTTCTTTGCAGCAGAATGGACGGCTGCGGGTGTAGCCACTAGACAGGTCTGTGCTGCAGTAGGTGACAACCAACCATTTGTATCTACCACTAGAGCACCAGTGCAGCTATTCCATGCCAACCCAGCAGGCTAAGGGGCAAAATATTCCACTGAAAGCCAGATTTTTGAGCTTTGTTGAGAGGTGGCATCATTTGGCCCCATATGTTCTGTATTTCTTGCCTCATTTTCTTGCTAAGGATATTTGCATACCATAATCTTCCCTTTTCTGTGACCTCATAACTTCCATAGTGAGTTGTTTCTAATGTCATAAGCGGTGGTGACATGTGGTAGATAAGCAGCAGTCGACGAACTTAAGATGTACAATGTATAGCATATCCTCAAGCTTAAGAAAACAAAAAGCCCGAGTATTGATTTGTTCTTAATCCTTATTTACAACCTTCAACCAAATTTTTTGAATTTATGTGAACACACTCGATTAGAATGAACAATCCTGAATCCTTGGATAATTAGGGTAGTTTAAAGACATAGTAATGGAAACCAAGTGCTCCACCTAACAAAAAGCAATAACTTGGGAGTTCTCAGGACTAGTCTGATACAGGGCCAGAATAAGGTGTAATGATTCTTTCCCCAAGTATAGGGTATCAATCTAGTGCTCAAGATAATGTTAAAAGGTGCAGTCCAGGTACCCCACACTACTACATTACCCAAGGAAATGTGGTTCAACAACAAGGGGGCAAAGCTATGCACCAGCTAATGCATTCCAAGTTGCTAATACATAGTCGTCATCTTCTGCACAGAAGCACAATGTGTGTGCATGGCCATGAACAAAATGATGCTTGTTTGACTAATGGCAAAATTGTCAATTCCATATCCCTGCCATCTTATTTTATCCTTTTGTCTGACCACTTTTCCTTGCCTAACTCTAAAGCAAAGTTCAAGCAGAGTGCACGCTAGCTATTCTGAAGCCCCAAGGTAAATTGGTTTGATGTCAAAATTGCAAAACGGATATGGAGTGAGGCTAACCTAGATATGATCCCATACTTTATTGCATTTGATAAAGTGCCACACAGAATTGAAAATAGTGGTATATTACACTATAATACAAACAAGTAGCATCATGTTTTTTTCTATATTTCCCAAACTTGGATGACCTGCTGAGGGGGAAAATTGCTTTAATGAAAACACTAGAGGTTAGCATATGAAGTGTAGACACTTTACTTTGACAGAATGGGCAAGAAAAATATTGGCCCAGCCAAAGCATAGAAGCAACTTGATGTAATCTCTCTTCAAGCAGGCCATTTTAACTCTTCACTTTTACAAACTATCTTCAGACACTTTATCTAAACTCCCTGTCAGTAATGACTAACCTGGGAAAAGCAAAGGATAGAAAAAGCAGATGGAGATCATCCAAATAGACTGTTGTTGCCAAGTCTGTTGGCATCTACAGGAAACCAAGAAAGTCAGCAAGGCCAGGGCCGGCGCCGACTCTTTTTATGACACCCCCCACCCCCATTTTTAGACCCGCTCATGAGATTTTGGCTACTTTATAACTGGACCTAGAAGAAGTACACCTGATTTTTGGATCTGTTTTCGATTCTTAAACATGGAGCAAACTCATATCCCGCCTGTCAAAAAACACAGAAAGCGAGATACATATTTTTCCTGTAGTGGGTTTTTTTCTTCATGTTCATCCCTGTATATTTATACAAGGCACCCAGTTTACTGTTCCACCATTTTTGTTTTGGAGAGGATGTTTTCTCCATTCTACTAGACACTGTTATATTTATTGTCCTACCACCATCATAAAAACTGTTTCACAAAGCTAGAGGTTTTATAAAATGCCAAATGCTGTTGGGCTGTCCAGTCCATAAATAGCTTTTAGAAAATAACAGATCTTCCAACCAGGTCTAAATAATTATCTTTTATTTTTCCCTTACTCCCACTGTTCATCTAACAATTATGACACCACAACAAAATTCATGGCATATTTACCACATCATTTCTCTTCCTTTTCCTTTCTCTTGGTCTGTGTCAAGGTTCCCTGTACTTTTCCTTTTCTGGACAGCTTCATCTCCCTGTTAGACCAAAACCGTGCTAGATAACTAGCAAGGGCCATCAAATAAACCCCTTTCATCCTGATTTCCCTTGAGTGGCTTTCCAACGTTGGGGAGCTTTTTGGCTAAAAGACAAGCTCATCTTGGCCTGTATTCGTCTGAACTTCTGACAATGTACAACCCTTCAGCACAACTCCTTTCACAAAAGAACAATTTCATATCTAGTGGGGTGATTGTTTTCAATTACCTGACTGTGTATTCATGCTGGTGATGGTCAAATGCACATATAGTTGTAGTATGTATGCAACTGACATTTGCAAAATAATAAAATGTTAAACTATCTTCTATGTTGAAATGTTATGACTTTCAAAAACATATACTAAATATACAAGTCAGAATGCATCAATTCTCCCTATGTATAAGTCTGTGTGGTATACATCTGCTCCTTGAACATCTGTCAGATACTTCTTTGTATAATGTATAAGAAAATGTAAGTGCACTGATATGACACACAGGATCACAACACAGGCTGACGTATAAGCAGAAGGACATAAATAGATAAGACAGAGGTGCTATAGTTGTTACCTAAACACAAAATATTACACAAGGTGAAGAACCTCCACAAGCTATGGCAAAGGTGCTTCCAAGTCACAGGAACGATGTTTTTCATGCTCATACTCACAGAGTAAAACATACTCTTCAGTCTAGGTTTGTTTTCATTTCAGGTCACGGAAAAACATCAAAGAAAGGGCTTAACCCTAAGAGGCACTAACCTCTTCCTGCAAGGTACTGAGCACTCTAAACTCCACCTGAAGTAGTGGGCGCACAGCACTTCTCAGAATTGGGCCCAAAGACTGAACAAATAGAAATTTTCCATGACAGAGAAAACACAGTGACTGTAACATGCTGCATCTTAAGGACAAGATGGCAGCTGCACTAGGCAGGGAGAAAATCTACTTTTAAAAGTGTAGTATTTAGAAAATAGCTTTTAATTTACATTGCTACATGTGGAAAGAATAGCTAGACATAATAGGCAAGACTCTGCCACCCCTACTAACACTGAGTAATACCTCCCTCTACTAACACTGATTTCAATGGGCCTTGCTTGTGGGATATTGTACTAGTCAACCTAAGGGTGGCAGAATCTGGCCCAACATGAGAACAATGGGCCAGATCCTCAGCTCATGGAATGCAGCATGGCACCATTGGCTGGCCCAATATCATTAGAAGAATCCAGATAACCCAGAGTAGAAGTCAGTTACAGTGATTGGTGCAAGAGGGTCAGAGCCAGAGCCTGACAATAAAATTCTTATATATACAGAGAGAGAGAGAGAGAGAGAGAGAGAGAGAGAGATCAACACTCAGAGATCATCCAGAGCTCTGAGATAATAATAGAGAGCCCCTGACTAAGCCAGCCCTGATTACGGAATGGGCCCCACTTGAGAGAAATTGGGTGATTCCAGGTTTAACTGCTGAGTGGGCCCAGCTGAGGAAGGGCTGGAGGAAAGAGAATGCAGGGAGTCAAAAGGGGCCAGCAGGTCCTTGAGTGAGCAGGGGGGCACCCTGAATAACTGGAGAACAGATTGGGAGACCTAGAAGGGAAGTAAAGAGGTGAGGAAGGAAATGGTGCAGGGAAAACTGCAATATGGGTAGAGGATTTGATGTAGCTGTGCAGTACAGGGCCCTGGGCTGTAACTCAGAATTGAGGTTGGGACTGGATTCCCCTACCAGCCCCAAGGAAGTGGTGTACAAGGGTAGCTGAGCCCAGCGAGGGAGCTGCAGGTAGAATGTGACCTTGCTGAAGAAGAGCTGTGGAGGGAGTGGATGCTTTTTATTTCTGTTCAGGTAGTTTTGAACTTTAGTTTGGATAGCTGACCCTGGAAGGAACGGGCTAAAGACTGTGCCCTGGCTGGAGGGATGAGTTATCTGAAAGAAACCACCACAGCCCCAGAGTGACTGGTGACAAGGGCTGCTACCCCACAAGGACACTGTGTTGCCATGCCTGGCCCTGAGGAAGTGCATAGCAGTGAGTAAACCCTGTTACAATGCTTTTTCTTGCATTGCTTTAACTGCAGCATGTCTGAAACAACTATATTTTTGTAGTTTTCCTTGTCCACTCTTTTCCTACACCTCATGGCAAGCGCTGTATCTCCACCCTAGTCTACATCCAGCTCTACTTCCTTCAAAGGCAGGCTCGCTGATGATAGCACCTTTGGCAAACAGTAAATGACTGACTGTCCTTGGTCACTTTTTTATATTGCGTGAGTACATGTGCTGCCAGGCCCCTATCTGCAGAAGGGATTCTTTCAGCAGCAAATTAACATGAAGTGATTTACTTTGTCCATATTGGATACAAGGTTAAGGGGGTGGGGGGAATCACTCCAGGTTGCACTTGCTTTTGAAATCTTTACTTCCATATTCCATAAGTCCTTTGGAAGAAATTTCATACAAAATGAAATCAAAGATTGCCTACTTGAAACTTCCTTTTCTTTGGATGAGATAGGTATTGCTGGTAAGTCATATAAATAATTGTGATGCTAAGAATAGAATTTACTTAGCTCCTGGCCTAGCCCAAATTTGGTTGGTGGGTTTATTTTTATTTTTTGTTTTTGTTTCTTAATTCTACATAGATTGTGCTGCTTTGGAACAATAAATAAACTCCAACCTAGAAAAGGCACATTCTGTGCATTAAGGGCTGGCTTCCTCTCTCCTTTACTTTCACTGGGGGGTACTTTTATTCCATGAGTCGTCACCTGATTTCAGTGGGGAACTTTACTAATAAGATACTAAAAGTGTGTGCTGTAGCAGAATCGATCCCTTGTTGCCACATTTTCAAGAGCTCAGTTCCCATTTGGGTGCTTTAGTGAAGTGGATAGACTTTCAAAAGTGATCCATACCTGCCTGCTCCCACCATTCTAGCCTTTTGAAAATCAGATGCTAAATGTTTGTCAGTGCCCTAATTATGTTCTTCTTCAAAAGCAGAAGGAATGTGGGATCTTTTATGGTGGAGTAGTTCCGAGACATTGTCGCTCAGGATAATAGAACAGACTAGATGCTGCAATTCAGCAAATTAAAATGATTGTAGTTGCTCACTGAACTACATTTCCCAGCACTATTTCAACCTAAGATCAGAACTCTTCCTCTTCCCAGTCTGGAAAGTTTTGCTAGAGTGTCTTAAACAGCATAGTGTAGAGCCCATCCAACCAGGTATGCATGTATGTCTAAACGACTCAGTTTCATTAGCCCTGGTTTAGCTACTCTCTCCAAAAACTGGAATTTAAATTTTCCTGTAATTATATGCTTTCTTAAATACTCTTTTTTTTTCACCAGCTCACTACCTGTCTGAGGTCATGACCTGCATGGTTCAGGATTGCTTGTGCGTTTGTCACTCTCAGGATTTCAAAGCCAGTAAATAAATTACCGATGGCCGCGAGGCCAGAGCGGGGCTGGCCCCCGCTGGTGGCCGCAAGTGAGTCTCACAGATTGAAACAAATTCACTGCCTCAGTTCCCTCAACACACCAGGCCATTCTGTGGGCCCCAATCAGGGTTACTTTGGGTCATCCAACATGCTTCTGTTGCAATGCAGCACTTATATGCACAAAAACGGAGCCTTCTCTCCCAGCTCAGATGACCTGACCTTGGCCAGTTCATCCCCTTCCTTCCTCTTGTCCAAATGTCCTGTGGGTCTTCCCCTGTTGATTTTTTTAGAACCTTTTGTTTTTGTCATCTGACTCTTTGTCGACCTTCAGTAACTTTCCTCTCCTATCCCCAATTCTCCTAAACACCAACTTGGCCAAACTGCTTCCCTACTTAGGATAATTATGTTGTCATTAGAACATTGTTTTTAAAATTAAGTGTTTCCCAGGGTCCTCAGCCTAGTGAGTTCCTGCTGTAGGTCCTGTCCAACAGGGTGGGTACACATCGAAACTGGTTTCCTATGATTAGGAAATTTCATGATAACAACTTCAGAATATCAACTAGTATTCACAAGTCTTACAGACAGACCACCCCACACACAAACAAATCAAGCCATATGAATCAGGCATGTGTACACTCAAGTCAGCAATTCTATCACTCAGTTTTCTGACCGACTAGTGTCACCCCTCCACACCCTCCAAATCAGGCTTGTGTGCTCTTTGCCACCAAGAACCAGTTTGGTGCACAGAGTGTATTAAACTTTCAGAATTAACATGAACAATGCCTAAAAATTACCGATATCCAACATTCAAAATTATAGTAATAAACCTGCTGGTGGTTCAGATCAAGTTGTGTGGGTGGATAGTAGTTCTGTAAATACTATTTGGCACTGAAAGGACGGGGACAGGGAATCTAGTGGGACCATAGCTGAGACAGATGATGCAGTTCTCTGTGTCTGGAGAGATCTTTTCGATCAGTGGAGAGACCATAGAATCTGCTGAGTCTGGAGATGGAATGACAGCCACTTCCATGAGGAAGTTGACAGATTAACCCGCCCCTCCTGCCCATGATTGAAAGGATGTAGGAGAACCTCAGAGGGAGATATTCACAAATATTTTCTCTCTTTTAAGAAATGCGAGCTGGGATTCCCCACAGGGATGGCTGCTTGTTATGATTTGGGTGATAGTGTCAAAGAGCTCAACAGAACACTCTGTTCAGCCTGGCCCTTTTTTATTAAAGGTGTGATGGAATGAAGGGGAATAGATTTCCCCCAGAGCTGTATGGGTTTGGTGTTAGACATTTTCAGAAGAATTCCGTATTTTTCCTGGGTAGTAACTGACTGATGTATTCCACCAAATGGGGAGCTGCATTTTTAGAGGTGACAAAAAGAAACTTTCATAATCCTAGTACAAAATGGTCTGTTCCTGCTCTCATTATGCACATGTAATTTTGTTTGTGGTGTTCGCCCAAGAATGAATTTAGCCTGGGGGCACATAGAGGATCAGGTGGTGGGGCCACAAACCTGACAAGAGTGCATGTGAGCACAGACTTAATATTGGGGGCAGTGCTAGTAAATATATTGTGGATAGGTGCTGGATATATACAAACCAGATTTGATTTTGGTGGGGGGGAGGGTATGTGAATGCACATAAACCTGTTTGATGGCATATGGTCAGGCTAATTACAAACTAAAAATTGATGTGTATTAAGGGGTGCATGCAGTCTTGTTTAGTGGGGGAAAGAGGACCAATCTAGCGTCTTCCAACACAACCGTCTACTACACCAAACTGACAAGTTTTTTGGGGGAAAAGTAACCTGGTAAAAAGCAGAATAGGAAAAGGTGGCAGACTTCAGGTGGGGTGTGTGGTCTGTTTGAATGGAAAGGATAATTATCATTCAGTAACGATTATTTTTAATATGGAATTACCGTGAACGGGGACACTGATTCGTCAATGTATTTAAGCATGTTCCTAACTGGAAGCACTAACATCAGTGGGATGGCCCACATACTTTGAATTAGTCACCTGCATAAGTACTCTTTTTGAATTGGGGTTTTAAGGCTGAACAATGCCAGGGCTTTTTTATTCTCCTTTTTTCTTTTTGGTTCAATAGGTATTTAATTCAAATCATTACTACTATAGGTTGTCATTTTATATAAAATAAATATTTATTTATAAGTAACAAATATCTATGGTAAATACATAAATAAGAAGAATAAATAAATAATAGACTGACATAAATATCCTGTTACAAATATTGTAAAATGATCTGAAAATATTTTCACGGTACAGAGAGAATAAATAGTAACAACAGCTTTTAAAATTCCTCTCATTTTAAATCATGTGTAAAATAGTACTTGATTTCAGTTAGTACTTCTAAAAATGTTGGTATTTAAATTTCTAAACTTCTTTTGTGAGTATGTCCTATATTTGAAAACCCCATCATTCCATATGGATTCTCCTGCTAGCACGGAGGCTGAATGGCTTGTCTTTTATGAAATAATTGGTATCTCTTCACATTCATCCTGGGAAACTGTAGGTGCTTTCTTCCTGGTCAGAGAGTCCCATTTTCCATCACTGCAACCACACGTCTCCAGATGCCCAACTTGTTGATGAGTCTGTGTTGGAATCTCTGAATGGAACTCTCACCTCAGGTAGTTTCTGAGAGATTTTTGCAAAAGTGGCAGGAAATAAGTTGGAAAATTTCCTGGATTGCCACCTTGCCATTCCTCTTCAGGGTCACTCGAGGCTTGAAAACCCCTTGGGGCCACCTGAAATGTGTCTCTCCATTCTGACATTAGAGGGAAATTATGCACATCTTTTTTTTTTTTCTTTGAAAGTTTTTCCAGTTTACAATTGTCATAGTGTGGTTATGCTGCATGTTACGGTTCAGAGATGAGATTTGATCAGAGAGGAGTTGAACCACAGAAATATAGAGCAAACACATAATGTCAACAATGTTTAAGGTCTAACCCTTAATTTTCTTGTAACTTTTTTGCATCAATATCCTTCATTTTGCAATTTAAACTTTGAGTAAATCAACAGAGTATTATCACATAAATTGTAATATGTTGGCATTTCATTATGGGGTGAGTGTATTGCATAATACAAGGCCAAGTATTATGGAGTCTTAGAAGACATTGTGGGAAAGATCAGTAGAGAGGAGGGAATCCACTGCACGGAACAACTTCATCCAACTGTTTTAACCTCCGTCTTCGCTGCATCCTCAGATGGAATGAAATGAGATTTGGTTGAAACACAAAGGGAAAAATACATTTTCCATTGTATTAATGTCAATACATTAAATGAAAATATCTTTCCATGCCTCATAATCTCACGAGTCTTGTGCTCAGTTCATATGTTTTATAAATGTCTCTAGGAAACTTGTCAAGCTGTGGAATATGATGAGGACCAATTAATAAATAGCAACCATGATCATAATAGAAACACACTACATATCTGGAAGTCAGAGTACTTTGCAGGTGGAGGGAAACCATCATTATTTGATGATCAAAGTACTGGTGAGGTGGCTAAGGATTCCAAATATGTGTACTTTGTTGCATGGACTGCCAATTATGTAGTGCATAACAGCACCTGATATGTGGGAGATTATGAAGAATCGCAAACCTAAATAACAGAAGAAACACAGAAAAATAAATCCATGTAATTTGCAAATCCATTTCCAGCAGAGGACGGGAAGAGCCTGAAGCTGCTGCCATGGAAATCAATTGCTATTTGGTTATTGACCCTGTAGAAGAAGGATCAGGCCTTGTATAAACAGTATTATAAAATATCTGCTATCTCTGGTCAGCTGTATAATTGACACTAATAGTAATTCATTTACTCCAAGGAAAAAATTTGTACTGTACCTTAGTTACTAAGTCTTCTAGTGAGTTGTCAATCAGTACAAAACATCTGGGTATTTCTACGCGAATGATCTCCCAGGCACACAGGCTGTATTGCTTTTCTTTCAGGAAAGCATCTATCCCCTGAAAGTATCGTTTCACTCTCCCACTGGTGAGCTGGAGGTCCTCACTTTCTGGCTTGGTTAATTCCTTCTCCATTTGTGCTCTCAAACATGCCTCCAGCCACTGAATTTGCTGGTAAAGTGCACTTTGGAACCTGACTAGGGAAGTCCCATCCCAGGCACTTTGGGTGAGGTTTTTGCTAAAGATGTTGAAGATCTCTTAAAGGATCTCTTGGGTTGCCACCTTGGCATTCTCCTTCTGGGCCACTGAAAGTTGGACAACATCCTGGGTGGGCTTGAAAGCTGCCCTTTCACTTATGCATTGTGGGGGGAAACTTCCACTCATTTTCTTCAGAAGCTCCAAGCTCTTTTTGATCATTTTGTTCTGCTGGAAGTGAAGCATGGTACAGCGCTGACATGCGATTCCAGTAGAGAAGAGCAGTATAAGGCAAACATGCAGCAAACACCAGGTGGTCATGATGATGTCTATACAGTCCTTTTCTTTGTGTGGAACCTTGAGACTGGAGTTTGAGGGTCCTACCTGGACTGCTGTGTCTTTCCTTTATGTCTCTGAATTTAAGTATTTGATTGGAGAATGTTTCTTTGATCATTTTCTATTTACAAGATTTTCCTTCTTGGAGGTTTCAGAGTTTTTCTTTGTTTTTCTTTTTTCTAGTTCTTTTACCACGTTACCTCCCTTTTTTTTGGCGGGGTGGGGGTGAAAGTGACCACCAAGACAATACACAACCCTGTTAACTCATCTTGAATCCACATACATACATTAATTTCTATGATTTAACACCTGTATCATAAAACAAGGTCATCCACAATTCCAAAGTGGTGTAGAAAAGACCTTCAATTCATCAGACAGTGCACTTCCCATTCATAACAGCTTTCATTTGAGAGACAGAAATAGTTTCGGAATATTTAAAGTTTGCTAGGCATGGAGGAAATAAATGTGAGAGGAAAGGGTTAGGCCTCCCAAAAATATTGGCAAATCTCAACTTTAACCATTTCCTCCGATTTAGAAGGCACATTTAAAATCTAGACAACACAAATCATCGGTATCTTCCTTCTGTGAAACCACAAGAGAGAGTGCTCTGAGAAAATGAAACCTTAACTCATTGTTATTTCCACGTCTTAATATACATACTGGAGCTGAGTAATAGATGCAATTGAAAGGTGTGAATATCATGTCCTGTTGATCACTCCAAGTAGCTGACAATTGATGAAAAATTGAGAATAATTCAAAAAACAGGATGAGCAATTTGTACAGTAAGACATGCTAGAGAGGTACCCGCATGGATGACTAGGATTTACAATGTGGTTAGAAGGAGGTTATGCAGAGAAGTCACATTATGCATATTTTACCAAGTGTGTCCCGGGATGAAATAATTCACATTTTTAAAAAAATGAAATTCAGTGTTCACTATTTTTTGCTGGTTCCTTCTCTTTTAACATTTGCCTTCCCCTCAGCTTGGGCAGGGGAATTCTTCTGGTTTGTTTAATTCTCTTCACTTCCTGTGGTCACGTTTCATTTTCTGGATCTCAAACCCTAGAACAAACTGTTGTGCTGGAGTTTCCATCATGGCAGGGAAATGTGTTTTAATTTAACAAGAAAACAATGTTCACTGAAATTAAAAAAGAAAAATCACATGAAAACATTTTTGTGCCTATTAATTTGGTTAGAGTCTCCCAAGTCTTCCTGCACTTTAATAAGAAATTTGAGATTTTTAGATTCAAATTTTTGAAAGACACTCTGCAAAGTGGAGAAAGCAGACTTACCAGAGTCCCCAGATTGTCATGGGCTATGCTCCCTATTCTCCCATGACTTTCCAGGGGTGTTGGGCATCTGTATTCCACACCAGGGTGAAATCCCAGGGGAAGATATTGCGGGGTACTGAAAGCAAATAAACAAAACTGCAAACCCAGTATATGAATGAGACCATGCTTTTGGTTGCTCTTATTACTTGAAGCTTCACCCTCCCAGCATCCATTGTTGAGCCTGGGGCAGCCCTGGCAGGGTGGCTGTAATGGCACCACACTGATAGGGACCGGAAGGGAGGTCTGATAAAGCCCTAGAAGTGAAGCAGACACTCAGGCGCACTGCGTGGAAAGATTTTGTGTTCTGTGCAGAAGCCATCGGGTCATCTATTCCTATGATGAAAACTGGGCAAACTATTTCCTCCTGCCTGCTAGTGGAATGATAAGGGCGAGCTTAAGTGAGAATGTATTAGTGGTGTTTTCCTCCCTTTTTATCCACCTGTGGTTGGCTTTCCCATGGGAACAGCTAAAGTCATAGATGATGGATAACATCAAATGGCTCTTAAGTAGATTAAAAGATTCTTCCACGTAGCACAGCTTAAAAACAATGTGATGGAATGATTGTCAGGAGGTTCTCCTCTGGACGATAGGGGTAATGAGGAAGTTAGACTTTGAAGAAGAGTTTGTATTATAGGAGTCAATTTCTGCTCCCACCTGTGGGTGCTCGACCCCCGCTTTGCCCCCAGCCCCATCACCACTTCCACAAGGCCCAGCCCCCTCCTACTCCCTCCCAGCCCCTATCCCAAATCTTTCCCCAAATCCCCACCCCGGCCCCGCCTCTTCCCTTGAGCATGCCACATTCCTACTCCTCCCCCTCCCTCCCAGCCTACCGCCAAACAGTTGTTTGGCAGCGGCCGGGCAAGAAGCCCTGGAGCACCCATGAAGTCGGCACCTATGATTGCTGGAATCACCTTTGGAGTCTTTTTTAAAAATTGGAGTCATATTGGCTATCCTCCAGTCATTTTACACACACACACAATGCCAAATTTGTCATTACTGGTGGAAAAAAACATTTGCCACTCTTTCATTCACATTGCTGTTTGCAATAGGGAGATCCTTTTTGCCCTCACTTTTTTGAGACAATTCAAAGGCACAGCTCTACAGACATATAATGAGAATTTTAGAAGAAAAATGAAAACTAAATACAAACTGTAAGGTTCCCAGCTTTCCAAAGCTCTTTCATCTGTGTGCAGAATGGACAGAAGGAGAGGAGAGACCCTTATTAAACTGCTTCAGAATCATTAAGAAAATGGATTTTATCCTTCTCTAATATAAAAAGAGTATTATTTAGCTGGATTTACTTGTAAGAATCGGAGGATAAATAAAGTGCATTTCAGGGTCAGCATATGTAGTAAGAAAAATCTGTCAATGCTTGTTCACTAGTATTAAGCTGCACATTTTGCCTGTGCTCTTATTACCAATAAAGCCATTTAAAACTCTAAAGGAGGAAATTAATGTTTTTCCTGTTTAATGCTGGTTCCCCTATTAAAATACAAGTATTTACTTTGTAATGTATCATTCTCCAGGGCTAAATTCAATACAGAGATTCAATCTGAAAGCATTGGGAGAAAAAACACTTTCATTCTCTTGATTAAACTGAGATACAGTATGGTGAAGCAGCCAAGTATCAAGATTCTGCTCTGCCATTTTAACCTATAGACTGGATGGGCAGAGATCCATGGCAACAGAAACAAGGGGAAACCATACAGCAGTAAAGAGAATTGAAAGGGGTAAAGAGATTATTTTTTCATAAAATGTTTTCCTTTTAGTTTTGAGCTGGCATGACTATATATGTATGTTTGCCTCAGTGGATGGCTGTCTAATCACTTGGATCAAGATACTGGGCTGGAACAATAGTTCAAGCCAGACAAATTCAAGTTAGAAATTCTTAAGTGAGAATCATTAGCCATTGGAATAAACGACCAACAAAAGTTGTGTATTCTCCATTTCTGTTTATCTATAAGAGTGGATGACTTTCTGGAAAAAATGCATTAGCTAAACACAAGTTGTTGGGCTCAATGCAGGGGTAACTAGGTGAAAGTCTGGCCTGTGCTATGCAGGAGAGCCGACTGGGTGATCACATAGACCTTTCTGGCCTTAAAAAATCTCTTAAACTTTCCTCATTGCCATTAAATGAAGCAATCAGTGGGTTAACATTTTTAGCTTGGGATCAGTAACAAAGAACTAATCTGTCAGTCTTGTCACTTATTTCAACAGAAGCAGGAATGGGGTGTTTTACTATCATTGCTGCTACCACAGAGTGTTTCTTAATGGGCCTGATTCTCATTTACACCCAGGCCCTTTTACAATGCTTTGGCATTTATGCCCACTTTAAGGCCCTTCACTCTGCCAGAGTAGTGTAAAGGGACATTAGTGTAAACGAGAATCAGACCCATGGTCCTCAAATACCTTTCTGAAAATATGTAATTCCATTTTTGGCTCAAATTATGCTCAGAATGTTTGGATCCCTAGGCTACAGTTTGTATTAACATATCTAGTGATGCGGTTTCTACTAGCGTCTACAATGTAGTTAGTTGAGAGAAGGAAAAACAGTGGACCTGATTCCATTCTCACTTGCAATGGAGTAAATCAGGAGTAGCTCCACTGACATCAGCAGTGTTAACTTGGTGTAAAACTGGTTTAACTGAGAGCAGGATCAAGATTGGCATAAACTCTGTAATCCCCTCCTTCTTAGTACACAGTCTATCGTAGCCTACAGAACCCCAAAGCAGAAGAGCAACAGATAACTTTGGTTGGTTGTTTTTTTTGTTTTTGTTTTTTTGTGACTGTTCTCAGTCCTTGGAAAAACTCATTTTAATAAATTCTATGTATTCAGAAAAGGTCTATAAAAATATTAAAAATCAAGAAGGCCTGAATTATGAGGAAAGATTCAAATCATTACACGATTGTCTAAACAAAGAATACATGGAGCCACAGCATTGTCCACAAGTAACTGCAAGGTATAAACACCAGGCACAGATGAGAAAATTAAACAGACTAAAGGAAACATTAGACTAAATATCAGGAAAGTTTTTCCCAAGTATGAGATCTCTAGTCTAGGGAATTAAGTCCGTACTTTATGACTAGACTGGATGAGGCTCTTGAAATTATACTGCATAGTAAAGAACAATCCTGCACTGGTAGAGAAATGATAGGATCCCCTAATAGGTCCTGTCTGTCTGTCATTTCTATGATTCCATGTTATGGAAAACCTGTTTTACAAGGGCAAATATGCAACATGGTATGCAGAAGCTGATTTAGTTTTAGGCAATTTTACAAATGTTTCCAGCATTTTTCTATAAAAACTTTGCCGAAGGGGGAATCCTCAAATTACTTCTCACAAACACTAGAGCTTGGGAGGTAGGGGAAGGCACACTGCCACCGAACAGAGAGGAAAAGTCCCATTTTTAACAATTTTTGTCAAAAACCAAAATGTTGTGGCTTCATTTAGAATTCTACCAGTTTTCAGTTCAAACAAATATATTTTTCACAAGAGAATATATCTTTTTAGTGAAAATGCTCTATTTTGACCAGGATACTTGCAATATTTTCCATCCTTTTCAGCAGAGAAAAATTTGCTGTTGACCAAATTTGAGACTTAGACTCACTGACTTTAAGGTCAGAAGGGACCATCATGATCATCTAGTCTGACCTCCTGCACATGGCAGGCCACAGAACCTCGCCCACCCACTCCTGTAATTTAAAGCCATTTAAAGACTTCAAGTTACAGAGAATCCACCATTGATACTAGTTTAAACCTGCAAGTGATCCATGCCCATGCTGCAGAGAAAGGCAAACACCCCCCACGGTCTCTGTCATTCTGACATGGGGGAAAATTCCTTCCCGAGCCCAAATATGGTGATCCATTAGACCCTGAGCATGTGAGCAAGACCCACCAGCCAGACACCTGGAAGAGAATCCTCTGTAGTAATTCAGAGCTCTCCCCATCTAGTGTCCCATCAGCAGCCACTGGAGATATTTGCTGCTAGCAGTTGCAGATGGGCTACATGTCATGGCTACACTATCTCCTCCATAAACTTTTCAAGCTCAGTCTTGAAGCCAGTTAGGGTTTTTGTCCCCACTGCTCCCCTGGGAAGGCTGTTCCAGAATTCACTCCTCTAATGGTTAGAAACCTTTGTCTAATTTCAAGCCTAAATTTGTTGATGGCCAGTTTATATCCATTTGTTCCGGTGTCCACATTGGCACTTAACTTCTATTTCTCTCTTTAATAGAGAGAAATAATATCTCCCTCAGCCTTCTTTTGGTTAGGCTAAACAAGCCAAGCTCTTTGAATCTCCTCTCAATAAGATAGGTTTTCCATTCCTCGGATCGTCCTAATAGCCTTTCTCTGCACCCGTTCCAGTTTGAATTCATCTTTCTTAAACATGGGAGACCAGAACTGCACACACTTCTTATGAACACTTGTGAAGTCAATGGGAGTTTTGCTACTGATTTAAACAGGAATTGATGAGGATCTTAATGGGGGACACTTAAAGGCTGACATTCTTAGGGCTTGTCTACACGGTCAGCTAGTGCACAGCAAGCAATGGTATGAATATACAGCGCATTAACTTGCCATGCGTTAACTTGCCTTGTGGACCCTGCAACTGTGCACCAAAAGTTCCATAGTAATGCTTTTATGCACTTCTCTTTGACCTGTATCAAACCATACTGTGGAACTTTTAGTTTATGGTAGCAGGATCTACGTGGCAAGTCAGTGTGCAGCAAGCTGGTGAACTGTAGAGTCACACTCTGGAGTGCTGTGCTCTAATTTTCTATGTAGACAAGCCCTCTGGTTCTTTTAATCCACCACTTCCTTATGGTGGCAGATAGTCTTGAGGAAAAAGTATAAACAATGTATCTCCCATTATGGCATTAAAATAGTGTACCAGCTGTGAAATAAGCAGACTTGAAGGCATTTGTTTTTCCATTATCCTTTGGGTCTTGGTAATAGAGCTAATGAGCTAATAAAGGGCTGTGGATTTTTGTTGTGGTGGTTTTTTTTTAAATAAAGCCACAGCTAGGGTTTGGCATAGAAGTGGCATGCCTTGATGTTATAGTCACTGCTAAATGTAATGAAGGTGCTAATTTTAGACTTTGTCTTCTCAGATTTAGTTTTTGGCATTAGGCCAAGGTGAACATAGCATTCTTCAACTATGAAGGAAATCCTAAAATATTAACTTGCCTTCTTGAATGTCCCCTAGAGTTATGCTGAAACGACTTCAAGGAAAATAGAGAGCTGGCACTGTCATCCACCCCCTCATAGATGTAAATAATGGATAAAGAGTAATTACTGCATGGATAGATTTATCGTATTACAGTTAAAAAGTTCATTTCACTAGTAGTAAAACAGGCCAGAGAAGGAGATCTCTTAATAAAAGGGGTGAAATAAAAATTACATGTGACCAGATGCATTCATTCCTACTATCCCTCCAAGAGGTAGAAAAAGGCTAGGTGACCCCCCGCCAGCCGCCTCCCCCAAAAAAAGGCCTTCAGGGGACACGTACTACCTCTGTGACAGGGCCAGGCTAGATGGCTCGAGGAGAGTGATAGAAGGCAGATATATCAGCCCCAGGTTTAGTAGGTCCCTTTTCCAGGGGTAAGGTAACAGGGAAGGTTCCAGAACAATCAGAAACTTTCTGGAAACAATTAAGGCAGACAGGCCAATTAGAACATCTGCAGCTAATCAAGAAGCTGCCAGAAGCAATTAAGGCAGGCTAATCAGGGCACCTGGGGTTTAAAAGGAGCTCACTTCAGTTTGTGGTGTGCGTGTGAGGAGCTGGGAGCAAGAGTCATTAGGAGCTGAGAGTGAGAAGGCGTATTGCTGGAGGACTGAGGAGTACAAGCATTATCAGACACCAGGAGGAAGGTCCTATGGGGAGGATAAAGAAGTTGTTTGGAGGAGGCCATGGGGAAGTAGCCCAGGGAGTTGTAGCTGTTGCATGGCTGTTCCAGGAGGCACTCTAGATAGCTGCATTCCACAGGGCCCTGGGCTGGAACCCGGAGTAGAGGGCGGGCCCGGGTTGCCCCCAAACCTCCCAACTCCTGGTCAGACACAGGAGGAGTTGACCTGGACTGTGGGTTCAAGAAAACGGCCACACCAAGGGCTGCTGTGAATCTCCAAAGCGAGCAAATCCGCCAATAAGCGCAAGACCCACCAAGGTAGAAGAGGAACTTTGTCACACCTCCTATAAGAAATTATAATGGTAGTGATGTCTAATTCAGGAACAGAACTTCCTCCGATTCTGATTTATGCAGGAGTAAAACCTCAAATGTACAGAAAGGTTTGGGGTCTGAGTTAAAATCCCCAATTACATTAATGGATTTTAAAGACAGAAGGGACCACGATAATTATCTACTCTGATCTCCTGGCCATAAAACTTCACCAACCAATTCCTGACGTGAGCCCAATAACTTGTAGATATCTCTGAGAAAGACTTCCTGTCTTAGTTTAAACTCTTCCAGTGATCAAGCATCTATCACATTTCTTGGCAAGCTATTCTAATGGTTAATTGCCCTGACTGTTAACAGTTTGCACTTTATTCCCAGTTTGAATGTTTCTAGCATCAACTTCTGGCATTTAGATTTTGTTATGCCTTGATCTGTTACATCAAAGAGCCCTCTGAATGTCCTCATCTAGCAATGCCCCCTTTGCAATGTGCTGCTTCTGCTGGGATTCCCTACAGGTACATTTTGTCATTGCAGGAAATACGGCTCTGATTTGTCATCCATTGTACAATAAAGAACAACACTGCTTTTCACTGACTTCAAACCTTTCTGTCAAGTATCTCAAAGCACGTTACAAAGGTGAGTAAATAGCATTTCCCCCATTTTACAGATCAGAAAACAAAAGAACAAAGTGTCATTGACTTGTGCATTGTCGTAAAGCAAGTCAGTGGAGGACTAGAGAATGGAAAACAGCTCTCCCAATTCCTAGTCCTTTCCTCTAACTATGCTGCTTTTATTTTTCTCTTCTATAATATGTAATAGGGCATACAAGCCCCATACTGGACAAGAAGGGGTTAAAGTGCTGCTCTGGGCTCAGCCAGTCCAGCCCTGCCTTGCCCTGCCATACCTGCAAGGCATGCACAGGCTGGAGGAGGAGTTAAAAGGGATGCAAAAGAGCTCACTTGTGGGCCAACGAGGGAAGAGAACAGACCTTCAACCCGCGGCTACTGAGGAAAGGGCTAAGGGAATGCAGGATCTTCCCCAACAGAAGGGATCCTGATATGTCCTGAGAAGGAGATATTCCCCTTTCTTGCTAACACAGTTAGTTGGTGCTAATTCCCCTTGCTTTTTTGCTTCTGGACTACCCTGGAAGGGGAGGGATATGGAAATGACCAGGTCGGAGGGCCAAGTCACTGGAAGATGCAGGCTGCTGCAAAGCCAGAGCAGCCAGCAGCAGCAGACTCAGCAGAGGGAAAGCTGACACATCATGCCTGGCCATGAGGAGGTGCCAGTGGTGAGCTGACCCCTTCACAGATGATTTCCAGAAATGGCAGATGGAAATCTTTGACTTTACTTCCAAGACTAGATCAATGTACTACTATACACTATCTAGTCTGTTTTTCCAAGCTACTGCAATTCTTTCTTTGAAAAACACCCCAGAATAGGGCTGTGTGTATCAAAGACAAGGACTGACAGACACTATGAAAAATGCTGGGAACCAGCCAGCAACTGAATTATCTCAGGGCAGAGGTTCACAAAGACGTTGTTCATGGAGAAAACCACTCACTAACCTCCACATCTGAAAAGTGGGTGCTTCAGAGACTCCACCAAGATGATCCAGGCAAGATAGTTTGTGGAACATCTAAACTGGTAAGGTTCAGGAAACCACAACATAAAATGTACCTCCGACCTAGGTGACAGGTCATGTATTGATCTGAGTCTTTTTGAGTTGCAAAAACTATGAAAGGGTGTACACTGGACTAGGACATCTGGGAAATATATATCCTCCAATCCACCAGCACACTGTTTCTGGCCTGTTATAGAACAGGGCCTCTGTCTTTGAAAGACTATCCTGTTACTTCACAAATAAAAAGCTTTTGGAGAAAAGAAACACAAAGAGATAAGAGTCACATGCTTTTCTTAAAACTGAGGTGTCAAAGTTTCTAAATGGCATCAGTTTTTCCAGCTTTTAAAAAGCAGGGGTCGCTACTTGAAGGCTTGAGGATTCATACCATTTCTCAGCACTGCCTCTCAAAAAGGAGAACTGGTTAATGGAACAAGGTGAAGAGCATTTGAAATGTCAGTAGTTTAATAATGACAGCTTTCAGAGTAGCAGCCGTGTTAGTCTGTATTTCAAAAAGAAAAGAAGTACTTGTGGCACCTTAGAGACTAACAAATTTATTTGAGCATAAGCTTTCGTGAGCTACAGCATCCGATGAAGTGAGCTGTAGCTCACGAAAGCTTATGCTCAAATAAATTTGTTAGTCTCTAAGGTGCCACAAGTACTTCTTTTCTTAGTAGTTTAATAATTACTGTTTGCCTCACAAACTTGTATCCCATGTAACCCAGTTTAATCTGCTGGAGTACCATGGGCTGATTTTGTAATTTTAGGTTTCATAGCTGGAAAAGGATCGTGCTAGTATTTTTATGTTACCAAAGTTTTTTCTAAAACAAGTGTAAATGAAAAGTGTTCTTGACACACACAACTAAATTTCCAGCAAACGTGAGATCAGTAGGAAACATCCGTCACCTTTTTATAGAAAGAAACTTCTCTTTAAAAGAAATGTTCTGGGTTACCGCAAATATGTCTTTCTCAAAATACTTATGAGCTTACTATAGCAACAGAGAACATAAAGACATCCTCCCCCAAAACAAATAGGCACTTTTCACCAGTGTAGATTTAAAAAAAGAGAGATTAATGTTGACTGCACTTAACCTTTCCTTCAGACATGCATTAGGATTTGGTTGGCAATTATAAACATCTTCAAAATAAAAAATCCTCTCTTTTTCTGAATTTTCTACATGATGAGATAATGTTAATATGCTAAAAGCCCCTTGTGGAACCAATGGGAGCAGGCTTTGCAAAAAATAGCATAAAAAGCAAAGAATATTTATACTTTAATGTTGGCCTTTTAATTGTGATTTTGTTTTGTTTTATTGGCTATATACTGGAAGGAAAATTTTCAAAAGGAAAATACCTTTTAGTTCCTGTAAAGGCACCACACAACAAGAATAGCTGAGGAGAGAAAACTGGAGATAATCCATCATGAAAATAAAGTATTCCAAAATTGGCTGAAAGCTTCATTTTGATATTCCTAAGTGATTTTTAATTCCTTCTTTTTTTTAGCAACATTAATGCTGACATACAACACCAGATTCCAGCTCTGGTAACTGAAGTCCTTTGTTTATCCACAGATTAGCTACAGCATGGACAGAATCAGTGCAAGCTTCTCAACAATGTCCTGTTAATGTGGCTCAAACCCGAGAACTCGTCCATAGAAAGATGAGTGTCATTTCATTTGCTTCCACCCCCGTTCAGGATCTAATCAAATGCCCATTGAAGTAAGTGCGAAAAACTCCCTTTGACTTTAATGGGTTTTAGAGAAGGCTCTTAATCCCAATCTTCAATGATATAGTTGCAAACTTGGTCCAGTTGTGGTCATGGTTTAGTGACTGTTAACTGCTGACACTTCCAGCTGATTTCATACAGGTCACCAAATTGCTATCGGATGACTACTTTTTCTTACTGCTTATGCTTACTACTGGTCTAAGCCACAGCTGAACTAGCTATCTAGGATAAAAGGCGGCATAACCTAGTAAAATCCCATGAGCTATCCAATCCCTCTGATTTTTAATTTCTATATATATATCCAGATAATGATAGTGGCATTGAAAATATATATATAGTTGTATGTAACCCAGCACTTAAATCCATTTCCATACCAGGTGACTAGAGGATAGGTAATGTGACACCAACTTTCAAAAAAGGCTCTCAAGGCAATCCTGGTAATTACAGGCTGGTAAGCCTAACTTCAGTACCAGGCAAATTGGTTGACGCTGTATGAAAGAACAGAATTACTGGAAGTGTAGATGAACACAATTTGTTGGGAAAGAGTCAAATATGGATTTTGTAATGGGAAACCACACCTCACATTTTTTGAGGGGGTCAGCAAACATCTGGACAAGAGCAAGCCAGCAGATATAGTATACTTGGACTTTCAGAAAGCCTTTGAAGTCCCTCATCAAAGGCTCTTAAGCAAAGAAAACAGTCATGGGATAAGAGGGAAGTCCTTTCATGGATCAGTAACTGGTTAAAAGACCAAAAAAAAAAAAGGGTAGGAATAAATGGTCAGTTTTCAGAATGGAGATTGGTAAATAGTGGTGTCCCCTAGGGATCTGTTCTGGGACCAGTGCTGTTCAACATATTCATAAATGATCTGAGAAAAGGGGTAAACAGTGAGGTGGCAAAATTTGCACACAACACAAAATTACTCAAGACAGACTGTGAAGAGTTACAAAGGGATTTCCCAAAACTGGGTGACTGCTAGTCTTTGGGGGAAAATATGGCAGATAGAATTCAGTGTTGATACATGCAAAGTAATACACATTGGAAAACCTAATCCCAGCTATACATACAAAATGATGGGATCTAAATTAGCTTTTACCATTCAAGAAAGAGCTCTTAGAGTCATTGTGGATAGTTCTCTGAAAACATCCACTCAGTGTGCACTGGCAGTCAAAAAAAAAAAAACCAACAGAATATTAGGAACTGTTAGGAAATGGATAGATAATAAGACAGAAAATATCATAATGCTACTATATAAATCATAGTACGCCAACGCCTTGAATACTGTGTGCAGGTCTAGTCATTCCGCCTCAAGAAAAGATATATATTAGAATTGGAAAAAGTATAAAGAAGTCAACAGAAAGGATTAAGGGAAAAGAACAGCTTCCCTATGAGAAGAGATTAAAAAGCCCTGGACTTATCTTGGAAAAGAGATGACTAAGGGGGGATATGGGTAGAGGTCTATAAAATCATGAATGGTATAGAGAAAATGAATATGGAAGTGTTATTTACTCCTTCACATAACACAAGAACCAGGAGTCATCCAATGAAATTAATAGGCAGCAGGCTTAAAACCAACATAAGGAAGTACTTCTTCATGCAACACACAATCAACCTATGGAATTCCTTGCCAGGGGATGTTGTGAAGGCCAAAACTATAATGGTGTTCAAAAAAGAATTAGATTAGTTTATGGAGGATAGGTTCATCAATAGCTATTGGCCAACATGGTCAGGAATGAAGCTCCATGCATCAGCCTCTGACTGCCAGAAGCTGGAAGTGGACGACAGGGGATGGATCACCTGATGATTGATTTTTCTGTTCATTCCCTCGGAAGCACCTGGCATTGGCCACTGTCAGAAGACAGGATACTGTGCTAGATGGACCATTGGTCTGACCCAGAATGGCCGTTCTTATAGTCCATTAATATATTACAAAGTGTTCGAACTTCAAACCAAGGGAGTGTGCAGAACAAGATGTGAGGAGGGACTGGGAGAAAGAAAATGTATGTGTCTTGTGTGCTGGAGACATCAAGGTATTAACCCTGTATGACCAAAATATTTTTAGCTATCTGGGGATTCCACACTAGGAGATCCTTCCAGTACAGAGCTGCATTTCACTTTTATTTGTTTATTTTTAATGTAAAATGTTTACAAATATTCTGATACTTTTTAATGTCCTGGGGAAGTAGATGCAGAGCAGATGAACTACAATTATGCCTGGCCCCCTACATGGGCCAGGCAGAATATAGTCCTTTATTAGGGGTTTCCTTGTGCTCTGTAGTTTCTCTTTCTCACCCCACTCCTTCACTGTGGTAGCCATGCACTGATTCGATGTCCTAGTGAGGGTAGCAGCCTTTTGGAATTCTATCCTACAGGTACCATTAAACCCACTGACTGGTCTGCTGCTTTCTATTGGACGCTTGCTTCTAACTCTATGGATTACTCCATCAAGTTAATTCATCTTTTCACCTTTGACTGAGTACTGCACATATTTTCTTATTGCAATCCTATCTATCATGCACACACCCACTTGTACGTATTGTAAGAAAAACCCCATGTGGCAAAGCACATAAAAATATTTTACAACATGAAAACTATGGGATCTGTGTGGTAACAGTGACAAAAGCACAGAGAAAGAACATGCCAAAAATAGAGACCCTCTGCAGTGATGCCTTTTAAACTTTATTAATGCCCTGTACAAACATCAGAAGCCATTCCTATAGCTTTCTGTTCCAGAAAGTTTAACTGAAGAACAAAATGATGACCTTCCTGGATTCCTTTTTGTCAAAATTCTTTTTATAATTCAAATATCTCCTGACAGCTCTCATTGTATTACCAAGGCCTATGCCTTTGTGCAGAATGGGGTTTGAGATGGTTTCGCTCAGTAGTTTTCAAGCTTTTTTTCTGGTGACCCAGTTGAAGAAAATTGGTGATGCCTGCGACCCAGTGGAGCTGGGGATGAGGGTTCGGGGATGTGGGAGGGGCTCAGAGCTGGGGCAGAGGGTTGTGGTGCAGGGGTGAGGGCTGCGGGGCAGAGATGGGAATGAGGGGTTCAGGGTGTGTGAGGGGGCTCTGGGCTGGGGCAGGGGGTTGGGGAGCAGGAGGGGCTCAAGGGTCTGGGCTGGGGGTGCAGGCCCTGGAATGGGGCAGGGATGAGAGGTTTGGGATGTAGGAGGGGGCTCTGGGTTTGGGGCGGGACTCAGGTACGGAACAAGTAGGGACTAGCCTGCCTTAGCACTGCTAACAGGACTTTTAATGGCCCAGTTGGCAGTGCTGACCAGAGCCGCCACAACCCAGTGCCTTACGTTCCGTGACCCAGTACTGGATCGCAACCCGCAATTTGAAAGCCACCAGCTTAGCTGGTGGATTTGTAAGATTAGAAATGCAAGCATCAAGGTGTTTTCTTGTGTTCTGGCAGAGTAAGGTGGTCTGTTCTCCGTTTTTTCTCATTATAACATGAAGATCCTGCTCTTTAGCACACTTGTATAATGCAAATTAGTCTGCAAAAACAGATGTTTTTTATTCTGTACATGCATGGATAGTTCACACATCAGCAGAAAGGAGAACGTGCTGTGGGCCTAGTTCTGATCCTATTTATACGAAGCTAACATTGGTGTAGTTCCCAGGAAGGGATTCAATTCACATCAGTGTAAGTGAAAGGAAAATCTAACCTTGTGTGATTCTCAGCTATTGTGTTAATGTGGTTGATAGTAGATGCAGGTACTGTGAGTCCATGCACAGAGGACTGGATGTACTAGAGGCTTTAGGCTCATGCCACCATGATAACTGATTATTGTTCTGTTTATTCAGGATGCATGCAGACCAAGCCCACCAACTACAGCACTATTCATAGCAGTTTCTACTCTCTAGTTTTTCCTCTCGTCTGGTTCTCTTTTTGTTTCGCCATTCAAATTCTTGAATTTCCTCTCCTTCTACTTCCTTCTTCCTCAACCATCCTCTAGTGGCAGCTACAGTTTGTTGGGAGAATCTTTAGATACCACAGATCTGGCCTATGCAGAAGCTGAGAGGAGTATAGTCACAAATGGAGAGAAAACAGGATTGGACCCTGCTAGTCTTTGATTGGGCGTGTCAGAAAAGGTGCAAAAGATACACGATCATAGTAGAAAAGTAACCTAGCACAGAATGACAGGTTTCAGAGTAGCAGCCGTGTTAGTCTGTATTTGCAAAAGAAAAGGAGTACTTGTGGCACCTTAGAGACTAACACATTTATTTGAGCATAAGCTTTTGTGAGCTACAGCATCCAATGAAGTGAGCTGTAGCTCACGAAAGCTTATGCTCAAATAAATTGGTTAGTCTCTAAGGTGCCACAAGTCCTCCTTTTCTCTAGCACAGAATGTGCATTAAAGGTCCCACTTTGCAGAAGTTATGAGACTCTGACAGCTGCAGGCAGACAGCCTTGGCTTGTTAGCTCAAGTTATAGTAGTTCATGCTCTGGAAGTCCCTGCTTCAATTCCCCATATATCGGCCAAATGTTGTGCAGGGAGACATAAGTGTAGCTATTTCTTTACATTACACATAGGGGATAGAAGGATTCATTTGTTTTTAATTGACTCTTCCTGATATTCAAGGAAGCAAGAATATTCAAGAAACCTAAATTAAATCCCCCTGGAATTCATAAGGCAGCAAGCTACATACCGAATCATGATTATTTAAATTAATTTTCAAAATATTTAACAGCATATGCATTCCATGGAACCCCCCTTTCAGCACAATACATTATATCGTGGGATTTTATGAAAAACATCAAGGAACAGAAGAATCTAACCAATCATGACATTCAATCTCAAACTCTAAAAATCATCTTGGACTGTGTATCAGAAATAATTCTGATGTGTCAATGAGATACTGTAGGAAGGAAAGCAAGGGGTCACATAGAAATAGGCAAGAGATAATTGGGGATAAAGTTTCACAATCTGCCTGCATTGCCAGATCGCAAGGCCTGACCAAGACTACCAGAGTGAAGGGGAAAAGTGCAACAGAGAACCACAGTGCACTTCTCAGAGCATTTGAGAACCTGACCTTGCAGACACTTAAGTCTGTGAATAACTTTGATTACAATGTTTATGTTATGCATCAGCATTAATCTGCTACTTAACTGCAGCATATGGTAAATAGAGAAAAAAACCCTTGTGCTTTCCTTTTGGACCAGATCATTGTCCAGATGGCCTTTTGGGGTGGGGTGACATTTTGCTATTTAGGTACTTACGCAGCATCTGAGCATCCACAGACATTTCAGGAGGCTTGAAAAAGCTAAGCAACACAGTTTGATCATGTTTGGCATTTGATTGATAAAGGAAAAACATTGGGGGGGGAAAATAATTGAATATGTTTGAATAAGGAATAAGATCCAAATCCTGCAGCCCTACAGAAGTCAATAGGGCTCCATGTGGGTGCAGGGGTCTAACTCCTCAGACCAGCTTGCAGAATCAGGCTTAAACCATGATTTGCCCATGGATATTCCACCAGCAAAAAAGGAGGCTGAATTCCTTATTTACATTTTTTCATTTCAAATTATTCACTCTGCTCTATCTATGGCTGGTATGTTGTTGTTTTTATTTTAATGTGAATTTAAAATTGTGCATAACATTAAGTATTTGATTTCTTTATTTAAGACTCGATCTGGGGGACTATCATCTGCTTATGTACCCTGATGAATGGACACATAATTAAATGCCACAGTAATCCATCGGAAAAATACAGAAGTGACTACAGACTATTTAACAAAGGAAATTTGTCATTTGTTTTTCCTTTTGTCTTTTCCTTTTAAGGCCCACATCTTATTCAGTTTGTCCAGTTAACAATGATCTTATGGTTCTTTAAAATTATTTATTTCAAACTAGAATTCCAGTTTTTTTCCTGTGGACAAATGAACTATTCCCTAATTCATTAGATATTGTTAAAACTAGTCCTTTAAGCGACATTGTTTCATACTTTTTTGATTCCACAAAAAGAAAAATTTAAGGAGTGTTCCTAATCCCCATTTATGTCTCTTCTATTCATGAGTGTTATGATTAATCAAGAAGAGAACTGCTCTTTCCCTTGGGAATACAGTGCCCTTTGTTTTCTTACTATTTGCTATCACACGATTTTCTCAGCAGAGTAATCTTAAAAATATTTTGATGATGGGGATGGGGGAGGAGAAGGGCAATTAAAATACTCCTTTGCCTTTTCCACAGAGAGGCTATGTTCTGAACGGTGACATAATCCTTAGGACAAATATGGCTTTCAATGTGCCATCCACCACCCCACAGCCTGAAGTAATGTAAATATTTGCTTCAGTCTGTGAAGTCACTCAAAGTCATTGCTGGGTCACAGTCGCTGGTATTCAACATGCTGGTATTAGCATGGAGATTTCAAGAATGAATCAGAGTGTTGAGCTGGGAAGCTACTAACTACTGTTATACTTTATGTAAAACACCATTTCCCCTTCAGCTGCTCACTGTCAGACAAGGCAGATTAAAAAAAGCGGATTAAAAAGGAAGAGTCTTTACTTTAAGACTTCAGTTTCTGATCTTATCACTTCTGCTTTTCAGCACTTCAGCTCAAGTTATTTTGGCATCTAAAGCAAGCCTGATGGTGAGCTTAAGGTTCTTCTAACAGGACTACAAGGTGAATCAATGAAGAGCCTGTCTGATTAATTGGACCATTTGGAGAAAGGGGAAGAGACAAAAAGACTACAAATCTAGAACAATTGTTGGATTTTTTTCAAGGAGTTGAAATCTAGAATGTAACTTTGGGCTCTGCTTGAGGGTAATATATAGCTTAGCATTTTCCCTCTGGTGGAGAGAATACAAACCTCATAGTGGAATATAGTTACTTGATTGAATTGAAACACACAAGAGAGAAAGGAGCCCGTATTAGGAGAACGCTTCCTATTAACGGACTAGGGCACTGGTACTACCTCAGGATTTGCTGCTGTGGATCCTTGTGGCCATGTGGAGTCCTGCTGAAAGATTACAAACTGGTGCTTTATGTAGGGCAATGGAGAGGGTTCATGAAAGTTGCTTTTTGGTTGATAGCTTGGGTTGGTTCTCTTTTAATATGAACCACGCTTGGTCTAGGAAATCAAACACAGCCCTCGCCAGTACTAGTCTACCAAGGTCATTCCTGAATCTAGGATGATCACATTATACTGAAACGAGATACTCTTTTGCTTTTACAAGGGTAACTTACCTTCTCACTGCAGTTCTAACCTCACATATGTCAAACAATGGAACTTTGTTCCTCCTCAGTTCAAGCTCTGTGTAATGGGGCCAATCCAATTCTTGTTTCTGAGGTTTGTACATTAGCAAGACATTGACATAAAGTTCCTATAATGAAGAAATATAGTTTGGTCTTTTCAACTGGGATATTTAGAATGTGTGCAACAATTCAGACAAATGCTGGCCTCAAATCCCTGTGCCCAGCTCCCACAGATGCCAGTGCAGTCAGAGCATGCATGCATAAAAGAGCAAGAACAAAAATGCCATTTCTAGTTTTAAAGTTGCTAGGAGACAAAACAGGAAATGATATCTTTCTTCTTCAATACAATGTTATGATAGGAATGTTCAAAGGGCAGGCACTGCTAGTATGCCATGTCATCATGCTGAACAATCATTTCCAATGTAAGGATTAGCTAGTGCTCTGGTATAGCACAAAGGGCTCAGTGGGGCGTAATTTCCCATGGGATATCTCAGAAATTACCTACTTGTATCAATCCAAAGGTGATTCTTATGATCTGATACACATGATTATTGACCAGGTAGAGGACCTAGAGTGGCTGAAGGAATGTACAATACACAGAAGAAATTAAATGAGCACACGCATCCCTGAACAATGTGCAATTCATTCCCTTTATTAATGTTCCATTTCCCCTTCAGGCAAATCACCAGTGTATGATAATAAAGGGTTTCAGTCATACGCTTTTGAGCCCTTTGACACATTGTTGGACAGACGCCATGTTCTCGGAAATAAACGTGTGGCTTTCTTTGCAGAGCTTTCTCACAAGCAGGCCTGGAAAGAGAACACACACTTCCATCAGTGCCAGATTATCTGATGCAAAACTTCAGAGGCTATTGGCATGAGCCTGAGAAGGGAGGGGGCTGTTTTGTGAGAAAGGTAAGGAGCTGGGGAGGAAAAAAGACAATGTGATTCAGCCAACTGCAGTAGATGCTGCTGGTTCAGTGTCAGTTTCAGATAGAAATTGAAAACCAAAGGGATAGTGTAGTAACACTGATGAAAAGAGGCAAGTATCAAGACAGTGACTCACATTTATTCATCCTGAAACATCTCACATTTTTTGTTCTGATGGATCCCAAAGCTCTTCACACTGGGCTGCATTGTGACTCAGATACTACTGTGTAGCACAGTCTTCTACTACTGACCCATTATGCTGGGGAGGTTGTGGGGGAGAGAGAATTAAATTGGAACCCTTACCAGGGCACAGGAAACTCCCCTTCCCCTCCTGCTGACAGCCACCTTCTGCCATCCCACTTGCTTTCAGACAGGGAAGCATCTGAGGAAAAACTCCTGCATTCCTTACCACCCCCCACAGCTGCAATCCTAACAACATTAACTTGGCCGTGTAGAGGAAAGGGTGGGGACTCCCTTCTACCCCGCCTCCCCCAGTCAGGCATAATAGACCAGAGCACAATCTGTCCCTTAGGTATGAACTGGCCATTACTGAGACCC
Organism: Chelonia mydas; assembly: GCF_015237465.2. Lineage (NCBI taxonomy): Eukaryota > Metazoa > Chordata > Testudines > Cheloniidae > Chelonia > Chelonia mydas. The sequence continues at coordinate 105,281,549 of NC_051245.2, forward strand.
ATCACCTCTGCCTCATACTTGCTTTATATAACTGGGTAAGCTAAATGAGGTGGAAGACCTTCCCACTGGGGTACACTAATACAATACAGCCATGGCTCAAAAGATAGCCTTATTTTTGTTCCCGTTTAACCAGTCTAACCACCATTGTAGTCATACATTAGTGTTCGACAGAACTACAGTTTCAACAGTATCATTACAGCACTTTGAGTCATCTCTCTGGAACACTCATCTTTGAGCGTGTTTGAACGGAACAGGGAACTGAGCGATTGTATCTGAAAAATATATTTTTGTTTTACTTTAACCATGGTTATAAATGATTAATAATGACAACCAAGAGGAGGAAGTGAAAGTCTAGCCATATTGCTCTGATAATTCCAACATTCAGTAACAAGTTTACTATTTATTATTAGGGCTGTTGATTAATCGTAGTTAGCTCATGAGATTAACTCAAAAAAATTAATCGTGATTAATCACAGTTTTAATCACACTGTTAAACAGTAGAATACCAATTGAAATTTATTATTTTGGGGGGGATGTTTTCCACATTTTAAAATATATTTATTTCAATTGCAACACAGAATACAAAGTGTATGGTGCTCACTTTATATTTTTGATTACAAATAATTGCACTGTAAAAATGACAAAGAAATAGTATTTTTCAATTCCCCTCATGCAAGTACTGTAGTGCAATCTCTTTATTGTGAAAGTACAACTTACAAATGTAGATTTCTTTTGTTACATAACTGCACTCCATAACAAAACAATGTAAAACTTTAGAGCCTACAAGTCCACTCAGTCCTACTTCTTGTTCAGCCAATCACTAAGTGAAATAGGTTTGTTTACATTTACGGGTTATAATGCTGCCTGCTTCTTATTTACAATGTCACCTGAAAGTGAGAACAGGCGTTCACATGGTGCTTTCGTAGCATTGCAAGATATTTACGTGCCAGATATGATAAACATTCATATGCCTCTTCATGCTTCAGCCACCATTCCAGAGGACATGCTTCCATCCTAATGACGCTTGTTAAAAAAAAGTGCATTCATTAAATTTGTGACTGAACTCCTTGGAGGAGAATTGTATGTCTCCTGCTCCATGGTTTTACTCCCATTCTGCCATATATTTTGTGTTATGGTAGTGTCAGCTGATGACCCAGCATATGTTGTTTGATTTAAGAACACTCTCAGTGCAGATCTGACAAAACACAAAGAAGGTACAAATGTGAGATTTCTAAAGATAGCTACAACATTCGACCCAAGGTTTAAGAATCTGAAATGCCTTCCAAAATCTGAGTGGGACAAGGTGTGGAGCATGCTTTCAGAAGTCTTAAAAGAGCAACATTCCGATGCGGAAACTACATAACCCAAACCACTAAAAAAGAAAATCAACCTTCTGTTGGTGGCATCTGATTCAGATGATGAAAATGAACATGCATCAGTCTGCCATGCTTTGGATCATTATCAAGCAGAATCCATCATCAGCATGGACACATGTCCTCTGGAATGGTGGTTGAAGCATGAAGGGACATATGAATCTTTATCGCTTCTGGCACATAAATATCTTGCAACGCCGGCTACAACAATGCCATGAGAATGCCTGTTCTCACTTGCAGGTGACATTGTAAACAAGAAGTAGGCAGCATTATTTCCTGCAAATGTAAAAAAAACTTGTTTGTTTGAGCAATTGGCTGAAAGACTGAGTGAACTTGTAGGCCGTAAAGTTTTACATTGTTTTATTTCTGAATGCAGTTATTTTTTGTAAGTTCAACTTTCATGATGGAAACTGCACTACAGTACTTGTATTAGGTGAATTGAAAAATACGATTTCTTTTCTTTTTTTACAATGCAAATATTTGTAATAAAAAAATATGAAGTCAGCACTGTACACTTTGTATTCTGTGTTGTAATTGAAATCAATATATTTGAAAATGTAGAAAATATCCAAAAATATTTAAATAAATGGTATTCTATTTAACAGCACAATTAATCTCAATAATTTTTAATTGTGTGATTAATCGCAATTAATTTAATCGCTTGACAGCCCTATTTATTATTATTCTATTTGTATTTCAGTAGCACCACCAACTCAGCTTGGGGCACCTATTGTGCTGGCGTTATACACACATAGTAAAGACAGTCAATGCTTTGAAGAGTTTAAACTAAACAAAGGGTGGGAGACAGCAAGTATTAGAACCCCATTTTTGTATGAAGAACTGAAGCAAAAAGAGATTAAGTAACTTGCCGAAGGTAACACAGGAAATCTGAGTCAAAGCCAGAAATTGAATCCAGATCTCCTGTATTCTGGCTGAGTGCCTTAACCATAAGGCCATCTTTCCTCCCAATGAGTTGCTGCCTCTCTGCTTGAATGTGACTTGATGGTTTTCATCTCTCAAGCAAAAATCTAGTCCAGATGTTGAGTGAACTCATCTGAGTTGTTCTTAATAATCTATCCTTTCTGTATATAAAAGAATGTTAACAAGTTTGTTTATTTTTTGTTTGGTTGGGGTTTTTTGTTTATTTTTTTTTTTTATGACTAAGCCAAAGTAATTTCTTGGAGATTTAGCTTCCAAAGCTGTGTCATTTTTGGATAACCAGATTGCTTTTGTTCTATGAATAGGGCTTATTCACTCTCTTTTTTTCAGCTGTGCGAAGTGGTTTTAGAAAAATGCATCATCCATTTGTTGGATCATGTTGTTTTGGTATTTAACTGTAAAATACAGACTTTGGTCTCCATTCTCTATTCTTCTATTTAAATATCATGGATAACAAAGGTTGCACCTCCCCTTTCATCTTTCATTTCAAGAAATGCCAGTCATTGACAATGAGAAACTTCTCCACATGCTTCTTGGGTTATTTTGCTTGGTCACATATGTAAATCTCAAGAACATGAACTAAATTTTGTAAATTAATCAGCACTCCCACGCTATAGTTTCAGGATCAGAAGTGGTGCCCAGTAGGTGGGTTTCATCCAGCAGCAACTTTGCTTATTGAGATCCAAGTAGGACAAAATTGAAGTCCAGAAGAAAATAAAATCTGTGGTGTCTTTGCTTTGTACTGAGCACTAATAGGTTTCTTTCACCAGCATTAACTTAGTCTTAGTCTTACCTGAACAAGAAGGAAGACTAGTTAGATAATGTTTTATTTGTTCACTCCTAATCCCGTAGGGCTTGGTGAAATTCGGTTGGGTGAATACATTGACCCTTCCACTGGAATGCTGCCAGAGAGTTTTGAGTTCAGAAATTCAAACTTCCAAACAAACATTAACAAACAAACAGCCAGCCCCTTCCAAACCAGTTTGCTACCACCATTGCAATCTTGGGCCCTCTATTCTACTAGGTACTTAAGCATGTGCCTAACTTCAAGCGTGTGAGTAGTCTCATTGACTTCAGGGGAACTATTCATGTGTTTAAGCACCTTGCTGGCTTAGGAACTAAATCCTGCAAGGTTCCCCTCTCATTAGGGCAGGCAGCAGCTATAGACACACAGTCTTTACAAAAGAAACTTTGCCTCTTGAAACTGAAGCTTTTCTAAAGAGTCAGTTGGTATGTACAGCTCATTATTCTGAGGGTTGAAAAAATTAGAAATGCCTCTTAAATTAGTGTGCTAATGAAGTTACTATAACATTTTAAGAAAGAACTCTACTTTTTCTCTTCACTTAAATGTCCTTTACAGGAAGCATAATGAAACATGCTCTCTGATGTCAACTGATCTTGTTTCAACTCCTTGATTAAAATTGTTACCATACTGTAGTTTGATAAATGTATCAGGGTTTTGCTAATCAAAGGGAACGAACAACTGGTTTTCTAATAGGAACCAGTTTTGTTTTAAGACATCTGCGAATCTGGGTCAGTTATTCCAAGTCATTCCTGCTTAAAAAAAAAAGTTGTAATTAAGCAAAGATATGTCAGACCAATCGCTAAGGGGAAACTCAAGGGATCATTTAGCTCTCATCAGCGACAGAAGATACCATTAATATTACAGTACTTTATGGCACCTGTTTAACATGTTCGTCTTTATAAGTTTCTAGTTTCTTGTAAGATTGCCAAATATCTTTAACGTAGCCCCATGGGAAAATGACTTATCAGTATTTTTTTTCATGCATTTTCTCAGGATGAGATAAGGGAAGTTCTTTGATCATACTAAGCAAAGATTGCACTCCTTGGTTTTCTAACTCCAAGGCAGTCTTATAAGAGTGTCACTAGTCAATGCTGTGTGTCAGCATACTGGATGTTCTACATGAAGATACAATATGCAATGGTGATATCCAGGGGGATGGGTGGGGAGAGAAATGAGTATTGTAAGTAGTGAAAATTTAGTATGGGTGTCTTTAACTACGATCTGCATGGATGATACTATGAATGAATCCTATAGTGCTCTGTGGGTTATTTAAATTCATATTCATTCTCTCCTCTCTCACCCTCCTAAATCTCAAACAGGTAGTGGTTACAGTTGTACTCTAGGTAAAAATATTTTTCTGACTAAAGCTCCAATCTGATAATGTTCCACACTTGTCATCTTTGAGGTACAAAGCACAAAAGCCTCTTTCTTTTCCTTTTCTTCTAAAGAACTACGGGAGAGAAATCTCTCAAGGTGGCACCTAGTGAGATGTTGGAAATGCCAGGGAGAGGAAGAAAATGTAAGAGAGCATTGCACTGCCTACACTGAAAAAATGGGTAAAATGTTGGAGAGAAACAAAATTCCTGGGAAGGATCATGACAGTCTTATGAACATACAAGAGAAAAAGTTGAAAAAAAATCATTCTCTTGTCTGTCCTTCAATGTTTTTTCTGCCTACCAAAGTGTGTTTGGGGTAGGGGAAGGGAGCTTCCCCTGTTCATTAAAAAGAAAGGAAAACAGGCCACATGCTCCAGTCATCTTCATTATTTCACAGGTCTGCTACACAGCAGAGGACCTGCTGATGGTTCAAAGGAAGGTTTCTTTTCATGACATGTGATGTTTGAATTACTTGATTCTGTCACTGATAGTTCTAAAGGTATGAAGAGATACAAGGAGTTTGGACAAATAGTTGGTATTTACAGTGAAAACCTGAGAATAAGCCCTTGGAGTATTAACTATTGTCAAAATGCTTGAGATCTGAACTAATGCCCTGCTCCTCCCTATAGTATATACTTGCTTAGCTTCACTCAAATGAGCAGTCCAATTGACTTCACTGGGATTATGCACAGGAGTAAAATTAAGCACATATGTGTTTACATGATTGCAGCCAAGCTCTTTATAATAAAATTCCAGGATATCCACTCACTGTGTGTCACACTCTGAAGCTTAGGATGTCTATTGAGTCATGGTGAAGTGATGGAAGTAGCTACAAGCATGGTTGAGGGCTCTTTTTGTTCATAACATCACCAGGTTCAATTATCACTGGGATTCATGGTCTGTTACTGTCCAGTTTTTAATTTTTTTTTTATGATCCATTTTGACTTTATGAATTACATCTGTGCTGTTCACAGCTAGTGTAAGGCATGTATCTATGCTATGAAAAGAGTTCCTAGACCATTGTAATGTCAGAGTTAACTGAATCAATCACCATCCTTACTCTACAGCTAATTTGCATGCAACAATTTCATTGGTTGTTTGAGGGAGATTGCACAGAGAGTGGATTACTTGGCTAAACTGCTGTATCCATGTGACAGCACAGGTTTTCAATTACTAGTTATAATATAAAGTCTTTTGGTTATTCAATTATGATGATCCCAAACCTTTCCCTAAAAGAAATGAGGAACACGCTCTGAAGCTCATGTCCTTTAGGGATGATACAGGGAAATCAGGCACCTCCTATTTATTTCCCCCAGCAATACTGAAGTTGCACCTGAACTGGAATAAAATGCAAGCATAGGTGTGGAGAACCAATTCATTATCAGAACCATCAGGTTTGGGTCTTCAGGAAGAGAGAAGCTCAAAGCAATAAGAGAGGGTTGGGAGAAAGAAAGAGCAAGGTTAGACTTTGGGAGCTCCTTCTGAGATGGGAATTTTGACAGTAGGCCAGGAGAGACACTGAGAAACCACATGGTTGGAGAAAACAACTACAGGACGCCTTGATAAAAAAAGCAGGAACTGGATCTCCAGGGGGAAACCCCTGGGAGACATTGCTCACGACCAGAGCTGAAAAGGACTTTGTAGAGCCAGAAATGGGCTGAAGAAAAGGGCAGAGGTGCAGGCTAAGATAGGAAGAAGTCCAGGGAAGCAGCAAGTAGTTGGAGGAAGCAGACCTTAGCTGCTCATGACCGGTTCACTGGACTGGAACCTAGACAAGGAGGGCCTGGGTTCCCCTACCAGCCACAAAGGAAAGAGGTGGGAAACTCCCTGATACAAGAGGTGCAGACTAGCCCTGAAACAAGGAATGTAAGGAGCACTGGGTCCAAAGTCAAGGGCTGAAGACATGGCACAAGGTTATTGAACTATTCATTGGTAGGACTTTGTTACTTCAGAAGGAGGGAGTATAACTGAGCTGTGTGGAGGGCTGAGTCACAAGAAGAGGCAGACAACTGTGGTTGCTTGGATAATCTGTCCAAATTACTAAAGTATAAAAAGTGAGAGGATGCATGTGCAAAATTCAGCAAGGGACAAGAAACCTATCAAATAGGCTGAAGAACTAAAAGACAGGATGGCCACCTCAGAAGGAACCAATGATTCTGAGAATGCTGAAATGGAATTATTACAGTATAGGGTATGTCCCCATGGCAAAGTAAATGTGTATGCTGAAGCTTTTGAGGCCACATATCCTCTAGGCACTTAAGCCCAGCAAAAAAAAAAAGTGTTTGAATGATTATCTGATCCACTTATAGGCTTCAGAAAGAGTGAGCAATAATGCATGGAGTGAGGCATTCATACTAAAATGAAAAATAAATGTGAGGAGTTCTTCAGTTGACTTCCATGTGCTTTGGATGAGGCCCTAGATGTGGTACTTGTATTGGCATGTACAGTACACTTGTAAATATTTGAATTCACAATTGCTTTACGGTGTGGTACTAGTCTGAAAACAGGCATGGTCAAATGGCCTCATTAGCTTCCATGCTAATTGTATCCCCACAACTTACAGTTCAGAGCTGCTCTGCTTAAATGTATAAAGATATTTTGGTCCATGTGGCCACTGATGGTCAGCAATGTAAGTGTGTACAGAAACCTCAGGTCATGAAGACAATCAGGTTAAATAGTTAGCAACACAATTTGCTTGGGTCAACACAACTAAAAATGGGACAACCCTGATCACAAAAATTATTTAAAATCTATGCAGTTTGTGTTCCCAGAATGATCTCCCTTAAATGTACAATCTGATCTCTTTTAGTTGGCACTGAGGATTTGTTGCATACTAGAGTCCTGTTAGGTTTGTTCTGCTCTTGTGGAGATACAAGTATGATATGGGAGGATCACACTAACTTGCCCCATAGACAGTTTGTAGCATGACAATGTTTTAGAGGACACCCTCTGAGTCTAAGAGCTTTTCAATGTGACTGTTTTATATGGTTGACTGACTTCCTCGATCAATGTAAATAGCTGAATATTGATGTCTTTTTCCAGTACTACAGTCTAGTGCTCAACTCTGACTTCCCTTGACTTTAATGACAATTTTGCATTTGACTTCAAAGAATTGTGCTAAACCCAAAGCTCAACATTTTCAAATTTGTGTGTGTCTAAAGCTAGGAAACTAAGTCCATATTTAGGAACTAAAATAAGTAGCCCAGTTTTCCTAAGGTTCTGAGCAGCCAATGGGATTGATAGTGCACAACCCCATTAAAATCAGCCATTAATAATCAGATAATCAGCCATTATCTAGGTCTTTATATTTGAATTTAGGTTCTCAATGGCTGGAGAGTTGCACCAAAGGGGCAACTGAGGATTCCCCTGATGTAGGGGAACACTTTGGTGGTGTAAAAGCAGAGTAAAGCAGCTCTGGGTCAAGGATCTACTCATATCTTTATGTCTAGATGGAACCTTTCAGCTCATCCCCGTGTAAAGACAGCATGCTGTGGGCCACCCTGGAAAGGAATTGTGACTCAGAAAGTCATAATTCTTTCCTTGCTGGCACATTAGGAGGTTCTGCCACTCTCCCCACTCCAGCAGTTACCAAAGATGAGCTAGTATTGTTGAGATTTGGTAACCCAGATGACCTATATCTAGGGTGGATATTATATCATAGTCATTAGGCCTTTCCAATGAATAAACAGACCTTTAGTTTACTGGTCTAAACTATTATTATTATTGGATGAGCTAAGATAGGAATGTACATTACTGCTTTCAAGTGTGAAGGTTAAACACAATATGACAAACTCACCCCTCATTTAACTCTATGGGCAGCAGTTAAGATAGAGGAGAATGCCGCTATCTCTTGGATGAGGAGATCAAAACAGGAAGGATTCACAGGCAAAGTGGGTTCTAAGGAGGGCTTTGAAGGATGAGGGGACAGAGGACATTTGGAAGAGAAGAGGTGTGAGGTTATTCCAAGGATAGGGGCAGCATGAAAGCAGATGTAAAACCAGATCTCCTATGCATCCTATTTATCTCCCTTCTTGGCAATTGCATTCTTCAAATTCTTGTAGACTGTTATCTTATCCCCTCCTAGTAACTATTTAGCTAAACCAAAGTACTTAGTTCCTTTAAGCTTTCCTCATAAATTAATCCCTCAAATGATATGTTTATGTATGCTGCTTTCTCTGAACTCCCTCCAACTTGTTGATCTATTTTGGCACCGAGATGCTCAGAACCATATGCAGTATCCTCAGTTTGGCCTCATTAGTGCTATCTAGAAAAGGACTATCAGCTCCCTGGTTTTCAGCCTTGTACCTCTACATGCACAGCCTAAGTTTACCATGGCATTTTTGTGGCCACATCCCTTTCCGAGCTCATATGTAATTTGTTATCTGTTATCCCCCTTGAGGAGTTGCATCCGAATCCCTGTCCTGTCAAAGAGCTGTGTTTCTGCTTAGCTTTCCCCAGATGTATTAGCTTGCATATTTTCCAGGTTGAATTTCATTTTCTAACTCTTTGCAATTCTCTTCACTGGCCTTTGTTTACCACACTTCCAATAAGTCATCTTTAAATGTAGTTAATGCTCCATTTATCCCTCTTTTCAGATCATTAATAAACAGAGTGATCCTTTTTGGTCCTGGTGATGGGGATGTATAGACCTGCTGCTGCAACAGCCTCCAACAGGTCAATGGACTTCTCCCCCCTTTCACCCCCAACCTGTGGCTAATTATTTGGCCAGCAATAGTTGGGGTAAAAGACTGCCGCACAGTCAGAGAAGACTGTCTGTTAGCTGCAGACCCACCAGAGAGAAAGCCCTAGAATAAGTTTGTCTGTGAAAGTGGTCTGTAGACAGATGAAGGCAGGAAGTGGCCCATGGAAACAGCAGTGATTCTGAAGGAGCAGACCTTTGCTGCTTATTACAGGTTCCCTGGCTGGGACCCAGTGCAGAGGGAAGGCCTATGTTCTACTTGCACCTAAGGAAGGAGCTATAAAGCCCTCCTTATGCAAGGATGATAGGTCTATTGAGCCCAGGATGTGGCTGAAGACCTGGCACAGAGTCACTGGACTGTTTGTTTGGATTCTGTGTTACTATGGACGGGGTAGGGACTACACACAACCTGGCCAGGGGCAAAGTGTTGAAGGGGCAAATGACCACAGGCTTCGAGTGGCTGTCAAAAGCAGATGCTGGAGTTGAAGAGGCATGCCTGGCCTTGAGGAGGTGCACCAGCTAGTGAGTGATCCTTCAACAACCACCTTCCCTTACTTTGTAACATTCTAAGTGGCAATGTGTCTTTGGTTGTCACTGGTCCTTCAAGTGACTTGAACATTGTAACAGATGGCAATGCCAAGCTATTTGAAATTAAGTGCAGTTTCACAAGATGTGCTATCAAATGCTGCACTAAAATGCAGTTCTGGGTCAAGTTTCTATAGGGCCTCCTGCAAAGTCAGTCAGTTGGGTATTCCTGATGAAGCCCAATTCAGTTGTTTTCCTACCAAATTGCTTTGCCAGGACAGCTGGTGAGGTGAGAATTCTGATTAATTGTATAGCAAGTAGGCACTTAAAGACCCTATACATACCCATTACTCATACCCAGTACTTATGTTGTGCCCATTATGATAGCATCTGAACACCTCTCAACCTTTAATGTACTCATCCTCACAGCACCCCTGTGAGGAAGGGCAGTACTACCATTACCACTCTACAGATGGGGAGATAAGGCACAGAGAAGCTACGTGACTTACCCATAAAGAAAAGGGGTACTTGTGGCACCTTAGAGACTAACCGATTTATTTGAGCATGAGCTTTCATGAGCTACAGCTCATTTCATCGGATGCATACTGTGGAAACTGCAGAAGACATTATATATACAGAGACCATGAAACAATACCTCCTCCCACTCCACTCTCCTGCTGGTAATAGCTTATCTAAAGTGATCATCAAGTTGGGCCATTTCCAGCACAAATCCAGGTTTTCTCACCCTCTGCCCCCCACCTCCACAAACTCACTCTCCTGCTGGTAATAGCCCATCCAAAGTGACCACTGCCACAAGTACCCCTTTTCTTTTTGCGAATACAGACTAACACGGCTGTTACTCTGAAATGTGACTTACCCATGTTACACAAAGAAAAGGAGTGTGAATCAGGGCCTTGAATCAGGTCTCCTAGTTCCTGTGATAGCACCTGACCACTGGACTATGATCCTTCTCTAATGGAGTCATAGTCCCTGCCCCCAAAGAGCTTACCTAAGGAATTCATCAGATCAACGGAGGAGAATGGAAAACCCTTTGTGAAGAGTTAGGGGAAACTGCGTGGAGATTTCTTGCTAAACACGAGAGAACCTGCAGTGCGCTCCCAACCCAGGCCATGATAAAGTGGGAAGGGAGATGCTCATTTTTCAGGGACCTGAAGTCATTCTCACTCCAGAGTTCTCAGCAGAAAGCAGCTCCTATTCTACACCTTATGGCACTAGAGCATGAACAGAAACAACCACTTGCACTTCAGTCCACTTCTGGTGGCATGCTATCTTCCTGGCCACAGGTTTCTTAGCACTGTGTGAACAGCCCCTGCTGAAGTAAAGAGGCTATATTTGTGACTAGTAAAATTAATGAAGTTACACAAGGGATCAATTTGCCCTCTAGATTTATTAAATGCACTTCACTGCCTTCATGCACTCTATAATCTATCATCAGTGTGCTGTTGGAGAAAGAGGCTGCTACATGGCACAATCACCATGCTCTGAACCAACCCGAGCAAGCATCAAAGAGTTTAATAACAGTTCTTGCACAAAACTTGTAGATGGGTAATAACAGTAGAAGGGACTGTTGTTTTTAAAGAATAAGGGTTGGTTGGTACAGCCTTTCTTGGAATATGAGAGCTCCAGCTTTATTAGCTAAAAGGCTGGACTGCACTCTCTCCATTACTGAATGAACTTTATCAAATAAATAGCGAAGATGTGAAGAGGAAATTGGTATTCTGAGATATTATATCTCAAAAAAATACAGTAAAACTCACCAAAAGAAAAGTTACCCAGGATTGTTTACACAGGAAGGAAAATACTTTTTGGTGAAAGCCATTTGGTAAAAGAGAAGTGGATAATATTTCAAAATTAAAATGTATGGAAATTTGTTGGGTGGCAGCTAAGGATTATGATGGTGATTCTTCAGATCTCTTTTCATATGAAGAGCCCTTACTCTCTTGAGCCATCCCTCTGCCTTCAACTGGAATGCTTTTGTGGACAAGAGTTTGCAGAATCAGGCCCCACGTTAGAGAGAAGTGGCAGCCAGCTTTCCTTTAGCTCTCCTTAGTTGGTAGGCAAGCATGAGCAACTGTCACCCTTCATCTCATTAAAAATTCTATGGCATAGATTCAGCTTCTCCTACTGCTGCAACCCAGGGAACACAGCCTCTAGCTGTGGAAAGTCAGCCCAGAGGGGGATTGTGACGGGACATAAGCATCCAATGCAGCCCCAGAAGCAGGTAATGCTTGCTGGTGAGGAAGTTAATCCAATGAATCTCCCAGGCAGTCTCCACTGGCTGGTGACCATAGAAGCCCACGCTGAACTGTAAGGGTGCCCTCCCCCCAGCACAGATCAAAGGGAAAGAGACTCTGTAAACACCACTGCACTCCTTGAGGTGAAATCACCCCTGGGGCTCCTGAGCCATTACTGATGCTGTGGGGTGCAATGTGCTCACCCCATTTCAGGGGTGCTGGAACAATGTTTATAGCGGAGATGCTGATGATGGAACCCATGGAAACAATGTATTTGGTGTTTGTCGTTACTACTTCAAGCCAGGGGGTGCAGCAGCACACCTAAGGTAGTGGTGCTAGCAGTATCTCAAAATGGGTGAACTGAGCCCAGTGACTCTAGTCTAGTAATACATTATTGTGTACGACATACTCATGACCTATGCATGTATGCATCCATTTGGATGGTAGGTAGCATGAGATATACAAAAAACAACAATATTTTTTTCCCAATTTAATGTAGTATAGTGCCTGGAAATTACGGTTAAAAAAAACTATTGGTAGTGCAGTGATTGAGAAGTCCCATGACATTGATAAAACATTGCTCCCGGACTATAACCCAGCACTCTAACTCCGAACTGGCAGGGTCTGGATATATCACTTTCTATAGAACACGTTCTATTGGCTAAGACTTAACAAGCAAGACTTAGTCAAAGGTTAAATCCTTACCACAGGTTCCCAGCAATGTGGCTGACCAAGTCTCAAGTCAGGATCCCCCCACAAAGACAAAAGGCTGATTCCTTTGTTGTCTTAGTGTGTGTATGACAGAGAGAGAAAGAGAGAGCACACACTTAGGGTTTTCTTCCCCTTTCTTTTATAGTTCAGTTGGCCTTCTGAGGTGGTGAAGGGGACTCCATGTTGTTTCTTCTGAGTGGTGTTTGCTGAGATGCAAATGTGCTTTGTCTCCTGCCGTCTCCTCTTCCTGATGTCTCAAGTACCCTGTTTACTACTTTATATACAAGCTGAGATAAACACTCATTTCTTCATTCAAGATATCTGTGCCTGGGCAGGGCTATGTGGTTTTGAATATGTGCTAACAACATTATATAGGGGGATTTCATTAATGTCGCCACTTACATATCACCTTGATAATGACCAATGCGTTACTATTTTCAAATGATACCTCATGAGGCATAGTTTGTACAAAGACTACAATAGGTCCATCAACCAGAATGGGCAGGGATGGTGTCCCTAGCCTCTGTTCGCCAGAAGCTGGGAATGGGTGACGGCATGGATCACTTGATGATTACCTGTTCTGTTAATTCCCTCTGGGGCACCTGGCATTGGCTATTGTCAGAAGACAGGATACTGGGGTAGATGGACCTTTGGTCTGGCCCAGTATGGCTGTTCTTATGTTCTCGTGTGTAGGATGTGAATACAGGGGTGCTTTTGGTCACAGGCCGTTTTTTCTCTTCAGAATGGAAAGTAAAGAACAGGCTGAATTGTTGCTGTAGTTCACACAATCATGTTTTGACCATGTTGTACAGTGTGTTGATATTTCAGACTAAATGTTTTGTGCTTTCCACACTTGCATTTTTATCTGGACACTGACAGAAGATGTTTGAATGAAAAATTACCGGGTATATTATTACTGACATACCAATACAAGCAGGGAAAACAAAATGATTGTTTTAATAGGAACCCTAATGGGGCAGTCTTTGTTTCCAGATGAAGTGTGTGACCCACCTACATTCAGTAAAGCTGTGATGTGAACAGTCACCTACCTTTTTTCCAGCTCATATGATCCTTGAATAGTAGAAAACTTTTTCAAAGACTTAGTGAAGGCCTCAAAGAAACAGTCCCTGTGGTCATTTCCAGACTCAGAACTTACTTTTGAAGGCTTAGACAATACAACAAAGTATGGTAACATCAGTGCCTGTTCTACAGAGAGCCAGCACAAGGTCTATATACTTAAATACCACTTATGCACTCTTTAAAAGTTTAAGAGAAATGTAAGTGGTACATGGACATAATATACCTAGGCTTCCGTATGGCATTTGACTTAGTCCACATGACATTTCAATACAAAAACTTAGCACAATAGAAAGTCTATGTTGCCCATCTTCAATGGATTAAAACCTAGCTAACTGATAATTCATAAATTAACTATATAAATGGGAAATCATCCAGTGGGGGGTATTTCTAGTAGGCTTCCACAGGGATCTGTTCTTGGACCAATGATACTCAGTATATTTTCTTCAAGATCATTGGCAAAAATCACTGCTGGTAAAGGTTGCCAATGACACAGATTGGTTAAGTGATAAATAGTCATGGGGACAGGTCAATTATACCAAGCAATCTAGGTCAGTCTGTAAGGTGGGCTAATTTGAACAACATGCATTTCAACATAGACAAAAGCACAATAATACATCTAGGAACAAAGAATATAGGTCATGCTTAGATGGGCAACTATGCTCTGGAAAGCAGTGACACTGAAAAGGATTTAGGAGTCATGATACATAAACAATTGAATAAGCTTCCAGCACAATGTGGTAGCTAATAGGGCAAATGTGATCCTTTTGAGTTACAAGGAGGAGAATATTGAGTAGAAGTAGGGAGGTGATATTACCTCTGAAAACAGCATTAGCAAGACCAATCCTGTATACTGTGTCCAGTTCTGTTGTTCACAGTTGAAAAAATATTGGAAAGGGCTCAGAGAAGAGCTACAAGAATGATCCAAAGTTCTATAGTGAGACTTAAGAAGCTCAATCTATTTAATTAATCTAAGAGAATGTTAAGAGGTGACATGGTCTCAGTCTATCAATACTGACGTGGGAAGAGAGGACTCTTTAGAAGAAAAAAGGTATAACAAAAAACAATGGCTGGAAGCTGAAGCTAGATAAATTCAGACTAGAAATAAGGCACAATATTTTTAGCAGTGAGAGTAACTAACTATTGGAATAACTTACCTAGGAATGTGATGGATTCACCATCATTTAAAATCTCTTTAAATCAAGATGGGATGTCTTTATTAAAGATGAGCCATAATTTCTTTGAGCTACAGCAAAATGGAAAAATTACTGGATGAAGTTCTGTAGTCTGTGCTATGTGTGAAGTCAGACTAGATAATCATAATGGTCCCTTCTGGCCTTAACTATGAATTTTACTTAGGGGTGAATTTCTTCCTCTGTGATTTGGGGCAATTTAAGATTGTTTGGTTAGCTTATATAGAAAGTGTCTCATTGCTGTTGCTGTGTTTAGTGTACGGGGTAGAAGTACTGCACTTCACAGGAATAGGGTATGCATAGTAGGGTCTGGGGATTGAGTGAACACTGCTGGAAAAAGAGCCTGGCCATCCCCATTGCACTTCTTCACCTCACTGGGTATCTTGCCAAAGGCCAAACAGGCTTCACAGTTTGCAATGTGTTCATCTATCCTTGTTGACTGCAAAGTAACCCTGGGGAGTATGGAATAGATGCATTGCACCATGTTGCACTTCATCTTCAACTCTTTACTTAAAACATTCCTTCATCTCAGAGAGGATCAATTGGTCACACAACATAAACAATACCCGATAATAAATAAATAGGTGACAAACATTCCACAGGCAAATCATTTATTGTTTTTCTTGACACTTCTGGTTCTAAAACCTAGAAATGTCACTAGGTCAGATGTAGCCGTGTTGGTCCCAGGCTATTGGAGTCAAGGTGGTGAGGAATGTCTCTCTCACCCACAGAAGTTGGTCCAATAAAAATAAGCTTTCAAGCTATACAGAGCTCTTCTTCAGGTCAGGTCAGATGGTCAGCGTATTAAGAGCAGGCAGACGCCAGAATAGATTTACTGTAAAATAATCCTCTCTCCCTTTTCCCTCTGCATATCTACAGTGTGTATTGTGGCGTGAGCTATTGTACTCCTGTGCAACAACAATCACATAGTGAACTAATTACAATAACTGTCAGTGTCACCCACATTAGAGGGTGGCAATTAACAAGTGCTTGGTTATCAAAGTTCCTCTCTCTTGCCTGTGGCCTTTTGAGCATTCTGTGTGTAGCACATGAAGGTGGGGAAGAGCTTTCGAGTGGCAAGGGGAACATATTGATGGACCTTTTGCTTCTACAGCCTGGGTATTATAGCCACTTGGGCACTGGTGGTCTCCGGAAGTTGATAATGGGATACCAGCTTTCACAACTACATTAGTCCAAGATCAGCACTCATCCTTAGTGATGGGAAATTAAAAAAAGGCTTTTTGATTTATTGGTTATGTCCCTTTTCTGTACCTAACTTACTTGAACTAATAAAGAATGAATAGAAAAGACTGCTATGGTATTGCTAGAGCCCTGCAATGCTGTTCAGTGATTGTTACAAGTGATTTTAATTATTCCATTTGAAGATTTATCCTTTCCTTGTGACTATCACCTACAGTCTTACAAATTGGATCCAGCTATTAGCAATAGTCACAGGTGACCTGACTTTAGTGGAAGCTGCAGATGTGCATCACCTCTGAAAAATCAAGCCATATGATAAAAATTACACCCTCTTGCATAGGATTTAATTTATTGTCTATTAAACTCCGTAGGATAGTCAAAACCTATGGGAAAAGGTGTAATTCTCCATTAAATTCACTAAATCTTGAGGATCACTTCTATAGAACTTCATCTCATGAAACTGAATAGGAATTTTTGACAAGGGGGTTGATTCAGACACATTTTAACTTGTATTTTCATAAAATGCATGTTTTAAAATACTTGCATTTAATTTTTGCAAGCCTCAAATGTAAAATATTGTTAGTCTCAATATGTGTATACTAGATACACTCATAGCGTGAATATAAATATATACAGTATCTTGTTCCCTTACACACATCTCACTTATAACCAGATTATCACCAGGTAAAGGATTTGATTTCTCACTCACAACCACACAGTACTGCCAACCCCAAGCATTTAAAATCATGAGTCAAACTAATCATGAGACTCTTTAAAAATAGGATATTAAAAACCAGTTTTTTATTTGCCATCTGGTTTTTGAGCCTTTAGGGTTCATGTCTTCAAGCTTTTCTCTCTAGCTATGAGGGCCAGCAGCTTTCATTTGGAGAAAAGTTGAGATTTTAACATAAGAACTTGGGCTTCAAGAAGAGTACAGAATATCGTGAGAACCATGGAAAGAAATGATCATGATCTGATAGAATCAAGATCTGAAGGAAAGGAGGACATAAGAACAGCAAAACAAGGTTACTGGACTTCAGAAAGCTGGTTTTCAACCAACTCAGAGAAATAGTAGGCAAGGTCCCATGGAAAGACCAATTAGGAAGAAAAGGAGTCGAAAGGGGTCTGGCAGTTCCTAGAAGATGTAATACTGGAGTCTCAACATCAAGCTATTCTGATGCAGGGGAAAGATAAGAACAACAGGAGGCCAGTGTGGCTGCACAAGGAGCTTTTTAGCTATCTAAAACCCAAAAGGGATACATACAGGGAATGGAAGGAGGGGCATGTCACTAAGAACGTATACATGGGAATAGCAAAAGCATGTAGGGACAACATTAGGAAAGCCATGGCAAAGAAAGAGCTGGCAAGGAATGTTACAGACAACCAGACGGGGTTCTTCAAATATGTCAGACAAAAAAGAAATATCAGGGATGATGTGGGTCTACTGCTCAATGGAGAAGGTGAGCTGGCAACAGAAGGTGATAGGAAGGAGAGCTGCTCAATGCCTACTTTGCTTCAGTTTTCTTACAAAAAATAACACAACTAGATGATGAGCAAAGTTATCATAGACAATAAAAGGGAAAGGATGCAGATCAGGATAAGTAAAGAACACATCAGATCTTCTGACCAATTTGAATGAATTAAAGTCAGTGGGGCCTGATGCTATTCACTCCAGGGTACTGAAGGAATTAGTTGAAGAAATATTATTTGCAAACTTGTGGATGACAGAAGCCCTGGAAGACTGGAGAAGGGTTAGCTTAAAAAGGAGGAGCTGAGGAACTATAGACCAGTCAGCCTGACTTTGATACCTGGGAAGTTACTAGAGCAATTTATAAAACATTCAATTTGTGAATACCTGGCGGATGAAGGGGTGATCACTGGCAACCAGCATGGATTTACTAAGAACAAATGCCAAACCAGTTTGATTTCCTTCTTTGACAGGGTAACTGGTTTGGAGGATAAGGAGAATGAGGTGGACATAATATACCTGGACTT
Organism: Chelonia mydas; assembly: GCF_015237465.2. NCBI lineage: Eukaryota > Metazoa > Chordata > Testudines > Cheloniidae > Chelonia > Chelonia mydas. The sequence goes on from NC_051245.2 coordinate 105,299,697, forward strand.
CAGCAAGGCTTTTGACACAGTTCCACATGACATTCTGATAAGTAAGCTGGAGAAATGCGGGCTTGGCGGAGCTACCATGAAGTGGATACATAATTGGTTAAAGAACTGCAAATGAGTAACTATTAATGAAATGATGTCAGATTGGAGGGAGGTCTCAAGTGAGGTTCCACAGGATCCGTTCTGGATCTTAACAACCTGGATGTAGGAATAGAGAGGGAGGTCCCACCTTAGAGAAAATGGTGACCTGGGCAAACTTGTATTTTGGCGCCCTTTCTTTAAGTATAGATGCACATTACTGTCACACTCCTTGAGTTTTCTGGAGAAGCTTTTAAGTTACGGGAGGGACTGTGTGCACCTACAGCAGAGACCATTGCAAATGACACGGGCAGCCCATACACAGGCTTGCTGTAGCATCCGAGCCTCTGGCAACAGGTTCAGAATCCTGGGCTGGAGAACCTGCAACGTGCCAGGGAGATGACAGCACTGTGAGGTGCAAACCGAAGCCCTGCACAGAACACATAGGGTCTGTTTCCCTGAGCTGCCAGGAACCTGCCCAGGGTGCCCTGTGCTTCTGTTCCTCAGCACCCAACTTCAGACACTGCTGTGTGCCCCCAGGAGCGCTCTCCACTAGCCCAGGCATGCCCCATCTGCCCCTGATCCATGGACATTTAGGGGCAGGTGAGTGGCTACCCTGGCAGATGGGCTGCAGCAGGCATCCTGGAGTGAGTGCAGGAGACACTGGGAAGATGCAGCTCCCCTGCAGCACTCTCCTAACCCCTATCCCCCAGCCTAGCATGGACTATCACATGGCCCAGACCTGGGGGCAAGGCCATCCCTGACCCCAGACCACTATGCAGGGCACTCCCCTCAGGGTTCCCACATCTCATCCCCGGGGCAGAGCCTCCGCAGCCACAAGTTGCAACATGCTCCCTGCAACTTCAGCACCTCCCCCAACCCGCCCAACCTGCCCATCCTTTCCACTGAGCCAGGATACCACGTGGGCCGGTGAATCCACCCCAAAGTGGGGAGCGGAGACTGACAGAAGCCACCTCTTACCCTGCTGCCGGCACCCTCTTGACATGGCACCCTGGGCGATCACCCACTTGTAAGCCCAGCCCTGAGAGTAGGGTTGCCAAGTTTGGTTGGATGTATTCCTAGAGATTTCATCATGACATAATCTTTAATTCCTGGAGACTCCATGCCAATCCTGGAGTGTTGGCAACCCTACCTGATAGTCCACATACTGATCAAATTTGCAGATGACACAAAGCTGGAGGGGATTGCCAACACTTTTAATTTTCAAAAAGAAAAGGAGGACTTGTGGCACCTTAGAGACTAACAAATTTATTTGAGCATAAGCTTTCTTGAGCATCCAATGAAGTGAGCTGTAGCTCATGAAAGCTTATGCTCAAATAAATTTATTAGTCTCTAAGGTGCCACAAGTCCTCCTTTTCTTTTTGCGAATACAGACTAACATGGCTGTTACTCTGAAACTTTGAATTTTAGCTCTGTCCTTCAGAGGAACTTGATAAATTGGAGAACTGGGGTCTAGACAACAAGAAATTCAACAAAGACACATGTAAGGAAGAAAAACCAAACGCATAAATACAGAATGGGAGAAAACTGCACTTGGCAGCCGCACTGCTGAGAAGGATCTGGGAGTTGTGGTGGATTACAACCTCAGCATGAGTCAGCAATGTGATGCTGTTGCAAAAAAAAAAAAAACAAATGCAATTTTAGGTTGCATTAACAGAGGCATAGCATGCAAGTCATGGGAGGTGATAGTACCACTTTACTCAGCGCTGGTTAGGCCTCAGCTGGAATACTGTGTCCAGATTTGGTCACCAATGCATAGAAAGGACATAGAGAAACTGAAAAATATCCAGAGGAGAACAACAGAAATGATCAAAGGGATGGAATGCAAGCCATCGGAGCAAAGGTGGAAGGAACTGGGTATGTTTAGTTTGGAAAAGAGGAGATGGGGGCTGGGGATGAGGAACGACATGATAGCAGTCTTCAAATACTTGAAACACTGCCATAAAAAAAGATGAAGAAAAGTTGTTCTCTCCTCCCACAGAGGGTAGGACAAGAGGCAGTGGGTTCAAACTACAGCATAAAAGATTTATATTAAATCTCAGGGAAAAACTTCCTAACTGTAAGAACAGTACGACAATGGAACAGAGTGGCTAGGGAGGTTGTGGAAGCTTTTTCACTGGAGGTTTTCAATAGGAGGCTGGATAGCCATCTGTCTTGGATGGTTTAGACACAAATTCTGCCTCTTGGTGGGGGTTAGATTAGATGGGTCCTGTGACGGGATCCCTGGGGTGCAGCCTGGGACTGTGGGTCCCCTGTGCCCCCTTAACTCTCCAGCATGGGCTGTCTCTCACAATGCTTTGCTAGTAACAAGCAGCAAACCCCTCCAGGTGCTGTTATCAATCAGCACAATCAGTGTGGAGCCCCACATCCAGCTAGATTACATGAATGCTCCCAGAGCCACTCGTGAATCACACAGAGTAAGGCACCAGCTAAATCCCCCCAGCTCCCAGCCTTGTACCTCAGGAATATACCGTCTTGCACTGCTCAAGACGAGAAGTACAAGTTTATTAATTGGTTCACCACTTCATCAATGGAAAGTGGACATACACCTTTGTATATCTACTTTATAAGCCAGCCTTTGTAAACCAGAGCAGATTTACCAAACACTTCAGACAAACTCACTTGTAAAGATAAATAGTAAACAAGTTTATTGACTAAAAAAGATAGATTTTAAGTGATTATAAGTGATAGGCCAAAAGTGAGAGTGGTTACCAAATTAAAATAACATATAAGCACGCAGCCTAAATTCTCAACCCTATTAGACTGGGCAACATCTTGGATAAGCAGTTTTTCTCACCCCACTGGATATTGCAATTCATAGTACCCAGGTTTCACCCTTGAAACCTGGGCCAGCTGCCTCTGTTGGAGTCTTCTAAGCATCCTTGCTGCTTGCAGCACAGGTGGAGGAAGGAGAAAAGGCCAAGCATGGGGCCACTGTGTTCTGTTTTATACCTTTAGTCTCTAAGAACACAAGTCCAGGCATGTCTGGTGGGCACTGCTGAGTCACCAGGCAAGGTTGAGCAATTCCCCTGGTGTGGCCTAGTGCAAGTGAATCATTGCATTGTAGCTCTCTTGCTGGACAATGGCTGGTGATGCCTGTTCAGCACCCACATGGCTTTGATCTGTTTTCTATCCCTTATAAATCACTTAAAATCTATCATTTTGTAGTTAATAAACTTGTTTTTGTTTTAATCTAAACCAGTGAGCCTTGACTGGATTGCTTGGGGAAAATCTCTGCTTGGTTACAACAAGTGCATTGTTTGCTTCACACTGAGGAAGAGGCAGACAGGGTATTAAACCCATATACTGGCCAGATTTGACCAGGGCAGGACAGCATTGCTCTGGGGTCCTGGGACGGGAAGCTGGTGGTTAGAAAGCCTGTGAGTAACTGCAGCTGGATGTGTCCCTACCTGTATGAATGTTGGTGAAAGTGCAGGCTCGGGGGCTTTGCAGTTTGTCACAGCAGTACAGTGTGAGAGGGAGCCTGGGCTGGTGGGTCGGGGGCTCAGTGGTACCATGAACCCGTCACATGTACCTGTTCAGAAAGCCACTCAATTCTGTTTGTTTTCTGAGGCTGAGATAAATAGGATGGAATTGCTGAAAGTCATGACCTGCCCTGAATAGGAGCCTCTGAAAAAGCTTCTGCCATGTAGAGGCAGATTTTTATTTCAGTCTGTCCGCAACGTAGGTCATTTTGTCTGAAAGTGGGAGGCCTTTGTTTCGTCTTAACCGCTTACACAATCTCCAGTGCTTGTTTGACCTCCAGGAGGATTTGTCATCTGTCTGTCATTTACCATTAGGATGTTTTAGTGTTTCAAAGTTAACAGTCCCTCTACTGTAGTTCTGCGAATAGGTGCTAAACCACCTGTTACTTAACATTCACCAGCCTTAGAAATCAGGGGAAGTGTACATCTGACAAATTCTGGAAGCACATTTTCTATTAGAACTAAGGTGTTTTATTCAAATATCATTGGGGTGCTCATCTACCACTCTGATGGCCATTAGATTCAAAACACATTTGGTATATCCTGCTCACATGCATTAAGAATCCTGCTCTGTTCTCTTCAACTAATATGTACAATTTTCGGGGAGGAAACTTGCCACTAACCAGCATTTCATGTTAAGAGCATCATATAATGGTACAAAACTACTGTATCACCACCAGTAAGCTTTTTGTTGCCCAAATGATGAGCCTTTTCTTTCTTCAATACGCTTGGCAAAAACGTTTTCCTTTTTTATGATGCATTAAGCAAAAAAACACTAAAATGGAGTCTCAAAAGCACCTGAGATGTTTCAGAACAAAAGTCCGATTGAAAGTCAATGGGGCTTGTGCTTCTAAGTTCTACTGATGCTTTTGAAAATCCACATTGTCCATATTCCCAATATTAAGTGAAGGAATGTGGTCTTTTGAGACAGCATGCATAGTGTACTAGTATGGTTTTGGTTTAGGATATACTCTTGGTGGATCAGTATTTTAAATCAGTAATGAGTGATAAAAAGGTCAATAATACTTCACTGGGTGTTGTACAGTTTATGAATACTTGTAAATTACTTTGATGTGTGCAATTGAAGTGCAAATTATTTTCGTTAATGGCCCATGTTCTTGGCTACAGGTAAGGAGCACTGTCCTGGGCTGGCTGCCCTTTGAGGTGAGCTAGGCTTAGCTTTTCTCATGACTTAGCAACTATCCCTGAACCTGACTGATGAGAAGGCAATGTAATTCGTCCTTGCAGCCAGCTGCAGTCACCAATGGGGCTTAATTAGACTTCCCCCCATCAAGGTTCCTTCCCCACCCTCAACTCTAGGGTACAGATGTGGGGACCTGGATGAAAAACCCCCTAAGCTTATTTTTACCAGCTTAGGTTAAAACTTCCCCAAGGTACAAACTATTTTACCTTTTGCCCTGGACTTTATTGCTGCCACCACCAAGCGTCTAACAAATATATATAACAGGGAAAGAGCCCACTTGGAAATGTCTTTCCCCCCAAAATCCTCCCAAACCCTACACCCCCTTTCTTGGGGAAGGCTTGATAAAAATCCTCACCAATTTGCATAGGTGAACACAGACCCAAACTCTTGGATCTTAAGAACAATGAAAAAGCAATCAGGTTCTTAAAAGAAGAATTTTAATTGAAGAAAAAGTAAAAGAATCACCTCTGTAAAATCAGGATGGTAAATACCTTACAGGGTAATCAGATTCAAAACATAGAGAATCCCTCTAGGCAAAACCTTAAGTTACAAAAAGACACAAAAACAGGAATATACATTCCATTCAGCACAACTTATTTTCTCAGCCATTTAAACAAAACAGAATCTAACGCATATCTAACTAGATTGCTTATTAGCCCTTTACAGGAGTTCTGACCTGCATTCCTGCTCTGGTCCCAGCAAAAGCAACACACAGACAGAGAGAACCCTTTGTTCCCCCTTCCCTCCCAGCTTTGAAAGTATCTTGTCTCCTCATTGGTCCTTTTGGTCAGGTGCCAGTGAGGTTATCCTAGCTTCTTAACCCTTTACAGGTGAAAGGGTTTTTCCTCTGGCCAGGAGAGATTTAAAGGTGTTTACCCTTCCCTTTATATTTATGACACCCCTAGATGTTGTGTTAAAGCAGGGAGAGCATTACTTAAATAGAGCTGGGACCACAGGAGAAGAAGAAATACTCTGGAAAGAGAAACAAGGGATGTTCCCTTCCATGAAGAGCCTGAGGCAGTCAGGCTGAGGCACTTACAGAGAGCGGAGTAGGCTCCTACGGAGGAACCCTTAGATAGGGCCTACAAGGAGCTGGGAGATCCCCAGAGGTGAAGTGTGGGGGTCCCTGGTGAAGGGAAGCAATGGGGGAATATTTCTGGGGAAGCAGTGGTTCAAGAGAATCTCTGCAGGGGGCCAAGGAGAGGACTTCAGTCAGGCCTGAGGGGCAAAAGAACTACATGTTTGGACACTGAACTTTAAATTGGAATTTTAGTTACCTCAGAAGGGGAGTGAACCGTTCTGTGGCTCACCCCTCTGCCCAATTCACATAAGACTTGGAGAGGGAGTCAAGATGCTGCCTGGGATTGGCCATTGCAGGAGCCAAGGAAGTGGCTGTTTGGGGGGCGGGGGAGAGGGGGAAATGGATATGAGGTAAAGTTACTTGCAGTGATGCTTCCAGGAATGGGGTGGGGGCACACCCCAGAGGTGAGGGTACATGCTTAGAAGCACAAAGAGAAACCAAGAAGAAGAGGAGCAAAGGTGTCCTTCCCTTCCCTGCTCCCCAAGCCATCTGTATGCTGGGCCATTCCTCCCCAGTAACTTAATTATGCCAGCTGCCAATGGCCCCAAGAGGCTGATATGACAGCTGTAGATCAGTGGGGCATTGAGGAGACCTTCCCTTGATCAAGACCTCCACCCCAGTAGCAGGAGGGAGGTGGAATAGGAGCACCTACATTGGCTCCCCACTGCCAGAATATCCCCCTACACTGAGGTAATCCTTCCATGATTGGCTATTGCAGGCTTCAGCACTAATAGTTGCAAATGGTATGGCCCTGATCACTGTGCTGCTTTCCAGAATCTGAGCCAGGGTTTTCTCAACCTTTTATGAGACTCAGCTTTAAACAAGATTGCTTAAAGCTAGTGGAGAGATCAATAAAAGCAATGTACTAGTGCTCTGTTCTTTTCTTTACATGCCCAAGATTTCTTCCCCACCTCTCTCACTAATAAAACTAACTTGGTCTCAGGCTCATTTTGCCAGCTCCCCCTGTCCCTCCCCTGCCCCCAAAACATCCCTGCTGATAGCAAGATCCCAATACAGGGACATGTTTCATTTCAGCAGCTCCTCTGGCTCCCACACTCTGAAATATTTCTGTTTCTTATCTCAGTGGCAAGATTTGCAGTGATTTGTGTTTTAAGCTGCCAATTTGCTACAAGTCTAATAAATATAGACAGACTCAAGATGAGCAGAGAGCTTACTGGACAAGCTTAAAGGTGGTTCACCTGAGCTTACAGAAAGATCAAAGTTATTTTAGTCAGCACAGGTTTTGCCCAAATAGTTGACTGATCAAGGAGCACAGAGCAACTCTGTGCTATTCTCCCTGGAGCAGCCATTGTCTGTCTACCCTGCATTCCTCAATGCTCTATCTTCTCACCTTGGGGAGAATTGAAGCAGGTAGTTTTATCACAGAATACTGCTCTTTTCCTCAACTCACTATATAATGGCAGAGAAGGTGTTTTGTATTAGGACTGCTTTTTTTAAATCATGTATTGCTCTATTTTGGAAAGCTACAGCAGAAAAGTAGGTCTCTCAGTTGAACCTGCAGGCAGTGAGGTCATTCAGGCTACTTGAGGAGGAAAATTTCATAGGCTAGGTTTTCAGTGCCAGAAAAAGCTGCATTTTTTACATAGGGCAACTAATGTGAATTAACTATTCTACTGGGAAATCCTAGTGGAGACAAGGTACCTGGAGCCTTAGAATCATAGAATATCAGGGTTGGAAGGGACCCCAGAAGGTCATCCAGTCCAACCCCCTGCTCGAAGCAGGACCAATTCCCAGTTAATGAGGTCAATATCATACCCCATTTGTGGTTCACCTTGCATAGTTTTCCTCATGGGAAAACTACAGGTGCCTTGTCCCCACTAGGGTTTTACAGTGAGCTAGTTAATGCGGGTTCGTTACCCTACTGTTAAACCCCCACTGCCACCTCTTTTATTAGTAGAAAATATTTATCTAACAAATGCTGAATCATGAAAGTAAGGTTTATAAAAAAGTAACAAGTGGTATCCAACCTCATTTCTCTGCTTCCTGCACTTTCTTGTATTCTCCTCAAGGGATAAGACCCAACGCATCTGGGAATGATCCAGATACTCTGCTGGTTATAAATAGGCATAGCTCCATTCAAATCAATAGAGCTCTGCTGATTTAAACCAGAGTCGATGGACTCCAAAGTTATGCCAATATAGAGTCCATATAGTTATCCAGAATTACAACAGAAGAGAGAGACACCACAAATCACTCCTATGTGCAAGAAGCAAAACATGTCTGGAATCATTATTTAAATGAAGGAGATTTTACTTTTCTTTTTGGGCACTATAATTGAAAACGAGTCTGTGCCTGCTCTGCTGCGGGCTATATCAATTCTGAGAACAAAATGGCTGTTTAGCTCTACGTACCGGGGGAGTTCTTAAACTGAAGTATACAGAAAAAAGGCAAAACACACAGCTGGATGTTTCTCCTTTCTTCCTCCTGGATGTCAGTGTCTTCTGAATGAACATTTACCATGCGGTTATCCATTAAAGCAATCTTTCCCCAATCTTTCACTGAGGGGATCTAGGGAAGAAACTAAACTGCTTAGTAATCATGATGGTAATGAAAGGCTCTTCTGTGTGTAAAATAGTTTCAAAGGAGAGGACATTTGCTCATTCCCTTTGTGGCTATCTAGTTTTGTTCAGATTGCAAGATGACTGGCCAACTAGCAAGGCAGTGACTGTTCAGAAATGTCCAGGCCTCTGCCCACTTATATGCAAAGTCCAATTAACCAAAACACTGTTCCCCAATGCCAGAAATCCTGCTTTAAGTGTTTTGGATTGTTTTGATGTCCATTTTCAAGATCTGAAGTATAGATTTTTCTAACTTTTTTTTAAAATCATTTTGTTACACATATCCCTAACTTCTGAACCTGCCACAAGAGTGCTCAATTAATCTGACTGCAATAGTTGATGGAAATCAAGATAACTTAGACACCCTCAGTCTTCAGTTACCTTATTCCAGGGTTGAACAATCTTGAATGCCCACCTGTATATTAATCCTCCTTTCCAAAGCTAATGTGATAACCTGAAAACCCAGATTTGTTCTCCAGGGACATCGATCAGCATAACTTTTCTCTTCTCTTGTTTGTTTTGGCAGCTATAATTCTCAGGGATTAGTCTAAGATTTGGGTAGCAAAGAGTTTTAATTAAAAATAGATTCAGTAGATCAGTGAACTGTAACAAAGTCCTTGTGAACTAAGATACTGAACCTGAATGTCCCTTCCCATACTTATTTTCAACAGAAATGTATTCACTGTTACCACCAATCTCTTCTGTTGCAGTTTCTTTGCTTTCAGAGTACAGGTAATGCATCATTACATTTTATAATCATGACCCTCAGAATGCTTGAACTGTGCTCTTGGAGACTGATAGTTTGAATCCTAATCTAACTTGGTTCCCCATCTAAAGGGAATTACATGCAGGAATGAAGTAGCAAATAAGATATTCTAATACTTAGTGCTTTACATCTATGTTGAAGGTTCATACTGGAACCATTAAGTATAGACCCTGCAATATAGTGAATCACAAGGCAAACATGATTCCCTAGGTGATAATGACAGTTGCAAGTCTCTGCCTACTTCTGCATAAGCACAGCTAAGGAGCAGAGCATTGTTTGGGGTAATAGTGTGCAGTATCACAATAGGACTTTAAAGACAGAGCTCTCTAGCCATCTTAGGGCAAGGGTTACAAACTGTCTGCCCACAAAGCTTTTGCTGCCCTTCCTCACCAGTCTACCCTCTGTTCCCCCCTACATTCATCTTCAGGCATGATTTCTTTCAGCAGACTCAAGAATTAAATGAAGAGGTGATTGTGATAGGGTTGAAGATGACTCTCAATTCTTCGCTCCAAAATCAGTTAATACCTTTGTAGACCTGCATTTCATTTTCAGGCTTAGAAATGTGCCTCGCTGGCTGGAGTTGGTCTTTGTTAGAAATAATTGAGTACATATTTCAGGTGGGCTTTGGCCCACAATCCGTATTGCAGGTGCAACTTACACCTGCTAGAAACATTGACTCACTTTTGGGGCTTTTTCCTGTGTCTTTAAACCCACAGATATATAATGGGTGCAGAATTTTAGTAAAAAGAAAAGGAGTACTTGTGGCACCTTAGAGACTAACAAATTTATTTGAGCTTAAGCTTTCGTGAGCTACAGCTTACTTCATTGGATGCATTCAGTACTCCTTTTCTTTTTGCGAATACAGACTAACATGGCTGCTACTCTGAAACCTGCCATTATGCAAGGATCTTAGTAGTTATCCATCTTATTACCTGGAAGGCACCTTCTGGAACTACTAACATTTGTGTTTGCAAATGTCCCCTGCTTTTTTTTTCTTCACCCATCAATTTGGCAGTCCCTCTTTTGCAGATATGAATTGGACTTGCAAAAGGAAGATCAATAAACTTAGGATAAAAACTTGTAGATACCTCACAGTATTATTGCTCCCATTTGGCTGGGAAGAGGATATTACCACAGAAGCTATGTACAGAGATCAGCAACCTTTGGCACACAGCCCGCCAGGGTAAGCCCTCTGGCAGGCCGTGCCGGTTAGTTTACCTGCCACATCCACAGGTTTGGCCGATCGCAGCTCCCACTGGCCGCAGTTCACTGTTCTAGGCCAATTGGCGTTGCGGGAAAGGTCGGGGACCGAGGGATGTGCTGGCCGCTGCTTCCCACAGCCCCCATTGGCCTGGAGCGCCGAACCGCAGCCAGTGGGAGCCACAATTGGCCAAACCTGCAGACGCAGCAGGTAAACAAACTGGCCTGGCCCGCCAGGGGCCTTACCCTGGTGGGACGCATGCCAAAGGTTGCCGATCCCTGATCTAAACTATTGGCTAGCATCAAACTATTGGCTCTTGGTAACAAAGCCTGTGTGTATTGCCTTGTTTGTTTGTTTTTAAATTTTTTCTTTTTTTTTCCCACTGCTGTTAAGAATACATGGGGATTGTATATACTTAAATAAAGCACCACTTCACCTGACATGGTGCATTAACTGATAGTCTTCATGGATTTGGAGTAGAAGCATAAAATGTATGTCTGGAGGGGCCTCAGGAAGCCATCTAGTCCATGCTGAGGTGGGATTAAATATACCTAAACCTAGAAAAGAGATTTGAAAATACAGGTTTTTTTAGGATGATCTGACATTTGTTCTGCTTGAGTTTTAACAAACAGAAGTTCTTTGAGTAGAATGCTTTAATGTGGGGGTAGCGGGAAACAGAGAGAGGTTGGGGTTAATTGCCTGAAGGTACCATTACTCTCACTCAGTACTGCTGCCACCAGAACACAACATTTAAAACAAATCTTCAAAATACACAATAGCATGGAAACCTAACTCTTTCAACTTTCCCTCCATTTGCTTATGTTCCTGCTCTTAACACAATATTTAAGGCTCATAGAGACACATGAGTGTATTACGATTTTTTTCAAATTATGACTTCTGTAGCCCCTGTGTCTCTTGATGCATATGGAAGTATGGATTATTTGCCAGCTATGCAGCTGAGTAGACAAACACTGTGCGTTATAAACTTGTGACTAAACTCGGAGGGCCTTGTTGACCAGGGATTGTTTCTATTTAAAAAGCTGCCTTCACCCAAAGTATAGTATAGGCCTACACTATAGCATTGCTTTCTACTGAAAACAACAGCTATTAAAGGTTCAGACAAATGAGCCAGATGTAAAAATGAAGAATATAAACATAGTTTGGACATGCAGGGGGAGGAGTTGGAGAAGAAACACTGTGTAAAGAAGCTGGAAATTGTTGTTGGCCCTAACTGTTAATGCTATAATGCACTAGCTGTATTTCAGAGACAGTTTTGCTGCTTTGTAGTTCTGCCAAGTGTCATTACCTCAATGCACTCTGTGTTTTGTCTCTTTTAATGATTACAGTACTGTGAAAAGCAAACCATCACTTATTTGTAAACTTCAGCAAGACAGTTAGCTCTGCGAAAGTGGTTCTCAAACGAGGGCCGCTGCTTGTTCAGGGAAAGCCCCTGGTGGGCTGGGCCAGTGTGTTAACCTGCCGCGTCCGCAGGTTCGGCCGATCGCAGCTCCCGCTGGCCGCGGTTCGCCACTCCAGGCCAATGGGGGCTGCAGGAAGCGTCACGGGCCGAGGGGGTTCAGGTGAAGATAGTTTGGGTTCAGCAGGGGGGTCTGGGTATCAGGGGATAGAGCTTGGCAGGGGGGTCTGGGTGTTGGGGGGCTTAGTGAGGGGGTCAAGATGTTGAGAAGTGGGGCTTAGTGAGGTGGGGATCCAGGTGCATCTGGTTGGGGCTCAGTGGGGTGGGACTCTGGGTTCGGGTGGCTCGGGTGGTCCAGGTGCAGTGGGAGTGGGGCTCACCAGAGGAGTTCTGAGTGCATGGTGGGGTGAGACTCTATGGGAGGGTCTGGGTATGAGGGGATCTGGATGCATGTGAGTTGGGCAGATGAGCAAGCAGCTCCCTGTATAGGGATCCCGTGCCCTGCAGCTGAGGAGCGATGGGTGGGGGGAAGAGTTTGCAGAGCTTCCTGCAGTTGGGTGAGAAATCTGGGGATGGGTCTGACCTGGCCCCAGATGCCATGCAAGGGAAGGGGAAGTCCCATCCTCCCCAGCCCAGCTGGGACTAGCAGCTGAGCCCACTGCAGGGTAGGAGCCATCATCCAGGTCTTCCCCAGTCTCATCCCCTGCCCCACAGTGATTTACCTCTCTGCCAGCTGCCCTGGGCACCCAAAACATACTGCTGGGGAGAGTCATATAACCGCTCTTGTGGCTTCCCTTTGCTTCCCCATCAGAAAGTCATTTTTCTGTGTGGAAGCAAAGAAATCTGCAGGGGACATCAATTCTGCGCATGAGCAGTGATGCAGAATTCCCCCAGGAGTAGGTAATTAAGTCTCTGGTAGAGGGGTTGTGGGCCAGATTCTTAAAGATGCAGCTCAGCATCTAGTGCATTTTTTTTCAGAAGTGCCTAGATGTCTAATTCATTTATTTCAAAGGGAGTTAGGCATAAATGTTCCTGAAAATCCCACTAGGTGCTTATCTGCATCTTTAGGCTCCTGAAGACCATTTAATTCTGTTCTAGAAGCAAAGAGCTAGATTTATCCGAGCAAAGGAATCCTGGAGTAACCAAGCCTGGGTTTCATTTTTGAGATTACATTTTATTAATAAAGCCAGAAATCATGTGGGATAATACCTTAAAATGAGTGTGTAGTTTCTCTTTGGATTTATGTGCGGACTCCATTCACTTAAAGGATTATATCTGCATAAGAGCCAACCCAACAATAAACAAGGGCCAACATCTGGCACAGATGCGGGGGAGAGGACAAATAGACAAAATTTTTAAATGTAGCTTTTTTTTTTTTTGAGTGGGTCTTAATATTTTTGTTATAATCCAGTGGACGAGGGTCTTTTCTCTTAAATTAAAAAAAAGATGGCTGTAGGCAAATAGCTGTCTTCTTGCCAGTGGGTAAGCAAATAACACTCAGGCTTCTTACATGGTATGAAAAATTGCTAATCACTGTGGAAGACATGATCTGAGCATTTCTTACAGGTAAGTATCTCAAAAGGGGTTACACCAGGCCTCCCTTTACAGGTCATCTCCTCTGCTTTGCTCTTCTCCCTTCCCCATTCCACAAATTACTCTATAATGTAGGTGCTGCCCGAAGTGTGACAGGCTGCACTTTTTAGTGGAGCACCGTGGAGAGACTTCTGCCATAGCCTTTACTGTTCGCATCCTGTTAATAGATTTGTTAATGCTATCCATCCCATTCCTTCCAGGAGCACGAAAATCTTTTTCTGAAAGCGACGTCTAGTACGCTAACACTGACATAACCTGTCATTTATTAACCATTTATACTGAGGTAGCGCCTACTAGCCAGCTCCAATCAGGAATGAACGTCCCATTGTGCTAGGCACTGAGCATATGTAGCAAACCGTACTCCCTGCCCTGAGGCGCTTACAGTCACATGTCTGTGTAGGCTTTGGGTTTTTTTTTCTTTTTAATTGTTCACATTCCTAATTAATATCTGTTCACCTAAATAATTTAGTGACTATTTCTCTAAAGCCCCTCCACTTGAAGCTGCTCGCAGAGTTCCTCTTAGGTAGGCTGCTTAATTCCATGGAGCTGTTGCATCTATAACTGGAAAAAAATACTACTTTCTATTAGAATAAAATGGGTTCTTCCTTGACAGTAGGGTTGCCAGGTGTCTGGGGATCCAGGCGGCTTCGGTCAGCACCACTGACGGGCCGTTAAAAGTCCAGTCAGCAGCACAGCAAGGCTAAGGCAGGCTCCCTGGTGCCGTGCAGCTTCCGGAAGTGGCCAGCATGTCCCTGTGGCCCCTAGATGGAGGGGCGATTAGGGAAGCCCCCAGTGCTAAATCTGAAGCTCCCATTGGCCAGGAACTGCAGCCAACAGGAGCTGCAGGGACCCGCCTGTGGGCACAGGCAGCACATGGCACAGAACCACCTGGCCCCTCCACCTACGGGCCGCAGGGACATGATAGCCACTTCCAGGAGCTGCGCAGAGCCAGGGCAAGTAGAGAGCCTACTTTAGCCCTGCTGCGCCACCAGCCGGGAGCTGCCTGAGGTAAGTGCTGCCTGGCTGGAGACTGCACCCTGATGCCCCTCCCGCACCCCAACCCCCTGCCCCAGGTTGGAACTCCCTCCCAGAGCTTGCCCCCTCAACCTCCTCCCCCAGACCTGTACCCCCTCCCCCAGCCTTTCACCCCCCCGCACCCTAACTCTCTCACAGAGCCTGCACCCAAGCCCTGAGCCCCCTCCTGCACCCCAAACCCTCATCCCTGGCCCCAGCCCAGAACCCACACCCCCTCCCAAGCCCCAAGCCCACTCCCACATTCCGAATCCCTCGGCCCCAGAGCCCCCTCCTTCACCCTGAACCCCTCATTTCTGGCCCCACCCTGGACCATGCTCCCACAGCCCGAGCCCTCCCACGTTGAACCTCCTGCCCCAGCCCAGTGAGAGTGGGGGTGGGCGAGCGAGCAATGGTGGGAGGGGTGATGGAGTGAGTAGGGGTGGGGCCTCAAGGAAGCGGGTGGGGCAGGGGTGTTCGGTTTTGTGCGATTAGAAAGTTGGCAACCCTACTTCACAGAAAAGTCTCTCACTATCTGTCCACGCTGCTAGGCTGGAATTTTGCTAAGTGCACAGCATTGAGCCTCTTTTCCAGTGAATCGAAAATCTCTTGCTACACAAACACTGCAACACCTGAAATGCCAACGGGGAAGAAGTTTATCCTTCTAGAGTGTGTGTCTGACTGGTGTGTCAGAGTGATTAGTAGATAGAAAGAAAACAGAGCTGTGTTACTGCCAGTTGCCCAGCACAGTGTTGGGGGGCGGGCAGGAAGAGAGAGAGATGTGTAAAATAAATCAGAGTAAAAGGGATCTCTCTCCCTCTCTCTTTCCCTGGTACATTGCTTCTCAAACTGCAAATCTTCCTCAAGGAGACTCGGATTAAGATGAAGGAGACTAATTTGAGGATTCCTCAAGTATACATGAAAGGAATCTAAAATTTTCCACACATGGGGAACAGTTTTGCAGCCCATTCATGATGTACCTATGACATAGCTGTTTTTCCATCAGTGTGATTTATTTTTTTTAAGAGAAGCCTAGGTTTTATTAGCAATCTATGGTTTCCCTAATTATTAAAAGCCTGGGGTTGAAAGGCCAATTTTTAAGAGGGGTTCAGTAGCTAGGTTAAAAATGCAAATGTAAAATACCTGTGGTAGGGAGAAGGGAATAGACCAAGAAAGGAGTAAAGGGAGTAGCTAATTACACTTAATTGGGTCATCCTGGGGATGACTGATTAGAACAATTAATCTCTACCCCTACAGCCAGGGCTTGAGCAGTGTGTGGTTATTGCACCAGCTGAAATCTAGACAAAAGGAGAAATCTGGGACTTGTGAAGTAGGGAAATTTTCCTTCTCTTTGAATAGCAATTGGAAAAGCATGAAAATACTGGAATTCTGTAGATGCAGACACCTGAGACCTGACCCTGGAGTTGTGGGGAAAATGTAGGCAACCTTACTTGGACTTGCAGCCTTGTAAAGGAGAGGGGATGTAGACTGGAATAACACTAGTGACAGGGCCAGGATTTCTGCACTACAGTAAGTAGCAATGCCATTATATTTTTCAGTCTGGCAGCTGGTGCTATTAAAAGCTGGAGGGTGAGCCCAGGTAAGGGCTGGACATGTGAAAGGCCAGTAATCCACTGGTATATAAATACATTGACTAAATCCCATGCATTAGTGTGAGTCCCATATTTTGTACAGTAATCTAAAATATGAACATCCCCTTGTCTAATCCTTCCTAAGCTCCATGCGTAACTTCCATCAGTAAACATACAACATTTGTGTGCAAGTGTTTTCTCTAACTCACTTTCTGCACTCTTGCCTAACTAGTGTTTAAGGCATGTATTCTTAAAAATACTACAGAGGTGCACTATATATTCTAGTGACAATTCTAGCTATAGATAAAATTCAGTATACTCAGAATATGAACATTCCTAATAGAATAGTAAACATCTTAATACTAAACTCAGGATTCCAGGGACTCTTGTAATGTAGACTGTGCATGAAAGTCCTGGTGTTTACTTATATCCCAACCACCACAAAGTATTGTATCTAGAAACTTAAAGCCAAAAGGTTTAATAAAGAAAAGATTTCCATACTTGTTATACTAGAGCTTGCTTCCCATTGTACTTCAAAGTGTAAGGTTACTCTAAAGACATAACTGGGGGCCAGGTTGCAATCTGTTAACCCTGATGTTGGTTCCTGATTTAGTTTCTGTGCTGGAAGAACACTAGCAACTCATAGAATACTGAAGGTCTGTTACTCCCAACTACTGGACAGGTTAGCCAATAATAAGAGGTGAATGCAAAAAGCTAATGTGTTGGTAGGGGGTTGGATGGATGTACTATAAATCTCTTCCATCACTAAGTTCTACACTTCTGTGATTTAAATACTTTTCAGAGAACAAATGCTAAAATCTGGCTTTATTCACAAATGCAGCATGTTTAATGCCACTTAACTTAAGCCTAGATTCCACTATACTTAACATTTTTTTCCTCCCTAATAGGACTCTGTGGAGTAAAATATTAGTCAATGTGAATAAGGGCAACAGATTCTAGTAGAACCAGCCAGTTATTACCTGGTTTTGAGTGTCATTATGAAAGAGGGCTTCAGCTAAGCTGTGCAAATATCTTATCTACAAAGAGATTTAGGCCTTGCAACATCCAACTTTTAGGTGCCTAGCTGAATCAATAAGACCAGGGTTAAGTGCTTAGGCTCCTTGTACAATGTATGGGGAGAGAGAGTGTGCTAGCTTTTTGTGGATCCCATTCCTACACACCTGAGTGGGGAACCATTGAAATGAGCCAGTAGCAGATACTAAGGAGAGTGATCTGTCCTGAGCCCTGCTCCCCTCTGGGAGTTCAGTGCCTGTCCCTGCCTGGGATCTGCAGCTGGGAACCATCTCCTGAAATCAGGTGCCTAAGCCATTTTGTAATCATGCCTAATATCATGCAAAATGGCTGTAGGGGAAGAGGGGACATGGAGAAGGAGGCCTCTCTTATAACCATTAGTCCAGCAGTTAGGGTTCTTGCCTGGCACATGGGAGACCCTCATGCAGCTCCCCTCTCTACTTGATGGAAAGAGATTTGCACAAGGGTCTCTTCCTCTCTGTCAAGAATCTACCTGTTGTCATGATTGTGGGGGTGAGGGATGTGGCCACAGTTCTACTAGAAAGTGACTTAACAACAGAGACCATCAACTCATTTTAAATCAGTCACCAAACAACCAGTAAATAATTACTCTCTTGGTCACCCTCAAACTACTAGATTCAATCTACTTTCCTGCAGGTGAAAGTTTCTGTATAGCATTCAGCTGAGCCATCCACTCTTCAGCATTTCATGCCTCTGATTAGCTTTATCTTTGTAGAAGAACTTGAGAAGACTGGAAGATGGAGGGTAAAACAGCTAGAAATGTTTATCTATTCTTCTGATCAGCGGTTAGGAAGCATTACATTATGTAGGGTTTTAATTTGGCAGTCTGATGACCACAAATTTACAGGTCTTGACATTTTGCCTAGCTTGGGTTAAATTGTGTAGCCCTTCCTGTTCCCATTACAATGTTTTCCATAACAATAAGTTAGCAAACTTTGTTGGCTTCCTATGATATGACCTTTTCAGTAGGTGGTGGTGGTGGTTGTTTTTTTTTTTTTTAACTGAACTTTTCCAGCTCTGCCCTGTGCTTTACTGAGGCTATAAACAGAGCAGAAGGGACATGCAGCAGAACAAAGGGCCAAGTGGAATACGTTTTGCTTTTTACAAAAAAAAAAAAATAAAAAATTATTTAAGGTAGTACTAGTCGGTACCCAACTGCTTCTTATGTTTCAACTTTATAACTACTACTTCATGGAGAAGGGGGCTGAAATTGTGTTCTGTAGTATAAAACATGTATTCCAGAAATCCAGTGCACTGACTGGTGTGTAAGTTAGGTGCAGGAACCAGAAGCTCTTGCCAGTACATGCTGAAGATATTAGAGTTGCATTTTACTACATAGCTGTCAAATTTAGTCAGTGAATTGCTATGAAGTAGGAGAGACTTATTCTGACAGAATACATTTTCAAAGTGTTTTAGTTTTTTTGGTTTGTTTTTTTAAAATGAATTCTTAATTTAGTAAATGACTAGATCACATGGCAGCATAGTTGCATGCCTGCCTACAATAGGACTTTGAAATGTCTG
Organism: Chelonia mydas; assembly: GCF_015237465.2. Lineage (NCBI taxonomy): Eukaryota > Metazoa > Chordata > Testudines > Cheloniidae > Chelonia > Chelonia mydas. The sequence continues at coordinate 105,318,296 of NC_051245.2, forward strand.
TGGGTTTTTTTCTCAGCTGGCTTCATTTCTCTGTACCATCTGGGAAATAATCCACCATCAAATCAGGAAAACAATGTAAGCCATACTTGAAGAGAGTCCAGGCATCTTGCAATTCAGAAGCTTTTTTAAAAACTTGATCAGAACTAGATACCAGTGGCTAGCTACTACAGCCCTGGGTACATTAGAAAATTGTACAGAGTTAAAACCCATCTCTCTCTTCTCTAGTTTGTGCAGAGTCACTTTTGCTCTTGAGGAAACTGTGTACATGTTATCACTGAAAGTCCTCAGATTTTTCAGGTAATTCTGATAGTCTGAAGAATTTGCCAAAAGCTGGAAGGCAGTTAAGTATGCATAGTGGGGACAATTATAGAAACGGGGCTCAGATGACCAATCCTGTTCAACTTATTCATAAATGATCTGGAGAAAGGGGTAAACAGTGAGGTGGCTAAGTTTGCAGACGATACTAAACTGCTCAAGATAGTTAGGACCAAAGCAGACTGTGAAGAACTTCAAAAAGATCTCACAAAACTAAGTGATTTGGGCAACAAAATGGAAAATGAAATTTCATGTGGATAAATGTAAAGTAATGCACATTAGAAAAAATAACCCCAACTATACATACAATATGATGGGGGTGCTAATTTAGCTACAACTAATCAGGAAGGAGATCTTGGAGTCATCGAGGATAGTTCTCTGAAGACGTCCACACAGTGTGCAGCAGCAGTCAAAAAAGCAAACAGGATGTTAGGAATCATTTAAAAAGAGATAGAGAATAAGACAGAGAATATCTTATTGCCCTTATATAAATCCATGGTACGCCCACATCTTGAATACTGCATACAGATATGGTCCCCTCATCTCAAAAAAAAAAAAAATAATACTGGCATTAGAAAAGGGCAACTAAAATGATTAGGGGTTTGGAAAGGGTCCCATATAAGGAGAGATTAAAGAGGCTAGGACTTTTCAGCTTGGAAAAGAGGAGACTAAGGGGGGATATGATAGAGGTATAGAAAATCATGAGTGGTGTGGAGAAAGTGAATAAGGAAAAGATATTTACTTGTTTGCATAATATAAGAACTAGGGGCCACCAAACAAAATTAATGGGCAGCAGGTTTAAAACAAATAAAAGGAAGTTCTTCTTCACACAACGTACAGTCAACCTGTGGAACTCCTTGCCTGAGGAGGTTGTGAAGGCTAGGACTACAACAGGGTTTAAAAAAGACCTAGATAAATTCATGGAGGTTAAGTCCATTAATGGCTATTAGCCGGGATGGGTAAAGAATGCTGTCCCTAGCCTCTGTTTGTCAGAGGGTGGAGCTGGATGGCAGGAGAGAGATCACTTGATCATTACCTGTTAGGTTCACTCCCTCTGGGACACCTGGCATTGGCCACTGTCGGCAGACAGGATACTCGGCTGGATGGACCTTTAGTCTGACCCAGTATGGCCATTCTTATGTTCTTACCAGGTGCTCTAAACTAGGATTGATAAATCCAGGGCTTTCAGCATTCTTCAGTAGTTGGTCTTGCTAACCTTTCTAGAATAATATTTACAGCAGTCCACTTAAAGAGCTAGTAAAGTCTACTTTTGACCAGAAATCCATTAATGATATTTGTGCCCTCTGCTTTCCTATCTAGTCATTTCTGACAAACACAGACCTTTTAGAAGGCTTAGGTTCAGTTTCTGCAATTGGAGGGATGAAGCATACATTCTTGCTCAGTTGTTCATTACAACCATCAGCTCTATTTGTGAATAGGGGAGCTCACCCATCTGAGGAATGTATTTAATGTTGGAATGTATTTATTTAAATTAGTGTCTGTGTAAATTAATAGAACATGGGTAACTGTTCTTACAAATTCATACAGTTGGCTGTCTGGTTAGATAGAACTCATGGTCACCTCATGATTTCTGAGGAAGAGGGCAACCCTCAGACCTTAGTTACAAAATAAGGAAAAATTCCCTTCCTAGTGATTTAAGTCATGACCTTCAATTTTGAATAATTCAGGAGGAATTTAAGTCTGGATATGTCTTTCTTATTTCAACAGCTTTAGAGCTCTCCTTTGGGGAGGTATGGGTGGGTTTGTGACTTCATATTTTCTAAATATCTTCTTAAATGTGAGGGAGTGGAAAATACAGATGCTATTTCTGTTTCAAATAACAGAATACCAGCTTTCCTCATCAGCACAGATATTTGGCAATTGCTAAATATCTATTTGAGACTGTCAAAGTAAGGAAGCCTCGTTACGTTTTTTCCCCAATACTAATGCTACTATTGTGTGTTATGAGTAGATAACATAAAAGTCAGAAAAATTTACTGGGTAGATTACACAATAAGAACAAAAATGATAGGAATAAAACACTACAAATCCCAAATTCAAGGGTCACAATTGTTAGAATTTTTGAACCCATCTTTCTCCTGTTTGCATTCTGCTGCGTGTATAAATCCAGAGCATAGTGTTTAAAAGGATGTCTGCGTAATTAATCATGAGTAACTGAATGAGATGCAGAGTAAATGAAGAGAAACCTTATAGACTTTTTCAGGAGAAAATGTAATTCTGTCAAAGGAAAGCTGCTGGATATTTAGCAAGCCTCAATTTAGTTTTGGGAAGAGCTGAAGTCACTCTAAATTTTTTTCCATCTTTTCGTTCCTTCTTTGAGTCATTGCCTCTGGGGAAGACGCAGGCTTCACTTGCAATGCAGACTTGGTTTGGTCATCAAAATGAAGGCGACAGGAGTGAGGAGGCATTTAACCAAACTTTTCTGAACATCAAAAAGTGGTTTGAGTTTGATTGTAATTGTGACCTCTCCTTACTCTTCACTTAAGTAATCTCTCTATTCAACTTTTTAAAAATCTTTCCATGTAAATCAGTTTCTCTAGCCCCTGGTCATATTTGTTGCTCTCCTACTTGTTAGTGTCACTTATATAGTGAAGTGCCCAGAATTGAAAATTAAGATAGCCGTTAGTATGCTCTGGTTATATGCTGTGAACATGCTTCAGATGTTTTTGCTTGGTTCTAATCTGATATATTTATGTATGGTGTATTCAGAGATAAATATTTGTATCAGGTATGCCCACTATACTGGTGTTCAATGGATGTCTACATACAGATATTACCACACCATTGTACATAGTGAACATATCAGCCTTAGTACACTTATAATGCTATTATATAACCTCTTGTGAACAATTCTTTTCATGATCTATAAAGAACAGATGTTCACCAGCTTTAATGACCTAAAAGTGGCTATAAAATAGCTCGATGTACAACTTATGAACAAGTGCATATTAGGATAAATGTACTATTAGTACAGAACTGTCGTCACAGTCCTCACCATCATATATTCCACTGTTCATGCCATATGTAGCATCTAAGGCTCACTGGAAATAGTTTGGTAAGATGCCAGCCTTCTATTCCTGTCTTGATTTTTTTTTCCTCTGAAATCGTGGGGGTTTTTAAAAAACATTTTGTAGTTTCAAAACCCAAACACAACTCTGCAGCTGTCTTGGAACTGAAGAGCTCTATTTATAGGATACTTTTCCAAGTAGAGCGGAAAACTTTTGCATAACTGATAAACAGTGATAGTTTATATTCATTCCTTTTCTCCCACAGTTCATTTATCACCTGAAGGTGATCTGTTGTAGAATATTCTGATTAATGGCTTGTCTGTTCTCTTGGAAGGTTGGCATCCAGCACTAGAGTGGGCTGCTTGCTCAATATCTTAGTGAAAACAAAGTGTTGCACTATATATTGCTTTGGAGTCTGTATACCTTGGGTGGCCTCATCTCACTCTGTACTCTTATCTTTCTCTCTTATAAAAGAAAACTTTAAATGTTAATTGGGTTTCCCTTCTCTGTAATTTCTGCCATTATTCTATTAGGTTCACACTTACATTTTCCCTCTTCTTCCTAACTTGCTGCTTTCCCTGCTTACTTTCTTGGTCTGTGGGTATCCCAGTTAGAGCTGGTCAGCAACTTTTTTTAACAGAAAATTCATCAAACCAAATAGCTTTGCTGGCGTGTATTGGTTTAAACCAGCAGTTCTCAAACTGTGGGTTGGGACTCCAAAGTGGGTTGCCACCCCATTTTAATGAGGCCACCAGGACTGATGTTAGATTTGCTGGGGCCCAGGGCCAAAGCCCAGGTCTCATCTTTAGGTAGGGTTACTAGGCATCTGGTTCTCAACCAGAATGCTCACTCAAAAAGGGATCCAGGCAGTTTGTCAGCACCAATGACCAGGCTGTTAAAAGTCCAGTCGGCAGCGCAGTGGGGCTCAGGCAGGCTCCCTGGCTCCGTGCTGCTCCCGGAAGCAGACAGCATGTCCCTGTGGCTGCTAGGTGCAGGGAAGCTCTCTGTGCTGCTCCCGCTGCCAGCTCCACAGCTCCTATTGACCAGGAACCACGGCCAATGGGAGCAGTAGGGCGGTGCCTGCAAGCACAGGCGATGCACACCATGCAGAGACACCTGGCCACACCTCTGCCTAGGGACCAGACATGCTAGCCACTTCTGAGAGCAGCATGGAGCCAGGGCAAGCAGTGAGCCTGCCTTAGGTCCACTGCACCACCAACCAGGAGCCGTCTGAGGTAAGTGCCGCCTGGCTGGAGCCCACACCCTGAACCTCCTGTCCCAGGTTGGAACCCCCTCTCTCACTTCCTCCTTGAGCCCCCAGCCCAGCTCTGAGCCCACACCCCACCCCATATCCCTTCCTCAGCCCTGACACCTGTTCTGCATTCCAAACCCCTCATCCCCAGCCCCATCCCAGAGCCCACAACTCCAGCTGGAGTCCATATCACCTCTTCATGATACAGATGGGTGCCCGCCCATGCCCTGCTCCCCCAGGGCAGTGGGGCTCGGGCTTTGGTCCCCCCTCCTGGGGTTGCGTAGTAACTTTTGTTGTCAGAAAGAGCTCTCGGTGCACTGAAATTAGAGAAGCACTGGTTTAAACTTTTTTGTCAGGTCCAGGAAGGGATTTCTTGAGAGAATAGCCAAAAGTCTTATGGTTAGGACACTCACCTGGGATGTGGGAGACTTAGGGTAAAGTTCTTGGTCTGAGTCAGGCAGAGCAAGTGCCCTAATCACTTGGCTTTCAGCTATGTTTGGGGCATCAATCTCTCCTTTTTTTGTGTGTGTGTGGGGGGGGAACACTCTGAAGAAGAGGAAATATATTTAAAATCATTAAAATTTTCACAGTACAGGAAAACTGTTTCCAACCTAGTGCTATTCCCAATACCACATAAATGTAACCCACATTACTCTTGTGCCCCTTACACTAACCTCACGTGTGAGCCAGTCATGAATGTGTGTGGGGGGGAGGGGGGTACAGATACTAGCTTGTAACCTCTCTCCTTTAGCTCAAGCACTAGATGCTCCTTCTTTTAGTGCAAGAAGTCTTGGGCTCAAAGACTGTTTAAAGCTCTGCAGCAAAGACCACAGTTGACAATTTGCTCCTCTGGCACAACAGAACTCTCAACAATAACAGCAAAGCTCATCTGTGCAGGAGCCAGACCCCTTTTCTGGTCTGAGACTGTGGAATGAACTCCCCCAGGAACTACCAGGGAGTTCTGCCTTCTCTAACATATACACATAGCAACAGGTACATTTACTGCACGCACACCACCCTACCCAAAACAACACTTCACTGCACTGGGGAGAGGATGAGAGAACAAACACGTGACCGATGTGCAGTCACGTTACTGAATGCACTACTGGAAGGTGCTCAGATACTACAGTAATGAGCATTGTATAAACCCCTCTAAGGAATAGAATCTAATCCCAGCAAAGAGTCAACACACGTGATCCGTACGGAGTCTTGAATCGCTGTGAACTTCAGTCACTTGTGCTTAGCAGGTGATGAGTGTGAGAGACTGTCTCCCCTTCAGTGTCTGGCCCACATAACGGGTTAATGAGTCTGTTGCAGCTGCCAGTCCTTTCGCTTGCGCTGTGGCCTAGTGCTGTTCTATCTTTCTTGCTGAAGTCTTAATTCCATATTAATTTATATTACAGTAGAGTCTATAGCTTGCAATTGAGATAAGACCCTCATCCCCGTTTTTGCTCCCCCCCCCCCACATACACGGTGTAAAAAACAGTCCATAACCTGAAGAGCTTACAGTCTAAGTCAGAGAGAAGTAAGTACTACTATCCCCTACTTGAGAGAGGAGGAACTGAGCTGCTGCAAGATTGCTACAGACTGTGTGCGACCTTGGGCAAGTCACAAAGTTAGTAACTGGATCCAGATCTCCTGAATCCTAGTCCAGTGCATTAACAGCAAAACTATCCTCCACCACATGTAGATAGCAAAAACCACCAGGGATGACATTCACCTGGGATGATTCTTCACGTGTATAATACTGGTAGGGTGCCCACCTGAGTGAGCAGTTAATCCCCCTTTCCTGGGGAGGGCTACTGTTGTTTGTCCTTCCTACAGAGACAGTCAGGAGCGGGCTGTGAAAGGAAGTACTTCTGCCTCTTCTCATTTCATTTAGGTTTCAACTTAGTCTTCATAACTTCTATTTCTAAATAGCTTAGTGGCAACTAGTGCACAAAATAACTCCGGGGGCTGCAGGTAACAAGCTGTCTCCAAACTAACCCTAATTTGATATGTTGTTTTCAGACCTAACGCTAATTTGATATGACTCTAACACAGTGCCATTTTTTTTGTATAATCAAGAAAAAATAAACTTGTTTAGATTAAGCCGCTATATTAATCACAGGTAATTAGTATAACTCTTTCCCCCTGCTATCCTGTTACCCCATAATGTGTTGCCAAAGAGTTAATATTTCTTAAATGGTTCCCTCTTGACTTATTTATACTTTCCAGATAGGAGTAATAGGGTGTGAGAGTAATAGGTTATAAAATTGTTTTCCTTTCCACTTCAGTTGGATTTGTCCAGGCCACATGAAATACCTCGGTTGTCTGTGTCACCTGCTGCGTGGTTCTTTACACCTTCTTCTTAGAAAAGCTGTCTCAAACATCAACTAGGAGCAGTTGTATGGTGTGCCAGTGGTGCTTTATCCAGAAGGTTTGCCTTACCCACCAGCTCAGGATGAGAAATGATCTGTATCTTTCACGGATTAGATCATGCGGTACTGTTGATTGTTCGAGAGCAAGCATCAATGGAATTAGAATGATCTAAAATTCGTTTTGAATGCATGAAAAAATTTAAAATCCTGTTTTGTATATTGGATTTGTGATAGCAGTAATAAACTTGTTTAAAACAGCCCTGGTTTTGATGTGAAGGGAAAACCTATTGTTGGGGTTACTTTAAAATTGGAGCGTGCAAAGCACTTGAATATATCCTTTAGGGAACATTTACAGTGTTAGTAGTTGTCAGCAGTCTATCCTCCCTGCCAAGTCATGTAATCTAATTTTTGTGATTAACTATATAGTAGTTAGTATTTGCTAATCTGCTCTGGCAAAGCCTAAAGTTATATTTGTGTGTATGTGATCTTGGCCTAAAAAGACACACACTTTTTGCCTCCCTGTATCATGTTATGCAGTGATTTCTTAACAGATCTCAGACACTGAGCAATCCGGCCAGGTTGGCCATCTTGGGTTAAAAGATAGAGCACCTCCTGGTGGCTGTGATTTTTAGAATTGCAGCATCACCAGACTCCTACATAGCAACTATCATAGACTTTAAGGCCTGAAGGATCATCATGATCATCTAGTCTGACCTCCTGCACATTGCAGGCTACAGAACCTCGTCCACCTACTCCTGTAATAGACACCTGTTCTCTGGCTGAGTTACGAAGTCCTCAAATCATGATTTAGAGTCTTCAAGTTACAGAGAATCCATGACTTACACTAGTTTAAACCTGCAAGGAACCCAAGCCTCATGCTGCAGAGGAAGGCAAAAAATATCTAGGGTCTCTGCCAATCAGACCTGGGGAAAAATTCCTTCCTGACCTCTTCACATTTTATTCATACCATACTTCTGCTGAACATAAGTAACAGGCCTTGATTCTTCAGTGGCATTTATGTGGATGGCCCTTACGTTTGTAAGGAATTCCATTGACTTAATGAGATTCTGTGAGTGTGAGGACAAATAGATTCTTTTGCAGGATTTGGGGGGGGGGGGTATTTTTAATTTCTGCCCTTTTTCTATTTGCCATTCAAAGTCTGGATACTAATTCCTTGTTTGTGTATTTTATAAAAGTTAATGCAATGTTAGAGGCCAATCCTATACAGTCCCAGTCAGGAGATGGGCTGAATCAATGCATTTCCTGACCATGTTCTGTTTGCAGCCAGCTCTGGTTTCCTGTTCTTTACTCTGTAGTAGGTCATTGTACCACTAAAATGTTTCTGGACAGATGTGACATTATATGATTAAAATATGACCATGTAGATCATTGTGCTACCATGGTTATATAATTGCAACAAATCTTATACAAAGTATGTCCTGTAAGCTGTCAATGGAAAGGCAAACAAATAGGATAATTACCTATTCCATTACATGTATCAGTTTTATGTCTAAAGTTATGAATACTGACTGTATGCCTGTATTTCAAATGTGGCTGTGATTACACGCACAAGGCAGCTTACTTCTTGCCTGACCAGCACATTGTGAAGAGACTATTCAAGTTGACTTAACTCTCACAATGGACCATAGAAGAGTCTTATTCCTACCTGATGGACTTTCCAGCTAGAGCATGGGTAATGGCTGCCCTGATGCATCAAAGCATGGTAGGGCATGTGACTAGGTCATGTGATACTAAACTCCATCTTGGGTGCTTATATTTTCCCACAAACTATGCAAAGGATGGAATTTGGAACAATTCCATTGTTTGGAACAATGAAGTTTCCCTCCACGTAGCAGAAGCTATAAAAGGCTCTGGAAACATCTCCAAGTTGCCTCTTTCCTGCTCTTACCTTTGGACTATGGACATATGCTAATGGGAGCATTCTAACCAAGAGACTGAGGACCTTCCAATTAATTGGGAGAAATTAGAGACTTAACCAGTTAGCAGTTTATGCCATAACTGCTTTAAGCCTAATCCAATTATTGTATGTATTCCATTCCTTTAACCAGTTTTAATCTCATTTCTTTTTATGAATAAACCTTTAGATATTAGATACTAAAGGACTGGCTCTAAGTATGTATTTGAGTAAGATCTGAAATATTCATTAACTTAGTGGATAAGGTGTCCGATCCTTTGGGATTGGTAGAATTTTTTTTATGATGAACAAGATTTTCAGTAATCCCCATCATATATTTGACTTGGCTGTCTGGGAGGAAGTCCAAGGCTGGGTTGCTTTAAAGGAACTGTGTTTTGGCTTCTGTGTAACCAGTTAGGTATTGTAGAAGCTGTTTTGTTGTTGGCTCAGTGAATCTAAATATTGGAATATCCACCAGTTTGGGGGATTGTCCGCCCCATTCTTTGCAGTTTGCCCTAACTGAGCAACCTCAGCATGGCCTCCCTGGGACCCTGGTCACAGCAGATCTGTACCCTGTATGCTAGCTGAAGCATCACTAATTCCTCCAAAATCCACTAAACATTTCAGATTTTTGAGAACTTCATGGATTTTTTTTTCTATCCTGTTTGTTTTCAAATTTCCTAGGAAACAAGTTGCCTGGTAAAGCAGCTACTAAAACTGTCACTTTTAGTGCACATAATGCTGTTGTGACAGTGATGGATCTGGTCACAAAACATTCTAAACTTCACCCGTAGTACTTTTCTCTGCCAGGTTTTGCCACCCTCATGCTAGATAGCAATTTACAACCAGGGTTAAATAATGAGTGAAGCCCCGTGAGACTAAGGGCTTATCCAAATTGCAGGACAGCGTAGACAAGGGGATGTGGATAGCAGTGCACACCAAAGTGCTGTGCTGTAACTTCCCCAGGTGGATCTTGTTTAGGGGAATGGAAAGATCCCAAGTTCACAGTAATGGACTTCACATACCCTGTAGTCCTACCTGTGAAGCAGTATAGACATAGCCTAAGTTTGGTGGAAGTGAGAAGCCCTGTCTCAGAAGGCTGACTTAAGCACTTCACAGCATGGGAATAGCTTACTGGGGCAACAGAGGTCAGGACAGCTGCTATCCAAGCTTTCCATTTCAGTATTTGCTAATGTGACTGATGCCACACCTGTGCCCACAGTGAGCAGGGCAACAAAGGGGCTGTGTCGTCTTCCTGGTGCAGTTAGTTGACCTTTTCAAATGAGTAAAAGACTGAATGATGTAAACAGTTGTAAAAACAACTTATGTAAACTAGCCCTTCCAAAGGAAACCCTTGGTGTTGAATGGATTGCCTGAAGTAAAGACTACCATGTGCCTCTTCTCTGTATGTTGGCAAGTGTTCATAGCAGCAACAAAAAGCCTTGAAGCTTTTGCAACAGATACAGTAACTGGCTGAGCTCCTGTATGCTTCCTCAATCTTTTACACAAAAACACTCACCGTCTCTTGCTAGTTAAGAATGAAAAACACGAGCAAAATATGCAAAAAAAGTGCTTCCTTCCCTGCCACTCCCCCCACAGGGAAATTAATCAAAGTATTTGGAGTATATTGGAACAACCAGTTGAGCAATCAGCCCTAGGATAGGTTGGCCAAATGAACACCTTGGGGAAAGACAGTGGCTGAATTAATATGTGGAGACTTGAAAAGCTAATGCAAAGTGACATGTATGAGTGAGAAGCTCTGTCCCACCTCTTCACAAATTGCATGGCTCTGACTAGTGAAATGCATTTGGATCATTGGCTGGTTTCAACTAAGATCTGTGTGCATGTCAAAGGATGGGATCCATCCTGTGACTCGGGCCTTGCCAACACTTGGGGTTTGCCCCAAGGTGTGGTGCAAACCCCTAGTGTAGACCAGGAAAGCATGACTTGCATTGTGGATTTTACTCCTGTTCCATAATATATCATCACTTTTCCTTGCCTGTACTAAGGCTTTACACAAGTGCAACTTACATTAGGCTGAAATTGGGGCTAATTTCCAAGTGCAGGTGTAAATCTGAATGAATGGTTCCCTGACAGCAGAAGAGACTGTGGGTGTGTTTATGTAAATACAGTTTGCTCCTGCTCTGTTTACATATTCATCAGGTACAGCTTTGTCAAAGTGATCAACTTTGGCTGGTGTTGGGTACAAATGACCTTGGTACTGAATGCAGAGGTAGTGAAATATGGTTACCAATGTTTTATAATTATTGTAGGAATACAGGAAATCAGGACTTGCTTAACCTGTCCCAAATGAAGGGGGTCACCCTCAGTTGAAAGAACCTCGTTAAGCAGGCGCTCAAATGTCAGAGCCCTGTGAAAATAAGAGGGGTGTGGGCAGGCATAACAGCCAGAAGGCTGTACATCCTCAAGGATCCTTCTTAGACTGATTTAACCTGTTCCTCCCGACTGTTCAAAGACTAGAGCAAAATAGGCTTTATTAGGAGCGCCTCCTTGTTGTTTTAATTGCTCAATCAGAGCTGAAACCAGTTGTGGTAGGACTGTGTTTCTGTCCAGAGCTGGAAATCACTGAGAGCTGAAATCACTTGTGGCAGGCCTGTGTTTCCTGTACAGAACTAAAATTGCTAAGAGATTGGCTAGTGGGAGCTAGTGGCCCGGGGGGGGGGGGAGGGATTTTACTTACACACACACACACACACACACACACACACACACACACACACACACACACACACACACACACACACACACACACACACACACGAATTCATGCAGATGTACCTATGAACTCTGGGTCTGCGCTGACCAGGCACAACAACTGTGAGTGGGGTGAGAGGCACACTACAAGAACTTGGGTGTAGGACTCAAGAACCGGAAGCAAAGGACTCTGGGGAGGGTGTCTTGCTCATGCTTTTATGTTTATGAATACCAATTGTGCTATTGTCTCAGATTAATGCTAGGTTACTTTTATTAAAGAAACTCTTTCTACCTCAGACTCTGTGCCTGCAAGAGGGGAAGAATTGCCTCTTAGAGGTCCCAGGGGTAAAGAAATTTTCCCAGGTTTCTGGGTAGGGTCTCAAGGCAGTTCTGTTATATTGTTGAAAAGAAACCCCCTAGATATTGAACCCAGCCCTTCTTGCTGCCTGCTCCAACTGGCAGAAGGGTTACACAGGTAAAGCCTGAGCATTGGTTAAAATCATTGACTTGCAGTCAGACATCAACTCAATAGCACTGTTCTATGATCTGTTAGAATAACTTATCTAAATTCTCTGCTAATGATGATGCCATACAACTCCTTACTCACAGAGCTGAGCTAATACCTCCTGCTGTACTAAAATGTCCTCTTTCAAGTTATTCCTCTGGAAGCTGAATCTGTGAAATTATTCTAGCGTAAAAAAGGGGAGGAGACAATATAGCATGTCTTAAGAGCAAGTAATATTGGGAAGCCCTGCTAGGGCTTTAGGGGCTGTGGGTTTGGGGAGGGATTGTTTCTATTAGCACTGATCTTTCATCTAAGCAATGTGAATGATTCATTATTGTTGTAATGAAATACCTCTGTAAAGGAGTCCTTAAGTTGAGAGGGAAGAAAAATCAATGCTGAATTTCTTTTGTATGTGTCACAAGTCAACTGCTGCATAGTTGCAGTCCACTCCCCAATCTTTTCATGGTGCACTCGTCCATCACATATTTGATGGTCTGTTGCTGCCAAGGAGTAACACTGAAGATTTGGCTAAGCCAAATTTCTGCACTGTGGCAAGCACTCTGGCCATTCTAGTCAGTAGGCTGTAATGTGGACAGGGGTAAGAGGGCAGAGGCTGGGGGCAGGGCTGGGAACAGAGACTTGGGCAGGGACCCAGGCGCAAGGCCGGTGGCCAGGAGTCGAGCTGGGTGGTGCTCCCCCTTGTCCCATATGGGGGCTAGCCCAGGCCCTAGATGCACCGCCTCCTCCCCCCCCCTTGCCCCCAACATTCATCCATGCCTTCCTGGAGCTGCATGGCCTACATTTTGGGGACCTCTGGTATAAAGCCTAGTCCAGGATCTGTGTCCTAGGTGGATGGAAGTTAGGCATGCTGATGAATTTCAAAAGCCCTGTCTATCCCAGAGTTGCTGCCACTCCGAGAAGACATAGCTGTAGGCGCTGATATGCTATTCTTAATCCAAGATTGGCACTGGACTGGCAGCACTGGATGTGACTGCATGAACAGCCATTGCAAAAAGATGTCATGAGAAGTCAGCAGGAACTGCAAGTGTAGGTGTTTCTCTTCTGGTAGAGGGCAGATCTTGTGGGATATTGCTTATTTGTACCTATTGGAACCATTGTCTCTGTTGCATGTAGTAGGCTGCCTCTGTCAAGGCACTCAATGCCATCACTCTTAAAACTGCATTTTATTGAAGTTTTGGGAGCGAGATCTAAGTCCACATGTATAAATTAGATGTCAGCAGTTGCCTTAGCCACACTAACAATACAGATGACTGTATACAGCGCTGTTCATTGGAAAGTTTAGACTTGAAATTAGACGAAGGTTTCTAATCATCAGAGGAGTGAAGTTTTGGAATAGCCTTCCAAGGGAAGCAGTGGGGGCAAAAGATCTATCTGGCTTTAAGATTAAACTCTATAAGTTTATGGAGGAGATGGTATGATGGGATAACATGATTTTAGTAATTAATTGATCTTTAAATATTCATGGTAAATAGGCCTAATGGCCTGTGATGGGATGTTAGATGGGGTGGGATCTGAGTTACTGCAGAAAACTATTTCCTGGGTATCTGGCTGGTGCATCTTGCCCATATGCTCAGGGTTTAGCTGATCGCCATATTTGGGGTCGGGAAGGAATTTTCGTCCAAGGCAGATTGGAAGAGGCCCTGGAGGTTTTTCGCCTTCCTCTGTAGCATGGGGCACAGGTCACTTGTTGCAGGATTCTCTGCTCCTTGAAGTCTTTAAACCATGATTTGAGGACTTCAATAGCTCAGACATAGGTGAGAGGTTTTTCGCAGGAGTGGGTGGGTGAGATTCTGTGGCCTGCGTTGTGCAGGAGCTCGGACTAGATGATCCTAATGGTCCCTTCTGACCTTAGTATCTATGAATCAATGAGATGCATGTGCCAGCTTTTGCTCCTCACTGTTGCACAATATTCCACTGGAGAAAATACCAGTGCCAGGACTGAGGTTTGTAAAACATTTGCCTCTACTTCTCAGGAGGTTCTTGCTAGTTTCTGGGTCAAGGCAGTATAGAAGGTGATCTTTTTCTTTGTGTCTACATGGGACCAGTATGTTAGACTGTGGTCCAGTTTGACTCCTAAATAACTGATCACTATCTGGAAAGGAAGTGAACAATCTTCATTATGAATTATAAGGAGGTGATTAGCCAGTCAACTGTTCAGATGGAAGGTATTGGCCACTATCATAGATTCACTTACTTTGTCAGTGGAGACTTCCATTAAGGGACCAGAACATTTATGTTCTGGCTGAATGACCCTTCAATATCACATAGATTGTTACCAAATCAGCGAGACAGATCTAATCCATCTATACATACATAGTTGGTGGTAGGTCATAACTATACACATGGAAAAAGAGGGGAGCTAGAATGGATCTTTGTGGGAGTCTGGTACAGAGATGCCTAAGTCAGATGACTGTGTCTCTGGTTTGTAAGATGAAACTCTGATTTTTATCACCACTTCCATGGACTTACAGGGAATAGTCTGCAACAACTTGGCAGTCAGCCCCAGGTGCCAGATGGTATCATGTGCACCTGAAAGACTTTCCCCCACCACCCAAATGGTGCCAACTTACTTGCCTTTCTCAAAGAGATCTTGACTTACTTGATCTTGGGTACACTGTCATCTGAGGACAGCCTGAACAAAGGTCAGTTGTGGTTTGATAACCTTGTTGATGCACATCAGAATTGGTCTCCCCATAAGCTTGAATGTGATAAACAGGAGAGAGATGGGTTGGTACCTCTTGGGAATCTTCTAGCAGTTTTGCTGGTTCCAGAATGGCTAAAACCTTTGCCTTGCACCAGATTTTTGAGACACAGTTGTGCTGGAAATATTGGTTGAGGGACCAAACCTGTAAGCTTTGGGCTTAGGCAGGAACTCCATATGGATATAACCTCGGCCTGGAGCTTTTCCTGTTTTCATAAGCTTTATGGCCTGCTCCATCTCCATCTGAAAATGTAGCCATCAAGTTTGAATCTACACTAGGAGCCTGCCACCACTCTGACATATATCCACATGGCTGAGACTTATAAAGTTCTGCATCTGGTTGTTAGCCATTCAGCTTAGATGTAATAGCATTTGCAGTGACTGGAAACCTCTTTTTGCTGAGGCTGGTATCTCCAGAAAGATTTAGTAGTCTCCTGTGCTTTCCAGATAGAATGAATACTGTCCATCTCTGGGACAGTCTCTCTCTATCAATCATGCCTGGTCTGAGACAGCAGTCGAAAAGTTGCTTGCTTTTATTAATAGCCCCCTGTTTGTTACTAGCAGATTTGAATTCCTGGTAGAACTTAATAGCCTCTGACCACATGGGGATATACGGTCAGCAATAGCTTCTAGAGATTGATTTCATAGCAACTGCTTGAACTAAATCACAAAGCTTGATAGGAGGCATTTTATATTTGTTGTCCAGTCCAACTCCACCAGCTCACTGACAGATGTCTCTAGTTCTGCTTGAAAGACCTTCCATCAAGCTTACAGAAGATCGATGGAATTTTTGGAAAGCTGTTTGATAGCCACAGGCCCAGAGTGATCAAGATGGCCAATACTGAGACTTCAGGAAAGCTTCAAGCACCCTCTGGCAGCAGTTTCTCAAAAGATGAAAAGGTGATTCATAGATTCATAGATTCATAGATATTTAGGTCAGAAGGGACCATTATGATCATCTAGTCTGACCTCCTGCACCTCCTGTGATGTTAAGCGAAGAGTCGGTTGCCCATTTGCTACTGTGAAAGCTTGGTGTTTCTTTGGGTCATGGGAGTTATAGATCAGTGGCTGATGCCCATTTCGATAACCTCTGTTTGTCAGGGTATTCCATCTATTGTGGGGACCTCAATTCCCACCACCTCAATGGGGAAGGGTCTGGCAATTTGCCACTTAACTGATGATGGCTTGTAGACATTGATCAGCATATGCTCACTCACCTTTACTGCTTGCTATTCTATGATGTAATTTGGCCCAGATGTTGCTATAGTGACCGCAGACAGCTCTTCTCTAACATAGCATCCCTTCCCATAGGGCTAGTGATGGTGATAAGCTATGACAGCATTGCCTAAAACTGAAAGTTGCTCATACATGGTGGGAACATGTCTTCTGAAGCAAGACTACATGTGCTTCAAGGCTAGTAACTAGGTGAAGGAGGATATCCATTTTCATTGCCTTATATTCCCTTTTGATATTGAAATGCAATGCCTTGAGAACTGCCCCAGTTCTCAAGGTTGTGGTGCTGGCCCTGAAAGGGGCCCCATTGGAGGACCACTGATTATTGCTTAGAAGGTGAGCCTGTGTTCTGCATTTGGTCTACTTTTTGTTTTACTTTCCACTAGTCATGGATGATGCCATACAAAGGTAGTCTCTTGGAGGGGGCATGTCTACTGCTGAACAATGAAGTTAGTAACTAGGACTAGACACTAAAAATTGATTTCTTCTGCTGGAAGACCCGTATAGCTTATATTTGGTAGCTAATACAAAATGTTCACTCTTGCTGTGGAAGTAGTACACTTAATATTGTAAACTATAGCCTCTAGCCTATAGACCAGAAAAGTCCTCAAAATTTGGAGGGTTCAACATCCTCTCTCTTCCAAACACCTTGTTCTGTGTGTCATCCTGGAAATGGCCCTGTACCATAAGAGGCATAGGTTTGCAATACCTATTCAGATCTCGAAATGCGAGGCTATAAGCAGTGGGAACTGTTTCCAGAAACTGGAATCCCCAAAGCATGGGTTCTGTAGTCAGTGCGCTTTTCTTTCTGAGCTGCATCTGATTGGTCAGCACTTCTGACCTTTTTAAAAAACAAACAAAAACGCCTTTAGTTTAAAGACTGGTAATCTGGTCATCTGAAGGGAATGACTCACTTTTTCACAATGAAGTAACTGATTTAATTACTTTGTTGCTTTGATAATGACTTCATGTGTAGGTTTTAAGGCCTTTATCCCTTATATTTCAGGGATAGGTCTAATTCCCAGGGTGGTGTAAGCATCAGAAATGAGGCTTGATACTTGGAGTGGCTTTTCCCATCTACTTGGTTGGTTGGGTTCTGGGATCTTTTATCTGATAGCTGGTAGCTCCACCCAAGGGAATTCCTCACTGTTTCAGAAATACAAGGGATGCCGTCCCTTGACCATCACAGGATTCCCTTCCACTCCAAGAACATAATTTTCAGTATAGTTACATTATTTCTTAAAATTACCTGTGTACGCATCTCATGATGATGAATACTGGTAAACTACAAGCTTTCAGTAGGGCCCTCGCATGCTACCCTTTATGAATAAACACCATGAAAATAGCGTATTAAGTGTTGTTGTGAGTTAGTCAGGCCTGAGACAGGATTTGCTTATAAAGAACAGTGAACCCTTTGCCAACTGGTACCAGTCACACTTACAATACTTGAAATTACTAGAAGTTGGAAAAACTTGAAGTTGCTTAAAAATATACTAATTTCATACTTGATCTCTTATCTGACTGAAATGTGAATAAGAATGTAAATCACTGATGTGTCCTCCAGATAAAAAAACCTAACTTTAAGAAGAAACAAAGTTCTTTGTCTCCAACATATTTTCCCCTAATTGCTGCTAATGGTATAGTTTGGATCTGCCAAAAAGGGAGGGGGGCAGAGAGGCATGTCAGAGTTACAAGAAGATTTCAAGCTTTCAGAATGGCTTAGCTTCATTTGGCACATCTTGTGGCTGTATGATGACAATAACACAGGTTGCACAGGGAGGGGAGGTGTAGTGTGTCACAAGTCTGAAAGGGGTGAGTGAAATGTATGGGGAAGGGAGACTGAAAATTCTGATATCAGGGTCTGTAGGGTGCATGTTGGTTTCACACCAGATGTGAGCATGAGGGATGAGGTATTTGCATAATACAATGGGTATCTGAAACCACTGGTATCAGTGGAGCATGTGACACCAATATGTCCTCAATCTGAGTTGCTTGTAGCACCCAAAACTCCCACTGGTTTCTGTGGGGAATTCTGGATGTTCACAGAATGCAGGGTCAAGCCCAGTAACTAAGACAGAAAAAAGGTTTTCATGAGTATAATCAGTCTTCTTTTAGAACACACATTTTAGTAACCTATTTAATACATGTAATTATGTCTGCAGAGAGAACAGCTTTATATAGGGTGCAGGATATAAGAGCAACAAAGAAAAGGCAAATTGTCCTCAGCAAGCGCTCCTGTAATAAGGCTTCTCGTGGCTGACATTTGGCTGATCTTCCCCTTGTTTGTGGTTGGCAGCTACAATGTTACAGACCAAACTACTTGAAAATGAAATTCATCAGCTGTATACAAAGCCTGTTAATAGAGCTAGATCTAAACACTTCTTCAGGCACAAACTGAATTCAGTTTCAATTCAGGGTGTAGAAGATGGAACACTTTATTTTGTTCCCCACCCCCACCCCCCCAGTTAAATTACTAAGTGGCCTTTCCATTTAGCAGCCACAATTGAATGCTGTTGATCGCTGTTGATCACTGTCTCTGTTGCTAGTATATCTTTCTCTAGGTTTTACAAGGATTTGTGTGTGCATGGGGTATATTTCTTTTGTGCAAGGTATTATTTAGTAAAGGAAACATAAATGTGGTTCCACTACCTTTTTTTAATGTTGCACATTAAAATATAATCACTATCTTAAATCTATTGCTGATTGCTACATTCTTTAAGACCTGGGACCAGGGAATTGGGATAGATGAAGGCCTGTAATATCTGGAACAATTTGGTTTCCATAGTATCCCCTAAACTCATAAACTATTTTGTGCCTGGAGTTAATATCACTGCCAGGCTGAAGTGGGGACTGAGACGTGGGCTAAAGTTTAATTCTGGGATCCTTGTATAATGTAGGCATTATGTGGTGTTTAGATGCTGCTTGTAATTATTAGAACTGGGAGCACTGGCTGTTGGGAGTCTGGAAGGACAGAAAATGGGAAGGGGGGGTGGAGTTGAGGAGGCGGAGTGAGAGCTACCGAGGGTGCAGCAGCAGCTTGGTAAAGAGGTTTCAACAGGACTTTATTTTAAAGTGGAAGTTTTTTAGTACCTTGCCTGGTTACTACAACACATTACTTAAAACTTCCTCTTTCTTAAAGGAAGATCTTGAAGTTCCAGATGTTTGAGCTTCTATGAATTGGAGGTGTGCTGATGAGAATTGACTGGTACCCTGGCCTGGTAATACCAGGTAGTATTCTAGAGCTAGAAGTTAAGATGCAACTACTGAATCACCAATACTGCAGAGAAAAGATTCAATATGAGCTGTATTTAATTTTCTCCCTGAAGTTTGCAGAGCTAGTTCAATTCTAGGGTCAGTTTGTTCAAGAAGATCTTTCGAACAGCTGCTTGACAGATCTTTTCCTATCTTATTAAGATTAAAGCTGCACTCCGTCAATGCTGGCCAATAAATTCTTTGTTGCAAGATCATGGCCAAGCGACTGGTAGGCTTCTTCTGTGTTAGAAACCTACATATTAGGTTATCAGAGAGCCGGGGGGAGGGAGGGGAGCTCCCTTGATTTCATTGAACAGATTTTTCCAAATTGTCAGTGCTAGCTCTCTGAGCCTTTACACTTGTCTATATGTTTGGATTCTGCAGCATTCATAAGTACTGTATCTTTCATAGACTGCCAAATCTCTTTTCGCAAAAGTCTAAGCTCTGTTATACTTCCTAGCAGTAAAAAAATTTTTTATAAGTCCTATATCTGCTGGTGAGAGAGAAGCTACAAAGAGAAAGCAACAAGACTGAGCCAGAAGAAGCTGATACATATGGAGGCTATTCCTTTCTCCTCGTGATAGAAGTAGTACTTCTGGGCAAAACCAGAAGAGACCTCTGCATGAAGGATAAGACCCATTGGAGGATTATTATGGAAATCTTGAAACTTAGGTGACTGAAGCTAGGCAGCAAAAAGGGATTAAGGTGCCTAACTTCAGGCACGCCAACTTATGGGTTGGTCCTTTATGAGCAACAAAATGACAGAAAAAAGACTCAGGTATACTGCTTTGCCTACCTTCACGCTCCGAAGGAACATTTTCTTCTACCCCATTCTCAGCCTTCTTGGCTGCTTCTAAATTGTATTTACTATCTTGAGTATGAAAAACAAAACAAACCTATCCAGAGTCTATTAATGCAGACTTCACTTATGTGATCATTGAGTCACCTACTTGTACTTTAATAGGGCAAAGTTGCAAGAGTCTGCTTGAGTGATCTGAATATAATCCGTCAACCCAGGATATAAAATGGGAAATGAAGGGTGTTATTGTTGCTGTTAGGGGCAAGTGGATCCCGTTAGGAATTATTTCAGAAATTGGATGTTTATGCCCATAAACAGTATTACTCTCAGGTGAATTTGCTACTAATGGTTGTGCCTATTTTTACATGAAGTGTACCACAGATAAAGGGCTGAAGCTCAATTGTACTCTATAGGAAGCTGGTGGAGAAGTGCAAAATATTCATGTTAAGTTTTTCATTTCATTTAGATCTCTCCTTGGGTTGCCAGGGCTTGAGTTTGGTAACCTTGATAACCAGCAAGGTGCATTTATTTTGCTTAAATAAGGTTAGATTTACAGAAAGCAGGTGGCCTTGCAATGTGTATTGATTCTGTCATAATACAGCACAAAGCAGTTATTCATTGTTCGGTACATATGTGTCATCCAATTCAAAGTGAGTCATCAGCTATATTTACCAGGCCATATGGTGACCTTCCTGATTAATTATTTTCTCACCCTTAGCCCATGGTAACTTAAGATGTGGCAATAGCAGTAGTTTTTAATGTTATGTGTAACATGAACGCTTTCTGGGACAAATTAATACACAGGTGAAAAGTGTGTAAAGTGAGCAGAATCAGAGGCCTTCTAAGATTGCAGAACACCTTCCATTATAAGCCTCTGTTCACCAAAATATAATTGATCAAGCTGAAACTTTCCATGCTGTCTCAGAGTGTGTGTGCTTCAGCAAAATATGGTTTTGTTATTTCTGAGAACAAGATTAGAGGAAAAATTCAGTAGTTTTGTCAATATATTAAACTTTTTTTCAACCGATTCTGAAGAGCTCTAGTACCTCCGTGTTTTGGAGAATTGACTTGAAATTTGGCAGGGAATAGCCTGAGGTCAGGAATATGGCTTTTGTGTTCACATAAAAAATCCACCCAGAGCTGAGTGAGTTATAAGCCTCTGAAAATCAGTACTTGCAAATGGTCAGAGCTTGTTAGGGACTTAAGTTTAAAAATTTCTGAATGTGTTCCCAGTCCCACAGAGCTTCCTAACTTCCTGGATGCAGAAATGGAGCTCCAGACAGGGAGATGATTCAACAGTAGTACTGCATAAGGGGAAGACAAACTAGGGACAGGTTTCAGAGTAGCAGCCGTGTTAGTCTGTATCCGCAAAAAGAAAAGGAGTACTTGTGGCACCTTTGGAGACTAACAAATTTATTTGAGCATAGGGACACTCACTTTCTGGGTTTCCAAGGCTAGGAATGTTATCAGCCTGTTAAATAAAGGGGAGGGAGGAAAACGCACGTCCCTTTTCTTTGCACAGTGAGAGTGCAAAGTATTCAGGCTCTGGAGAGGGGGAACAGAAGTATGCCTCCTAAAAACTATTACCACTGGACCAAAAAAAAAAAATTGAGCCCAGAGCTTTACTCCATCATCATCATCATCATCATCCCCCCCCCCCCCCCAAACACATTTTAAAATTATTTTAATGGAGGGTGGGAGTCACATTAGGGTTTTTTTTTTTTTTGTCTTGTTCAATAGAAATGAATCTGAATTTGATAGCTTTGAATGTATGAAATAGTTTCTGTGTGTTAACTTCAAAAGGAGTCCAGAGAATGCATATAATCTAGGGGGAGACATGCCTACTAATAAAAGCTGGGGTGGAGGGAGTGAGCAAATAAAGGGATTTGTATAAATATAGAAAATTCTACTGTTCTGCTACAATAAAAGTAAAAGGGGAAGTAGAATAGCAGAATAATTTTACACCTCTAATGGATTTAAAATTATGAGGTGATTTTTCAACTCTGGAGTTAAATGTGATACAAGAAGTTAGCTATTAAACTGAATCTAATGTATTGTGCATTTTTCACATGGAAAAACTTGACTGTATTATGTCACTACATGGAAAAAGGTTTTGTCATAAATTTTACTGAAAAAATGATCTGTAATTGGAGAGAAGAAAGCTTGTTCTGACAGTTGGACTTCAAGGAACTTAAAAGCATTCACAGATGTAAAATTGCTTTGAAAAAATTCCAATTTGTTTCACTGTTGTTAAATAATCGGGTATTGATCACATTAGCAGGAATTCTACCTCTTAATACTGTTTTAGCAGTTTGCTTAAAAAACAGAACATAATCTTATTCAAATTGGAGTGGAAAAGGGGGGGAGATGACTTTTTTCATAATTGTATTATACATCTGTATATTTTTCTACAGAACCCATACACTCGTGTATTCCATTTTAAAAAGCACAGCAACAACTCTGAGTTTAGTCCTATGGAAGATGCTTGCTCTGAATTCCCAGAGACAGAGATAGCAAGGGCAGCCAGAATGGAAACCTTCAAATACGGTCTCCCCAGTGCACCATGACCCTTTCCTAGACAGCGAGCTCTAGAAGTTATATGGTGATTCAGTCACTATATGAAATCTCATGATGTGGACACTTAGACTGGGAACTAGGACTAAGACAAGACCATCAGCTCATCACACACAGGTCATATGGCAACAACTCTTGATTTTTTTTTTACTCCCTTGAAAGTTCTATTGGGACTATGAAGGATTCCAATCATGTTATGAATGCCCAGATCCCATTACCTAAAAAGGTTTAAGAAAGATAATTCTTTAGCATAAAGAGAGAGGGTGCTAAGGTAGTTCTTAAGATTCCTCTTGACATTCAATAAGATTTGGTAAAACTAAGTGGGAAGCTGTAGTTAAAGAAACGGTATTCTGTCCTTTCCCTGTGTATTCTGTCCTATATAAATTGCATCACACTGAACAGCAATTTGTAAGGTTAGGATTTTTGTTTTAGTTTTCTGGGGCTTGGGGCCCTTCTTTCATAAACTGTCCCCAACGACTGTCTCAAATGTATTCATTGTTCAGAATTATTCAACAAGGCCTAGATTTTTAGAGATATTTAGGTGTTGCTCTGCACAGCTCCTCTAAAAAATTGGGCCCAATTACTTCATGAAAACATAGTTCAGAATATGGTTCATAAATCGCTTGCCAGAGCATTGCTTCATGTATCTGAGGCACACGATTTGTAATTTGAACTATTTATATCAGAAGCACAGAGAACCTATATCCAGCTTGGTATCTTTCCATGCCCTGACTAGTTGAGTACCACCTCCATTCACAGGAGGGGAAAGACAAAGGAGCTTGATTCTCCATATGTCACAATCTTGTAATGATATTGAGTGTAATGGCGTCAAAAATACAGAGCCTGAGAAACAAGTAGAAGAAATTACTCCTTTGTGCATCTGTTGTAAAACTGAGCTAGCACAGCAATTTAGTGGATTAGGACTGGACTGGGAGTTGGAGGCATCTTGTTCTGACAGATTTCCTGCCTAAGCCTCTGGTTCCTCATTTGCAAGTCCTCCTTTTCTTTTAACTAATGTTTGTAATTGCAAAGTAAATGATGGGTGGGAACAGAACTCAAACTTTTTGTCCCAGTCCTATGCTAATTATTCTAGTCCACAGAGGTTCTAGAGGTAGGTTCTAGAGGTGGCTTCTCAACAAACTCTTCACTTGTGAAAGGGTCACCTTGACATTTTTGGTTTGTGCTTTTGTTTGCAGTCTCTTTGCTACAACAAACTTACTCTCTCTTGAAATTTCACAGAAATAGAAATTGTTTAATCATAGGCACTACTATACTAGCAACAAATTTACAATTGTATTGCCTTTGGTCACCAGCACACAATCTTAACTGTGGTTAGCATAGGACAAAATAATCAGTACCCAGAGCAAACCAATCTCATCCACTTCAAGGTAAATTGTGGAGGTAAAATCTGCTTAGTTATACAGTGTAAATCTGGAGTAACATCACTGGACTTCTGCAGATTTACAGCAGTGTAACAAAGCAGAATTTGGTCGATCTCCCATGTTTGTTTGGAGAGGATGGGGCGAGCACACGTCCAGACCTTTGAACTCACAAAATGTTTGTGGGTTTTTTTCTGTTCCCCTCACACACATCCCAGATGTACTCCGTAACTGGTAGAATCCAAAGTAATGTCTGCTGAGAATACAAAGCATGTGGAAGAACTGACTTCTTACTTGGCTATCCCTGCCAACATGTTGGGTTTGCATCCAATTTGGAATAAAGCCTGATGCCTTAAAGTTTGGCTTCCAATAAGAGAGTGGTGTTTTTTTTCCCCCCTGTAAACACTCCGATTCATCATGGTGACTTCCATGTCAAGGCATACATCTTTACTTTTTCTTTTTTTTTCTTCATGCTGTTACAAAATTTCCACACCTGGACTATTTTCTGCAGTAACAATCTGCTAAATCTCAAAAATTGATTTCAACTTGTCAGAAAGGTCTAGAGGAATGTTGTGGCGCACAGGGAAAATAGTGTGGCTGTGGAATAGTTGAAGTATGTAGTAAGTTTAGGGCTCTCGTCCCTTCTATTATTCCCCTTACCTTGTAAGTAGTCAGCACATTTGGGTTCAGTTTGTAACATTCCATTTTACATCCTCTCCAGAGGCCTCGGGTAGCTCAGCTTGCATCTTCCTCTGTAACTGAGGTCTCTCTTGAAGGACTGCTTATTTCCATTCCCAGTTGTATCCTCTGAAAGCCACCTTTTCCTCTTAAGATTATATACTGTGCTTCCAACGCATGCCCAAGCTCTTACTGATATCAGGGTACATTCAGATTGAATAAAGAATTGTCCCATGTGAGCTGCCACTTGACAGATATCAGATTCATGCTCCCTCCATACAAATTCCCTCTTCTCCTTCAGGATGCTGGGTACCCCGATGCCTCTCATTAAAATGAAGTGGGTCCAGTTTACAAGGTACGTTCATTACAATCACCTTCATATGAGTGGTGTACCTAACCATTTCTATCTTTAGATTAAGAAATAGAATGCTATAAGGGAGTGCCCTAACCATTATTCCCTCTGAGTTCTATGTAGCTATTGTGTAGCTGTAGCTATGCAGTTCTCCAATAAGTACAGCACTGATGTACCAAGCACATAACTGATACTCTAATGATGATCACGTTTAACTGAAAGTATTTCTTCTAGGAATATACAATATTCCCAACCCAAACGCTGAAAAATACTGAGTCAGGACCCCCAAAGTCATGTGTTGCTTAAAAATCATGGGTTTTTAAATGATAAAATGCGGGCTGGTTTTTATTTTCATTTGGTTTCTGAGCCATTTAGGGTGAACTTGCTTCATACTGCCAAGCTTTTCATCACACCCATGAAGTCTAAGAACTTTTTTTTTTTAAGTGAAAGGTGAGATTCTCATTCAATCTCTTGGGGGGTTTTTTGTTTTGTTTTTTTTTTAAAGCAGGTGAGACTTTAAGAAAAGCACCAAATATCATCCGAGTTGGCAACCCTGAGAATAGCATGTGATTGAAGTAGGTGTAGGATTTTTTTTTTTTAAACAAAAAGGTTGCATTTATATTTTGAAATTACAATATTTATTTTGTGGTCAGAGTTAAAGGTGTTGACAAAATATGCAGTACTTTTTGTTTACATGTGGTGTAAGACTTATGTTCTTAACTACTTGTTTCCTGCTTAAGAGCTTGAGGTTTTTTGTAAATGATGGGATGGCTATGTAGATTGTTGTCATTCATCAGCCTCCATCTATTTTAAAATGCAATAATTTGTCTTTGAAACTTCCCAGGGTTTCCCCTTCCCACCCTCCCCTCACTGCCCCCGGCAGAGATTTGGAGGAGGGTTGTTCTGGAACTAAATGAAGACAAACTGAATTTAAATGAAAAATAGTTCTGGCTAGTTTGGAGGTGGATGATTAACTTATTCTTTGTATCCATATCTCTTTCACATCAGTTATGTTGAGAGTCATGTTTAGTTTTCAAATAGTGATAATTCCATAAATGCTTGACTATTCCTGCCTGCCTCAAACTGCCTCTTGCATACGCCAATGTTAAAACCAATTTGTTTCCAACTTTTTGGGGTAAAGTGACTTTGTTGATAGGAAGGATACTGAAAATCATTAGGCACTAACTACCAAAAAGAACCCATAAAGGAACAGTTTCATTTTTTTTTTCACCTCAAAAAGTACTTTGTCATTTTTTTTCAAGATTTTTTAAAATTGTCAATGCAACTTACCCTTTCAATGTAAAAGCATAATGTTAGAGTTATACCTATTGTCAGGAACTTCATAAGGTATGCAGAAAAGAGGCCATTCCTGCAGTCTGTAGGAGGTCCCAGGCTTGAGCAATTGATTCTTCTTGCAAGGCCCAGAACCCAATATTTACTGTGCCCTCAATTTTGACTTTCATGCACCCAGCCAGTCATACCCATCTACTTCATACCTCTAAAGATACAGTGGAGATATTATGAAGACGAGCAAGTTCATGAGGCTTACACACAGTACGTTGCTCCTTTTAAAATGCACTTGGTATTCCCTGAAGGCCTGGGGAATCCTTACATTGACTTCAATGGAAAGATCATTAGGGATCTGATTGTGTCCACTGAAGTCAATGGCAAAGCTGCCATTTCTCTGAACTTTTTGAAGCAAGAATTAAACTCCAGAAGTCTTCCTAGTCTTAGAGAAGTATAAGAAAATGATATCCTGGTTCAAAAGAATAATAGTAATAAAACAGGGTTAAACACTCAGTCTCATAGGTAAAGTCTCTTAGTTTGAAAGCCTTGTTGCTTGTCAACAAACGTGATCTGTCTTGAAGACAAAGGAACTTTTGCATTAAACTGAAAACTATAGGTTAGGTAATTTATTTTTCTCAGTTGCTCTTTTCTTACTGGGGGAATTATATCTGCTTTCAGTCACTAAATAATAAAAAGCAGTGGGTTCTGGCAACACATCCTTTTCCCGATTTTCCACTTGGTTTATCATACCAGGGAAGGTTTTTCTACAAGTGCTCTTTTGACTGCATTCAAAATAAAATTCTTCAAGAAAGAAATTCTTGGCTTGCTTCAAGAAAGAGTGTATTGATTGGTGGTATTTTACTTAGCCACTGAGTTTAAAAAAAAAAAAGCAAAAAACCTCTTCCATCACACATAACTTGATGAATGGGTTTGGAGGAGAGCAGAACTCATTGTACTCTCTCCATTTGTTGTTCCAGTTGACACTTGTGGCTGGACGAGGGAAGTATCCATTTCATCAATAGAGCAAATGAGTCATGCAGATGCTATTGAGTTTAGGAGCACTACGGGAGGACATACATCTTTTCTGAGAGCTGCCATATGCTTTTCTCTCTTATGTGGATGAGAAATAAATAGCCATGGACATGCCCTTCCAACAATACACTGAGAGTGCACTTGTATTTAAATTTACAATGCTCTATTCCCCATAAACAGACTTAGGTGCTCATTGAAATGGAGAGAGAGCTAAAGTGAAGATACTCACTCAATCTGCATTTCATCATCACTTTAGTCTCCATTCTGTGTGTCACAGTGGCCTTATTTCAGCATGTATTTGTTTTAAGCATGATTAGTCCTGTTTAAATCAGTGGGACTACTCACGTGCCTAGGAATTTAGTTGGATCAGGGCCAGTAAGTATTTGTCATTTTTCAGCATGTGCTAACTATGAAAATGTGTCCAAAACCCCTACTAATAACCTGAACTCTCTGGATTATTTACAAATCTAAAGGATTGATTAACCTAAATAGGGATTAATTTTTCCTTCTATGGATTTTGAATGGCTTTTAAAATTAAAAAGTCAGCATCTGCATTACTGACCCTCGTGCATCTTTCATCTTGTTTTTCTGTCTTGTGGATTTAAAAGATTTTTAAAATTGCAACAAGTCTACTTATCTCTGTGCAAATCCTGCTGAAACATCTGTCTCCTACTTCAATAAAACTTCAGACACCTTAACAATCTCAACTTTGGAAAAGTGCATATAAAAATGTGTACAGATTATTTTAAATCAGTTGAAACAGAATACCAACAAGCTAATGAGTTAGATATGTCATCATAGAAATGTTCAGGTATTAAAATGTGCACAACCCTAAGGATACATACCCAGTTCTTGTCCTTATGCCAGATATTTGGCTGTCCCACTGAGCTGATATCATTGTCTATTATTCAGACAAATATTGTCTCATTGTTTCCTTGTATTCCCCCATCTTTCAGTTGTCTCTTATTTACACACACACTTTAAAAATATCCCTGCCAGAAAGAGTTAAATTGTATTCTGTAGTACAGTGGAGACCATGGTACATGACTAGGACTCCTATGTGCTACAATAATAAAAATAATCCTAAACCACAAAACATCCAGCATAACTTATCAACTTGGAAAGCAGACATGAGTTCTGGGACATCTTAAAAAAACATTTTATTCCCATTTTCCACCTTCTCCAAGTCTGTCTGCTTAGAGACAGTGGTGTGTTTTTTTTGCCATCTGAAGTATGCCTACTCATGCTAGCGCTCATTAAGCTAGCTTGCCAAAAACAGAGCAACAGTGGCATGGGCTTGCTACCCTGTATAAACCCACCTGCACCCCAAGGGCGCATATTTGGGGCATCTAACCTGTGCCTTCACTTGCCGCTGCCCATGCTACCATGGCTACATTACCAGTTCTAGCCCACTAATTCTTATCGAGCTAGCATGAGGATATCTACATGAGCTTGGAATCATGCCTCTAGCTCCAAGTGAAGGCGTAGTCTGTGTCATGGCAATTTTCCTTCAGCTAGGGAGTCCTCTGGTATGGTAATTAATAAAACAAAAGGGACTCAAATTATGCAACGTGTGTTCCCAGGCTCCCCTGCTTGGGGAGTGAGGTTTTTTGGTTTTTTTATTGTATTTTTTTTTAAGACAGTTTGCTTCTCTAACCCCTATTCCCAGTCACTTTGTGGTGGGGAGTACTGAAAAGGCGTATTATACATAAAAATATGCACAAAAATCTGTCTTAGTTTTTTCTGTAGTGCCGAACACTACAGCATCTAGGACGTGACTTACTCTAAAGGAATAAAATTGACTGCAGCCCATTAGAACATTTTGTATAACACTTTGTGTTTCTGTCCACAGCCTGCAAATGGTTAGAATGGACAGCCTTTCAGTAGGTTTAATAAATAGGTACAGCTTCACTGTTGCAGTGTGAACCAGTTGAGAACTGGCTAGAAAAGGGAAATCCAAAATGAAAATGTGGTTCCCCCCACCCCCAAGTTCTGTATCAGAATAATAAATCAAACATTTTTTTGCAGTAAGGGATTTCCCAAAACATTCAGTTTGGGGACAACCAATATAGAATCCTTCCTCCCAGAAGGCTTTTGTCAATTTAACTTTCGGCCTGCAGGGAGAAAACATAGCTGACAAGACCCTCTCAGGCACATAGCCACCAGCTAGCTGTCATTTTGATTTTTCTGCAAATTTGTGTGTGTGTGTGTAAAAAGGGCATTTGCCATCAGCAGATTATTCTGATGGAAAATTCCCAACCACCTGTATTGAGGACACAATAACTAACTGAATCAATTCCATTTGTTGTTCCATAGTGCACTGGTGGCCTGCAATCTTCCATAATGCAGTACTTCAGGGAGCTGAGTGAGGAATGAAGGGGTAGATACCCAAAAGACATTGCAACTGAAATGGTTTAAGGCAGTACTAGTGTAGACAGAGGGCAGAATTTAAACTGTTTCTGCATGACTAATGTGTGTGGTTAGACACTGATAGATGTTTGGCTGCATGTGTGTGTTCTCTCTGTATGCTGCCCAAGCCCTGCACAGACAGCTGGCATGGCAGACCTCAAGCTAACTACCCCATGACTACAAGATCCATTAAGGGATGAAGGCACCCAGCCAGGTTTATTGATGATGAAGCACGGTACTAGTATCCCACAGACTTTACCAGACCCTAATACTTGTATGCCTATAACAATGGACCATATCATTGAATGGCGGGACTTTCCATTCCTCCCTAGGCTAGAAAAAGATACTCCCTCCTGAGATACATTTTTATACTCCCATACAAACAAGTTAATACTGCTCCTCTGATATAGTTAGTTACCACCCCCTGAGGTCACCTAGTTATCACCCATCATCTTGTACCTGTTGGTTCAATCAAAACATCTCTATTATGTACTGTCATTCTGACCTTATCTTTTAGGAGTGGTCAGTGTGTTCCTATTATCCTCGGGGAATGTTTTTCTACCACACTTGATATCAGGGTGTTCTGGTACTACTTGATATTGGTATGTATGTGCATGAGCACTCTGTGTGACTAGCACTTCTTAGGGATGTGTATTTCTTCAATATCAGCCCTGTTCTTGCCAAATTCTGTGAGCAGGTCCTGCCTCATACCAGGCCTCTGATATAAGAATTCGTCTCAGGCTCTCTTCCAATTACATTGTGAATCAACTGAAATGTTAGGTTTCAGAGTAGCAGCCGTTTTAGTCTATATTCGCAAAAAGAAAAGGAGTACTAGTGGCACCTTAGAGACTAACCAATTTATTTGAGCATAAGCTTTCGTGAGCTTATGCTCAAATAAATTGGTTAGTCTCTAAGGTGCCACTAGTACTCCTTTTTCTTTTAACTGAAATGTTAGTAATTGAGCCAGTTCAAGCACAAACTGTTCAGGTCTCTAATATAGCTGAGTATGCATGCTTAGGTCAAAGTGCCTAGGAGCCATGCACACCTATGATACTGTAGTAGTAATTCAGTGATGTATTTAATCTTCCATGGGTGATACATATGGAGAAATAGGTTCATCTCAAGCCATCTCAGTTTTTTCTGTGCATGGTTTAAAAATCTGATCGTCATTCTCCTGGACTCCTTGAAGAGTTCCCCCATCACTGGCAATTAGTAGTACTTTTCCAACTTCTGTAGCTAGCCAACAAGTCTCCAAATCATGAGATCATGCGATATCTTTTTTGCATGCAGAGGACAGAATACTTTTTAATAAGGGTTTTTACCCTTTGACTTGACAAGGGGACAGCATTCCAAATGTCTCTGTAAGCTAACAAGAGCCTCCATAATGAGGAATGGAGAGTAATAAACTCTTTTTTTTTTCTCTGTCGCAAATCACTAAGCAATTAATATAATCTTTCAAATTTAGGCTTCATAAGCAAGGAGGGAGATCGGGAGACTAATTTATAATCCAGATGTCATAATTTTAATACAAAAATTTAGTTTGCTCGTTGGAAAGAGGTCTGGCTTCGGTTTCTAATCTTCTTATACTCTCTTAAAAGATGTATTTTCCCTCTGACAATCATACCTTTGAAACAGAAACCTTTAAAATGTTTTACCAGATAAGTCCTGGTGCCGTTTTCTGTATGAGACTTGCAGTGCAGCTTTAAGGAAAATTTGACACACTTTCTTGGAGCAGGAATGAAAGCTGAGATTTCCTTATGTGTCCACATATTTTTTGGAAATATGACATAAGTGAAATATAACCAACATTATTCCCAGGGCTAATTGGACTGATTATCATGGCTTCTGTCCAGTCCTACATAAATCTGTTTTTTTTTTAAGTTACTAAAATTAGAAACA
This sequence comes from Chelonia mydas, assembly GCF_015237465.2. NCBI lineage: Eukaryota > Metazoa > Chordata > Testudines > Cheloniidae > Chelonia > Chelonia mydas. Next base: position 105,350,003 of record NC_051245.2, read on the forward strand.
ACATGTTTTCAAGGGCCCAGATTTTTTAAAGAATTCGTCTTGCTGTGCTGAGAGTAGCAGTGCCTAACTGATATAGGAGCCTAAATCTCAAGTGCTTCAATCCATTGTGAATATGAGGTTTAGGCTCCTAAATTAGGCATTGCTGCTCACAGCGCAGCCACACTGGGGACCAGATTTTTTTTAAACAAGGTGTTTAAGTGCCCTAGTAGACGTAATCAAGTGATGGGAATAAGAAATCTACTCTAAGGCACCAGTTCCAGGAAGATGAATTATTTTTAAAAGTGTGTGTGTAATATATATAATATCAGAAATGAACAGGCTTTAGGGCTAAATCCTCTACTGGGGTAAATTGGTATCGTGCCATAGACTTTTATAGAGCTATGCCAATTTACCTCAGCTGAGGATCTAGCCCATATATAATATATGGGCTACTGTATTCTCTATGTTGTCCTCATTTAGTTTTTCATATGCCACAGATTCTTTCTGTTGACAAACGCACACCGTATATAACGTGATGCAGTGTTTTTAGGTCTGTAGACAGCATGAAATGAGAGTTTTGAATGCTATGAACTGACCTGCTTACTTCACCTCTATGTCTAGAGAGTCTGGAAAATTCACTGCACCTCTATTAAATATCAGCCTTTTAGAACTTAGTGTTGCTGGGAAAGGGTGTGAGAGATGCTCTGGTATTGGGCTTCAACTGCTGATGCAGATAGTCCTATGCCAGTAAAAATGAATACAATTGTTTGCAATAAGCATAGGAATTATGGGCCAAATGGTGAACTACTTAGCTTTCACTTAGTTTTATGGGTAAATTTCACCCTCTTTTTGTGCACTTCAGTGGTGCATGGGCCTTGCATTGGTCCATGGCACAGGAGGGAATTTCTCCCTTATTCATGCAATGCACATTGTCATTAATAGGAATAAAAGCACTGAAAGATTTAACATTTGGCTGGATGCAAACATCTATTTTTTTTTTTTTTTATTTTTTAATCCAAAAGTTGGATATGATCATGAGCTCCCTCTAGCTCTCTTGTCTAGGTACATTTGCACTCCTATGGCCATCCTGAGCACCTGCTGTATGTGTGATACAAATCTGAAGATGTTTGCCAAATCTCCTGGTCCCAGCCAGTAGTGAGTACCTGGTACGCAAAGATGAAAAAATATTTGGATGAGGGTTATCTGATACGTTGTAACAATATTTGTATGTGCTGAACTCAGGGGTGAGTTCACCTCCAAAGCAGGGTATGTTATAGTTTCACATCACATGAGCTCTGCTGGATGAGGGCAGCTTTCATCTCTGCCAGAAGCTCAGTAGGACCCCAGCTGACACAGGCTGCCATGGCACTGTGCTGAATTGCCACATCTTTCCCCTAGATGCCCCCTCATTAAGAACACACAACCTCTTCTCACCTAAACCCCCAAGCTCTGCACCACTACAGTCCACTGCAGGCAGATTTTCTTCTGCTGAGATGTACCTTATGTGAACCTGGTTCATAAACTTCACACTGCTGCAATTCTGAGCTTCCTAACGTTTTAACACCCACATTCCCAGCATAGGTTACTCACCATATATAATGTCTTTTATTTTACAAAGTGGAAAATTATATGCATAATAAACCAGCAAGAAACCTCCTTGCAAATTCTGCACTGTCCTCTCCAGTAGGGATGGTATGATTTCCCCTTAGCGACTCTCTTGCTGCAATGAGTTTCACACTTAGAAACACTGCTTTACACAATGGCAATGTGTAAAAGAGATACCTGGGACTTGTATTACCCTAGTTTTTGTGTGAGAACGCTTGTCATTCATTCACCCTGCTGAAAGCTTTGAAGTTAACTATTTTTGTTTTAATTTACAATATATCTTTATTTTCAATTCAACATTTCCAGCTAAATAAACATGGACCGAAAAGTGCAATTGTGCTTTGAAATATGTCTCTCTAAAAATGACATTACCAGCCGACATTCCTGAAACAATGTTAGATTAATTGTGCTGCGTTTACACATGAAAAGATTTTTTTTTTTGTTTTTTCTAACATGAAGTCCTGTAAACTCAGTCTGGACTCTGAGTTAAGCTGGGTTCTCATTCTTCTGGATCATTGATAGTAATGAAGGTTTTGCAGACCAAATTAGTCCCTATGTAATCCCAATGCAATCCCTTTTACCTTCATCGGTCACAAGGAATTCTGTTAATGCATAAGGTGGAGTAGAATCCATCTGCGCTCGTGCGCTCTCTCCTCCCCCTATGAATTCTGCAGGGCTTACAGAAATAAATACCAGTAAATACTTATGCAAAATGAGTAGATTTGAGTAAGGTGGTGTCAGTTTTAGACAGTCATTTTGCAAAATAGAATCATGTTTAATTTTAAATATTTAAGCCATTTCTTAGGCTGAAGACCTTTCAATCTAAAGTGCTCTTTAAAAAGGTCAGATCTAAACACAGTTCAGATGCAGATCAGAACTCTGCCAGTGGAATCCATCCCTAGAAACAAACCTTTTTAGAATAATGATTTTGCTCAACTTTCAGATAGAGGCAGCTTATCTAAAATGGGGATTTGTGGCTCTCAATATGCTGTTTTTTTTTTCTAGCCGAAATCTGCCAAGCACAAGGACGTTGGTGTGGGGGAAGGGCCTGGTGTGTTATGCTAAAGAGTAAAACTGTAAATATGTAATATCCAATGCAAACAGCTGTTGTCTTGGTAACAAGACAAACTTCAAACTACACTCACACTGACACCATGAGACGTTATTAGATTTCTTTCCAGGGTACATGTGAGCTTACTTGGCTGTTATCCTATCAGGGGGGCACCATGTGGAGTGAAATGGGAATCTGCACAGCCATTGCTTGAAGAAGTGGCTGCCCAGCAAACAAACTATTGCAAACCAGCATGCCTACTGCCTTGCAAACTCAGTAAAAAATCCCAAGGTAGCCACAGTGGTAGGGTTTGTGTGAAACCAAGATTTCATTGTAATATTGAACTGAAAACCAGGATCTCTGCGCAGGGCGGGGTAGACTCCTACAGCAGTTTGTCTTCCAGTCAAAATAAATCCATCCTGCATAAATGTACAGGATCTCAGTGTCAAATACTGTACCTGGATTTTTAAACGGGCAAGATAATTTTATGGTAAATAAAGGTTGGGCTGAAGGGGAAGAAGCTTATCATAAGCCTCCTGCCATTCATACACGTCAATGCACTATGTGGGCTTTCATATGAGGTATTGGCCATTGCTAGATGCCAGATACTAGACATAATGTACCAATGATTTGATACAATATGTCAAATTCTATGTTCCTGGCCAATGAGGTAATGGCAGTGAAATTGCCATGTACATAATTTCCTTCAAAATAAACCTCTTTCCAGTTGATTATTAGTTCTTCTAATATTTCTTCCTCATTACTAGTAGATCCCTGCTGACACACATTGTTTGTTCTGGCATGGATTCTATTATCAGAGAGCCAATTGCTTTAATATTCTATTCCAACTTATGTTCGCTTACATAAGGCTTGATTAACCAAACGCGTTAAGCTGTCTGAAAGACAAAATTAGAGCTAAATGAGTTTGGAAAACCACCGCTGTGAAGAGAGTGCTTCATAAAAATAATACTGGTTTTTTTGTTTTGTTTTTGTTTTTTCTTTTGAAAGCTCTCCAAGTGTGTGACGCTGAAGAGAGCTTTAGGAAAGCCATGGTTGCACAGCTCCAAAAAGCATATTTTAGAGCAAACCCAGCAAAAGTGGTGTAAAAAAAATAAGTTTTGCAAAAAGCAACATGTTTTCCCTCTCATAGTTCAGACCTTCTACAAATCTTCATCTTCCCCAATGTCCCATTCACATTTTCAACAATCTAAAATTGTCAAAAACAGCTGAGGAAAGGAGGGCTTCAATTTTCAAAATGTTGCATGAAAAATATAAAATGTCAGTGTATTTTGTGGCATGAATGGAAACTTCATTGGAATTATACAACACAAAGCTTCAACTTAGCACAAAAATATAGCCTATCCACATTTTCCAACGCCTCTGTTTTTGCAATGAAAGTTAATTTTTAAGCAGCTGTATTCTCCACTCCCCACCCTCCCCTCGTTATTTATAAAGCGGCTATTGCCACTCTACCTATGTCCACACCACACACGACTTTCAGCAGTGTGTAGGATATGTGTAGCTACACACTGCATTGAAAAGCAAGCTGTGTCCTCATGGGGGTGTGTACCTACATGTGTCAGTGACAGGCTCTGGCAGGAGGGAGGCAGCAAGGAAAGGCTGAGCCTTTTTCCCAGCAGGTCCTGGCAACGGGGAGCTTTCTCCTCTGCTGGAGTCTTTCCCCACAGTGGGGAAATGCTCCAGCAGTGGGTAGCTGCCAGAGCCTTTTCCCCATTGCTACGTCTTTGCCAGAGTCTTTTCCTGGGGCCGGGAAAGGCACCAGTAGCAGGGAGGCAGTGCACCACCACGTGACTAAGATGGGAGGACACAGCGTGCGTAAGCAGAGAGCCATGTAGGTTATATACGCGGATACCTACCCATCCCCTTCACGTGCGTCTATACTCAACGTGCAAAAGCTGTGCCTGGCTGGCACCACTGCTCCTTAAATCTGCCGACATACTCTACATGCCATAGAAAGAAGCGTGAAGTGTAGGAGTAGCCTATAGGTACTTGCATACCACAAACAGTGCAAAATGTTTATAGGTAGGATGTAGGCATCTATATAAATAAAAGGCATCTGGACATTGATCTGGATCCACTCCACTCTTTTACAGAGAGGGAACTGGTCAGTCTTCTAGATTGACCAGCTGGTATCTGCTAAAGGGCCTCAAAGATTCTGGCACGCATATTGCTTCTAGAAAGAAATATGCTTTAGTATGAGTGTCTATTATATACATTTTATTAAAACTTTCGACTACAATTAAAATAAAGAAAACCAAGTTATTAGCATTTTCTTAGTTAACTTTAAAATAAAACAAATTTCTTTCAGTATTGGAGTGGAGTTAAATGGTAAAATAAGTACCAAAAATAATTAGTCCTCAATGAAGTTCTAAGAGGAAGGTTGAGGGTGGAAGTTGTTTGATAAAATTTGTTAGCTTGGCTTTAGTTATAAAGCCCATCAAATCTGTAATTTCAGACTAAGTCACTTAGTACTACAATCAAAATATCACGTCTGAACCATAATCTCAGTTAATTTCCTAAAGCTTCCCTTTCAAACCTCAATTCTTTTGTAGTGGCTAAATCTTTCCTCCCCGCTAAGAATGGATATTGTAATACAGACTTTAACAGACCACTCTTGATGAGCAGAAATTTAACGATGCTTATTTACCAAAAATTATGGTAATTTTCAGGTCTTTCAGGCCAAGTAAAGGCATTCTTTAAAGCATGCTCAATGTTTAAAAGATGATATTTAGGGCTGTACGGACCTGGAAACTCTTTTGGGTATCTTCCCTGTCTGGACTCTGTGGGTGAGCTCACACACCTACATGCACATACACACTTTCATCCTAAAAATAAAGAAAATGGAATGTCTCGCTTTGACATTTTTGGCACTCACCTAGTCCGGTTGGCGGTTCTGTCACCATCTGTCATGTAACTTTGGGAAGCCTTTGTGCCTTTGCAGATATGGGTCAGTGCTCTGACACTAATAGCCAGCCCACAAGCATAAGGTCTAATCCTGTTTCTCACTAGCCTAGTTATTTCTTGTAGGTTGATACTAACGGTCCTTCCACACTGGAGTCTCCCCAAATACATCCTCCCTGAATTCTTAATTACCAGACATTTGGAGTGTTTGTGTGTGTGTGTGTCTCTCTCTCTCTCTCACACCCACCCACCCACCCTCCACTGAAACCAGTTCACTTGGAAATACATACACCATGTAGTTTTGCATACCAGAGACCTGCTTGCATGAAAATAAACAAGTTTTTGTTTAATAGAAAAACCACAGATTCAAAGATGAAATAGTAAGGGAGAGAACCTGTACAAGTTACACAGAAAATAAACATAAAGATGAAACTCAGGTATTACACTTTCATATTAGATACAATCCCTTTTCTAATACAAGTTACCAGTGCCTTATAAACAGTTTCTCAGCATAGCCCTTAGCTAGAGGAGGGATCTAGTGGTCATGGACAGTATCCAACCTCGAGACTGATGGTTTTTAACCACAATCTGAGGGACAATGTCAGATCTGTTTTTAAAAGGCTTTCGCCTTTTTATTTTCCTTATTTCCTTCCCTCTTCTCTGTTTATGGTGACTCATGATTATTTAGAGTGGGGACATTCTGTCTTGATGTGAGAGCCAGGGTGGCATTTTCATTTGTCTCAACGTCTTTCCATTAATTCTAACGGTCCATCATTGTCTCTTCCTGGGCTGGACCAGGATAGTTGGGAAATGCTCCTCCCTGCCTGACTGCTCAAGACCCTGCTTTATGAGACATAGCAAAGATTATGAGCACAATTTTCTAGATACACAAATACATAAAGTCACAACCACAGTCTGTGTTCATATCTCAATGACCATCAAGATCGGAACATTACATGCTTTCCTAAAAGACCTTACTCAATATATTTTTATAGTACAATAGCATTGTAAGCAATCAATTGATTTTAACTGCTCATTTCAGGTGTTTTAAACTTTTTGTTCTCCCCTTGGGATGTCTGGACCCTGACTGTCACCCTAGATCTCTGCTAGTCCCCTCTTTCTTGCAGAACCTCTCTATAGGGCCTTTGGGGAAACCCAATATGAGGCCTTCCCTGGATCCATGCAACTCCGTCCAATCAAGTGTGAATTTAGTTGTAGTTTGCAAGCATCAGTTTGGAAATGTCCCATTTAAACCAGCAATTTTAGTTACTTTGAAAGCACATCAAGATGCAACCCATTTAAAATATACAATTGTATATTTATATAAGGTCCATATGCTCATACAAGCTCTTCTCCTCACACAAACCATTTCAGTTCTTCATCCTGTTCTAAGTGAAGTTCCAACCCCTGATTCCGAGCACAATATTAGTTCTCCAACCTCTGTAGGTTCATTCATCAGATGTCACTGAGCGTGCTATCAGAATTTCTTCTACTCCGTATTTTTTTTAGGGAATACTACAGCAGAGAAGTGTGTTTCACAGTATGACCTCAAAATACACAGGGATCCAGGGAAACAGGAGGAGGATGATTTATTTATATTGCAGTAATGCCAATAGGCCCCAGCCAGTGATTGCCACTCCATTTTGCGAGGCACAGTACCAATGAGTAAAACAAAATAGTCAGTCTCTGCCTCAGAGTTCATAGTCTATAATTAAGAAAGATGCAACTGGTGGCCAAACAGACAATTTTGTGCGGGATGGTAGACCAGTTGAAACTAAGGACAGGTATATTTGCATAAATTAGTAGTCTGAGTGTCTCCAGGCTAGCCAATGATAGAAGGATGTGCTCTGCAGGCACCACAGCAGAAGACGGTTTTGAGGAGGGATTTAAAAGAAGATAAAGGTGGTGACTCTATGAATTTCAACTGTGTAAGAGTCGGCAGAGGAGAAACCAGGGAAGTGTTTGCAGGGAAACAAATAGGAGAACAAGGCTGGAGTCATTAGCAGACCAGGGATGGGAGTTGACATTGCAATAAGAAATTCAATTTGGTATGTACAGTGGAGGTAAATAGTTAAGGCCCATAGAAGTGCTTAAAAATAAAACACAAACAAAAAAAAACCCTTGTCTTTGATGTAGCGAAGAACTTGTTATACACAAATAAGGGTCAGAAAAAAGGGCCAGGAAGAGGAGCCAGAAGCATTTTGAATAGGCTTGAGGAAGAGGCTCAAGGGTGTTCCTGAGTCTTGGGCTTGCTGCTATGTCTCTAACTCCCACAAGTCTGTATCTAGTTTCTGTTTAAACATAGTGTACTACATATCATAACTACCATGAAGTGTTCCTGAAGGAGAAGCAGTCTGTGAGGTAATGTGGGCCTAGCTCAATGAAGGCTTTGTATTATTTGCTATTACAGTAGCACCTACAATGTGCTAAGCACTGTCCACCCACACATGGGAACTCAGAGTACAGCACTATCTCATGTTTTAAGAATTCTCCAGTGAGTTTGGTTCAGATAACATTTTATGAACATATACATCGAGATCCAGTCTTACTGCCTAACAGCTCAGGAATCAGCTGTTCAGTCAGCTGCTCCTGTCACTCAGAACATTGGGAAAACCTTAAAGTACAATTACCCACTATGGTCCTGATCCAACTCCCATTAAAATCAAATAGTTTTTATTGAACCAGGCACCTAGGAAGCAGGCATTCTAGGCCCTGATTCAGTAAAGCATTAAGGTTAATGGAGGTTTAAGTATGTGCTTAAATGCTAGGCTGAGTAGAAACATTTTGTTCAATTGGGACCCTAGGTACAATTGCGACATTGGCTTTTTAGTGAGTGGGGTCAAAGATTTAGTTGACCATATCTGCAAACTGATTAGGCCTTGATCCTGATTTTTTCCCCTCAGGTTTTAACCACTATAACTACAGTTTCAGAGTAGCAGCTGTGTTAGTCTGTATTCGCAAAAAGAAAAGGAGTACTTGTGGCACCTTAGAGACTAACAAATTTATTTGAGCATAAGCTTTCGTGAGCTACAGCTCACTTCATCGGATGCATTCAGTGGAAAATACAGTGGGGAGATTTATACACACAGAGAAGATGAAACAATGGGTGTTACCATAAACACTGTAACAAGAGAGTGATCACTTAAGATGAGCTAATACCAGCAGGAGAGTGGGGCGCGGAGGAGAAAACCTTTTGTAGTGATAATCAAGGTGGGCCATTTCCAGCAGTTCACAGAACGTCTGAGGAACAGTTTCGGGGGGGGGGGAGAGGGGGAATAAACATGGGGAAATAGTTTTACTTTGTGTAATGACCCATCCACTCCCAGTCTCTATTCAAGCCTAAGTTAATTGTATCCAGTTTGCAAATTAATTCCAATTCAGCAGTCTCTTGTTGGAGTCTGTTTTTGAAGTTTTTTTGTTGAAGAATTGCCACTTTTAGGTCTCTAATCGAGTGACCAGAGAGATTAAAATGTTCTCCAACTGGTTTTTGATTTTAAATGGAATTACTCCTGATTTACTGACTGTGAAATAAGAATACAGGTTGATAATTAGCATGATCAAGTATAGCCATCCCCTTTGTTTTTATTTTTCATCATTCATTTTCAAACCTGTGGAGTTCCTAGTTCTAGTGACAGCCATTTGATTCACAATTAGTAATAACTAGAGTAAAAATATGGTATTCTACCAATAAATACTTGTAAATGGCTATTTTCCCTGCTTACCTTATTGCAAAAATCCCATCGCTAACAATGATCCCATTAAAATGTCTGAAATACAAATGTAGAGGTATGCTAAAACCTAAAGTCATTTTGCACGTTACAGTATTACTCTTTCCAAAAGAAAATATTCTGCACCTCATTCTGCTCCCATTTATTTTGGAGTAAATCCAGAATAATTCCACTGGCTTCCATGGAGCTGCTTTGGATCTCCATTAGTGTCAGTGATATCAGATCCTTGCTCTCTGGGGAGATTGAGATATGTTCATAAGTTTCATACGTTGAGTTTGTGACACGGATCTCAATGTTTTTCGCAGGTGGTATGTATCTTTATTTTATTACCCTTGATGATGGATTTCCAACTGACATGCCAACTAATTTTCTGAATCTCTCTCTTATGATAGTGTTTAAATATCACTGATCACTAAGGTCCAAATCCTTTTCTCAAGGTGCAGCCCAGTTAAACAGCTTGTGTGCTGGGAGCTTTTGCGAAACCTGGTAGGACAATAATGCTCAGCAGCACAAGAGCCCGTCTGGGATAGTTAGTTACTAGGGTAGTAGTTGCTGTGCGGGCTTCCATGAGGGGTTTTGGCCAGTGGATCCACAGTCCCAAATCCATCAGCCAAAGCATAACTCTAGCCTATGGCACTGGAACCCTGTGGACCTATGTTCTTTGGGTGCATGGGATATGTAGAATAGCTGCACAGGCTTCCTGCATAGGCTCCCTACCCTCTGCATACCCCCACTACAATGACTGGTGTGAAGTCATTATTCTTGTTTGGACTGAAGAATTTGGGCCAAAGGAAAAATCCCCCCCGAACAGAGTGCTGGGAATGTGTACCTGACAAGGATTCTTTCCAACAAATTCTTTTCTAACTATGCAAAAAGAATAATTCTCCCTTTTGATTTGCAGATTGTTGCCAAGACTTCACAACATCTGTTTTCAGTCTAAAATCTGAGGGGTTTTTTTATTATTATTAAAATCCCAGCTTTCCACCAGTAATGGTTATCTTAAATTGGGAGGCTTGTGAATGTTTTTTTAAAAAAAAAAAAATCTAATATTCTTTTAATTTTGGAGCATCTGTAGTCACTAAAATAAAATGACAAGAAAATGTATTATAAATTGATATAAATTAGAGAGGGGAAAAGACCAGATTCATCCCTGGTGCAAGTTGCTGATGTCAGGCACTCAGTAACTGAACTAACGAGCATAGTATAAAGCTTAGATAGATTAGGTGTCTGGTGTCTGAAGAGTACTGCACTGAGGAAGAATTTAACCATTTAGGTGTAGCCCATTAAATTGTCAGTACAAGATTTTGTTTCCTTCTGAGAACAAGCTCACGTGGAACCACATCATACATACTGGAGTTCAGCAAAGCTCTCCCATTGCACCATTCTTTAGGAGGGTGCATCATATCCTGTCCTCCATGGTTAGTCAGCTCCACACGTCAGCTAGTGGGGAGGGCAGAATGGCAGATCTGCCTACTTTTGACTCCTTAGGGATGCCTTGCACCCTAAGGCATGCTGGGAGGGGAGCAATCACTGTGCTGGGTAAAGCACAGGGACTGCTAGGGGGACTGGTCCAGGCTCATTAAACCTTACCACACCCATGGAAAGGCCAGTTATGATCTAGACCTAGAAAATTAGCAACATCCTGGAATTGCAGCAGAAACATGCTCATTAAACCAATAAATAAGCACACACACACAAAAAAAAAGTGAGAAAAATGAGCTAAACCTCACCTTGTCACTCTTTAATAAATAAGCTGTGCCACCGTAGAGTTTGTGTAGACGCTACCTATTCCAGTGGGAGAGGCTATCCCATTGGCATAGTTAATCACTTCCCTGAGAGGCTGTAGCTAGGTCAATGGAAGAAGCACTGTCTACATGGGGACTTTGGTCAGCTTAACAATGCCATTTGGGGGGTGAATTTTTCACACCCCGACTGACTTCGTTAAACTGATTATAATTTTCTAGTATAGACCAGGTTTAAGTGACTTGCCCAAGAATGCAAGAGGTCTCTAATAAAGCCAAGATTTGAACTCAAAGTTTGAGTCTTTTGCCAAGTGCCTTCAGCACAAGGCCAGGCTTCCTTGACTGCCTCAGTTTCGTTACAACGATCCATAGATGAATCTGGTTCTTCTGCTTACAATCAGTGAATAATATTTTACATGGGTGTGACACTCTGTATCTCAGGGGAATGCCCTGCACCCTCATGTTCATCCTTATAATACGATTGTGTGGTATCCAATGCAAAGTTTGTCATCTCGGGTGTCTTCACAAGGCTCATGATGCACTGAGCATTGTTATAGTAATGTTATAGGTTGTAATTTCATATATATAGTTATGAGCCTGAAAATGTGTCCTCATGGCTTAAAACAAGCCCAGGCAAAACTCTCTCGGAGCAGAGAGACTGTTCACACCTCATCAGGGCATGTATGAGACAAACCCAGCCCAGCCTCACGGGAACAAAGGACACTGGCCTAGGCAGCAACAAAGGATCTGTTGGACTCTCCAGTGAGTCACCTCACTTCCCTTGGTCAGTCAGGGACTACGATGAGGTAATGCTTACCTGACCCTGAAGGGGGGGGGGCACAAAGCCAAGAGGGAAGAAAAAACATGATAAAAGGGACATGTTTGCTATGCTTTTCCTCTCTCTTCCACCTCCATCTACAGACATCACCGAGCAACCGAAGGGCTGATCAAAGGGGAGAGCCTGGCTGAAGGGCAATCGGACTGCCTGTGGTGAAAAGCATCTAAGTTTGTAAGGGCATTGAAAGCTGAAAGATCAGCTTAGAATGTGTTTTGCTTTTATTTCATTTGACCAAATCCGACACGTTTGTGCTTTGACTTATAATCACTTAATCTATCTTTTATAGTTAATAAATGTGTTTGTTTTTATTCTACCTGAAGCAGTGCATTTGATTTGAAGCATCAGAGACTACCCTGGGGATAATAAGCCTGGTACATATCAATTTCTTTGTTTAAATTGATGAACTCATATAAGCTTGCAGTGTCTAGTGGGCATAACTGGACACTGCAAGACGGAAGTGTCTGGGACAGGAGATATTGTCATTTGGTTGCACAATCCAAGCATTTTATATGCCAGAAGCTGTGTATGAACAGCCCAGGAGTGGGGGTTCTCACAGCAGAGCAGGTAAGGCTGGCTCCCAGAGTAAAGAATTGGAGTGACCTAGCAGATCACCAGTCCAGATAACACCAGGGGAATGTTACAATGGGCAACTGACATGGCAGCACTGTTAGAGAGAGGTTCAGTTAATGAAAGGAAAAAACTAGAAAAACAAGAACCTTAAATTCATTCTCTTTGTTTTTCCCTCTTTCATTCTCTGAGATAAAGAAATCTCTGTGTGGACTAACATCCTTATTTTCTGCAGACCCACGTCTTAAAATAACATGAAGAAAATTTTCTGGCACCTTGAAAAAGTTAAACATAAACCCATTACACTGAGCATTTGTTCTCTTGATTCACTTACTCATATCGGAGGGCTGCGTTCTTCGAAAAATTGGAACAGTATGGCAGACGTGGCTAAAAGAAAATTTAAAAATTTAATAATACTCAAATTTTCTTGTTTTATCTTCTGGGACAGAGGCCCTAGCATTTGCCTTGTGTGTTTTGATACTTCAATTTCTGATCTCGGCTAAACCTGGGTAAAAATCCCACAAAGCTCAAAACCATTTCTGAAGTTTGCTTATTTCAGATGAATTAGTTCACCTGTCCTGAATAATATGCCAATTGCAATAAAAAAAAAGCTTCTAAGACAGAAAATGCCTTTGAGAGACATATGGCAATTGAAAAGTTAAGTTTGTATGTAGTCTGGAAAAAAAGTTATATAATTTTCAACAAGCAAACCCCAATGTCCTTGTATCAACATTCTATCATGTACTAAAAACCCTAGCCAGTTTGCTTTAACATTGAACACTAAAAGCTTTTGCTTGAGGTTTGAATATCTCAACTTAAAGTTATCTGAATTTTTGTATTCCTAACACCCATTGCAAGCCCCAAGCCTGTGAAATTTGTTGATGAAGAAGGCTATTGAATATGGAAGTCCCTATTCATAAACACATTCCTCTCCTGATAAGTCAGTTATTTAGGGCTGAATGTTCAGTGTGATGTATAAGGAAATTCATGTGCAGTGCTTGGCATTCCTATTTTGTTATGCATGATTCCCACCAATCTCGGTGGAAAATGGCTCTTCATTCTATTAGGCTATAAATTGCAAATTCCCTTGTCACTTTGATATAGTATATTAATACACAAATCTCAATTTTAACCATTTATTTACATAGTACATCTTTAATTTATCACATGAAGAGCACTGTGTGTTTTGAGATCACCCAGAACATGCAAAAGATAAGACTTCTAAGGTTGCTTATTGCTTTCCTTAATTCTTAAATACGACCGTGAATCTTGTAGCATCCAGATGAGGTACTAGTAACACTGGCTTGAGTCAGAATTGCATTACAGAGAATCTCTCTCAGATGAGATTCAATTCTTAGTGTAACTCCAATGAAGTCAATGGAATTATACCAGGCCAATAGTGTACCAAAATTATAAAGTTATTAAGGTAACTAAGACATGAAATGTTGAGATCCCTAATTGAAATAGGTAGCAAAGATATTCCCAAAGCTGAACTCTGGATCCAAACCCAACCTACCACTGCAAAAATATTAGCTGATTTTCCAGTCTGGATCCACATTTTTTGCTCATTCCCACCATTAATATTTGCACAGAACTCTGGGCATATCTGAAAGGTTTTTCTCCGCTTACTGTGCTTTAGCTACCCTCAGAACCTGGAGTGAAATGACTCCAATGGCTGATGGTTCTCTCACAAAAGCTGTATAAATAGACATGTGAGTAATTTAAATCAGATTTTATGTATTTTGGGAAATTTTTTAGGCTTAAATTCTGCATTATTAGCAAGTGACAACCCAAATCTTAATCCAGAACCAATACACACTTTCATTAGGTTTAAATTTACTTTTTTGTGCTTACTTAGCTTTTTCACAAAAAGTGACTTAGTTTAGTGGCATGGTGGTACTAAATAAAACAATTGTAGCTAATATTAATATCTGATTTTTTTTATTTCCAGAAATAAACTTTATTAAGCTAGTGTTAAGGTTAGGAGCAGACATCAGAAACTCAAGATTGTGGGAGGGGGATGAAGTCATACAAGATTGTCGTGTCATCTTTAACTGCATGCCAAAAGTTTCAAACGGTAGTTCATCAAAGCACACTATGGGGCTCGTAGTGCATGGTAAGAGACTCCACACCGCCAGTTAGTGCTGGCATGCTAGTGCACTATAGATTCAATTCTCAGGCTTGCTGCACATTAAATAAGTCCATAATGACTGGGAGAAACCTGTTCAGTACACAAGGTGTGGCAAACACTTGTTTACAGGTGGTGGGTAAAGAGATGTTTAAGTATATCTGAAAAGGGGAGTTCCTCTGGAGATGATTAAGCATCCTGGCATAGTTGTCAACATGATAAATGCATTTGAATGAGCTAAAACATCCCCAATCAGTGAAGTGGTGAAAGAGGAGGGTGGGGTTGTATCTGTGGGGTGGTTTATGCCAGGTGGGAGTAGGGACCAATTTGGGACACTTCTAAAAAGTGATGCAGTGTTCCAAGAATTTCCCCAAGCACCTCATGTAATCAGCACATTTCTACAGTCTCATGTTTGGTGGTATATGTTTCTGCTCAGTTAAGCTGTAGGAAACACCCACCAGTATGTGCATGGAAGCGTACACTGGGGCAGGGGTTGCCAGACACATGGCAGACAAATGGAGAAAACGTTCCATGCCATGTTCTAGGCCACTGAGTGCTGTACAGCTATTATTCATGGCCTGTCTCTGCTCTCTCCAGCAATAATACTAGGATACCCTTCCCTAACCACATGCACAGTGTGAATTTATAAACTTATTAGTCACTATCTTGGTTCCAACTTAGTCCATCCTTCACTTTAGAACCAGGGGTTGGTTTGTTATCCTTTATTGCAGTCACACCCCTGTAGACTATTCAATGATCCTTTTCTCACCTAATCCTATGTGTTTGCACAATGGGCCCCTGATCTTCATTGAGACCTTTATCACTGCTAAGTACCACAACGTACATAATATAATTTTAAAAAAATCCCTTGACTTTTCAGTTTATTCTTGTATTTTTTGCCATCTTCCTTTTGTTCAGTAACTCAGCCACCAATCCTAATAGCTGCTGTCAGTTTACACTGAAGAAGTCCTCGCCACCAAAGTGTGCTTCTTTATGCGCAACCTTCCCTTTTAAGGGAGTAACCACCTCAAAATGGCTTTTAATTATATAAAATCTTAACAATTTCCTTTTTTCTCTACTTTTTCTTATATCAAACTTAAACCTACTTTTTAGTTTAAATTATCAGATTAATGAAAGTTATTAGATGAGAATTGGATCTTATTTAAAGAAAAAAGTCTTTTAAAATTCAGGGAATTGTGTGTGTGACTAAATCAAGTATAGACAAAAACTCTTGACAGCGCTCCAGATTGTTTATACTCTGTCTTGTGTATACCCTGGCCAAGAATTAAACATCACATCTGTTATAGTGTGTGTGTGTGTGTATATATATATATATATGTGTATATATAAAAATATATAGCCTCAGGAACAGCAATTCGCAGCTTTCCACACACCTATTCCTGACTGGGGTCAGGGCTAGAAAAAGCTTACAGTGGCTGCATTCTCTTACCAGCACCCTCACCGTTCTGATCAGCAGAAAGCAAGGAATTCAGCAGGTGGTTGGAAAAGTTAGGAAAGGAATGGTGACTCTACAGTGCTGTCACTTATAATGTTGCACTTTTTTATTGCTCACTCTATCCAACAACAATGGAAAAAGATATTTGTTTGATCTTTCTGATAGGATGATCAGCTATGATCTAGTTAATGTCATTGAGCAACTTGATATTAGCAACAGCCAGTGTTAATCATGAGATTCTGGTTGGTTCTTTGACCCTTTGGGGAGTCACATTGTCAAGACTTTTCTCTGCAGCCATGAAGACTGGACACTTTTTTTTTAAATAAGAAGAGAGGAAATTCTCACATACTCACATGTCTCCAGATGCTGGGGCTTTAAGAAAAACACTAAATAGTGCAAAACTCACATTAAAGCTGTGCAGAGTTGGCAACATTTACTTGTTTCAAAGTTAACACCCTGTGAGAGGATTGTGGAAAGTTCACACCCCTCTTACAGCTGCTGTTTTGAGCTATCTGCGGGTGCAGGAAGAGAAAATTCCAATGTTTTATATTTGGAAGATTTCCCTGGAAACCAGAAGGGCTGGGCTATTTAATTTTTGAATAGTAGTAGGGATAATATAAACCTCCATGAAGTTCCAGTGCAGCACCAGTCTGAACAGTGGGCAAGACAAGAAAGGGAGAGCTATGTTCATCAGCATTGTGATGAAAAATGTAACTTGTCTTTACAACAAGCCAGATCTTTTCTCACATAGCTCTCTATTTCTGAGTTCTTGCACCACACCTAATGATGACATCTGCATGAAGAAAGGCAAAGAATTACCCAGGTATTTCAAAGTCTATATGTATCCCCTGGATTTTCGGTTACTAAACTGCACCCAGTACATTGTGTTTTATGTATCACCTGGATGTATCCCATGTCAGTGAAGAAAACAAATAATTGAAGCATTACATGCCCTGTAAACCACCGTTCTTCAAGAGGAATAAAATGTGTCAGACAATTGAGAAGAACTAGTCTGAATTTAGGGTGGGATTTTCAAAAATGCTGACACGAATTAGGAGCACAAAGCCCATTGACTGTCAGTGGGACTTGTGCTCCTAAATCACTTAGGTTGGGTGCTTTTGAAAATCCCCCCCTACCTCTCATCTCTGTTGTATCTGAAGTCATGTTAAAGTCAACGACAGAGAAAATAGTAACCAATTCTCTGACAACAGTCCACAGAGAAAAAATTAAATAAGAAATACTGGATTTGGTGATTGCATTTTTTTAATCATGGTTTCATGTAAGTCAAAGGCCAGGTTCAAAGCAAAATAACTAGTTAATCTGTATCTATTGCCCTAGAGAAATTGATATCTTAGGGTTAGGGTCAAGGACAGCAAACTATAGCTAGTGTTATGGAAATGTAATGTTCTGTGACTTAACAATACAGGCTTCTGCTACCCAAATAAATCTGATGTAAAATTATTTGAGGGGTGGGGATTAACCCTTCATTCCAGTCTGATTTTTCTATGGCATGTTGATGCAACCTCTGAGTAATGCTTTATATATTCTAAATAATAAGCAAATGGATGGAAATAGCATGGGCCAAGTTATCTGTGGCATAACTGCATCCAAATGAAATCAATGGTGGTGTTCTGTAGTGTCACTTACAATGAACCACATTGTATATCAGTTATAAGTAATTTGGCTATTGTTCTTGTTCCTTTTCCTGTAACCTTGGTCTATTGTCTGTCCTTGGATTATGAACTCCTTAAACCAAACACTGTTCTTGAATTTTCTGGAAAGTGCCTGGAATGTTGTGGGTGCTGCAGTAAATGAATAAGTAATAATGAGTCCACAACTCCAATTTCTGAGGACTTTTTTTCTAAACAGAATAGCTACCCTAAGAAAAATATGTACAAGTTAAATATTTGGCAAGATCTTCAAGTCACTGGAGCCATGGTGACTTATACTTGCTGAGGCACTAGCTATCTTCCTTTCTTTTACTTAATTTTCTTTTGCAAACCTAGCTTGCAATAACCAATATGACTTTTTCTGATCTGAACTGAAGGTATTGTTTTTTGTTTAAAACTTAGTAATTAGCATGTTTTAAAAAAAGTAGTTACTTAACAAAAAGAACGTGTATATTTAAGGTTTGTACTAACCAACCCATCCACACCAGCACAATTACACCACAGTATTTATAAAATGACTAAATAGGGCCAGATCTGTGCCTGAACTCCCTTGAATTTTGTAGAGATTCTGAGCCAGAGCCATGTTCTTCTGTTTGCAACCATCACTGTAAGATGGAGCTGATCCAGAATGCTAGATCCTAGCCCCTTCAAATTTTGGGCAATTCCATTAGATTTAAATGGAGATCTTCACTTTTCTTCTAAGAAAAGCCAGCCTATCATAACACACTTTCTTTATAAAGAATTATAAAATGAGCTATGCAGTTGGTATCCATGTGCTTGAATATCTGTGAGAGAAACTAAAGTCACTTTTGAGAAAGGGAACAATGTGTTGTATTAAGCAGATATACAATAAAAAGCATATTTCATAGACAGGAGTGCATAGATTTTCATGCTAATTTGTTGGAAATAAATTGTGATGCCCTAAAGCTAAAATATGCAACCAGTGGTTACACACCCTGTTTTAAAAAAAACAGACCTCTGTTTATATGTGTGAAGCATGATTTTTGTTTGTTAATTTTGGCACTTATTTGTTTAACATTCGTTCTTTCAAGATCCATCAACTTCAGTAAGTTTGTTGATACCTATGGGAAATAAATTTAATCCAGCTAGAAAAATATTTCCATGCTAGTACACATCTATCTTTCTTTCTAGGTATTTCTACTATGTACATCACTGTGCTGTGCAACAATAAAAAAGAAATTAAACTTATCAGCACAGATCACTAACCTCTTTTCTGATGCTTGTTATGAGACTACAGTTACGTTATATAAGCCTGATCCCATGTCATGTGACTAGGACCAGGAAATGAAGATCAGTCTGTAATCAGCACTCCAGTGTGTCACCCCTTAATTATAGGGACTACCACATGCCTTACTAAACATATAATCCTATGCCCTTGAAGTAAGTGAAAATTTGCCACTGACTTCAGTGGGACTGGGAGTGATTGCTTGTATACAGTTCTACCACACCAATCAACATGTTGGTTTATATCAGAGGTGGGCAAACTATGGCCTGTGGGCCACATCCAGCCCACGGGACTGTCCTGCCTGGCCCTTGAGCTCCCAGCCAGGGAGGTTAGCCCCTGTCCCCTCTCTTGCCATGCCTCCAGCACTCTGGACGGCGGGGCTGTGAGCTCCTGCCAGGGAGCACGGTGATGTGGCTGGCTCCGGCTGAGCCATGCGGCTGCCAGATGTGCTGCTCTGAGCAGCATGGTAAGGGGGCGGGGAGCGGGGGGGCTGGATAAGAGGCAGGAGGTCTCGGAGGGGCAGTCAGGGGAAAGGGAACAGGGGGCAGTTGTATGGGGCGGAGGTTGGGGGGGTCAGACGATGGGGAATGGAGGGTTGGATAGGCGTGGGAGTCCTGGAGGGTGTGGATAGGGGTTGGGGCAGTCAGGGGACAGGGAGTACGGGGGGTTGGGGTCCCAGGGGGCCCCCAGCAGGGAGCGATCAGGGGATAAGGAGCGGGGGCGGGTTGCATGGGTTGGAGGTTCTGAGGGGGGCAGTTAGGGGGTGGGAAGTGGAAGGGGCAGATAGGGGGCAGGTGCCAGGATGTTTGGGGAGGCACAGCCTTCCTTACCCGACCCTCCATAGAATTTCAGAACCCTGATGTGGCCCTCAGGCCAAAAGGTTTGCCCATCCCTGGTTTATATTAACTAATAAAACTAGAATCTGGTTTCTCAACATTGTCAGGCCATGCTGCTTGATTGGTAGTTTCTAAAGGAAAATACAACACTTTGATATATGTGTGTTCAAACTATAGGCATGAACTACTACCCTCGTCCAAGCACCCTTGAACATTGGTGAAGGCTTTGAAATCTAGTTCTAAATTTCATGGCTTTGGCCCACTTCTGCTGTAGGCTTTGCCTGAGTGGTGGGATGGGACAGAAGAATTCAAGAGTGATGTTAAGAACAAACCACTGGGCATCTCTACTAATTAAAATTTTCATCAAACAAGAATGAATCCAGGAATTCTGGACTATTAATTCTGAGCACAAATCTTTTGGTTCACAACATTCTCCTCTCCTGAGAACATATGGCGTGCAACATATTTACCAGCTTTTCTCATGAGATAACTGTGACAAGTGACATAATTACATCAGTACAGAACTGTTACAAATAGACAAGCAAAGCATGATAAAAATAAAAGTTGTAAATCACTAACTGTAAATCATCAAGTTTCAAGAACAGCACCAGGGAGTGTTTAAGTAACTCCAGCTGTTCTAACTCTATGAGGTTTGGACAGGCTTAGATAATACATAGTTTATCATGTCCTAATAAGGACTATTTCATTTTCAGAGGAAAGGAAGGAGAAAGAAAGAGAGAAAGCAAGTGTGAGAAAGCAAATGTCTTTCTTTTCATAAAAAGACTTTGGGGTTTTAAATCAAAATGCTCCTTACATAAATAGCTGGACTGTTGTTTTCTTTCTCCAGGTCAGGCTATCAGGATGATGACAGGCAACAACTTAGTGGATTTTTAACTCTGACTCTCTCTCCCAGGAGATGGTCATTTAAATCCTAGAGCCGTGAATATTCTCCATCCTCAAAGCTTTGCCTTGTTAAAGAGGAATGGAGAGGACTCCCTTCAGTGCCCAACCATATGGCCTTTAGGCTCCATCTCCCCATGTTGCTGTAGCCAAGCCATAGGATGCGCCTATGATAGTAAAACAGCAAGTTCTCACAGTCCATTAAAACAAGGCCCCATTACCCAACAGGGAAATTATTGGGCTCAGAATAAGAGTAACTGAGTTATATACAGGAGGTCAGAGTAGATGATCTAATGGTCCTTCTGGCCTTAAACGCTGTGAATCTAGGAAAATATTAAATGGTTAGAATTTATATCTATGCTATATGAGGATGATATGATGCATCATATGTTAGATGACCAACTTTCATATATATATATACAGTGGTTACAGAAAAGCCCTAAAATCAGTATGAAAAATTCTTTCAAAACTAGAGACAGTAATATTTTAGCAGTTCCTCTGAGGCCTGGTCTATAATTCATAGTTAGGCTGACATAAGGATTTTACATCAACCTAACTCAGTAAGCATCTATGCTAAAATGTAGCTCCCAATACACTGACTTAATAACTCCGCCGCCGCGAGAGGCACAGCGCTCAGGTCCATGTAGTTTGGGTCAATGCAGTGTAAGTGTAGACACTGCGTTGTTTACATTGACTGTTGCTTCTTTTCAGAAGCTGTCCCAAAATGCCCTACACTGGCAGTTAAATCTGTGCAAGCGCTCCTGGTGAAGACGTGCACCGCCGACGCAAGAAGCGTAGTGTGGACATGCAAAAGCGATTTAATTATTGTGGTGGCTGTATGGTAACGTAACTTAGATTGACTAAGCGTAGACTTAGATTTTGTAGTATAGACTTGCCTTAAGCTTTCTTTAATAATGACTTCCTTCTGAATGTCAAGCTTTTCAGAATGTGAATTTCCTGTGAATTTCAACAATCTTCTGAGCTGGAGCTCTGATTTAGAAGCAGTAATTCAAGGTGGTATAAATCTGATGAGTTGATTAAGGGACCGATTAACACTGATGTAAATTGGGAGCAACTCCATGGCAGTCAATGGACTTACCTCAGGATCAGGCCCTAAATTATACTACTCAAGTGGTAAGAGAGAGTGGAGAATACTTGGGACCCATGCTAACAGAGATTGTAACGGTGATCTGTTGTGGTCACTCTGTCACTGCTTCTCACACTGTTGTGGTCACTCTGTCACTCTCTGCACTGCAGCTCCTCTTAGTGGGACCAGTTAGGAGGGGCAGGGGGGCAAATGCCCTCTCCCCCCCCCGCCAAAAAAAAATTTTTTTGCTCAAAGTTCTGTAGTCTGCAGAGCTACGGAGGCCACAGACCAGCCACTTTTAAGGAGTGGTCCTGTACTAAATCTGTGAGGCTGCTTCTGGAGTGGTTTGGATCTCTGGCTGTGTGGTCACAACGCCACTGAAATTTGATCCAGCCATTCCTCTGTACAGGTGGAGGAGCAGGTGGGCCAAATTTCAGTGCGTGGTGGTGTGACCTAGTGCTGGGTTTACAATGGCACCAGTGGCACCCTGGATCTGGGCCCATGCTCAGAAGGGGCCCCGACCTGCTCCACTTGCACTGCGCCCTGAGACCCCACCAGCCCGCTGGATCCCCCCTGCCCACCACTTGCTCCTTTCGGCCTAAAGGGTTGTGCAAGGTGCTGTGCATTTGTGAGGTGGGGCTATGGCCATAGGGAGTCAGGGGGGTGGTTTTACAGAACTGCTGAATTTCCCTGGGGGGTGCTTCACCCCAGTTCTGCCCCAGGCCCCGCCCCACTCCACCCCTGCCCTGCTTCTTCCTGTCCCATTCCACACCCTCCCCTGAGCGCCCTCCGCCTCTTCCTGCCCCTGTTCTTCCCTCTCTTCCCCATTGCCTCCTGCCTACTGCTGAGCAGCTGATCAGAAGTGGGCAGGAGACGCTGGGAGCGAGGGGAAGGATCTGAGCAGCGGGGCCATCAGTGGGTGTTCAGCACACACTATTTTGGCACCCAGGGAGTCGGCACCAATGGGGTTTTGGGCGGGAGGGCTGTGTGGCGTGGCGTGGGCCTGCCCCTGAGGAGAAGGAGCATGCTGGCTGCACAGGGCCGGGCAGGCCACTGTGCGTCTGGCAAAGGCCAGTTTGTAAATAGTGCCCTCACACTGGGCTGGGCAGAGTGGGGCCACCCCTGCCATGCCATGCCATGCCACATTGACCCTGGCTGGCCCCTTGCTCCAGGGACTGACCTCCCCGTGCCATGCTCTGCTGCCCCCATGGGGGCCCACAAATATGTTTGGTGCTGGGCCCACAAAAGGTTAATCTGGCCCTGTTGTGACCAGGCACGTGGGGTCACAATGCTACTAAAATTTGGCACTGCTGTCCCGCCCTCCAGACGAAGGAGCGGCTGAGCCAAATGGTGCTTCAACCTAAAGTACAGGGAGTCTGATCCCCTACAGCAGAGTGCAGGGGAGCCTACCGAGAACTCAGCTCCTGGTGGCAACACCTCATGCACTATGTGGATGAGAGAGAGAGAGAGAGAGGAGGTTCCCCGGCGAAAGGAGACCCAAGGTCCCTGTTGGAGTGTGGAGGGAGAAAAAGCAGGGACCAGGGCAGGGTCCCTCCTCCTCCCTGCTCCCAAGAAAAATCTGTGTTAGCACCACTGGCTCCTCTCCTCCTATATTTTATTTTACTGCACATTGCGTGGCACTTGCTTACTTGTCATTGAACGTTACCATTATGGTTTTGTTATGATGCAGTTGCTGTTTGTGTCATGCCAAATCTGCTTGCTGTTGTGAATAGTAAGTGTGTTGCAATTCATCATACTTCCTGGAAGCAGATGGACCTGACTTTACAGCATCCTTTGCACAGGGCAATTAAAAAATGTATCCATTGTTGAAAATGGGTATCAGCAACCGCTCCAGCTAAACCAGTGCTAAATTGGGTTTAACTGCAAGCATAGACGAAAACAATTCAAATCTGAAACTGTTTCAGGAAACCCTAGTTCAAACTGGTTAAAATCTATGGATGAAATACTGTGTATAAGAGCTTAAGTGTTATAATTAGATCATTTCAAGCCTCTTTCCTTTGAAAGAGGACACACATGGGGAACATAGGCCCGGGTGCCTTGTGTCACTATCACAGCTCTATGACACTCCTCAAACTCATCCCTAGATCTCCTCATCTCACAATCATGGCTCTTCCAAGCTGTTCCAACTAATCCCTCCACCATTCAACACAGTTACACCTAACAATAAATGCAGCTGGAGTGCATGCGGATAATTCCCAGTGGCTATTGCCAGCTCCAATGGGGAAGAGTTAAGGTTTCACGAGCATTTACCTTAAGTCTGTATTTCGTGTTTTCAGAAGTTTGAGTTTTGCTGAGCTCATCATTCTGGAAGGGCACAAACTATCACCGGGCCACCTGAAATCTGCATTAGTGAAGTTTTTTGCCATGTAATCTGGAAGCTTTTCTTGGTTAAAATCAATATAAACTCATGGAGAGAGACTCAGGGGTATACAGTATCACTGTTTTGAGACTTTGGGAGATGAGAAGATCCCATGTCTTTGATCCATGTTTTCAAAATGTGAAATTCAGAGGGACTCGGTCTGGAGGTGACAGAATGTGCCATATCTAGGACACAGTCCTGCACTCTCTCAACACACCTTGAAGTCAGTGAAAGTTGAGGACACTCAGTACTTTTGCAGGATTGATTGTGCATACAGACTTAGCAGGTAGGGATAAAGCAAGGATGAGCTAAGAGGACAGTGTTTGATAGTGTACTGGACTTGAGAAATAAAGAAAGACTCTTGACATCTGTCCCCAATCAAAAGGATGAACAGCACAGTGGAAAAATGTTAGTGACTTTTTTGCTATGCTTTTTGTATAGTACTGTAGTTTACGTGAAGACAGTTTGACTGTATTGGAAGCTGCTATGTAATATGCAGGCGGTTTGATTAATAGCTGTTGAGAAGATGTTATACATAACCAAATTTTCATGGAAGGCACAGCTCACAGAGTTTAATTTCCAGCATATAAATTCTATTGGCATGTCTTTCCATTCTCAGTATTCCACCAACCTCACTTCCTCAAAATGAAAGACCGCATGAACCTCTACATAAATTGATACGTATAATTGGTCAGTCCTGTTGCCTGAGAAATATTAAGGGTCCTTTGTGCACCATATATTTAAGAACAGGTCCAGCAGTATATTGTATTTTGTGGTCCTCTTAGTGACGATTTATTGTTAACAATGGCAGCCAAAACTAGATGCATTCCTGACACAGTTAGAGAGGTCCCTGTTCTGAAGACTTTACATCTATTGAGGCAATATGCAGAAAATGGAGCAGGGGTGAGCAAGGGATACAATATTGTCCTTTTTTTCCTTAACCCCTATTATACTCCCTCTTAGTCCTTGAACTTTGCCTAATCTTATTTACAGTTTTCTCTGTTTTTATTGCTTAACCTGTTTTCCCTCAAACCTTGTCCAGTCACCATTTGCTTTTTGCTTTTAGCCCACTATTCCTTTCCAGATTTTTTAAAACCCACTAACCACCCTTCTTATTTAGAACACATCCTATTCACATCACATCCTCCGCCACCCAGCCCCAGTACACACAGCAACCCCGATCCGCTCTTCCAGCATTATGGGCTCAATTCTGCAAGGTGCTGAGCACTCTAGCATAATATAGCAAAACATTGAAGCACATGCGTCCCTTTAGGCATGTGAGTAGTTCCACTGAAGTCTATGTATGTGTTTTAAGTGTTTTCTGTTGGACATTACGTGAGACTTTGGCTATGTCTAGACTGCAAAATAAAAAACCACCACCACCACCATCACCAGTGGCAGTGAGTCTCAGAGCCCAGGTCAATTGACTCAGGATCATGGGTCTTGGGCTACAAGGCTAAAAATAGCAGTGTAGATGTTCCCAGTCAGGCTCTGAAACCCAGCAAGCAGGGGTGGGTCTCAGAGCCTAAGCTCCAACTTGATCAGGAATGTCTACACTGTTATTTTTAGCTCTGTAGCATGAGCCCGAGTCAGTTAGCCTGGGCTCTGAGACTCGCTGATGCCTTCCCCCACCCCCGTTTGTTTTTGCAGTGTAGATGTATCTTTAAGACCTTGTGGGTGAGTGAGTGGCCCAGGAAGGCAACTTCAAAGCCCTCCAGGGTGAAATGTACAAATGTCAGCTGGCAGCTACTGATGGGAAATTCGGACAGTCTTCTTTTCAAATTACTTTAAGATTTTTTCCTGAGAGTCGCAGCAAAGCATTCAAAGATGGAATGAACACAGAAAATTAATTACCTTCTCAGCAGTGCCAATTCACATGATTTTATCACAAGTCTCATTGTTTTGCTTAAAGTCCCAGCTCCTGGAGTCATGTATTTATGAGAGAATCTCAACTTTCATTTTAAAAAGAATAAATGTCTAGCCCTCTTGATTGCAGTGAAAAGCTTGAAAACATGATATGTATACTACCGGCTAAGAAATGAGAAGACAAATACAATTAACTGAAAATATATTATTAAAAACATCTCATGGGTTTGGTCTGGTTTGGTTTGGGCCTGTCTAATGGTTTTGGAATACTTGTGGATGCCAATACTCCTTCTCACCATCCAGGTAAGAGTTAAAGTGCATTGGCAAGGCAGTGTGGTGAGGGATAAATATTTCAGTGCTGTACAGCCACAAGAGCCTTTACTTCTAAACCTGAATCTTAAATTTAGTCTTTGTCCACACAGGCAGCTAGAGGAGTCATTCATTGCAACAGCGTGTGGGCAGGACTCTCTCTGTCTACTTCAGGCAATAACTGAGCGGCTTATATCTGCACTAGCTACAAAACGTAGACCAGCCTTATTAAGTAGCTTATAGTTGGTTCCTGCACAAAGCAGATCTATCCCAGCAAAGTAACAACTAGTTTTCCTGTAGTTCATAGCAAGGCAATGTGACAGTTATGAAATACTTCTCTATTTTGTGGCCTGGCTGGCAGTTTCAAAAGCACTAAGAATGGCATTTGAGAGTGAGTGGCTGTTGGTAGACACCTGATCAGGACAAAGGTGTTCTCTCTTCTGAAAGTCAAAGATCCTTCT
The DNA here is from genome assembly GCF_015237465.2 of Chelonia mydas. Taxonomy (NCBI): domain Eukaryota; kingdom Metazoa; phylum Chordata; order Testudines; family Cheloniidae; genus Chelonia; species Chelonia mydas. The sequence goes on from NC_051245.2 coordinate 105,376,774, forward strand.
ATGACACATCTTTTCCAAAAGTGTGTTACGTTAGTAAAGCATTAGCTAACAGCTCAAATAGTTTTCGTCAAGGCAGTGAAGTTATCCATTATACAGGAGAACTTGTGCAACACAGAACAAATGAGGTCAGAAATCTGTGAATTTATATAACGTGATTTTTTTAGAACGGGGAAGGACATTTGCCCTGTCTGAAATAAATACGTGGTTGGAAAAATCTTGTCAACTTTACTGCACTGGACAAAAGTGACCTGTTTTAACACTAAATAAAATGAATGCAAATGAGGACCAACAAGTCCATGGTAAACCACATTGGTTCCAGAACAGCTGCAGTCACAGCACCAACAGTGTCTGCAATTATTTTTCCCACAGCAAAAGACAGACACATTACCCTGTCCTAAGTAACTACGCTGCTTTAAAAATGAATCCTCTTTTTTAAAACCTTCATGGACCTAGCCTAACTTCCTTCATTGACCGTGACTTTCTCTAGACTCACATTTCTGGTCCTGGAATTTGTCTAGTGCTGCCTGCTTGTCTCATAATGCCTTATCACCACTTAGGGCATGAGAACCTTTTCCTTTGCAGCTTCTGCCTTCCTGGCTCTGTGCAAATCTCATCTGAATATATGGAGGGCTTTTGCCCCAGTGCCAGTACGTCTTTCTGTCTCACTCCCTTCTCCTGTTCATTATTCTGTCACGCTCCGACTGTTAACAATGTTTCAAATGTTTTGCGATACCTTGAGTTCAATGGAGCCAGGATTTCACAGTCTTTCTTCTGTGCTCAAGTCTCTCTAGCTTGGGCCAAGGGGTTCAGGCCAGCTCGTAGTCAGGCAGCTCGTGCATACTGCTGCCCGTGCTGCGATGCCCACACTGCTAGCTTGAGCAGTGCTAGCGTGTGTCTGTCTGGTTACATCCACAGGAGAGTGCTTCCTAGCCCAGGCAGACAGACATGTGCTAGGTCTGCTTGAGCTAGTAGACTAAAAATATGCATCCGATGAAGTGAGCTGTAGCTCACGAAAGCTCATGCTCAAATAAATTGGTTAGTCTCTAAGGTGCCACAAGTACTCCTTTTTTTTAAAAATAGCAGTGTAGGCGTTGTAACGGGCTGTGGTACAAGCTAGCTGCCCCAGTCAGTACAAGCCTACCCAATTCCCTCAGCCCAAGTTCGGGTGGCTAGTCCGAGCCGCCACCCATGCCGCAACATTTGGGGGGAGGGATAGCTCAGTGGTTTGAGCATTGGCCTGCTAAACCCAGGGTTGTGAGTTCAATCCTTGAGGGAGCCATTTAGGGATCTGGGGCAAAAATTGGGGATTGGTCGTGCTTTGAGCAGGGGGTTGGACTAGATGACCTCCTGAGGTCCCTTCCAACCCTGATATTCTATGATTCTATGATCCTCACAGCTATTTTTAGCATGTTAGCTTCAGTAGAGCTCTACCTGAGCTGTGAGGTATGCTCCTGGCTGCAGTGTAGACACACGCTTTGGGTTCAAATGTTGTGCTGCCTGGGGACCCCAATGAGGGCTTTGTGCAGCATGGAGGTGAAAGACAAAGACTAGCACAAGCTTTGAAGCAAAACAATTCTCATACAAGCAGAAAGATTGGAATCCACTGAGTATGCAGGTGAGTATATTTACCTGAAATGGAAGGTGGCCAGGCTATGGGAGGACTAGCAAGGCAAGGATTAGCATGTGTGAACTGGCCCTCTTGCACTGCAGTATGGCTCCAATGTCAGTAATAGCAAAACCAAACCAGAGAGCAGAGCTTGGGAGATAAATCCCACTTTGATTTGCTCTTTGACAGTGGCTATCTAATGGTACATAAAACCCCCTGAGATATAAATTACAGCTTGTTTTTAAAAAGTTCCCATCCTTTGCTAAGATCAGTGTTGTTTTCCCCCACATAATGTAGGTGTTATACTGATAGAAATTAGAGGTGGAAAAGATCTATTAGGTCTAGTTTTTCCTTTGTTAGTGTAAGATTTTTCCCAAAAGGTCCCCCCCACCCCCCATCCCATGCTTTATCAAGTCTAGTTTTAAAATAATTTCTACCACTTGCTTTTGAGATTATTCCAGCCTCTAATAGGTCTCACTTTTAGGAAATATTTCCTAGATATTCAACTTAAATAATCCTCTTCTGAATTTCATCCTATAACTCTTAGATAGAAGTTCCCACCCCACTCCTTTCTCCCTCTTGAGTGTTTTCATTTTTCAAATGCTTCCAAACCATCATTATTTCACGCTGGCCTTCACTAAGCCAAGTTCAATTATATTGGTTCTTTAGTCTTTACTTCTAAGATTTTCTCACCCCCCCCACCCCAACAATTTTTTTACTGTGCTCTGAATTTCCTCTAGTTTGTTGACATTTTTCTTGTAGTGAGGTTCCAGAATTGAATGCAATTTTTTAGGTATGATATCATATAAAGAGACTAAACCCACTATTAGATTAATGTTATATAGGTTTACACACTCTATTTTAAAGCTTATAGAGAAGCAGCTTTGTATAAATTTTCAAATGCACCTGAGAAGATGTGTGCTGCAGGGACACTGGCTTGAGCTTTTCAACCTTTGTGGAATGAAGAGAATGTGATACGGCCAGGCCTTACCACAGTGGGTGAAATTCTGACTTTTATTATTTATACTGGAGATTACTTGGAGGTCCATAAAGATTTCATAATCTGATTAACTGATATTCAGAGATGCTGCACAGCACCAGCTCCTGTTGACTTTAAGAAGCTACCTGTGTACTGCAGGAGGGAGGAGAGAGTCACTTAAGTAGTAGGTACCTTGATCTAGTTTTCTAACTTTAGGTTCCCAAATTTGGAAAATTTTAGCGAGAATAGAGTTTCTCCTCCTAAAATATTTTAAATGAAATATTGCACTTTACCAGGCCTTCCCCAAGGAAATATTACACTTAGATTTTGTGGTTAAATAAGGATGTGATTTAGGAAAAGGCTAATGCACACTATCACAACAGTGTTGCAGATATCTCTTGATCTGTTTAGCTGCATAAACTATCTTACGCATGTTGCTGTATCTTATGATGGCTGTTGGTCATTGCAGTCATTAACACAATGCTGCTTCTTCACCTTTGCCTGCTCCCATGAATTGGGGTTGTCAGCTCTTGATCTTTGTTTCCAAGCTTTCCTGTCAAGTGCATCTTCCAAGCTCACACTGACCTTCATATCCTCAAACCACCTTTTTCTGGGTCTTTCTAATGGTCTCTGTCCTATGACTATTAGATGTTGTACATGTTAGCCAATATAGCCCACATCTCATCTCATATGACTCAGCCATCTCAGTTGGTACTCCCTCAGCTTTTCCGTGAGGGGGCGCTATCTGCATCGTGATTTATAGGCTATGCAATTAAATGTGATCAGCTCTTGTCTTACCCAGTTTCCACCTGAGCATTCTCCCACAATTGAGGAAGAAGGCAGTTTTAGGTTAAAAAAGCACATGCTGTAGATGGGAGTGAAGGCAGCTATATATATATATATATATATATATATATATATATATATATATATATATATTTGTTTATATATATAACAAATGGAAGAAAGAGGGTATTATCAGAAGGTATGCATTGTAGAAAATTGATAAGGGAAGCAAGGGGACACAAAGAGAAATCTATAGCCAGTAGAGTTGAGGACATTCAGGAGTTTTTAAAGTGTATTAGGAGCAAAAAGAATCCTAGCACTGGTATTGGTCCATTAGTAGGTGGAAATGGTCATCAATGAAAAGGCAGAAGTGTTCAATCAACATTTCTGTTCTGCATTTGGGGAAAAAAACATGTAGTCCTATCATGTGATCACACTTTTTCCATTCCACCAGTATCTCAGGAGGAAGTTACACAGCAGCTACTACACTTATACATTTTAAAATCAGCAGGTCCAGATAACTAACATCCAAGAATTTTAAAAGAGCTAATGGTCAGATTGGGGAAAATATAATAATATTTGGCATCCATGGATCTCAAAGCTCAGTTTTACAGATAGTGAAACTGAGGCACAGAAAGTGACTTGCTCAAGGTCAGACAGTTGTTAGTAGCAAACTGACAAAGAAAACCCATCAATCCTTCCAGTCTGGTGTCCCATCCAATAAAGTAAATGGCCTCTAGTGAAAACAAATTTCCACTTATGATCCCAGGGTATACTACTCACCATGGTCACAATCCCGTTCCCTTACTTACCACGGCCACTTCCCATATGCTGCTCCAAATCTCAGCCAAAGCAGAGCAACATATGAAACTAACAGCTTCTGAGGCACTAATGATACCATGCTTGGCTACAGGTGAGAAGTGGAGCAGTGTGGGGATGAAGGGCAAGATTTACACTAGTGTAACAGAGCAGAATCAGACCCTATTCATGATTGCCTGGTAGCTGAAATTAAAATCCAAGCTGAGAAACATTTAAAAACTCCATGTACTGAATACCTGAAGATACTAGCATGATGAGATTAGGAGAAAGAAGTGGACAGAAGATGTGTGCACCCTAGATGACCAGCTAGCATGGCTGCTGTTGCACTTGCATATCAGTAATTCTGATCTAGTTAAACCCAACCTGAGTCACAGTGTAAAAGTTATTGTCAGAGTAGGAAGTGAAACCAAATGCACTGATAAGATTAGTCTGAAGCATACTACTTGAAACGTCTACTATCTTGTAAATAGCATTTTGTAACTCAGGAACATTGGTTTAAGGCCAGTTTCTATGCTAGATCTTCCCACTATTGATTCTGAGGAATGTTTAGCACAGAAAACAATACATTTTAACTAATTTTTAAAAAAATCCTAATAAATTCCCTTGGTACTTCCTGGTTCACTGGTTTATAACCACAACATTCCCTGTAACATTTCTAAGTACCACCCTTTTCCTTCTGTCTAGAAAGTAAAAACTCTTATTAAGGTCTTATCTCCCTTTTTATCACTCTAACATTCTCCTCTGCGCCCCCCGCCCCGTCCCGTTATAGTGTTTTAGGCCAGAAGGGACCACAAGGTCATCTAGTCTGACCTTCTGTATATCACAGCCACCAACACCGCCCACACACTAACCGAACAGTCAAAATGAGACCATAGTATTACAGCCCACAGGAGACTAAACTATTATGTTAAGCAGAGAATAGGAAGGACTTGGGTGCATCAGTGCCTCAGGCCCCCACAGGGGCAAAGAAATGATTAAGTGAGATATACCCAGATAATCCTGTCAAATGACCTGCACCCACACACTGCAGAGAAAATCGAGAACCCTCTAAGGCCACTCGCTGTCAGTTTGACCTGGGGGAAAATTCCTTCCCAGACCCAACCAGGCCATCAGTTAGACCCTAAGCATGTGAATGAGAACAAGCCAGCCAAGTACCTCAGAGAAAAGCTCCTCAGAACACTTTCCCAATGTCCCATCTCCAGCTGTGGCCATCCCTGATGCTTCAGGGGAAGGAGATTTTTAAAAAATCCCTCCCAGAATACATACAAAATGCAGCTACTAAGATTATCTTCCTTCCTTGCTGTTTTAATTATATTGCTTCCCCAGTGCTCTGGAACTGACTGCCTATAGATTTCTGCATAGAGTTTAAGGTGTTGATGTTGACCTATAAAGCCCTAAATAAATATTGGGTCCTGCCTGCCTGAGACATCACATCTCTGTCCCCAGGCCATTTTACTACAGCTAGAACTCCAGATGCCCTGCAACTGACGTCTCCTTGTATAAAGGTGAATGAGCTCCCAACAGGGTCATCATCATCCTCATGTTCCGATTATGCCTCTGTTGTTTAGGATAGCGACGAACTTCCTCTACTCCTGTCTGTTTCTGGTAAGTTTTACAATGGTTCCCCAGCTGTGCCCCAGGTTTTTCAGCTCAGCTTCCACAGCTCTTGGCCAAGTTGTTTTCGGGCAGCCTCATTTTCGCTTGCTTTCAGGTGTCCATCTTATTGATACTCTGGTGATGGAATCAGTTTCCACCCGAAGCACATGGCAAATCCATGTCCAGTGCCTCCTGGCAATGATGGTGCTCATATCCTCTTGGCTGCACTGTGTCAATAGATCTTGGTTTGAGACTGGGCCAAAAGATATGGAGGATTTTTCTGAGGCAGGTTGTATGGAATGAAGGGTGTTAGCCATAAACTGACCTCATTTTTAGACTCTTTTCCCCCATCTTGGTTCAAAATAGCCTGAATGTGTTGACTGTCAGGTCAGGGTACTGTCAGAGCTAAGATTTGTGGGAGAAGGGAGTGTTGTTTGAACTTAATTATTCTGTTTAGAATTGTTTCCCCTGATCTTGGTGAGGGGGAGGGGACAGGAACTGCTACTGATTCTCTCTTTATTTGATTGTCATTTTAGTTTTTGTCAAAAAGCCAGGAGAGTCCCTTTTTAGTGCATATTTATGATATATCACAATAAATAAATCAAGGGACTCTCTGAGTTTGCCCAAGGTGCTTTTACAACTGCCAAAGCAAGACATGGGGACAGACTCAGTCTTTTAGGTAGCCAGGACTCAGACCATATGGAGCTTTATATGTCAATATCAAAAGGAAAGAGGCTCCTTTCTTTAAAGGCGCCTGATTCAGGAAAGCTTCCATGTTCAGATCAGCTGGTAAGCACATGCTTAATTCCCAGAGTTTAAAGTTATGCACATGCTTAAGCATATGCTTAAATGATCTAGTACCACCATACTTTGGAGAAAAGACTAGAAATTTGGGGGTGGGAAGTTAGTGGGTTTCAGAGATATCTCTGATACCAGTAACTAACATATCTTTTGCAGTTCCCATGCCTACCTCTGGCCCAGTTATAAGCCCTTGAAAAATCTCAATGTATACATTCTCAGAAGAGACTTGTTAGCGTTTGGCAGCTAAATTCTCCAAAGGTTGCATCTGTACTGGGCATGCTTCAATCTGGCAATAGATGGTGGAGCAGGACTTCCTTTGCAATTGCTGTTTCCTGCTGCCAGGGGCCAAATGCAGAAGTACAAGAGCCGGACGGTGGGGGCAAGGGCAGTGGAGGGAATAGATTGGGAAAAGAATCCTCATGATAAGTGGACTGGGGTGGGTGGTGGAGACTAGGACTGGCTGGGCAAAAAGACTGGGACTAGAAGCTGATGGGGAAATAATATGTGATCGTGTAACTAAAGATGGCTTCATAACGGGTCTGCACAAGGGGCTGGATTAAGGTTGCTTCTTGTTTTTTCTGGGTAAATAAGAATCACGTCAAAATCAAAATTTCCTAGTTTCAGAATGTGGCATGCTCCTTTATGTCATAATAAACCTGACAGATCTTTCCACTAGCCTTTCTCTAATGTGCTGTGTCTGTAGCCTTGATGTTTCCGGGTGTTTGGCAGGATTTACATCACAACCAGACTTTGGCTTAAAATATGTACATCTGGATGTAACATAGACAAGTGATGTGGCCATCACTAGAAAGAGCCAAGAATGTGTTATGTGAGCCAGCAAACTGAGTGTTCCTTACTGCACTTGAACTCTCACTGATTGCTGTTTTATTGTCTGTAACAGTAGTTGCAGGGGATATTTATACTGTGAGCGCTGGAAGCTTTCAGTGAGCAGATGTAACACACCCTGCACCATGGTCACTTTTGCCACAAGGTAAGTTTATGCTTTACAGATCTACTTCAAAATTGTGCTATTTCATTTAATCACTTAATGCAAAGGCAGCTGCATATTATATTTGCTTTAACTCTACTTATATGGATTATCTGTCAAACACCTCATTATAGTATTCTGAAAGATGTGGAGGGGGAGGGAAACTAATTGTACAGGCTGAGGGGAAATGAACATTTTGAAGCTGAAATTCAGATTTAACCTTCCCAGATTACACACAAATACTGGCAGTCTAGAAAATTGTCAATGAAATGCGAGTATTCCATATGAGACACTCCACTTTAGAAATGTGCTTGTCTTTAAATATCTGCCACCCTACAGAATATTTGCTGCCTAGCCACAATTGGCCTCCTGTCTGAGTGTCACAGCACTGCACTGCATGAGGGACTGCACTCTGCAAAGGGCATATGCAATGTACTAGAGACCATAAAGGAAGGCTTGCTAACCCTCTCTGTGCTTGAACTTGTGCTAACCAGCCTGGCCTAACTTTAATTTTAGTTTGGTTTAGGAATCCAAATGCAAAATTCTGACTTTCTGAGTGAAAGATGCTGGGGAAAGGAGTGGAGCGCTAGTGGATTTGGGGAGGGTTTTCTCTTTTTGCCTGAGTAGGACAGAATAGCTCAGGATGCCGAAGGGAAACGTGCTCTGCAGAGCTCCTCACTGATACTCTGAAGTGAAGAAGTTCTACAGAGTACCTGCTGCCACCCACAGCCCCTGTGCGGGGAGGGGCGGGGAGGTGGGGTAGGTCAGGTCACCAAGTCAGCTGATGCACTAGGGTTGTAAGTCCTGGGAATGGGATGATGGGTGGGTGTATAAAGCCTCCCCACAGCCGGTCCCCAACCCACCCATGCAAGATAGAGCAGAATTGTGCCCATAATCTTTTCAGCTGATTAATGCTTACTCTTCCCATTATACAATCCATCCATCATTGACGCGCAGTTTTGTGTATTTGTGTACTCTCAAGTCATCTTTCCATCTAGTTTTGGTCCATAAGCAGCTTGTCTATGGATTACATTAATTCCAGCCTCCATTTATCAATAAATAATGTGCTGTCTTTATGATTCCTAAGAGTTGCTACAACTGAATCAGAACTCACAATTTAGGCACAAAGAAAATTAAGACCCCACCTACACTGGACTGAGAATTATGTTTAATTACCATTCATTCATTTTTAAATGTATAAGAGTGCTTACCACAATTGTCCCTGGACACATACAGTGCGCCAAATCCTGAAGTCCTTGTTATGTGGTTGTAGGGTGACCAGATGACAAGAACAAAATATCGGGACACGTGGGGGGGCAGCCACAGGCTCACCCCCCTACCAGGGCCGGCTCTAGGTTTTTTGCCACCCCAAGGAAAAAAAAAAGCTGTCGAAGCAAAATATCGGGACAAATGGCGTCCCGACCGTACATCAGTCGGGACGCGGGATAAACAACTAAATATTGGGACGTCTGGTCACCCTATGTGGTTGGCATTCTTGCAGTCTTGAGGTAGTGAATGAGCCTGGCCCACGCAATGTGTTATGGTCCTGACTTTACAACATAAAGAGAGAGCTTCACTATTTCCCATCTTTCTTTTCTTCATGGGACCCCTCCCAATTTTCAGTGTGGCTTCACTCATAGCCAGGATGCTTCATTGAGTGTAATGGAAAAGCCTAGCTCATGAAAAAGAAATAGACTCACTCACTTGGGCAGCTGTGGCCCTTGTTCACTTTTTGGGGAAGGGGCCTGACTTCCTAAAGAGACTTGAAGACAAAGGAAACAAGTTTGTCAAGTTAATTTTCCTCTGGTTTTTACTGCTGATTTTTTTCTCTGCTTCTCAAGGGAACCAAGTGGGGCTATAAGGCCCCAAATCACCTTGTATTCTGATGCTCATGATTTCTGAACCCCTTACTGTGTGGCTCTCCACTGACCATAAAACCTCAACCAGCAGTGGCCTCTTGTAAACATTGTCAAGGCCAAGGGATTAGTCAGCAGTGTTCCCAGAATTCTGATTTCTGGTTCGTTCTTGTGTTGAAAAGTGAAGTGAGCAAAGTTTTCCACGTGGTAAGTTTTTAAAAGCAATCTATTTGGCATTGGTGAGGCCTCATCTGAAGTACTGTGTCCAGTTTTGGGCCCCACGCTACAAGAAGGTTGTGGAAAAATTGGAAAGAGTCCAGCAGAGGGCAACGAAAATGATAAGGGGCTCAAGCACGTGATTTATGAGGCAAGGCTGAGGGAACTGGGATTATTGAGTCTGCAAAAGAGAAGAACGAGGGAGGATTTGATAGCTACTTTCAACTACCTGAAAGGAAGTTCCAAAGAGGATGGATCTAGACTTTTCTCAGGGTAGCAGACGACAGAACAAGGAGTAATGGTCTCAAGTTGCAGTGGGGGAGGTTTAGGTTGGATATTAGGAAAAACTTTTTCACTAGGAGGGTGGAGAAGTACTGGAATGGGTTACCTAGGGAGGTGGTGAAATCTCCTTCCTTAGAGGTTTTTAAGGTCGGGCTTGACAAAGCCCTGGCTGGGATGATTTAGTTGGGGATTGGTCCTGCTTTGAGCAGGGGGTTGGACTATACAACCTCCCGAGTTCCCTTCCAACTCTGATATTCTATGATTCTATGATGGTGAAGCCTCACTGAAAGCTGGACTGATGCCAGTGGAAAGGCATCTGTACTCAAAGGGGAAGGCCAGATGCAGTTTGCTGAGTTCTGGTCTCACTTACACAAGTATAAATCTGGAGTAACTCCATTGTCTTCAGTAGAGTTAATCTGTAGTTACACCAGTGTAAATGACATCAGAGTTTGGCACTCAATAGGAATTTATGTACTCTTAGATCTTAACAGTTTTTTTGTATTTTAAGTAAAGGCTTTTAAGTGTTGGTGTCCTTTTAAAGAAAGGTCAAACATAAATGGAATGGAAGCCTTGGAGAAACTTTTAAGTGGCTATTTAAATTTTGAGGTTACTGATTTAGATTGGTCCTTAGTTTGGATTTCACAGTAGCTAAGAAATAAAATAAAACTGAAAAAATGTTAAAGGACTAGATTTTCTTCTCATTTAAATTGTGTTACCTCCACTGATTTTAATAGAAACACACCTGATTTACACCAGCCGAAGAGGAGAATCTTAATAGCTTTTTTTGCTATTCCTACTGATATTATTTGTACTGCTACTACAATTTCTTTGTACAGACTGGAATCCAATAAGACAGTTTGTTTAAAAAACAGACTTTAAATGTAAAAGCCCATTAGTTATATATTATTGGATATGGTGATGAACTGGCTATGCACATTACTGCTCTCTGTTGGACAAAATCAGAACTCCTTTTCTTGGTGTCAAAGTCCGTTATATTGTTAGCAGCAATTCTTCTTAACTCCAGTTTAATAATGGCTTGCACTTTTGGAGAGGGAGCATCACAAAAACAAAAACAAATTTAGAGAAAGAAACCTTTCTATTTAAAGTAATAGAATTTAAGGCCAGAAATGACCATCAGATCACACCAGACCATCATCCTGTATATCCTAGGCCACCAACACCACCAAGCATCCGCACGTGGAACCCAAAAACCAAAATTACAACATAGTATGTCAGCACACAAGAGACTAGACTATTAGTTGGTGGCAGCAGGTCCCATAATCAAGACTGTCCTTCATATGAAGTTACTGAATTACATAATGCATCTCTTATAAGTGACCCCCAAACACAGCCCAGCAGAGAAGTTGCAGGCTCATATCATTTTATTATAACTATGTTTTTTAAAAAATAGCTTGGACCTTTTCCCTACCCTATTTTGAGTTAGAATGGGTGTAAAAACAATGTCAGTCTGTGCCACTTTCTTTTGGTTAAATTTTAATCTTTTAATCATAAAGGATTGTTCTCAGCCTCTTTCACCACTCAATTAATAAATACAGCCTTTTCTACAGGATCTGATAAAGATCAGTTTTGCTGGAACTTGTTTTTAATGCTCTTAGCTACCAAACAGCTTCCCGGCCATTGGCATCTGGAGGGAAATGAATCACGGCACAACCTCTCTGTAAAACTAGCTGCATTTCAGAGTGCAGTAGAATTGTATGGCCAAGACATGCTTAGTATAATTGTATATGTGCAATAAATGAATAAGCCCACAATGGGCAGAGGGTGGGGGCTTGTTGTGAAGCATTTGAGATACATGCTGATTTTTAGCCCATCTTCTAGTCTGCATTTAACTGTTTTGCTAGTTTGCCTGCTGTGACTAGCTGTCCATTAAACAAGAATGCCTGCCACTGGCTACAAGAATGATTGGCAGATCTTGTTCCCCTCCAAGTTAGTGTACACTCTTATCACCAAGGAAAGTTTGCCCCTTCAAGCCAGAATGGAGGGCATTGGCAAGGGGGTGTATTCATTCAGCTTTAACGGTGGAGAAATAGATGATCAATCCTTAGTACTGCTTAATCCCTTATCATGTTTAAACACACTCTTCCTTCAGTCACTGAAAGGAAAAGTTGAATTTTCACAGAAAACTGTCAAGCAGTGATGCTCTGGATGGGCTGTGTTTGCAAGCAAACCTCAAGACTTCCCCCTGCATCATCTGATAACAGGTTGTTATTTCTGGAAGAAACAGCTCACTGGCTGAAATTCTTCATGTTTAAACAGCATTGACTTATGAGCCTCTGAAAAGCTTCATCAGCAACAGCCAAGGTACTGTTCTTGAAGGCCAATGTCAAGGAAATGAAGCATGCCTACAGCAAATTAGCCTCTGGAATAATTGCATATGCTTGGGTGTTAATCTGTTTAATATAATTTTATCAGCAAAACACTAGAGCTTGATGACTTGTCTTGATTACAAGTCTGCCCTTGGATATAAGCATATGGGAGGTTTAACTGCATCCACGCTCCCATCAATCACTTCCAAACTGTAACATTTCATGTTCATGCCATTAACTGTAGAGGTAAATTTTCAAAGTACCATCTGGGAATTATGTGTACAAATCCTGTTAATGAATAATAACAGGATTTGTGAGTACCTACAGCACAATGCTTTGAAAATGTATCCAGTCACGTATTTTTCAGGGGCTAACAGAGTTTGGTGCAAATTTCTTATCACTATGTGGGCAAAGTACTACACTCCAGAGTATGTATATTCCTGCAGACTGCCATAAAATCTGCGTATAGAATGCACAGATAAAACACTAGATTCTGCTGTGTCAGGATGTGAGCCAGTTGAAAAAGATGGGCCATATACAGTACAAATAGATGATGATCCAAACATCTGTGAACTTCCGCTTTTCTGATGCATGCCTCTGGAGTTGATTGGATTGATTTAGATGGTCTTTTATTGACGAAATGTGTCATTATTGTTTTCCCTTTTAAAAGCATTAGATTAAAACCCTCAGTCACTAGTAGTGCTTCCTGGGTTTTCACTAGTAAAGTCAGTGATAGTACTATGTAACCTCGTTTGTGTCACCATGGCTTGAATTTAGCTTTTCAGCAAAAATGTATCAGAGAATTTTATAAGAGCTGGAGTGAAGCTTCAGAAGTGACAGGCATAATTGACATTTTTTTGTTTAGTTCTTGCTCGAACTCATTTCAAGAACAAAGGACAACCATATGCTTATGTTTTGGTTGTGGGGTTGTTTGGTGTTGTCGTCATTATTGTTTAACCCTCCAAAGCATTCACTTTTGAAGGCCCTTGATTTCAGTGGGCTTTGGAGCAAGCCTTATAATATTGAGAAGAGGACGGGAGTGAGGATGTAGTTATCTCTGTTTGCCTAATTTCATTTTGTTTAAGTGGGGAGGCGGTTATATGGAAGTTTTAAATCTAGGAGCAGGTGCAATAAACTCACATGAATAGTCTGAATAGTCACCATTAGGCCACTGGTCAGAGTTAAAGCACTAAGCAAGGCAGTCCTGGTGGTTGTTTTTTTGTTTGGTTCCCCCCGCCCCCCCCCAGCCATAATAAACTTTCAGATCCTACACTACTGACAAGTTACCTTGATTCTCTAGTGCTATCTAGTGGTCAAAGAGGAAAAACAGTTAACATGCATAGATGCAAGTAGACAGGTCTCCTTAGTTTGGGCAGTAGTTTTCAAACTTTTTAGTCTGAGTACCCCTTTCCAAATAATGTAGTCTACTGCGTACCCCCCATCTGCGATAGGATCATAATATACCTGTAAAACAGAAAAAAAAGATCTGTAAGGGATAACACAATGCAACACAATGCACAAGCCCTGGAGCATATTGTCCAGGATACTATTATTATTTATTATTATAATGAACAATTTTATTATATATACTTTTGATTTGGATAAAAATAATCCCTCAAACAAGTTTCTGTTTGTTGTAAACATTAAACTGGAAATGTTCAATATCATTTTATTGTAATTAATTAAAATGAATGAAGCCTCTACTGCAGGCTCTATTCTGAAGGCAGCACCCCCATCAGCAGCTGCGCAGAAGTAAGGCGAGCAATGAGGGCGCGCTCTGCCTGTGTCTGGGCGTGGGGGGTGTTCTGTCCCATCTGCATGACAATGCAGGGGCTCTCCAGCCATTTGCCTGGAGGTTTAGTGGTTTTGAATCCCTTTGGTGGCAAAGGGGAGATTTGGGGTCCTCTCATCCCCTTGCAGGAATGTCTGAGGACTCCAATCCCTCTGCATGGATGAGTGGGGAGGGTTGGGGGTGTTCCCATCCCACTGCACGGGAGTTCAGGGAGTGGGTAGGTTGTGGTGAGGAGACATCTGCTGAGGGCAGCACATCCAGGAACAATTGCAGGGGCAATTTTAGAGGCCTGGAGAGGGACTGGGATCCCGCAGGTCCTGTAGAACCCACTACCATAATAGCAGGAGCAGATAAAATTTCAATAAACAATGTGGGACTGGATATTGCGAGGCGGGACAGGAATGGGATTTAAAAAAATAGTCCCCCCCTGCAGCAAACCACGTAAATACCCCCGCCAGCAGCTGCTGCTCTCTGGCTGCCCAGCTCTGAAGTTCTGCACTGCTGCGGGCGGCAGCGCTGCCTTCAGAGCTGGGCATCTGGAGAGCAGCGGCTGCAGGCCAGGAGCCCTGTTGTGCTCCTCCCTCCCCCCCATAGAAATCAAACTACACCTATGATTGTCCACCATGACAGGGTTTTTCTTGTGTACTCCCTGACACGAACTTGGGTACCCCTAGAGCTACGCATACCCCAGTTTGAAAATCACTGAGGAGGGGGGTTAGGGTATGTCTACACGGCAGCTGGGAGTGTGCCTTCGAGCCTGGGTCCACAGTCCTGTGGTCGTGGGGCACATGCTAAATATAGCTGTGTAGACGTCATTTTGAGGTTCCATCTTGGGCTCTCCAGCCCTCCTTAGGCATGAGACCCCACGCTGCAATTTCTATACAGCTTCCTGGCAGCAGAACTGGTATGGGTCTGCTGAGTCGGCAAGGGACTGGGTGTAGGGAATGAGTAGCCACTGCCACCGAGCTTTGCTCTGCATGAGCTCCCTTTGTAGGTCCCCCATCTTGCCCGAAGGGGCGGGGGGCTGTATATGAGCACTCTGAAGCCTCAGAAAGAGGATTCCTCCTGATTGCCCCCATGCATCTGCCCAGGGCCGAAACTGTCTTTGTGGCCCAGGTAGTGCGTTCAGGCCTCATGCTTAGCTCAGCACTCAGCTCAAGTGAAGGGGGCGTCATAAAATAAGAACTGTGGATGGGGGAGTCAGCAAGGCCAGGGGCTGCAGTTCTGGCACCACAGGTCATGGAATGGCATCATGCTACTGCAGCCTTGGGCTTGCCACAGACCCTATGGCTGCAGCCCACCTCTTCTATGGGGGGAGTGGGAGAAGTGGCCAATAGAGCCACCTTATTACAGCGCCACCAGTTTCACCTCTGCTCTCAGGTGCTGTGCTGCCATGGCCCCACCCCGAAACACCCCAGTTCACAGGGGGGGAAAAAAATCCCGTGCTCTGCAGCACACAAGGGTAAGTGAATAAGCTTCCCAAATCATCCACCGTGTTTAATGGAACCCCTCTTGGTCCGTTACTGGTAGGCCCGCTGTAGCCATTAAGGACTGGGCAAGATTTATCCCTTAAATAGTAAAAATTGTCCCCAATATTATAAGCTTGGACTTGGCATCAGTGTATGGGGCTTTATGGCCCACTCTATTATTCCAGCTGCGTGCCACTGTAACTCCACTAACTTTAAGGGTATTATACCACCATCAAACTGAGTAACAGTGGTGAATCAAACCCATTAATTCCAGTGAGATTCCCAACTGTGGGTGCAGATGCAGGCACTGGATTACACACATGTTCCCTAATTGATCAGCAACGAATCAACGTTAACCGGGACAACTTTAAGTGAGGCGTTGCTGCACTACTAGTATCTAACTCATTACTGTGCACAGCACTTGATAAATTGGCGCATGAAAGGTCCACTCGGTTGCTAAAGTTTAACTTGCTTCTGTAGTGAGTCAGTAGAAGGGTTTTGACTGAGGTGTGTGCATCATGGTAAAAACTATCCAATGTGTCAATATACTTAAGTGATTGCTGAAAAAATGTTACCTCTACTGTCATTGGAAAGGTTAAATTATCAAGAGCACTGTGCATTAAGTTATGAATAACTTCATTGAAAGAATTCCTATCACACAATCATGCTTCCACAGACGTCATCCGTCTCCCCCCTGATATTTTTCTTCCTTTGTTGTGTTACTTATATTGAAAAGTGTACTGTATAGGAATTAGGTAAAGTGGTTTGGGTGCCCACTTATGGGGCCTTCTGTTAAGAAGCCATTCAGAACCCTGCTTGAGCAGCAGTGTACACAGGGAGTTGGGTCTTGCATATTTGTACATAAAGCTTAAACGAAGATGACATCAAAACCATACACATTCTAGTGTTTAGCGTGACTATTTATACTAAAGAGTGGGCCAACCCAAAACTAAGGGTGAAAATGCCATTGAACTGGACATACT
The DNA here is from genome assembly GCF_015237465.2 of Chelonia mydas. NCBI lineage: Eukaryota > Metazoa > Chordata > Testudines > Cheloniidae > Chelonia > Chelonia mydas. The sequence goes on from NC_051245.2 coordinate 105,393,274, forward strand.
AGAAATGTGAACCTGGAGCAAATTTTACAGATGACCCCTTTGTTCATAAGTGTACGTGTGTGTGTGTGTCTGAAGGGGAAGGACACAAATCCAGACTTGGATCTAGCCTCTATCAATAGTAAAAGTGCATCAGTGACTGACAAAAGGAAGACCATGATTGGATTGTTGTATATGAAAAGGAGAAGTACATGGGCTGTGCTCTCACCCTGCTGGAGCCCCTACAGTTGGTTTTGCGGGGAAAAAGTCATGAGAAATGTGCACGGGACACAGGTTCCCTCCCTGAAATTAGCTAGAGCAAAACCAGAAACTTAGCTCCCCCTGTTAGGCACCTAGGACCTGGGCTCAGGTGAACACATGATGCTGTATTTTATATTCAAATGAGGTTTTACTAATAAATTTAAAGCTTTGTAGTGTTCATAATAATTAAGTATGCACCATCTGCCTACCTCTGCATGTGCAGCAAGCTCACCCCAAAACAACCTTAATTTTACTCCACGAATACATGTCACTTGCCCTATGTCAATCCCAAGCTACAAAAACTGACATCCAGTGTGATATCCCAATTGGTGGACTTCCTAGGGAGAAATCTAGTATAAGGAGTTATATTATGCTTGTTTGTTGCAGGTAACAGAACTGGCAAAGATTAGTACATATTTGAAACTAGCCTCGCTTTAATCCTCAGAATAATTTCATTCAAACAATATTTCTTTGTGCCTGTACGGAGTCTTTGAGTTAAAGAATCAGATTTTGAAAACCCAGCTTCCATTTTGTCTGCTGGAAATACTTGGGAGTCATAACTACACCGAAGGGTGACACATCATGAACTGAATGGTCTACCTCGAACACGTGACCTGGGTCACAAAGGTTAATAATACCCTTACCCTGTGACAGGGATCAGTACCCTCTGACTCTGTGGTTCCTGAGAGTCAATTATTGCAGGTGCAAGTTCATGGCAAATATTATGTATGAGCACTCATATCATCTCAACATCTATGCATCTCATTAGCGGTCTAATTCATTTAAAGCACATCCTGATTTGTACCCAAAAAACTGCAGTTGCCAAAAACCAAGGCATGGTTGAGTACAGGCTGAAAATCTGGCCCACACGGTGTGCTGCAGAACCTGGTCAGTAAGAAAAGGTAGAGACAGGATCATGAAGTTTGGGATGATTCAGAAGGAAAACGAATATGGGCAGATGAGCCACACACAAGAATCAGTGATTGTCGCCCCATCTACTGTACGTCCCAGGCACTGGCTACATTTTCACCCCCAGCTCCTGTTCCCTTCCACGCACAATTATTCACACATTATTGATCTTTACAGAAATACCAGCGCGTTAGAAGAATTGTAAACCAAAGAGAGCCAACTGTTTTAATATGAAAAATTAAACCAAATGAAATACGTTAATATGTGATGGGTAGACTTTAGGCATTGTTGTATTATCACAGAAACCCCCATGGCTAACGCACCTGTTTGTTATGGATGCCATGTGAAGTACTACGTCTTTACTTTAGGTTTTTTTCTGCTGAAAAACACTCTACAAAGTAGTTACATAAAAACTGCATATATTATCATAGACCTCATTCATTTTCCACTTCATCAGCTGTTTGAAAATTACTGTATTTACTATTTGGGTTTAGTACTAAGCCTGCACTTTAAGTGCTAATAGAAAGTTCCCAAATTCCTTAATCTCAGTTGTGTGTGGGCAGACATGTAGACCAAGTGATTTACTCAGGGTCAAGCCAGCTATCTGGCAGAGCCAGAATTAGAACTCAGCTTGACTCCTATCGCATGACATACTTCCTCCCATGGAATAAGTTCTAGATTTAACCCACTTCCCAAGTGAAGTGCACAAAAGCACCATGAATAGACAAAAAACTGTGTATCACAATAGCTGTGTTGGGCTATCCCATTGCCCCATGGACTATTTTTATATGCCGAAGGCATAGGGCTGGTTAAGTCTGCCAAGATGGGCAGAGAGAGAAAAAAATTAAACAATGTTTCCAAATAAACATCGTTTTTACCCAATCAGAATGCATTCTTAAATAAGTGGATAACAAGTCAGACATTTACTCGCTGAGCACAGAAATTGAAACTGGTCCTCACCTGCTTTTAGCAGGCCAGCTGCTAATTCTGCGGCAGGCGAATGATGTTTGCGATCACCTAACTGCAGATACCCTTTCAGCTTCTAAATGCAATCAGACACTAACACCTCTAGTATAGCACTCAGTTACTTAAGGTTAGTTATATTGATAAGTAATGCAAATCGCACATTCATGGCCTTTAAAAAAAATCTTTTGTACAGAATTCACTATTCCTGATCTAATACCGTCACTGTGTCGCACAGATTTTATTGCTAAAGGCTGTTTTCTAAAATGTGGCTCAAAGGAGAAGATTAGGTGGGTTTCTTTCTTGTAAAAACATTTTGCCACTAAAGTAATTTTTTGGTATGACAATGCTGGCAATAAAAAACAGCAGTCAAGCAAAAATAAAGAAAGGTTGTAGTGTGCCAGTATCTTCCCTCTGAGACGTAAACAAAGTTTTCAGGGTCTGCACTGTCTAATCTCATATCCGTTCTCTTTAATTGCTATTCAGCATTATTAGGGGAACCGCATCCACTTTTTATGTATAGTTTCAAATTATTATTCTGTCAGGAATAACAATATTGATCCCGTTGTGGAAGCATTTTCCCTAGTGAAAAGAAAGGTTGAGGTCAGGGGAGGAGGAAAACAATTCAAAGGGAAGCTTGTCCTAGTTCTGCAGTAGAAATGAGGTCATATTCCATCACCAGAGACATTATTACAATAAAGTTTGAAATTTGTGTGTCCACTGTCAGTAAGTGGAAGTTTTGCTAAAATCAATAGGATATTGTTACATGCTTACACCAACCTTACTATAGTGACCAGTAACTCCAAACATTTGAGATCTGTAAAGGTGCCACGGCAGATCCATGATCCAGTAGTTGGAAAGGAACAAAAATAAATATATGTATAATGTAGTTTTAAAGGCTTTTATGCACTAAAGTGGTCCCTGTGTGCAACGTCCTTAGTAACATTTGTAAAAGTAAGTCTTCATCTCTTCCCAACTGCATCATATGTGCCAGGGGCAAGAAACAGACTCATAGATACTAAGGTCAGAAGGGACCATTATGATCATCTAATACTTGATATACAGAAATAGCTTAGCCATTCTACAAAAATGTGGGTTTTGTTTCTACAAATCAGTGGAAAGGAAAAGAACTGTGTAACGTGGATTACATCTTCTAGCTTGGCAAAATATTGGATTTGCAAAACGTAACAGTTTGGTTAATCATTGCTGAATATTTAGCCATTGTGCTCTGTTCCTGCAACAGTACGTGCCCCTTTGCCATTGAAGAGCAGAACAAATAGGCCCATTAAGCAGGTGCAATTTTTGCCGTGTAGTATACAACTCATGTTCTTGTTTTTATGGGCGTGATTCCTGCAGAGGATGAATAATCTCAACCCCACTGGATTCAGCACTGATCTGGCCTGCTGTGAAACCCCAACAGGGCTGTCCTTACCCCTATGCAAAGCATGCAGCTGTGTAGGGCACCAGGAAATTTGGGGCACCACATTTCCTTGTGCCCTGCGCAGTTGCATGCTGCTCCAGCTCTTCCCCAGGGTCCTGCCCCTACTCCACCCCCTGACCTCTTCCCCTGGGCCCCCTCCCAGCCCCACCCCCGCGAGCTCTTCAGCTGGGCTGGGCCTGCACTCACCGCAGTGGGAATGTAGTGACCTGGCCTCAGCCACGCTGCCGGTGAATGGGGGAGGGGGGGCTGCGTAGGGCCCCAGAATTGCTAGGGATAGCCCTGAACCCCAACCACAAATTAAAGCCTTCTTTCCCTGATGGACAGCCTCTTGCAAAACAGGACCATCATTGCCGGGGGTGAGAAATTTGCACCCCTGCATGTCAGCTGTGTTCAATCCAGACCCACATTTTTCACACATCTGTTTATCTTATTAAAAGTCAAGCACTTAGCAGGATTCAACTAAAGGGTGAGACATCTCTATGGGCTTGGCCCTCTGAAATGTTGAGCCTTCCTTCTGATGCCAATCCTCCAAAGCATTACTTAACTTTAAGCACACGAGTAGAGCCATCAAAGTATCTGAAAAACGAGTGCTTTGCAGAATCAGGGCCACAGGGCGTAGCACCTTGCAGGACCAAGTCCAGTTACGTTAGATAGGGTTAACTACACAATGATGAAAGAGAAAAAAAAGTTTGGCTGGATAATCAGCCCCTTGCCATCAGTGGTTGGTGTATACACTGCAGCATAAGTGATTCCATAGTTGTCCACCATGTGGTATCTTGTGCGTTTCTCTGAGGAAGCAGTATAGCCACGGTCAAAGACAGTCTAGCTGGGTCACTGCTCCAGCAATTCCTGTGTCCCTAATCTAATTTTATTTTGATGATTTTTCCATTTGACAACTTGGAGAAAAAGAACTTGCCAATTTCACATTTACTTCTAGTCCAATGGTTCTCAAACGTCTTTTTTTGCGAACCACTTGAAAATTGCTGAGGGTCTTGGCAGACTACTTAATGATCTTTCCAAATGTTGTCTGTACCGTCAGCTAACTATTGTGAAGCGCTTTGGATAAAAGCACTATATAAAAAAACCCCTAATAATAAACAACTTTTTTGTTCTACAAATAAAAGCACACAACTCATATTTTAATAATAATTAGTCTTACCTTTCTAATGTGATTGATGTGCCCTCCCTGGCCACTGCAGCCCTGCATGTCCCAAATCCCGCCCCCCCACTCCCTCTTCTCACCCCACTACCCCCTCCCAATTACTGCCTATTCCCCCCAAGGCCACTACCTACCTCACTGTGCATCCTTTCCAGGGTCCAGGCACCTAATTAGTGGAGCCATGCCTGTGCAGCTCCACTAATTAGGTGGGTGGCCCTTCATTCTCTCATGTGCGGTCGCCCAGGCGCGCATTTTAGAGGGAACTATCCGCGGACCACCTGAATGGAGCTTGCAGACCATGGGTGGTCCACGGACCACAGTTTGAGAACCTGTGTTCTAGTCAGTTTTGATGTCTGGGTCTCCAGAATTAGCTGGAAGACAGTACTGCAGTGTTTGGAATGCAGCTATGCAACATTTAAATATAGTTTTTAGTGGAAAAGTTAAAAGAATTCTTGATGCATTTATAGCATTAATCCCAGTTTTGTTAAATCTGATGATGTTATTTTACAAAACCTAAATTGTGGGCCTAATACCAACCCTTTAATAATGGGAAAAAACAACTCCATCACAAAGCAACCACAAATACACCTGTAACTTTATTAATTCACCACTTACAGCTTCATATTTATTTTCTTGAATCCTGCATTTAGACACAAAGGCAATAATAAAATATCTGTACACTACTTCTGTTACAAATATAGATAATATCTGAAGAGACTTTACATACTCTAACTTAGGCATTTCACACACTACACTGGAATGAGTACAGGCTAATAATGCATCACCAGTTGCCTCAAGTACTGGCACCATCTGTTTTTCTTAGCCTATTGTATTGTAACATCTCAAATAATTATTGAAAAAGAGGGATTTTTTTAGTTAATCCACTTATATTTAGCTATCAATTCACAAGTAGTAGCTCTCAAACACTCCTAACCCTGCTGTTTTTCACTCAGTAAAATTGCATATTTCTCTAACACAGTTTGAATGTGCTCCCGCTTTAGAACTCAATAATTAAATATTATAAACAACTGACATGGTGCTCCAGCTGCTATAGGTGTTTGCTGGTCAATATGCAATCTTGCAGCTACATGAATGTACACTGTGGGCAGCACCCTAGACTAAAGGAACACCAGTGCTCACATGACCTTTGACATTTCTTCCTCTCTAAAGGTTTTAAAGACATATTGTATTTAGTGACAAGGTTCAATCACAGATGGGGCTTGACCAAGCAGATACATATGAGGCAAAAGTGGGGAAACTGACCGTTAGGGAATCCACAAGTAAGGTCCAGGGACAACACTTTATAGTGAGAAGCCAGGAGCATTGTTCCTAGATCTTTACAGGGCTCCATCTTACATATCAGTGTCTGGCTTTTAAGTGTTCAATAATTTAGAACTCCTTCCAGCAGCTGGAATGACTAAGGGACTTCTTTCTCTGCCCATCCTTTCCCCTCCTGCATGCTTTCTGACTAGGGTGAAGATGAAGAGGAACCTCTATCATTTGCCCTACTTTTGGACTCCTCTCTACTGGGGGGGTCTTTATTACTCTACCCCTCCTCTATCCCTTCTTTTGGGTCCTCCTCCACGCTGAATGTCTTCAGTATCTGCTTAGAGCAGTGGTGAGCCACATGTGGCCCATCAGGGTAATCTGATTGTGGGCCACGAGACATTTTACTGGCATTGACCATCCGCAGGCATGGCTCCCCGCAACTCCCAGTAGCAGTCACAGTTTGCCTTTCCCGCCCACTGGGAGCTGCGGGGCCCCATGCCTGGGGATGGTCAACGTCAGCAAAATGTCTCACGGCCTGCAATCAGATTACTGTGATGGGCTGCATGTGGCCTGTGGGCCGCAGGTTGTCCACCACTGGCTTAGAGCAATAGCAGCAGCATGAAATTGACTCCACACCTGTTTCCACTGGGCTCTGACTAGTGACACGGTAGCTAGACAGAGTGGTTAATTTGTGCTGTTGCTTCAAGAAGCTCTGAGCAGCAGTGACACTGGAGCTGCCATTCTGCAAACTTAGGAAGAGGACAGTGTTCATTTTACTGTTCACATCGGGAACATTATCTTCACACCCACCAAGCTTAGGAACTTCACTACTTTAAAAGAGAAGCCTAAATCCTTGTGATATTGCAGGTGCAGTAGGGCTCCCTCATTCACCAGGGAAAGTTTCCTGCAAGTGGATTTTTCAACCCCCGAGCACCAAAAAAAACCAACCCTACCTCTCCATTATTTTGCTTCTGGAGCATGGAATTAGCAGCACTGACTTTCTAACTAATTTTTCCATCTATCTTCTTTTGTTCAACTGTTGTTCCTCCTGTGACTTTATTTCTGCTTTTTAAATATTCTTAGTTATCTCCTTCCCCCTTGACTGTTTAGTGCACACATTCTCCCTCCCACACCTATCTCAAATATTCAAAGCCTCTTTGCAAAACATTCCAGTTTTGCAATGCGGTTACTAATGTAAACTTTCATGTTCTGGTGGATCACTGTATTCATTAATAAAAAACCTTAAGTCTTTGCCAGAGACTACATAAGCCCATCCCAGTGATTCGACAGTAGGACAAATACTTCTATTGTGTTCAAAAATACAATTGTTATTTTTTTCTTCAGTGATGTAACAGTCTGGTCAAGCTGGAATAGTAAGATGGCTACATAAACTTTGCTATGTGGAATGTAGATAATGGGATCTTGTTGATCCTATTCTTTGGACAGCCAATTCATGAGAGAACAGTCAGAGTGACAGTCCCTTTTGTCCTTTTTAGAAGAGCAACTGCTTCTTCATGGGTCACCCCTTCTAAGCTCTGCCCATTGACAGCAATGATTTGATCCCCTCTTTTCAGCCGTCCGTCCTCTGCTGCTGCACCCTGAAATTAAACAGCATGTAATTGCAGACATGCATTTCTGAAACTCCTGGTTTTATAGCTGTTCACAGAGAAATCTAAAGAGGGTCTTAGTAAGATGGGTTCAATATACAGCACACATTAAACTTTTCTGCTTGAGAAAAGCTACGCTGATCAGTTTTCACTATTACAAACCCAGGCTCATTTTGTCCTTAGTAGGTGCTGGTTCTACCTGCCTATAGGTTTTTGCATAAAGTTTCCACTGTGCAAACTAACCAGGTGGATTCATGAAAGTCCTCATCACCTTATTAGTGGAATGAAATTTACAGCATGGGAACGATGTACTACATACATTCTATAAGTCAGATCTATGGAATTTTTAAACTCCTTCAGCTATCTTGGTTTGGCTGCAAAGTTCTCAACAATTCAAATTAGAAATCGAATCCAGATCTGAACCTAAACGTCAAGGTCTGGAGGTCTTCCAACTTGGTTATCTGACTCAGGCCTGCTATACACCAAGTTCAGATGAGGATGTGAACTTCTCCAAAGTTAAGATTTGGATCCAGTGTTTCTGGCCTATATTTGATTCCAATATTCATAGCAAATAATTCAAACTAACCCCAAGCACTGCTTGAAGAGAATGCAAACTAAACGGGGGAAGGGGAGGGTGCAATTGTCCAAAGTGGACAACTAAATTACAACCTCAAATCCAAGTGTTTGATGGGAGCAAATGGGAATTCTGAAAATTGGGCCCAGTTTACTTAAAGCCTCAAACTGCAGACACAATTTAAAATGGTATCTGCATTCCTGCTTGGAGAAGACAAACAATAAAATAAACTGTCCAGAACCCACTGGCTTTTCCCCAGGCCATATTAATAAACCAGCTGCTGAGCATGAGCACTGAATTGTTTGAGCAGTTTTACACCTGTGCACTTACCTTTGCAAATACTGTCTTAACGTAGATGGGTAAATCTCCATGAGGACTGCCATATCCTCCCACAATACTAAAGCCTAGACCATCCTGTCCTCGATCTAGAGTAATGGTCTTATACTGAGGGGGCCTACAACAGAGAAAAGAAGTTATCCTGTTTCTTTTGTGAATGTCTAGTCCAGTATGTGGATTGTTCAGCAAAGAGGCTCTTAAACTTTCCTTTGCTGAGAACTCTACATAGGATTTTAAGTATATTGCAGTGAATAGTTCAGTTCATGTCAACCACTGTAATCCTGCTTAATGCCATAGGCTGGTTACTTATTTACAGTTTCCTTTCATAACTTCTCCATGGTATTTAACCTTCTGTCTGCAGAAGTTTATTCATTCTGTCATTTAATACACTGCATAATTGTATGATGCTTATTACCTATGGATAAGTAAGTATCCTGGAGCTCAGAGACAAACAAAATAAACCCCACAAAAACTACAATATTTTAAAAAACGCTCCCTCCCCCAAAACTCATATATAAGAGAAAATCAAAAATAGCTCCAACCAATTCCTAAGTCTGGTTTAGTCATTCCTGTTCTCTTCTGTTGCTTGGCCTTTTATTTTTATAAATTTGCAATGTTTTGACAGACTAAAAGAACTATAGAACTTACAATTTGAATCACATGTTTTTCACCACTCCTCCAGTAGATAATATACACTGTATACCTAGAAGTTTGTGGGCTGATTTTCAGTGATGGTCTATTTTGAAATAATTTAATTTTTCAACCACAAAGAACTGTGCCCATATTTTCATACTCAGGATGGGAATATTAGCAGATAGGCATCCAACTACTTGTTTGCGCACACACATCAAGTATTTAAATATCAACTAATGTTTGTGTCTGCAATAAACTGCAGGTACAATTTTGTATAAAATTAAAACACCAACACTCTGCCCCAAGAACAAAAAAAACCCCAACCACCGCGGAGGTTGTGTTGGCCCAGGAAATCAGGTGACCTATCAAAATCTATGAAGCCCCCAAAACACTCTCTCGGGCAGTAAATGGACAGCTGTGCCGTCCAACATACCCGACAAGTCAACAAACTCAGGCTCTGATGGACTGGCAGGGAGAGTGAGTTCTAGAGTTAACAGCCATGTACTTAAAATGCCCTGACATTTAAGCCAGGGGGCAATTAGCTTAAGTACTTCAGCTAATCTCAAGTACAACACAAGGAATGAAGCAGTCTCTGCGGTGCTGCAATCAAATTGTATCATAGCTCTCTGGGTCAAAACCAGCATAGTGAATTGTACTCTGAAATGAACCAGAATGTCCTATGTGGCCTAAGGAGCACAGTTATATGCTTCCTGTGACAGTCATGACTAGGCTGGCAGGACACCTCACTCTGAACATGCTGCAAATTCTAGGCAGTTTTCAAGTGCAGTCCCAGCTAGTGGGCCTTACAGTAACCCAATTAGAAAGGATCCATCAAGGATAATATATGCACTTACCCTAAATCATCCTGAAAGATGCTGCTTGAGGTTAGTGCTGCAAATGAAAGGCTGGAAGCTGGTGGATCCTGTTGCTGACCAGTTACGACACTTACATCCCCTCCGGCCACCACCTGAGAGGGCACATTGTAGATAGCAGTGAAATGAGGAAGGTGACGCTCGGACAACCGAGCCCACCATGATTAACACCACAGTATTTACAAAGGTGAAATGACCAAAACAGGTTTTTGCAACAAATGAGACTTTTCTGCCTTTCAGCTAAAATAAGACTAAGTGGTAACTTTGGAGCAAAATATGGAGAGGATGTGAAAACTGCATAACATAACCCTCCAACCTCCTATATTCTATGGCTACATTTTCCTCAGAACTGGGCAGTTGTGTGTTACTTTTGGTTTTTCAGCCTCAGAATCAAAACTGCAAAGTGCATTCTAAACATCAGTGCAGAGAAACTCCTTACCTGCAGTTCAACAGTGCCTGAAGCATTTTTCAGTAGGCTGACAGCTTGGGAGTGTGTCATGCCCTCAGTGGATGTTCCACAAATATTAACAATCCTATCCCCAACCTACAGAAGAGAAAATTAAAGAGCTAGCCATTAATAAGAAGTATGTCACCAAGATCTACATGCCATTTTTACAACACAAAATAAGAGGATATCCTTTCCGTGAAGAATACTTGAACTGAGTAACTGGATCTTGCTAGCAGGATTTGCAAAAAATATATCGTATCAAGGAAATATTTACCACCTGTCTACAGCATATTCTTGATCTTAGATACAACAAAGTCTTTGGCCCAGATCTTCAGCTGGTTTAAATCAATGCAGCTTTAGTGAATTCAATAAAGCTTCAGCAATTTACGCCACCTGAGAATCTGGCCCTTTGTTTCCAGTGCAAGTCATAATTCTCTAGTGATAACTGGTGAAACAGCCCTGATTCTGTAGTAGTTATTGAGGTTTATATCCTCAAAGACCTGAATCTACTTGTGGATAATATAATCACATACACTACAGAGATGTCAGTATTATAGTTTGCATAGCTGTCATTAGACATTAGAAGTCAACACATACATACCTCTGATATTTCAATCAGTAGATGACAGTCATACATTTACACATTCTGGGAAAACAGACCAATGTAGCATATTATCATCAGGTCCCCCAGGTTCAAATGCAGCTTGGAATAATCCAGTGCAACTCTCGGGAATACATGGGCCACATTCAGTGATGATGCAAACTGGTCTTAAACCAGACATAAATGGCTGCAAGTGGTAATACACTAATTCATACCAATTTTGCACTCAGCGGGTGTATAAAACAAGAATAGCCTACACACAGAGATGTGTAAGTTGAATGTGCTGCAGGAAAAGCAACTAACAGAAGGATGTAAAATAAATCGCATAATTGCAGGCATTGGGGAGGCTGCTGACTGCTGTGCCAATAATCAGGACAGATGTGGGATCTATTTATCTACACATAAGAGCTACCATATGGGATAGCTCAGGATACTGGGCAAGATTAACCATATCTCTGACAGTGGCCCATACCAGAGCTTTAGGGGGAGTGTATAGAACAATGCAATTATAGAGTGATCCACCTGTTCCCCTCCCCCCCCCCCGGCTTCTGGTAGTCAGAGGTTTAAGGTCAACCCAAAAATGGGGTTGCATTTTTGACCACCTTGGCTAATAGCCATTGATGGTCGCACCCTCCATGAATTTATCCAGCTCTTTTTGAACCCAGTTATACATTTGGCGATCACAACACCTCATGGCAATGACTTCCACCGTTGTGTGTGGTATGAAAAAGTATTTCCTCTTGTTTGTATTTAACCAACTGCCTATTAATTTCATTGAGTGATACCTGGTTTTTGTATTGTGTGAAAGGATAAATAACACTTCTCTATTAACTTTCTCCACCAAGCTCTTCACTTTGGTATCTGAAAGCCATGTTGGCTCCATGTTCCAAGGTTGCTTTAAGGTTTTCTTCCCAATTGCTAATGTTTGTGAAAAAAACTACTGTACTCTAAACCCATCTAAAACTACTGTACTCTTGATTTGAATGGGAGAAATTCCTGGCATGGACTGAAGTGCTAGTGAATACACCATGTGGCTCTACTCCAGAAGTGGGCAAACTATGTCCCGCGGGATACATCTGGCCCACGGGACTATCCTGCCCAGCCCTTGAGCTCCCAGCCGGGGAGGCTAGCCCCCGGCCCCTCCCGCGCAGCCTCAGCTCACCACGCCGCCAGTGCTCTGACCTGCTGATCCTGCCGGGCTTTCCAATAAACCAGTCCTGCTGCTCTGAGCAGCATGGTAAGGGGGCAGGGAGCGGAGGGGTTGGATAAAGGGCAGGAGGTCCCGGGGGGCAGGGAGCGGTGAGGGGCAGGGGATACCGGGGGGGCAGTCAGGAGACAGAGGGGCGATTAGATGGGGCAGAGGTTCTGGGGGACGGGGGGGGGGGGTCAGGGGACGGGGAACAGGGCAGTTGGATAGGTGTGGGAGACCTGCGGGGCCTGTCAGGGGGCGGGGGTGTGGAGAGAGGTCAGAGCAGTCAGGGGACAGGGAATGGGAGGGGGGGGGTTGGATAGGGGGTGGGATCCAGGAGTGGTTAGGGGCACGGGGTCCCAGGAGGGGGCGGTCAGGGAACAAGGAGCAGGGGGGGTTGGATGGGTCGGGGGTTGTGAGGGGGGCAGTTAGGGGGCGGGAAGTAGGAGAGGGTGGATAGGGGTGGGGACAGGGAATGGGGGGGGTTGGATAGGGGGTGGGATTCCAGGGGCGGTTAGGGGCAGGGGGTCCCAGGAGGGGGCGGTCAGGGAACAAGGAGCAGGGGGGGTTGGATGGGTCGGGGGTTGTGAGGGGGGCAGTTAGGGGGCGGGAAGTAGGAGAGGGTGGATAGGGGCGGGGACAGGGAATGGGGGGGGTTGGATAGGGGGTGGGATTCCAGGGGCGGTTAGGGGCAGGGGGTCCCAGGAGGGGGCGGTCAGGGAACAAGGAGCAGGGGGGGTTGGATGGGTTGGGGGTTGTGAGGGGAGCAGTCAGGGGGCGGGAAGTAGGAGGGGGTGGATAGGGGCGGGGGCTGTTTGGGGAGGCACAGCTTTCCCTACCCGGTCCTCCATACAATTTTGCAACCCCGATGTGGCCCTTGGGCCAAAAAGTTTGCCCACCCCTGCTCTACTCTGTGACCAAGGCAGAGTAATTTATTCAGCATCATCATATTAAGCTTTTTTACCAACCTCCTTTCTTAGCAATTAACTTACTCTGAGTTTCTGAGTTTGAGCTGCAACTCCATTTGGGTGCATCATGGCAATAAATATGGGAACATCTCCCAGGGGACTTCCTACTCCTCCAGCAATGCTCACTCCTAGGGAATCTGCAGGACCCTGTTACAGTAAGGAAAACAGATTAAGACACTGCTTGAGAGAAAATACACAATTACCTTTAGGCCCAGATTTTCAAGACTGACTAGTGATTTTGGGTACCCAACTTAAAGCCTCTTAAAGGGGCCTGATTTTCAGACAGCACTGAACACCCATCCTCAAAGTCAGGCCTCTTTACAGTGTCTTAAGACAGGCACCCTAAAACTAATGAATGGAAAAAATAACTATTCACTTATGAAGAATTCAGTCCTAATTCCTCCAGGTCAATGTACAGGGAGGGGATATGGCACTCCTACTCCTCTTCACTTTCATTCCACTATTGCAAATTCCTCAAAGCTTGTCAGTTTGTCTTCATGAAGGGTCTTTCACATAGTGTGTCACAAGAAACTTTACCAAGAGAAGTAGGAGAAAGCACCCGGTTTTTTTAAATAGTTTCTCAGGGAGAAAAAAAGGAAAAATAAAGTTGAAACGTAAAACGTGTACAGATGCTAGTAAGCAAGCAACAGAGTACAGGGACGGGAGAATGGAAAATAGTAATGGGAGAAGGAACAATGAATTATTTTGGTTCACTACCACTGAGAATTTTTTACTCTAACCAAGAAGATGCGAATCTCTGTTCCTTCTACCTTCACTGTTGCCCTGTAGATTGCCTGGCAGGCATTTTGAGCTCACACCTCTGTGACATCTAACTGGCTATTCTGTCTTGATTTTTTACGATACAGAACCCTTATCGCTGAAGTTGCAGAATGAAGCCTCTGATAACCACTGGGCAGAATAAGGCTCCCTCGCACCAATGACTGGGAAGCGTAGCCAATAATGAGGTTTAGTAAAGGTGATACTCTGGGGTAGGGCGGGAGTGTTGGCTTGTAGACTCACCCAAAGCTTTTATAACAATGACACAAGCACTGAGGAAGCCATGTAACAATTTAACTCCGCTTGCACAATGTTCATCTCTCAGGGGAAATAAAAGAGATGAGAAAAAGAGCAAACTTGTCCACAGTGAAAGAATCAAGAATCTCAACCTAAAGCTGTTTAGCTTAAGTTCTGCTAAAAAAAAAAATTCAGACATGATTCAATCCAGCTGCCATTTGTGTGGTGCAAATTACATGTATATGTATCACATTTGCATGAAATTGGTTTCACTTTGCAGCCTGATTCCCACCCCCCCACACACACCCCTTCTTACATTGTTTTTACACCTATGCAATTCCCTGACTTCAGGGGAGTTGCTCCTGATTTTATAACCAGGCCTATCAATCATGCACACCAGTGACAGACTATACATGAGCAAAATCTATTTGAGCTCAATTTATATGAACAAACTAGGTTTTGAGCATGCAGATTCTGTCACTGCACTCAAATAGCGGCCATGCTTTGAAATTGCCCCCTTATAGGCCTGTGCTTTAAGAAGAGGATCTACCGATTTTGTATCTGTAAGTAATAGGGCTAGCTGTGGTGATGTACACTACTTCCGTAACACTGCAAATATGGAAAGAGGAAGCATACTCCTCCTAGTGTATTGCTGCTGTATGACACACACAGCAGTAACAGCTTTAGAAAGTTCAAAATAACATTTCAGCACAGTGTAAAAAGCTATTTATAGAAGGGACAGAGAGAATAAAGTAGCTAAAATAAATCCATGCAATGAAAAGCCCTGAATGTCAAGCCAACTGAAACAATAAATAATACTAGGAAAATAAAAGAGCCTGATTTTGCTGATATTTGCATATAAATCAGGAAGTCAATGGAACTGCACAGGTGTAAAACTGGTGTGAGAAACTGATTTCAGAATCTGTATACTGATGATTTTATTAAATATACAGTACAGTTAAAAATAGCTATAGTATAAGTACATCCTAACTGAAAATGATTCAATAAGAAAAATATGATAAAAAGTGGGACTGTAAATCCTAAACTCTGTTTACTCTGGATTTAACTCAATGTGACAAAAATAAAAATATGGCTCAAACTCATGCTAATTCTTTGTCCCTTAAATTTTCAAAGTAGGTTACAGGAATCTAGATGCTTGACTCAGACTGATATTATAGGGACCTATGTGTTACATCCCCAAAGCAGCTGGAAAACCTAGGGGCTGGATGTAAACCTGCCAATAGTGTGTTTGTTCTATAAAATGAATTAACTAACAAAACTAGACATATGTTCATGAAAACCTAAAATATCTTTCACAAGTCTCAGGACATGGCACTGCCCCTCTCCAATAGGTAAAAATCTAGGGGCAGAGCCTCGGTGGGTGTAAACACACTAATTTATAGAGGCTGAGGGGTTCCAGTTCCCTGTACATTTTTACAGTATGACTTACCTTTTTTATTTCAACCGTTCTTAATCCTTGTATTTCAGATGATACTGTGAAACGATAAAAATAAATATATAAAAGGTTGGGTAAGATTTTAAAGTAAGCTCTCCATTATAGCCATAAAAACAGTTATAATGATTTTAGCTTTTGCTCTATTATAGTAACATGCCTGGACATCTGCTCTCATTACATTAATAAGATTGAACTACTTTTGAGATGGGAGGGACTAGGTGTATTTTACACAAAAATAAAAAAGATACCCAGTCATTCATTTTCTGAATAATATATATATTCTGGAATAAAGACGGTCAGGTTTATTCAATCTGAGCAATTAACAAAACAGACTTAGGGCAATAATGACTTCCTTGTAATTTAAACATGAGAAAACTGTTACTCATCTTTCCTGATTTAACTACACAAAATCTGCTACTGTCCACAGATTCACATGTGGGATGCATGAGATAGTTTAATGGAAGATATACTTACTTTTGATGGGAGTCTCTGATTTAACAACTTGCATTCTTATAATACAACATAAGGTATGACAAGCTGCCACAGTTATGCTTATAAAGGGCTATAAAATGATACCTATGTGGGTTTTTTTTTTACAATAATTGCCCTATCAGCATTTTGGACTTGAATTACAAGGAACTGTTTTTATGCCTACAGTTCAAAAGAGTATCTAGCACTTCAGACAAACAAAAGATACCTCAGCTACTGATTCACAGACAGGATAAAGGGGAGAAGTTTTAGATATAGAATATGAAAGGCACCAAATGAATCTTACGCGCATTCTTCTTAAGACCACTTTCAAAGCCCTCAGATGGGTTGGAACCAGAAGGTGGGAAACTGAATGATGACAGGCTGCCACTTCCTTCACTCACCTAAAATATAACATCACATTGGGATTATACCATAGTCTTCAAACTTCTAGCTTGCTGGAAAGTAAAATTATGAGCTCCAGTGCTATTTTACTACCTTCCTCTTGTGCCTAGTAAGAAATGATGTACTGTGAGACTAACAATAACTCCTCTATATCCTCAGAGCATTCTGGAGGGCTCTCTTAGTTGAAGGTTTGTGGTTGCATAGCTAAAACCTTCCACAGCCTTTAGAAAGATTGCTTCTAGGAGCCCAAATTCTGCCCTCAGA
The DNA here is from genome assembly GCF_015237465.2 of Chelonia mydas. Lineage (NCBI taxonomy): Eukaryota > Metazoa > Chordata > Testudines > Cheloniidae > Chelonia > Chelonia mydas. The sequence continues at coordinate 105,410,087 of NC_051245.2, forward strand.
TTAACTCATGGAACTTCCTATGACTTTGCTGGAGTTTTATGGGTGTAACTGATGACAATGTTCTGACAAAAGTTAAAAAATGAAGGACAGAGTATAGAACATTGACAAAGAAGATAGAGGCACCCTAACAAATGATTCTATTGTTTCTCTCTTTCTCCTGGAAATCAATCCACACCATCCATTTGCCTCCACTGTCTGTAACCACATCATCAGCCATGACTATAAAAATACTTTCTCCTCCCCATATCTCCTTTGTCTTAAAATCTGCTCTGTAATTCTTGTGATTTTAATTTCTCCATTCAGTTTATATTTCAACTGAAAATATGCATTTTGCCCTAGTATGTACTCACTTGTTAATTCAGAAGCTATATAAATAAAGTTTTGAGGCCAGACTGTCCTCTCAGCTGTGTGTGCACATCTCTCATTAGAACTCTGACATCAGTTGCGTGTGTATACATATCTGAGGGGACAAGGTGACTGATCATAGAATATCAGGGTTGGAAGGGACCTCAAGAGGTCATCTAGTCCAAACCCCTGCTCAAAGCAGGACCAATCCCCAATTTTTGCCCCAGATTCCTAAATGGCCCCCTCAAGGATTGAACTCACAACCCTGGGTTTAGCAGGCCAATGCTCAAACCACTGAGCTATCCCTCCCCTTGATGTTGTGTTACTTTGTGTCATTATTAGACTAAAAGGCTTTATAGATATTTCAAGTAAAAATTACTCATTATACACTTCTACTGGCTTAACGGCCTGGGTTACAGCTTGATTCTGCATTTTCACCTTAGCCAAATTCTGAAGGTCCATATATATTTAAGGAGGACCAAATGCTGCAGTCCTTACTCAATCCTAACTCCTAGTGAAAAATGCATCCCGGTCAAATCCTGCAATCTTCACCTCAATCCTAACTAATCTGACCTGAGTTTTTTAGGCTCAGGTCCTTGATGGTCTTTGCTGATGAACATTTTAGGCAGAGAAATCTTCATAAAAATTCTGAGTCTTTGAAAAATAAAGTTTATAATGAAAACACTGAGGCACATCACCATAGCAGTACAATCTGAACTGCTTAATATCAAGAGCACATTCAGGCTATGCCCCCCGCGCGCCCCCTCCCTGCCACGGTATTGGTATAAATAGCAGTGTAGATGACAAAGCACTGCTTAGACATGCCAGAACCTTAGGGTATATACCAGAGGTGGGCAAACTGCGGCCCTCCTGCCCGGCCCCTGAGCTCCTCCCGCACTGTTCCCCCTCCCCCCGCAGCCTCAGCTCACTGCGCTGCCGGTGCAATGCTCTGGGCGGCGAGCTCCTGGGCAGCACAGCTGCAGAGCCCGGCCTGACCCGGTGCTGCGCAGGGTGTGGCTGACTCCAGCCAGGTGGCATGGCTGTAGCGCCGCCAGCCACCGGTGCTCCAGGCAGCACTGTAAGGGGACAGGGAGCGAGGGGCAGAGGGGGTTGGATAGAGGGAAGGGGCGGTGGTCAGGGGATGGAGGTGTGGATAGGGGTCAGGGCGGTCAGAGGGGTTGAATGGGGGCAGAGTTCCCAGGGGGGCAGACAGGAAGGAGGGGAGTTGGATGGGGCGGTGGGGGGCAGTCAGGGACAGGGGTTCCGGGGGCGGTTAGGGAGAAGGGGTGGTTGGATGGGGCAGGCTACCAGGAGGGCAGTCAGGAATGAGAGGAGGGGTTGGATGGGGCGGCGGGGGGCTGTCAGGGGCAGGGGTTCTGGGGAAGGTCGGGGACAGGGAACAGGGGGGTTTGGATGGAGCAGGAGTCCGGGGGGGCCATCAGGGGGCCAGAAGCGGGGGGGGGATGCATTGAGGGTGGGGACCAGGCCACACCCCCCTCCCCTAACCGGCCCTCCATACAATTTCCAAAACCCGATGCAGCCCTCAGGCCAAAAAGTTTGCCTGTCCCTGGTATATACCCTACATGGCTCTCTACATGCCCAAGCAGTGCCTCCCACGTCTACACTACTATTTTTAGCAATGTAATGTCCCGTTACCTCAGCCCTTCCCCGCAACGGGGAAAGGCTTCAACAGCAGGGAAAGACTCTGGTAGGGCAGCAGGGAAAGTCTCTGGCAGCTCCTCATTGCTGGAGTTTTTCCCCACTGCAGGGAGGTGCTGGAGCCTTTCCCTGCCCAAGGGAAATACTCTGGCATCAGGGAAAGGCTCTGGTGGGGGAGGCAGAGGGGAAAGGCACCGGGACCTGCCGTAGCCAGAACCTTTCCTCCCTGCCAGAGCCTTTCACTCCCCTGTATAGCAACGCACTGCAGTGTGGATGCAGCCTGTTTTTCACTGCAGTGTTTAGCTGCATGTACCCTGCATGTCATCCACAGTGCAGAAAAGGCATCAGATATGGAAACTGATGAAGATCAAACACTTTTTAATTATGTTAGAATTAATCAGTAGAGCTGATTGGAAAAGCTTGACAAAGACCAAAATTTCTATTTTCTGACTGGGTCTATTAACCATTTAAAACCCTGTTGTTTTCTCAGTCTTTTCAATGGTTTGCACACTTCTGTAGGAATATCAGAGCAGTGTGGTAGAGAGCTGAATAAAATACCTAATGGACAGTAATCTAGAACAGAAGGGGCATTCTTAAGTTAAGGGCCTGACCCAGCCAGAATATGAGCACCCTCCAATTCTCACTGATTTCAGTGGGAGTTAGAGTTCTCTGCACCTCCTAGGAGAGGGCCCTAAAATCATGATCAGGCAATGCAGCAAAGGGGTAAACTTCATCCATGGGATAATATTTGGCTGTATCATGCTTTCAACACATAATATGATAAAGTTAACATACGACATGGCTATGAAAAAGCTGTGAAGTACATAAAAGCTGCTTTTTTTAAATCTCATCCTCGGCACACCTATATGGAAAATCTTTGTCACTTTAAAAATCAATAAAAGCAAATAAAGGGAATTATTTAATCAGAGTTGATTTTTTCCAAACTAAACAGCTTCACAGTTACAAACCTGGCTGCTTTGGGATGTTCTCCTCTCAGAATGGAATGGACCTGCTTTTATTCTTCCAACTTCTAGTCTTACAATACCTAATGAACACTGAAGAACAGGAAATTTATAATGCAGTTCCCAACCGTGAAAGGACCGATTAATGTACTAATATTAAAAGGCATATATTAGTTACTGATGATGGAAATAATAAGACTTAATGGAAGGTGTAAAACACAGGCCCCAATCCTGCAATGCGGACTGCACAGGTAAAGCTCATTGCAGGATCAGAGCCAGAACTGGACAGTATTTTTCCAATTATATACTGTGAAATAAAATACATGGCAGAATATTTGGATTAAAAATGAACATTACAGTTCAGATGCCAAAATTACACTAAGGGCGTAATCTTGTTCCCATTCACTTAAATGGAAGTAGCATGTAAAATTCACTTTCAAGATGTAGCTATTCAATAAACAAAAACATTTTTAAAAATCATGAAAGTGAAGAATTTTCGAATTCCGGGTACCAAAACAGGCCATATAATCTACAGATTTACTCCACATTTACGATAGTGTAACTGAGAACATGGCATTTAAATTGGTCTTTAGAAATGTAAAATGGCAACTGAAACTAGTATCTACCTTGGCTTAACACCAATGTAACTGAAATGAGGATCTGCAGGGAGATTTTTATTGCACAAATGTGGTGTGAGTGCCCTACTCCTTCAGACTTCCAATGGGAAATTGGTCCTTAAATGACATTCGGACCTTTGAAAAATCTCTTCTTTTGTGTTTAAGCTTCCAATTGTACGATTTGGATGCACACATTAGATGGCCACAAGGAAACTGATGTTACATTAGGAATGAATTTAGTTCACAGAAATGAAGAAAACTTTGATAGAATGGTGAAGGAACTTAACATACATGTAAGTACAAAGATACCAGGATGGTAGGTTCACTATAACAACCTAGACAGACATAAAGACATTACAATGTTGCAGACAGTTGTTTGTAAAAACAACTTAATCTTCGGTGTAAAGGCCTATTTTGCAGTCTATTTAAATATAGAGATTTCAGTCTTTTGTCACTGTTTTGCTTTTCCTCCTTCTCTTCCTTTGGGAGTTCACTATTATAAAATCCTATTTCCACGTAGGTGAGTGTGCAGCGATTTGAGAGGATTGCAGAAGTGCCATTACTCTGTTATGGTTTAGCTGTATTACCTTAAGAGAGGCTCACAGCTTGTACTCCAGGGCCACCTGGAGGTGGGGAGGGAGTGGCAACAAGCCCCAAACAGAGGGGTGTTGTGACCTGGTGTACAGGTTTGCAGCACCACTCAGATTTGGCCCGGGGGAACCACCAAGGCCCATGATGGAGGAACTACCAAGTTAAATGTGAGTAGTGCTGCGACCCCATGCACCAGCTCTCAATGCCCAGAGCAGGAAGCCGGGCTCAGCCCCGTGGGACAGGAGGTGAGCTGCCGCTTTGCAGTGAGTGCGGTGCAAACTCACTCCCCAACCCCCTCTCGACCATAGCCGCCCCTTAGTGGTAATTTTTTTGGAAGGGTGGAGGGGCCTCATTTTCAGATATTGCCCGTGGCCCCCCCACACCGTCAGTGCAGCCCTGATTAAGAGAATTGGCTGAAGAACTCTAATTTTTAGCAGATCTTGGAACAATGGGGAAGTTCAAGAGGACTGGGAAAAAAGCTAATGTTGTGCCAATATTTAAGAAGGGTAAACATGGCTACCTGGAAACTATGGGCTGGTTAAACCTGACATCAACCCCCAGAACAAAATGAAGGAAAAGGCCGATATGGGACTAAATCGGTAAAGAATTAAAATATGGTAGCATTATTAATACCAAACAATATAGTTTTATGGAAAATAGGTTTTGTCAGACAAATCTGATTTTGAGAGATCACAATTGATAAAAGCACCTGTACTGACATAATATAATTTGACTTAGTCTTGAATGACATTCTGATGATAAAAACATTACCCTTAAACAAAAATCAATGCAATCCATATAAAATGGATTAAGAATTGGTTAAATCATAGATCACAAAAAGTAACTGTAAATGGGGAATCATCATCCAATTGGGATAATCTAGCTGGGTCATGAAGAACCTGGTTTTGGCCCAGTGCTATTCAATATCTTTACCAATGATCTGGAAGAAAATATAAAATCATTGATGGTAAAATTTGCAGATGACAGAAAAAATAGGTGAAGTGGTAAACAATGAAGTGGACAGGTCAGTTACACAGACTGACCTAGATCGCTTGGAAAGGTGGGATCCACTGAACACCATGAGTTTTAACATAGCCAAATGCCAAGGCACACATCTCAGAATAAAGATCATAGGTCACATTTATAAAATGGGGTTGGGTAGAGAAACTGTATCCTCGAAAGCAAATGACTCTAAAAAGGCTTGAGGGGCCTGGTAGATAACAGCTGAACATGAGCTCCCAATGTAACGTTGTAGCTAAGAGGACAAATGCAATCTTGGGATGTACAAGTAGGGGAATATCAAGAGGAGTAGGGAGATAGTATTACCTCCATATACAGAACTAGTGAGACTGTTACTGGAATAGTGTGTCCAGTTCTGGTGTTCACACTTAAAAAAGGAGGCAGAAAATATAGAAAGGGTCAGAAGAGAGCTCCAAAAATAAATCTGAGATCTGAAAAATACATCTTATGAGAGATGAAAGAAGCTCCATCTATTTAATTTATCCAAGAGAAGGCTATGAGAAGAGCTGATTGAAAATCTTCCAACACAATAGTTTTCTGTTAGAAAATACTGCTACAAAAGAATCAAAATGCTGTGCAGGAACAAAACAAAAAAAATCAAATGCAAAGCTCCTCATCGGGCAGAAATTCCAGTTCTCGAACTGTTCTAGTTATGAGGTTACTTCATCATAATGCACAAGTACCTATAACAGGAAGAGATTTCTCATGGACAGCTCTTTAATTTAGCAGAAAAACATACAGCAAGATCCAGAGGCTGGAAGCTGAAGCTCGGGAAGTGCAGACTAGAAATAAGGGGCACATTTTTAACAGTGAGTGTCCTTAATCATTGGAACAATTTACCTAGGGATGTGGTGGGTTCCCCATCATGTGAAGTCTTTAAAACAAGACTGGATGTTTTTCTAAAAAATATGCTATAGTTCAATCAGAAGTTATGGGCTTGAGACAGAAATTACTGGGTGAGGTTCTTTGGCCTGCGTTATTCAGGAAGTCAGACTAGATGATCTTCTAGATTTAAGATATATGAATCTGTGTGCCACCAACATGACTAATTTCAGCTAGGAATGTGCATAAGGTAAAACACCAAATCTGTACACCTTTATAGTTTGGGAAACTTCAGATCTGGCTCCAAAGTTCTTCACTACCTCATCCCGCTCTATGATGGTCTGAATATGAACCCTGGATCCAATCTGAACTTCGAGACAGTTTGGCTCCAGATCTAAACTCTGCAGCTTGTCCCCACCTCTGTTTTTACAATTACCTTTAACAAAGCAGCAACAGCCTCCTGGTTAGCATTTCGAACATCTTCTCCATTTACTGTTAATATCTGGTCTCCCTGCATCAGTCTCCCATCTGTATCTGCTATTCCTCCTTTGACAATGTCTGACACAAACACCCCCGTATCATTTCTGAAAACACATAATTTTATTCCGCTTTAAACTTGTCACTCTTTGTACCATTTCACTATCCATATTGTAATAAGACTTTTGCTTAGAACTGAGAAACTGTTTACTAGAATTTCTGGTTAGTAAATGTGGGCTAGATCCCACCATTCCACCCTTACTCACATGGAGTAGTATCTTACTTCCAGAGTAATCGCCTGGAAAGGGGGCCAAATGGGCCCATGGTAAAAATTATAATTTTTTTTTTATTTTTGTTTTGTTTAAAAAAGAAACAACTGACATTGTTTGACAACATGCTAGCACAGAGCAGATTTACTGAGACAGACAATTTGTGTATGGTGGAGGAGCAAAGTTTGAAGAGAGAGCGTTCATCTCTTCATTCCCCTAACCCTGGGCTGGCTCTGTGGTCCAAGGGTTAGGTCTTGAGTAGGGTACATCAGTGTAGTTCCATTGACTTCATACCTTTTCCCAACAATACTTAATCCAAGGCCTTTGCCTGGCTTCTTTTGAAGCTCTATATTCAGTACGTCATACATATCTTCCTCCTTGTACTGGGCCTCATCCCTGTAGACAGTGAGACGGACTTTTTGGGGTGTCTGTCTGAGAACACTTATTGCTTCATCATGCGTGGCATTCCTGAGATCAATTCCATTCACCTGCAATGTAACCACATGTTGATTGAGTACTTTCCTGAGTTAAATGACTAAAGAGTTCATAGGGATTTAAAAGTGATATACACAAGACTGCACCTCTAAAATCTGATCTCCCGCCCAGAGCCTTCCATCTTTGGATGCTGCTCCTTCTTCATATACTTCATGGATAATAATAGCTCCCTGTGGATTAACAATAAAAATACATAGCACACAGAAGAACACCTCTCATATGCACGGCAACTGGTCGAAGCTTTGGCTTTGGAGAAAGCTTTTGAAAAATCCTAGTATGAGAAGACAAGATTGTAACCAAATAACAGCAAACTAAGTAATCAGCAGGCTGTAAGAGAACTCAGGTTCTCAATTCTAAAGGCAAAAGATCTTTAAAGAAGTCACTTTCTTCTGCTTTAAAAAGTGTGATTACAAAAATATTTGTGGTTCAAGCTTAAATCAATTCAGAGCAGCAAATCTCAGACAGACAGATATTGTCTCCAGTCACTTGTTGAAATAATATATTCACCTTCAGAGAAACATTCTCTATTAGGGACTTTAAATTGGTACAGTCATCTCATTATGAAGTATCACTGATTTTTACGAACCAGTAAGGTGTCTGCTCCCCCAACAATGCTCAGTCCAAGTCCAGTGCGTCCCTTGGAGATATCAATGGTTGTTTCACATCCTGGGATGATGGGACAAGTAGCTGGGTCAGAGGCTAATGTGGCTGGAGTTGAGGACCTGCTTGTATCTAAACACAGCAATTAAACATGCTGGTTACAGTGAGTGGCCACAATAACTGGGAAAAAAAAGAACTTTAAAATAACATTTTGAGAGATCATTGACAGCCTTACAAGAATAGCTGCAAATGGACCCAAAATTCAACTTACCCTAATTACTTATCTGATTTTAAAAATACTCCCAAGAAATAAAATTATACAGCCTCTGGTCCTCCCCTTTCTCCAAAAGAAGAGCTGTGTTCTGGTTAAAAATCACAATTCCTAATCTTGGTGCCCAACCATCACCAGGTCCATGATACTCAGTTTGTTGAGATTGTGGACAAAGATGTGTACACTGCATGTGGCCTTATTTCTTCACTGCCTGGGCCACACCTTGCTCTCATGTATGTGCATACAATGTGCAGCCAGTGAAGTTACCAGAAGCTGTGTGCACTTATTTGAGGGCAGATTTGGCGCCAATATATCTGCTCCAAAAAAAGAGTAATTCATAGATTCAAAGGTCAGAAGGGACCATTAGGATCATCTAGTCTGACCTCCTGCACAATGCAGGCCACAGAATCTCACCCACCCACTCCTGTGATAAACCTCTCACCTATGTCTGAGCTATTGAAGTCCTCAAATCATGGTTTAAAGACTTCAAGGAGCAGAGAATCCTCCAGCAAGTGACCCGTGCCCCATGCTATAGAGGAAGGCGAAAAAACTCCAGGGCCTCTTCCAATCTGCCCTGGAGGAAAATTCCTTCCTGACCCAAATATGGCGAACAGCTGAACCCTGAGCATATGGGCAAGATTCACCAGCCAGATACCCAGGAAAGAATTCTCTGTAGTAACTCAGATCCCATCCCATCTAACATCCCATCACAGGCCATTGGGCCTTTTTACCATGAATATTTAAAGATCAATTAATCGTGAAAAACATATTATCCCATCATACCATCTCCTCCATAAACTTATCAAGTTTAATCTTAAAGCCAGATAGGTCTTTTGCCCCCACTGCTTCCCTTGGAAGGCTATTCCAAAACTTCACTCCTCTGATGGTTAGAAACCTTCGTCTAATTTCAAGTCTAAACTTCCCAATGACCAGTTTATATCCATTCGTTCTTGTGTCCACATTGGTACTAAGCTTAAATAATTCCTCTCCCTCTCCGGTATTTATGTTCTCTATAAATATATCAGAGGGAATCATGTCTCCCCTCAACCTTCTTTTGGTTAGGCTAAACAAGCCAAGCTCCTTGAGTCTCCTTTCATAAGACAAGTTTTCCATTCCTCGGATCATCCTAGTAGCCCTTCTCTGTACCTGTTCCAGTTTGAATTCATCCTTCTTAAACACAGGAGACCAGAACTGCACACAGTATTCCAGGTGAGGTCTCACCAGTGTCTTGTATAACAGTACTAAAACCTCCTTATCTCTACTGGAAATACCTTGCCTAATGCATCCCAAGACCGCATTAGTTTTTTTCACAGCCATATCACATTGGCGGCTCATAGTCATCCTGTGATCAACCAATACTCCAAGGTCCTTCTCCTCCTCCGTTACTTCTAATTGATGCATCCCCAGCTTATAACTAAAATTCTTGTTATTAATCCCTCAATGCATGACCTTACATTTCTCACTATTAAATTTCATCCTATTACTATTACTCCAGTTTACAAGGTCATCCAGATCTTCCTGTATGATAGCCCAGTCTCTCTCTAAATTGGCAATACCTCCCAGCTTTGTATCATCCGCAAACTTTATTAGCACACTCCCACTTTTTGTGCCGAGGTCCGTAATAAAAAGATTAAATAAGATTGGTCCCAAAACCGATTCCTGAGGAACTCCACTGGTAACCTCCCTCCAGCCTGACAGTTCACCTTTCAGTATGACCCGCTGTAATCTCCCTGTTAACCAATTCCTTATCCATCTTTCAATTTTCATATTGATCTCCATCTTTCCCAATTTAACTAATAATTCCACATGTGGCACAGTATCAAACGCCTTACTGAAATCTAGGTAAATTAGATCCACTGCGTTTCCTTTGTCTAAAAAATCTGTTACTTTCTCAAAGAAAGAGATCAGGTTGGTTTGGCATGATCTACCTTTTGTAAAATCATGTTGTATTTTGTCCCATTTACCATTGACCTCAATGTCCTTAACTACTTTTTCCTTCAAAATTTTTTCCACCACCTTGCATATTACAGATGTCAAACTAACAGGCCTGTAGTTACCCGGATCACGTTTTTTTCCCTTACTTAAAAACATGAACTATATTAGCAATTCTCCAATCATACGGTACAACCCCTGAGTTTACAGATTCATTAAAAATTCTTGCTAATGGGCTTGCAATTTCATGTGCCAATTCCTTTAATATTCTTGGATGAAGATTATCTGGGCCCCCCGCTTTAGTCCCATTAAGCTGTTCGAGTTTCGCTTCTACCTCAGATATGCTAATATCTACCTCCATATCCTCAGTCCCATTTGTCATGCTACCATTATCCCTAAGATCCTCATTAGCCGTATTAAAAACTGAGGCAAAGTATTTGTTTAGATATTGGGCCATGCCTAGATTATCCTTAAACTCCACTCCATCCTCAGTGTTTAGCGGTCCCACTTCTTCTTTCTTTGTTTTCTTCTTATTTATATGGCTATAGAACCTTTTACTATTGGTTTTAATTCCCTTTGCAAGGTCCAACTGTACTTGACTTTTAGCCTGTCTCACTTTATCCCTACGTGTTCTGACCTCAATAAGGTAGTTTTCCTTGCTGCTCCCTCCCATCTTCCACTCCCTCTATGCTTTCTGCTTTTTCTTAATCACCTCTCTGAGATGCTTGCTCATCCAGCTTGGTCTACAACTCCTGCCTATGAATTTTTTCCGCTTTCTTGGGATGCAGGCTTCTGATAGCTTCTGCAGCTTTGATTTAAAGTAATCCCAGGCCTCCTCTGCCTTTAGATCCATAAGTTCTTCAGTCCAATCCACTTCCTAACTAATTTCCTTAATTTTTGAAAGTCAGCCCTTTTGAAATCAAAAACCCTAGTCACCCATTTATTTTTATCCTTCCGTTCAGTTTGAACTGAATTAGCTCATGATCACTTGAACCAAGATTGTCACCTACAACCATTTCTTCTATGAGGTCCTCACTACTCACCAAAACCAAATCTAAAATGGCATCCCCTCTAGTCGGTTCAGCAACTACTTGATAAAGGAATCCATCAGCTATCGCATCTAGGAAAATCTGAGCGCTAATATTATTACTAGCACTTGTCCTCCAGTCTATATCTGGGAAGTTAAAGTCTCCCATGATCATACAGTTTCCATTAGTATTTACTTCATTAAAAACATTAAAGAGGGCTCTGTCCATATCCAAATTAGATCCCGGCAGTCTATAGCACACCCCAAGCACTATCACAGGGGAGGCTCTAGTAGTTTTCTTCCCCAATGTGATTTTTGCCCGGACGGACTCTATCTTATCCATTCTATTGCTTCTTATTTCTTTACATCCTACCTCATCATTGATATACAATGCTACTCCACCACCTTTACCTTTATTTCTGTTTTCAGAGTAACAGCTGTGTTAGTCTGTATTCGCAAAAAGAAAAGGGGTACTTGTGGCACCTTAGAGACTAACCAATTTTATTTGAGCATGAGCTTTCGTGAGCTACAGCTCACTTCATCGGATGCATACTGTGGAAGCTGCAGAAGACATTATATACACACAGAGACCATGAAACAATACCTCCTCCCACCCCATTCTCCTGCTGGTAATAGCTTATCTAAAGTGATCATCAAGTTGGGCCATTTCCAGCACAAATCCAGGTTTTCTCACCCTCCGCCCCCCCAAACACACACACAAACTCACTCTCCTGCTGGTAATAGCCCATCCAAAGTGACCACTCTCTTCACAATGTGTATGATAATCAAGGTGGGCCATTTCCTGCTCAAATCCAGGTTCTCTCACCCCCTCACCCCCCTCCAAAAACCACACACACAAACTCACTCTCCTGCTGGTAATAGCCTATCCAAAGTGACCACTCTCCTTACAACATGCATGAAAATCAAGGTGGGACATTTCCAGCACAAATACAGGTTTTCTCACCCCCCCCCCCCTTTTCCCAAAAAACACACACACACAAACTCACTCTCCTGCTGGTAATAGCTTATCCAAAGTGACCACTCTCCCTACAATGTGCATGATAATCAAGGTGGGCCATTTCCAGCACAAATCCAGGTTCTCTCACCCCCCCCCCCCCAAACACACACAGAAACTCACTCTCCTGCTCGCAATAGCTCATCCAAGCTGACCACTCTCCCCACAATGTGCATGACAATCAAGGTGGGCCATTTCCAGCATAAATCCAAGTTTAACCAGAACGTCTGGGGGGGGTAGGAAAAAACAAGGGGAAATAGGCTACCTTGCATAATGACTTAGCCACTCCCAGTCTCTATTTAAGCCTAAATTAATAGTATCCAATTTGCAAATGAATTCCAATTCAGCAGTTTCTCGCTGGAGTCTGGATTTGAAGTTTTTTTGTTGTAAGATAGCAACCTTCATGTCTGTGATTGCGTGACCAGAGAGACTGAAGTGTTCTCTGACTGGTTTATGAGTGTTATAATTCTTGACATCTGATTTGTGTCCATTTATTCTTTTACGTAGAGACTGTCCAGTTTGACCAATGTATCTTACAACAAAAAAACTTCAAATCCAGACTCCAGCGAGAAACTGCTGAATTGGAATTCATTTGCAAATTGGATACTATTAATTTAGGCTTAAATAGAGACTGGGAGTGGCTAAGTCATTATGCAAGGTAGCCTATTTCCCCTTGTTTTTTCCTAACCCCCCACCCCCACCCCAGACGTTCTGGTTAAACTTGGATTTATGCTGGAAATGGCTCACCTCGATTATCATACACATTGTGAAGAGAGTGGTCACTTTGGATGGGCTATTACCAGCAGGAGAGTGAGTTTGGGGGGGGGGGGGGGCGGAGGGTGAGAAAACCTGGATTTGTGCTGGAAATGGCCCAACTTGATGATCACTTTAGATAAACTATTACCAGCAGGAGAGTGGGGTGGGAGGAGGTATTGTTTCATGGTCTCTGTGTGTATATAATGTCTTCTGCAGCTTCCACAGTATGCATCCGATGAAGTGAGCTGTAGCTCACGAAAGCTCATGCTCAAATAAAATTGGTTAGTCTCTAAGGTGCCACAAGTACACCTTTATTTCTGTCTTTCCTAAACAGCACATACCCTTCAATACCTGTAGTCCAGTCATGACTACTATTCCACGATGTTTCTGTTACCCCTATAATATCTGGTTTCATTTCCTGCACCAGTAGCTCTAGTTCCTCCATTTTGTTACCTAGGCTCCTCGCACTGGTGTACAAACATCTTAATTTTTGCTGTTTGGCCTCGCTCACATTCTGTACCCGATTAGGCACGGTCATTCTACAGCCATTCTTATCACAGGTAACAAGTGCCTACTATACTGTAATGTCATGCATGCATGTACACTGTCCCTGGTTTTACAACATATGCCTATATACAGCAATATACCTGATCAATTGGGGCCATTGGATGGATTTCCTTGCTTTCCTTTATGCTTTGAAAAATGTATTAGGGAGGCAGCGTTGCCGAATCATGGAAGTCTAGGGCTGGAAGGGACCTCAAGAGGGCATCTAGTCCAACCTCCTATGCGGAGGCAGGATTAAGTATACCTAGGCAATCCCTGACAGGTGTTTGTCTATGACCAGAGAAGGGGATTAGGAATGAGAACTTCTGGGTTTTATTTCTACCTGTACCACTGATGAGCTAGAGTGCCCACAACCAAGTCATTTAACCAAAGTTTTCAAACTTGGCTGTCTAAAGTTACGGAGTACTCAGAGAAAACCTGGATTTGTGCTGGAAATGGCTCTACTTGATGATCACTTTAGATAAGCTGTTACCAGCAGGAGAGTGGGGTGGGAGGAAGTTTTGTTTCATGGTCTCTGTGTGTATATAATGTCTTCTGCAGTTTCCACGATATGCTATGCATCCGATGAAGTGAGCTGTAGCTCACGAAAGCTCATGCTCAAATAAACTGGTTAGTCTCTAAGGTGCCACAAGTACTCCTTTTCTTTTTACGAATACAGACTAACACGGCTGTTACTTGAACCCTGTCTAAAGTTAGGCACCTAAATCCTAAATAAATAGAAGGAAGCTGATTTTTAGAGGTTCCACTCAAGCAGCTAGAGGGAAACTAGAAAAATAAATAATTGTTTATATCAGCATATGCACCCATTTTCATGTATGCATGTAGGGCCAGATTGTTTCACTCAGATCGTGGCCTAGACTGGTGGTGCTGCAGTGCCCACTGCTCCAGGAAGAACAAGAGTATCCAACCGTTCACTAACATGTAGGGGGAAACGGAACTCCTGCACAATCCTTTATGATGGAGCAGGATGCTTTTCTCTGTCTTCCTCCCTCTGCACCTGGGCAGTGTAGTGGTAGAGTAAGGTGATAGCCCTGTTGCTTTCCTGCTCCACTTAGGTTGCTCACCAACCATAATGTGCTAGAAGGAAGCAATTTCTGCACTCAGAAAAGCGCAGGGATGCAATTGTGACTGGTCTGGGAGCAGAGGTGCAAGAAAGTGAAGGAAAGCTCTGAAGACATTCATAAGGCTCTTCATTTTTTATCACTTAGCCCACTGTTGAGACTATAGACAACAGAAGTGCTCTTACTTTTAATTGTCTCTGGTTCTGGTGATCCAGAAGACGGAATCATCAGCGACTGTTGGATGTTCTTCCGCTCGCCTGTGTTAGCACTGCAAAGTGGTGGTGTTGATGTTTGAAGAGATGTTTGACTATCGTGTTCAATTGAGTTGATTGTGAGCTTCACTGTGGTCTTTGATGTCTTCAGCAGACTGATAAACTTATTGAATAATAAAGAGAACAGCCAATGATCCAACTGTAACACTTACAGAGATCAGTCATAGCAATTGCTCCATGATCAGGAGCAAAAGGTCACACACACCTGTTGTTCTTGGAGACAGGAATGAAGAAGATCAATGTTTTGGATGATGAGTGGCAACACAGTTAATTATTGTGGGCCAGACCATCATCTGGTGTAAATCAGATTAGCTCAACTGACTTCAGTGAAACTATGCCAATTTCTACTGAGGATATGGCACACAATCTACGTTAGCCTTCCTGGATGCTACACTATACGTTGATAGTTATTAGAACAAAATCAGAAAACTAGGAGTAAGTACTAATGTTGGTGCAGACCCCAATACTGCTCCCACTGAAGTAAATATCAAAACTGACATCAATAGGAGTAGGAGCAGGCCATCCAATGGCTTTGATTAAATGTTTGGTTTGGGGGGGAAAATATGGTACAACTAATATTTGAATTATGGAGGGGATGTTGGAGAGGAAAGCAAGGTGGGAGCAAATACAGGGCCTTGTTGTGAGGCCCAGCGGGTCTCAAATGCAGGCCTGCAAAACTGTCAGGCAGCAGACACCTCCATGCTGCCATACTGTGTCAGCTATGACCAGCTCATGCTCAATTACCCACAATCCACTGGGGACACAAGACCACAGAAAGTCCCTCCTCAAAAAGTATGACAGGAAGCAGCCTCATGGCTCCTGATTGGCTCCTTACCCTATATAACCCCAAGGGGAATCCCAGGAAGCATCCAGGCAACAGCGCAGATCTCCTTTAGCTGCTATGACCATTCCTGCTCCCTGTTCTTGAACTCCAGGCTTCAATCTCGGCTTAACCTGGATCTCGCCTCCTGACCAGGTCCCCGAAACCTCACTCAGACTCTGATCCCTGGTATCAACCTCAGCCCAACTTGACTACGAAATCCTCTGGTATTCAGCTTTAGGTTTGATCCTGCTCTGACTTGTAGTCCCAACTTCCCTAGGTCATGATCCTGACAGACATATAGAGCATCCTTGAAATCCCATTGACTTCAAAATTACTTCAGTGAGAGTGGATGGTGCTCAGCACCTCCTAGGATCATGCTTTTAAAGTATATTTCAAATTGGAACAGTGACTTTGTAAAATTGACACCTTGGGCAACAGATCTGTTCCTTACTCCAAACCACATCTGCTTCCTCTACAGATAACAATGAATTTTACTGTCTGTTAACTCTGCAGAGCCAATACAGGTCTGGGAGAGAGAGATGGATTCTATTCCAGCTGTGCTGTATCCAACAGAATTTGCTAACTCAGTTCTAACTGCAGAGTGACTATTAGTGTAACAAAGCATGAACCAGAAAGAGCCCAGGTTGAGTTTGCAGAGCTGGAAATTAGGGGGAGGAAATTGCCAATTGAGTTACATTTCATCTGGAAGCCACAGAGCCAACGAACTTGGAACCCCACAATATCATTTTTACAGTCACTTCGCAGAGTGTCACCACAGTATAATGATTTGCCGTCAGGAATTATGCTTTCCCAAAGAGAATGATATGTTACTGTAGAATACATGTGTGTGGTTCTAGTACTAAGGGACAATCATCCTCAGGCTAACATCCACACTCCAGTGCTCAGCCAGAGCATAACCACATAAGATTTCCTGCACAGGGTGCTCTGCAATTTTAGAGGAAGGGTCTGAATTTGCCTCAGACAACTGCTATAGTCCTTTTATTCCTAAAGTACCTTTTCTATAGGATAGCCCACAACAACTTCATCATCCACTGCAAGGACCTGATCTCCAACTCTGATCCGTCCATCCTGGGAAATAAAATTGACCAAAAAAAGATTAATGCACAATTTTTCTTCCTCAATGGTTTACCATCCTCTTTCCCAAATGGGACTTCATTTACAATTCTCACCTTTGCTGCTGCACCATGATCTGTTAAGCTTTTAATAACCACTCCATTAAGTGTGTCTTCTTCACTGATGGCAATACCCAGTCCCCCTTGATCCTGTGGGAATAGGAATGTACAGTCAATAAGGTGCTACATTTATCAAAGTTGAACTACACATATTCACATGAGCCTACTGAAGTTTGTAGATGTCACAGAAGTTTGAGGTTTCATGAAGGACTCAAAGCTTGAAAATAAATATTAAAGACTTATTTGGAAAGGACTCACTTTCTCATGAACAGGATAGAGAATCTAAATAAGCTTGAAATGCTTTGAATTCTAAATTTCAGTGAGGGGAAAAGCGGTGGACATATTGTTCCTTGACTTTAGCAAAGCTTTTGACACTGTCTCCCACAGTATTCTTGCCAGCAAGTTAAAGAAGTATGGGCTGGATGAATGGACTATAAGGTGGATAGAAAGTTGGCTAAATTGTCGGGCTCAATGGGTAGTGATCAATGGCTCCGTGTCTAGTTGGCAGCGGGTATCAAGTGGAGTGCCCCAAGGGTTGGTCCTCGGGCCAGTTTTGTTCAATATCTTCATAAATGATCTGGAGGATGGTGTGGATTGCACCCTCAGCAAGTTTGCAGATGACACTAAACTGGGAGGAGAGGTAGATACGCTGGAGGGTAGGGATAGGATACAGAGGGACCTAGACAAATTAGAGGACTGGGCCAAAAGAAATCTGATGAGGTTCAACAAGGACAAGTGCAGAGTCCTGACAAGTATACATTATTCCTGGATATGCTGTCCTTAGGATTTGGTACTTACAGTCTGCTAATTAAGTTACTTGGAGCAATTTAGTCAATGATTTCACCTGGACAGTCACAGGTAAGTCCTAACCAAACTTTGCTCTGTGCTCTCAATCCAAACAGTTTTGTTTAGGTCAAACAAGTTCACAGAAGGAAGGAGATGGTGCAACCCCAAAATGTACCATGGAGGTTCTACCACACTTAGTTTTCCAGTGCAGCATAGCTGGCCTTCCTACATCTGTCTCCTGACTCCCTTGCCTACCTTTTCTTGATTGCACTGAGACCTCCAAAATCTCCAGAAGTGTCTATGCTGGGGCCCCTGCTGCTGTTTACTGACAACTCTGCATCTGAGACAAGCAGTGCATTATTCCTGGGAAATGTAGCTATGGGACGTGCTAGATTTCAACTACATGGGAGGAGGGCCTAGCTGAGATGCTGAGGAGTTCTGGGCACAACTGCTGCTTTAGGAAGAGTTTTTGGGACCACCTGCAAATAGAATAAAATTGCCAGTGGTCCGTCTCATCCTCCAAGGGAAGGGACAGTCCCTCTGTTTCCAGAGGGACATAATCACAGAAGAGAAACCCTGTGGCAATAAACTTGCACTGATCTAAATTTAGTTAAAATATAAATTTACCTTGGGGAGTTCCACATGCTGAATATTTGTATATATATTGAAGTCTATTGCCGTAACAGGACTTGTAGCACTTGGTTCACCCTGAGAGAGGAAGACAATTTAGCAATCCACAACTGTATTTTAAAAATAGGCATTTGGTGTACCCTTAAAAATTGAACAAGCATACATACATATGGTGAGTCTGACTCCCCCCTCAAGCCAATTTTACACTGGTATAATTTCAATGACTTTCCTGGAGCTACTCCTTATTTACATCAGTGTAAATTGAGAGCAGAATCAGGACCAAAATGTTCAACAGCTGTGCTAAAACCCCATTTGGTTTTCCACAAGGACCTTTTTCTGCTGTAAAATATAACAACTATTAGAGTATTTTTCTACCCAGAAAGCTGTTAATCAGCTCAAATAGACTCACATAATGTTTAGATTACCTCTTGATTTTGAGGAGTCCCTGTAGGGGAAGGTAAAGATTCTACTGATTTCCCAGGGCAAACGGCCATCTGATTCACTGCATCTTTATTTCTGCAATATATTAAAGCATATATGTGTTGAAGCATCACCATAGTTCTTTGCACAAGTTTAATTTTGCTACCCTTCATTTCCTATTTTGTTTTATTTTTGGCAGTCACTATGCAGATCAAAATACAAAAAAGAAAATACGTAACCTGTAAAGTCCAAATGTTGGACTTACAGAAGTACATCACCAAAATTACCTGGGTGACAAAACTGTGATATTGGGAAGACTTTTTTATATAAAAACAGCTTGTGAAAAAACTTCATTTTAAACATGTTAAAGATTACTATCTCTAGGAAAGACACTTTAAGCACTCTTACCTGATAAAGATGATTTTTACTTTAGATGGTGCACATTTGATTATCGAGGAAGCATTCTGATGAGTTCTTCCATAGAGAATTTGTCCATTGATCTAGATGAAGGAGAATGGCAAATATGGCTCAGAATGTGTATTTCCTTAAATTTTCACCAGTTTAAAAGTGATCTACAACAAACACTTATCTTCCTTCACCATCACGAGCTAAACATCATTTTGAAAATTTACTCTGCAATATACAACACTCTGTTTTCACCCCTCTAGTTCACAACATTCCTCCCAATTGCTTGTCTGGCTATAGACTCTCTCTCTGCTGAAAATGTCCTTCTCTAGGTTACAATGCCTTGCCTTTAGGCATATCATTTATTTCCATTTGTCATTGATCACCTCATGACTCACTAGCAGTGGATAAAACAGAGTCATAGGAAAAGGCTACCAGTTATAAGTACAAGTAAATGAACTGCCTCTATCCAACAAGAAAGTTGTTATTATTCATTGATCCTCAAAACAGTGCCCCGAACTTTACAAACAAGGGTTCCCACTGTAAAGCACTGAGAGCTGGATCCTGTAACCATTTATGCACATGTGCGACTGTACTTGCTTGAGCAGCCTTATTGAAGCTGAAGGGAATTTTCATGTCAGGAAAGTTACTCCTGTGTTTTTGCACGATCAGGCACTCATTTACTCAGACAATGCTGTTTACAAGCAACACTTGATGGCACAATCACAAAAGCTGTGGTGAGCACTTGGAGAGAGAATTGTGGAAGCATTTTAAAGGAAGGATTTGAAGGAGAGTATGGAGGCATGAGGAGAAGGAAGGAATTACAAGCACAGAAGTAGCATGGAAGACAGGTACAAAGAGACGTGTGAGGGGAGGACAGGAGAGGGGGTGGTTAGCAGGAAGGCTCTGGAGGAGCAAAAGTAGTGAGAAGATCATAAGAACGGCAATACTGTGTCAGAGCAAAGGTCCACCTAGCCCAGTATCCTGACTTCTGACAGTAACCAATGTCAGGTGCACCAGAGGGAATGAACACAACAGGTAATCATCAAGTGATCCATGCCCTGTTGCCCATTCCCAGCTTCTGGCAAACAGAGGCTAGGGACACCATCCCTGCCCATCCTGGCTAACAGCCACTGATGGACTTATCCTCCATGAATTTATCTAGTTCTTTTTTGAACCCTGTTATAGTCTTGGCCTTCACAAGATTGGTGTGGCAGAGAGCCCTCAGTGTCCATTTAGCGCTGCAATGAATGAATGAATGGCTCCAGCTCTCAGTGCCTTAGGGTGGGAACTCTTGTTTGTACAGTTCTGGGCACTGTTTGGAGGGTCAATGAATGCTGATCCTGCACGATCAAGCCCTATATGAAAAGACATTTTGACTGATTTGAACAAGTCCTTTGTAGTGAAAACTGGGCCCTGCAGCCAGTATGTGAATACACTCATCTCAGTGGATCCCCCCAGTCACAGATCCCATAGCGCTTCCGCTGGTCTGAAAGTGCTTGTTTCTGCATCAGCCTATTTGGAACTGGTACAGTGCCTCTCAGGAGTTGCTGAGCCTCCCTGCCCCCACATCCCCTCTCCACTGGCATTCCCTTTTGCACGGCCCCCACCACACAGCTGAAGTGCTAGGGATGGCCTTGCCAGGTCTGTGCAACAGGCAGAATCTCACCCTTCACCAAAAGGAAAAGGAGTGCAAATGTTGTAAGAGAGCAACTTCTGCAATTGCCATCTATTGAACTGAGACAATATTTTAAAAAAATGTGGTTTAGAATGAGTCTCCTGATATCATTGGATACCATGTGAAAGCAGCCTGAATAGGTTATTAAATCATTAGAGCCCAGTATACAAATACAGCTGTTCCAGATTTCTTTTTTCCTTTTCATTTCTTGTGACAGATGTATAAACAATACATATATATTACAACATTTTTAGGCAGACAGAGCTGTAACTAGAATGGCTTGCAGCAGTCCACAGAACCTAGTGGGAGAGCCTCAGAAGGACTATCACTGTATGACCCACTACTTTTCTTAGTTCACAAACTAATTCCTCCTTCTCACCCTGCCCCATGATGCCAAAGCTGCGTTCTTCACTTATTGTATATCAAATTTTATGCAGTAGTGGTCTGACTGAAGAAAATAAAACTCCCAACCCCAACCATTAGGCACATACCAGAATGAAAATGTGATTTCAAAGAAATAATGATCGTATTACAAGGCTATATAGTTAACTCAAGGCTATATATTGCACCAAGAAACTACCACTCTACTGCCTTTATAGTCAACATGTTTGGTTTTAAGTACAATTGCTAGAAACTTACCTCTAGTAACTCATCTGCAATCTGTAACCTGCCATCTTTTCCAGCTGCCCCATTTGGATCAATTCCCACTATGAAGACACTCATCCTGGACCGATCCTTGTTGCCAGCAAGGCTAAGTCCCAAACCAGTCCTTCCTTTTTCCAGCTCTATCATGTGCAGGTCCCCTGGTAGATTTCCATAACGCTGTGTGATCTTTTCTAAATGTAAGGGGGAGAAAAGTTGTGGGCAGAAGGGCTTGAATTCATATTAGAACACTTTACAGGTCATTCAGCTCATCAGCTTTAGTGTGCAACAGGCATTATCCAACAACATAATCCCTGCATGACTGAAGCAGCACAAACCACTCCCTTTTCAAGCTAAAACTGTCACCTGTAACAATGCTTCCAGTTGCTTGGGGGCTGGGTTTAATATGAACATTTTTTAAATTCTTTTCTCTGGGTTTGTTCCCTGATACCAATAAATAAAACATCTTTCACATGGACACATGGCTGGTGAGACAAAGGCAGCTGGGAGACTGAGTCAGCCAGTTGAGCTCCTCAGCAAAGGAAAGCAGGTTTTTCCCCCTTAACTGGTAGGTACTCTGCAAGAAAGGATCTTCAATGGCAGGAAAACACTGCACTGCGAACACCACTGCTAGCTCTTCCTCAGCCTGTACCTGTGGGGTCCCTGCCCAGAGAGGCATCCTGATCCTGTAGGCTCCCACCCAGCTCATGGTCTTGACCTGCTGGGAATGCAGCCTCCACGTCCTTGCTGAAGAAAGCCAGGAAGGGAGAACCCCCCAGTGCAAGAGGCATCTGTTGGTGGAGTCACTCAGGAAGCAAGTAAGAGAGCTGCAGGAGGCTCATTTGCCAGGAGTACAAGGACTTCACTGACAGGATGCACATGAAGACGTCCAGGATGGATGATGCAGTCAGCTGAAACAGAATACAGCAGCACCAGAGGAAGGAGGAGGACCAGCTGCTCTGTGGGGAGGAGACGACTGGCTGCTAGCTAGCTTGGGCAGCAGACAGTGCTCCAGTCCACACCCAAGAATTGGTATGCTGTACAGAAAACAGGAGGAGAGGAGCAGGCCCCAATGGCTGAGGAAGAGGAGCCAACTCATGCCAGGGCTGCGAGGTTCACGGCCACCACACCTAAGAGGAAGAGATATAGGGGGGTGATGGTCAGGGACTCCCTTTTGAGGGGGATGGAGGCATTCATTTTCTGACCTGATGTCCCAGGAGATGTGCTGCCTGACTGGAGCCCATGTCTGAGACTTTGTGGAAAAGCTGCCAAGGCTCATCTGTCCCTCTGACAACTACCCCATGCTGCTCATTGATGTGGGCATTTGAGAACTCATTGAGGACAGATGAGGTCCCAGAGGACTGGAGAAGGGAAAACATAGTACCGATCTTTAAAAAGGGAAATAAAGGGGATCCAGGGAATTATAAACCAACCAGTCTAACTTTGATACCTGGAAAGATACTGGAACAAATTATTAAACAATTAATTTGTACCTATCTACAGGATAATAGGGTAATAAGTAACAACCAACATGAATTTGTCAAGAACAAACCTTGCCAAACCAATCTCTTTTCCATTTTTAACAGGGTTACTAGCCAAGTGGATGGGGGTGAAGCTGGAGATGTGATATATCTTGATTTTAGTAAGGCTTTTGACAGTCCCAAATGACACTCTTATAAGCAAACTAGGGAAATCTGATCTAGATGAAATTACTATAAAGATACATACATAACTGGTTGAAAGACCATATCAAAGCATAATTATTAATGGTTCACTGTCAAACTGGGAGGATGTTGCTAGTGGGGTCTCGCAGGGTTCTGTTCTGAAACCAGTATTATTCAATATTTTCATTCATGACTTAGATAATGGGGTGGACCGTATGCATATAAAATTTGTGGATGATGCCAAGCCTGGAGGGATCACAAGCATTCTGGAGGACAGAATTAGAATTCAAAATGACCACGACAAACTGGTGAACTAGTCTGAAATCAACAAGATGAAATTCAATAAAAACAAGCGAAGAACTTCACTTAGGAAGGAAAAATCAAAGCAGCCAATCAGAGCCCAGCAGGCTCAGATAAAAGGAGCTGCAAGGTCTGAACAGGTCAGTCCCTGGCTAGGACCAGAGGGGCAAGGAAAGGTGGCAGGTGCCCCACTCAAAGCCCTGCAGCAGGACTGGAATCCCGCAGGACCGCTGCCATAATAGCGGGAGTGGTATTTAAAAAAAAAAAAATCCCATGCAGGGCTCTACTCCACTCTGGTCAAAAGAGCTTGATGGGTTGCATTTGCTAGGAGCTCTAGCCTTAAGGTATTGAACAGAGGTAAAAAAGAGACCGGAAGGGAAGACGCCCAGGGAACGCAGCAGTGACCAACCAAGGAAGCAGTAAGTGGCTGCTGTTTATAGGATCCATAGGTTGGGACCTGGAGTAGTGAACAGGCCCAAATTCCCCCACCAGCCACTGGGAAAGTGGCCTAAGGCCTGAAAAGGGAACAGGGCTTGGTTAGAAGACCGAGTGAAGGGCGGGACTTAAAGGACTGAGGACCCTGGTGAAAGCTGACATTTTGTTGAACTCTTTGCTACCCTGGAAGGGGTTCATCCATTTTGACTCTGGGACCTAGCTGGAGGGCTGAGCCACTGAAGACCTGCCTAGCAAAGTCAACAACCTACAAAAGGTGCCCAGAGCAGGAAAAGGCCTGACGTATCAGAAGGCACTCAAGATGTGACTCCATGACAGATGGTCTGGGTACACTTGGTACTCACTCAGTGTGGGAGAATGGACTAGGCAACCTCTCGAGGTCCCTTCCATTCCCACATTTCTAGGAGTCTATGGTTACCTCCCACCCCAAAGATTTTTTCTAAAACCACTAGTCCCCCTGCCTGCCCACCCACACCCATATTTTAACTGCAGGTGAGATTACATTCAGATAACAGAACTGTATATGCGATTACCATGGGTGACATATACTACACTGAAATTGTTATTGCAGTTCATTATGTGCAGGGCAGAACCTACATTTACGAGGACTAGCACTGAAACTGAATGCACAGAACAAGGGCAAATGATTTTGTGTTTCAAGAATGTGCAGCTGTCCAAGCAAAGTGAAAGATGAAAGTAACATTTTATACCCAGATAGATGAAAATGAAGGAGTTCAACCTGAGCCCCAACCTACTCCACATCATTGCTATTTCAATGCTGAGCTTTTCAAATAGCACAAAAAGTAAACTTACTCCAGCTGTAACCAAACTCATCATCATCTTCCACATCCTCTTCCATTTTGCTGGAAGATGATTGTGCAATTTCACAGCTCATTCCTGAAAATGCTGAAGGAGGGGGCAGAGGCAAGTTACTAAATGAAGTCTTTCCTGGCTCTGAATCTGACTGACTGGATGCCTGTGGAGAACAAGAAAAATGCCATGACTAAATATATGCAGACTCTAGAGCAGAGCAATCTAGTACATGAAAATATCAAAACGGCAATGACTATGGCTTTGAAATTAAATAACAAGCACCAGGAATATTAAACAAAACACAGAGAGGCATCGGGAGATCAGAGATGTAAAGAACACTAGGCAAGAAGGAGTAAGTCTCCAAATGTATTTTTAAGCAAACAGAACTGACATTAAAAGCCCAATTCAGTGAAGTTTTGTGTGTTGCTTTATGCCTGAGAAACAACCTTGTGTGAAAACTTAATTGAATTTTTTCAATATTCAATTTGCACAGACTTTCTTTTTTATATCTAAAGAAAAAAATTGACAATTTCTTCTGCTATAATTTTGTATATACACAAACAAGGGAGAGATGGAGGAACGGAGTTAAGGTAGCTTTGAAGAATCTTGTAAAAAGAAGACTATTTAGTTGAAATGTTGGTAGAAAGGCCTATTTAAAAAAAAAAAAAGACTGTGAAGAACACAAGAATACCTTCTTCCAAGTCCTTTACTTGTCTTCTATACAACCTATGAATAATCATGTCAAAAGGGAGAAAGATTTGGCCATAAAAAGGGGGGGGGGGGGGACACCTACTCTTGGTCTTGTGATTAATTTCTATTAAAAAAAATAAAAAACAAAACTATATGCACACAAATTACTACTGCAAATCATGGTCAAATCCTCAACTCCTTAGTCCTGGCAAAACTTCCATTATACAGTCAGGTTGCTTGAGGGAAATGTGATCAAGAACTGTATGATTTGGCTCCATCTTCTTAACTTGTATCATTTTTATTTATTTGGTACTGTGATCAATAGTAAACAATAGGCCAGAATGGGCCATGAGGGCTTGGTAATTGATAAATCAGGTGATGAGAATCGCAACTGATAGATGTCCTATGAAAAACAGTACCATTTTAGGTTTCAGAGTAGCAGCCGTGTTAGTCTGTATCCGCAAAAAGAAAAGGAGTACTTGTGGCACCTTAGAGACTAACAAATTTATTTGAGCATCAGCTTTCTTGAGCTACAGCTCACTTCATCTGATGCATGCAGTGGAAAATACA
This sequence comes from Chelonia mydas, assembly GCF_015237465.2. NCBI lineage: Eukaryota > Metazoa > Chordata > Testudines > Cheloniidae > Chelonia > Chelonia mydas. Next base: position 105,435,909 of record NC_051245.2, read on the forward strand.
GTACTCAGATATATACTCAGAGTAACAGCCGTGTTAGTCTGTATTTGCAAAGAGAAAAGGAATACTTGTGGCACCTTAGAGACTAACCAATTTATTTGAGCATAAGCTTTCTTGAGCTACAGCTCACTTCATCTGATGCATGCAGTGGAAAATACAGTGGGGAGATTTTATATACACAGAGAACATGAAACAATGGGTGTTACCATACACACTGTAACAAGAGTGATCAGGTAAGGTGAGCTATTACCAGCAGGAGAGTCGGAGGGGGGTAGGGGAGGGAGGAACCTTTTGTAGTGATAATCAAGGTGAACCATTTCCAGCAGTTGACAAGAACGTGTAAGGAACAGTATTGGGGGGGGGGGGAATAAACATGGGGAAATAGTTTTACTTTGTGTAATGACACATCCACACCCAGTCTTTATTCAAGCCTAAGTTAATTGTATCCAGTTTGCAAATTAATTCCAATTCAGCAGTCTCTCGTTGGAGTCTGTTTCTGAAGTTTTTTTTATTGAAGAATTGCCACTTTTAGGTCTGTAATCGAGTGACCAAAGACATAGGGTAGGGTAGGTTCCTGTATTTCCCTATACCGGAAACCTATTGATCGCTATGCCTACCTACATGCCTCCAGCTTTCATCCAGACCACACCACACGATCCATTGTCTACCGCCAAGCTCTAAGATACAACTGCATTTGCTCCAACTCCTCAGACAGAGACAAACATCTACAAGATCTCTAACAAGCATTCTTACAACTACAATACCCACCTGCTGAAGTGAAGAAACAGACTGACAGAGCCAGAAGAGTACCCAGAAGTTACCTACTATAGGATGGGCCCAAAGAAGAAAATAACAGAACGCCACTAGCCATCACCTTCAGCCCCCAACTAAAACCTCTCCAACACATCATCAAGGATCTACAACCTATCCTGAAGGACGACCCAGCACTCTCACAGATCTTGGGAGATAGGCCAATCCTTGGTTACAGACAGCCCCCCAACCTGAAGCAAATACTCACCAGCAACCACACAACAAAAACACTAACCCAGGAACCTATCCTTGCAACAAAGCCTGTTGCCAACTGTGTCCACATATCTATTCAGGGGACACCATCATAGGGCCTAATCACATCAGTCACACTGTCAGAGCTTGTTCACCTGCACATCTACCAATGTGATATATGCCAGCAATGCCCCTCTGCCATGTATATTGGCCAAACTGGACAGTCTCTACGTAAAAGAATAAATGGACACAAATCAGATGTCAAGAATTATAACATTCAAAAACCAGTCGAAGAACACTTTAATCTCTTTGGTCACTCGATTACAGACCTAAACGTGGCAATTCTTCAACAAAAAAACTTCAAAAACAGACTCCAACGAGAGAATTAATTTGCAAACTGGATACAATTAACTTAGGCTTGAATAAAGACTGGGAGTGGATGTGTCATTACACAAAGTAAAACTATTTCCCCATGTTTATTTTCCCCCCTACTGTTCCTCACACGTTCTTGTCAACTGCTGGAAATGGCCCACCTTGATTATCACTACAAAAGGTTCCTCCTGCCCCGCCCCCTCCCCGCTCTCCTGCTGGTAATAGCTCACCTTACCTGATCACTCTTGTTACAGTGTGTTTGGTAACACCCATTGTTTCATGTTCTCTGTGTATATAGGTTTCAGAGTAACAGCCGTGTTAGTCTGTATTTGCAAAGAGAAAAGGAATACTTGTGGCACCTTAGAGACTAACCAATTTATTTGAGCATAAGCTTTTGAGCTACAGCTCACTTCATCCTTCATCACTTCATATCCTTCACATTAGATATAGCACACACTTAGAACAACAAGACAGATGCTGGTGGCTGACAGAATGGTACAAAAGACTCAGTCTTACACAAGCAATTACTGCTATACACAACCTTCCCTTGGCACTTGGAGCTTTAAGTGAATGTGAGGCATTCAAATTGTTTTGAATACATTGTGCAGAAAGCATCTGAGAGTTCAAAGCAACCTGCTGAAATTCCTAAATGCCAGCTGGGATGATGTAGGGTATTAGATCAGTCTTTATGAGAACTGAGATACTTACTAGAACCTAAATTGTGGGAGCACTCTCTGAAAAACTCAAAACACCAATGTGGACAGGGAGGGTGATGTTTCATAAACCAGTGGTTCCCAAAGCCGGTCCGCCGCTTGTTCAGGGAAAGCCCCTGGCGCGCCGGACGGGTTTGTTTACCTGCCGCATCTGCAGGTTCAGCCGATCGCGGCTCCCACTGGCCAGGGTTCACCATTCTAGGCCAATGGGGGCTGCGGAAAGCGGCGCGGGCCAAGGGACATGCTGGCTGCCTTCCCGCAGCCCCCATTGGCCTGGAGCGGCGAACCGTGGCCAGTGGGAGCCACGATCAGCCGAACCTGCGGACGTGGCAGGTAAACAAATTGGTCCGGCGTGCCAGGGGCTTTCCCTGAACAAGCGGCGAACCAGCTTTGAGAACCACTGTCATAAACCACACTTATTGCAAAAGAGTTCCTAAACTTCAGAATTGTTAGCAAAAGCACACATTAGCATTCATGCTGTACTTTTATGCTTAAAATGCATATTCCTAACTGAAAAAAGTAAGTAGAAGAATTTTACCTCAAGATGAGGGTACAGGAGTTCCAGAAACTCAATAAGCACTTCCTATATATTCACTGGAGGCCATATAACCTTAAATTAATGCAGGTGTTTGTGGGAGGGTGGGGGGAACGGGGGGAGTCTACACAAAGATTAGGGAAGGACATGAAACAACTAACTCAGTGTAGTACACAATTTCTAACTCAAAGTAATGCATCATTTTAGTCTTGCTCTTTGTGAACAATGGAAATGCCTAAAATGTTGCAGTACTCAATAAAATGATCAAGACAACAATAAGATGGTTTGCTATCCAGTAGCTCTGGAAAGATGGGTGTACTTCTGTATGTACGAATGAAATTCCAGTGGATTTATCATTAAAAGAAAGCACAAAGTGCCATATATTGATGAACAAGGAACATTTCCTTATGTCTCGCTATATGTACATGTATAAACTCTGCACCTGTTTAAGTTTAAGCAAATGCTGATATGAAAGCCAATGAATGCTCAAAGTCTTCTCTGCAAGCAAAGAGTAAAACAAATAAGGTCCTAACAACAATTAAAAATGTACAGGACCAAATTCTGTATTCCAAATCACTGTAAGTTATGCATGCATCTCCAAGGACAGAATCTGGCCCTTTTATTTACACACAAGACTTCTGTTCTCTGAATTGGGCCCTAACAGAAGGCTAAAATATTTTGACTCTTGACATACCGAAATGCAAACATCTGACAACACATGGAGCCTTCTGGCTACCCATGGGGCTCTGGTCACAACCAAGCATGTATTTATAATGGCAGTGAATGGACAGCAGTATCACTTTCAATGTAGCAGACCCATTTGGAAGGAAGATCAGTACTTTCCAAAATTACCACAGGCCACGTACAAACAGGCATAAACAAAACACAGCACAAAAAGGATGTGTGACACAATCACATGTTACTGTAACTTTCACATGGAGACAAACCTTAAATGGTGTGGGGGCAAAAGGGTTAGTTGGGGAACAATGGAAGGCAACCCTAACAGGATTCTGCACATCCTACAGTAACAGAAAACAGCAATCCATATATTACAGTACCTTTGACAATATGTAGCATTAGCAATATGAACTCATGTTCACATATTTTAAGTGACAGGTGCATTTTATAAACTGCAGTAAATTCACACATTTTATTTCAAAATGGACAAAATAGCTTACATGACCTAATTAACCCCTGATTCAGCAAGGTATCTTACTGAATCAGGGCCTTCATAACTTTCTCCACAAAAACCTGGCAGAAAAAGCAAAAAAATGTCCTCGGGGGTAGGGTTCAGATGGGGGTGGCAGGTGGTTTTGACTTTTCTAATATTTGCAAGCACATGTAATTATGTGCAACATAATTTTTTTGTAATAACTGTTTATTTAGAAATTATATGCAATTACCTCTGTTACACTTCTACTGTCACTACCTCAAAACTATAAGTGTGGGTATAGATTTCAAAAACATACATACGCATTTTTACAGTCAGTCTATGCTCTTTATACATTTTGAGATTTTGTTATGAGATTAAGGGAAAAATACAAAAATTGAAGAAGCACGGATTTACAGCTGAATTGATCCCCCAGATGCATGAGCAGCTACAAGTGACTGTGCAAAATCAGAGCTGTATGCATGTACATGCAGATAGGATTTGGCCTTTAATCAGAGATGCGTCAGAGGTCTAGTTGCATTAGCACCAATTACGAAGAGAAGAATCTAACTTTTCTAGATTTCAAAAAAATGTTGGCACCCTGCTTGTGGTACAGGGCAAGAATTTCCAAAAAACCCCAAAAAAAGTTGTCACCACCTTACAATGTGAGATATTGACACATTGTTCATGGCAAAAATAAAGTAGGAAATTCCCAACCACACTCATACAGAGAAAGGACCAACATACAAACAACCGATAACAAAGTACCTCTGTCCTTGAAAAAAGCCATTTCATATTAGGCTGAGATTTTCAAAACTACCAAACTCCTCTAGGGGGCTCTGAAAATCTCAGTCTTAAGAGGTTATGATTACATATCTGGCATTTGTACAATACTTCTACACATTCTTATTTATCATGGAAAATTTCCATCCTCACCAGCACAGAATTTTACCCAAATGTGGAAAAAATACAAACAGAGAAGGACACACAAGTGGTGCAGAAGCACATAAATAACGTTCGGTGAACCAAAAAAGACCATCAGGTGTCATCCAACCTTGTTAGTGTTGAACGGAGGAGAATCAGCAAATGGCTTAGTGCTGCTGATGGTAGCAGGCCCATAGAAAAGGCTGTGCTGCGTGAAAGGCAGCTACAAAGAAAACAAAAGGAACCAAACAACAAAGAAGGTAGGTTTAAAATAAAACCTTGTGGCTTACAGAACAGACCACAAGGTTTCTTGTGTTAACAATGCCCATGTCATACGCTATGCTAAAGACATCTGTGAGCGAAGGCAGGCGAGGCTGTACATTTACATTTGTCTGATACACATCGGTGACATTAAATGATGGGGAGAAGAACAGTCTACCAGTTTTATCCTCCTCATAGGTTATGGCCCTCTTCCTTCATTCTATAGGAAGTATGAAGTTAGTATTTCTTTTCCACTACTACATATAGGGAGGATTTCTAAAGGCACAAATGGCAGTCAGGCACCCAACTCCCACTGAAAGCCAACAGGAATTAGGCACATAAGTGCCATTTGTACCTCCGAAAATCTCCCCTTATAGTCTTTTGATCCAATCCTCATGGTCCTTACTTAGGTCAAACTCCCACTGATATAAATGGCAGCTTTTTTGCTGAATAAGGAATTCAGAATTGGTATACAGAGCATAGAAGCACATTCATAAACATACTAAGTGTCGTAAAATGTCACGAGTGAGAAGATGAAAAATTTGCCTTCTTTGATTATTATCTGATGATAGCCAAATGCTTCAATGAATCTATATTGAAACGTCACTAATTCACATTTATGACCTGGATACAAATTCTGCAAATCAGGAAAAGAACAAACATAAGAACAATTTGTAGAAAATGTAGTGCAAAATTTAGGTTGTGCTTTTATTTTGACAAGTAAACAGCAGCATACTAATAAATGGGCAGCAGGATATTTTCCAGAAGTAATTAAGTTTTAGTAATACAGGATCTTATTATAGCACATTGTCATTAAATATGTGCAGCTAAGTGGGAGGGACCACTTTTTTAGTAAGCTTTATTGGGTTTATGGCTAAACAAAATAAGAATTAGCTGGCTTTTCCTAAGACAATACTAGTTACTTTCCTCTTGTCATTTACTGTCAACATTTTTAACCTTTGGTTTCTGTCATTGATGCAGTTCTCGTACTGTCTTGTAGGACCAGAATGGTTTTGAAACAAACGTGCTCACTTAAAAGAAAGAGGCAACCACTCTGATGTTCTATAGTAGATGGGAGTGTCCTAAATTCATGCAAATAAATTCTACAAGGGAACCAGCTGCTATGCTGGCCAAAATTCTTTGCAGCTATGAGCCTAACACTTTTGGAAAACAGGCAGCGCAGTGCTTGGAAAGGAATACCCCTTGTACCACAGTTACATAATCAAGACATGCTTAAGTAGTGGGTAAAAGGAAAAGTGCAAACTTTAGTACGGATAAAAGGAAAAAAGATAAAAAACAGCAGGAGAATTTTCGGGGGCGGGGGGGGAATACATCAAAAATCACTGTTATCTGGGCCTGTCTGCACAGTGGACTAATGAACCTTATGGGGGTGTGACTTCTGAAGTGCACGAACATGTTGCACATTAATTGCTCCATACAGAGCCTGCTGGTGCACATCAAAGGTTCCCTACCACCCTCTGATGTACTAGCGGTGTGCACTGCTGCTCTGTATAGAAAAGCCCTTTATCTTACCGTGTAAAGAAATCTCTGAACCAGCTAAAACATTTGTTGTTTTTCAAAAAACACTAAAAACTGGAAAATGCATTGTTCAATATTCATATTCAGGCATCAGTTTACCAAATAAAATTGATCTAATTTGCCAGTGTAACATTTCTTGGATCTACAGTATTTTACAGTTTGAAAGACAGAGCGATGTTAAGACAAGGGATCCATTGTGACAATGCCACTCACAAACTTGAGAGAGAACATTTTCCCTATGAGAAGAATTTCTGTTTACACATGCAATGTCTTCTAAGTACTATTTGTGAAATTAATGTTCCTATGTAACCATCAGATTTGCCGCCTGCATTAAGAGTTTAAACTATCTTGACAGAGTGTTATATAAATAAAATTAACATAACACATATTTTGTGCATAAATAATCAAGCTCTAGTAATAACACAGAAAATCAATCCCCAACCATTCATATTTGTGCCTCAAATATTTCTGACATAATGATATGTCAACGAAAAAACACTGGCTGCCCTGACTTCTATCCCATGCCACTGTGTTGAAGTTATTGAGACTGTGCAAGGGATAAATCAGGGCACTGTTTAGGGAATTACCTTCATGTAAACTAAAAAAGATTGTTGTCAACAATACCATTGTGCAAGAAAGCACACTTGTACATAGCAAAACAAAAGGAACCACTAGCATAAAAATATTTAGTTATTTGAGCAAACAAAGCATTCAAAAAATGCATAAGGGTGAAGCCCTGCAATGTGGCTGGAGATACGCTCATCTCAATCGGTAATTCTTACTTAAAAATAAACAGAGCAGAGTCATTATGTAGCACAGATGTGGCGCATAACTGCTTGCATGGAGAACTACTAAATTTGTTTCCAGCAGACAACACAGCCCATTCATATTATCTGGGCCACACTCTAATCTCCATGTACAGTATCTTGAAGAATACAACAGTGGAAAATCTGACTCTCTTTAAACAGTCATTTTTAGCAGATGTGTTGTTGCACCATATTAAAGACTGTTATTGTCTGCATGCAGCTAGCTGTCTGGATGAGTACACATGAACGAAGACTGGAAATTCCCTCACAAGTTCTTACTATATGTACAGATGTAAGTTTCAAATGATTAAGATAGTAAAAAGCGTTGTTTTAAAAATTATATCACAAAGCATGTGTACAGTGAAAAGCATGTGCAATGCCTTGCTTTAAATATGAAAGTATGGATATTTTAATAAACAGTCAATTTTAAAATACAGTAAAGCTAGTTGGGGGTAGAGAAACAGAACAAGTAGAACTGTAATTTTAAAAATTCCTGAAGGAACATTCATATATACACAAAAAGTCATCTGTGATGAAGTAAAAGCATCACTCTCATCCTAAACATTCATTAAACAACATCAATCTTGCCCATATCTTAGCAAATGCACAATACTCATTTTAGCAGCCTGAGTATCAATAGCCAACATTCAGGAAAGCTATTCCATGCAACGTTACCTGAGATGACTGACGATAAAATGGGTTAGTAGGTTTCTGCCCACTGAGAGCAGAGGTTGATGAAGAGCTATTGAGAGATTCTGGCTGGGAAACAAAAGTTATGAGACAACTAGTAAATAAACATGCAGATTACTTAGACTCTACAATGAGGAAGTTTAGTTTCAGGCAATGCAAGCTACTATTTTAAAGCTTATTAGCTTGTGTTTGCATTTTCCATGCAGTTTAATGAAGGAAAAATTATCTTTGTGTACTTCTAGGTCCTTTCATTAATGCTCACTTAATATAACAACAATTGTTGCCGTATATTTCGCATGCATTTGGACACAATATCAATCTCTAAGACTTGTTTTTAGATAGGTTCCTTCCTTTCTCCTCATCAATCAATCATTCTGGAGGCTTTTCAAAATACTTTGAAGCAGGCATACTATAGGTAAATTCCAAATCAATTTCATTCTAAATGGAAATAATATTTAAAAATCAAACCTTTGTTCCTATAATGCTCTGTTTGAGATGGAACCTCCAGGATTAAATATCTCCCCCCACCCCAAAAATAATATCAGCTTGGACATTTATTTAAACTATCCCTATTTTTTGTCTCTTTTTCACATTTAAGATGCTTACCCTTGATCTGTTTATAATGCTCTGTACCATAAAGACTACAGGGTTGCCTGCCTTCCGTATGGCTTCCACAGCTTGTTCATGGCTTGCGTCTCTGAGGTCAATTCCATCCACCTGAAAATCGGAAGGCCTCAGCTTAACATTACACAAAACTTAAAGTATAATGAAGCAACTTCTAAGATTTTGATTTTGGATCGTCTATTGCAGCCTGAGCCAAAGGCCTCTGCACTCAGCAGAACGATCCCCACTGACTTCAACATATGTTGAATCAGGTCCTTAGGCACCAACAACGTACAGACTGGATTTTCAAAAGGCATCTAAGAGCTTATCTACATGGCACAGCAATGCACACTAGAGGGATATGAATTCTAAAATGCATCAACATGCTATGCACTAACTGCCACACGTAGACCCCACCGGTGCACACTAAAAGTTCCCTAGTGTATGTTAACTTAGGGTATGTCCACACTGGCAAGTTTCTGAGCAACAAGTGATACCACTTTTATTAAAGCTCTGGAATTAATAAACAATTGTGGCGTGCTCACACTGTGCTCCTTGTGATGGTGGACCGCATCCACATTAGCAGCTCTTGCAACGGCGAAGAGAGCAGTGCATTGTGGTAGCTACCCCACTGTGGGACTAGCTGCAGGGTGCTTTGGGAAGGGTTTGGAATGCCTCATGGGGCAGGCACAGCATCACATGATGCAGGTTTCCCAATCCCATTGTTCCATGGGCATCCTACTACACGGTCAGCTGCTTTTCAACTGAAGTGGGGGGCGGGGAGGGCAGAGTGTGTGACAGGGAGTGTGTGTGTATGGAGTGGGGGGAGAGACTTTCTGCGCTGTAATGTCTTTACACTGCCAATACAGCACTGGAACCTCTGCGCTTTAAGGCTTATGACTCTCGTCAAGGTGGGTTTTTTTGCAACACTCTAACTGAGGAGTTTCTGCGCACTAAGTGGCTTGACAGTGTGTACACTTTGGGAGTTACACTGCAGAAAGCTGCTTTACTGTGCAGTAACTTGCCAGTGTAGACAAGGCCTTACTGTTGCTACATTAGACAAGTCCAAAGGGACACAGACACCCCCCTTTAATTCTGGGAATTTTGGTGCCTATCGCCCTTAGGCTCTTTTGAAATCCCAGCCATATAATTTAGGCTTTCAATATTCTAAAGGATTTTAAAACTGGCTATTCATCTGCTTCATTCAAGTTCCATGTCGATATTTTGTCCCAAAAGCCATGGTTAGAGAATATGTAATATGAAAGCAATGTCAGAGTTTGCCAACAATTGCTTCACGTCATTTATGGCTCAGAATCAGGGCTGTTTATACCTACCTCACTGAGTCAATGTGAGGTTTAATTATATGATACTTACAAAGCACTTGAAGATCCCTGGTGGAGGAGGAGCATTATATAAGTGCAAAGTACTATTTTTTAATGTTAGACAATTTTTCCTTGTTACATTCCCCTCTGCCCCCCAAAACTAGTTTTAGCTCAGAATTGAAAAACTTTCTTCCTCCCTAAACAAAATATTTACAAAGGATGGCTAAGAACAATTCCTTGAGATGTAACATACTCTCTCTTTCGCTCTCCGTATAACATGTACTGATGTGATGATTAAAAAAAAGTTTATCTTCCTATCCAAAGAAAATCCATGTTATGGTGAGGTTAGCATTAGAAAAGCATATTCATAATGGCTATGATAATAGCTAAAAGCCAAGATACAAGTGTTATTTGTTAGTAGTACTTGCATAAGAAGCCATATAGTGAGAGTTACTTCTGCCTCTTTAATTTCGTAGGTTATTTGAGACTTAACCATCCAATGTAAAATAAAGAGAAGAAAAACCATTTAAGATAGCAGATTCTAAATCTATTAGGAAAAAAACAGTATTGTTATCACTCTATCACTTCCAATGACCAAAGTAGTGGCAGGTGCTAACTAGAGAGCAGAGCCAGGTTATGTTACAGTATAAGAAAGGGAAACTATAGGTACATGTCCAGACATACATGGTCACTATATACATCTATATAGATATATAGATATATATATATACGCACACACACACACACACACGCACTATATCGATAGTCGTCTAGTTAACATGTGTATTCCCCCACATACACTTCTGCAAGTTTCATTTTCTGGGACAGTCCATATGCTCATTAAAACCCAATGACTCACTTATATTAATCATTAATGGCATTTCTAGCCATTCTGCAAAGTAAAAGCAGTTCTCATCCTTGATATAACCAATGTGTTCATACATCAGAGACAGACCAAAACATTTAGGCCAACGTCAGCCATTACTGAATACTAGTCTATTTGTGCTATTATATAAAACCAATACCTAATAGAGCTCTGCACTGGTGCTTAGATAGGAGGTCATCTAAGTGCCGGGATGAAGCTGTAACTTTTTATTATGTAAGTGCTTATTTATACAATATGTTATAAATGGGTCCTCTCCAGCCCAAATTCCACCTTCATACCTGTTGGCCAATGGAAGCTCTGCAGTCCTCTCTGGCTGTTCACTGTAGAAGCTATTCTGATGCCCTGCATCTCTGTCCTATACACTGTCCATGTAATTCCAGTTTAAACATTACCCACTTAAAACCACCCTATCTGAGAGGCAGAATCACAGACTCTGCCATCTGGGTTGCCATGTACTTAATGAATGGCAACCAGGGTCCAGATGTCATAAAGAATAGTGCACTTCCTGACAACCTAAGATACAGGGTGGAGTATTAACTGACAGCCAGCTGAAAAACAGTTTTAGGAAGAATGTCGCTTAATCTTGGCTGCCAACTTTGCTCCAAAGCTGAACCAGGGTGGAGTGAAGGTGAGGGCATCATCCCTGCAGAGATGGCAAAAAGGGGATCAGTGTTCAGGAGAAAAAAGTCTCCCCCTAACCTAGCTGCAGGGGTGGAAAAGTTTCTCTGTGTCCCACAAGTTTGGCTCTAAACCCCTCTCTATTAGCAGCTAAGCAGAGCTTTATGTACTGCCACCCGGACACGGAGACTAAGTGGAGATGAAAGACAAGGTCTGGATAGGTGCTAACATGCAGGTAAGTGGGATGTCTATTTGCAGTTCTCCTCCTCTTTATGGCCATCTCTTTAACTACCCTATGCAGCTGCATGAAACATGGTAATCGTTCTGCTGAATCAGCCGGTCTAAATAGGGTCTAGGATCCAGGACCTTGTGCATCCCTGTGTTACTCTGAAGACTATGTACATTTGAGGCTGTATGTAAGCCTGAGGCCCTTTGCATGTAAAACACACACATGATAGGACTATGGTTATAATGCAGTAACTACATTTGGTATACCACGTGGTAAAACTCTTAAGGGCTGCCAGTAGTGCGGACAGTAATGGAGACATTGGAGGGGTGCGGTACTCAGAGTGCTACCTACATTCCATTGTGGTGGTGGTGGTGGTTTTATATTCAGAAATATTTAAATAAAAAAGTGACAACTGTACACCATGTAGGCCCTGGGTTTGTAGGCACAAAATCTAGTTGCTGGCCCTGTACCATGATGGCTGATGAGAAAAAAAAAAATCACAATCTCTTGCTTTGCCATAACAAAATTATGTCCACAAGCAGACATTTGCAAGGTTGATGTATATACATGGGAAAAATTAAAGCACATTATAAGTTTGCATGGTACCTCCACTATTCTATCTCCAGTTTTTAAAGTTCCATTTTTGCCAGCGGGGCTGTCTTCCAGAATGTGTTTGATAAAGATTCCCCTCATCACTTCACCATTGCTCAGCCGACTCCCCATCCCTCGTCCACCGACGATGCTGATTCCCAATGACTTGCTAGGTTCTCTCCAAAGCTCAACCCTACAATGACAAAAAAAAACAAAAAAGGAATGCATTGTATCTACATCACAGCCTCTCGTCTACAAATTCCAAAGGCCTGTCATTTGTACAATTCTATGGAACATATCTGAGAAAAATTCTTCCTTGGATGTTTTCATGCCTTTCTAGGACAGTGGGTTGGGAATGACCAACAAGTCTATTTAGTGTCTAACTTTTGTCTACTGCCCTCCATTTATTTTGGGCTTCTAGCTAACCCTCGTATATCCTATGTGAGCTACAGCAAGAATAACATATTCTAAAACTGCGAAACCACCTGAACAACATCCTATACAGCAAACAGGGAAAGATTAAGAATGAGCTCTCAAAACTGGATACTCTCATAAAAAACCAACCTTCCACAAAAACTTCCTCATGGATAGATTTTACAAAAACTAGACAAGCCATTTACAACACACACTTTGCTTCTCTACAAAAGAAAAAGGACACTAAACTATCTAAACTACTACATGCCACAAGGAGCCATAACAGTGGTTCCCTTAACCCCCCCAACAATATTGTTAATCTTTCCAACTATACTCTTAGCCCATCAGAAGAGTCCGTCCTATCTCGGGGCCTCTCCTTTTGTCCCTCCAGGCCCACAAACATGATACAGTTCTGTGGTGACCTAGAATTCTACTTCCGACGTCTCTGACTCAAAGAATATTTCCAACACACCTCTGAACAACATACTAACCCACAGAATCCTTCCTACCAACACTACAAAAAGAAGGATTCTGCGTGGACTCCTCCTGAAGGTGGAAACAACGGACTGGACTTCTACATAGATTGCTTCCGTTGATGTGCACAGGCTGAAATTGTGGAAAACCAGCATCACTTGCCCCATAACCTCAGCCGTTCTGAACACAATGCCATCCACAGCCTGAGGAACAACTCTGACATCATAATCAAAAAGGCTGACAAAGGAGGTGCTGTCGTCATAATGAATAAGTTGGAATATGAACAAGAGGCTGCTAGGCAGCTCTCTAACTCTACATTCTACAAGCCATCATCCTCTGATCCCACTGAGGATTACCAAAAGAAACTACACCATCTGCTCAAGAAACTCCCGGAAAAAGCACAGGAACAGATCTGTGTAGACACATGCCCAGAACCCTGACCAGGGGTATTCTATCTGCTACCCAAGATCCATAAACCTGGGAATCCTGGACACCCCATCCTCTCAGACATTGGCACCCTGACTGCAGGATTGTTTGGCTATGCGGACTCTCTCCTCAGGCCCTACGCTACCAGCACTCCCTGCCATCTTTGAGACACCACTGACTTCCTGAGGAAACTACAATCCATCGGTGATCTTCCAGAAAACACCCTCCTGGCCTCTATGGATGCCCTCTACACCAATATTCCACACAAAGATGGACTACAGGCCATCAGGATCAGTATCCCCGATAATGTCACGGCAAACCTGGTGGCTGACCTTTGTGACTTTGTCCTCACCCATAACTATTTCACATTTGGGGACAATATATATATTTAAGTCAGCAGCACTGCTATGGGTACCCGCATGGCCCCACAGTATGCTAACATTTTTGTGGCTGACTTAGAACAACGCTTCCTTAGCTCTTGTCCCCTAATGCCGCTACTCTACTTGCGCTACACTAATGACATCTTCATCATCTGGACCCATGGAAAAGAAGCCTTTGAGGAATTCCACCAGGATTTCAACAATTTCCATCCCACCATCAACCTCAGCCTAGACCATCCACACAAGTGGATTGACCTCAGCCTAGACCAATCCACACATTTCCTGGACACTACTGTGCTAATAAGCAATGGTCACATAAACACCACCCTATACTGGAAACCTACTGACCACCTACATGCCTCCAGCTTCCATCCAGGACACACCACACGATCCATTGTCGACAGCCAAGCTCTACGATACAACCGTATTTGCTCCAATCCCTCAGACAGAGACAAAGACCTACAAGATCTCCATCAAGCATTCTTAAAACTACAATACCCACCTGTTGAAGTGAAAAAAAAACAGATTGACAGAGCCAGAAGAGTACCCAGAAGTCACCTACTACAGGACAGGCCCAACAAAGAAAATAACAGAATGCCTCTAGCTGTCACCTTCAGCCCCCAACTAAAACATCTCCAGCGCATCATCAAGGATCTACAACCTATCCTGAGGGACGACCCATCACTCTCACAGATCTTGGGAGACAGACCAGTCCTCGCTTACAGACAGCCCCCCAACCTGAAGCAAATACTCATCAGCAACCACACACCACACAACAAAAACACTAACCCAGGAACCTATCCTTGCACCAAAGCCCGATGCCAACTCTGTCCACATATTTATTCAAGTGACACCATCATAGGACCTAATCACATTAGCCATGCCATCAGGGGCTCGTTCACCTGCACATCTACCAATGTGATATATGTCATCATGTGCCAGCAATGCCCCTCTGCCATGTACATTGGCCAAACCAGACAGTCTCTACGCAAAAGAATAAATGGACACAAATCTGACATCAGGAATCATAACATTCAAAAACCGGTAGGAGAACACTTCAACCTCTCTGGCCACTCAGTAAAAGATTTAAGGGTGGCAATTTTGCAACAGAAAAGCTTCAAAAACAGACTCCAACGAGAAACTGCTGAGCTTGAATTAATATGAAAACTAGATACCACTAACCTGGGTTTGAACAGAGATTGGGAGTGGCTGGGTCATTACACATATTGAATCTATTTCCTTAAGTTAAGTATCCTCACACCTTCTTGTCATGAACTGTCTAAATGGGCCATCTTGATTATCACTACAAAAGTTTTTTTCTCCTGCTGATAATAGCTCATCTTAACTAATTAGCCTCTCTCAATTTGTATGGTAACTTCCAACTTATCTGTTTGTATACATATATCTTACTATATGTTCCATTCTATGCATCCGATGAAGTGGGCTGTAGCCCACGAAAGCTTGTGCTCTAATAAATTTGTTTGTCTCTAAGGTGCCACAAGTACTCCTGCTCTTTTTATAATTGGAAGGCTACCTCCAAGAGCTTGGATATCATCCCACTCATATATGTGAAGAGTTAATTTTGTAGTCCCCTGGCTTAGGCTTATCAGTGCAAATTAAATTTAAAACTAATCTTCCCAGGCACTCAGCATACAAGTTGGATCACAGGGATTTAGGCTGACTGCAGTAAAAATAAATATGCCCTATTCGTGTAATGCACAGATATAAACACTACACTATTTTGACTGCTTCCTTATTTACTTTACAGTATTGGAAAGGATCCACTATAGTTCCAATTTCAATACACCAATGTTTATGAGAGAGTGTCATTCAACTGGAAATCCATACTCACCGTCTGGGCTGGTTCCAGTGACTGTAAGCTGCATTCTGAAGTTCGCTTTCTTCTCCCTCCCCCTCTTCACGTTCAGGTAGTTCTGGAATTTCTCTGCTAATAAATAAGAGCAAACAAAGTACTTTTAAAATCCTAATAAAGTCCCAGGTGTCATTATGCAACGAACACCAAACGGATCTAACGGACAGAATGAGAATTTTTACAGATTATGGAGGTAGCCGTGCTTTTACACGAAAAAATAGCAAGTAAAAAAGTGCTTTAGTATCTAGCACATTTCTAAGTGTTCCCCTTATATTGTAAGAAAGATTTTAAATTCTTATGGTACAGCTGTGAACCATCTGGAGTCACCACCCTCCCAGTAAGCTTCTGATATAATATATCCTGTGTTTAGGAATTCCTGTTCCACTCTCTTCAATTAAGCTTTCACCAATGACAACCACAGAGTAGAATACTCTGCATTTCTAAATGGGAGTGGAGCCAAAATTTAAACAAATTGAAGTTTAGTTTCCAAAGGGAAAAAAATAACAGCTATAATTTTCAAAAGTGATAAGCGGTTTTGGTACCCAACTTGAAACACTCTGAAGGTGATCTGCACCCTCTCTCTCTCTGAAAATCAGGTTTCTTTAAAGTGTCTCAAGCTGAGATGGAGGTATGCAGTATTGTTAGTCACTTTTGAAAATCCTGGCCAATAATTCTAATGATTTTCTGAGGCCTAGGAGAATGCTGAGAAAAGTTCATTCTGTGACTGGAAATTCACATCTAATTGTTGCAACATACATTCTAGATGGAACAGAAATGTCATTTTCAAATTTTGGAAGAGTACAGCTAATAAGACATAGTATTTGAATTTTTTTCTGAAACCCCCTCCCATCCTCTATAACTGCTTGATTTCACAGAATATTCCCATTGTCTCACAAATCTGACAATGTTGAAATATCAGTATTTTTTCAGTATTTTGTTGCTTTAAAAAACTATTTAATTAATGAAGCGTATTCCCAACCAATATTTACATACACACCATCTTCTAATTCAGTGAGAGGCCTAGAAAGGGATGAAGTTAACTAGAATAGGATATAAATGGTGTATACTCACCTCTTTTCAGACACATATATATTAGCCTTACAAAAATGTAATGGAAAACTTCTAGCCAGGCACAAAAATCTACTTATAGAATCACAGAATATTAGGGTTGCAATGAAACTCGGGAGGTCGTCTAGTCCAACCCCCTGCTCAAAGCAGGACTAATCCCCAACTAAATCATCCCAGCCAGGGCTTTGTCAAGCCTGACCTTAAAAACCTCTAAGGAAGGAGATTCCACCACCTCCCTAGGTAACGCATTCCAGTGCTTCACCACCTTCCAAGTGAAACGGTGTTTCCTAATATCCAACCTAAACCTCCCCCACTGCAACTTGAGACCATTACTTCTTGTTCTGTCATCTGCTACCATGGAGAACAGTCTAGATCCATCCTCTTTGGAACCCCCTTTCAGGTAGTTGAAATTAGCTATCAAATCCCCCCTCATTCTTCTCTTCTGCAGACTAAGTAATCCCAGTTCCCTCAGTCTCTCCTCATAAGTCATGTGCTCCAGCCCCCTAATCATTTTTGTTGCCCTCTGCTGGACTCTTTATAATTTTTCCACATCCTTCTTGTAGTGTGGGGTCCAAAACTGGACACAGTACTCCAGATGAGGCCTCACCAATGTTGAATAGAGGGGAACGATCACGTCCCTCGATCTGCTGGCAATGCCCCTACTTATACAGCCCAAAATGCCATTACCCTTCTTGGCAACAAGGGCACACTGTTGACTCATATCCAGCTTCTTGTCCACTGTAACCCCTAGGTCCTTTTCTGCAGAACTGCTGCCTAGCCACTCATTCCCTAGTCTGTAGCAGTGCATGAGATTCTTCCATCCCAAGTGCAGGACTCTGCACTTATCCTTGTTTAACCTTATCTAATTTCTTTTGGCCCAATCCTTTAATTTGTCTAGGTCCCTCTGTATCCTATCCCTACCCTCCAGCATATTTTACCACTCCTCCCAGTTTAGTGTCATCTGCAAACTTGCTGAGGGTGCAATCCACACCATCCTCCATATTAATATTAATGAAGATATTGAACAAAACCAGCCCCAGGACCAACCCTTGGGGCACTCCACTTGACACTGGCTGCCAACTAGACATGGAGCCGTTGATCACTACCTGTTGAGCCCAATGATCTAGCCAGGTTTCTATCCACCTTACAGTCCATTCATCCAGTCCATACTTCTTTAACTTGCTGGCAAGAATACTGGAAGAGTGCTTTACTTGCCAGTGCTTTACCATAATGATAAAGAAAAAATATTGATATGAGCAAAAGTCTGCAATACTGATGTCCATGCATGGGAAGAGTTAAAGCAAAGAGCCCTTACAGTAGGATAATAGGAGAACATATTGATTCACCTTACAGTGTGTGCAGAAAAGAGATTGAGTGGTATTGTGTCTTCTGGTTGTTGTCCCAAACTGGCTTTATACTCTTCCAAATGTTCTGCTGGCACATATATAATCCTGCAATAAAACACAAAACAAAACACACAAAAGCAAAACAGAAGTCATGGGTCATGCCTCAGGTAACCTAAGGAAACGCTGAGTGATAGCCTTTTCAGACCACCTCAAGTATCAACTGATGTGAAAGGGATAGCCCAGGTACAAGGAAGGATGATTTGCAACTATGCAAACCATATCCCTAATTAAGCAGTCACATTACTACGCATCTGTAGTCATGTTAGCTCCTGTCCACTTCACCAAGCTATCTGGTGCTCATTACACCATTTTTCATTTCTAATACTGAAAGTTGTACAGTTCAGTCGTGGCAAAGATTGTCCTGCTGAAGGACTGGTTTACAACAAAAAGCCCTCGGCATCAACATGCTGAAGAACATGACTGGTGTGCAGCAGTGCTACTGTCCCTTTCTGGAAGCTTGTTTACACACATTTTACAGTAGCTTTTATGATTTCCATCAAGGTTTGATTTTTGTTCTCCACAGTTCCTATGAAAACACTCTAACAAACAGAAAAAGAATGGCAGGTAGATGCAATAACAGCCATGAGGGTGATGCATACACAGAGTAAGAAGCCTGAACAACACATCATCAGCAAAACAGTAGAGGGGAAGAGAGTACAGGAAAATAATACTGGTTCCTCATTTTTCAGCCAGTGCTAATGACAATGGTGTCTTTATGGGGGCAGGGAGGAGTCCAAAAAGCCCTTCAGCATTCTTACCAATTAAAAGAATGGATCATTCCAATATAGTAAAACAGGAGAATGATGCTGCTAGAACATTCTCTGCAGCTGGGTATTTGAGAACAGTTCCAAAGAATATGACAAGAACCTAAATAACCTGGGGAATCACAGTTTCTTTCCCCATTTTTTCCCGAAAAACTCTTAAAAGTTCCAGAAAACAAAAATCTTTTGGTCCAGATCTTGTCCTACACTGGAAGAAAAAACTTACTAGTTTCAAACTGAGGTCTACCCTGCCAATCATCTGGTTGTGGAAAAGGCAAGGCAATTTATTCTCCCACAGAATGGGCATGGAGACAAGCCTGGCAAATGCACAGACATCCCAAGTTCCATGAGAAGGGAAATCCTGCAACACTCAGTGTATCTGTACAGGCCTGGGATATTTGCACAGAAGCCCAATTCCTTTTCACTACTCCACAAAAGTATCCCTTATCTTGTGCTCCCATTTGTTTTCAACTGCACATGATAAGGGAGTAAAGGGAAGAGCACGCAGAAGGAACTTACATAAAACAATGCTGTCAACCTACAGCTTTGGGGTATAAAATTGATGGCAAAGAAAAGCTCCCTCCACTGTCCCTGACAAGGCATGCACCACTCCCCACCATACAATCAAAGTGTCTCAAAAATGCACAAGGGGCTTCCACTGAGGAAGGGAGAAATAATGCCTCTTCTACTCAATCCTCTCTAATAAAATAGCTTCCCTTTGGCTGAAATTCCAGGTTTTCCCACCCTCCATGTTGTCTGGTTTTATTTCTTAAGACCTATAGCCTTTTGTGCCTGGGCCATCATGAAAATACCCCCATTCAAACACTAGTGCCAATTACTGAGTGCTTTTCAGTTCTGAAACACAAAATGCCAATACAAAACTTTCAGAGCAATGCCACAGCCTGCTACTTGCATTTCCTCAAGAGTAGGACATCAATAGGAATCTTAGTTTTATATGATAAAAAAAACCTCTGATAATAAACATAAAAATCTGCATTTTTCCACGATTAAAATGAAATGCTGAACTTTTTCATTTCCCTAGTCACAATATATACAGGTATCACTTGAACACAATGTTTTATTGACAGTAGAACCCTGTTTATTGGAGCCTCCATTATTTGGCTCTCCATATTAACTGAATCACGAGCCATCCAGAGCTGAGGTGGAGGCTGGCTGCCCAACCCCAAAGCTGCCGTCAGCCCCAGGCAGGTGGTAGCATTGTTAATACAGAGAGACAGATATGGAGGCTCAGATAAATGGAGTTCTACCGTATATGTTTTTATTTTTTCACAAAATGTAAAAACTAAAGATTCTCACAAATGTTTTTCCATGGCGAACAGATTTCTAGGATTCATGTACATCACTAATGGACATACACTAGTACAACACATTTATATTATCAGGCCTAGGTTCTGAAATGGAAAAAAAAAAAGACCAAATCAAACTTTTCATAAAACTATTTTGCAAAGTTCCCTTTGTTTCTCCACATTTTACAATAAGTTCCCTTGTCATTCAACCTCACCTCTCCAGCTGTGAGTGTCATAAATGGGAACAAAGAGTTAGAGCTGCTCTGACATAGGAACACAACTAATACTTTTGCAGGCTAGCTCATAAGAATTCCTGCCATTATAAAAGCCATGAAAACATTAAAATGTTATTTAAACAAGAGAAAAGCATCTATTGATCTAGTTATTTCGACCCTTCACTCAAATTAATCAAATTCACCTTAATATAAATGCAGACATAAATAGCAAACCATAATAAAGTATTTTTAAAAGGTATCTGCTATAAAGAATTCAGGACCATAAACAGCCCTGAGGCTGCTCTAAATTATGCTAGCAGGTGGTCCGACCCCCAGGGTCATGAGACTGCCATGGTGATATAATTCCACCTTTGTCTCCCCTGGAGTCTTCCACTAAGAGCTCATCCATACCCAAGAATCAGGACCTAAAAGACCAGATTAAAAAGAAAAAAAAAAACCAACAGTGTATTGTTTCAAGGGATCACATCTACAGAAGTCTCACAAGTGTCTTATCTTAATCATTATGTTTGCAAATGTGAACATGGTAAACCAGACTTCCTAAATAATTCCATTATAATGTTTTATATAAACAATATGGTCCAAATTTTGCCCTGAGATAGGCACAAACAAATCCTACTGATTTAAATCAGTGGAAGCTATTCCCATGTGTCTGAAGAAAGAACTGGACCCAACAGCTCAAGTTTTACCAATCCTCTGTCTACAGTAAATATACCAAAGCAAACACATAATTTGAATGCACTTAGCACTTAAATAAATACAGTACAACTTTGCTAATTTAAATTGCCCTAATCCACACACCCTATCATTTGCACACAAAATCTGCCTCTCTCTTCTCACTTCTCAGCTAAGACTTGATAGAGGTGTCCATTTGTGAATTTGTTTTTTATGTAGCCAATTATAAAGGCTTCAGTTATTTTACAAAATATGCTACAGAATATTTGGTAGTACACCAGAAAGTATCAGCATGAATAAAAAATGAAGTTATGCTTGTCATACATGAAGTTATATTCTGTGTGGGGAGGTTACTGCGATTAGCAAGTCAACAATTTCCAAAATTCAGTCATCTGTAATCAACTCCCCAGTCATTCCTGCGATTAGCTAGGTTCTACTGTAACGTTAGTACCATTTAGAATTCTCCCCCCTTTCTCCCTATATTTACACCATGTTACTCAAATGAAATTATAGAACTAGATCTTGTGGAATAACCAAAATTGTAGGGAGGTAGGCTCTGCATGAGAGCATACAGTACAATGCCCTAACAAAGGAAAACTGTTAAAAGCCCTCTTTTACTGGGGCTGCTCTCTTTGGGACAGATTATGGGCTAGTCTCTGCAAGATGTTGACTGCCATCTTCAGTGAGAGCTGGGGGCACTCAGTGCCTCCAGGAATTGCTCAGTACCTTGAATGATCAAATCATCGGTGACCAGGGGCCTAGGACTCTGAGGGTTCCCAGGCATTGGGCCACTGGAACACTGTGGTTCTTAGTGCTGAGAGACAGAAATAAAGATAACATTGTTCTACTCCAACATTGAAAAGGCTCATCCATAGGAGAAACTGACACCAGCTTTAAAAATTACTCCAAAATGTGGTCAGGAAGAAGGATGGAGAAGTGAAACAAACTGCTGGGGGGGAGGGGATTGGGGAGACAGGGAGGACATACAAATCAGAGAAACAAGGGTAAATAAGTGCATTATAGTTGCATTGTATTTCTGATCTGTAAGAGGTTACAATGTCAAAGTTTAATAACTTCCTCTCCTTTATAACAGTCAGTTTTATATTGAAAATGTTGCTATTTCCTTTCTGATGAGACGTAAAAGAAATGTTTTAACATACACTTTGCAAAGAAAGCAGTGACAATGGAAACACCAAATGGTGTAGATATAAAAACATTTCGTAAACACAATACCGCATGCAGTACAAAAGGAACATTCATTGCATGCTTGGTCAAACAGCCACACAAAAACCTTTAAACACTGAGAGAAGAAACAAACTGAGTAACAAAGTATGTACACATTCAGGACAAGTTACTGGAGTCAACATACAGTTTACTTTATAACTACACCAACCCTTTTTGTTACATGTGGAGAAAATAAAACATTAGTGCCAAAGAAAATATGACACTGAGATTAATCCAGATATCAGTACATCCACATATGTATCAATTCCAATGATTGTTCTCTTACACACAAGCTATTAGGATACATTCTATATGGATAATACGACTGAAATAAAATAAAGTAAAAATCAGCAATTTTTCAGAAACCAGTGTTTTTAATACAGTCTGAGGAAGTATGCTCCAATCTGCATGCTTAAGCCATATATATATTTACTGTACCTATATCTGGATACATCCCTGACATTTTGGGTGTTATAAAAGCATGAAATGATTTACAGACAAGTTGCAACATAGAGCCATAATGAGCTTTTGAATCACCGATACTCACACATAAAAGGGGGCCTGATCATCAGCAGGTGCTGGAGAAGATCTAGAATGTGAAGCATACGATGCAGCATCTTTTTACAATGGTCTTAACAAATGTCAGTGTCTCAGGCTGAATGTGAGTTGCATACATATGTAATTAAAAGTGTGAGCTTCTATTTATTTTATTTATTTATTTATTTATTTTTACCCCTTCCACCAACATTCCATCTACACCTCCCCCGGAAAGCATCTGCTCTTTATTGGTGTCTATAGCAGTGATTATTAACAAGCATGGGAAAATGGAACTGCAATCAATCTTTTATTCCTTGATCAGGAATTCATCCACACACTTTAGGTTAAGGCAGGTGAATTTTGATTCAGCTCAGTAATTATCTGGCAGATGTTACTAGCAGCTGCTGCTGAGCAAAAAACCCTGGCTATTATTACAGAAATATAACAGCCTCTGGCAAGGTGGAGTGAGAAGTGAAAAAAAATGCATTCTGGTAAGGCCACACATCTGGTTTTCCCCCAAAAAATAATGAAACCTGGAATTCAAGCTGGCTGGTCTTGAACTCCTGAAACTCAAATATCCTTGAGTAAAAATAAAACAAAGGTGCAATCTGCAATAGGTGCACAGTACAAATGTTTTGGGTGGTTTTTCAACAAATCAGGTTCCCCATAAAATATGCAACACAACTTTGTAAGTGAAATGTTTCATTTAAGCCCCACCCATGTCTCAACAACTTCACATTTGAGGCCCTACAGTGCAGCCCCCTCCCTATATGCTGTAAGTTAATCAGGACTGTGATGGGAATGATTTGATTCCTCTCCCCACAGGCTAAGCATGCTGCCTCCCACACGACTGTTAACCCGTTAGTCTGAAAGACTGGGCATTGAATCACTAGGATCTCCTGCATGGCAGGGCAGAATACTTTCATTGGCCTCCAGACTGATATGGGCTAGGTTATGCACCCTGTTCAGCAATCAGCAATCACTACAGTTCTGCATAATCAGAGCTCTCCAGTTTGGGCATTTGCAGAAAAATCCAGGTGTATTTTTGTGATACTGTAATTCAGTGTTTTTCTGGCAACAGTGCTCTTGACAGTGTGAAATGAACGAGAAGTGATGCTGTACTGATAAAAGAGGGTAACAAGAGCAAGAGCAAAACCAGAGTCATTTAGAGCCAAATGTCACAGTCCTTGCTCCTGCAAGACTCCCAGTGAAGTCACAGCAGGGTTTGGCCTTTTATTTGGTTATTTCTTTGCAGTGGAGGGAGCAGGCTTCAACTTGTGAAGTTTTATTAAGCAGGCTTTTAACAGATAACTGTAGATGTCAAATGAAAACTTGACATATTCAGCATTATAATGACAAATGCCCTGTTTCTTTGAGATTTTCTACATCCATCAAATCTCTGATAGAATAACAACCACCCTGACTACAACATCAAATTTTCATTTAAAAATCTACATTTACCAGTTAAAAACCGACTGAAGAAATCTTCAAAAATGAACCTGTATCAATGGTACTTAGACAAGTTGAAGTCTGTTCCTCCCATACGGCAAAGAAATAACCAGGGTAAAAAAATCCTGGTACAGCTGCACCCACAGCTGTCCCAAGCCATGCCCTTTGCAATTTAAAGCAATGCAACCGTTATGTGCTACATTTAATTGCAACACATCGTCAACCTTTTGCTCACTACTTTTTAAAAACTGTGTATTTCCATATCTTTTGCCTTATTTATATCTTAATTTCCCTGTCTCCCTTTATACCACATTTTCTTTCTTACCACAGATGCTGATGCATATTTTCCTGCATTGTCTTAAGTAACTGTTTCCTCTTTTCCTTCTCTCCCTCTCTCTCTCCTCCTTTTCATATATGTTCTCTACCCCGTCATATATTTTCTGTTCTTTTCCCCCTTTCCACGTCTCCCCTCAAAATCTTTATGTTAATTTCTCTTTTCTAATCCCATCAATCTTTCCCTCTCCATTACTCCCATGCCCGCTCACAGACCCATTTACCCCTACATTTTATTTAGACACCTAACAATCACTGGATTAAATGTACTATTCAAAGATTCAGACAAAAATGGGCAGCCTGCACTGTGCAAGGACAAAAACCAGATGAGAAGCAAGCTTTCTTCTCCAGCATCATGCTGGGACAGAGGAGTGTGCTGGGGTTCCCAGCAGGGTCCTCTCCTTGACCATGATTGGGTCCATCTTTCTTATCAAATGCTAGTGATACTCCCAGTTCTCTTTAGTTGCTGTGGAAAGACACAGTCTATCTTTGGTTTCATCTTTCTGATGCAAGGGTAGGTGGGAGGGCTACACTGCTCTATCCCTCCCCTCCCCTTCTGATTGTTGTGACTGGAGTGTGTGCGCGGGGGGGGGCGACGACTCTGCTACTCTAACCCTTTCTCATTCTCTTAAATCTCTCTCCCTTTCCCCACTCCCCATGAATATCTCCAATTACTGCTACTGGGGCTGCTATACTTATGTCTACACAACCTGTGGCCATGAGCCTCCCAGTTGCTCTTCAAAAGGTTTTTTTACCTTGTTCTTGAGTAAAGACAGGCAGAGCAATGCTGATGACAGCAAAGGAAATGCACAGGTAGACAGACGTGTGGATTTCACAACCGTGCTAAAAATAGCGGTGTCGATGTTGCAGCTCAGGCTCTGAAGCCTTAGGAGGGTGGTGGGCTTCAGAGGACAAGCCACAACTTCAAAGTATTGTCTACACAAGCTATTTGCAGCACAGTAGAATGAGCCCTGTGAGCCAGAGTCTGACAACCCAGTCTGGGAGGCTGGGTGCCATGGGCTGCACACACATATCCTCTTAGGAATTGTCTATATTAGAGAAGCACACCAAATCAATTTAACAATGATTTAACCCTTGCTTGCATTGATTTAGCTTATGTCAGCAAATTACCAATTTAAATTTATTCAATATAAGCAAAGATTATCATGGTTTTAAGTGTCAACATAGGGGTTTGCACTTATTTTGCAAGACTGAGTTTTAAATCAATTCAAACCAGTGTACTTTTGTAGTACAGACAATGCCTTTTCTTCTCCTCCTCCCCACAAAGGAGCTGAAGTGAAACTGGCCTGATGCTTGTCAATTTCACTGCTGCCCACAGGGTTCAGAAAACTAACAGGACTGATCAGCTTGGCAAAGCTCTAAGCAGCAGCAGTACAGGCTCTGGAGCTTGCTCTCTGCAGACTCAGGAAGACATCACTGAATCCCTTTACAGATGGTTCATGTTTGGAAGGTTATCTCCACAACTATAAGAGCTACACACATAATTTTATTTTAAAACGGAAGCTCAGATTCTGAAATTGACAAAATATACGGTGGGGGGGATGGGGAGGGAAACGGGGACACTTACTCTCCACACGCAAGTGGATTTTTCAAGCCCTGTATTAAATCATGCACATTCTAAAAAGTCTGTTCTTTGGAGTGCTATTATTACAATAGTAGCTCCTTTTTATGTACCAACAGAGAACTGGAAAAGCCTTCACAAGATGTACTGTATTTCTGCCTTTTGTCATAGATGTACTGAAAATATCCTTTCAACGTTCTTTTTCTGCATTAATATCATGTGTCATACTTTCTGTTTGGCAACCAGCAAAGATGAGCTCATTATAAAGATATTCTGCAAACAAAATCACTTGTGCTATGGCAAGAACAATTCACATTTCAGAATCACAAATCCCCAACTAAAGTCTTCTTATTTTCTTGATATGAAAAGTTTTTTTCTAAAAGCCACATGGCAAGTGGAAAATTCTAGTTGCAGCTCCCTAATCAGAGGTAAATAGAAATGCTGGGACTTGAATGAGCCTGATTTGAGAAAGTTGCTCTTTAAAAGGTTTTGATTACCTTGTTCTCGAGTAAAGACAGGCAGAGCAATGATAATAGCACCAAAGGAAACACACAAAACCTTTCACAAATGATTTCAACTTTCAATTATATAAAGCCCTAATTTAAAGATGACTTTAATTTTCAGGAGCAAAAAACTCCCCAAAAACCTGTCTTGATTAGAATATTGACTTGCACTATGTTTCTTGACTGCAAGTCCCTTCCCACCACAATTCTTACCCTCGCTTTACCTACTTTATATCAGATCCAATGAGTGAATGTCTCCTCAGCATAGCCCGGGCCTGTGCATTGGTTAAATTAGTGGTTGTCTCTTCATTAATGGATAGAATACAATCCCCCACACCGATTCGTCCATCACGACTTATGGAACCGCCATGGATGATGCTGCGGACTATCATTCCCGAGCCGTCTTTATTGGAACTTACGGTCATACCTATTATAAGACAGGCATGGAGCAGATTATTGTGTATATAAATAAGGAACACAGTGTATAAAGTGAAATACACTCCACCTGCACTGAGCCATAATGGAGTGTGCAGATGAAGGAGATGTGAATTCCACCCCCTAAATCTGGGTCTGGTGAACAGGATTCAATGCACTCTACAGGCCCGAAGATGCTAATCCAACCTGTGGGCAGGAACAGCAGTCACAGCCCTAGACAAAGACATTATTTTTGAACTTTCATACCAAAAGAAAAATGTAACTGAAGTGGTATTTAAAACAGAGAGAAACAAAAATAAAAAAAGCGTGAGTGAGAGAGAGATAAATTGCTTCTAAACATGATCAGCTAGATCAGTCTTAGACGGTAAAGGTAATTTTACTTATTTTAATTATATTAGAGAGGGTTTTTAAAAAACAAAACCAGAAAAATCCTGAGGGCTGACACGAAGTCAGGATCAATAAATAGGAACAGAAAAGTCAATACACCTAACGCTGATCAACATATTCTTGGTGCGTACAGAATGCCTGATCCAATGTCCATTGAAGTTCATGGGCATCTTCCGATTGATTTCAATGGACACTGGATCAAGTAGTGCCTTATGATTTAGGTTAGGGCGTGTTCTGTTGAGAGAGAGAGATCATATGTCAGTTATATACACTTTAGCTAGGTCACGCAGTACCTTATAAGCCTACACTTACAGTCAATCCTTGTTTACATCTTCCTTTCACTACAGGAAGTAGGAAAGACAGATGCTGCTCACTATTTTGGTTGATTCTGACTCATACTCACTGAAGGATTTCAAGTATGCTTGTGTGTTCGGGTATTTTTAAATATGAGTTTTTTCATTTTTTATTTTTGAGCACATTTAGTGTTCATGAAAAGTACCTGACTGTCATTCTCCAGATCTGTCTTTCTCTAATAATCTATAGAACAGGCAAAAGAAAGGTACCTGTAGGACAGCAGGTCAAGCTCCTCTACTCAGCACTGCCAATGAACCTCTAGGGATGGGAGGTTAATACTATCTCCTTAACCAAGTCTGTCTTTGTCCTCTCTAGTAAGAGTGCCACAAAGCGTGCCAGTTAACACCAAGGGCAAATATTTCAAACATAAGCACCTAAAGTTAGGCTCTTAAATCCATGTTTAGTCTCCTAAATAACAATGACCTGATTTGTAGAGTTCTGACTACCCACAGCTCCCACCGACTTTAGTGGGAACTAAAGGAACTCATTGCTTCTGCAAAGCAAACCAGGTTTATGTAGGGGGCCTAAATGTAGATATAGGAGCCAGCACCCAAATTCTGAAAATTTTGTCTAGCACACCAAGACCCTGGAACACTCATTAAGGTTATACTCAGCCTACTTACACCCCTAGAGCTTTTGAAAATAGGCATAAAAGGTGAGGTAAACAAAACTGGGCACCTATAAGCACCACCATAAAGGTTCTTTCACACTCATAGAACAGAATCATAGAATATCAGGGGTGGAAGGGACCTCAGGAGGTCATCTAGTCCAACCCCCAAATAAAAAGTGAGGAACACATTTTGAAAGGGGGAAATGTTGTAATGATTTAAAGAAACAAGTAACAATAGGCCAAATACTGGCTTGTCCTATGCATGGACTCATGCCAGAAACTATAAAGCTCTTATTAAGTGGCTCCTGATTACATGAAACCACCTCTCTCCCCATTTGCAGTTGAGATCAATGGAGGCTACTGAGACGGAGCCTCCTGAGTTGAAGCAGGGGGCTGCTGCTAGCAGGGCACGGCCCTGAACTCTGGAATGGTCTTCCTTGCTTTGGCATGCCAGGGCCCAGATTTATTAACCTCCCAGGCACACTGCAAAGCTCATCTCTTTTTCAGGGCATTTAATAATAAAATAGATGGAAGGACACAAGGTTATTTGGGGTAGAGGACTCATGTTTGGCAGGTATTTTGAGCTCTGGGCAGGTTCTCTGATTGTCTCAATGAACATGTACATATGTATTTTAATCTACTGTAAAACACCCAGAGGAAAGGATGCTTTCAATTTTCATAAATTCTTCTACCCCATGGCTAGTAGTGGAGTACAGGACAGAAGTCAGCTACCTTTATTCTGCCACCTAGGTTAGTTATGTTCAAAACAAATACTGCACACATGACAGATGTCCAGCATAGGCTGTGGTCTGGGGGCATCGTCCATATGTTTATTCTCACACACGCCCGTATCCAGCGCTAATCTCTGGGCAGATCCACTTGCATGCGTTATTCGTAGTGGAAACAGAATGCACATGTAGTTCTATGTTGAGTTGCACTCAGCCAGAACACAGGCAGCATGTGTGTTCCTTTCTGTGGGCATTACCCGTTTCCCGGGTGCCAACAAAAATCTCTCTCCAGATTATGAACCCAGTTTCTCCCTTGGGTAAATGGGCACAGCTCCACTGTAATCAACACAATCATACCAATGACAAATTTGGCCCATTGCCTATGAGATCACATCAATATTAAACTTTACTTGCATGTCTGATGTCACATCCATGACTTCAGAAGAACAAGCAAAGAAAAAAAATAAAATGCCACTGCTGGTGCATCAACAGCTTTCACTAATATATTACCAGAGCAATGACACTTTACCTTTCATTATATCTGAACCTCACAACATCGGTTTTTTAATTAAACCGCAAGCTAACAGTGTTGTGTCTGAGTTTGAAGCCATGACCGATGCCATTTAAAGAAACAAAATGCCAGTTCTCAACTGAAATAATTGACACAGCTGCAGCTTTCAACACCATTATACAGCACTTGATTTAGCTCCTTTACTAAAAGTGAAAGTTAAAAGCAGTGCAGCCATGTGTGCAAAACGTTGGCCAGGCCCCAGCAGCACAAGGGTCCAGAACAGGAAGGGGTTGCCAGGGGAAGAGGGAGGGGACAGCCAAAAACTAGATTCTTTTATTTTCACATTATATCATACATACTACGACTAAGGAATTCCAGCTTTTTGCCACTTAACTTTGGACTACATATAAATACACTACACACTTTGGACTACATATAATTGGGGTTCTTATGTTTATGTTTCACTGATACACTGACATGCAACTTACTGACCCTACTCACTGCACCTACAGTACATGTGGACAGTATGGAGTGCTTAGGTATTCTTGGCAAAGGCTGGACTTTGGACTACATTGTGATCTCTAGCTATATGGTGGGGAGCAGGGAGAGTAAGAGCTCCCCATCCATCTTTGCACACCTTGGGTAAGGGATATCTAGAATCATACGGTTTGCATTTGAAGGGACAACTGTCAAGATACACCTCTCCTGGGAGTAACTCAGCAGAAAGAAGGCAGGCCAGGGCTCCCCCTACATGCTTCAGTCATCAATACATGACTGTTAGCTATTTAGCTAACTAGAAGGAAATGACTACACAGGGCTACTATGTGCCCTACTTTGGGGGCAGTCCAGAGCTGCACTGCCCCATGTGAAACACCATGAGGCATTCTGGTGCAGTGCCTCCTGCGACTGACTAGATGCACTGTAAAGGGAATAATTTTCCACAACCTTTAAGGGGGGCCACCTACATCCCTCTCCATACAGCCAGCCAGCCAGCCAGCTTTGCTAGCCAATACATGGGGGGTAGGGGGAGGGGAGGGGATGGAGCTCCACCTCTTTTCTGCAGAGTTGTTTCCATCAAATGGCCACGTTGGCTGTAGTCCCGCATACCCAGGTGCAGGGGCTGAGATGGCCCTTATACAGGCCATACCAAATGGAGCAGGGAGCTATTCCTGTCTATTCCCCACTGCAGGGCCACTGAAGGGCAGAGTACAATCTAGCCCAAAATGTTTCAACTTGTCAACTGAGCCTGTGCACGCCATACTGTCTAGTCATATTGTGGGTGCAGTCAGTAGGGTCAGGAAGTTACACATCCCAGATAAACATAAAACCATAAAGTCTGGAATAAGGTCTAACAATTATTGAGTCTTTGAACTCAAAATATTATCCATTAAAGAGATAAAGGGCAGCTTTTTCAAATGTATTTAGACACCTAAAGATGAAAACAGAAGTCACATGAAATCAATAGGAGTTAGGTGCTCAACCTACTTAGGCCCTGTTGAAAATCCCCCTAGATAACTATCTGTATGCTTAGGTGCCTAAATACC
Organism: Chelonia mydas; assembly: GCF_015237465.2. Classification (NCBI taxonomy): domain Eukaryota; kingdom Metazoa; phylum Chordata; order Testudines; family Cheloniidae; genus Chelonia; species Chelonia mydas. The sequence continues at coordinate 105,467,361 of NC_051245.2, forward strand.
CCTGAAAATCTGGCCCAGAGTCCTTTGACCCAAGTCCTTTTCATGCTCCAGTGCAGAACTCCTCAACCCTCTGACAGCCAATTATACAAACTGCTTAGTCTCATTTTCCTCAAGTTTCAGTCATGACCTTAATTTTATTTTATTCCATCTAAATCAGTTAATATAAATGATGATGGTAACGAAGAAAAATATTAAAAGTATTAGTTTTTTTTTTACAAAACAGCTCAGTGTAGAAGTTCCTCCATTTTTTGATTTATTAGAAGGAAATATATTTGGTTGGACTATCAAGCACTTTGCTTTTTTTTTTTATTGTTGATTTTTATTTTATTATTGGAGCTTAACTGACTGATGAGGCAACACCTGCTTTCACCACCCTCAATGCACTGAGACCAGGAGAGGACAGAGTATAAAGGCAAGGGTACACGTACTATACTACAGTGAAGATCTTCAGAAGTAACTGGAGTAGGCTGAAAACTGAAGACAACAGGCCATACAGACAGGGAAATATTAGCCGAGAAAGAGCAATCACACCAATGATCAGATACTCTACCTAGACTTGAATTGCCTTTTGCAATAGTGATAGTCTTCTCATGCATGTTTTTGGGTGTATTTTGGATTGTGGAACTTCCCTCAGTAGTAGATGTCAGGTAGCTCTTTTCCATTAAATACACTGCATCCTAATACAAAGAAAAAACAACATTTCAATTCAAAACAGCAAGTTCAAAATATGACTGAACTTAATAGGATGTAAAAATCACAAATATTTGACAATAAGCCAAGCTTTAAGAATAACAACCACAGTTACCAACTTTCACGCAGTAAGTAAGCACCCCGACTTTCACAACAAGCCAAAAATCAAGCTAATCCCATTTCAAAACAAGACCAAAACAAGTCAATCCCTAAGAACCTCAACACCCAATGTGACTAGATCCCCTCGGCGTACAGTCTGGGACTGTGGTGATCCCACTGTGCACCCCTGACTCTCTCCCCCCTGCTTGCCAGGCGAGCTGATCAAAAAGAAAAAAGAAGCAACAAGCTATGACAAGCAACAAGCTACATGCCAAAAACTAGTCAACAAGCAACTTACAAGCCAATTAAGCGAAAAACAAGCCCAATTTCTGTTTTTTTCCCCAAGGTTTGGCATGTCTGATAACAACAGCTAATTTCATAAGAAACTGCAATTTATTTATTTTTTTAAATGAAAATCACACTGAGCCAAAGGAAAGAAAATATACATCAAAGTGGATGTCATTAAAAACCTAATAGTTTGCACAGAGTAGTATCTAAGCTTGTTTGTGAACTGAACTATATGTTTATATGAGGCGGTCAGATGCGAGAACTCCCTTTTCACATCTCATGCACTACCCAGGCCTTGAGCTGAGGCATACAGAAGAAAGCGGGTTAATATGGCTAAAGCCTTTGCTCCAGTTCCCTTATTTGCCCAGCCTGTGTGTAGTGATTTATTGCTGGTATAGGCCAGCAATGAATTCCTTTACTATCTCCTCCATTCCCCCAGAGCAAGGAGGGCAGAGGAAGAACTGTGATGGATGGATGTGTCTCTCAGCCACACCACCTGACAAGGCTACTCCTGGGCTGGTAGTCCTTGCTCTGGCTTGTGTCTAAAGTCACAATCCAGCTATGAGATACCACAGTTGACTCCCAGAAATAACTTTAGGTTCGCCAGGACGTAGCTGTGAGCAAATGTTGATTTTTCACAATGACCATGGCATGTAAATAATATTCTCTGTATAAAAGCCATACAACAGGATCTTTACTTTTCCAGTAAGGTCAGGGTGCGCTGTGATAGCAGAGTTTGTATTTTGTGCAACTTCGGCTGACACCTGAGGTTCCATCCAAGCAGCTATGTTTTCATATTCAGCATGTTTCTCAGAAACATCTGAAGGCAGAGGACCCTTTTTGGAAACACCACCAGCAGGTATCATGCTCGTGTCCTCTAAGGATTGGTTCTCTCCCACTCCCTGGATTAGATCCACGTTGTATAGATTCTTGTTGGATGGTTGGAAATCAGTTGAGGCATTTGAGGAATCTTCACCAACACCCTGTTAAACAGAATCAGGAATAGTGAATAAAAAAAAATTAACGATCTTATATAGTTAGGGTCCTACCAAATTAGCGGCCACAAAAAAAGTGTCACGGACTGTAAAATCTGGTCTTTTGTGTTCTTTTACCCTATACCGTACAGATTTTACGGGGGAGACCATCATTTCTCAAATTGGGGGTCCAGACCCAAAAGGCAGTTGCAGGGGGGTTGCAAGGTAATTTTAGGGGGTTGAAAGGTTATTTTATGTCACCCTTACTTCTGCACTGCCTTCAGAGCTGGGCAGTCAGAAAGCGGTGGCTGTTGGCCGGGTGCCCAGCTCTGAAGGCAGCGCCCGCCAGCAGCAGCGCAGAAGTAAGGGTGGCAATACCATACCATGTCACCCTTACTCCTGCACTGCTGCCTTCAGATCTGGGCGGCCGGACAGTGGCGGCTGCTGACTGAGGGCCCAGCTCTGCAGGCAGCTGCACAGAAATAAGGGTGGCAATACCATACCGTGCCAGTCTTACTTCTGCGCGGCTGCTGGCGGCGGCTCTGCCTGCAGAGCTGGGCTCCCGGCCAGCAGCCTGCCGTCAGCAGCAGCGCAGGAGTAAGGGGTAGCAGTACTGCAACTCCCCACTACAGTAACCTTGCAACCCCCTTCCCTCCAACTCTTTTTTGGGTCAGGACCCCTACAATGACAACACCATGAAATTTCAGTTGAAATAGCTGAAAACATGAAATTTAAGATTTTTAAATTTCTATGACCGTGAAATTGACTAAAATGGACTGTAAATTTGGTAGGGCCCTATATATAGTATTGTTAAAATGGATATTTTATGCTAAATATGTTAAACTGAAGCTAAAGCTTTTTGAACTCTTAAGTACAACTACTTGTTATCAAATAAAATACAGTGTCTTCACAGATCACTGACCATCATTTTACTATAACAAGATTTTCTTTTATAAACATTTTCTTCTTTTGTTGCATTTTTTCTACTATTACAATATTTATGGCAGAAAATATTTACAGGCCAGATCCTCAGCTGGTATAAACTGGCATAGCTCTAGAGACTTTCTACATCAATATTTATATGCTTGTCCTGCAACAGGGCATACTTGCAGTAGATGGATGGGGAATATAAAAGACCAGAAGACCCAATGCTGAACAAACAAGTGTGGATGTTTTCAAGTTTGCCAAGCTTTCTTTGATAATCCACATTTTTATTTAAAAGAGAGGTCAAGCAGTATTTACTCCAAATTTCACTGACCTGGGCTGCATTACCACAGTAAATCTTTTCATACAAGATTGGCTGAAAATTTTAAACCTGACTATTGGTTTAGGGGGTCTTGATTTTTAGATGCACAGTTTACAACACCTTAAAGGGCCTGGTTTTAGCTCTTGCTGAAAATCAGGCCCTTTACAGTTGCGAACTGGCATGCAAAGTCCCTAGTCATTTTTGAAAATGCAGGCTACTAAACAATGTATCAAAGACATTAAAGCATTTTCCTTCACCATCAGAAATAGTGCGCAATTTCTCTTATTCCATCTCTTTCCTTCTTCAGCATATTTCAATAGTTACAAGAACTCTCCCCTCCGCTTAATTCTCCTACACTGCTCTCACAATATCCCCTATTCCTCTCTCAGATATCATTCGTTTTATATATGACACAAAGTGCACAGCAAGCAGCAGTGTTTTGTGATATTTTACATCAGAAGGCATTAAAATTTATTTTCACTGGCTTTTTATGATGTTCTGCTTGCTCCTAGTCCCATCACCAAGTGTGAGCAAATGCACAAGCAGTACAGCAGATGTGAAGGCATCAGTTCTCATTGATGTCAGTGAAAGTTTTTTTCATTGATTTCAATGGGAGCTGGATCAATCCCTTTCAGAGTAAATACAGTGTTAAAGTAGGAATGGCAGCTGTCTTTCAAGCATGCTGATGATGACTAAATAGATTAGGATTCCGGTGCTCTGTTCTATAAATGGTAGGAGGTGATTTTATTTTTATTGCACCATGTTGATTAGAAGGATTTAGGCTTTTATCTCTTCAAATGCAACTTAGATGGATCACTCAAATGTGGGCCTGTTTTGATGACTATCCAGACAGTTTTGATGACCATCTTCCGAAATTGTTTCTTTGTGCATATCTACCCTTTTCTCCTTTCCATGTATCTACTACACTGAATACCAGCACACTGAAAAGCATAGTCATGCATGGACATATGGGTGGGCACTGGATAGGTGGCTGAGTGTAGCTATCATATATCAGTACAGGGATTCTCCTTTTTATATATATAACTGCAAGAGAATGCTGTAAGTTTTAACACATAAACTGAGAATTCACATGTCTTCAGGAAGAAAGAGGCAACTTCTTTTAGACTGTCATTGACTTCAATACATGGTACAGATATGGCTCATTTCATGGTACAAGGATGGGAAAGCTACATCAGACATGGTCTGTTCATGTTTATTCTCCTGATGATGCTATTTCTGCTGCCTGAAAACCTTTAGATTCTATACTTTAGTGCACATGCAGCTACAAATGAATTACACTGGTGCCACTCCCTACATTTTTTGTTACTCTGTAACAGTAGGTCACCGCTTTAAAATTTGCAACTTATATTTTATTTATTTGAGGAAAATGCACCTGATTATTTTGATTTAAAACATTTTTCTTTAGTTATTTTGAAAACAATAAAGCACTCAAAAGCCTGTATTCCAGTGACCTATCATATGAGATGCACTTTCCAAATGGCTAGACACATCCAGTTTCACTGTGTTCTCATACTGCCTATAACATACACTTCTTTGGGTTGTACTGCATCAGCCACTGTTTCAGAGGTCTCCTTGTTAACACTAGTTTCTCCACTGCCTTACACCATGTGTAGTTGTTTACACTTCTGCAGAGAGTTGAAAGTGCTACCAGATTAGAATATTAACATTTTATACCCATTGTGCACTGATGTAAATAGCTGCACAAGGAGCCAGGCAGTGGAGAATCAGACCTATAAATTTTAAAAGCTCAAATAAAAATGGCCTTTAAAAAATGCTGAAAAAAACTGAAGACTTCAGGGAGCCCCAGCATCATACATTCAGTAAGACCAGCCTTTGTCCTGTAAAATGTATGTTTCTCAGCATGCATAGTGCATAATCCCTTTAAGTAACAATTACTAAGTTAAACAATACAATCTGTCCCATTGGCAGAGCAAAGGTACACTCTATTGTGGATTAGGAGATTCCATTAGGAGATGAACTCAGCTTTCAGTCCCATGGATAGTAAAGACTGAACACATTCCAGAAAGGATAAAGCCAGCCACTGAGTCTCAGGTGTGCAGGAAGATGCAGCAGCTGCTCTATTCAAGATTACATACTGCAAACCATCCAAGAAAACTACATGGTGTTGCCCGCAAAGATGATCACAGGTCTACCTCAAATACTTGAAGAAACACACTGGAAAAGTCCTGGCTAAAAAAAATTAATAGTTTTCTAACAAACGGAGAAAAAGCAATGACTGGGAGGAACAAAAAAGGGACCATCAATACACAAAAGCAATTCAATATGGGTATGTGAGTGGCACAAAAATAAAAAATATTTTTTGTATTTCTTAGGAACTTGTTCTTTGCCGATTAACTGAGTTTAACTGCTAATGGAATCTCAATCAGCAATTAATTACAGCATCATTGTCTCAGGAACATAGTAAATTAACATAATTCTAACTACTACATAATAAAGATATGCAGAAAATGAGAGTAACTTTTGCTTTCATGCCTAAACTATTGTACCCGTAATAGAATGCAATTTTTCTGTGTACAGCCATTTATGTAGCCAGTCTTTAATATGCTCTGAAATTTAATAACAATTTACATTTTTGTAGCAGATTACTCAGCACAAATTTGATGTTACAAATTGTCTCCAAACAGGTTAACTTTCTGGTGATACAAAATACAATCAAAGCTTTGAACCGTCTATCTCCTTCTCTCTCTGACATACAAGTCTGAAAGGTATCCAATCAACACTACCTAAATGAAATTGCACTTTAATCTGATAACGAACCTATGAGCAGATGGAACTGTGGCAACATAATGCCTCTACATTTAATACAGCAGCTAGACATAAACATTGAGTTTTTTATACTTCTAATCAAGGTCTGCCATCAATAAAATTATATTGTCTTTTTACCTTGGGAGTTGATGATGGAAGAGAGAGGCTATAGTTCAGACCATCACTACAGCTACTGCCGTGCAGAGCTAACACAGAAGCCTGGAAGGTGTCATCATTGTCTGAAGTATACTGTGATTCAAAGGTGGATTCATCCGCTAGGTCTGCCTCACTTGAGTCCACCTAATAACAAAAGGCAATTTAATCAGGCTATCTGCTACTTTCAGACCACATAAGCCCCAAACACTTGCACATGTGTGGCTAAATCCTTGCTGGTACTTTGCTTAATATTTTTCTGTTTTATACAAACAGTGGACCAAATTCTACATGCAATTACACCTACGTAACCCCAAACAGAATAGAGGTTAAACAGGTGTATCTGAAAGCCAAACCTGGCTCTGAGTTTTTGCAAATACTACAGAGCAGAGATGGGCTAACAGCCATGACCACGGATATTAGATAGTGGAAAAATGCTGCTTTATTCCATGCCGTCAACAAATCCCGGAGACTTTTTTTGTTTGTTTTCCTTCTTGGTGAATAAATGCTACAAAAATGGGAATCTTCACTTACTGCCACATTTTAGGGACAAATTAATTTCCCGCCCCCTAGTAGTTTGTTTAAATAGGCTTGGTGGTTTTTAAAAGGTACAGAAATTTTTTAAAGGTACAGAAATATTTTAAAAATACAAACTCCTGGGGTTTTAGGCCCTTTACTTTGTTCCCATATTTCCAAAGTAGCTTATATTATTAAAAAGATTTGCAAGCTATTATCTTTTAACATGAGATAATAACTAATATGACAGATAGTGAGGTTTTAAAACCTCATTATATGCATGTACAATCACTACAGTTTCATAAGGCTTGTCATATGCATATACTAGTACAGTGGCAACTGTATTATTCTGTACTTTATCATCTATATACTATGTTCCTGTTTCTAATCTAATTCACACCAGTATAAATCAGGAATTACACTATTGTAAAACAGGTATATACCAGAATCATACCTACACGGTCAACTCCAAAAGAAGCAAATACAGCCAACTCTGTTGATAATCCACAGGTTAAGACCCTTCTAAATAGACTGGTAACACAGCTCAAAATACTGTATTTTATTTTATATGGTTAATCATATTATTAATTAGTAATTTCAGATTTCCAATTATGATAATTGTCACAATGGACTGTAACGGCTCAAAAGGATTGATTCCTTCTGTTGCATCAATGATCCATGGATTAGAGCAGTGTTTCCCAAACTTGGAATGGCACTTGTGCAGGGAAAGCCCCTGGTGGGCCGGGCCGGTTTGTTTACCTGCCGCGTCCGCAGGTTTGGCCAATCGCGGCTCCCACTGGCCACGGTTCGCTGCTGCAGGCCAATGGGGGCTGCGGGAAGTAGCGTGGGCCGAGGGACATACCGGCCGCTGCTTCCCGCAGCCCCCATTGGCCTGGAGATGCAAACCGTGGCCAGTGCGAGCAGTGATCGGCCGAACCTGCGGATGTGGCAGGCAAACAAACCGGCCCGGCCCGCCAGGGGCTTTCCCTGCACAAGCAGCATCCCAAGTTTGGGAAACACTGGATTAGAGCAATGTCTTTTATATTTCCACTGTGACCCTTGTGCTAATGCAAATGGACCTCTCTCATAACAGACTCAATTTTATCAAAGGTGTATGTAGAAATTTTTTTTTAAAAAGGTACTACCTTGCATCCCTGTACAATTCAGAGTGAGTGTTTACATTCAGTCTTCAACTGACTCTGTTGTGTTTAGGTACAACAGCATATGCAGTATGCTCTTCCGCTAGGTAGATTATGCTCTAAAATATAACATAACATACCTAACTCAGACTCCTGAAATATATGTTGCTAGGCCACAACAGACCAGATGAAGGATGAAGTCAAAGACTTTCCTCTGAATTTTTAAAAAAGCATGCCTAAACTGCATGTGCAAAACCTACAGGCCAAATCCTGGGCTTATCGCTTAGTTTTAACTGAGGCTCTTTTAAAAATTTTACTGAGTCCCATTTTCAAAAGTGATTTAAACATTTAAGGGTCAGATTTTTAAGGGTATTTAGGCACCTATCTCCCACTTCAATTGGAGTAAGATGCCTAAATATCATTAAAAATCTGGCCCTTAGAAGCCTAAATGCAATTGACTTCCAAGGAGATTTAGGCATGTAAGAGCATAGTCACCTTTGAAAATACATCTTAGGAAGCGAAGTAACTTAGGTGTTTTGGAGAATTTTACCCTTCAGTCCATATTCAGGCAAACTTAGACTGAAGTCTAAACTGTGCCTGAATAAAAACTGAGTAAAGTGAAAAAGGACTTCAGTATTTGGCCCTATATTTGCAAATGGAAAACAAGTAACTGCATATACTTTGCAGTCTCCGGATCTTGAATTTGTAACTGCCGATGCAAATTCCCATTTTGCAGATACAATTTAGGCACCCAGTTTCAAAAATTTAAACCTTATAATTATTTCATTTTTTGTATTGTTATTAATATATCAGCATTATTTTCAAATGTTTTTCACATTCCATGTCCGGAAAGGATCATCCTTCTGACCTCCAATACAATATAGGCCACAGAACTTTTTCCAAATAATTACTACAGCAGATCTTTAAGAAAAACATCCAATCTTGATTAAACAATTGTCAGTCATGGAGAATCCATTTTGACACTTAGCAAATTGTTCCAATTGTTAATTACTCTCACTGTCAAAAAGTCCATCTTATTTCCTGTCTGAATTTATCTCACTTCAACTTCTAGCCATTGGATCATGACTTACCTTTCTGTGGTAGACTGAAAAGCACATTATTAAATATTTGTTCCTCATGTAGATACTCAGACTATAATCAAGTTACCCCTTAACCTTCCCTTTGTTAAACTAAATCGATAGACTCAAAGAGCTCCAGACTCTTCTCTGAACCCTCTCAAATTCACCAACATCCTTCTTGAAATGTGAGCACCTGAGTTGCATGAACAAAACCTGTGGGCCAAATTCTGAGCTCAGTTTTCACTCAATCCTTACTCAGCCAACTAGCAATAAAGGACATTTCTCACTTACAACCTAATTTCTCTTTGATGTATCAATAAAGTCATAATCTTGTTGTCGGGAAAACAACTGTGATATTATAAATGCTGTACCATGATAGCAAGGCAAGATTAAACAGGAAGAGGATAGGGACAGTGGAATTTAAAGACATTGTTAGAAAAAAAGCACTTTTGTAATTCACAAACATGAAAAACTATGACAAACACGTGGAAGGATTTAATTCTCCTTTTCAACAGTTTTTTTCTGTATGAAACATCCTCTTTAAGGATGCTGATGATTTTTTATAAATTTAACTTAAACTTCTCAATTCATATCTGTATCAAAATATGACTTCAACGGGAGCTGAAGGTACTCAATATTTCTTAGTAAGTGCTCAGCATCGTGCAAGTTCAGGACCCAGAACTGAGCAAATAAAGAGAAGAATACATTAAAAATCTGGATTCCTATTGGCAGTTTCTGGAGACGAGGAAAAGTATCTACGCTTCATGTAAGTTGCTTGCACTGTAAAAATCCAGTTTTTATACTCACAAATCTTGTGATCACCGAACAATCTTGTAGTGTAAATACAGCTATTAAAAAAAGAAATGCAGGCAACTTTTAAATAAAGTTGCACAGCAAGAATGCCATTTAGAGGCAAAACAGAGTTCCACCAACTTTTCAAACTATTAAAAAAAGAGACATCCACATTATCACATGTTGGTAAATAGAAGTTTCTACTATGTAGTTAAATAAAAGCTTACGTACAAAGGACAAGGTTTTTTGAAGACACCTATGAAGTTTGAATGCCCAATGCCCATCATTACAATTGGAACTGGGCATAGAAATCTCTTAGCTGGCTTTGAAAAAATCTCAGCCAAATATTTTCTTATTTTCTAGTCGCTAAAACATTCTGGCTAGAGAATCATCTGGTGCAAACTGGTGGAGCTCTACTGATTTCAATGGATCTTTGCCAGTTTACAGCATTTGGCTATCTGGTGAGATCATGATAGGTCACATGTGAAGTGAGGCTAAACGCTTTAAAAAAAATCATAAGCAGAGTGACGAAAAAGACTTTTCATTACATTTGGACAAGGCAAAAAACAATGTTAAAAGGGTTTTAACAGAAATCTTGATAAATTGTGCCCACTAACCAGAGCCAGCTCAGCACGGAAGAGGGCTGCATCAACTGGCCCTTCCTCCTCAAGTGACTGGGCAGTGTAGAAAAAGGAATCTTCCTTAGCAGAAACATAACCCTCTTCTGGTGAAAGCTGCAGAAAGAATGAAGCTCTGAGTTGGATGAGTGGCCAGTATATAGGACATGCAGAGTCAGCAATGTTAAGGGAGTTTTAGAAATGCAAATAAATACCAAGTACAGAAGAGAAATCATCTCAATCAAAATCATAGAGTGGGGTAAGTAAAATGATACATATTTTAACCTTCACATGTTGTTTTACCTGCTGTAGTACACAGAACCCATAATATACTATACAAATAAGTTTAAGGCTTCTGTATTCTTTGCCCATAATTAAGCATTTACAAAAACAGTCATCACATGGTCCACAGGGGTACAGAGCACAGAATTTTAATCACTGAAACGATAGGCCTCTATTACTAGAGCTAAATGTGTAACTGTTAGCTGGTCACAGTAGTGAGCTCTTATCCTCTATGTAGGCCAGCCACTAGAGGAGGACAAAATATACTTTGTCAGTGTGGTACAGATGCATCAATTTTTTTCCATGTAATTTGCTGCTGCTGTTAGGTGCATCTGTCCAACACCCCTGTAGAGCAAAATATTACTTCTAGTGTGGCGGAACTCAGCAAGTATAACGTGTTAAATATTTAATGCTGAACCTTTATACAAAGCCAGAGAAAAGTAACACTTAATCATGCCTCATCCTCTTTCATGCTTTAAACAAGATATTAATTCTGAAATATTTGTTTTGCAAGAAACATTACTGTGCAACATGGAGCATTCATTCTAATCTGCAAATGTTTTTTACAGGAAACAAGTTAAAAATATCTCTTTCAACAAAAAAAAAAAAATACAAAATTCCTTGTAAATTTTGTTATTACTACAGGGTTAACTGCTAAGAGCCAGAATCTGAAATCAAGGAGAATTCTGTGCAGGGAAGGACTGTGGGATTGTAACATTCGAGAGAGAGAGTAATAATTCAGTCTTATAAATAAAATGGGCCAGATCCTCAGATGGTGGAAATTGGTGTAGCTCCACTGATTCCAACTTAAACCAAGGGAGAATCTGGTCAAATATTTTGTTTTTACTCTGTAATTATTCAAAGAAGCATTATTCCAAAGGCTTTGTTTGATTTCCCTGGTCAGTGAGGAAGGGAGTATGGTTCAATGAGCTCTGGCCTCTATTCATGTCTCTCTCTAATACTCTCACTATGTGGTCTTGAGCAAGCTATTTACCCTCTTGGTAGTGCTTTAATTTCTCTCTCTCTAAAACGTGAAAAAAGAAAAGGAGTACTTGCGGCACCTTAGAGACTAACAAATTTATTTGAGCATAAGCTTTCGTGAGTTACAGCTCATTTCATTGGATAAGTGAGCTGTAGCTCACGAAAGCTTATGCTCAAGTAAATTTGTTAGTCTCTAAGGTGCCACAAGTACTCCTTTTCTTTTTGCGGATACAGACTAATACGGCTGCTACTTTGAAATCTAAAATGTGAGTAATCTTGCTTACCAAAGGAGGACTATTTGAGGTTTAATTAATGTTTGTAAAGTATTTTGAATTCATCATAAACATCCTCACGCTCTGATTAGCTGAAATACTATACCATTTCAGTATAACTATTAGGTTTACACTGGATGAACTGAAATGTACATATAAATTTTTAACATAAAGAGCATAATCTAAATATGTTTGATATTAAATACGTATATGTTTCAGCATAAATCCCGACTAAAACCAGAGTGAGCACAGCTCTGGAAAGGTGATACAAGGTTGGCTTTAAACCATCTTCACATACCCTCATATCTGAGAGCAACCTCAGGACAATGCTAAGTTATGCCTCGCTATCCACAGCCCTAGGTGTCTGCATTGGTAGCTGCGATGCTCCAAAGGCATAGGGATGCTCCAATCATTCCCCTTTCCCCAGCAACACCCCGTAGATTGGGGGCAGGAGTGAAGGGTTGTAAAAGTACTACACCACCTCTGTACCACCCAGGGATTTCCCACAGGAAGGAGAAGATTCAGTGAGTCAGCTAAAACAGCTTTTGGCAGCTTTATGCCATCTGAGTGACACAAAAGCAGTCATAGATTAAGCAAAGACATTGGCCAGCAACATATGAAAATCAATCATCTAGCACCCAATCCTTACAGGCAGTGGTTTGGCAACTCCTATTCTAACTGTTCCTACTGGTGCTCCTTTCAGTGCTTGTACAGCTTCCTCCAGGTTGCCATTTTCCAAGTTGATATCATTGACAAACATCAGCCGATCTCCAGGAAGAAGTCTGCCATCTTGTTCAGCAACACCACCAGGAACCAATGAGCGGATTACAATTACTGTGTTTGCCGGGTCCACTGGGTCCTAATTGAAAACAAAGTGAGGAAACCAGTTCACGTGCTTATTTTTAATTCATAAAAAGTTACCTAACCTATATGGGCCAACTCCCGAGGTCCTGACTCAGTCCCTACTCAGGCAAACTGCAGATGACTCTTCAAAGTGAGCTTACTTCAGCAATGGCTCAGGATACTTAGAAAAGGCCTCTGGATTTGCCCCTATTATTATTTAGTCATTTATTTTGATACATAAAAGCACAAATAATTAGTCCTCCCATGCGCTGAGTGCTTTTACATCATCTAGTTTCACAGTAAAACTACTGAATCGTGGACTGCACTTCCCATGTAGCAAATAATTACGTGCCAGCAATTAAAACAAACACCTTCCACAGTAACATCATCTCTACAGCCCTCAACCTTCTACATGCTCAAATGCCTGGGGATAAAGGCTTGGAAGGTTAATACATCTGGGCTCTGATGGACCAAAGGGTTTATTTAGAGACTCCTTGCAGCTCGTAGTACGTGATCTCACTCAGTCATGAAGGGACTTTATAATAAGAGAGAATCCCTTATATGTACACGAGACAGACATTTTAATAGAGATCGACACATACCATTGTAAAGTAAGTTTATAAAGCACTTTATAAACAATGCAATCCAAAAAGAGTAAAGTTTACTTTTAACACTTAAAAATATAATCCCCACTCCCTGACACACACATTTTAATTAAACATACTGTGATCAAAGACCAAGAACTGGAACTTAATCTCTATAACAAATTCTACCGTATCAGAGTTATATACATTTGCATAATATGGCACAGAAACTCACAAGGACCATAGTTAGAACATCAGACATTAATTTTTCACAATATGTTATTTTCATTCCACTGTGCAAGCACAGTAGGATATTACATAATACAGTATAAGCTTTGTTAATTCTAAAAGCTTAGTGACTAAAACCCTAAATTACATAGTGGTACCTAGATCAACACATTTAGCAATTTCAACTTAGATATAGTAGCAACTTTCCTTGCCAATATACTAAGTACTGGAAAAGATGCTAGTTTAGCACTGCAAGTTGTACAACTGAAAATATGGAAATAAGTGACTCTTGAGAGTTAATATGAAGAAATGACAAGATCCCCGAAAACCCATGAGAATTAGTATGATGTAATAAGGTAGGATTCATGAGACTGTGGTTAACAATACAGTATAATCAGTGTCTTACAGAGTGTAATGCAAGTAGCATCTCTCTGGAGACATTACTTGAGTGGTCAGTAGCCCTCACAACTTCATCCAAGAACATTTACAGCATCATCTGAGATGGGACTGCATTTTACCTGTGTCACACTGAATATCCTCTCCCCTTTCAAGGAATCTGCTTACAGTTATCAACATTAGGGTTGCTAACTTTCTGACCAAATAAAACCGAACACCCTTGCCCTGCCCCTTCTCTGAGGCCTCACCCTGTTCACTGCATTCCCCCCCCTTCCTCTGTCACTCCCTCTCCCCCACCCTTACTCACTCGTTCATTTTCAGCAGGAGTGGGAGGGGAAAACCACTCATGCTTATGTAACTGTAACTATAGTCAAAATTAAGAATTAACTGAAAATTTGCTAGAAATAAAGATAAAACTTCTTCCAAATATAAAATATACTGTAAATTTAGCTCATCATTCATATTCCTGAGAGAAAAAAGCATAAATATTGTGAATGACTTTTCCATCTTATACATGAGAACAGTGAATCAATTTCATGAAATCTCCAAGAACTGAGATAAATATGAAATATGTTCACAGTAAATACCAAAATGTTCACAAGAACTGTACATTTCTCTGATAATCTCCAGAATTCAGAATATGCAACTATTACTAGACAATGTAACCTTTATTACATTCCTTAATTGCTCACCACATAAAGAAATACTGTGGAGGGGTGTTTTCAAAAGATCCACCCTCTAGCCAACCCATAAGAAATGAAGTGTGGGCATAATTTGCAACTGCAGTTGAGCTGTGGATGCAAACCAGAACACTTGTGCCTCTCTGTACTTAACTGCAGATGCAAATCACGTGGTTAGAACCCCTGAATTGTGTGCACAACTCATTGCACTCCAAGAATAGGAAGAAGCGCCTTTTAAAAACCTAGCCCTCTATGTGAATATTTATTTATTTGAGCTGGATTGATACTCTGTGCTCTTAATATAATAAGAGGAATGAAGAATATAGTTAATGAGATGTCTGAGTAAGACCCAGGAGGAGTATGAAATTTTTTATTACCTGCTTACTCTAGCATATGAGAATATTGTCTGGTTTGCATTCACCTCGCATATAATGGATGGGATCTACATTCAATAAAAAATATTTTACCTTCTTCTGCTGAAATAAGGAATATAGATGTTACCTGGTAGTCTAATATGCTAAAGCCAAGTCCCATGCTCCCTTTCTCCAGCTCAACATGTTGTATTTCTGTTTCCCACATTGCCAAAGGAGATCCTTGCACCTCGTCGATATTCTGACCTACATCAGCCATTTCCAAGCCAGTACCCTCTGTCTCTGAGGAGCCAATGACTTCATCAAGGTCTACATGAGACTGGAAAACCAAAGAAAACCCACCAACCCCATAATATTAATGTGGCACATGTCAAATTTCATGAATTACCAGTACCCAAGTGATGCACACCAAAATGGAGATAAAAGCTCAGAGGTTATATTCCATTTTATCTGATGGTGCTGAGTATCTAGGAAGTGTAACAAACAAAAGTACATAATAAATCTAATACAGAAGGATTAAACATCATTGCTCAAGTGTTTTAATATCAAAGTTATACTTTTAAAGAACAGGGTTCATGCTTGTCATAAAACATGCAAACCCACAGGAAATTGCACTCCCGACATGGGGTATTGTGCATTCGAATAGATTCTTGCATGCAGAATTAATCATTCTCTCTAGCTATCTACACGTTTATACTACATCTATCATCTCAGACTCTTAGAAAAATGTATAGTTCACATCTGCAATCTGCACCCTGTCTAACTGATTTAATAATATTGACAGAAGAGCACAGAAGCAACAGTATTCATTCCTTTAGTGGCATACAGATGCTTAGCAGTGAGGAGACACATTTTGCTCCATACGCGATATAAGCACAGAATTCAAAATTCATGGTGGATCTCCCTCTACAGAAACTGCCATACACTACTCCAACATACTTAACATACAGATATGCTAAGTGGGTAAAGTTTGCAAACATCGTTTCTGAGGTAATGAATTATGCCTTAACCCACATTCTACCACTGTGGTGTACACTATCAAAAGAAGATGCCACAGTTATGTGGCTATAATGTGCAATACCAGCTGTATGACTAAGAATGATACCAAATGCAACGGCATCTCAACAGGAGCAAGGCATTCAGATGTAGTACTGAGAGCACTGACAAGAAGTTACTCACATTGTGCAGTAACGAGGGAGATGTGTCCCCCTATGGGTGCTCCACTGTAGGTGCGCTTGCATCCCTGCACTGCTGATTGGAGAAGTTCGGTATCAGTGTCTGTTAGGCCTGGACATGCGCTGTCCCTCCTCGTGTTGCACCACGAAGACAGACAGAGCACGGGAGGTAACCCCCCTCAGTTCCACCTCCACCACAGAGTCATTGACAAGAGCTCTGAAGTAGAGGGAAGGAGGGTGGGTTGTGGAGGACCCATAGGGACACACTGTGATGGTTAGAAACCTCTGTCTAATTTCAAGCCTAAACTTGTCGACATCCAGTTTATATCCATTTGTTCTTGTGTCAACACTGGTGCTTAACTCAAATAACTCCTCTCCCTCTTTGGTAATTATCTCTCTGATGTATTTACAGAGAGCAAATCACATCTCCTCTCAGTCTTCAACTGATTAGGCTAAACAAGCCAAGCTCCTCTCATAAGCTAAGTTTTCCATTACTCTGATCATCCCAGTGGCCCTTCTCTGCACCTGATCCAGTTTGAATTCATCTTTCTAAAACATGGGAGGCCAGAATTGCACACAGTTTTCCAGATGAGGTCTCATTAGCACCTTGTTTAATGGTACTAACACCTCCCTGTCTCTATTGGAAATATCTTGCCTGATGCATGCTAAGATGGCATTAGCGTATTTCATGGCCACATCACATTGCTGGCTAATAGTCATCCTGTGATTGACCAATACATCTAGGTCTTTCTCCTCCTCAGTCACTTCCAACTGACACATCCTCAGCTTATAACAATAAGAATTTTTGTTAGTCCCTAAGTGCACGACCTTGCACTTAGCACTATTAAATTTTATCCCATTTTTATTACTCCAGTTTTTAAGATCCTCCAGATCTTGTATGATATTTTGGTCCTCTTCCATATTGGTTATACCCCAACTTTGGGTCATCCGTGAATTTTATTAGCATAGTCCTCCTTTTTGTGCCAAGGTCATGAATGAAAATGTTAAATAAGATTGGCCCCAAGACCAGTCCCGGAGGAACTCCACTAGTTAACTCCCTTCAGCCTGACAGTTCATCTTTCAATATGACCCATTGTAGTCTCCCCTTTAACCAGTTCCTTATCTACCTTTCAATTCCCATATTAATCCCCATCTTCTCCAATTTAACTAATAATTTCACATGTGGAACCAAATCAAATACCTTACAGAAATTCAGGCAGATTAGATCGATTGCATTTCCTTTGACTAAAAAAAAGTTATCTCAAAGAAGGAGATCAGGTTCGTCTGGCACGATCTACCTTTTCTAAAAACCACACCATAATTACTGCTTACATCTATGTCTTAACTACTTTCTTTTGTTCCAAGACCTTGCATACAACTGAGATCAAACTAACAGGCCTGTAGTTCCATGGATCTTTTCCCACTTTCTTAAAAATAGGTTCTATACTAGCAATTCTCCAGTCATAGGGTACAACCCCTGAATTTACAAATTCACTAAAAAAATCCTTGCTATGGAGTTTCTCAGACCTTGATTCCGGAATTTTTCCTCCACCAGGAATCAAATGGAGATTATGTCCCTTTCTCTTAGGGCACGATTAAGGGTATGATTCTGTCACGGAGGCTGCGGATTCCATGAGTTTCTGGGACCTCCGTGACTTCTTCTGTGGTGGCCAGCCTCAGGGCCGCCAGAGCAGCTGGCCAGCGATTGGCCCAGGGCCAGAGCAGCAGCTCCAGGACTGAAGCAACAGCCATGGTTGGGTCAACATCCCCCCACACACTCAGGGCAGGAGTAGTGGCAGGACTGGAACAGCTGCTGGAGGTCAACCCCTGGCACCGCTCCAACTGTTAGTTTCCCCCACGCTATTTTTTTAGTAAAAGTCACAGAGAGGTTGTGGGCGTCTGTGAATTTTTGTTTATTGCCCACGACCTGTCTCTGACTTTTACTGAAAACACCGTAACAAAATCTTAACCTTAGGCATGATGCAAGGCAATCACTTCTTTTGCATTAATCGGAGCTGGTGAATTGGTATATGGTTTGAGGGAAAGTTTGAACTTTTCCATCACTAATTTAAAACCATAATGGTCTTTCAAATCTTTGTACATGAAATCTTGTTGGTTTATAATAAGGTACATTTTAAAATAAAAATAAATAAATGAGGTGCTGCTTTTTAAGTTTACAGCAGTACCTTTTCTGTGAGCTGAACCTCCGAGAGGGTCAGATTGTCCAACTCTGACTGACTGACGGGGGGAGCGATGGGACGGCAGCAGACCATTGTCACCTTGATAGGCAGCTCTTTTAAAATATTTACCACATCCTTGTGATTTTCCCCAAGCAAAGATATTTCATTCACCTGGGGAAAAACAGAACAAAACACATTCAGCAGAAATACAAAGAATAAAAATGAGAATAAACTTGTTAGCATGGATTTACAGATTCTGTGGCCAGAAAGGACTACTCTGATCATCTAGACTGACCTCGTACATAACAGAGATCATAAAACATTCCTGAAATATCAGTTGAACTAGAGATACTCTTTTAGAAAAGCATGCAAAGGTGATTTTAAAATTGCCAGTGATGGAGAACTCTCCACAATCCTTGGTAGATTGTTCCAATGGTTTGTGAATCTGGCCCTTTTTAAAGCAAGCAAGCAGGGGGAAGCAGGTGAGGGAGGCAGAGAGAGAGGGAGAGAGAGACACGCGTGACCACTTGTACTTAAGCTACTACTAATTTATAGTTACGTAATCAATAATTCTTTATCCATCAGGATGAAGTCTAACATAGAATTTTCTCCCTTCCCCCCATGTTGGACACAACACTTCTTGAGTTAGGAAACTCACCTATAGTATGTAGAAATAGCAAGGATGTTTTAATATGTCATTCAGTTTGAAGTTCCCCATGATCACACAGCTTTTCTTCCTATACAGGTAGGCCCCTAAGGAGCCAGTCATCCTGTTCCCCTGTGATTTAGCCGTCTGTGGCAAGACTCAGTTAGTACCCCATGTGCTTTATCTCTTAGAACACTGATCCATAAGCATTCAAAATCATTTTCTTCTGAGTTGTCAGTGACTCAAACAGGTAATGCCATTTTTGACACAGAGTGCCACTCCGCTACCCCTTTTGCTTACTAAATAGGTTATAACCATTGATTTTAATATTCCAGTCAAGCAAATCATCCCACCAGGTTTCAGTAATACCAGCTAGATTGAATTGATGCACACAGATGAGCAATTCTGATTCCTCTTGTTTGTTACCCAAGCTCCCGGCATCAGTCTACAGCCAATTAAAGAATTTCTTCTCTTCACTTCCTTTGTTTTCTTGACTTGTGCACAAATATATCAATATAGGACCCTATCCTGCTTCTACAAAAGTCCATTGAGCAGGCTCAGATCCAAAATAAGCTTTAAACTGAATAGTCAAAAGTGGGTAATGAATTTGGTCATTTCATAAAAAAACATGTATTCACATCACAAACCACCATAAATTTTAGCTTGAATGGAACTATTCTCTGAAGAGAGCCCCCCAGGAAAGGAAAAGAAAAGATAGAGCAGGTAAAGACTGAACAACATTATCAGAGCTAGGTAGGAACAGTAACATTATGTATGGACCAAGATGAATCTTATTGTTCTCTTGCCTTCATGAAAACCAAACTTACACCACTTTTTTAAAATTATGTTTTGACTAAATCCAGAATTTTTGTACACTTCTTGACCCATTACATACTGTACCTTTGAAAATTCAACTAGTAGCTGCTCATTTTTTTATTATTTTATTTAATTTAATTTAAAGAACTGTGTGTTACAAGAGATGCCACGTGAGAAATTAGGCCACCTTTTCAGGACCTTGCTATATAAAGGAGCAAAGATAAAGTGGGAATTCTCCCTTACTTCCAGGAGTTCATCTCCACTGAACAGCTTGCCACATCGTCCAACTGGCCCTTCTGGTAAAACAGATCGGATGAAATGATGTCCCACGGCAGCTTCCAAGCTTATCCCTAACCCGCTGCTTTCACTAAATTTGTTAACTTCAGCCACCTAAAAAGATTGAGAAAGAGAGAGTTATTTTTCAGTCAAATTCACATACAAAGAAGCAGTAGTTTTAGAAGGGAAATATAAGACTTGCCAGATATATTCTGCTTTTAAATTACAAGTTCACTCATTTGAAAGAGCATCTTTGCTCATTCGTTTTACATCAAACACAAGATGGAATCACAACAGATGCTGAAAGGAAGCAGCCAGCTGTAACTTCCCATTCTACTTAGAGGACTACAACTGCTGGTAGCAAAGACTACCCTATAGATAAAAGGTATCCAGGTGGAACTCCAAACAAATGGAATGAAGGCTAAAATCAAAGGGCTCAATCCAGCAGAAATTATGCAGCTGCAAAGGCTAATACAGTTTTTTTTAAAAGGAATGTCTTCTATGCTTGCAGTGTTGTTGTAGCTGTGTTGGTCCCAGGATATGAGAGACAGAGAGAAGACGGGTGAGGTAATATCTTTTATTGAACCAACTTATGCTGTTGAAGAGACAAGCTTTTGGGCTCCACAGAGCTCTCCCCAGACCCAAAGGACAACTCTTTGGAGCTTGAAAGCTGGTCCAATAAAATATATTTCCTCATCCGCCTTGTCTCTCTCAGGTCTTCTACACAACAGACATGGATTCACAATTAGGTGTTCCACACAGACACTTCCCTACCGGAGCTCTCAAGCAGAGTGTGGCTGCACATGTGATGCCACACAAGTCTGTAAAATGAAATTTACTATGTTTGTAGATTGCCAGCTCTACTAGTCAGTGAATAGGGGCGGAGAGATTGGAGCCATGGCCCCACCTCCCACTGCCCTGCGTGCTCCTTTGAGGTGCTGCATATTTCCAGGGAGTACAGAGGAGAAAAGGCTTTGTAATTTCCTGAGCACAGAAACTGAAATTCTGCCTACCCCTACACTGCCCGCACAAGAGCTGAGGCTCTTTCCACCTAAATTCAGTACATACCGGTACTATTTTCACAACTGCATATACAAATAGTGGAACTGCTTGTACTAATGGACTGTTACATAAGTACCTGGTCATTATCACACAAAATTACCCCTTTAGCCTGTACACATGCAGTCACTGTACATAAAAATTAGATTGCAATAGAGCACACGTTTTAGAGTGTATACTTGTGGGCGTGCACTTTTGAAAAATCAATCCCTTCATTGAGTGTGTTTTCATTGTTTATTATAAATGCCTCATGCAGTAGTTTGATCATTATACCAATCAAAAAAATTCACTTGTTACATAGAGTGGATGGAGGGTCCTAAGTAGAGTTGAGTGAATATGACTGTTCAGTTCAGTGACTGATCAAAAATCTGAAACAAATATGGTTCGTTCTGAACCAAAACTGTATATTTTCATTTTTTCTTACCAACATGAAAACCTTTTATTCAGGTTGAACAAAATATCTGGAATGCTGATTTGAAACGATATGTTCAAAATGAAATGACATTTCATTTCCAAAATACTGTTTTGAAATGAAGTGTAAAAGGGTTTGTTCAAATATATCAAAGCATTTTGACACTTCCAAATTTTTATTTTGCATTTGGCCAAAATTATTCACTAAATTTGTGAATTGTTTCAGCACCCAAAAAATCCATAGTAAATTTACTCAGAAGCCTGCGCTTATTTTTTTGCTTGTCTGGCTTACTGCATAAAAATGTATTTAGGAGAAAAATTACATCTTTACATTCAGCATTTAAAATGAAAAAACCTCACATTTCATGAGTCAGTAGTTTAAAATGCACACACAAAAATGGAAAATTGAATGCAGTAAATGTTATAGGTAAGCACTATAAAGAACATTTAATAGTAATAATTAGGGTTTTACATACCACTATCTCATAATTTGTACCCATAATCCTCTGCCATTTATTCTGCAATACTGCTTCTCCTGTGGAAGTTAGCTGGAAACCTAGAAGTTGTATTGAGATTACTACAATGAAAACCTGACAATCTTATTTTTATAGTGAGTAAAGTACCTGGACTGTGGCAAGACTTGCACAGTATTCCACAATACTTAAAATACTATCATACATTATTTAAAAGTGCAACATACGTTTCCTCCCCAGTTTTAGATTTAGCATACAGGAACGTTAACAATTTTAACGTGGAAAAAGGGTTGGAAATACGGTTTGCTCCATTACAGCTTTAGAGTTCCACCTGCAGCACAAATAGCCTTCAACCCCTACTAACCCTTATTCCATTCAGTGCTGTGTATGCTTCAAGGAGCTTCTTTCAATTCCTCTCTTCCAAAGAATGCAGTCCTCACTTATCTGACTTTCCTGAATAACTAAGACCCTGGGAGTCTCTCTGGTTACCTTCTACTGTGCCATCCCCATTTCTATTAATGGAGAAACTGCAAGTACCTTCTAACTTTTTATAACATAACCCACTTCTTTGAACTGTGAGGTAAAGATTGTTACAGTGGTAGCTCTAAATGCTTTTACCTATTACACTGACGTACACTTTCAGTTTAATAAAAATCATATTATATCATAGGTAGGTCTAAATTATACTATTGCGTGCTGATGTAAAATGAAAACTGGTCGCAGTAAGATACAGTATAAAGCTTTAAATATATGCTTTTCCCAAACACATGAAGTCCAAACAAAAAGCTGGAAGTACAGGTCAGAAAAAGTCATAAGGATGACTCCTGGGGCCAAATATTCAAAAGTAGCCTCAATCCAACCTCAAAATGTGGAGGGACAAGTTAGAAGCATGCCCCAAATGTATGAGTCTCTCTCTCACACACACACACAGCATGTGTGCCAGTTCGATGTTTAGATACCTAAGGTGCTGATACTACAAACTGCTCCTTGTGAGCAGGCCCCTGTGCGAATGTGGAGCAGCTTATATGACAAGAGTCTAAGTACCCAATTCACACACATGGATCTAAGTTTTCAAGCCCTCAGAATTGGGAGCACACATTTAGAGGCTGCTTTTGGAACTGTGGTCCCTAGAGGGCAGTGGAAGAATGAAATCCCGAAGTCAAATTTTCTTCATAAAAAGAGAAAAAACATACATCAGAGGTCATGGGAACAACAAAGGCTTTATTAGAAAAGAAGGAGGGAGGGGGAAGAGAAGAATGCTGTGAGAAACAATCATGTGCTAGGCAAGGCAGTAAACTCCAGTCACTCTAACATAATCTAAAGTTTATATGCAACTGAAAACTACAAAGAAATAGCAGGTCTCTATTGTTCATTTTTTCTCATTTAAATTGATTCAATTCTAGGAAGGGAAACAACAGTGTTTAGATAAAAGAGCTAACAGACACAGACATGGAGAGTCGGATTCTCATGATGATACTGACACAAGCCAATGAGAACCTAGAATGACCAAGCAAAAGCCACAATATCAAAGCTACAAAGATTGATTTGTTAGTACAATACTAAGAACAAATTCTCCAAACATGGGTGCTAATGACAGGCTCATGTCAAAATCCCAGCTTTAGTTGTCTAACGGAGCTAGGTTCTCAACTCTCATCAACTTTCAATGGGAACTGGCTCTCTAATTCCCTCAGGCTACTTTAAAAATCCCAGCTCTAGTCTATATTTAGGCACTTAAATAAAAATAAGGCCATTTATTTAGATGTCCACTGGTACTCAAGTTTGAAATATTTTCCCAAGATCAGAAGACTCAGTTGGGAACGAAGCATCTGAGTGGAACCTCTTAAAAATAAATAAATGAATACATTTGATCATCTATCTAGAATGACAAAAAGCAGCTGACAGAGAACTCAGAAAAGTAGTAAATTAATTTAGAGAACTAGCTGGGACGGCATTTTTCAGCTGCTCTCTAGGTATGGAATGTACAGAACATTTACATGCCAATCAAGAAACTGTAAGAGCACGGTATTAGATAATATATCCTTCCATAGCACATCAATGAGACGTAGCAGCTCAAGAGATAGGAGGAATGGAAGATAGAAAATAAGAATTTCAGGAAAGAGAACAGGAAAGTCACAGTGTTCCAATGAGCAAGAAGTGTCTCAATTTCAAACACTATCAGAGAATAGAGACCACCAAAATAAAGGCAGTTTAGGAGATATATCACAGGGAAGTCTATCACAAGAATTACAAGTGTTGGATGGTCACAGAGGATTGGAATGAAAATGCTTAACATGGAAAATAAAGAATTTAATGAGTAAGACCAACTGGAATTAGTTTACTAAACTAAAAGGATATTTGCCAAAGCAAAACTGCTCACATTTCGCCTTAAACACTGAGATATACATCTTAGTCTTAACTATATACAATTACACTCAATGACAATGCTTGCTTTCATACAACCAGATTTTGGAAACTCTCTTCTGGGTTTGGTTACTTCCATTGTCCACCTGTATAATCTGAAACATGTACTGGGGAACCTGTACAAAATGACTGCTTTTTATGTAAGCACATACCAGTGCATTTCCACAGGAAAAATGCTATTGAACATTAAGAACCTGATTCTTGCTGTTTACTGTCCTCTCCAATGTGTACCACACCAGCACTGCACGGCAGTGGTGGAGATCCCTGCTCTCTTTCACACTGTTCTGGAAAAGAAGAAGAAGATCCTCAGCCATTCTATGCATTTTAATGCTCATCAAGATCTCTGTCATGCCATCCTGTAAGGTGCTAAGTGACCAAGCTACTTGGGTCTCAATGCCTCGTAGGGTCTGGTTCTGTACTGCAGTGTTGAAGAAATGGTTGCAGGATGTGGTGCATTTAAAAAGAAGTTTTGTTTTCTTTTAAATGTTGTTTTTTATGACAAGTTTTCAAGAAAAAGAAAGAAAGAAAGAAAGAAAGAAAGAAAGAAAGATGCTAGATCCATTACTGTTATTTGGAGGTATAACGACATGATTGCTGGATACTGAGGAAATGCAACTCTCATTAACATTCATCTACCAATTCTTATTTTTCTGTCAAGGTGCTGACATCGACCTATAAAGTCACATATCCTTTTGGCCCTGGCTAATTCATAGACTGCTTTTCCCTTTATGTGCCACTATGGCAAATCAAGATTTGCTAAACTGCAGTCACCAGGTTTGGACATCTCTGGGCAGTAAGCACATTATCTTCGAAGGAGGGCCCTTGGCCATGCAATTTATTTTCTTTATGGCTTCAGCTGAGTCTGAGGAGTGCTAACCTTCAAGACACAGTGGAAAGGGATTCTATTCTTTCAAGATTTTACATGAAGGGGATGATTATATTTTAACTTGTGAGTTTGGATCTATGTCTGTACACAATAATCAATGAATTAAATGAGTTTTTTTAAGAATTCTTTACATACATACAGAGCCTATATGATGGGAGCACTGTATCATCTAAAATATTAACAAATTACTGGCCATACACATGCATCTCAAGAAGTGAATACATGATATAATGTTAGGTGCTTCCAGTAAAACCTTGCTAATCTGCATTTCAGTCACTGGCATGCCTTACATTTCACAAGGTCTTCTGACCTGGGTACACCTAATACACCTGAAGCACTGTCCAAGACAGCCATCAATTGTCCAGGATGTGCCCATTCTCTCCCCACACACCATTCCCCTTTTATACCCTGTGCCCTTATACCCTGGAGATTTACCTCTGCTCACTGAAGAAGGTAAGTCTTTGCTAACCCTATTTGTCCTTGTATAGCTTCACTTACACTTGAGCCATGACACAACTTTGCATTCACTGCCTCAGATGATGCAAGGACTTGAAAGACCAAAGCCTTAGAGCAAATTAGCAGAGACTAGTGCACAGATTTCAAAATCTGCTTCAGAAATGTAATGAATAATGCCACTGATTCTCAAAACTGATTAAACTTTACCGGGCTGAATTCATCCCTCGTGAAGCAGCACTGAATTCAATTGAGTTACACTAGGAATTAACTAGGCTCAACATTTCCAGTTCATACCCGTGAAGAAAAATAGTTCCAGCTACCCTACAGTAAAGCCAGTTTTAATTACCTTTGGCTGTGCCATTATCCATAGTTTGGAAAATTAAGTCCTTTTCAACAGCAGCAGTGAAGTCCTCATGGGGCTGAATGTGATTTTCCTGCTTAAGCCCTCTTCTGATCAAAGTGAGTCGAACCGTTTGTCCTGTGTGCCGCAAAACCTCTACAGCTTGTTGGTTAGTAAAACCCTGAAGATTTGTTCCATCCACCTGAAGGATTAAACATCTTATTAACAAGCAAGCCACTACATGGATAAAATATTCAAAAACAATAAATCACATTTTTCTCCAAGGCAAAATAAAATGCCCAGGGCACTACTTCTTTAATCTGAGCACAAAACAAACAGGGTCAGAGGAAAAAAAAAAAACCAATGCCACTGTGACCTTATCTATACCAGGCACTGTGCCTACAATAGCCCACTACTACTACTGCCATAATAGCAATGGTGAAAGTTGACTCCCAGTGGCAACCAGTGTTCTTAGCCCTTTATCATGTAGGCCTACTCTGAGTAGGGTTCCATAGCAAAGCACTTAAAATGCTGGTGGGCCTCCAGTAGCTCTGTTCACACTAGGGCTCCCAACTGTCTGGAAAGTGAATGTATTAAAAAAAAAAAAAAAAAGTCAAGAACAAATGTCCTGTGATTACTGGATTAGGGCAGGAGATAAGAAGGAAAGAATGGAAGCACCTCTTAGTTGTCTAGAAATATTCCTATTGTATGCAATATTTAAAACTTCAAAACCTCTTCCCCGTTTATTTGCTATTTATCAAAGCTTCACAGAAATTAGGTATGGAAAGATGTTTTAGTCTAGGCCATCAAGTCCAATTCCCCAGCCAATCAAGGATTACATTACATGGTTTTTGTCTAGTCCACGGTTTTTAAAGGGCTGAACAATGGGGCCTACACCACTGCCACTGTGAAACTCTTGTACGGCCTAACAAGCCTAAGTTTTCTTTTGCTCAAGTTCATTCCATAACTCTTAATAATACACTCTTCCTCCTCCCCACAAGAGCTAAAACACCCTAAACTATTCCCCTCCCTCCTTGCTATCTTTATCTTTCAAAAACTTACCAATGATATCATATCCCTTCACTCTAGTAATTGTCTTATCTACAGAATACACATACTTCATACTCTGTTATTTTAATTGTGTATATGCGTGTGCGCGTTCACATACTGTAGTTTCCTTCTCCTCTTTCTTTGCACATAGCTAAGAGGCCCATTCTGACATCTTCAAGACAAAAATTATTCCTGCATTTGTATTCTGAATCCCCCCGCACAATACATCTTATGAAGAACCTTCAGAGAAGTTAAAAAAAACCTTCCAGGCTTTCACCCTTAATATCAGTATTTTTAAAAAGATTTTCTTTCATCTCAGAGCAGCTAAAGAAATGTAGTGGCATATTTTATTAGGTCTGCTTGGAACTACTGAACAACCATGTATTTTGTGGAAATAAAGAACTCTCTATTGCCAAGAGAAAACAAAGTGTCATTGATTTCTTACAAAACAGGGAAAAAAATTCCCCACTTATTTATATGGCTAGCCTGACCAGAAAGATAGTGTGACAAAATATTCAATCAAAATGAAGGAGCTGTCATTTCACACCCAATCTTTATCTGTTTGAATAGGTATTCTAAAATGATACTAGCATATCTACCAAAAACAACAACAACCCTCCCACAGTAACTGGAGGGATTTTCTCATGCAAATAACTTCACATACTCAGAGCTGGCTGTGTAAGTCTTATCCCCGTATTTACTTACCGCTATAATTTGATCTCCAATATGGATTCTACCATCATGTTCAACAGCACTGCCTTTTGTAATGCTTTTCACAAAAATACCAGAAGGTTCTGAGATTTTAAAAAAGAAAAAGTTATTTAATACCAAAGGTTGTCCAAATTCTGTAACAATATTTCCTTCCCCCTGCTCCTCAAAAAAAAATGTGGTATCAAAGTAAGGTAAGGAAAAAGCCATAAAGGAAGTGTAGATTTTAATGAAAGCAGGACTAGACCTTTTATAGTAAGCAAATATTCTAATCATGACTGACAAAATTGACGATAAAAACTCCACAGAACCCTTGTTACAGATCTGACCTAACCCCAAAAGGCAAGGGAATTTAGCATGCATCATACATACATCCACTGGTTTGTTTATTGTAAATATGACAAAGCCACATGGTTCCTTTTCTATTATATTTTAAAATGTCTGAGTGAATAAATATGTGCTTGGCTTTGCAGAGGGAAGAACTTACAGATAGAAAAAGCTGCCTATGTAAATTAGGATAGCACTGTAACTAGAACTAGGCAAGAAGAGGAGTTTCCATCCCAAAGAAAATTTTGCATTTGCAAAAAAATATTTCATTCCAATTTGGAATGAAAAGTCAGATATGCAAAATTTTCTGTAGGAGGAACATTTTCAAAAAATTCTGTTTCAGAAGGACCAAAACAAAGTTTTTCAGAAATTTCCAGTCGTGGCTCCACTGTGCTGGGAAGCCCAATGAGCCAGAGGACCCAGTGAGCCACAGGAACTGCAGACGGGGCTATCAAGTAGTGCAGAGCCTGGTAGTCCAGGCCACCCACTGCCCAAGGAGGCGAGGAGCTGCCAGTCTAGGAAGCCAGCTGAGCAGCCCAGAGAGCCGGACAGTCTGCCTGCAGGTCTGGTTTCAGCCAAAAGTTTCAATGGAATTGACACATTCCTGTGGGATGTTTCTATTCACCCTAATCAGCGTTTTCCAATGGAAAACTGTTGCATCAAAAAAATTTCAACCAGCTCTACTTCTAATCTGTCTTGGCATAGCTGGAATTCATGTCTTAACCTACCCCCAAAACACCTAAATGACAACAGATAGCACAGAGGCACTGCACACAAATAGGGTGACCAGGTGTCCGGTTTTGGACTGGAACACTCAGTCTAAAAGGACCGCGGATCAGGCCATTGACTGTCCAGTTGGCGGCGCCGCTGCACCACACAGCGGGGCAGGCAGGCGCCTTGCTAGCCTCAGACACACACACAATCTGTCAGCTGCGTCTAGTCTCCAATGCTGCCATCCTGTCTCCCTTAGTCACCTGAGAGAGAACACGGGAGCCAGGAAGGCCAGTGAGATTATAGAGAGTATACTCTGAGGGATAACTGGCAGGTAAGTAGGGACGTGGGATGGTGAACATGGAGTTAGGAAGAAAGAGCAGGCCTTGGGGAGGCATAAGGAGTTGATTACAGCTTTTGTGGGAGCTGGAGTATTAAACATGGATATATATGGAAGAAAGAGGGTTTTTCATTGGGTTATATGTGTTAGAATGGTCCACAGCTTTGCAGGAGGTCTGGGACTGGGGGAGGGGGGAAGCGGAGTGCCTTTGCACCAGGGAAACACAGCTAAAAGGCTCCCAAGCACTGCTGCCTCAACATACCATGCAATGATAAAGGAGCCGGTTAGCTCCACACCAAAAACGCAGTTGTAGCTTGCAAGGGCTAGAAAATGACTCAAATAGTGATCTCCCAACTTTTTAAAGGTGTGTTGGTGCTTCTGTGCAACCACGGCTGTTCTTTAACAAAGGTTTTTGGTTGGAGGAATAAGTAAGTTTATCAGCCATTCCCTGAGGCAGTAAGATTTCCTAATATACCAAGGTGCAATGGAGCAATTCAATTAGCAACATTTCAGACATACATCATCACTTTTGTGAATCAGATATCAGATCCACAACATGTTCTACACTTGAGATTTAATTTGCCTTTTTAAAGATGATAGTAGGTGGTGCTAGAAGGGGAATACATAAATTGTGTTCCTTCGTGCTATGGCGATGGAG
Organism: Chelonia mydas; assembly: GCF_015237465.2. NCBI lineage: Eukaryota > Metazoa > Chordata > Testudines > Cheloniidae > Chelonia > Chelonia mydas. Next base: position 105,497,311 of record NC_051245.2, read on the forward strand.
GCTTCTTTTGATCTGATAGGTCAGTGGACTAGTAAGATTTAGTCAAGATATCTGCATTACTACTCAGAACCCTCAAAAGGGATGATAACAGTGATTACTGTACTAACAAACGTTTCTTATTATCGAAATGCCATTTCTTTGTGTTTTTCTCAATATATACCAGGACAGAAAACATAGCAGCAGCTATTTGAAAATCATTATAGGGCAATCTATTAATGTCATTTAATAAGAGTATGGCATCAATTTGCCTCATAAGGATATGTGATACATTTTTACATCGGTTCTCTCAAAAATATAGTTGAAATTATTAGAAAAATAAATTATTATATGTGCACATTAGATTTTTTTTCCAAAAAACTCAGTGGGCCAGATTCTACTTTGAGTTGCACCAGGGCAAGTTTGAAATAACCCAATTGAAATCAATGGAGATAGCGGACATCAGTACTGATGTAAACAAAAGCAGAATTTGGTTCACTGATTTAAAAATAACATCAACTGGAACTGCCTGCAATACTGCAAATATAAGGAGTATATTTATATACTCCTGCAATTTACTCTCTCCAAAATTCCCTTTAAAATAAAAATAATTTTTAAAAATAGTCATATACCTTAAAATGGCTATATCAGTTTTTAGAAATGTTTTTTTCAAAAATGCATGTCAAGGTTCAACCAAGAATGATTTTCAAGACTGCTACAAAATCTTAAAACAGAGTTTCATGGTGAAAGACTGATTGATCCTAGCCTATCTGAAGTTACAACTCCTAAAATAATCCTTAACAAGTTTTTTTTTTTAATGAAGCTTTTTTTCTTTATGTACCAGAAAGTCTAAATCGAATTAGAAATGCATACAGGCTGTTGTAAGCTGCAGCGATATAAAAGCAAACTTCAGGAATTTATTTTAACTTTACCTGAGGATTTGTCTCCAATGTAACCAGCAATAGTTATTCCTAATCCTTGGAGGTTTTTAGTGAGTTCTACATCAAATTTCTCTCCATCTTCATCAATATCAAAAGAAGTCTCTGCCTAACAAGAGAGAGTGTAATGAAAAAGGAAACCTTTTTTAAAAAAAAGAAGCTGCATTCCATGAAGTCAAACATTAGAGACAAATGTCAAAGACAAAGTAGCAACTTTTCTTCTGCTCCAACCCTGACATTGAGACAGACAGCCATATTGTACACAGACAACATTCCTCACCAGAATGTTACTGGGATCCTGACACTTCTCAACACACACACACACACACAAAAATAATAAATGACAGATGAAGCGCTAACAAGCTGAGCAATATATGTCTTGAACAATAATATGCACAATACATGCTTAAATACAGTGATGCATACAGTTCTGAGACTCCTTTAATCTCAGCTTTCAACAGATCACAAAGGCTTGTGCTAAATTTAAAATAACCACAAATAAAAAGGTTTTTTTAAAACTCGTAATTTTTCAAATAAATGGCCAGTAATTTTAGTTATTTTTTTTCTTATAAATGCCAAGTTTGAAACATAATGGAATCTATTTCCAGTGAAACAATTATGTTTCCTGTTTTTAGCAAGACTTGAAATTTCTATTTTAGAAGGTGGCAATTATACTTCCAGCTATTTAAATTATGATAATCACCACTAACACCCATTATAGTTCTCTGAACTTCTGTGACAGAAAAGGCTGTTGGTAACTAATTCGTTTATTTATTGCTAACGGAAGTGCTTTGATTACAGCAGGAGAATGCCCATGTCAATAATAAATGTCTTATTAAAAAAATTCAGAAAACTTAACTTCGAGGCATTAAGTATATCACTTTCATAGAACTGGCTTTTTTCTGGTGTTTTAGATAAATGTTCAGTGGCCAGATTACCAATTTGAGTAAATCAGTGTAACTCCACTGTAGTCAATAGAGCTATGCTAATATACATCAGCTGAAGATCTGACCCATTTCTTTATATGAATAACTCCATCCAAAAATACAGTCAAGCACAAGCAAAGCAACTAATTCTGCAGCTCTAAACCTACTTCCTTCATATTACAGGGTTATTTGGATGGCACATAAATTATAACAATCCATGTTTAGAGCCCAATAATTGCTTCCATTTCCATTAGCTGATTAGTTTCCAGAATTACTAATCTCTCCTGAGAATCATGAAGAAGGGTGCCAGTTTCATGGCACCATCCCTGTGTTATTGATGTCCTGTAGAAGCCCCTTTGCTGTAGCCTCACCCAGTTAAGGCCCATCCTCCCATCCTGCATTTAAGAGTGAGCCGCGGATGCCTGAGGGGGAGCTGTATCAGAGGCATTCTCCAAAACATTGGTGGTAAATGTCCATACATAAGTTACTGCGGCTTTCAGCATCATTAACTGAGTTTCTATATTCAGCAAGGGAGATTTTGTGCAGACATAGGGCAGCTGCCCAAACACAACACACCTCCTGCCAGGGACATGGTGGTGAACTGAGGGGAAAAAAAAAAAAAACAGGAGGGAAGAGGAGGCTAAAAAATAAAAGTGAGGTTTTGGCATTATTTCCGTAGTAGTAATGGAAGCACTGGATTATATCATCCTCATGATTGCAACCTCTGATACCAGCATTTCACATCATGTAACATCCAGAACAACATAAATCTAGATGTTTTGATACATGAAGTATTGAGAATCAGCTGCTTTTCTAAAAGTACTGTTTTACAGTCAAATAATATATGCTGGTGGTTACTGACTCCTCTATTTGATGTTTCCCACAAAGAAAACTTCTGTTGAAATGCTCTGAATTGAGACATTTCCCTTCTAAAAAGGGGGACAGTTTTGATTTGCAAACAAGGGTCAGAAGAGCTAACTTCTCTTCACCCCCCCTTCCCCCCGCTTAACCTTTAGGCACTGTGAAAATAGTAATCTCCTCTCAAACTGTTTCAACACCACCTAATGGGAATACAGAAGCCTGCCTATAATAGAACAGAAGGGGTGAAGTTATCTGCCTATTCTATCCTCTTTCTGCAACATGAAATAGCTATGGGTCTACAATCAGTTATCGAGGGGAGACTGTTTTTGTTTTGTTTTGTTTTTTAAACAGGTAAAAGGAATTTTCTCAAAGTAGTCTAACTTAAAAAAGTATTTTAAATTCACTGACATCAGTAGACATATTCCTAGAAATAGTAAGGAAAGCTGAAATGAGAAATTTATTATGGAGTATAAATAAGATCTATTTTAGTCTTAAAAGTTTAACAGTCTTCTCTCGTTTCATTCATTTATCTACATGTGGCTATGTGTGTGTGCTCATTGTGGGACTGATACTGCCACACTTAAGTTGAGTAGGTACTCACTGCATTGAACTAGGCTATGTTATATACACACACAAAGATTTTCAGCATCCTATTTTAAATTTACAACTCATTGTGACACACCTACTATAGTGTGCTTCATGAAAAAGTGGTAATTCTCATGATAGTAAACATCTGAATAAGTGAACTTGACATATGAATTGCGCTTAAATTACAAATGCTTTCACTTTCCTGTATTTTCCATTTTTTCCCCATGTTGACATCTTCTCCCTCAGCATTTTTTTCTGAAATTTAAAGGAAGAAGTCATGGAGGGGAGGCACTGGTAGATAGGGTATATTTTGGGGGAGTCAGGAGAGAGAGAAACAGAACAATGGAGGAAAGAGGGAGTGTCAGAACATCGGAAGAGGAATAAGGGTAGCAGCTGGGTGACTGTCTGGCATTTGGCTAGCTCATGAAGCTGTGTCAGGTTACCAAGGAAAGGAGCTGCAGCTGTGTGCTGGCTGGCACAGTGAGGAGCTGTCTGACGGATGGTGATGACAATACGGGGATGAAGAGATGTGCCTGGGGAGGAGGAGACAGAGAGGCAGACAGAGGAAAGGACTGCAGATCCAGCTGGCCCACTCTAGAGATAGGGTTGCAAACTTCAGGGAGGTGCTGCAACACATTAATCATTCAGCTGTCCCAAAGCACCACAAACGGGCACATCCAGGTTAATGGGCTAATCAACCTGGATGCTTAAAAAATTATTTCTACCACACACATATCTTCAAGCCTGGATCCTGAAAGAACTCCATCCATACAACTTCCACTCACGTCACTGGGGCTCCTTACACACTGGGCTTATAGGATCCTGCTTTCCATAGCTAAAGGATGAAAACATGGCTACTGGTCATTAAAACACTGGTCCCTGATACAAATGTAATATTATCCAACTGGTAACAGAGTGACAGTTGCCACATCTTAATGTGTGTTTATATGTACCCGTTTCTCTGGTATGGAAGTTGGTACGGGGGTAGATGGAGGGACGGCTGGTGGAGGTGGTTCCTCTACGGGACCTCTTGCAATGACCAACTTCACTCGATTTCCACACTGTCTCAGAACTTGTGCCACTTGTTCACTGCTCATTCCAGCCAGGTCTGTATCGCCAATTTTCAGGATGTGGTCTCCACTGCATAACCTTCCATGCTGGACAAGGAAGTAACCAGACAACCAGTCACAATTATAATAAAAACCTCTAGCAATCATTTTCCCTCTTCCCTCACACAAATGGTCATATTGGTCAATTTAAAACGTGTGAGCTCTGCAACTAGTTTTTAAATGTCAGACCATACACTCATGGTGGGGCAGAGGAAAAAGAATATGCCCATGTGTGATACAAGTGCAGCTGTATGTGCACAAGAAAATATTTTTAGAAGTGGAGACCAACTTCTGCATACAAAACTGCGTATAATTATGTAAACTGCTTACACATTTAGCAATTTTATATAAAGATGGGAATTTTGTCTTCAAAATACCCTTGCACACCCACTAGCGCCTGACTTGCACCTGTAATTTCAGTTATTTTGTGCACTGTCATTTGTGCACACACAAACACGCATTTGTGTGTGTATAGATCGTGGGCCTCTTGTTTAAGAGCTGGCCCTTGGGGGGAGGGATAGCTCAGTGGTTTGAGCATTGGCCTGCTAAACCCAGGGTTGTGAGTTCCATCCTTGAGGGGGCCATTTAGGGATCTGGGGCAAAAATTGGGGACTGGTCCTGCTTTGAGCAGGAGGTTGGACTAGATGACCTCTTAAGGTCCCTTCCAACCCTGATATTCTATGATTAACCATGTTTTTAAAATAAATTATATTTCTCATTTAGTGTGATATCACAGTTATATATATTGCTTTAAAAACATTCTTCATTTATTTCTTGTTTCTTTTACTTTAAACTAAAAAAATGTTTTAAGTGAATTTAGTACCCATGAGGTATTAAAACTGACAGACTGGGGAGTGGACTCATCTGTTGGTCCACAGAACACATGAAGCATGGACATCAGCAGCATGAGCTACCCACAGACAGAGCAGTGTCTGGTATGTCAATACTATAACTGCAAATGTGACTGCAGTACGTGTATACGTACCCAAGCTAGCTTTCATCTAGCTGGCATAAGAACCAATAGCAGTGAAGCCACTGCAGCATGGGTTAGCCCATGCTGAAGTCCATGTTGCCGTGATTTCACTGCTGTTGGTAATTGCACTAGATAGATTAAAGCTAACTTGGGTACGTCTACATGTGCTGCAAACACACCTCCGATTGCAGTGTAGACATTACCTTAATGCCTCAATCCTGATCTACAAAGACCTACAGAGGAACAATCTGTCTCCGAGCCCATTCAATCCTTGCGCTCCTTGCCATAATTGCTGACAGGGTGCCCTGGGTGGTGGTTTTGTGTTATAGACACCTTCACACTGGGAAATGGTGCGAGATCACCAAACTCATCTCACACAGGTCACTATGATAGTAATTATCTTTGGTCATTTCCAACTTGGGTTGGATTAGACAGGTGAAAGACTACTGGGCTATTTATTTCAGAGTTAGAAATGATATACTTATCAGCACACAATAGGAGTGGTGCAAAGTAATAGATTTAGGAGAGTGACTGAAGGCCAGATTCCGCTTTTGGGTTTGTACGTGCAGACCCCACATTCTATACATGATCATTAATAAGAGTAATTTGCCCATATACATTACTAGCATCATCTTTTTCTTTCAGCCTACAAGGAAGAAAACTGTCACTTAACATTATTGTGGCAGATTTACACGATAAATTTACCCCACACTAAACAGTAAAGAAGAAATTGTAGAAGAAGATTACCTGATCAGCTACTCCTCCTGGGAGGATGGTTTTAACTATCACTCCAGCTGACTTTCCTCCCACTATCCCAAATCCCAAACCTGATCCATCATTCACCAACTCAATGGTCTCCACATGCTGCCAGTGGACCTACAAGGAGTAAACTTGTAAATAAGCTTGCAAATGACTTAGAACACACCTATTCAGTCTCGTCATAAGATACTTACACAGTATTTCTATGACATATTTTTGAAAAGAGGGGGGGAAAGAAAGACTAAGGGTGGCTCTATATCAGTTACTACTAGCCCACTGGAAAGGCAGGTGGGCATTTAACAAGAAGAATTTCTTCACTATGTAGCCTCTCCATGAATCTGTTTACAGATCAAATTCTTAGGGATACTGGGAGGTGCTGCGTGCCTTCAACTCCCAACACAGTCAAAAGGAATAAAATGTGCTTAATACCTATCAAAGCTGAATCCCCACTCTAGCACTTCAAGTACAGAAGGTGGGGGCCCGCACGGATTCTAAAAATTAATACTTGCCACTCTAGGCTTGTATTAAACTCCCAAGGTTCCAGCTTTTCCGACCTTGGCTTGGTAAACGCTGCCACCACCCAAATGCAAAAAAAAAAAAAAAACTTTGGACTCAGGAAGGAGCACTTGGGAATTTCTCCCTGTGGGGTACCCTCACGCCCTTTCACACCCCCTCTGGGGAAGAGCTGAGAAAGAAAACAAAGGAAATTAGCTGTTGCCACCAGCTAATCTAACAGCATATGCACAAACCTCTTAGGACATCAAAAATCCAATCCTGTTCTTAAAAAAGGTGAATTTTATTAACAACAAAAAGAAAGAAAATACATTTGGAACGTAGGTTTTTGCTAGATTTTAAAAGAGTAAATTCCAAAAATTAAGCACCCCAAATAGCTTTCTTGGGGATTCAGCTTAAAGGTTACAAGCAAACAAAAGCATCTGGGGTTAGCACAAAGGAGATCCACAAGCCAAAATAAAAAAATAAACCTGATCACGTTTACCTAAACATTCCCTATCCAAATGATTCCTTCTAGGTATGGAAAATAATTTTTCATACCTGGTTCAAAGCTCACATAGCATTCCTGCTTATAGCATTGCCGCTCTGTGTCCCTGCAGCCCAGAAAGAGCAACCACAGACAAAGGGAAAGTTTTCTTTTCCCATTTTAAAAAGTTCTAGCCTTCTCACTGACTCTTTTGGTCAGATGCCCACTTTTTTTTCCCTCTACCTGGGGGATTTTTTAACCCCTTACAGGTAAATCAAGTAAAGAACAGCTACGAAGAGGGATTTTACAGCTACCGTTTCCCCCCTTTATTTATCACAATACCCTATGGGAAGCATTTAGCATCTCACTGGAATGGGACTCAAAGTCTCCTCTAATGTAGATGCGTCACTCCCACCAGAAGTCACATGCATGCACTGAAAAGAGGCTATGGACTCAATTCTCAGCTACAACTGAAGGGGAGACTGCAAGAGGGCCAGTTCTCCTCCATCCCCAGCATAGATGAGAGCAGCCTGGCAGCTGCTGTAAATGACACACACTGGCTATGACTCCGTAGGGGACCATTCATCCAACAGAAATAGCTGAAGCACAGCTCACTCTAGCCAAACCCCGACTCCAACATCAGGAGGCTGCAGGACTGCCTATGCCAACTCTGTTCTCCTTGAGGAGTCCTCCATGCCAGAGATAACCTCAACAAGGAAAATTCAACAAGCTTTCTACTCCCTTTACACCATGAGAGTAGCATGGGTTAGAAAATCTGTGTCTATTCAAAGAAATTAGGACATGAACAGTACTATTCGTTTAAGTGGTGTAAATCATTATGATTACATCACACAGCATCAGGCATTTTCAGCCACTGAAAAGGACGAAAGCCTCTTCAGTGTAGATCCAAATAATCAGCTGTCAATTCATTTCACATTCCACTTCAAATCAACAGCTTTGTGCACAGGCAGAATTGTCCCTTGAGTGGTAAACAGAGGTTCCCAGGCTACAACGGGTAGTCTGAGGTTGATATGATGAGCATGGAATATTTGTTGCCTGATGGCTTTCTTTCTGGACTTGACATTGTGATGGAAGTGGAGCTGTTCTGCAATGATTTATGGATACTCCATGCTATATGTTGACCTGCTTATTGGGGTGTTCACTATATGAATACAATTGTTTAATTTAATAGTGTTCTGTAAGGAAAAACAAGCAAGCTCAAGATAAGCCACTTCTCCGCAAATTCTTGAAGGTTGTTAAGAGACAACACCAGAACAGGAAGAGGTCCACGCTCAGAGGAGATCAACAGACCTGTGGCAAGTTTCAAAATGAACACACTTTCAGAGAGGGGTGAATTTGGGGAAACCAGATTGAGAGACAGGTATCTGCTGGGAACATCAGAAAAACTTAAGCCTTCTGAGGGTATAGTCGGGGGACGATAAGACAGACATGCATGCAAATTTAAAAAACAAAAACAAAAAAACCACCACTGTCTAGATGCTTTGCTCCTACTGTCAAAATAAACAATACTTGGTTTTGAAAAGGCTCTCTGGTCACGACATACACCGCTGGTCACAGGCTGCCGAAAAGAAGAGTTCATATTCAGTTGGAACTGCAGCGTAAGAGCTGTTGTTACACAAGGTACTGTAGCCCAGTCTAAGAGTGGGAGAATTGTGGATTTCTTCCCTGGTATAGACCTGACACCTGAGAGGGTGCACTCAGAGAGACCAGAAAAGGAGACAGAGGTGCAGCTATAGCCCTGTAATCATGACAGATGTCTCCCCCAATCTGAGACATTTAGCCTATGCCTCCCTTCCCACACACTGGCCTTCTGCATGCTCTATTTGGCCTTCTCTGCCATATGAGAATGAGAGCATAAACAGTGAGAATGAGCCTGGCTGCTGGTATAGATCAGATTGCAAAGCCCCACAAGTTTCTGTTCCCTAAAAGGAGAGATGTAGATCACAGGAGGAGATTCCATTTACTGCTGTTTCCAAAAAAGCTTTAAAAGCTGGGACTGCAATGGACAAAGCAGAAGTGCTCTATTTGCCTCTTTGAAGACAGACAATTTGACACATGGGAAGAAAGGACATGACCAAGCCCCAAAGCCTCCTGAACAATCCTGAAATGTTTCCAGTATTTACAGGAGGAAAGGTACAGCCCAAATGGCCTATTTTGGGAGAAAGAGGTCAGGAGCAGGGGGAAAAAAATACATGGTTTACATAGTACTGGATATTGTAAGCTTATATGCACCCAAAACTGAAAACATATACACTGCCCTTACATTTGGGAGGTACTCACCGGGTTGGAATGGGCAGAGACTGTGCTAGCAGCAGATGGAGATCGAGAAACTACAGGACTGATCAGCTGAGGCAAGGAACCCCTGGCCACAACTAGCTGGACATTATCTTTTGCCTTCTGCAGGATGCTGATAGCCTGTTGATGAGTAACTGTCTGATCAAGGGCTTGTCCATTAATAGCAAGGATTTGATCTGCTTCCTTCAGCCTTCCGTCTCTGTCACAAACATATAACCAAAACAAAAAACCACACAAGAAAAAAAAATGTTGCTACAGACATAGTATTTTGACAATTTTCCAGTATTTTTTATCCTGTTTTCTATTTTCCCCACTTCTTAATCTTTCCCTGCAGTTTTGCTACAAGGAGCTATTGTGGCACTCTGGTGATCAGCTCCCTTTGAAGCTAATCCCACTGCCACTCCCTCATGGCTGCTACCCCCTAGCTAGCTCCCTTCTCCCTGCACCCCCATCTGAGACTAAGCATATTAGATCCGAGTTGCTCCCAACCATAGCCTGGGAACTTATGTTTATTCTTGACTTTGAGCTTGCTTAACAGACCAAGTGCTCTACTTTGTTCAGTGTGCAAGTTCTGAATATTCATCAAACCATGTAGTGGAACACACTTTCATCAAGATCTTAGGAAAAAACAATTTTCTTTTCAGCAAGACAGAGAGAATGTATGGTAAAACAGACCCCTTTTAAATGAAACACCTACATAAATTATAAAATAAATCATTTTGTGGCAAATGAAGTACTGATGTACAGTCACACATTGAGCCCTTTCCCAGACCTACTTCAAAAGAATGTGTATGAAATCTACAGATGAGTTACTCTTAACCTTTATTGCTTCAGAAAGATTCAAAGACGCAAAGGCTCTTTTTCAAAATATATACATGACAATTCTCTGTGAAACACACATGAAGTCGTAAATTTTTTTTCTCCATATCACATACTTCTTTGGTTGCCTGGCCTGGAAAAGGGGCCAAAGTACTTAGAAGTGACCAGGAAGAAATGTCCTCTAGCCCTAATCGAGAATATTTTGCTGGGAACTGAAATCCTCTGTAAGATTTATTGCTTCAGGGACTCTCTAATTTACATCACAGTAGTTGAACAGTTCTGTACCCCACTAAAGTGACCCGAGAACTGACATAGTACTTGTTTTTGCTTCACAAGTCAATAAGGAGTTGATTCAATAAAAACATGTTTCAGCTTAACCCTTTGCATAAGGCAACACAGACCACTTGCATGGAAAAGTAATTTGAAGGTGGGCCTTAAACAGTCTTGAAAAGATTGTTGCGATGAAGAGCAAACCATACGTTGCTGAATTTAACTCTAGGGCCCGTACACTGCACTCACCTGAATGGCTGCGTTCAGACCAAAAGCAGTTTAAATACTAACCTGTTGCCCAGAGAGGTAAGCAGGGAGATCCCATGCTGCATATAACAGAGAGGATATCCACAGGGACTTCCCATGGCCACAGAGAGGTAAACTTAGGCAGGGGCATAGCCAGTGGGTTCATGCACATTGCAAATCCACTGGGTAACAAACAATCTGGGGCTGGAGGGGGAGAGTACAGTGGACCAACTCTCCTATACCTCCTAATAGTCTCTAGGAGTACGGGCTTTCCTATGTAGCTCCTAAGCCCAAAAGTTCTTTTTCAAGCCTAGCTTGTGAGACCAAGATTAAGGTATAAAGGATATTTTCACAGACAATTATTGGTGAGTTCCAGGTAACGTTGTCTGGCTATATTTGGTTAATTCCATCCACTTTTTTTTGAAAAGTGTAAGCATATTAGGTTAAGCACTGTTTGTAATGACATTCTGATCCCCTTACTGCTGCTCTACAGTACCTTACTCTGCAAGCAGCAATGGTAACTCCAGTGGGGATACTCCTCCTATTTAAAGTAAGGATACTATTTAAAGTAAAGAATCTTGGTCAAAAACAATTGCCTCGAACATACATCTTTGAAACTATTTTTTAAGAATTGAGGGGACTATTCTATCTTTAAAGGTATAGAATATTCCCCAGCAATACAAACAGGTGTTGTACCAGGGTACTGAGATCAGAATCAACTCCTTCATCTGGTAGAATACATTTTAAAAATACTACATAAGTGATCATATATAGCTCTAATCCAATGCAATAATATGATACTATGATTACATTTATGATTGAAAGTTTATTAACATAAATCTTAAATCTCAATTTAAAAGCAGACTTTAAATGTCTTGGGCCTAAGAGTAAAAGAGAATGTGTGGTGGTACTGTGAATAATGACAAAGCACAAACAAGGACACCAATGACTAAGTTACATTATGATGTCATTATTCAGAACCAATGATCTCACCTATATGCCACGCTTCCTTCTTGGATCTCCTGCACAAATATTCCCAGTTCCCCTCTGTTTTCACTCTTCAATCCCACAACACTAAAGCCCAGCCCACCACTTGGAGGTTTAACCAGCTCTAAGGTCTCAACGAGGCGACCCTGTTCAAGCAAAATAAACAAAAAGGTACAAACGTTAAATATACTCAAAAGCAGCATTGATGAACCATTTTAACAAACTCTTACAACCGGAGTAGACTTCGCTCAAGTCAATAAATTAATAACTTATTGGAACATATAGCAAAACCATGGAATGCTGCATCCAGTTCTTATATCTCTGGGCCATACAAAAGTTAATAGAAGGATTTCAGAGAAGAGAAACAAAGTTGTTATAGCCTGGAAGAAAAGGCTGAAAAGAGCTAGATACATATAGCTTGGCTGAGTGGTGACTAAAGGGAAACCTTAAATGTCCATAAATACTTGAAGGAAGAAGAGCAATTACAGAGTATAAGTAGGTATAATGGAATGAAATTCAAAAAGAGAACATTTAGGCCATCAGGAGAAGCTTCCTGACAGTATTGTCTATTAGACTGGGAAAGACTCTCCCAAGAGAAGTGATGGAAAACCTCTCCCCTGAGTCTCTTAAAAATAAACTGGAAATGCACTGAAAGAACTTCTTGGCCAAATTTTAACCTAACGTCCCTTTGTACAACCTGATTGAAGTCAATGGACTTGTAAGTCAAGGCAGACTTTGGCCCACTATAATGGCAGAGAGATGGACTAGATGGCTTAATAGGTCTTTTTCACATCTAATTCCTGATTTTATTATATACTTTATTAATCCTGTAATACCCCATAACAGCAAAATTCCACTGTGAGAGCCACACAATTGATACGGACTCTGATAATCCACACTCTTTCATATATGGAATGGCAGTTCTTCACATATGGTGAAAGAAGAATACCAGAGTGCAGATCTGCTGTGAAAATATTGCTCCATTAAGAGAAGTGTAGTTAACCATGCCGTAAATAATAAATAGCATAGTATCAATGCTATTTCGTTGAGAATATTTCCACATTTATTCTAAAACTCCAAGTGCTTCTCAAATAAAAAGGCTAGAAATATTTTGTTTCACACAGCAAAACAGTTTAAACGAGGAGGGGGTGTTTGCTTTTAAATACTGTAATTCATTTCTCTTTAAGTAGAAGCATAAAAATGAAAATATTTTGAATTCATTCAACAATAACTTTGTGGTTACCATAAGTTATCAAATACGTCAATGGAAAATTTAACTATTTGCAGGCATGTTGTCTTACCTGTGACATATTTCTGATTAGCTGCTCCAATTCATCACTGGAGCTGGAGGATTTCCCATTAATCTGAGGAGTAACAGATCTCACAGATGCTTCTAGCACATTAGCAGGGCTGCCATTCTGCTGAGCCAATAAATAGGATTCGTTATGTGGTAGGGAATCCACACTAGCACCATGATGGGGAAGCTGTGGGAACTCGCCAGCCGAATGTATGGATGGTGCGACATTTACCTGAAGATCATTCACAACATTATAGAATTTTAGTCTTACAGTTTGGCAAAAAAATAGTTATGGATAAACCGCATCATGATTAACAGATCTTCTTGCCACGACAAAAAACACAAAAATGATCTTAGATTTTTTTTTAAATGACACACTTTTTCCTCATACACACAATATGTTCATTGATATCAAGTTGTGAACCATAAAAATATATAAGTTAAAAAATCATGGAAACAGTTTGCAAGCATCATCTGTATCCTATATTAAAAGTATTTGTTCCTTTTAGTGTAAACAGCCAATACTGTTCTAGCACTGTGGTAATTCAGGACAAATTTGAACAGAGCTGTTGTCACCATACCAGAGAGTCTTTTAAAACCAACTTAACCCCCTTAAATAAAATCTGGATTTATCTTGGGGAGAGAAACCTCACCAATGATGACGGAATTAGAGGTCTCACTGAGAGTTCATGGGTCTGGTCTTTTGTGTCACCATATACTAAGACTGTCACACCCTATTAACCTCTCAGTCAGCTCAAGGGTTTAATTTAAAACTAATGGATGATGTGTCTAAATCCCCTAGACTACTTTGCAAATATTTCAACTCTAGTTTATACCTTTACTATCTGCCCAGAGAAAAGGGCTTGTACATCGTGCTGCCCCTAGAGCCGACCAGAGAATAAACTGACTCAGAGGATCACAATCCTTGCCCTGCTTGCTCTTGGCCAGAAGCAGATTACTTTTTTTTTAAAATGTACAAGTAGAGCTATGCTGACTAGCACTTTGAAGGCAGGGAGTCAAGACTCTGTCTGTTCCCCACTCTTGCCTGTCCACTCACAGAAGCTCTGGAACACCTGCTCTCCCTCCTGCACTGTGACTAGTAATTATGGACTTATTTTGCTATTTACAACAGCAAACACTGTACCAAAACGCTTGCACCATGTCCTATAATGCCAAAGGAAAAATTAGGTAAAATAATAGATTGTAGTTTTCCTTCTTTATCTTTAAAGTTGTCATCATAGTTTCAAATATCAATAGAAAATCTAAACATTCCTGGTTTTTTTTAAATCATTTTCTTAACCCTAATAGTATTATATCAACTCCAATATCACTGCCCTAACTACTGTACTTACACTGGGTAATGAAATTAATCAAATCATCTTGCTATTATTTCTGCCATTCTATAATCACTATTTTGTTCCATCACTTATCTCCTTCTTCAGCTTTAAACTTTCACATTACCTGCAAGTGCCACTCTAGTAAACATCCTCCAACGTATCCAAATGCAGCAGAAGAGTATTTCATTTTATTCATTCTCATTTCAAAGAAAATGTAGACTGAACACACTCTCAGACTGTGAAGTAGTATCCTAAGGTTAATGGTGCAAGTCTCTTTGCTTGAGTTATTTAGAATTGGACAGGGCTGGACAGAGCACTTAAAAATACACTGTAGGACACAATCCTGCATTGACAGGAAGATGAACAAGAATACCTGATAGACATTAAGGCTGAAAATTGCCTATGATTCTATGACTCTTCTTTCTGTCACAAAATGCTAACTCTGTTCATATTTTATTATCTCTATTAATAATTAATCATCTGATTCTTTTCTACTCCTCAGGACAGGGGCTGAGCCAGAAGGTCTCTGAGTGGTTTTGGAGCAGAGGCTCTGCTACACCCTGTTACAATCTCTAATTCAGACATCTGTATCCCTGACTGCACCCTCAAGTCAGAAATTTAACCTTCTAAAGGGCCCATAATTATGTGCGGAATACTATGTCCAAAATTATTTGTCTGTGCAATTTACACCCACAGAACTGGAGGCCAGGATTTGAAAATCTGGTCCTTGGAATCTAAATTCTTGGAATCTCTCTGACCCTTGGAATCTAAATTCAAAACCCAATCCTTGCTTGCTGCCAAATATAGTATAATGATATGAAGGGATGACCTACTCCCTATTGTGCAGCTAACATAATCCAATCAAGTGACATAACTTGACAGTTTGAAGGTTAGTAAACATTTTATTTGCTCTATATCCCTCTCTGTACGCTCCATCTTCAAATGTCAATAACAGTCATGTTTCTTATCATAACACATTTTAAAGGGCCTGATTCTCATTTACAATAAGGCCATTTTACACACTCCTAATCATGTAAAGCACCCTTAAAGCAGGTGTGATAATTCACTCCCACATTACAGTCCCTTTACACTCCCGGAGCAGTGTGAAGTGGCCTGAGTGTAAATGAGAATCATACCCAAAAAGTTCTAGATGTGCAACCTGAGGTCACAACACATGGACCTAAAGCTGCAAACCCCAACAGGCACCTTGCACAACTGTTTTTAGAAATGTGTGTTATAATTGTTTTACTTATGAAAATAATCAAATAGAAGTGTATGCAATTATTTTATCCTTAGACTTATACTTGGGGGCCATTATTCTTCATTTAATATCAGAATGCCAAGGTGTCTCTTACACTACACATGGTTGGCAGGGACCCTCCCTTCCAGGAGAGATTTTACCCTGAGCATATAGAGTGGGGGAAATGCTGTCTTAGTGCCCCCATTTTCCTCTTTCCCTGATACTCCACGGAAGCCTCACCACTCTGTGTGGTTCTCAAGCCACCCCCTTTGATGGGATGTGTAAAATCGCCCTCCAAGACAAAGTCAGAAAAGCACAGAAAGTCTGAAAATAACGCTGATGAAGAGACAAATTTTGGACCACCTGAACAAAGCTAAATAGAAATGCCTTACATAGAAGATCATCCTACAGGTGAGGAAGAATAGTATCCTGCCTTCCTAACATATAGAGCTGGCTGCAGCCACACAACTATGCTCCTCTACCATCATCCCTGACCAGCACATCCCCATAGTCGTAGACCCACTGGCCTCATCCCTGCCCTCTCACCATGCTCTTTAGGAACAGCTGCCATTGAAAAGTGCTCTCAATCTCACGTGGGGCATGGATTGCCTCTGAACAGCCTCTCTGCAGCCTGTCTCCCCACAAAGAGTGACAGTAATGCCTGTCCTGCTTCTAGAACTTTCCATATCGGCAGACAGAAGAGCTAGATGTACCAGCATCCCAACTGGAGTGAACCACAGTGACTCCCTGGGTCTGACCTTTTTAGGAACAGCAGCTCGTCTAAATCATCAAGGTATTGTTTCTCCTCCCTGTTATAGAATAAATCACTTACTTTGCTGGGAGGGCAAAGAGCTCGGTAAAAAAAAAAAAAATCCCTTAGTGTATCCAAAAATGAAAAGCACAGGGTGAGAAAAGCTTCTCCTACGTATGAATTTACAGGAGGAATACTGACATGCCCCTTGGATACACTATAAAAAAAGACTAAAATCATAGATGCTCTTAAAACTACACTCACAAGAAGACTTCTTTTCTTAAAAAAATCTTTCAGCAAAACACTGACTATAGCACAGCTATGATGCATTATTGAATACTAGCTCTTCTACTGTAATTGATGGTGGCACTCCACTTTAGTGATCTTTATCTTTAAAGCTAATTGAAGAAATTGAGTTGAACGTTCAATGGGGATTAGCTTAATGTGAGAGGACTATGTCAAAGTAGCTTCTGACTCCTGATCGGAAAAAAATGTTGAAAAAGTAAAGTTTTTCACACATATTCAGAACTTAATCTCTCTCTCTCTCTCTCTGTCACACACACACACACACTTAATGTTTTGTTTTGTTTTTAAGTATTGATACTATGCAAAGCCATCTTGCTATATGGTACCTGTCCCTTGGCATATGCCATGAGTTCTTCCCCTGAAGGATGTTAACACCCAGGGGAACTGAAAACAAGGAAGGTCATGACCATACTCCCTTTCTTTATGGCTAAATAGGAAGGGGATCCTGATTTGTTTGTTTGTTTTCTTTTGGTAAGGATCACAGTATAGAAAAGGTTGAGAACCACTGGTGAACACAACTCTTAATCACACAGATAGAGGTCATTCCCGGGGGCCATTAAACCACAAATGGAAGTCCTACAAAAATGATGCTTTTGGGTTATAAGAAATATTTTTCACAACATATAAATTGCACTGCTTGGCAGTAATAAAACCATTATAACGCCGTTATAAAGTAGCTTTATAGCCCTGCGATTATGTAAGTACTGTAAGAAGGAACATTACTTTGTTCTATAATTTGGCTTATGCTAATTTGCCTTGATTGGCTTTCCTTTACTGTATGTAACATCTGCAATATTGACATAATTTGGCATTAGACGAAAAGAAAATTCACTGATACTACACAGTGTGTTAAAACTTATGTTACAGTTGCATAGTTAGACTCTCAATGCAATCAAATATTACTTTCATTTGGTTGTTCAAAATGTTTTTAATAAAAAAAATCCTATTCCAGTCATATCCTTAGTACATCAGCATTTAAAGAAACATACTGGTAATCAACATTTTTAGGTCTATCAAAATTAGTTTGTTTAAAACTTAAGTGTTTGTGTGTGTCAGGCTGAGCAGGTGTCACTATTTCCCAAGACCACACAGACCTCAATATAGTATTTAATCTGGTATTTGTGTCTCCTAAAATAATCAAGCTTATTATGCATGCATAATCATAAAGGGTCCAATCATCCTGAAAAACCTGAAATGAGAGGCTAACTCTGCAAAGTTCTCTTTGTAATGTTTTCTGTTCGGGGTACAGAGCACTCAAAAAAGAAAAAAGGGGAAAAAAAAAAAGACCTTAGGACTGGCCCCAAACCCCAACACCGCCCACCCGAGCTCTTTAAAAATGAGCATGTTGTTCAATGGAGGTTAGCAGCATTACCTACATAGCAGCCGTAATCTTCAGTGCCAGCTCAGTATCCCTAGAATCCCGTCCCCCACACCCTGATCCCCGGCAGCACAGTTCCAAAAGAGCCATGCTGATTGCCCCTGCCACTCATACCTCACTGAATCACATGGAGAGTTTTTAGGTCAGAGTAAATTTAGTTTTATGAGCATGTGAAAGATTCCAGGACCAACAGTCACTACTGCAGTGGAAAGACAACAAAACAGTAACTGCGAGTGCTTTTTGTGTGTAATGCTTTGCAGGAATTTCACTTGTTCATCACATCACCTTTCACAGGCAAAAAAATTTTTGTTTCCCAGGGCCTATGTTTAATTTCTTTGCTGTATAGCCTTTACAGCACTGAGCACCTGACCACTGTGGGCAAGCTAGCATATGTCTGCATTGCAGGGGTTATTTTTCCATTCCTGAATCATATGTAAAATGGTCATAGTTCCAAGGGAGAAAAATCTGAGGAATGCAGTCCAGCCAAGGAAGGGATTTTTCTCATTAGCAGTGCCTTGAGCTCTTAAGATGGGGGGAGGAGGGGACGCACAGAGTGAAAGACAGAAAGGAGAAGGGAGGATTGCCATTGCTGGGTGATTAATATGTTTAGAATATTTTTACATGGTGAAAAATTAAATCAAATTATTTAAAATTTGAGAAGTTCAACAAACCACAAGGCAGAATTTCTATTTGTCTTTTCTGTCGTTCCCTTATCTTCAAACACCGAGCTTGCTCTGTAGCATCAGAAAGCAAACATTCAGTAAAGAGAGAGACTGCTGGGGGGAGGGGGAGGGGATGGAGAGAGCATCCTGGTTGCTTTAGTACACTTATATGCAAATGAGTGCTGAAGGCATGATGTTACTAGGAACTGAACTGAATCCATGCTTTTTCTAGTGGGAGAAAGTATTTTTCCTATTCTATCTCCTAACTCTGCATTGTAAGAATCTCAAAATAACCTACAAAAATTGTTTATTTTAATTAAAGTATTTATAGGGCATCTAAGCAATATACTAAAAGGCAGTGCACAACATCAACACCAAAATAAACAAATCAGCAGACCAAAACCAAATGGTCTAGAACAAATTCATACCCTAGAGGTCTCAGGTAAGCCCACCTCTCCTGACGAAAGGGATCAATTCTCAATTAACACAAATAAGAAGGATGGAAAGGTGACAGCAAGCATAAAAACCTCAAGAGAACAGAGGAAATATAAGGGAATGAAAACACAGAGTGGCTCTCTGTGAACTAAAATAGGGAGTCTAATTTTCTGGACCCCAAAGAGGTGGCAACGACCTCTTAAGTACAGTGCAAGTGATATTTGTATATTAGGACTATGTGTTTACCTGATCTCCTGGAGGCTTACTAGCAAATTTTAAATATTTATCAAAGATACATTTAAGAATTAAGCTTCTCACATAATCACCTCCATCCCTTCCCCACACAGCCCCTATGCATGGTACAGCCCCTCCTGAGTTCAGGGAGATAGCCACGGCAGGGGCCTCTTGCAAGACTTTCTGAAAGACCCACTTCTGCAGTGTTGTTTAAAGTGAATCAATGGGACTTTTATATTAAATTGCCATCATTGTTCTCCTTCCCCTAACTTCAGTCTGCATGTCTCTCTCATCTTATCTTCTCTTGAATATTCAACAAGCACCTAGTACATGACGGGCAATCACATAAATAATCCTCAGACAACATTAAGTAGCGGACAGGTTAATGCACCTGCTCTTCTGCTTTCAGACCCTAGAGACCACTGCTCAAATCTCCATTCAGTTTTAAGGGAAAATAAATTTGACATGTTCATCTTAATACCTACTGTGCACAAAACTATCATACAACTTCATTCCTCAACAGGAGCCCAGAGCTTGAACAACAAAAGTATGCTGCATTTCCTTCCTGACTCTGGTACAGGGGTGGGCAAACTTTTTGGCCTGAGGGCCACATCTGGGTATGGAAATTGTATGGTGGGCCATGAACGCTCATGGTTCCTGGCCAATGGGAGCTGCGCAGGTGGACCTTGGGGCAGGGGCAGCGTGCGGAGTTCCCTGGCTGCCCCTATGCATAGGAGCCGGCGGGAGGACTTGCTGCTGCTTCTGGGAGCCGTGCGGAGCCACGGCACGCATGGAGCAGGTCAAGCCCCGGACCCCATTCCCCATCAGGAGCTCGAGGGCCAGGTTAAAATATCTGAGGGGCCGGATGCGGCCCCCGAGCCATAGTTTGCCCACCCCTGCTCTAGTACACCACGTGTCTTCCTTGTCAGTTACACTAGAAAGTAACTTTAGTCAATCTTTTCAAGAGCACAACATTTACACAGCACATACAAAGAAAATAAGATTGGACAAAATTGAAACCTAGGAAATTCCTTGGGAATTTCATTTTGATTTTCTTTAATTGAGCTTCCTGTTTTTCTTTCTTTTTTAAACATAACTGTCAATTGTATTGTTGGAAAACATTTAAATAAGAAAAAATAGCAACCTCAGATAGAATGCTCTTTACAGAGACAGAGAGAGATGCATTTTTAAAAACAGATCCATGCACAGTTGCACACCTATATTTGCAAATGCTTCTGCTCGTGCTGGTGCATGCAGATTAGGTAAATTCACATGCAGATAGCTCACTGGACACCCAAACTGTATTAAAATCACCCAATTTGCAAGCACCATCACAGTAGCAGACTGTCTGAATATAGCTGTGCAATTGCATACGTATGTCCTCAGATAAACCTTTCACTTTTAAAAAATTGTCTCCCTCAAAGAGGGTGTTTGTGTTCCAGATTTGATAAATACTTCATTCACCTAAATTAGTAAAATCATTTAAATAGAGAAAAATCCCATTTATCTCCCCACCCGACACATAGTAATACAAATTCCATTCACTTTTCCGCAAATTCCTGATAACAGTTTCTGGCGCACCTTTATTTCAGATGGCGTGCTCCTACAGACATCAACCACGTAACTCATTCTGTGCCTTTTTTAAAATCAGCATTAAATTTTCATTCACTAATTGTGCATTATGTTCACCTCAGAATTTCAACAGACTGTTTTTTGGTAAGATTTTATTATTATTGCTGTAATGCTCTCAGGCAACTAGTTCCTCCATATCAAATACACGAAGAGTGAAACTTACAATAAAATAGTGTTGTAAATACTTTACAAAAGTATTTGTTTCCCATGTGAAATAGCATCAAGATTAAATCCAAGGGCCAGATTATGCCCGGCTGCTGCACAGCTGTATGAGGGGACAGGAATCTTTTACCAGTTTCACTCCCCAAGCAAGGACCAGTCACAGCTGCAGTCCCATATGCTTCAGAATATAGGGACTGCTTCCTCCTACTGCCCCTGGAGCACGGACTAACCTGAAGGGAATTGTGGGATTTCTGCATCCAATAGCCATAGCTATGCCCCTCTCACACAGGTCAGTGGAACAGCTGGATGCTGAGGCAGATGCACAATCTGGTCCTAAATGTTATTCATTAAACTAATTTTTACTCAAGCTCTCTCTCAAGACAAAAAAAAAAAAATCTAACCCAGCCAATATAACAGAAATGTCTGCTTTCTTACTCATGCTGATAAAGAGCTGAAAATGTAATGTCATATTTTGTGCCTTTTTGTTGCCTACTTACTATTTGTTATTTCTGTATAAGTAAATGGCTCCATTGTGCTTGTGGATCTCAACCTTCCATGAGAAGTAATGGCCACTCCAGTCAGTCTTTCTATACCACCAAAGGTCATACCTCCATTAGGGAAAAGATGCAGTGTAGCACAAAAGGATCATGGTCACAGATCTTTAGAACTAAGCTCTTCTTTTCCATGTGTTTGTAACAAAAGGGAAGCAGGATCTGGCCCAAAACGATCATTCAATGTGAAGGAAAATAGGAGTGACTGTCCATCCTCAGATTTGATTTCTATATGCAAACCCATGTTTAAACAATATGGTATTCTTGCCTACAAGTATGATAAATCACACGAAGAGTGCATGCCCATTGATGGATATAAACCCCCAGATTCTCATCTGATGTAAATCGGGGTAGTTCCATGGAAGTAAATGGTGCTATTGCAGCAAACCATCTGTCCCTAATGCTATAGTAATTTATCATGAGTGTATCCTTTTCCTTCTTTTTTGAGTGCTGGTAGAAGTCAGCCTTCCAACAACTTTCCACATGTTGTCATCATTTTCCTACAGTACACAGCAATAAGCTACAGGCAAACAGCTAGAAAAAGCTATACATATACATGAGCTTCAGTACTTGAGCTAAAGTCTTCTGAAGTCAGTGGGAGTCTTTCCATTGATTTTAATGGGCTTTGGATCAGCCCTTCAGTTTTAGTTATTTAATTTTACTGTTCAACACGCGTTTTGTTAATTTATCACACGCAGCAATCAGATAAACATAAGCTTTTACTACATTTTATCTTTTCTCTTCTCCCCAAGATACTACAGTCCTACCTGATCTCTCAACTGGTGGACAGACGTCTGAAGGTTCAGGATCTGGTTGAAGAGAGGGCTCTGAAGCACTGATTTTAGCAAGCTCAACTTCTCCTCATTTGCTAAGTCACCTCGTTCCCGCAGTTTCGCCTGCAGGCGCTCCACTGCCCGCAGGGCCCGATGTGTATCTGCAGTGATATTCATTACCAGTCAACAGTAGCTTACAAAAGCTCACATGCAGCTAGCAAAGACTATATAAACAACATCCCTTTCCTACCAGCTAAAACTAGAGATGGGTGCAGCTAGCAAAGACTATATAAACAACATCCCTTTCCTACCAGCTAAAACTAGAGATGGGTGATATTTTACAAATTTTAACATTAAGTGAAAAATATTGAACATCAAAAAAGAATTTAAAAAAGACCAATTCTGCCCTCAATTGCGTGGGTGCAATTCCCATGGACATCAATGGAAGGGCAGAAGCCAATAGTAGTGGCAGAATTAAGTCCTATATGTGAAAAATTGTTCATGTAAACTCAGGTGCAGGAATCACAGCTAGTGAGCTTTCAATCGACTGTTGTAACACAAACACCAATAAGTAGAGATATTGTGGTTTGTTTGTTTTTAATTTTCACAAAAGATTTACACAATTTTCCATCTAGCTCTATTATTAAATATGAAAAAATAAAACTGAAACAGACAATAAGAGATAGCTCATCAGGAATAACGTACATAACCTAGAAAATGATGTGCACTTCAAAATACATGCATGAACACAAGAATCCAAACACATCCGATATTTCTATATACAGTAGCTATGTTTGTCACAATGTAGCTCAATTATCTTATACAGTAATGTCTTAAGTTCACATCTTTCGTATAAACCTAGTTTGGCCACAAACATAAAACCTCACCTATTGCTTCCAGCATGTTTTCCACTGCTCGGTTTCTATCCCAAAATTGGAAATGGCAGCTAATATACTTCCCTAAAAATAACAGAAGTAGAAAAGAAAGTGATCACATTAAGAGAATTTTAAGAATCAAATCTTAAAACACTGAAGTTCTTGAAAAACAATCAACACAACCACTCTTTCAACGACTAAAATAAGCTAGCAGCTGATTATATTCTGAAAGTCACTTTTGAACCTGAAAATTAAGAATGGAAACTAGTTTTTTAGGAGCATTCATAATGTTTCTAAATTTCCATAACAATGGTGTTTTTGCCTACTGATGTGCAAGGTGTAGTTTACTATTTTAACCAGACGTTGTAAAATTAGTTTCCAAGTTTCAGAGTAGTTTCCGAATGAGTTTCCAAGTGACACTGTACAAAACTTGATGGCTTTGTTTGCTTGAGCACGTGACGTACTTCCTGCAATATCAATTTCCACGTGTTACATGCACAATTTATGTTTTGAAGTTTTGAGTTCCAACTGTCAGAATCCATGGTTTTGCATCAAAACAAAGCAAAACTATGAGTTTCAAAGGAGTATATGCAATCAGTATCTTTATTTATTATTTACACAGCATCAAAAATCTGATAGCACTTCATAGTCAAGAGGTTACAATCTAAACTGACAATGTACAAACAAAGGATGGAAGATAGGATAGAACAAAAAAACCAAAGGGATGGAAAGGTAAAGACTAGGATGTATCTTGTTAGTTCCATGATTGTTGTGTGCTTACACTGAATACATGCTGGTGTAAACGTCTTTATCAGCACAAGTTTGAGATGTCTCAATTACTCATGAGTAGTGAAGCCACATGTAAGCTATGCATGTCATCCAAAATTACTTCCATTAAAACCTTTATCCAACATTATACCAGCACATCTTTTGTTTGTGTGATATACTTACAGACTATTTTACAAACGTTTTAGAAAGATTTTAAAATTATTATTGGGTCTATTTTTTTTTTTAAATCCATCCACCTGAAAAGTCAGGAGCTTCACTTACCATGAAGCCAACTGTACAAGATCTCAGAAGGAGCCACAGAAAATTCATAAAATTACCTTACATAGATTTTTTTAAAAATAGAAAAGCTATGTTTAAAATGTAATACCTTGCAGCCCTGCAGGACTAGAACAGGATAATTCCCATCTCAAGCTCTACAGTACCAAGAGACATTGGATTTTAAATCCATCACTGGTCCAGGATTGAATTTTGCCATCTTGACTCTCAGACAGATGCAATTTTATTTGCAGCAGAGATTTGGGTGGAGAGGGGGGAGGAATTCCATATGTGGAGGAAACATTTTTTCGATATTTTCATTTAATTATGGTGCATTTCTGAAGTTGCTCAAAAGTCTGGAGCATTTGGGTGCTGGGAAGGTGGATTAGTGGGCAGAGTGCGGGCAAGTACATGATAAAATGTATCTATCACATGGATATTACCTCCGTATCTGCAACAATATTATGTTCCTATGTGATATATATGCAATATATTGTATCCTAACTTAAATCTGGTTAACACATCAATGTGTAAAGAACCGTGGTCTATAGGTGTTTAGAAGAAGAGTATTGTCAAGGAGACCAGAGAGGTGGGAGACATGGTGAACCTGGTCATTTAAGAATTCTATGTGGTGGGGCACAGATGAAGGCATGGGGGCAGGAACAGGAGAACAACCCCACAGGGCAATTAATTATGCAGTTTGGAAAGAATAAGAATGTAAGGGGAATCCCTCCCTACATAGAAACCGAGAAAAGCTCTACCTGCCCAGATTCATTTGAACAAGTCATGAACAATGGAAAGTGGCTGATAAACCTGGACTGTGTTTTGAGTTAGTAGAGAAACCCAAAATCTAGTGGGTTTAAATACAGTTTAAGTGTAAACATCTCTTTAGTTCCAACAAGTCTTAACATTTCACACCATTTTATTTTTGGATGCTTTCAATGATTCACAATTAGTACAATTGTCTTTTTCACGACAATTCATCACTTCAGATCAAGCTTGGAATTCAGATTCTCCAAGTGACTGAATGAAAAGTAACCTTATTTCATAACCCACACTACACTGACACACAGAGCAGTAACGGACACTACACGCACTATTGAATTTGTTCTCTCATTTCATCTGGCAGAGCCGATGCCCATACATGCCTATCAGATCTCAAGAAGTCTAAAACTGAAGGAGGCCATGGTTTCCCTGGATCAACTTCCATAATATTGCATATAGCTATATTTTATAAGAGAGTGGATAGATTAGGTGGTTTTAAATATTGAAGAGGAACTGGCTTCCCCAAATCAGTCTGTCCAGTTACCTTTCTTGCCAGATACGCAAATACCTAAATTTATCAAATCAAATCCTTTATTCAAAGCACATATTTGGGCGTAGAGAGGTTTCTGTAATTTGATGGACAAGTCTGCAGTTCTCTCGCCATTCTAATCCATTCATACCAATTATGTTTCCCTCAAGCCCAGCCAAGCCCCATTTTGAAAACAAGTAGGGAGTAAGTCCCCATTCCTCATGTGCAGCAAAAGAGCACATAGCCCAGCTCAGGAGGGACACGAAAAGGTGTCCACAATCCTAAAGCTGCTGTACACTGGAACAGTCCATGAACATTTAAGGTTGGTCAGAATGACTCCACTTGCCAGGAGCTCTTATATCAGCTCTCCAATAAATTCTGCCTAAATTAAGGTGACCCTCCTGTGAGTGAATTCTCTTCCAGATAGAACAAAAAGTATTGATGAGTGAGAGGTGGAGGAACTGGTATGGGAACAGTCCTGTAATTGCGCATGTTGAAAGATGAGTATGTTAATGGATGAGAAGCAGATTGTTCTTTATAGATGTATTGATATGTGAAGCTGATACACACAAGATGAGGAGCTTGTCTGGGTTTTATTTATTTCGGGGGGGGCAGGTAGGTGAGATAAAATTTAAAATGTTAGGTTCCAGATACTTTGTCTCATTAGTATATTGTTATGTTCTGTCATGCTATAGTCTCTTTTAGAGTTTGCTGTTTATATGATCCTTTAAGTTCTGGATACTTGCTATATAGTGGTCACTTTGTCAGCAAACCAATTATTTACCTTAATTTGGTATTTCTATATTTCAGTAAGGGTCTCTCATTAACTGATCCCAACACTGAAATAAAAGCCTACTGTGTTCTTTTGTTCGTTGGTTATGTCAGTAATCTGACCAGGACTGAAGCAGAGCAATCAGTAGCTTCTCAATCATAACAGCTTTCACTACTATGCCTTGGAAGAGCTCTGTATTTAACCACACAAACACCATGAGCAGTTACAACAAAAGCTCTTGGCTCGTTAAAAAAAATTATTTTAATAGTTTTCTGGTATTTTACTCTCTGCTCATTGGGACAAATTCTACCTTCAGATATGGAGGCATAGCTGAATTTACAACTGTATATTTGAGGGCAGGATTCAGTGTATTGTTTGTATTACACTCTTAGAAGATTGAAAATAAGGTGCATGTTCTTTTTTATTTTCTCATTTTCAATATGGCTACTCTGATTAGTTATTTGTATTAAAGTAGCACCTAGAGGTGCCAATCCAGCTTTTTTACAGACATATCTGATTAAAACACAGTCCATGCCCCTAAGAGTTTACTATCTTAACTTCACATAGATTCTACTACTCTGTTTCTGCCGAGCTGAAGTCACCATTTCTAACAACTACTCTATGCACTAGCTTCATCAGTATTGCCGATGCTAATATGCACAACCATAGCAATGTTAATTGGACACCTGTTGCTGTAATGTTAACAGGTCATTTGTGTGTTATCGTTGGCTGGATTAATAAGGAAGGTGTTGGGGTGTTATACAATTATGTTATCTATGTCTGATTGCTAAATTATCAAACAACAAGATCTTTCAGGTGAAATGTTTAAAAGCTTTCAGTGCTCCCACTTCAGCCAATGATAAGACTCCCTCTGATTTCATGGGGAGCAGAGTTAAGCCAATGCTGAGCAGAAATGCTTTAGAAAATCCTGGCCTTATAATCTCCACCACAGGAGCCTGCAGTATTTAATGTTATTGTCTTTTTTATTAGGCTAACACTTATAAGCCCTAATCAAGGGTCAGGGCCCCACTATGCTAGGCACTGAAGAGATTAATCA
This sequence comes from Chelonia mydas, assembly GCF_015237465.2. Lineage (NCBI taxonomy): Eukaryota > Metazoa > Chordata > Testudines > Cheloniidae > Chelonia > Chelonia mydas. The sequence goes on from NC_051245.2 coordinate 105,524,858, forward strand.
GTGGACAACCCCTGCCCCAGAGAGCTTACTGTCTGATGTGACAGAAAAGGTGGACAAAACAAATAAACGGGGTGGGGTGAATGGGAGGATGAGGTAAAAAAATTTAGAGCATTGCAGAAAAAACAGCAGTCATGGGTTGGTGATGGTGATAAGACAACAAAATTAGGCATTAGAACTAAGTGGCAGGGTCTAGATTCCCTCAATAACTGGAAAGAGAAGTGAAACTGCCCTCTGTTATCATTGTACAAGCCAATAAAAACTGGACACTCACCATTTTAAGTTATAATTTAAGCAATGATTTAATAATCATTCAGTTATCACTAAAGCAGCAGAGGCAATGATAATCATCAGGATTATTTAAATATGAGGTTAAATTCACACCAGGGTTTATGATGGCACAGGCTACTGGAAGGACACAGAGGTGGCAAAAGTGGCAGCACCTTTTCCCTTCTGCTGAGGAAGGACAACATGGGACCAAAACAGCAACAAAATGTAGGTGATACTGGCTAGAAAGAGGCTTGGTGAGGGCAAATTCAGGGCCTCCCATCCACCAATCTCCTAGAGAGGTTACTTCCAACATCCTAGACATAGATATTAAAGCCAGTCCCCTAGAATAATCTCAAAGGGAGGCAGCAGCAGCAATGCACTTGCTCTCTTCTGGGTCGAATCCTCCTTTGCTGGACCAGGAGAATGTAATTTACACCTCCTTATTTCAACTTTAGGGCCAATTCTGCAGAGTGATTGGCAAGCAGCGTTCAGCATGTTGCAGCTTTGAACGCTTAGTGCCTGATCCTGCACCACTGACATCAACGGGTGCAGGAGTAGGGCCTTCTTGAATCTAGCCGTGAGTTTTATGTTGACAGTACCCCTTTAACTACAGCAGTGAAACCATTTAACGCAACCATCAAAAGCTTCACCGAAAAGAAAAACTGGCCCACATCTAATGAGTTCTTTTATGTTTGATTATATAATTTCCAAGAGAGCGCTTCATCCTGCTTCATTGATTGGTACTCTATCCAGTATTTCACAAATCCTTTTTAAGATAAATACCTTGGAAACTAATGCTTATAGCGCTGGATTAGCAAACACGCAATGCCGAAGATAGAAAGCACTGTAATAGGCTTTATCCTACAGCCATTACTGTACTGGTAGCATTTTCAGAATAGAGCAGAAATGCCTGTATTAAGACGGATATCCAGGCCCAAATGTTGGCTATAAGGCTTAGAGACTAAACAGAAATCTGCTTCAATTAAACAAAAAGAATATTCAGGACACACATTTTATATATACTAAGGCCAACATTTCCAAATGTTCGATCTACATTTACACTTGAATTTGGCCTGCTTAGCACGCCTTTTTTCATCCTGTCCTCCTCCCCGCCCCTGTTGTCTGGCTGCCATCTTGTGGTCGTCGTCAGTGGCACCGAGTACAAACTGCAACCCACAAGTAGGGGACGCTACTATCTACTGCCAAGTCTCCCTGCCACTACAGCTTGCAATCTCCAAAGGTAAGCTTGTTGTCACCTAGCCTCACTACCACCACTGGTTGCAACCCCAGAGGGGGAGGCAAACATTGAACTCTGGGCTGCCACAAGGCATACAAATGTTGTTTTGCTTTGATCATGTTACTTTGTTTCTAAGGTATATAGGTAGGTTAATTTGGGCACAGGATAAAGAAAATCCCACTTTTCCCACAGAACCCTGCTATATTCTTACTTTCACCTCCATGGAGAATCATGGCTATGCAACTGCCTGAAGTGCTTTTCTAGGAGTGCCTACAAAGGCTGAGTGAAACAAACAAGAATTGCACAGACTGTATTACCTTTACTGTGCTCAGTAAACGCTATGCACAAATCACAACCTTCTGCTGGTGGTGCTTGGAGCGACTTGGGAATGGCAAAGGGTAAATGGGGAAGAGCAGAGACAAGGGAGGTAAGAAGAAACGTAGGAGCGATATAAAGAGGGGAAGGCACAAGAAAGGAGCTTTACTGACAGGACATCCATGTTCCAGATTGAGATTAACCACGTGTTCCCTCAGCCAGTAGAGTCTAGAGCACACCCTTCTGCATGATGGGAGGAGGACTGATTTAATACAAGCAAAAGCAATTTGCACTGAGGATTTAATATAAGCAAAAGCAATTTGCACTGTCTACACAGTTCATGAACCAAGCAAATTTCCCTTGACTAAAGTATGTAACTGACAGGCCCAAGAAGCCTGAAATCTAAATTTTAAAAGTTACACCAATAAAAGAGGATTTTGAGACCCTTAAAGTAAAAAAGCAATTAAGTATTTAAAAAATTGACAGTTCACAAACCACTGTAGGTCATATTAAGACTGTAAATAATTCAATATGAAAAGCTTTATTCCCAATCTCTGCAAATTGAGCAGAATTTTGTATGAACCAAGATGAAAAAAGATGCACAAAATAAAAGAGAACGCATTGAGCATATATTAATTATGACAGTGAATAAAAATATGTTTTACTTTTGCTAAAAGTCATGTTAAATATTTTTGAGGGATGGATGAAAAATAATTTTAATATTTAAATTAGCTTCTAGTTTTATTTAGTTTATTTTTATAAGTTTTATTTTGGTAACGCTTTCGTATAAATCATACTGCTGTTTAACTGGAACTTACCACAACACTGTATGAAACAGTTATCTATACACCTGTTCTTAATATTACAATCTGTTCTGTGATAAGACACAAAAACATTCAAGTACTCTATTTACTAACACGTAATTTTTAATTAAGTATATTTTTAGTGTGATTCAAAATTTTAAACACGTTTAAGGTTGTTTTTTTTTCCCTACTGACAAATGCACCTGATTCCATTTATTCAGAATTATTTTAACTACTATTAACTGCAAGCAGCATTATAAAATGGAAATCTATTAGGCGAACTGAATTTTTCATAATGAAATTACATTATATTTTGGTAAACTACTTTTTAAAAATAGCATCTATATGAAATGCAAACTTATATTACGTGGATGGAATTACAGTACATATCTGTGTCACTTCAACCAATTATAAAGCTAACCACAAGATGTAAAACAAGGAAAGCTTTTCAACAAATATACTTTGGTCATTAGTATTTCAAATCCAAACATGTTTACACTCTTAAACATTTATAAATTGAACCATTTCCTCTAGGACTCCTAAAACATCTACATATTTTACAGGACATTAAATAGTTCCCAGCACAGTAAGCAACAGTTCAAAAAAATGTCTCTCAAAGATTCAGTGTTTTTCTTACAACTGAAGGACATGAAAATATAAAACAATGTTTTCTGTACTAAAAGACTATTAAATTCAGCATATTTTTCCAATGCCATATTAGAATATGTAACAGGTTTCCTCTGACTATGCTAATGTTTTTAATGGAAAGACCTGCTCCAAATAACAATGAGAATTCCACCAACTTAGCACCTTAATTCTTTTTGGGCCACTTATTTCTCAACTACCAGCCAAAAGAGCCCCAAATCTTCTTTCCAAGATAGTGGAGGGCACATATTTACACATAAATGTATAGACATGTACAAAAGGAACAAAATTAAATATTACTATATGATCTAGGTAGGAGTCCCAATGAGTGAAATAAAAATATCATTGCTATGAATATTAAATTAATGAGGTCATATTCATTAAACATGGTAGCCTGCTGACTTCAGGTACCTCAGTAGGATGCTCTTAAAAGTCACTTAAGCAGCTGATTTATTGAACTCTTGTGAATTTCACAGAAATCATAATCTATTGGGTAACAACTGTATTTTACTTCTTTGGAGCATGGACTGGATGATCCTGAAAGCCTTCAGATGGTTTTAAATCTGATTATTAAAATGTGGCCTGTGTGTGAGGAGATTTATTCTACAATAAAATACTGAAACTGGTCTATAAATTGATAAGCTGTAAAAAGTTTCATTGAACTGTGTTCTGTGGATTTCAAAGAAACACAAAACCAGAAAAAAAAAACAAGGGGCATGTACTAGCATTAAAGCAAAGCTTTTTCTTGTTTCCTCATGCTGATATCAATTAGATGGCCTAGGGCAGATTTTATACCAAAGGAGGAAGAATGTATTCAGACAAAAATCTTCTCAATAGTAGGCTGGAGTGTAAGGTTCTGGGAGCATATTCATAAAAGCCAGTGACATAAGTAACTGATTATAGGCACATTTCTCTGCTAGCAAAAAGGAAAAGCATTAGCACGGTACCAAAATGGATAATCAGCAAGGGAAAAAATCCATGTAGGTAGACCAAAGTAGGTAGGTAGCTGTAGGTGCATTTTTTCCCTCTCTCTAAATAAAGCTGGGATGCTGAAAGAAAAGAAGTAAACTCTTTGAAAATATCTTTCTATGGTATTTATTATCTGACCATGCCTGGGCTATCATATAAATTAGTCACTTTCATTATATAACTACTCTAGTATGCATTTTGAACCATTCTTCCATACAAAAATAAGCATGGCAGCTATAGCAACTTAACATCAACTATCCCAGACAGCTGTAAAATAAAAATGACAGTCACACACACTGGATATCTAATTCTCCAAATAAATATATTTTAACTCTAACAGAATATGTCTGTACAGTTTGAATTATTTCATAATTTTATTTTCTTAGGCACATTAAACTAAAACACTACAAATTGCATCGTTCTCTCTATCTTGCTAACAAATGTTTTTTTCTCTTAAGTGACTGACTTTTTTCCCCCCATTTCCCTTCACATAAATTGTCGGCTAATCAGGAAAGTTTTCAGGACATATAATATGCAAACTCAGACATTTAATGACAAATACATTAATGTTGAAGCTAAATAGGAAGCGGAAGCTCATTTTCTAAAATACAGTATTTGTTTAATTAAATATTTTAAAACTACATTACTTTTTCTCTTGTACCCATTCTTGTTTTCAAATGCAAAGCAAATCATTATTCTAAAGTAACATTCCCCCACTTTTTCTTTTTTAGTTTTGATTCCCCCCCCCGGCCACAAGTTGTCCATTTGAGAAGTGAGAGAAGTGGGTATTCACCCACGAAAGTTTATACTCCAATACCTCTGTTAGTCTATAAAGTGCCACAGGACTCTTTGCCGCTTTTATAGTAATGCAATGGGTCTTGTCCTGCTAAAAATTATATCAATGGACATTTTAACGCTGATTTCAGTGGGAGCAGGATTGGACCCTTACAGATACTACTTAGATTGTAATATCTCCAGGGCAGGGGTTGTCTTTTTATTCTCTTTGTACAGCAGCTAGCAACTTGGGGTCCTGGTCCATGACTAAGGACCCCAGGTAATACAAATAAATAATAATAATGGACCCTAATTAGCAATCAGTGCTCAAGCAAAACTTCACGGAAGGGGTTGCTATTCTTCTCTCTCACATTCCTCTTTATAAGAAATTCCAGCAAACTAACATTTTCTTTTCAACTGGCAGCAGGTGATATGGGGCAAACAAACTAGTGCTGTATGAGGTACCATTTTTAAAACTGGAGGGTAAATACATCACAACACCAGTCAGAAACTAATGCGTCCATCTCATGAAATGTAAATATGAAACAGAGTGCAAACAACGTTACCTTTCCCTCAAAAAGTATTATAGCTTATGCCACACCTATGTAATCAGTTTAATCTTCTCAAGTGTTTAAAAGCATATAAACCTAAGTAAACATAATAAATAAAATAAAGTTATCCAGACACAAGGCCAAAATCTATCCTCTGATACCTTGCACAATTCCCACAGGGCAAACATGACTACCTGTGGGCAGAAACTGGCCCTTGTTTGTACTCTGCTAGAAAAAAGTCTAAATATGTTGATTCAAAGAAATATTTTTTCAAGATCAGAATTCCTGAAATTGCAGTGAAATTGTGAACACAGAGTCATCACGATTTCCCAACACCAAATGTAGTTTATCACAAGATAGGCTACAAATAGCTTTGCACTCTTATTTGCAGCTCCATCAAGTTCTTCAGCTTCAGCTTTTATGGAGTCTCCCATACAAACATTCTGCCTGCAGGCACTAATCTGGGGAATATGGGGTGGAGAAGGGTTTTCTTTTTTAGCCAAGTGGTTCAAAGACAAATAATCACAAGAATTTGGGGAAGGATTTGTGCATTCCTAGGTTCATCCACTCACTACAACTCAAAGCAAAAGGTTTTTCAGATTCACCACACGTGCAGTTCTTCTTCCCAGCAGACCAAGAGCACCGTGCAAATTCTGTAGGACTGATGGTGTGGATGGGGGATGCTCCTCATAACCTGCATTCTCACCTTTCTGTCTACTCCAGGAAATTAGGAGTGCAATATGTTCATTGACACCCTTAAACTGGAGCTCAGACTTTATCCTGTTGAATGAGGGGGCATGGGGGAGGCGGGGAGAGCTGAGTAACACAAGACCGTTTGCAAAATACCAAAATAAAAACAGGGTTTGTGCGTGCAGAGCCCACGAGGCGAGCTGGGTGGAGGGGGGGGGGGGGGGCTCCGGTCCGCTCGGGGGGTTACAAAATGCCCACGCCAGAAGCTACTTGCAATACCCGGCGGAGACGTGGCTTTTTGTTTACAGCAGGATCTCTCCTGGCCCAGGCCGGCGATGGAGCAGCAGTGACCAGTATCCCTTCGCCGCCTCCAGGGACGCGCCCTTAAGAGCCAAGCCGAGTAAACATTCGCGGCAGAGCATCTTTCCCCAGTTCTCCCCGCTCCTCCCCCGCGCTTTCCGACAGCCCCGGGTCTAGCAAGGGCCAGCCGGCGAGCGTGGCCCGCGGCGGCAGCCTTGCACGGGCGCTGCACGCCGGCCACCCGCCCGAAAGCCCAAGAAAGAAGCAACAGGCTCAGCCCACCAGCAGCGGCTTCCCCTGTTCGGCGCAAGGCCTTGTGGCGCCCTCCCCTCCTCCTAGCAACACCCGGGGGCCACAACCCCAGCGCCCCCCCCCACAGGAAACTTTAAGGGGGGGAGGGTGTTATGGCTAAATCCCTTCTTTGGGGTGAGAGGGGAACCCCTCCCCCCCCCGCATCCTTTTACAGTTACACCGAAAGGGGCAGCCGCGGGGGGGGGGGGAGACAAAGGCAGAGCCCCCCCCCGGGGGGCAAAGACACCCAGGCGCCTCTCCCTCGGCGCCCACCGAACGTTCCCCGGGCGGAGCGAGCGCTACCCTCCGGGGCACCCCCCGGGCTCGCCGCCGCCCCGCCCCGCCGCGCTCAGCTTACCCGGCTTGCTGCTCCAGGCACCCCGCAGCCGAGCCGGGGGATGGGAGGGAGTGGGGTGACGGGTGGGGGGGGGGGAGAGAAGACCACTTGCAGCCCTCGTCTGCTGCCTCTGCAGACCTTCCTGCCCCCCGCCCCCAAGTAACGGCCCTGAGAGGAGGTGCGGGATAAACACGCAGAGGCTACCATGAAACTTAATCCTGCCCAACCATCAGGCCGCTAGACGGCGAGCCGCCCCCTCCCCCTTCCCTCTCCCTCCCAGCGACCAGACGTTCTTAAGCCGAGCCCCGCAGAAGTGGGAGTAGGAACCGACTGCAAAGAAGCAACCATGACAACAGCAGCCAGCAACAGGAGGGGGGCCCCCACTTGCTGCCCTCGCCCTCCTTGTGCCGCGTCTGCCCTGCCTGCTTTGAGGGAAGATGCCGGAGGGCCGCGGAGCTGCCCTGCTCAGGAGCATATTTGCAAAGTGGCGGCCTCCGCATTCGCATGCCACAAGCGTGTCTTCGGGGGGCGATGGCTCCTGGAACACATTACACTTACACACACACACACCGGTACCTCACATGTGCAGTTTGTGGAGACAGCACGCAGAGTGCTGCATAGTGCCGTCCCGCTGGAGGTTGCAAATTCAGACCCCGATCCCGCAAACACACAGGACTAAGCAGGAAAGTAATGCACACGCTTTTGCGCAGGATTGGGGCTTTAGTGGCCTTTTGAAAACTCGGTTCAAGCTGGTCTGGCCTCACGCAGGTTTTAAGCGTTATTCCCTATAGCCCTTTACCTAGTTCTCGTTCCACTCTAATTTTAAAGGGACATCAACTTGCAATCCAGTCATTTTTTAGAAGTTATTTGTCTCAGCCTGAGCCGCCTCCTCTCCTTACAGTTACTGTGGTTTTGCAGTCACATTTTCCTATTTTTTTGCAAGTGACTATACCAAGTGAAATGTATAAAGGAAATTGGAAAAAAAAATAGTGCCAGAGTGATTGTTTCCCCTACTTCCTCTGAGAAACTGTTCCACCATCAAATGGGTTTTACCACTAGTACATGTGGGCCTAATCTTGTATGTCTTACTCAGGCAACACTTATTAATTCAGGAAAGACTGCATAAATGACCCCTCCCCAACTTGTATGCTACAGTTTTCTTGTTACTGTTTTCCCTTCTAAAATTGACGAAATGTGAAGAGATTTTTCTTATAGAGAAAAAAATTGGGGAGGGATAGGTGTATTATACTGTACAAAGTAAATAAGGGAACCATGCTTCCTGCTGTTTGTTCAGTGAGAAGGATATTTTGTTCAGGGTTTGAACAGAGAAGGGAAGAAGAGAAAAAACTTGAAAATTTTTTTGTTATTAAATAGGATTGCAGGGCTAAACGAAAGGGGAGGTCTTGGGGTTTTTTTCAAGCTTTTATTTGAATTTGAAATAATATCCAAAAAACACAGATGGAGATCACTATGTTCCCTTCACATATATATACACACAAACATCCCTAGAATAAAATACAACAAATATGTAAGTGGAATAAGAGCAATGACAGTGAAATTTATTTTCAGCACAAAAAAGGAATGCTAATGCTTGTTTTCCTTTGTTTGCTGAGCATTTTGCTTCCTATCTGATGTACTTTTTTATTTAGTAACTATCACTAGGGTCATTATTTACCTTTATATTGCCAAGAAATCACCTCTTGTTCCATTTACTCAGGCAGCTCTGTTGTGATAGCATCCTTAGTACCAGAAAGAAAGCAGGCTCGCCCTGCGGAATACCTCATGTTGCAGTTGACTGGGGCCTGGTACTGGGTGTTGATTTGCTTGTTTTTGTTTTGATTTCGTTTACTTTGTCAAAATGTAACTGAATTGTAAACATTGCCAAGTAGGTCAATAAAAGACACCATTGTGTTCTTCAGCTCAAATATGGTAAAAAATATTGTCCTTTAGCTAAATGGGATTGTACTGGACTATGGCTGAACAGAGATCCTACAAATACAGCCATGGTATTAAGCTCACAAAACAGAACCTTCCAGGTTGTAAATGTTTCTCTTCGTCCATTAATGTTCTGGTTTGTCCACTGACTTTTTAAATTAAATAGCAGGATTATATTTGGCACAGTGACAGTTCTGTATGCTACTGGGCTTCTATAAGATCCCCAGTAATTTTGAAGTTTACCCACACTTTTTTTGTACCAGTCCAAAATTTAAAAAAGTAAACTACAGCTTGTTTACTTGTATAATTACTAGCTGTAATATTACTCACATAAAATAACCTACAGAAGAACAGAAACACAGGAGCAGACTATGTGCGTTAGTGACTGTTCCATATCACAGCAGTGAAAAAGTTGCAGAGTACCTGTGGCCAGGATGCACTGTGCCTTGGTGAAGCAGAACGCTTTCTGGAGCTCTTTGACACCCATTGTACCATCACGTATAGGATGCAGCATGCATCACCCTCTGTAGCTACCCTGCTCCACTGATCAGTAGGGGTAATGGGGGTAGGGACACCACCTCCATAGAAAATTTGGAGTCACTTGCAGCCAAGGTGGTGCTAACTGGGAATGGTACTTGTGCTCTGGGGAGTGCAGTTGATCTTGCACAGAAATTAAGGTACCACCACCCAGTTAAGCAGGGCCAGAAGACTTAGGTCTCTTAGTCTCATCAGGTAAATGCCAAAATCCTTCAGACAATATTACAAATGAAATCAATGGAAGTTTAGGCGTGCAGACCTTTAGAAAATCTGGACACTTTATTTAGGAGCCTAGCTGATGGAGGAAGACTTTTGTTTTTAATTCTTAGCCTATGGATTTTGTTTTTCCTGTTAGGAACCCTTATCAATTCATTGCAAATGTGAGATGTGGTAGCACATGCTATAGTACATTGTGTAGCAAAGCTTAGGGGTTAACAACAAGAGGTTTGTTTTTTTTTAATTTTCAGCAGAAAAGAAAGAATTAACACGTTGGGAAAGTGGAGGAAGCCAGGCCCATGCTGCAAGGGCACACAGGTGGAATGGAGGAATCCCACCCACAGCTAGGGCATACCTTCTAACTGGTATAAGGAGGCTGATGCCTCTTCATACACTGATGACATCACTCCTGGGAATGTTAAACTTGACAGAAAAACTGGCTGTGGGGATAGGGGTTAGATCATTAGGACAATGAGACAGTTGGGAATGTGGTGACCATGAGAACCAGTTAGTGATCTCTGCATGCCAGTTTCGAAGGTGGTTGGTAGATACAGTAGTATAAGTAGAATTTATTCAGTACTGTAGATACAGGTGGTGGTTGGTAGATATCAACCATCTACTTCACACCACTCCAGCTAAAAGGTGGGGGGAGGGGCACATGACCTCCTCACATGACCCCACATGACTCCTCGTGCCCCATGTTCTCCCCCTTGCTTCCCCATGATCCATCCCATGTTACTGGGGTGGGGCCTCTGTCCTCCTCCCGCTGCGCTGGAGACTTCTGAACTGCAGGGCTCTCCCAGGAGCAGCAGCAACGAGCAGAATGTGGTGCCACTGGGTGGCCCCCACTGGCAGCTCCTCCAGCATGGTTGTACCTCCCCCAGCCCTGTCCTCCTTGGGGGCTGCTGTACAGACCCCAGACAGGAGATGCAGCTGTGTAGAAGGGCTGGGGGTGGTACAGCCATGCTGGAGGAGCTGCCGGCATGGGGACACTGGCAGCCCCTTTTTCTGCTCCTCCTGTGTCTTTCCAGTACGGAGTACCAACTATAAATATCTAACTCGTATGGCATACTGCCCTACTTGCACCACTAGGTCAATACTACATTGTTTTCAGTGGAGGGAAAGATGTGAACTTCTCAGACACCTTATAATGGTCTAAATTAACTGTATCAACTCAGGAAAGCAATCTGAATTCATTGTAAACAGCTCTGGTCAATGTGCAGCTTTGGTTTAAAAAAAAAAACACATGGTGTTAGGAGGGTGAGACTTTGGTTGGGGGTAGATTATCCCATGTCTGCCTACTGTGGAATTCTGGTACTCTCCTCGGACACTGCTACTGCCAGAATCTGTTAGAGACAGGATATTGGCCTGAGTGGACCACAGATATGATCCAGAATGGTAATTCCTGTGTTCCTAGGGGAATCAATTAGAGCTTGCTTTTTTACCTAGATCAAAGTGACTTAAAGTGCTTACTGGAAAAACATTAGTTCAGTAAGGTCAAGTTCTAGTCTGCTTTACACTCCATGACATCCCACCGGTCAAAGACAATGAAGTCAATAGACTTACAGGAAATGTAAGACATGCCAGAATTAGGCCCACAAGATAATTATCCATGTTAGGTATATAACAATATCTACTGTATGACAACTTCCAAGTGTACTGTGTAGGTGTAGTGGTCTATTTTTAAAAATCTTTTTAATGTGCATAATATTGGGTGAGGCATGTTCCTTAAGTTCTCAAGTAAAATCACATTTACAATTCAGCTTTTGCCATGTCTCTTGATTTATACATTAGGCAGGTTATATCTATTAAAATTTAAAAAAAAAACTTACTCTTAGCCCTTGCTTATATTACATTGGTGTAGTTATAGACAGTGCAAATTAAGTACACTGTCTGTAGCAGGAGTTTGTGTTATGCAAGATCTACTTCACACCACTTCAACATGTCTAGATTAGAAGTTTGTACAAGTATAACAAAAAATGTTACACCAGCCTGGCTTCTCTTCAGCCTTTATAAAGGAAAATATGCAGAAATAAATTACATAGATCCATTAGTAAATGGGGACAGTCTAGGGGAGTGGCTAGGAAGACCGTTGATAAGCAATCTGATGGTTGAGTAATTAGTTAGTTTATTCTGTTTTTCCTTTTTAGATGAGGTCCTACCACACAGGGCAGAAGAATAAAATGATTCACTCAGATTCCTTCGAGAACAATACCTCCCCGACCCAACCCTTCCCCAGAAAGAGGATGACACAAGGCTTCTAGGGATTTGCTGGCTGTTGTATGAAACAATGTATTTTCTCAGGTCTTTTCTTTTTGTGTAACTGTACTGAAGAAAATATAAATTTGAGCCATTGTATTTTTTTCCCAAAAATCAAGTACATTAACTCAAAATATGTTCAAATGTTAACCATAAAAATACATAACTATTTATGTTATAGATAAAAACAAAACACTAAAACCGTTTCATAAGCCATGTGAGTTTTCCTAAATTACAGGAGTATTGCCCCCCAAAAAGGGCTTGCCTGGCCCTTTGAAAGGTTTGAAAACAGTGATAGTACAACTTTCAGTATAGAAACATACATTCAAATGCAAAATAATGTTCCCCTATATTTTCAGCATAAAAAAATCATGCTTCAAAATCAGAAGGCAAAACAGACAGCAGTGCAGCTGGTGGTAACATCCTTGATGTTATTATGTAAAGTTAAAATTAGGAACTCTGTCAAGGTTGGTGTTAGGATTCATTCCACTTTTGGTTTATTGTACTGGCAAGTACAGAATATTAGTTTGATTTATTGGAGCATATATTTTGGCAAGAGTATTGCCTAGATTTGCATTTGGGGGGTCGGGAGGGAGGAAGATTGTCTCCAGGGGAGACATACTCTAGCTGTTATTGCTATTGGTGGTTACACATTGCCTTAAGGTGGAACAGAAGCAAAAAATCTCATAAAAGGTACGTTAATTATTTATAACTACAGAACAAATTTGAAATTACAACAAATTAAAAGGGCATTTATTTACATACAAACATGATGGTTTAAAACCATAGGCCTGGCTCTTAGTAGAATAGTGTAGCCAAATAAGTGACAAAGCACATTAACCTTATCATAGATTATTCAGACTGAGAATACCTACAAGGAGAGTCTGGTTTCGTCAGATTAAGGCTATTTTAAGAGCGGTTGTACTTTCTGCAAAGTGACCACAGATTTGACAGACCCCAGTCGCAGACCACTATCTTTAAAGACACGTTTTCAGAAATGCTGCAAGGGATGCAGTCCAGATATAATGCGACATGGGACACTCATTAATACAACAGTTGTTCCAGGATTTAAAGCAACAAGATGTCTTTTTAATAAAGTTTGGAGTAGAAAAATGGATAGTGCCTAGATTAGGGAGACCGTGGATTTAAAAGAAAAAGAAGGGGAGCTGACCAATTCCGTGGCTTTTTATGTTGTCCTGGGTGTTAACATGGTGTCATGTGGTTAAGTGACATTGTATTCCTTTGTCTCCATTCTCTGTCATCTCATCACTCAGGAGGATACATTCAGCTGAGAAGAGTCCATGCTAAACCAAAAATGTATTTGTGAGGGAGGGAAACCATATTTGCAAGGACATTTCCCCAGCAAATTGATTTATTTTTAGAATAAACTCTTATGATGGATTTCATGTTCACTAAGGTGAAGCAGTCCACTGTGTATAGCTACAGTTCATCACATGGATATCACCACCTCCATATGTGATACAAAAGCAGTCAGTCAAATAATTTCTTATTTAACAAAAAAAGGCAACATATGACAAATCAAGGTTTCTGATGTTCAATCAGCACTGATATTGATCTTTGATTATACAGTACATAAATATGGAACCACAGCCTTCTTTGAGTTATAAATGTTCTCACCTCACTCGATGCCTGCTTCCCCCTCCCCCCAAAATTGAGGGTGGACTGTTTTGTTTGGATTTCCTGGGATAGCCTTTTTGTCATACCTTCACTAAAAAGCATGTGGTCAATTGACTCTCCATTCACTAACATGTGCCAGAGAATGCTGACACCCTCACACATTTTAGATAAGCAGTTTCCATTCCTTGGAGTATCAGAAATATGATTTCCAGTTCTAAGCCAAAATCAGCAATAGGACTCCAGGTTGATAGAGCAGGCAATGAATAGCTGCAGAATTTAAGAATCCATTACAATCTACATACCACACAGACTATGCTGACAGATTGTGCCACACACTTTCAAAGACACTGTGGAACCACCCCCTGATCAACATCCTATACAGCAAACAGGGAAAGATTAAGAATGAGCTCTCAAAACTGGATACTCTCATAAAAAAACCTTCCACACAAACTTCCTCATGGCTGGACTTCTCAAAAACTAGACAAGCCATTTACAACACAGTTTGCTTCTCTAAAAAGGAAAAAGGACACTAAACTATCTAAACTACTACATGCCACAAGGGGCCACAACAGTGGTTCCCTTAACCTGCTCGTAATTGTTAATCTATGGAGCTCTTAGCCCAGCAGAAGAATCTGTCCTATCTCAGGGCCTTTCCTTCTGCCCCTCCACCACCACGAACATGATAGAGTTCTGTGGTGACCCAGAATCCGACTTTTGACATCTCTGACTCAAGGAATATTTCAAACACACCTCTGAACAGCGTACTAACCCACAGAGACCTTCCTACCAACACTATAAAAAGAAGGATTCTGTGTGGACTCCTCCTGAAGGTTGAAACAGACTGGACTTCTACACAGAGTGCTGCCACCACTGTGCACAGGCTGAAATTATGGAAAAGCAGCATCACTTGCCCCATAACCTCAGCCGTGCAGAACACAATGCCATCCACAGCCTGAGGAACATCTCTGACATCATAATCAAAAAGGCTGGCAAAGGAGGTGCTGTCGTCATAATGAATAGGTCGGAATAGGCAGCTCTCCAACACCACATTCTACAGGCCATTACCCTCTGATCCCACTGAGGGTTACCAAAAGAAATGACACCATCTGCTCAAGCAACTCCCTGAAAAAGCACAGGAACAAATCTGCACAGACACACCCCTAGAATCCCAGCGAGGGGTATTCTATCTGCTACCCAAGATCCATAAACCTGGGAATCCTGGACACCCCATCCTCTCAGGCATTGGCACCCTGACAGCAGGATTGTCTGGCTATGCAGACTCTCTCCTCAGGCCCTACGCTACCAGCACTCCCTGCCATCTTTGAGACACCACTGACTTCCTGAGGAAACTACAATCCATTGGTGATCTTCCAGAAAACACCCTCCTGGCCACTATGGATGCCCTCTACACCAACATTCCACACAAAGATGGACTTCAGGCCATCAGGAACAGTATCCCCGATAATGTCACGGCAAACCTGGTGGATGAACTTTGTCCTCACCCACAACTATTTCACATTTGGGGACAATGTCTACCTTCAAGTCAGCGGCAATGCTATGGGTACCCGCATGGCCCCACAGTATGCCAACTTTTTTATGGCTGACTTAGAACAATGCTTCCTCAGCTCTCGTCCCCTAACACCACTACTCTACTTGTGCTACATTGATGACATCTGGACCCATGGAAAAGAAGCCTTTGAGGAATTCCATCATGATTTCAACAATTTCCATCCCACCATCAACCTCAGCCTGAACCAGTCCACACAAGAGATCCACTTCCTGGACACTACAGTGCTAATAAGCGATGGTCACATAACCACCACCCTATACTGGAAACCTACTGACTGCTATACTTACCTACATGCCTCCAGCTTTCATGCAGACCACACCACACGATCTATTGTCTACAGCCAAGTTCTAAGATACAACCGCATTTGCTCCAACTCCTCAGACAGAGACAAAACACCTACAAGATCTCTATTAAGTGTTCTTACAACTACAGTACCCACCTGCTGAAGTGAAGAAACAGATTGACAGAGCCAGAAGAGTACCCAGAAGTCACCTACTACAGGACAGGCCCAACAAAGAAAGTAACAGAACGCCACTAGCTGTCACTTTCAGCCCCCAACTAAAACCTCTCCAGCGCATCATCAAGGATCTACAACCTATCCTGAAGGACAATCCCTCACTCACAGACCTTGGGAGGCAGGTCACTTACAGACAGCCCCCCAACCTGAAGCAAATACTCACCAGTAACCACACACCACACAACAAAACACTAACCCAGGAACCTATCCTTGCAACAAAGCTTGTTGCCAACTCTGTCTGCATATCTATTCAAGGGACATCAGCCACACTATTAGAGGCTCATTCACCAGCACATCTACCAATGTGATATATGCCATCATGTGCCAGCAATGCCCCTCTGCCATGTACATTGGCCAAACTGGACAGTCTCTACATAAAAGACTAAATTGACACAAATCAGATGTCACGAATTATAACGTTCAAAAACCAGTCGGAGAACACTTCAATCTCTTTGGTCACTCAATTACAGACCTAAAAGTTGCTATTATTCAACAAAAAAAACTTCAAAAACAGACTCCAATGAGAAACTGCAGAACTGGAATTAATTTGAAAACTGGACACCATTACATTAGGCTTGAATAAAGACTGGGAGTGGATGAGTCATTACACAAACTAAAAACTATTTCCCCATACTGATTTTTCTCCCACTGTTACTCACACCTTCTTGTCAACTGTTTGAAATGGGCCATCCTGATTATCACTACAAACATTTTTCCCCCCTCTTGCTGATAATAGCCCACCTTAATCGATGAATGGCAACACCCATTTTTTCATGTTCTCCACACATACACACACACACCCCCTTCCTACTGTATTTTCCACTGCATGCATCCGATGAAGTGGGCTTTAGCCCATGAAAGTTTATGCTCAACTAAATTTGTTAGTCTCTAGGGTGCCACAAGTACTCCTTGTTCCTTTTGCAGAATTTAAGAAGTAATATCTCAACTTCAGCAAGGCTTTTGATACCATCTCACATGACCGTCTCATAAACTAGAGAAACATATCTTAGTCAAATCTACTAGAAGGTGGGTTCACACCTAGTTGGAAAAGTGTATTCAGAGTAGTTATCAATGGTTCACAATTAAGCTGGAAGGGCATATCAAGTGGGGTCCCACAGGGAACTGACCTGGGTCTGGTTCTATTCAAGATTTTCATAAAATGATGTATATAGTGGCATATAGAGTACACTTATAAAGTTTGTGGACAACACCAAGCTGGGAGGTGTTGCAAGTGCTTTGGAGAACAGGATTAGAATTCAAAGTGAACTTGACAAACTGGAGAAATGGTATGAAATAAATAGGATGAAATTCAATAAGAACAAATGCAAGATAGTACACTTAGGAAGGAATAATCAATTACACAAATACAAAATGGGAAATGACTGCCTAGGAAGGAGTACTGCAGAAAAGGATCTGAGGGTTATAGTAAATCACAGACTACGAGTCAAAGTAAGACTGTTGCAAAAAAAAAAAAAAACCACCCAACCCTGAGTCCTACCACATCCTCCCTGACATTACAGGAAATGTAATAAGTAGGGAGTTGTTTCAATAGACCCCCCTTCTATTGAATAGACCCCACATGGTTTGACTTTTGATAAGCAGATTCTCTTGCAGATAAGAAATTATTCATTAATATTGGTGTGAAGCCACAGTAATCCTACTGCAGTCAATGGAGTTGCTGAGGATTTACATGTGTGTAACAGACCAGAGTTTCAGTCCATGCAATGCTCTATACATGCTAGAAATTGTACTTTTTTAAAAAAAAAAAAGAAAAGTTAAATATACTACAGAAATACAAGAATTTGTTGGATAATCTGTGCCCTGGCATATTATTTTTCCAACAAATGTCTGGCTAGTTGAAGTCCCCCATCACCACCAAGTTCTGTGCTTTTGTTAGTTGTTTAAAATACCCTTTTTCTTCCTGGTTAGGTGGTCTGTAGTAAACTCCTACCCTCGTTTTTACCCCTTTTATCCTCACCCAGAGACTTTCAATAAGTCTGTCTCCTATTGCCATCTTAACCTCAGTCCAAGTTACACATTTTTAATATAAGGCATTACCTCCTCCATTCTTCCCCTGTCTTTCCTGAGCAAGCTGTACCCTCCTATGCCAATATTCCAGCCCTGCGTATTATCCCATCAAGTCTCTGATGCCAAATATGTCATTGTTTATTAACTAGCATTTCAAGTTCTTGCTTAGGCCCCATACATCTTGCATTAGTATTCAGACATCTAAGTCTGATTTGATTTCCCCCTACGTTCTCTCATCTTTCCCTTATCCCTGCTATAATGGCACATGCTCCCCCCAGATTCTGAACCTTCTCCCAAGTATCGGCGTTTTGGACTTACCCATGGGCTTTTATCACCTGTCCCCGTCGAACCTAGTTTAAAGGCCACCTCACTAGGTTAGCCAGTCTGTATCCAAAGATGCTCATCCTCGATAGGTGGGCTCCACCTCTGCTTAGCAGTTCTTCCTGGAACAGCATCCCGTGGTCAAGGAATCCTAAGACCTCCCGGTGACACCATCCTCGCAGCCAGGCATTCACCTCCAGGATGCATCTGTCTGCTTGGGGCCCCCCTACCCTTGACCAGAAGGATCAAAGAGAACACCATCTGCGCTCCAAACTCCTTCACCTGTACTCCTAGAGCCCTATAGTCCCTTCTGATCTGCTCAGGGTCATACCTCATGGTATCATTAGTGCCCACATGGATGAATAGCACGGGGTAGTAATCAAATGGCTGGATGATCCTGACAATCCCTCCATAAGTCTCAGATATGGGCTCCTGGCAGGCAGTGTATCTCACAGGATGCCATGTCAGGGTGACTAATGGATGCCTCCGCCCCCCTCAGAAGAGAGTCACTACCACCACTACCCTATGTTTCCTCCTTGGAGAGGTGGCTGTGATCCTCCCATCCTTAGGGGTACATGGCTTCGCCTCCTCCACCTTTGCGGGTGATTCCTCGTTGCCAGGGCAGCATAACAGTTCATCACTATGGTGGGTGGATCGGGACTAGGGGTGGATCGGGACTAGGGGTGGATCACTGCCTGCTGCAGAAACAGGCAGCCAGTGTCCTCCCTGTGACAGAGCCATATCCTCCTCCTGCGGTGGAATGACAACAGTCCTTTCTAGCTAGATAGCTTCCTCAACCTTGGACATCTCCATATGAATACTCTATGAATTTCTCATGGGCACGGATGCTCCTCAGCCTAGCCACTGCCTCCTGTAGCTCTCCTGCTTCCTGAGAGATTCCACCAGCAGGCTCCTTTCACACTAGACTGTCCCCCAGCCTGTCTTTCTGAAAGTCGGACTGGCTACAGTCTCTTCAAATCCACACCAGGGTCTGGGTAGAGGTATCCGTGGTCAGGTTCTCTGTTTGGATACAGGAGGAGATGACAGGAGCAGTGTTAGCTAGTATGTTTCAGCACCAACAATGTCAATAACCAGCAGCTCTCAATTTTTGACTCCATCTACAAATCAGTGCCTGTAAGAGTCCCTACAGCACTGAGAGAAAAGCATAGAGTTCTGGGTCCCTCATAAAACATCTTTTCAATTTTCTGGCCTGAGCGAATAATCAAATCTACAGCCAGTAATCTTCTCAGTGTGCTACGAAAAGAAAGCCTCAGCTGGGCTGTGATTTCCCCCACATCCTGCCTCCATCAGATGCTTGCTTTTAGGTTTGTCCCCTTAGCGAAAAAAAAAATAAGGACATGGATTTAAGAATTCCAAAGTGATGAATTTTGAATCGGATGTTACTAATATTTTAACACCATATAATTTATAAGCAGAGAGGAAATAATAAAAATTCTGTTTTAGAAAATAAACTTTCTGATGGGGGGTGCTGCTGTCTGACACCTACATCATTTTGGGAACTTTGATTGTATTGATTTTGCAGGTCTAAATTGCAAAATAGTATTAAAAAGTTGAAAAAATTAATGTCACTAAACATATGGGGAGAGAAAGAATGCTAAAAGGTAGAAAATTCAGTCAGATCTTAGCTCTTGAGAGATATAACCCTATATTGCATTAAGATAGGAGTTTCTTAAACACATGGTACCCAGTTCTGGCCCCCAACCCACACCCTATATGTTACTCTGCTGGCATATAAGGGTTGTACAGGTGCTGCAGAATTCTCCCAGTGCAAGAGCAGTGTAGGATTGCTGTCTGGCCCCCAGCACAGCCCTCAGCTAAGAGATGTGCCAAGGTAGATCCAGGGAGAAGCATGTTAGGGGCAGAAGTTGAATATCTATAGTACTGAGTATTATGGCAATTCTGGACTGCTCCAGGCTGTGGTACAGCCTATGGATAGCCTAGATAAGGCTGCCATAAGTTAGAACAGGAACTGCAATAGCCTACAGCCAGCCCAGAATCTTTTTCCTGCTCTTCCCCTGGACTGCAACTTCTGTGCTGCGCCTATTCGGAGGCATCTGTGACAGTTCGTTGTTCCACACTGGAACAACTGTGGGTCATATTCTGATTCTAGTTACACTGGTGCAAGTCAAATAGCTACACTAGTGTAAGTGAAAGCAGAATTAGTCTCTGTACAACTTTTACTAAAAATAGAGACAGGCACAAACTGGAACTGCCAAATCTAAAATCTGAATCCACAACCATATCTGGTCTGCATATCTTGGGACCATATCTGTAGTAGTCTCAAATTATTCTTCTTCAACGCTTAGCCAGGTGGTCGGACATACCAACTGTTCGTCATTTGGTCCGTTCCTGAGCAACTGCCAAGGCTTGATTGCCTGAGTGTTCAACTGGAGAGTCCAGTCTCAAATTAGATTACCTAATTCAAACAACCCCCCAATGTTTGGGAAAAAAATTGATTTGGATCTAGTTTTAATTTATAAAGGAAAACCAAGAAATATTTTTAATTGGCAAACCAGAGTTCATGGCAGTTGAGGCTCTATTGGTGGTATGCAGAGAGTAACTTACTCTGTTTTGAGTCAGATACAGGATCTTTATGTTTCCCAATCCTGCAACAAATAAATTTGGAGAATAACTTCATGTGTCAGTTTTGCCTACCCACTTTCAGATGTCACTAACTTCTTCTAGGCATCAGCAGTCAGCTAGAGAAGCAAGTACTAAGTATGGGAATAACACTTATGCATTGCTTACAAGAGGGTCTTCCATAAAAACTCAGCATTAGTCACAGGGGGTAAGTGATTTTTCACTCTTCATGGGAGTTTTGAGAAATCAAATTTTTTGGGAGAACATAAAAGTCTTGTAACCCAGAGTACTGAAGGAACTCATTAAGACCAGGGGGGACTTGCAAACTCTAGAAATTAAAGAATTTGAACATCTGTTAAAGCTCAGTAAGTGTTTCTCCAGTGAGAAAAATAATAAATCGGGTAGACTTTCAGCATAGAAGCTCAAACAAAAAAAACCAAAACAACAAAAAGATAGATACTTCAAATTAATTTGGCAGATGGCTCAGTAAATTAGGATCTGGGACAATTCTCAGAAAGTCTTAATTTCTCTTCAAAATTGTGAATACATCAACTGAACACCCCAGAAACACTAAGAAATTTAAGGATTACATTTCCCAGGACTGTCAGATAAGATGAAGCGTGCACTACAGGCAAACACTCATCACTGGAATTCACTACATCTATTACAGAATCATAAAATGGGAAAGGCAGCCAGTCCAGATTAGCTTCTCTATTTAATCAGGCATCCAGCAGGCTTCAGACATAGCGTAGGGTTTATCCTGCCTCTTCATAGTCAGAACTATTGTTACCTAGCACTAAATGTAATATTAACATTTCACTAATTCACATGGGGAGAAACTCTTGCAGCGTGTGGAAGCTATTGACATTTACCATTGTTAAATTACAATATGATAAAATATTGGTAACATTTCTAACTGAAGAGTGAAGATGGGATATGCAAAAGAGCTGACCAGAACTGGATTTAATAGTTTACCTAATGCCAGGTGCAGAAATAGTTGTCACAGTCATTGCTTGTAAAGAGGTGAGGCTGACTGAAGGGATGCAAGAATATTCTGTCTTCGCCACATTTTTGACTCATACAGTAAATGCACATCAAATTCAGCCCTGGCATGAGTAACTGGAACTCCCATCAAAGTCAGTGGAAGTTGGCTCTTCTGCCAATACTGAACTTGACCCTAACTCTAGAGGCAGATAAAGCCACAGTGTCTTGCACCAATATGTGGCTTACTCAAATCAAACCAGCTGAAGTCTCTTTCAACAGCATCAAAGGAGAGGAACTAGTACTAATAATGCTCTGTATTTACAAAGCACCTTTCATCAAGAAGAGCCAGACCCTAGAGTGATTAAGAATAATTAAACTAATAAATTGACCAAGACATCAATTCCTGTGTTTATCAGTGCTGTTATTTAAATGATAGAACTAATAAGATAATTTTAATACTTTAATATATTTTATATTTCCAATGGAGGAAGGTGAAGCCAGACAAATTCAAAACAGAAACAATCAGTGAGGGTGATTAACCATGGGAACAAATTATCAAGGAAAGTTGTGGATTCTCTAGTTCTTGACGTCTTCAAGACTGGATCCCTTTCTGGAAGATATGTTTTAGCCAGACACAAGTTATTGCGCTCAATACAGGAGTAACTGGGTGAAATTTAATAGCCTGTGATGTACAGGAGGTCAGGCTAGATGATATAATGATCCCTTCAGGCCTTACTCTCTGAATGTATGAATACGGACTAGGAGTCCCACTGAAGCTACCTCCTCCATCTTCTCCCTCTGCCTGTCACTAAGATGCTGTCCTTGAGAGGTAGGCCTAATACCATTACTACTTAGCAATATACCAATTGGCCTCATATGCTGGAATATTAGTCACTGAAATAAAGTCAACATATGTACTACTGCAGTGTATTACATTCTCATTTGTAGTGAAAGATATGAACCATTTCTAAAGTTGTTACACCATTTAACAGTTCCCAGGATTCTCTCATGGTGCCAAATCCAAAGACCCACTGAAATCAGCTGAAAAATTTCCAGTGTTTGAAAGAATGCAAGCTCAGATTTAAAGTTGTTTGTGGAAAACTTAATTCTGAGTTTCCTCAATTTCAAACATTTGAATTTTGAACATTTCAGTAATGTTTTGAATTAATGATGTATTTGCACTCTTAACTCTAAGATTTGCCCCCCTGCCGCCCCAATACTTACTGGATTTATGAAAAAAAGAAAAAAAGTGCACAAACAAATAAGTTTAGGTTAAAGGACAGGACTGGCACTCAGGAGATCTGAATTCTAGCCCCAACTTCCCCAATTTGTTTTGTGAATTTAAGAAAGTCATTTAATCTCCCTATGTCTTATCTGTAAAATGGGAATAATACACATCTACTACATAGGTTTAGTTGGACACTTAATTCATTAATGTTTCTAAGTGCTTTGAGATCCTCAGACATGCAAAATATGATTTTAAGGAAAAATAATAAGCAGGACATCAGATCTTTGTTTCTTTTTTTCAGATTAAGTTCATAATCACTTGTCAGGACCACTGATTTCATTATGATTCTGTAGCTTAAACTTATGTAATTGTTTTGTTAAAATCCAAAAGCTGAGACCAAAAATTCCTAATGTACCTACCGTCAAGAAGCATATGTCTAGAGTAATTCTTGTTTAGTTCCAAAACAAGCATAAGTCATCATTTAAAAGGTAGCTCTGTTCAGTTTAACAGGGTTCCCTAGTATGTTATGTTGACTTTTTTGTACTACTTGTTTGAGGTAAATTTTATGAAGATAATAAACAAAATCAAGCTACTATTGAGGTCCCACAACTTATTTCATTTTAAAAGGGCTGTTAAGACCATTCCAAGAACCCCACATTCACATTATAAGTACCTTAGGTACACATCAACATATAGTTCTTCATTAAGTCAGCAAGGGATCCAATTTCTTAGTCTTGCTTCTCCATTCTAATGGAATTGGCATTGCTACTGTCATGCCTCCCCTCTCTGCAGAAGATTAAGAATATTGTTTTACAGTCTGGAGAGACTCAACTAAAATTAGAGAGACCTTTACTAACTTTAAAAATTTTGTTTCATGTTCCTATGAAATCTAGTAAGGAAACATTTTAAAAAGGTAGCACAATTTTAGATTTATTTCTCTGTAAACTACAGTGAAAGTTAGATGTTAGGAGTCTGCAGACAAGGCTTTTTTAAAAAACTAAAACAAAAGCCACCAATCTCCTCCTGGGAATGTTTTGGCCAAATTCAACCCTGCTGTAACTCCACGGATGTCACAATGTATTTGGCCAGCTGAGAGTTAAAAATCTCCTCCTTCAAGCAGCACCCAAATAGAACAGTTCAGGGGGATCAATGAAGGGGTAGGAGGAAGTACTTCTCCCTTCAGGTCAAAAGTCAGGGTGTCGGGCATATTCACAGCCAATGAGAAGAAGATGTATCAGCTATGGCTCACTAGGGTCCCACTTCAGCAAGGTACTTAAGCGTGTGAGTGGTCCCTTTAACTTCATTGGGACTAATCATGTGCTTTAATAAAAGGTACATGCCTAAGAAGCATCTTGCTGAACCAGGACCTACATACATGGTATGTGACCAGTAGAGCCTGCGTTTTGTAGACCCAGCAAGCACGGCCCTGCCACTTCCCTAGCCAATCCATAATGTAACCCCACCCTCCCACATGCTCCTGTTCCATGGATCACCATGGAGATTGTATATTGCCGAGACAGAGTTTTGCAGAATTCCATAGAAGACCTTTGTGCTGCCTGATTACCAAACACTGCAGAGCCACACCGTTCGGCTGCACTTAATGCCTTTCCTTCCGCAGCCCTGCTTCAGCTATGAAATTTTCTCCAGCACCTTTTACCATTGCATTTTTCTGAGGGCAAAAATTTAAATGAATTATTAGCAGTTAAAGGCAATTGCGGAATCAGGTACTACATTGACTGGGGCTGGTGGAATGAGGGCCCCAAATGACCTATTGTGTCAAATCAGAGATTGAGTTATGCTAGCCACACCTTTAAGCAATTTTCTGTGAGGTAGGGATCTGACAATCACCACCATTTAAGGCTGATGACAGAGGGGTCAGATAAATTTAAACACAGAATGACCTCATTTTGCCTAAACCCTAAGGGTACATCAACACAGGGATAAAAGACTTGCAGCACAGCTGCAGCTGGCCCAGTTCTGCTGACTTGGACTCACAGGGCTTGGCTACAGGTCTTTTATCCCTGTTTAGACACACCCTTAGCTACAGTATCATTGCATTTTCCTTTGCTAGCTTAAGTGATGTTAACAACAATTACCCTACAGAAATAAGAACATACATTTCTTCACCACTTTGCTAAAATACATGCAATACTGAAGTGGTATATTTAATTTCAAATCTTCTCAAGCAATACAATTGTTTGACAGTACATTTCATTTAGAACAAAATATTTTTAAAAAATAACTTGTTAATTAACAAGTGTTTTGCAAGGTTAACAAATTGGTCATATTTTGTCTCAAATATTATGTAAAAGAGTTATAAATATTATTGTACCAGTAGGTGTCACTACAGTCATGGAACTCAATTACTAGACTGTGGAAAGTGGTTTCCTTATTTAGTATTGTATGCAGGAAATTTATTCAGACAATGAGTATGATCATGAGCTAACACTGGTTAGTTTTAGTAGAACTTGTTTTAGGTCAGATAACTGGTTGGGGCTTGAGATGATTTGCCAAATATACCTAACTGAATTTGAAGGACATTTGCCTAGACATATTGTGTGTGGTTATTTCAGAAGTTTTGCTAAATATCGTGTAGCTCCTCCTGTTCAGATGTACTCAATTTTACTAGAATCCTTAATCCTTCAAACACACAAAAAATATAAACAGCCTAAATATAAAGATAAGCCTGGCTGAAAGAGCAGGGAATGACCATAATTCTCAAGCTATTCTCAAAATCATTTAGCTGTAAATTTGGTAATGCACAACAGATGCAAAACATGTGGCTTATTTGTTATGAAAAAATTAGAAATTGCAGCTATTTTGAAAAACATTATCTTTTGTAAGACAAGATAAATGAGTGACCTATTCAGCTATCCAGTCACAAGACTGGATCAAGAGGTCCTTAAACTTGGATTTTGTTCAGTCTTAAAACTACCTCCCACTTACTTCAAAGGGAGGGTGTCTGAGTAAGGACTGAGCAAAGTCTGAGATAAAGAATGAGTAAGGCCTTCAGAATTTGACCCACAAAGAGTGAGATGGGGTGGGAGAACCTTCTATTTTTCCAGTCAGGGAGCTAAAGGTTTGACAAAACTCAGGGGTAAGTTGTGACTTTTAAGCCAAGTGTGTAAGGAGTAGTGCAGATCCACATCACCATCACTGTGCCTTAAAGGCCTCTCTTTAGTCACAAAGGGAATGCAATCTGCTCCATTCATTACAGTGAACCAAATTGTCTCCCCACACTATATGGCCATGGCCTCACCTCTTCCCAGCCCCTTTACAGCATCCTACTCCCCAGGGGAGCAGGAACAACCAGTCTCTACACTCCCCAAAGCGCAGGGAGCTTAGAAATTGCTATTGTGAGTGGCTTGCTTCCAGATAATTATGCAAGGAAGGGGGAAGATTTATTCTTGCCCTTGTACAGTCAACCAGGGCCAGAGCTCCTAGAGAGAGTAATACCTTAGCAGAAGTTAATCTGTAACATACCTATAGAAGCTGTATTGTATCCACATACATGTATGGCGTGAATCGTAAGTCTGGACCCAAACCCTGCGTCTCAACAACCCTTAACTTCGGGAATTGAAATCCATCCACAGATCCAATTACACAGGTCCCTCCACTTAACATAGGCTGAATCCCTGATCCGAACACATGCAGGCTGTGCAGTGCTTGAGAGCGTACTGCTGATCCAAATTTTGCAACTTGAGTCCTTCTCTCCTAAAAATGAGCTAAAATATACATGCTACCAATCACGTCCATTATTGGGTAGAACCTGAGAAGGCGTTTCTTTACAATGCACGGTTTTAGCACTGCATATAGCACATTAATATCTAAGGACTCCAATGAGCAAACAGAGACAGATATTACAATGTACAGAGTCTCTCTCTCTCATCTCAGGTACTTATATAACCACCATTACACCTGCTATTTGAATGCCTCCCTGACATGCCTAATGCGGAACGCAACTGCAGTCTTTGCACTGCTTTAGGTTTTAGTGATGTCATTAACTATTGACAGGAACACAAAAGCCTGAACTCGCATCTTGGCAGACTAAAACGTTCTCACTCCACGAATCGGGTTCCATGATGCTCATGAAGAATGAGAATTGTGGAGGTATGTTCTTAAAGCCAAATGCGAGGAAGAAAACCACACACAAGTGTGTGAACTATAAAACAGCCATGTTAGAAGAAGCTTGACCATATACAAGGTCAGGTTAAACAAAATTATAATTTGCTTCAGCTCCCTAAATGTCAAACTGACAACCCAGGAGCTCTGAATTCAGAAGTAGAGACCTCATTACCCCAATTGTGTGATCTCCCCCTTTGTTCCAAGAGCACTCACCACAAATACCACTATTCTGATCCTTAATTGGTATCTCGGGCCTCAACAAGTCCCAGCCATGCCTCAGACCAAGTCATTAAGTTGAGGAGGAAGGTTTCAGAGATGTCAGAGAAATGCACATCAGTCACAAAAGAGGCCAGGATAATCAAATGGTATGCTTTAACACATAGTTGCCAAAAGAGCACATGGAACACTTCAGCTCATGATGAATATCTTTTTCCTGGCCCCATCTATTCTGGCAAGCTTATCTCTCTTTTAAACTTAACATAGTGAGAGTTCAGACCATACTAATAACCTGTTCACAGCTGCAAACAATCTCCTCAGGACAGTCCATTCGTATGTCACTCAATAACCAGCCCTCTCTAGTGGGCATTACTGGATCATTATCATTAATATGTAAAGCAATTGCATCTAGTACAGTATGGCAGTTGCAGAGCTTGTGGACAATAGGTATGCCTTTATCACATTTAGTTCCCAAATACCTGGAGTAGGTGCATGTACCAGAGGCTTATGTAATGGGCCACAGACTTTCCCAGACAGCCAGCAGGAGGTGCCGCTGGGTATTAGCTCTTTTTACCAGCTCCGGAGCACCCTCTGCCAGTGTCTCACCGTCGCTGGCCCTCATGTCCCTCCTGGACCCCAGTGCCCTTTTACCTGGCGTGCTGCCCCTCCAGGCAATACCCCACAGATCTGGGTCTCCCCTCCCCAGAGAACCCCCCACCCTCTATCCCCACACTGCCTCAGCCTATGGGCTACTGCCAGTCACCATCTAGCCCCCTTTCACTGGGGCCAACTGCAGTCTGTATAAGCCAGTCATCATAGGTAAGGGGGGTTTGGACCTGCTGCCTCCACCTACCTTTGGGCTGCCCTGTTGTAACCCTGTCTTAGGCCATCTGCCAGGCCTGCAGCCTGGGGCTTTTCCAGTCTGGAGCCTCCCAGCTCCTCTGGCCTTCCCCAGCCCTGCTTCACCTCAGGTACGCTCCCCAGCAGCAAGGCCCATCTCCCTCCACAGATGGAGTAGACTCTATATGCTCCTGGCCCACTACCCTCTTATAAGGGCCAGCTGGGCCCTGATTAAGCCAGCCATGGGAAAGGGAAGAAGGAGGATCCTGGGAACTACAGGCCAGTCAGCCTCACCTCAGTCCCCGGAAAAATCATGGAGCAGGTCCTCAAGGAATCAATCCTGAAGCACCTACATGAGAGGAAAGTGATCAGGAACAGTCAGCATGGATTCACCAAGGGTAGGTCATGCCTGACTAATCTAATCGCCTTCTATGATGAGATTACTGGTTCTGTGGATGAAGGGAAAGCAGTGGATGTATTGTTTCTTGACTTTAGCAAAGCTTTTGACACCGTCTCCCACAGTATTCTTGTCAGCAAGTTAAAGAAGTATGGGCTGGATGAATGCACTATAAGGTGGGTAGAAAGTTGGCTAGATTGTCGGGCTCAACGGGTAGTGATCAATGGCTCCATGTCTAGTTGGCAGCCGGTGTCAAGTGGAGTGCCCCAGGGGTCGGTCCTGGGGCCGGTTTTGTTCAATATCTTCACAAATTATCTGGAGGATGGTGTGGATTGCACTCCCAGCAAATTTGCGGATGATACTAAACTGGGAGGAGTGGTAGATATGCTGGAGGGCAGGGATAGCATACGGAGGGACCTAGACAAATTGGAGGATTGGGCCAAAAGAAATCTGATGAGGTTCAATAAGGATAAGTGCAGGGTCCTGCACTTAGGATGGAAGAACCCAATGCACAGCTACAGGCTAGGGACCGAATGGCTAGGCAGCAGTTCTGCGGAAAAGGACCTAGGGGTGAAGTGGACGAGAAGCTGGATATGAGTCAGCAGTGTGCCCTTGTTGCCAAGAAGGCCAATGGCATTTTGGGATGTATAAGTAGGGGCATAGCGAGCAGATCGAGGGACGTGATCGTTCCCCTCTATTCAACATTGGTGAGGCCTCATCTGGAATACTGTGTCCAGTTTTGGGCCCCACACTACAAGAAGGATGTGGATAAATTGGAAAGAGTCCAGTGAAGGGCAACAAAAATGATTAGGGGTCTGGAACACATGACTTATGAGGAGAGGCTGAAGGAACTGGGGTTGTTTAGTCTGCAGAAGAGAAGAATGAGGGGGGATTTGATAGCTGCTTTCAACTACCTGAGAGGTGGTTCCAGAGAGGATGGTTCTAGACTATTCTCAGTGGTAGAAGAGGACAGGACAAGGAGTAATGGTCTCAAGTTGCAGTGGGGGAGGTTTAGGTTGGATATTAGGAAAAACTTTTTCACTAGGAGGGTGGTGAAACACTGGAATGCGTTACCTAGGGAGGTGGTAGAATCTCCTTCCTTAGAAGTTTTTAAGGTCAGGCTTGACAAAGCCCTGGCTGGGATGATTTGATTGGGGATTGGTCCTGCTTTGAGCAGGGGGTTGGACTAGATGACCTCCTGAGGTCCCTTCCAACCCTGATATTCTATGATTCTATGATTGCCTCCAGCTGAGGCTGCTTCTCCCAATCAGCCCTGCTTTTCCTTCCCTGCCACCGCTCTCTCCCCAGGCTGTTTTAAGCCTTTTAAGGCAGGAGCGAGCAGGGCTGGCTCTAGGCACCAGCAAACCAAGCACGAGCTTCAGGTAGCACTTTTTAAGGGGTGGCACTCTGCGGCCCCCCCCCTGTTTTTTTTGCACTTCAGCTTTTTTTTTTTTGTGCTTGGGGTGGCAAAAAACATAGAGCTGGCCCTGAGAGCGAGTGACCACCCTGCTACAGTTTACTTTAACGGCCAATGTGTGGTGCCATGTCCATGATCCAGTCAGAAGAGATGGAGATAAGCTTCCAGGACATATGGACTGCACTGGGGCGGGCAGGCGGGAGGGGGAGATGAAAGCAGGCACCAGAGACCTTGAGACAACCTATGAGGATGGGCCATATTAGAGTAGGGATTACACCTAACATACTCCTGAAAGGATGTGGAATGCCATGTATCTAAGGCCTGAAGCTCACTAATCAGGAACCCAGGAAAGGTCCTGATTTAGGTACTCCAGCACCTTGAACAACAGAGACAGGAACTGATACCATGTGGGAAGGACAAGTCCCTGTGAAGAACACAAAGCCTCGTTGTCTAGAAAGAAAAGTCTCTGGAGCAGTTACCAGACAGACCAGATTACCTGGCAACCTACATAAGGGAAACAGTCTCTGCAACATCCAGATTCATTTTACAGAGAGGTGCAGGTTAAAACTACCAGACAAAGGTATGTATGCTGTGGAACATGTCCTGAGCAAGGAATGGAGGCCATAAATACAGAGTGGGGCAGTGAAAAGCAGTGAGTCTGAAAAGGATTTAGGGGTCAGAATGGACAAGCAATTCAAGGTGAGCTCCCAAGCAATGCTGTAGCACAAAAGGTTAATGCAATTCTTGGCTGTATAAACAGGGAGAAATCAGTGTATTAGTCTCCATAGAGAGCCAATACTCATACATACCTTTCCCTCATGTTGGTACCCCATGAGAATGTCCAGTGGGTCTGGCATAGGCCTCAAGCACTGAGAAAATTTCTGCTGGGTCATCAGGGAGTGGAGAGAATTGGGCTGACGAGAGGTTTCTTGATCTCTGTGTTGTATGCTCTTATCATACGCTGTAGGAAAAAGCAAGGCGGTGGCATGGCAATGCTGCAGCAGCAGGAACAGCCTCAGCTTGGAGAACCGCAAGGCCATCCAGTTAATTGGACAGAATCTCAGACATCCAGTGTTGCAAAAGACACTACAAATGGAGCATTTGATGCAGCCTATGCTTGTTGGCTCTTTCCAGCACCAGAAGTAAAGGGCAGCAGCAGGGTTCAGAACGGACAGCAGCTTGTATCAGAGGCAATAGTTTCACCATCCCAAGCAGGAGGCACTAAGTGGCAGCAGCAGAAGAAAATGGGTTATGTTATGAAAGCACAAGATATGAGCAAGCAGCAAACAATGTTGGTGATTCTGCCTGTTGCACTCTCTTGTCTAGGTGCAAGCAGGTATCCAGTTGATTGATGCTCGTTCTTGCAAGAGTGGGAAAGATTAGCTAAAAGAAAAGGAGTACTTGTGGCACCTTAGAGACTAACCAATTTATTTGAGCATAAGCTTTCGTGAGCTACAGCTCACTTCATCGGATTAGCTAGTGAGAGCCAAAGTTTCTGTGCTATTGGCTTGCACATTGGCAGCACTACTTTTGGAGTCCTCTGGCAGCATCCCAGAAACTTGGCACCAGGTAAGAGGCTGAGAGCATTTCTAAATGCTTGGGATTAAATAGCATGTTTTGTATTAGGAAAGTAATAGAAATTGATCTCTCTTTGGGCCAACGGAGACACGTTATTAGCTTGACTGCTGACGCTTACCAGGCATGCAATGAAAGATGAACCTGGGAGAGCTGACTTAAGCACAGATGAGAGAGTTCATGTACCTGATAGAACTCACTGAATTTTTCTTAGGACACAGCCACAAGAGAGAGAGCATTACCATAACTATCTAAACATGACAAAAATGATTACACTTAATTTTTTTTTAACAGGGGAAGAGAGAAAAGTCTTCACTGTATTTTGAGTGAAATGAGGTTTTCACGTAGAGATGGGGCAGAACCAAAACCACAGATGATCTGTACACACCAGAATATGGGGATTGTTCAGAATCCCAACCACAATGCCAATTTCACCTTTATCTTTACAATGGGCTGAATGAAATGCCAGGATCAGAACGCTTTGGACATACAGTATAGACCCATCTACTTTTAAGGATACCTCCACCTCTGTGTGGACAGTGCATTTTGGAGACCTATATGATTTTAAGAATGACAGCACCCCAGTTCTGCATAAATTAAAGAGCAGCACCAGATAACAAAGCTTTCCCTTTTACATTACGTCTCAGTTCCAAATCCATGGGACAGCAATGAGATCAACATAGGTCCAGAAACTGGAAAGCTGTGGGACTTTTATGTACACAACATAGGAGCAAATGGCTGTTCCACAGATGACAGAGTATGTAGTTGCATCTCCCTATCATGGATGCCAATGCTCAGGAAGATGAAGCCATAAGCACCCCCAAGAAGCCTTTGCTGGCTAGGTCTGCACAAAGCATTTGCAAGAATCAAGCTTTTCATCTCTTCTTTAGCTCTCCACTTTTAGAGCTTCTCTAGATGGGAAAATTAACCAGCACAGTTCTACCAAAGTAACTATTCTGCTATAGCTATGCTGGTATAACTCTCCCCTGTGGACACTTCTTTATTCTGGAATAATTACCCTGCTTTGGAGTTTCCATTTCAGTTGATAATGCAAACAACAAACCCAAAGGTTTTCGTCTCTGAAGATTCCTTAGGCACAAAGTTGCAAAGAACAATTCCTGAGAATGAGGAAGACACAGAAATATGAGAAACCACTTTTGTACCCTAAACTATTTCCCACGCATATGTTATATAAAACACTGTTAGATCTGACACGCATGCAAACAATTAGACATAACCAGCAGAGAGAATTTTATTTAAGGGAAAGTAAGGAAATTTTTTAAGTGCAGGATCCAGGACATTCCCCAGACAAATTCTGAAATACTAAATGCAATTGCTTGTAGACGTCTTTAAGACATTTAAGAGCAAACATTTTATACTGAAACATGGAAGCCAATTGGTATTTATCTGAGATTCCATGGTAAGTTTTGTTCTAACCATACATTTGTTCTAATGATACAATAAAACCACAGGGCCCCCAACACATTGGCATATTTCCTGTCAGTTGCAAACAAATACATATGTATGGATATCACATCATCATCATCACAAGAAACATATATGAAAGCATTTTATTTTAAATAAAAATATCAGCCTTTCCCTACTGAAGCAGGAGACTTCATACATATGAAACTAGGGCCCTGGCCCACTTCTCCACTCTGGTTGGGTCTCCTAAACCACCTTCAACCCCTGCCTTCTTCTTACACAATCATTTATCTTGACTGTCCAGATGTATTTCTGAGTGCTTTTGGTGCAGATGCTGCTTTTAGTATCAAACTTCAGTGGCACAATTTTTAAAATATAGTATGTTCTTCCTTTCTCCCCTCTTTCTTTCCTTGATTCAAATTCATTTTTTCTTCTTATCACCGCTATGTTATAGATTGGTAAATTGAGGCATGGAGCACTTAGGTGTTTTGTCCATGGTCACACAACAAGTCAATGGCAGAGCAGGTATATTGTGGTGTAACTTATTCTCTGTCTTCTTCTATGTTTGCTTACATTAGTCTAATTTTTCTACAATATCTATTCAATGTACATTTGCATTTCATTTTACTAAGAACATTCATCTTTCATCTCTTTTCTGAGCCCAATACTCTTCCTTTTCTTTTTCTCTTCTGCATTTCCATATGGCTACTTATTCCCCCCATCCTTGGCTTTTTTCTTAAGCGTTCTGAGACATAACTGACAGTAGGTTCTCTGTTTGCAGTGTTATTCTAGCTATGTCGGTCCCTGGTTATAAGAGACAAGGCAGGTGAAATTATAAAAGGAGATGTTACCTCACCCACCTTGTCTCCCTAGTAGTTTCTCTGTCAAACTTATTTCTTCTCTTCCTTGTCCACCTCACTCCCCTTTCTGAAAACCCTTCAGATCAATTCCTCTCATCTTCCCCTTCTACTCTCTTTCAGACCCCCCAATACTTATGTTTAGTTAGCACTATTAATGTTAATTATACAGATCCTCAGCCAATTATACCAATTGAGTTTATTTGTTTTGTTTTTAAATCAAAATCTACTAGCCTACGACCTGGATGCTGCTGACAAAACTCCTCATTTTGTTTTTAAGCTAAGTTTCTCTACTGGCACAGGAGACGGTGCTGGAGTTCTGCCAGAGCTGAACCCCAGTAACACAAGAGGCCGCCATGGTGCAGAGGTGAGGCTCACTGAAAACAGCACCCTTCCCTATTCCTGTCAGCTGAGTTCCAGCACTGCATAAACAGCCCTTCTCTGTTTTATTATAGGCAACCAGACCCTTCTGCAAGGTTCTCCATTTTTAAAAACTTCTTTCATGAAGCCGTATGGCAGGCTCTCTGCAGGCTGCTCACATACAGGACAGCTCTCATCAATCAGCCCTGGAGTGCCCTCTCATTTCTGTTAACTTAATTGAATGCTCAGTTGAGCCCCTATGATAATGGGCCACCTTCCAACTTTGAACATGACTCATAGAAGACATGTCTCAAAGGTCTTGGAAAGGAAATACAATGAAATAGACAGAAGGGGGCAAATTTATCCCTGGTGTATCAGTGGAATGACACCAGGGAGAAATCTGGCTCAGATTTTTTTTTTTTTGGTCAATGGTCAGAGACTTAAAAAAAGGAGATGCTGTGTAGGAGGTACTTACGGCATATGTACGATTAAAAGCTTTTTCTATTTTTAAGGTTATTTTATATTAGACTCATGGCTGTATTAAGAAACCAAATATTTTACTGGCATTAATTCCATAAAATGTTTCCTACATACAGATCCAGCGCTAGGCATCTGTAGACTAAGAAACTGCTTATGGTCCCAAGTAGCTCAAGGGGGCACCCTATTAGCTTATTAAGTATGTGTTGTGGGGGGGGGGCAAATATTCCTACTTAGATCCCCCAATGGACTAGCACTACCTCTGCATACATACAGCCACACACCCAATCTGATAAGCAGGACTGGAGTGGCATAGTTAGGGGTTGAAATTGGAAGCGGAAAGGCGGGTATCAAGTGTAGTGGTAAATTCTCACATATCGCCAACATACTTCCACAGTAAAAAAGGCAAAAATCAAAAGGAGAGCACTGTTGAGCACTCACAGTAAATTTCCATATAAAGAACTGAATCCTGTTCTCAATTACACTGGTGTAAATCCAGAATAACTATCCCTATTTTAGGAGAATTTGGACTGAGACCTTTATATCGGCCTTTTTTCGTCTCACTGAAAAGACAATAATAAAGCAAATAGTTTATAAGAAGACAAAAATCAGGCAACTCCTTTTTTAACATAGAAAAGTGTCCTCTAATGTCTCAATTGGGAAAAAAAATATCCCTGTTGCTATGAAATATAGTAAACTAGCACTTGGCTTTTGTTATATTTCAAGTTCCTTGGTTTAAAGTTGACCCATTTATTGGCACCCAATGCAGTTACAGAGGAGTTTTATTTGGAAATTCAACTGAGTATTGGCCACATTAATTTCAGTTTAATTTTGGGAGATTTTCACCTTTCTTGGATCTACAATGGCTGGCACTGTCCCAGCTGTAATCTACTAGAATTATGTAATCAGGTTTTTTAAAAAGAGTTAGGAGTTTTTCGGAACTGCTCATGTCACTTTCTCTCTTTTTTAAATATAGTATAATTTTTGTTTGCACTGTAGAACTTCATAACCTGAAAAAGTATTTCCAGTTGGCGTGCAGCACATCTTATGAGTAATGATAGGGAAATCCCAACAATTTGGGAAGTATATGGCCCAAACCTGCAAGGAGCTGAGCACCCCCAACTCTGATTGAGCACCCCCAATGCTGGAGTACTGTATCCAGTTTGGGGCCCCACACTAGAAGAAGGATGTGGAAAAATTGGAAAGTGTCCAGCGGAGGACAACAAAAATGATTAGGGGACTGGAACACGTGACTTATGAGGAGAGGCTGAGGGAACTGGGATTGTTTAGTCTGCAGAGGAGAAGAATGAGGGAGGATTTGATAGTTGCTTTCAACTACCTGAAAGGGGGTTCCAAAGAGGATGGATCTAGACTGTTCTCAGTGGCAGCAGATGACAGAACAAGGAGTAATGGTGTCAAGTGGGGGGAGGGATAGCTCAGTGGTTTGAGCTTTGGCCTGCTAAATTCAGGGTTGTGAGTTCAATCCTTGGGGGGGGCATTTGGGATCTGGGGCAAAAATTGGGGATTCATCCTGCTTTGAGCAGGGGGTTGGACTAGATGACCTCCTGAGGTCCCTTCCAACCATGGTATTCTATGATTCTATTCTATGATTCTAAGTTGCAGTGGGGGAGGTTTAGGTTGGATATTAGGAAAAACTTTTTCACTAGGAGGGTAATGAAGCACTGGAATGGGTGGTGGACTCTCCTTCCTTTGAGGTTTTAAGGCCCGGTTTGACAAAGCCATGGCTGGGGATTTAGTTGGGGATTGGTCCTGCTTTGAGCAGGGGGTTGGACTAGATAACCTCCTGAGGTCCCTTCCAACCCTGATATTCTATGATTGAGATCAATCTGTTCATGAGCAATTTGCAAACAGACAAAAAGCAAAATCTGTTGAACAAATTATTGTTAATATTTATTCAGCCAGTTCTACCCATAACTTATTTATTAGGATCCACAATGGGTACCGTAATGGCACCTCATTTTCCGCTAGATTTAATTATCTGGGTTGTTTATTTTAACAGGCTGCTCCCTAAATATGTTATGGTTTTTGTGGGGGACTTCCCAAGATACTCATTAAAGTTAAAAATGACCATTAGCTCAAGCCCTATCTCTCTCCTTGAAAAACTACCCCAAAAAGCCTGGTGAAGGAGCATCTGAACTGTGTGAGCAGAAACATTGAGTACTGTATCACATGAGTATGTAGTTTAGTTTTTTTTAAAGTTTGTGTTAATAAAGATATAAAAGGCCAGGAAGGCTTATGGTATAAGAGCCTTTTATCTCTAGGTAACTAATCTGAATCCAGAGTAAGCCCATAAATGAAAGTCAGATAGCTGACCAGTGGCTTATGTGAAATGATCCTACTTCAATTCTCATAGACAGGATTAAACAAAAAACCACCCCTGATACAAATAGCATATGGGAATTTAAGATGAGGATGTTCTAGGCAAGCATACTGTTTCCTCATTCTGAGCGTTATTCCTCCTGGAAAGTGCCAGTAGGCTAGTGTGGGTTGTCTGGCTCCTAACCATACTGGAACTGTTCTATAGAGAATCAGAGGACTTCAGTTTAGAGTGCCATCAAACTCATCTTTCACAAGCGTTAAATACAAATATAATTTTTATTTTTATTTTAAAAAACCACTTATGCAGTCCACTAACTTACTGAAAATCACATAAGAAAAAGGAAACCATCTTAAGGAATTACCTGACCAAGGCAGAAAGCTAAAATGGGAGCTCTGTGCTTAAAATAGTAAAATACAATTAATATGCAGACCTTATGAGAATAAAGCAGCTCATAGAAGAAAGTTGCACCGCATCAGTTAATGCCAAAGGCATTATCACATGTGCAATAAAGCCATCACATAGGTACTGGACCATGAAATAAGAACAATAGGAGGAAATATAGTACACTGGCAGAGATGATGGACTAGATGGGTCTTTGATGCTATATGACATGACATTGCCTTTCATTTACATATAGACACACTGCTTACGGCAGAATGGTAAATGATTTGGCTCTAGGCAAAACTAATTAAGAATGATAAACTTTCAATCACCCAAGTTAGGGAAAAGTCATCTTATGACAATATTCATGGGATAATGTAGACCATAGGGCAATTTTGCCCCATTATATTCACCGCCTTGCCTTTTATTATATTCAGCTGTAACACAAGAAACCTACAGGCCTGTATCCTGTAAGATATTAGCTGGAGCATACATTTGCATAAGTGTGGTTAAGTAGGCCGTAACCCTTGGCACAGATCAATGGTTACCTTTAGATTTTGGGTACTAAGAAGAGCTTGCTCAATGGTAGGAGTCAGAATATTCCAGTCAGTGCAACTGCAAGGAACATGGAAGTAATGACCGCAAATTCGCTTAAGCAAGGGATGACAGGTATGATCGTGTGCTGAAATGGTAGTTACCCATATCAATATGTTAACCTATAGAATAAACACACCCCAGTATTATATTTGTGAAAAGGCTAAATATGGGCATAATAATGGGCATGGAGGACTGAGCATGAGCAGATGATGCTCAGGCCCCATAACAGGGCTGTCACCATGTGGTCTGGGGCTGTTCTTTCCTGGGCCTCTTCCATTGCTGTCTGCTTCTTTTCTCCTTTACCCTTCAACTCATTGGGGAACTTGTGCCATTGGAGACAGGGATGGTGCTCAACTAAGAGTATGTCTTCACTAGCCGCCGGATCGGGTAACCCAGCGGGGATCGATTTATCACGTCTAGACTAGACGCGATAAATCGAAACCTGAGCACTCTCCCATCGACTCCTGTACTCCAGCACCATGAGAGGCGCAGGCAGAATCCACAGGGGAGCGGCAGCAGTCTACTCCCCGCAGTGAAGACACCACGATAAGTCAATCTAAGTAAGTCGACTTCAGTTACGTTATTCACATAGCTGAAGTTGCGTAACTTAGATTTATCCCCCCCCCTCCCCCAGTGTAGACCAGGGCTAAGAGTGTGAGTATGCATTTCTAAAAGCTTGTGCAGAGAAGGATATCACAGATTATCCCAATCCTGTATTATCTTTATCTTGTTATGTGACTTGGATCTTTTCTAGCTTTCACTATTATTTTAATAAAGGTATCTAAGGATTTACTTTGCCCTCAGTGTGAGTGTCCTTGATATCCACCCCGAGACACCACACAAGATAATGAACTCC
The DNA here is from genome assembly GCF_015237465.2 of Chelonia mydas. Lineage (NCBI taxonomy): Eukaryota > Metazoa > Chordata > Testudines > Cheloniidae > Chelonia > Chelonia mydas. The sequence goes on from NC_051245.2 coordinate 105,563,735, forward strand.
ACAGTGTGAATTCAGTGAAGCCTGATTTGGGGGGAAGAGTCTTATTGTAGTCAGATCAATTGGTCATTAATTGAAACAATATCAACCTTAAAAAGGGTCAGGCAACAACATGCAGAAGTGGGAGTGGGAGTCAGGGGTGCTGTGAAAAATCTTCATTTTCAAATCTCAAGTCTCCAAAGTTAACTGCTTCTGTTGGGTGTTACCTGTCTGGAAATAAAAGTTCCCCATCCAGAAATGTACTTTACTTTGATATACTTCAGGAAGGAATGTGCTTTGGAGAGGAGGAAAGCAGGAAATGAATGGTGAAAAGTGATAAACCTTGAAATCAACCATCAAATCTATCTATATATAAATACGCAGTGTGAGATCAGGAAACAGGAAATGTGCATAGTGTTTATTACCACACAGAGTAATGAGCCCAGCTGGCTACATGTCCTGGAATGGCCAGGATAATCCTGTAATTAACATTCATGCCATACTGGTAAAACACAACTAATAATCTGACTTGGTTTGGGAGAGGGGGCAGCCAACATTAAAAGTCTCAGAATTTTTAAGGAATTCACTCCATGTAGTGTTGAAATTACCACGTTCCTGCAGCTAGACCCATTGCCTCCAGAAGCCTGGAAAGTTTCTAAGGAACTAGCATCAGGATGTCCTGTTTCTTAAATGCAGAAATGCAAACAGTATTTCCACAGCAGTGATCTCTTGGCTTCCAAGCTTAATTTAATTAGAAAGAGAATTCTGCCAACACTTGGAGGTGACTGAAAGTTATTGGTTATTACTGCTGTTCTTATTAAAAACAAACAAACAAAAATCAAATAACTGGTTCCCCAGTTACTGGCAGTCATATTACAAAGACCCCATGGATTGAGATTGCTAGAGTGTGGTGCTGAGCCTGTTCTTCTTAAAGGCAATGTACAAACAGATACATCTAAAGAAAGGAATAATTTTGACCAAAAAGTTGGAGGTGCAGATACATTCCTTTACAGCACCTTGAGACCACTCTTCTTCAGTGAAACCCTGAAAACATGCCAACCTATGTTCCTGTAATAGGGAGCATGGAGGGCTGGGCAGCCTGGTGGTTGGTGCACCTGACTTCCGGCCCCTTGCTTCCCTGGCAGAGGTACCTCAGCCCCCCTAGCACAACTCCATAAGGGCTCAGACCCTCCCTTTCCACCAGGTCCCAGCCCATGGCCCTGTGTGAAGCAACACTGGCAGCAGGCTCCCAGCAGAGAGTCTAAGTCCACTGCTCTGGGCTACCTCTGTTTCTTCAGTTTGGGGCATGAAGTGACTCAGCTCAGGTCTCCTTGTGGACCTTTTGCAGCATCCTGCCACAGCCTCAGATCCCTCAGGGCAGGACAGATGTAAGACTGGAAGGGTCTAACCCACAACATCTCTACAGTTCAGTAACAGAGTTTCATAGATTCATAGATATTTAGGTCAAAAGGGACCATTATGATCATCTAGTCTGACCTCCTGCACAACGCAGGCCACAGAATTTCACCCACCACTCCTTCATTCACTGCTGCGCACCCCTGAGTCACCCTCAGTCAGGGACACAGTGCTTCTTCCCTGGTGGCTGCCGCAGCTGTCACACTTCTAGTGATGCTCTCCTCACATAGGAAGGCAACCAGCTCCTGCATCTTCATCAGTCAGCCCTGAACTGAGCCAGGTTCTCTCCTTTTGTTTCCCCTCCAGATTTAGCATTCACTGTGGGGTGGGGTTAGCTGGGCCCATAGGCATTTTTTAACCCTTTTCATGCTGGTGTGACTGTTTTCCCTTCTCTCCAGTCCCCTTAAAATACATAAAACATTCTTTTGGGAAGTGGTTAAAGTTGCTAAATACATAACACAAACCCCCAAAAGGAAGGAAATGAAACATTAAACGTCCTGCTTATTCATACACTCCGTTCCTCCTCCCAGAGGCATACACCTTTGAATTACCACAATTGCCATACACCACAGACCACAACCTCAATCTTGGCCTCCCCAGCCCATCCTGTTGACCTGATTATTTTCCCCTACACCAAACAGCTACATTTGGTGTAGCAGTTGATTGTGTTGGAAGGGTAATTTGGTAAACATATGTTTGCAGAAGACTAGGCAGCTCCACAATCAGCTACATTTCAATGGTTTTTAGGCTGAACCTTCCCGTTGCATTTGCTTGTTTGTAAATGAAATTTAAGATTGTGAAGAAGTTGATGCTGTTGATCATACCCACCTGAGGAAGTTGCCTCCTCTTGCAAGTGTTCTCAGTGTTCTGCTTCTGGAAAGAGGTTCATCTCACTGTCTCAGAAGGCATTTATGCACACCCATAATAAAATACAATAATAATTAGTAATTATACATAATTATGTAAGTTATGAGCCCAACCTCTTGCTTCCCCACCCACCACATGTGCAATCTGAATACCTCTGACTTTACAGTGCAAAGGGGGATAAAGATTCTGAACCTGGATTTTAATTTCACAGCTGTATGATGGTTTAATCAAGGCGCCATATCTTAATGGAGGTGCCACAGGGGAAGGAATCATACCATCACCAAGGGCACAGAGCAGCTGCAAAACTACTCTGTGGAAGTTACTTCAGTCCAGTGACTGCAGGCATCTCCATAGTCCCAATATCCTTCCACACAGAGTTCACCAGTAGGGCATAGAACTGTAGGATCCAGACATCAGCTGATCCTCTGGCCCTGATGTTCCTCAGTTCACCCATACTGTATCCCAACCTACCCACTGGATAATGTTGCATTCAGAACCCTTGTGAAGACAGACCCCATAGTGAGGAGCACTCCCCGCATATACACTCAAATCCCTTTTGCCCACTCTCTCCACCCAATGCAGCAGAAATGCCTAATTTCTGCTGCTTGTGAGACTGCCCGGAGTGCTGTATTGTCCCATAATGCCAATGTTGTAAATGTTGGAGGGAGACCATGCGATCATCACTGTAAGGATGAATATCAAATGAATTACTGATGGCGTCTCACTTACAAACCACACTTTTGGGGAGATTTTCAAAATGTTATACCTCTAGCTCTCATTGGCTTCAATGGGAGCAGAGGGGCTAAAACCCCAACAGTCATTTAATAAGTTATTTCTTCATCTTAAATTTCCATTAGTTCACTTGTTTCTCACCCCAACGGAGCTACTTGCAAACCTGAGGCTCTTCCCTTCCCTCCCTGATTTAAATCCCCTCTGTCCACATCAAAGCCATCATTCTGCCAGCCGAGGAGAACGGGTTGCGATTACCTTTGGAATCCATCTGCGCTGCTCCTTAATTGGCTGCATTTGAGCAATGTGAGGAGCTCTTTCCTCTACAGGGGCTGATTGTGCTATCTCCTCAGAGCTCTTATTACCTGCCAGCCAGCAGAGATTGAAGCCAGCCTTGGTCATCATCAAATATGCATCTTCTGCATAGTTAAATACAACATGTAATAGAATTCATAGGGAAGAATATATGGCATCCACATAAATATAACAATTAATTAATTGGTTTTATTGCTATTATACTTAGTACAAGGCATAAAGTGTTCTTGTCCTGCATGGATTATAGTAGATAATAAATAGCCATTAAATACCACCACCTACGCAGGGGTGTCAAAAAGAGAATAAAATCAGGGCATATAGAGAAGGAGGCAGCTCTAGTGATGAAGTTGTGATGCTGCGAGACCCGATGCTAGCTCATGCCAAGGCCGCTGACAAATGCATAGCTGGAAACTAGTCTGGCGCACCTGTGCATTCGCATTGTTAAAATAGATGTTAAGTTGATAAGAATATGTTTAGACTTGATGAAATCCTAGTAGGATGCTACATATATTGATCTCACTTTTAACATCTGTAGCCCATGATATAAAGTTAATTGAGTGTCTGTATTGTAAAGCTCTAGAATTGTATAACTTGTCAAACAGGAAAGAAATGTTAATTAATATGTGAAGTGCTTATCCAGCACACAAAAAGGCCCATTGAACAAAGGACAAAGACTTTGTTCATTGCCCCCTCTCATACACCCCTATGAAGAGGTGAGAGGTGCCAACACTTGTCCAATCAGTTTGAACTCTGGGGGAAGGGAATAAAAATTCCTAATCAGGAGGAACTGGATTACTGTGCTGCTTGGAATTTGGAGAGGGCAATATTTCTAAGCATAAGCAAGGAATCTCCAAGCTTTTTGGCTTGGGTTAGTCCTAAAGGACATGCAGAGCTTGTATATTACAGCAGCATAATGGTACCTTTTGGAATCAGGATATTGTTGTGATTTTTGGTGTGAGGACCATCTATCACAAAGGCAAGGTTGTCTCAGTGGCAAGATAAACTGGAGTACCCAAGGGCCTGTCTGTGACTCCATGTTAATGGCTTATTTGGAATCAGGTTTCTAGTCAAAAGATTCATTTTCAGATTCAAGATTTCTCCTTCTACAATTACTTTGAAGTATTGGCTTAAAATTTGTGACTTCCCCCACTAATCCTAGCTGGAATATTCTCAGAAAAGAACACTAAAAGGGTTAATATGATGAAACAAACTCATTCTGATATTGGTGGTAAACGTTTGCCTTATTGACTGTAACAATTGAGTCCTTCCTTATTTTTAAGCTCCAAGTTTAGCTGTTCCTGCTTCACTCTAGTGACTGCAGTGCATCTCCATGGCCCCAACAACCCTTCCATCAGGGGTTGGAGGTGGCAGAACAAGAGTCCCACTTCCCCAGGTGATGGCTACTACATATTTCTTTCTTTCACCCCCTGATACAAAATTAAGAGCTCTGCAGAACAGCTTCAGAATACCTGAACAGGACCTTTGGGCTACTTAAGCTCCCCTCTGGAAGGTTAAGTGACACCTAAGTGGTGCAGGAGTCTTGTGTGGGCCCTCTACTGCGGTGGGAACTTCACCCTAAGAGAAGATGGAGTATGAATGTGCTGGAGGGGAAAGGATGACTACTGTATTCTGTTGACTACATTTTAAGCAATTCTGTAGAATCTCAGGAGTCTGGCCAAAAGAGAATTAATTATGTTTTCTTTTTTAACCAAAGAACTTAATGTCTTCACAGATGAGGTTTTCAGACATGAAAATATATTGTTGGAACAGGGTGTCTTGAAAGATGAACCCTATCTAATTAAAAAGGTGTCCTCTAGCACTGAAAGAAATATTTGCTGGACCTAGCCCTGCCAGCTGAGATGCAGAATCTTTTGTTGGGGGTTAAGAGAGGATATGCCCACAGAAACACCTCATTACTATAGTCATAGGTGAAACTTATGGCCCCAATTCTGTAAAGAGTTATGCAGATTTAATTTTACACAAGTTGCTTGGAGGTAGTGGGACTACTCATACAGCATAAAGTTAAGCACTTAGATAGTTATTTGCATGATCATGGCCCATATCTCTAGCTCAGAGGTGGGCAAACTACGGCCACATCCGGCCCATGGTACCATCCTGCCCAGCCCCTGAGCTCCTCGCAAGGGAGGCTAGTCCCCGGCCTCTCCCCTGCTGTCCTCCCTCCCCACAGCCTCTGCTCACCATGCCGCCAGCGCTCTGGCCCGTCACTTCTGCCAGGCAGTGCGGCAGCATGGCTGGCTCTGGCATGGTAAAGGGACAGGGAGTGGGGAGTCCTGGGGGGGCAGTCAGGGGACAGGGAGCGGTTGGATGGGGTGGAGGTTCTGGCGGGTGGGGTGGTCAGGGAACGGGGGGTGGAGGGTTGGATAGGCATGGGAGTCCCGGGGGGCCTGTCGAGGTGGGAGTGTGGATACAGGTCAGGGAAGGGAGGTTGAATAGGGGGTGGGGTCCCAGGAGGGGGCGGTTAGGGGTCAAGGAGTGGGAGGGGGTGGATAGGGGCAGGATCCAGACTGTTTGGGGAGGCACAGCCTTCCCTACCCAGCCCTCCATACAGTTGCGCAACCCCTATGTGGCCCTCGGGCCAAAAAGTTTGCCCACTCCTGCTCTAGCTGAATCATACTGCATAATTAGGAGGCAGCTGTTAAGGAATTGGATTGGACTGAAGAATTTATGGATCTAAAGGCAGAGGAGGCCTGGGATTACTTTAAATCAAAGCTGCAGAAGCTATCGGAAGCCTGCATCCCAGGAAAGGGGAAAAAATTCATAGGCAAGAGTTGTAGACCAAGCATCTCAGAGAAGTGATTAAGAAAAAGCAGAAGACATACAGGGAGTGGAAGATGGGAGGGAGCAGCAAGGAAAGCTACCTTATTGAGGTCAGAACATATAGGGATTAAGTGCGACAGGCTAAAAGTCAAGTACAGTTGGACCTTGCAAAGGGAATTAAAACCAATAGTAAAAGGTTCTATAGCCATATAAATAAGAAAAAAAACCAAAGAAAAGAAGTGGGACCGCTAAACACTGAGGATGGAGTGGTGGTCAAGGATAATCTAGGCATGGCCCAATATCTAAACAAATACTTTGCCTCAGTCTTTAATAAGGCTAAAGAGGATCTTAGGGATAATGGTAGCATGACAAATGGGAATGAGGATATGTAGGTAGATATTAGCATATCTGAGGTAGAAGCAAAACTCAAACAGCTTACTGGGACTAAAACGGGGGGCCCAGATAATCTTCATCCAAGAATATTAAAGGAATTGGCACCCGAAATTGCAAGCCCATTAGCAAGAATTTTTAATGAATCTGTAAACTCAGGGGTTGTACCGTATGATTGGAGAATTGCTAACATAGTTCCTATTTTTAAGAAAGGGAAAAAAGGTGATCCGGGTAACTACAGGCCTGTTAGTTTGACATCTGTAGTATGCAAAGTCTTGGTAAAATTTTGAAGGAGAAAGTAGTTAAGGACATTGAGGTCAATGGTAAATGGGACAAAATACAACATTGTTTTACAAAAGGTAGATCGTGCCAAACCAACCTGATCTTCTTTGAGAAAGTAACAGACTTTTTAGACAAAGGAAACGCAGTAGATCTAAATTTACCTAGATTTCAGAAAGGCGTTTGATACTGTGCCACATGGGGATATATTAGTTAAATTGGAAAAGATGGGGATCAATATGAAAATTGAAAGGTGGATAAGGAATTGGTTAAAGGGGAGACTACAACGGGTCCTACTGAAAGGTGAACTGTCAGGCTGGAAGGAGGTTACCAGTGGAGTTCCTCAAGGATCAGTTTTGGGACCAATCTTATTTAATCTTTTTATTACTGACCTCAGCACAAAAAATGGGAGTGTGCTAATAAAGTTTGCGGATGATACAAAGCTGGGAGGTATTGCCAATTTAGAGAAGGACCAGGATATCATACAGGAGGATCTGGATGACCTTGTAAACTGGAGTAATAGTAATAGGATGAAATTTAATAGTGAGAAGTGTAAGGTTATGCATTTAGGGATTAATAACAAGAATTTTAGTTATAAGCTGGGGACGCATCAATTAGAAGTAACGGAGGAGGAGAAGGACCTTGGAGTATTGGTTGATCATAGGATAACTATGAGCCACCAATGTCATATAGCCGTGAAAAAAGCTAATGCGGTCTTGGGATGCATCAGGAGAGGTATTTCCAATAGAGATAAGGAGGTTTTAATACCGTTATACAAGCACTGGTGAGACCTCACCTGGAATACTGTGTGCAGTTCTGGTCTCCCATGTTTAAGAAGGATGAATTCAAACTGGAACAGGTACAGAAAAAGGCTACTAGGATGATCCGAGGAATGGAAAACTTGTCTTATGAAAGGAGACTCAAGGAGCTTGGCTTGTTTAGCCTAACTAAAAGAAGGTTGAGCTGAGATATGATTGCTCTCTATAAATATATCAGAGGGATAAATACCGGAGAGGGAGAGGAATTATTTAAGCTCAGTACCAATGTGGACACAAGAACAAATGGATATAAACTGATCATTGGGAAGTTTAGACTTGAAATTAGACGAAGGTTTCTAACCATCAGAGGAGTGAAGTTTTGGAATAGCCTTCCAAGGGAAGCAGTGGGGGCAAAAGATCTATCTGGCTTTAAGATTAAACTTGATAAGTTTATGGAGGAGATGGTTGATGGGATAACATGATTTTGGTAATTAATCGAGCTTAAATATTCATGGTAAATAGGCCTAATGGCCTGTGATGGGATGTTAGATGGGGTGGGATCTGAGTACCCAGGAAAGAATTTTCTGTAGTATCTGGCTGGTGAATCTTGCCCATATGCTCAGGGTTTAGCTGATCGCCATATTTGGGGTCGGGAAGGAATTTTCCTCCAGGGCAGATTGGAAGAGGCCCTGGAGGTTTTTCACCGTCCTCTGTAGCATGGGGCACGGGTCACTTGCTGGAGGATTCTCTGCTTCTTGAAGTCTTTAAACCATGATTTGAGGACTTCAATAGCTCAGACATAGGTGAGAGGTTTTTCACAGGAGTGGGTGGGTGAGATTCTGTGGCCTACGTTGTGCAGGAGGTCAGACTAGATGATCATAATGGTCACTTCTGACCTTAGTATCTATGAATTAAAAACGATTGTAAAAAGAACCCCTTCAGTGTATGGAAATAAAAAATAAAACATCTATGACTACATTATTGTGAAATATTTTCTTTCTTATTGCCCCTTCACCCCACCCCATCCAGTTACAGCATCTGGAGTTGGTGAATGTATTTAATTTATAAAGATATGTCTAACAAACGTAACAGGAAAGAAATCATGTAGTACAATAGCATAATTCTACTGAGAGGTCCTGGTGGAATGATAAACCATGTGAGTAAACCCCCTACAATCCACCACAATCCCTTTTACAGTATGCTACAATATTCATAGAAAAATCCAAACTGTTCTGTCTTCTCACAGCACTGACTCACTGCCTGAACCTTGCCAGCATTCTTGTACAGACTGTGCTAGACAGAGCCTTGATCCAAAGTTGTGCTGGCCAGGTCTATTTTGTAAGTTGGGTCTCTTTTCTGTGCTTCCTCTTTAACCTTCACCAGGCAAGTATTTCAAAATGATCGCAAGGTGTAGACAGAGAGATACTACTATGATTTGCTTACATGTTTAAGAAAACACCAAAAAAAATGTTGCAATTGTATTGGGCTTACATCATCAAAGGTGACATTCTGGCCCTATTAAAAAAATCGATGTGAGTTTTGCCAGTGATTTTAATAAGCCCAGTGTTTTAACCTAGAACTTTCATTTTAACTTTTTCAGACAAAGCCATAGTACTTTTCAAATATAAACCCGAACTCCAAACAATATTTCTGTATTATATTCATGTACATCTATAATAACCTCATTTTCAAACATGGGTACTGTGATAAAGCTCCGTCCTTGCCTCCGTGGGTCCCACGTTTCCTGGCGGATTTCGCTAGCCTCAGAGGCTTACTGTGACCCTCCACATAACCCTTCTCTCTCTAGAGACAAGGGTCACAGTCTACTGAGCCATTTTCATCATAAGCCAGTGAGGGAGGTGAGGAGAAGTTATCCTTCCTTGCACAGTCTCGGTTGTCTCCCAGTCTCAGTGATTAATCAGGGGCAAAGGTCGGGGGGGGGGGAGAGCCAGGGCCCACCCTCTACTCCAGGCTCCAGCCCAGGGACCCTAATAGTATCAGCTACGGTAGCTGACCTTTTAGAAACATGACATGTACAATTCCCTGGGCTACTTCCCCCACAGCAGCCCTCACTTCCTCAAACTCCACTTCACCCTTACCTCAGGGCCTCCTTTCTTGTGCCTGATATGGTGTGTACTACTCAGCCTCTCTAACAGCACAACTTCCTCCCACAGCTCCTGACATGCGCCCCCACCTGACTAACTGGGAGGCTTTTAACTAGTTTCAGCCAACCCCTGATTGGCTTCAGGTGTCCCAATCAACCTAGCATTCTCCCTGCCTTCTGGAAAGTTCTTAATTGGCCCCAGGTGTCTTAATTGACCTGGAGCAGCTGCCATTTCACATATCCTGGTACCAGGGATTTGTTTAGCCTGGAGCTAATATATCTATCTCCCACTACTTTTCTATAGCCATCTGGCCTTGCCCCATCACAGTACCTAAACAGGCTGGCCAAACACCACATTTGGATGACCCCTCTTAGGCACGATAATGACCATTTTAAATACCTGTGGCTAGTACTATTTAGTGTGTCTAAATGCAAGATTTGGATAACTGATTAAGATGCCAACATTTGAAAATTGGGCTGATGGGATAAATAAGGCTATGATTTCAGCTCTGTATTTGATGTCTGTATCAGAAATTCTGTTTTTGCTTTATGATCATACTGTAGAACATTTGAAATGACTAAAAGAAATGTTACTTCTTTTTTTAAATATGAAAGTTAAACATCCTAAATGCTTACAAATATTTATATTTTGCTGTTACTGTCATTTTCACTTCTAAAAGTGATCACCTTAAGTAGATAGCGGTGGATAGACAAAAATGACTCATTTCCTTTCCAGTTCCTAGCCTCTGATTCAGACTATCACTGAAGCACATGCATAATTTTAATCAAGTCAGTCTTCCTATTCACTTCAATGGAACCTAAGCATTAGTTTATAATTAAGCACCCAGTTAAGTGCTTAACTATGAATAAGTATGGGGACATAAGCATCTGCTTACATTCTTTAGAGCTTTGCGGAATTAGAGCCTTACTTCTGAAACAGCACACTTGACAAAGTGAAGTAACATGGAAAGACAACTTAATACTACACTCACAAATATAGAAGTTACAGCACGTGTTGACAGAAGAATACACAATTCTTTTAAAAGTATACAGTGAAGAGTCAGTAAAGAAAGTGCTGAGCACCTTACCTCTGAAAACACCTTTAGGGTATCTTAAATTGGGCACCCAAAATCACTGGTCATGACGATATTTGTGAATTAGGTTTTTAAAAATTTGACCAACTTAAATTGTTTCCATCAGATGGCAGTTTCCAGGCCTATGCGAATGCATCTGATGGTCTCAAACCACTTCCAGGCAAGTAGATATCCACTGTACAAAAAATGCCACCATTTTAGCACTAATTCATACCTTTATGGGCAGTTTCAGCCAAGAAGAAAAGGGTTGAATGGGCATGGAGAGTGAACTATCCTGAGCCTCTTAGGGATGGCCTCTCCAGGTCAGGAAGGAGGCACATGAGTGTGACAATGTGGGGAATCTGTGCAATACTTTTCTGTGGCTATAAAGAAGACTTTAGACACCAGTTTAGCAAAGTACTGATACAACTTTGGGACTTAAGCACTGGCTTATGTCCTTTGCTGAACAGAAGTAGATGTAAACACATTCTGAAAGTTAAGCATGTTCTTAAGGAATTGGGATTTCAGTCTCTAGGACTATAAGTAACAGCTTTTATAAGCACTAAATTTACTCAAAAAGTTTTTAGAAACTCAATAGTCTTTAGTTGCTGATATTTCAAAATTTCACTTTATTGGCATGAAATTGAATTACCAAGTACTAGTAAAATGAGAGTTCTGCAGGAATGCAATACCCACTACTACAATCAAGAATAAATGAAAAAAATATATATACTATAAGAAAACCAATAGTTTGTTTCACTTGCCTGGTTGCTCCTCCAGTTACTCATAAGAACTTGTGATAGTCACTATCTGAAATATTGATCATACAAAGACCTCATGGAGCTTCAAAGGGCAAGAAAAGTTTTCAGTTAGTTACTGAAAAGAAAAAGAAATGACAGCGAGTCAAGAACTAAAAATTGTATTTCTATAATGCAACTCTTTAAACTAAATTCTCTCTGCTAACAGCTATGTAGGAAAAAGTTAGCAAGTACATCAATTGTTGTACCAGACTCTGTGTAAGGTTAATCCTCATCTGAATTTAGACTCAGTTTTAAATAAAAGAGGAGGGTGGGATATTGGACGAGAAACACAGGGAATAAACACTCTGGGGTAGCCTTCACAGCCACTGAATGTTGCAATAAGTTTTTGTAAGATCATATACAAGTGCTTTTATCTGGCTGTAAATAAGACTGGTCTTATAGATATTATTTCAAAGTGACACACATCAGAGATGTGCTGATTATCCTAGGATGAGACAGAATTTCTGTCTTTTAAACCAAACGCATCCTTTAAAGATACAGTCAAATTTAAAAAAAACAAGTTAAAAATCATTTAGAGGATTTACCATATATATTCATTCATAAGTGGAATATTTTTGGTAAAAAAAGTGATGCATCAAAGAGAGGGAGTCGGCTGATAAACGGGTATACACCAAAATTTGATGATTTTAAACTATGAAATCATTTAATTGAATATCTAATACATTGTCATTTTGTTTACCTGGAGTGCCAGCAGCTCCCATTGGCTGGGAACGGCGAACTGCAGCCACAGGGAACTGAGGGGCTCCATGCTTGCAGACGCTCCAGGTAAACAAAACGTCCCAACTCACCAGTGGCTTACCCGGACAGGCCAGGAGCCAAAGTTTGCCGACCCATGTATTGATGTCAATACTGCAGCCTTTTAAAAAGTTGCTAAGGCTTTGTTTAGTGGACTAGCTTGGCTTGAAAGGAATACTAAAAGAGCAGTGCTGCAGATCTGCATGACATTTGACCCATGTATTTCACAAAATGCTATGCCTTCCAAGCCAATCAGAAAAATACAATGAACAATAGTACTACAGCACTGGTGTCAGTCCGCTACTGTGTAATTTGATCTCTTCATGCATTTCTACCAATGGACCTCATAAGTCTCGAGCCAATATGAAAATATAACATGCAGAATCGATGGAATCTCTAATAAAATTGAAATAGCCTGTTATCCCCACAGACATGCCAATCTAGAGGGCTGCTTTGAAATAAACAAACAAAGAACAATAATAATTTGACAGTTATAAAGCAGGTGACATTCCTATAGAAAGTCCTACAAAATCCATAACTACAATAATAATCTATTTTCATACTAGTATTTAAAATGAACGGTGAAATCAAAAGGAAAAAGGTCTGCTTATCACACAGTGTTCAAACTTAAAGTTGTTGAATATGCAGAAGCAAACAATAATTGTGCCACTGCTCATGAATTCTTTATCAATGAGAAGCAATAAAAGAATGGTGAAAAAATAAAACACTAAAAGACATGTAAAGAAGCAAGAAAAAAGTCCAACGAGGTGCGCTTCATTTCCTGAGCTGGAGAAAGATCTCAATAATTGGGTTGTTGAATGTCTACAAAGTGGCTACATTCTTACTAGAACTGGAATTCATCTGCATGCTCTGCAAATGTCAAAAGATGACAAATACAAGTCAGTAAAGCCATCAATATTTGTTGCATCAGTGGGTTGGTGTACTCGTTTCATGAACCATCATAGTCTCTGTCTTCGTCAGTGAACAAAGATAGCGCAAAAGCTGCCGAGAGATCTGGAAGAAAAAAAATTGAATCTTTCCAATGGTTTACTATAAAATATCAAAAGGAATATGCATTTGAACGGTCACAAATAGGAAATATGGACGAAATACCAATGACATTTGATCTCTCAAGCAACAGAACTGTAACCGGTGTTGGTGAAAAAACAGTTTTAATTAAAACCACTGGCCATGAAAAAATCCATTTTACGGTGGTTTTATCATGTTTGGCAAATGGATCATAGCCCCTCCTGTTATTTTTAAAAGGAAAACCTTTCCTAAAAACATGAAATTGCCTGCTGGTGTCATCGTACATGCACACAAAAAGGGATGGATGAAAATGGGACTATTGAATGGCTGGAAAAAGTGTGGAATAAGAGACCAGAAACACTTTTCAAGAAACTTGTTATGCTCGTTTAGGACATGTTCAGGGCACACAAGATGGGTGAGGTGAAAAATGTGGCCAAAAATATGAAAACTACTTTGGCTGTAATACCTGGAGGCTTAACTTCAGTTCTACAACCGCTTGATGTCTGCCTGAACAAACCCTGTAAAGACAGGCTACACAAAATATGGTCTGAATGGATGTGCTCAGGCATGGTGAAGTTGACAAAAGGCAGGAATCTTATGAAGCCTGAAATCAATCTGGTCGCCCAGTGGATCAAGGACGCGTGGGTGTCTATTCCCTCGGAAAGGATAGAAAATCATTTAGGAAATGCTGTATCAGCAATGTACTCGACGGGTCAGAAGATGATGCCATATTTGATAATGACACAACAGAGGCTGACGATGAGAAGGAATCTGAGTCTGAAGACGACACTGCTGACATCTACGATGACAATGCAAGTGCAGCTGTGACTGAACCTGAGTTTAATGAACTGTTTGGTGAATCAGAGACGGATTCAGACTTTGAAGGATTTTAAGACCTTTTTAAAGTCTCATATTGTTCTAAGTTACTTGTTTTAAATATCCATTTACTGATTTTAAATATTGACTGTAATTTTGAAAGTGAATACATATTTGTTCAGTTATTATTATAACAGGTTTTTCTTTAGATTATATTAAAATAATTCTAGCAAAACTTTTGAGTGTTTCTTGTGACGCCAGCTTTTAAAATATAGCAGGGGCTGGAAAACTTTGGCTCCCAGCCCATCAGGGTAAGCCGCTGCTGGGTCAGGACGTTTTGTTTACTTGGGACGTCTGCAGGCACAGAGCCCCTCAGCTCCCAGTGGCTGCAGTTTGCTGTTCCCAGCCAATGGGAGCTTCAGGTGGCTTCCCGCAGCTCCCATTGGCTGGGAATGGCAAACCGCGGGCACTGGAAGTTGAGGGGCTCCATGCCTGTGAATGCTCAAGGTAAACAAAACGTCCCGACCTGCCAGCAGCTTACCCTGACGGGCCGGGAGCCAAAGTTTGCCAACCCCTGAAATATAGGGTTGGCTTATGAAAGGGTCATACAGTTTTTACTAATTTTTACCTATCCATCTTTGGGGAGGGGTCAGCTTATAAATGAACAGGCTAACGAACGAGCATATACGGTAATTTTTATTTAGTTTTACAATCACTTTTTTCGGGGGGTTCCCAGTGTTTTTCTCTCCCCTGTTGCTTTGTGCAAAAGTCACAAAACAAAAGGGAAAAATTATTTGTTGTGTCTTTTGCTCTTCACACAACCAAGTAACATGAAGAAATCACATGGGCACTGTTGGGTCCCAAATAGTATTTACTAAATATACACACAAACATACAAGGCCTAGCTACATACGTACTGCTGTTCTGATGGGTGTTTTGTGGCTTCTAAAACACAGAATGCAGTGAGCACCACTAGAAAGCTCACAGACTATTGAGATCCCTATTCTTAGACACTACACAGGAATAACAAGGGAACTGAGTGTACACAAAATGGTGTCAAACGAACAAAGTAAACTGATAAAAACATAGAAAAATATTTTCTCTCTAAACTTTCACTTGCCGTAATCTTAGGAATTATTTGCAATATTGTAAATACAACACTTTCAGATGAAGTGTGATGTTTAAGTTGACATTGTCCCTTCCAAATGAGAGTTTGGAAGTGGCGGTAGCATTCATCTCTCGTGCCTGGTATGTTGTCATCAAAGGTTGCAAGATATCAATAGCATCATAGATTCCTGCAGGGAAAATGAATGGGTGCTTTCACTACATGGTAATTTTTGACATGGTTGGAGGGGGCAGTAAATACAAACTTGATAGAGCTCCCAGAGTCTGATTTTCAGAGGTGCTGAGCATCCACTATTGGCCGTTAAAATCCATGGGCGTTGTGGGTTCTCAATACCACTAATAATTAGGCCCACAGTCTTCCTCAACATTACAATTGCTACTAGAGAGAATTACTTATACGCATGCACACCATTCACTAGAACTGTGAGAACATTTAGCCTTAGAGGAAGAGAGTCTGGTTGCTTAGGTGATCATGACTGTACTACTTTATTGTACATATAAAATAAACCGGCCCAAATTCTTCCCTTTGAGGCATAGTGTGAAGTCAAGTCAAATTGCAGGAAACCATCAGAATATGGGTGCACTCTCTCCTGACCCAAAGTGGGAAGTCTTTGGTGTGCTTTTTCTCTGCATATACCTGCATTTTTAAATTGTGAAATTTCACCAAAAGAAAATTTGACCACTTTGCTCATCTCCAGTACATGGTATAATGTGGATAAGAAATGCTCACTTACAGTACTATGAGTATTGCAGGAGTGCAAACAGAACAAAAATAGTCCCTGCCCCAAAGATCTTACAGTACATAGTATAATGGATGTTTCAATGGTTGTGCATGTAACTAGGGTATATGCTGATGTTATCAAATTTGGGGACACATGAAAGCACCAAAACCGGTAATAAAGACAGTCAGTGTCATACTGTATAGCACAGAGAACACTGAATATATCTGTATGGAATCGAATAAATGTATTTGCGGTGAATAGTCTTTTCCCTCTTCGTTCTTCTTCCAGCACTTCCAAGGAGTCGTTCTCCACTTAATTGATCCATCTGACCTGTGTTCTTCCTTTTAGCCTGAGGATCATCCATATCCGCCTCTGCTACAGTTCTTATCTTGGCAAACCCTGCTCCTTCATCCTAATCCTTTAGCCTACCAAATGGAGTTTCCGGTTTTCCACCACTGCTTACAGCAATCTCTGCCTTATCTCCCTGCTGGTTTCACTCTCAGTTCCATCTGTTCATCTGACATTTATGAACCTCATCAAGCATTTGTTTTCAAACCCATCTTACACATCTTGTATTTGTGCTTGCTCGGTTCTCCCATTTATCAGTGGGATGATAACTGTGCTGAATACCCTAAATTTGGTTCTGACTTAGGCTTCCTTCCTTTCCAAAAGCCTGCCGTTCTTTCAAAGCCTCACAGTTAGGTCCCCATGGCTAACACCATCTCTTTTTTGTTTTCTCTGCCTAACAGACAGACACTCTCCAGACACATGAACTTCTCATGGAAATAAAGCACCTCATCCTGCCCCCATGTACTTTCCCAGCAATAAAACATGTTTCTTTGTCTTCATATATCATCAGATTTAGTCACATTCCCTCTGAGTTTCATATATTTAGTGTCTGATTTACACCCTGTTGGACAAGTTTTACCCTCTCAGGAACTGATCTTGCTTTCTCTGAACTTCCTGGGAAAACTCCTCCTCACCATTCTTCCTCCTCAGGAGGGTCCTTAACCAAACCTCAGATATAATATTTGGGTTTGGGTCAAGGGATCTGAACAGGTTTGAGGAGAGAGGGATAGTTCAAATAAACTAATTCACTCATCTCTCTCATCTGCTTTGTTCCCATCTTAAATTTCGTTTGTTTCTCCACCAGTCTTAGCTGAAGTAAAGAGTTACATAGATAAAGGCAGGAAGGAGACATTGTGAGTTTAATTTACCCCTATTTTTATTTCAGATAAATCAGACTTAAATCCCTCAGTTATTGAACATGCCTCATTCCAATCATGTGATCCTTGCAGGATACCCAGAGATGTGCTGGAACCTAAAACACCAGCTCAAAAAAAATATAAAGTAAAGCCCTCGATTTTGGCATGTGCAGACCCAGGTTAAGATGTAGATTTTGTGGCTCAACAAATGAAAAGCCCTGAATTGCAATCTCCTGTTCTTTGTGGGAGTTTGGAACTCCACTAGATCCAAACTTTACAAATCAGCCCCATCTCTAGATATTCATAGAAAAGGCCTATTTAGTCATTCTAGTAGATCTCTGTGTCAGGAAGTTATACTTGATATTCAGTCTAAATTTTCATTTTCTTAATTGCATCCCGTTACTCCTGCATCTCTAGCAGCACCAAAAAAATTCCCTCCCTCCTTCAAACTTCTGTAGACACTTACATTCCCCACTGCTAACAACTCGATTCTTACCAAACTAATCCAAACATACATTTAGCTTTTTAGGTGCTCAGATCCTATAGTAATGTAATATAAATATCTAGATAAATAAATTTGGAGATTTTATCATGAGTCAAGCACATTATAAGTTTTGACAGTGTTCACTGAACTCCTTCTATTTTGTCTACAATTCATTATTTTCTCCAGAATTTTTCACCCTCAAAATATTCTGTAATTTATAATGGATATTCAACAAGCAGACTTCTTATGTCTGTCAGTTTTCCTCTTTGATTTCTCAACATGTATTATAATTATCAAAATTAATTACTGTGGATGACATTTTGCAGTGGAAAAAAAAAGTTTACTAATTTCTGCCACTTTGCAGCTTATTATAAAAAATGATCAGGACAAAAACGAGAAGTTTCAAATCAGCGCTAACAATCAGGTGATTGTCAAATTGCTATAAGCTTTGAAGCAGAGTGATGTTGCCATCAGGTTTTACTATGTTTGCATAAAATACTAGTACATTTTATTAGGAGGAAGAAGCCATAAAACAGTAGCCATTAATGAAAGTATCCTTGTAATAAAAAATAAGGCAACGGACTAAAATTAAGCTCAAAAGGCCATAGCTTTGTACTCAGTACCTCATTAGCAACATGTGATTAATTAGTGACACTTGAGTGAATAGCGTATCCATTCTAATGTTCACTTTTGACTCACCAGGGCATAAAATGGGGGCAACAGTGTACACTTGAGTGGTTAAAAGGCAAAAACCTGTGCTGACTTTTAAAGACTATGTACTCATCCAATTAAACAAAGCTCTGAGGTTTCAAGGGTCACTGCCTAAAACCAGCGTCTCCTCCTCTATTCGATGCAGTTACTTTCTTTTTTTGGACACTGTGCTACACACTTTATTATATTTTAACTGTATTTTAACTGTTCTATGATTAAAGGCTTTTAAAGATTAGTAATGTCTCAATCTAATCTGTTTGGGAGGGGAGAGAAAGAAATGGATTGAGTGAGAAAAACTTCCATGCAATGAGTGCCTGTACCAAATTTTCCCCTTCCCCACTCTGCTTCCTTATTGGAAGTTTCTGGATGTGCCTCTAGACAGCCTGAAGTAGTCAAAAGCCAAATTCAGAGTTTTCCAGAAGGCTGTCCACCAGTATTTCAAGACACCTATGACTACAAAGAAGTGTGACCAAACAAAAGGGAACGTAATAACAAATCACAACTATTCATTAGGACAGGGCAACAACAAACTTAGCAGACAGACCTGCCACAACTTTACTTGGCACTTGAGCACACATGAGGACTCTGGCTAGAGACTCCCTGGCACATAACAATGCAAACTCAACATTGGGATTGAGCACACTACATAGCTTCTGATTAGAAATTCCCATGTGCCATTTGTTATGCACCAGCTGTACTCTCCCAGCATGCACCAAACAAACAAAAAACCACACACATACATTTTGGGACTCACAGGTGAGGCAACTGCCAACAGCTGCTTCCCTGCAAGCAGATACATAATTAGAGGGATGGGACTTTCTGTGGATCTGCACAGCAAGCATGCAGTATGACGCCACAGTGCAACTGCAATAAAGAACAGAATCTGTATATTGCATTGTACCCAGGGATATATTTATAATCACTGGCAGCTAAGAAATTAGCCAGATGAACATCTCTCGCAACATCTTGCTCATATATTGGAAAACAAGAAAGTGATTTCACTATGATTCAGTCTTCCTGTCTCTCCCTTCACTGCTCACAGCAGATACAGTTTAAAATATAATAGTTTAAAAAAAAATAAAAATTCTCAGATGCCCCAGGGCATCCGAATGGGTACAGAGCCACCTGATTTTAGGGTCACTTTCTCCTTGTAATAAAGCTGTGACCCACTGGAGTGCTAGCAAGAGGAAGAACTTTATTTCTTGGCTCCCAATCACCTGACATGGCTCAGGGTTACAAAAAAAATCCCTGTCACAGTTTGTGCTGATGCCACTGGCTACTGTTACACTGCTGACAGAGAGTGAGTGTATTTGGAGTGTGAACTGATCTGTATTCAGCTCACTAGGCTTGGCCTAGGCAAAGACCAGGCACAGGAATCTTCACTCTTAGCAGTTGGCTTTCTCCCATCTGCCTGGGAACATGGAGCTAATCTGAAAATACACCTGCAGCCCTACTCACTCAGGAAGAATGGATATAAGAAAGGGACCTAAAGGTGAGAGAGCAACTGGGACTCAGTCCACCCTGCACCCCACCCACCAATGTGAGACACTAGAAATCACTCCCACCCACCATGTGATACTAGTCACTTTCAGTGACCTGGAAGGAGTGAGACCTGAGAATAAGATGGGGGGGGGGGGGTTGTTTTTGTTTTTTAAACTCCTCACTCTGTGGAGAGAAGGGGTTGGGCTGGAGACAAAAAGAGCTCAAGTTGGAACATATAAGGAGGGCAGGAAGGAAGAGGAAGGCAAAACTGGCTCTACCAAATAAAAGACCAACCAATTAACCTACAAAAGGACAGCAAAACAGAAAGAGCAGCCTAAGGCAGTGGTTCTCAACCAGGGGTCCAGGGGCCATGAGCAGGTTTCTGGGGGTCCACCAAGCAGGGCCAGCACTAGACTCACTGGGGCCCAGGGCAACAAGCTGAAGCCCCACTGCATGGGGCTGAAGCCTGAGGCCCTGAGCCCCACCACTTGGGGCTGAAGCCAAAGCCTGAGCAACTTAGCTTCCGAGGGCCCCCTGTGGCATGGGGCCCTGGACAATTACCCGGCTTGCTACCTCCTAATGCTGGCCCTGGCTTTTATATGCAGAAAACCAGTTGTGGCACAAGTGGGCCATGGAGTTTTTATAGCATGTGTGTGTGTGTGGGGGGGTAATCTCAGAAAGAAAAAGGTTGAGAACCCCTGGCCTAAGGCATCTAGTCACTTCTGACACTAGGCGCCTATCTGCTTCTTTGGGTGCCTAAAGACCTTTAAAAATCTAGATGCCTAAATGCTCATTTCACCTAGGCCTTGTGTGTACAAAAACTGAAACTATACTAAATAACCCTGGAAATTACAACCAACCAAGTTATGTCAGCGCAGTCTGTGTATGGACCCTCTTATTTCACACTGAGAGTAGCCTACTTCAACATAAATTAAGGTGGTAAAAAATCAACTTAAGTTCTAGCACAAGAGAGCACTCTTACTGTGAAATGAGTGCCCACACACAAGCTTGCACCCAGATAACTAAAAGTGTGAATTACAACAGAGTTCACTATTTCACTTCCCATTATGACACAGTTTGAGCATCCAAATATAGGACTTGGATTGCCTCTCAAAGAGCTGAATTTGAATACTGAGCCCACAAGTTACTCTAGTGTAAAATAAATGCTGACTGAGTTGCCAGTAGACTGGTCCTTTTTAACCTCCACATTTTAAATTGGTTCCTATAATATGAGGCTTACTGGCATTAATTCATATTTTTCCATTCTGGATCTCATTTACCTCAATAATATTCCTTCATGTCTCATTTTTGCCTACAGGATTCAAGCCAGGGCTGGCTAATCTGGCTTCATTTTTTTAATTAACTATATATTGCATTTAAAAAATAATAAGCAGCATACATAAAACATATCCATACATCTGTGTTTGACAGGAAGAATGTGATTCTGCCTTGCAGTCACAAATAATACTGTTATATGAACATCATACGGCCTGGATCCTAACATTCTGTTTGTCTTCTGATGAACATTTGCAGTCTCACTCGTGATCAAACTGCACGCAGCAGTATTCCCAGCGAGCTCTCACTTAGTGCCCTCTCTGATGTCAAAACAACTTCAGCTCCATACCTCTAGGATTGTATCCAATGATCTGCCTTGCATTTTTTTTTTTTAACTGCTGCCAAAGTTAGCAGATTGACAGCCTTGGAAACTGAAGTCCTCCATTTCTCCACAGAACAGTTAAAAGCACCAGCAGTAGTGCAGGTTTTCCCACATTTCCCCGCCAGTGTGTCTCAACCTTCCATTGATGGGACCACCTCTAGTGGTGGGAGTGTTCTTCATTTACTCAGACAATTCAGTTCTTGAGCTCTCTCATGAGACTGCCTGCACGGTGAGGTTAGTTAATGCCAATTATGGTGGTATTGCACCTGATAAGAGCTGGAATGTGGCCACCAACTTATTCCAAGTTCTGATTTCATTCATTCTGCTCGAACCAGAATTATGCTCATCTGCAGCCTAAAATCAAAACAATTTGAACCTTTAGCTCCTTAGTTTCGTCCTCCCTCCCCCAGTCCTTCACATCAAACTATCCTTCCCACGGTCACAGATATAACCATTTTGGAGCACAGTAAGTACTAAGCCTGTTCCAGCAGTTCTTCCATCCCTAGTTAATTTGCAAGGTCCCAGAATGCTACTTGATTCTGATGCATTAATGGGAATGGTTTGTCAATCCTCAGTCTGCTTGACAATGCTAATAAACCTCCTGATCACTGGGAAGGTTGGGCCATATTTCATCCTATCCTGTTTGAAATATGTGCCATAAAATTAAATTAAATAAATATTGCCTGTGTCAGTAATACAAGACTTTAATGGTACACTTAACTAATACTGAAGTATAATTGAACATCAATGGAGCACTTACAGAATCCACATTACTATGAAGTAAATTCCTAATGATGTGACACTGAATCCCTCAGCCTGGCTCCTCCTCCCATTCATTTTCCCTATCTGAATAATAAGAACCAGGTTTTTGTAATTTTTCTTGCTTTTCATTTGTGTGTGCTGTCAAAATTAATGGAAAGAGGTATTTAGGCCACCTTCCATCACCACTTGTGACATCTTAAACCCACGCTTTAAAGGAATTAGGCCATCAAGATTCATGCCTATTTTCCTCTGCTGGATACCATTGAAAACTATACAGAACCTATTAAAATCAGTTAGAACTCCCAGAGTTACCTAGCTATATTTTGGCAAGTTATATTTGTATGTGTGTGTCCCCCAAACTCTCTTTCTGATCAGAGTGACCCAGTGTACAGCAAAGCATTAAAACCAAGCCCTGCGAGAGAGGGTATCGGAGGACTGCTAACAGTGGGGAAAAAAAAAATCTGTGAAGTCTGGCTGAACGTGCTGTCCTCCTGATGGAGATAGTTTGTTTTCTCTTTTTTCCTGTGAACTACCATGGTCTAACAATTTGACCCCTCATTTATGAGAATTGTGGTAGTTCAAATCATCCTCGGTTTTCATAAATGCTCCCATAGGTAATGGCACAATGCGATCCAACAGGAACTAATTGAAGAATTGTGATTAAAACCTAGTCCTGGAAGCTATATGTGAGCTGACCTCCACAAATTCTTATTTGTGAAGTAAAGTTTCTTAAATCATAAGGCTTCTAATATTTTCCAAGGAATGAGACCACATTAAAAATCTTAATTAGTCCCTGAAGTTTAAGAATCATTCACTTGCAGACATTTTATTTTTATGCCTAATGCCAGTTTAGCACAAAGTACTTTTGCAGTAATTTTCCTTTGGAAGTTTTTTTTTTTTTTTAAACTTCTTTGAGGTTTCCTTTGAGGTTTATATAAAATGTGTGTGGGGACCACAAATGTTATATCAATCATATTTAATCATTCTTTTTTACAATGTTATGCACGCACTGCAAACAAAGAAGGTATTGATACTAATGAAAGTAACAATTGCTGTCTGCAAACTATAAGGGGTTTATTATTATTATTTTACCTGTAGAATACATGACAAAGGATTTATTCATTGTTACAAGGTTGCAGTACTATTTGTTTTTTTCTCAGGAGATATATTGTTTCATATCAAACAAAGCAGAGTGGGTTTTATAAAAGGATACTGAACAGTTCTTTCATATTATCCCTTCCAAGAGATATCAAAATACTAGATGGGTACCATGTCTTTGTTATAAGATAGTGGTTTGTATTTTTCAAAATATATATATATTTTTTGAAAAATACAAACCACTATCTCATAACAAAGACATGGTACCCATCTAGAGTGTGTGTGTGTGTGTGTGTGTGTGTGTGTGTGTGTGTATATATATATATATATATATATATATTATATAAAAAAAAAGCTATTCTTTCTTTTCATCGACTGTCTGAGAGTTGGATGTTTATACCATATTAAATCATTTCCAATCTATTAATATACAGTATTGATCTACAATTCATCTGATTGTTGAGAGGACATTAAGGGTTTCCATTAGTCCATTTTCTAATTTCCACATGTTCTGATGATAATAAATCTTTACTTCATCCATTTACAAGAAGCAGCCAGTTCAAGCGGGATTGGCTGCACTGCAAATGATGGAGATTTCTAGAAGAAACAAAAAAGATTTTAGAGTAAGGGAGAAGAGCACAAACTTTTGTAAGGTCTGCCCAAGATAAAGAGGGTAGTCAAAGAAGGTAGTCATTAAGCTAAACAAAAGATGCTGGATACAGTGTGTATTTGGAAAGAGTAGGTCATCATCAGGGATTGTAGAAGTCCATTTGTCACAAAAAAATGTAGCAATGTTTTTACAGAGAACGTTTACTTTTTACATTTTGTAAAAATAAAAATAAAAACATACAGTAGAACCCCATTTATCTGAGCCTCCATTATCCAGCTCTCCATATCAACCAAGCCACCAGTTGCCTGGAGCTTCCAGTGGTGGGGCCTGTGGCCGGTGAGCCCCCCGCAGCTGGTGATTCAGTTCATACAGAGAGCCATATAATGGAGACTCAGATAAACAGGGTTCTACTATATATATATCAATAAAATGAGTTCAACTGATATCTATGTATATTGTGGCTAGGAAAACTAAAGTTCAGCCTTTCATTTTAATCACAGAAAAAACACGGATTTATATTATTGTTGTTTTTAAATCAGAATTTTGAAGGATTTTTTAAAATCACAGAAAACTAGGAGCCCTGGTCATCAGAAACCTTGTAAAGTCAGTTGGAATGCTGCCTGACTAAGAAGTGTGGAACAGGATTCTTTTTGCATTTTCACCACCAAACCCCGAATATATGCATGGTTTTGCACTTGCATCTTCCTGGAGTAATATTTCATTTTGTATTATTAAGCTAATTTCTGTTATATAACAGAAATATATTAATCTAACTCCAATGTTTTGGGAATGTGGTTTGAGTAGCTAGAGAGTTTAGACAGAGATTTTAAGTGAACTATATATTTAAGAAAGGTACAAAACTTCACAGGTTTGAAGAAGGAAGTCCTTTATTTATCCACCAACATGATACAAAACAGTTAGCAGCAGAAAAGTTTTCTTGCCTCAAACCTGCTCCAGATCCATTCAATCTCTGGTTTTTCCATTCCGACTGCTTCAAGGGTATTAAATTAGTACCCAGTATGATGGTGGGTTTTGTGTTCTATATTTCGTCAACATGTTACTTTACTGGTGCAAATCAGGAGGAATTCATTGACATCAATAAGGTTGCAATGGTGTAAAAAGTAGCACGAGTGAGATTGGAATCATGCCTGATGGGAATTGCTATTTTGCTGTTCTGTACATTCACCAGTTGTAAATCACATACTGTCGTGTGCAAGGCAGAGTTCATACAGGGTTCTGCAGCACTCTAAAAATGTAAGGAATGATTATGAGGATAGCATGGAAATATGCTTGATTTACTAACAGCAATTACAATCCTTCACGCATCACATTTGTCCATAGTAGAATATCAGAAAATACTAGATACTAATGCACTGTTGCCTTAGTGCATGTCCATACAGCCAATAAAAAAAATCCGTGTTTTACGGGTCTGCTCTAGTCTATATTTGACAGACAAAAGCCATCCATGCTTCATTTAGTTTCACAACAACAACAAAACTGCACCACAGCAGCACTAATAACAATGAAGTAAGGTGACTGGAGTGGCTAAAAGGTAAGAACAGTAGAAATATCACTCCTTCTTCTTTAGCAAGAGACAGCAATAAAACCTCAAAGTTGTTTTCACTGTCAAGAGTTCAAGCATAAGTCTCTAAAACACAGCTTCAATTGCCAGCATCTTCCTAAATCACATACACATAGAGCATGTGCCTAATTTTGAACCCATTTTCACATCACAGGTTTGAAAGCTGAACTTCCAAGTAAAACATTTCTGGGATTACCTTCCACTGGGAGAGACTATGGGAAAAAAGGAAAACAGTTCAACCTTTAAAAAAGAGATGAAAAATAAAGTAAGGAGTGAGCAGAATGAAAACTAACACAAAGAGACTGTGAGATAAGAAGCAGAGAGAGAAAAATCTAATGAAAAAACATGTTATATAAGCCTCCACACTACATAGGGCAAAATCTGAGTCAGGTTTGGTTTTGGAGTATTAGTCTATCCATAATATGCACATAGCATGTAATCTACAGATCGTTTTTTAAAATGGAATCTAACTTAAAAAGACCCCCCCACACACACACACACACAATCAGTTTCAGGAGAAAATGGTTCATGAACTCCAGTAAGTTTTGCAATCTCTTCCAGCCCCCCCAAAATAGCTTAAAAGATTATTGAAAAAGTCTTCCAAACACCAAGAGGCCTGCATATGAATGATGCTGAGAGATTTTTTTTTCAAAGAATGAGCAAGAGCTGAATCTCCTAAAGAAACAAATGGTCATTAAATATTTAAGAGTAAACTATATCCAGGGAAGCTGAGAGCCTACAGACAGCAACCAGTGCAACTTAAAAGTGGTACCAACTATAAGTACAACTGAAAGAGGTGACTTGGTATGAGCAAGCTCCATTTTTTTATGAGCTATACATTTATTTTTAAAGCTTTTTTCAATGTATTTCCACTTGAACTATAGATGTGGGGTCTTGCAAAACACAGTGCATGTTGGGGAAGTATGTCCAACTGCGAGAATATAAATGATCAGGAATCCTTTATGAAAAAGTCCTATAGAATGTAATAGATAACCTTCCCATACAGCCACCCTATAAGATTTAATAGAAAATTATATTTCTGCTAAAGAATGGCATAGGATAGTTACAAAACAACTGTAAAAAGGATCTCTATTAAATGCAGTAGTGAAAATAGACTGAACAAGAAAGGGGAGTTCTCACTGCACCAATCAAGAGGGGGAGCAGTTGGGAGAGTGCTGTTTACCCAAGCCAGGGAGAGAAAGGAAGGTCCCCTCCACTTTTAGCAGAGGAAGGGAAGCCCACACTCCCTTTCCCTGGTTAAATTCTATAGGTTTTTAGAACAGTACCTATTAACGGTCAGTAGAAGTCTATTGATTTCACCCTACTATATTCTATCGGAGTTTCCATATGGAATTATGCTATTAGTTTCATTTGGGGATTGATTTATGGTTAAACAATTAGCATTCACCAAAGACTGGGCTTTGAAGTAAGAGGTTAACATTTGTTCTGCCAAGCTGGCAGGAAAGTGTGTAGCTCTGTAAATGGATGATCCCGTTGAGCTCCTGAAATCAAATAGCACATTGCAAATTAGATTACTGCATCAGAGTCTCACTTTGAGCATGATTTTTGTAGGGGTTGCAGAGGAAGGGAGGGAGGGAAAGTCAGACCTGAGAATGCAGTGGTGACATCAGTGAAAAGGACTGAAAAGAAGAAAGGAAAACAGTGGATGGAGGTAGTTGAAGGAGGGTGCGTATATGGAATCAATAGGGGAAGTGAGATTCCTAAAAGAAAGCTTAAGATCTTCATTTTTTCCCCTAACATGCCAGAGCCTAGAAAAGGAAATAGTAGAGCAACCTCTCCAGGTTGCCCATAGGACACCAGCAATGAGCCAACTTCTTCACACATTGCCCCACTGATGGGTCTGCCATCTGTGCTGAAACATGTGGTGGTTTTGTGAGCACAAGAAGGAAAACACTAAAGTTCATTTGTCATCAAGGACTACACCCTCAGTCCCACTAAATGAGTGAGGGCAGACTCCAGTCCCTGGGACACTAGGCAAAAGAGTCCTCAGGCCTGGTAGGTCTAGTCCCTGATTCCTATACATAGCTACATGAGGTTTATGAATTTTTTATGGCAATGTGACCAGGAGCCAGGATTTGAATCCATATCTCCAGGTCTGAAATGGCTGGTGCAGTAATCCATTGTTGAGCAAATTCTCAGCTGGCTATTTTCATATACTTTTCCCATTTCTATTAGCTTAGTCATTAATATTTTTCTCCTTTCATTCAGCTGCTTGGTAGTAAATACCCGCTATAGATTTATTCCAACAATAAATTCTGTCTTTGACCCTTTTAGAAAATGAGGCACCTTGTATTATTTTTTCCAGGCTCTAGACATGCTATCCTCATTCAATTGTCTGGACACTTTAGAGGGGAAAAAAAAGAGAGAGAGAGAGAGAGAGAACACAGTCATTGAATCTCAGCAGAGCCGATTTTACAAGAATATATGAAGTACTCTGTTTTACTGCAATCAGTTGCACAATGAGGGAAGGGATGGGGAGGAGCAACAGAAAGTTGCTAAACTAAGTGTGGTCATAGCAAAGCCTGCCACTCCCAAGTCTGGGAAGGGTAATCATGCAGTGAATATAGGTTAGTGCGATAGAGTCTTTTTAGAGGTTCAGGAGGTAAGCTTTTATTGTTTTGCATGTTTAGAATCCATTTGCCTCCTGAAAGGTGCAGCAAGAGGAATGGGGGCAAAGGTGGTTTTATGCTAACATTTTGTCCTCTGGATTCTGTCCTGCTGCAGGGCCAAAATAATCCCAGGCATACATCAGAGTATTCCCAGGGCTGCTCAGCAGCCCAGAATCCCCACTGCACTCAGCTCTATGGGCACACTCTCTCCCTCTGACAGCCCCATCCATACATCATCCCCAGTGCTGTGGCTTGCAGGGGAAACAGTGTAAGGCTGCTTACATTATCCCAGTTTTGCTCCCGTGCTGGGGTAATTCTCCCTTATCCCCTTGCAGCTTGTGAATGGACTCTATATCTGCCACAGCAGCACATAAGGGCTAGAGTGGGAGGTAGAATCAGCCTCTGAGATCTTAATTATTGTAAAGACACTATAGAGCATCTGATCAGGGTAATTAAAAAAATAGAACTAAACTACATGAAAACACACTCCTGTGAGTCAGAAGATCTGGGTTTTATCCCCTTTTCACCACAGGCTTCCACAAAAATTTCTCCGTACCTCAGTGTGTCCTTTCCTTATGGAGATAGTTATACTTACCTATCTCACAGGGCGGTTGCACAGCTTAACTCAGCAATGTCTGTAAAATTCTTTGGGATCCTGAGATGGAAGGTGCTATAGAAACGCAAATTATCATAATCTACCATTAAGTATATGGGGTGGGGAAATTTTAAGACAGGCCATTGTGGAAGAACTGATGTGGGACAGAGTAAAAGGACACCTGAATTAGACGGTCATTTTAAAATGAGGAATAGAAAGGTTTGATAAATGAGAGATCATGTTTGACACCTTTTTGTTTTAAGGAAGTAGAAGAGAGCTGATGGAGAACAAATGGGTATGATTTCTCTGTTTTGGGAAAAGCCTCTAAAAAGGTGATTCACCAAAAGATTGATCTACAAGGTCAATAAGTATAGTACTTGAGAAGAAAAAAATTGGTTTCAAAGGCACATGGTACTTGTGAGTGAAAGCAGCTTGTTGTAGAAGAGGTATGTGTCTGAAAAAAGGCTACAAACTGAGAATTAGGGTGAATTAGTTTAGCTTTTTATAGCAACAACCTTGAGGAAGGAACATGCAGTAATGTGATGAAATTTCGTCTTAATGGGAAACTGTGGTAGGCAGTCAATACAAAGGGACAGTGCAATAAAAATCAACATGACTTAGGTGAGGAGCAGGAGCCGATAAGTGGCTTATCCTATTCATGGTAGTGAAATGTTGGTAAATGATTCTAGGGACAGAGAGGAAATCGAGAGTATCTGCCTTGAATGATTATATACTACCTAAGCAGGAATGGTATCTAACAGTGGTATTAATACACTCTGTTCTCTTTTCATCCAAAATATTTATATGTTCCTACACTATGTAGTCTATAAACTGTGGGAATTATATAAACTGCAAAGCTGTAACAGTGTATCCTAACCAATGTCTTTTTCTAGATTATTTTCATACAGGTGACAGACAGATGGATCATGCTCAAGAATTAAACCTTATACTAAACAAAGCAGCAATTAAGGACAAGTTAAACAATTTTTAACACCCCCCTCTTCCCTCATGAAATACATTATTTCAGGCTGCATGGATGCCTTCAGTGGTTTCCCAATACAGATTGTTGATTCGGTGTAATTGTACATTTAGTGATTTTAGGCTATTGTTCACATGGAGTTTGGATGAGAATGACATTAACAAACTCACTTTCCTTGAAACCTGAGTCTGTATTTTAATATGGTCCAAAAGAATGAAAAGAGCAACACCTCGTAAGTTACACACAGGGTTGTAGTTCCTCCCCTGCTCCCGATTTGTCTTGCATTTGTGCTCATATACCATGATGATGGGCTCATTAAAAATAAAGAGCAGCACTCTCGGACATAGGGCTGAAAGTTGATAAACTGATATTTGTAGGCTAAGTTTATGGCTGCCACGAAAAAAAGCCTTCTCCTAATGTTAGCTATTATTAATGGGCCGAATCCGTAAGTGTCAATTCAGTTACTCAGCCAAAAGTCAGTGGGAGTTTTGCTTAAATAAAAAAGTAAGAACTTCCATATTATAAGATTACAAATGTGTGCATTTCTTCTGTAGTACCCATCTCTGAAATATCAGGGTGCATTTTACACATCAGGCTACTCCAAAGGGAAAAGCACTCTCCTCCCCTTTCATTATTCAGTCAGAGCTGCCTTCTTAGATGGATCGGACTTCCGGAAGAGCACTGCCTGGGTGACTCCACAAGCCTGTTATGGGAAGGCGTGCACAAATAAAGGCCACAAGTAGTTGCACCAAAGTGAAATGCCGATATAGTTATTTAATATTAGGAATTATTCTAAAAGACTGCATATCATTGTGGGCAGATATAGTAATAATGTATACAAACCATTGTGACCTTTGGACTGCAATCCTGCAGTTGTCACTAATTCAAGGTAACACTCCATTTGTTCATGAAATCCACAAAAGCATTGCCAGGTGAATAAAACCTTGAAAAGCCAGGAGGGACAGTTGTGCACCTTGCTGACAAAAGGAAGCAAGGACTGCAGAGGATGCCTTGGAAGACCCGGAGGACGAGGTGAATGTGATTTTGCACCTCTGCCTGGAGGAGCCAATTGAGAAACTGCCCTAATGAACCAGAGGAGGATCCCAAGCCGTGGCAGGAGAACCCTGAGGCTGCTAAGTTACAATGGACTGCCACCTTCCCCTGCCAATATCCTTTCTTGCTCTGGTGCTGCATTCCTGATTTTAAGTCCAGCCCCTGCCCCACTCCACCCCAAAACGGTCTCAGAGCAAGACACAACATAAACAAACTAGGTTATTGATTTCCGATGTACCCCTACTATGTGTTTGGCTGATCGACGAGTTCTCCCCAGGGTGCCATTTGGAACTAGGGTACCACTGAGCGCCCTGTTCCACCAGCCTGGGCTCCCTTACACTGTCCCGCTGAGCCAGGCCCTCAAGCCTCCTCCAGTACACACACAGGTAGGGACACACCCAGCTGCAGAAAGACACGCAGACGCTGAAATCAGCACTGCATGGGAAGGCTTCAGCTAGGGAATTGCCCAACACTCAAGTGTACACCCCCTCTGGAGTGTAAACCCAAAATTGAATCGTCTTGCACTGCACAGAGAACTATACAGTGTAAGCTCATTGAAATTTGCCCTCCCTCAATGTGAAGGAAGATGTGCACAGCTTTTGCATACCCACTCCCGGTTATGAATTCCACAAACTGGTTTTAAAGAAAACAAAAACAAGTTTATAACTACAAAAATATAGATTTTAAGTGATTATAAGAGTTAGCAAACAAATCAAAGCAGGTTGCCTATCAAATGAAACACACATGCAAACTAAGCTTAAGATACTAAAGAAACTGGTTACAAGTAGTGATTTTGGACCCTAAACGTTGTTTTAGGCAGATTGCAGAGATCCTTGAAGGCAAGCTGTTCTTGCTTGCAGTTTAAAACTCCAGGTATTTCTTTCACAGGCCAGACGCCCTCCAGCCTGGGTTCAGTCCTTTCTTCCCCAGTTCAGTCTTAGGGCACATCTTCACGAGCAACGGGAAAGCGCTGCTGTGGAAGCACTTTAACGTGGCTTGTGTAGTTGCGGCAGAGTGCTGGGAGAGAGCTCTCCTAGTGCTATCAAAAAAAAACAAAACCCACCTCCATGAGGGGCGTAGAGCCCAGTGCTGGGAGCAGAGCACAGCTCCCAGCACTGGTGCACTGTCTACACTGGCATGTTACAATGCTGAAACCTGGGGCATGGCTACACCGGAAACTTCAAAGCACTGCCACGGGAATGCTTCGACTTTAAAGCGCTTAGACTTGCTGCGCTCAGGCAGGAGATTTTTCACACCCCTGAGTGAGAAAGTGCAGCGCTGCAAAGTGACAGTGTAGACAAGCCCTCAGGTTCTTAGATGTTCACAACAATCATCTTGGCTGGGGAGTCAGTGAAGAATGAACACTGATCATGTCACTCCCCTGCCTTAAAAAGGTTTTACCTATGGCGGGAATCCTTTGTTTTCCAGTGTGTCTCCCCACCCACAGTGGAAAAATACTGGTATGCTATCATGGAGTCCAGTACCAGGTGACTTGATCACATGACACTGCAGTGTCAAAGCAGCCATGAGTCAGGGGCTGTTTGTAGCATCCCAGAAAAGATTCTCAGGAAGGTGGAAGATTAGCATCTTCAAAGACTACTGTTCTCCCTAATGGTCCTTGACTAATTCCCAGATAGTGAGCCAAACTGATTGCATTCTGGCTGGTGGACGTTCCCCAGGTGCAAACACTTTTGTAGTACAGATGTTTAGTCCTAACTTTGGATACAAAAGTGATACATATATACAAATAGGGTAATCATATTCAGTAAATCATAACCTTTCCAATGATACCTCACATGACCTATCTTGCATAAAATACATTATGATTATGACACAATCATATCATAACATTACTATGAAAAATATGGGAAGCAGCATCACATGTCTTAGAAATAAATTGTTAACGAGCAATCATTATACCTTTGTGTCTGTTGGCCGAGAAATGCATAATTAGGCAGTGATAGTCCCAGGGGACAGGAGAGTGCACATTAGAAAGGTCCTGGTTGGGGATGGAACAGTAGTTGTTTGTCTAAAGTTAGTAACAGCTGTCTTTTGTCCCTTAGAAGATTACATAGTTTCAACGCTTCTGCTACCCATCCTCTTGATCTTACCAACCCTTTTCAGAGAGGAGCTCTTCAGAATGTTGGGGATGGCTGAAGTGGAGGGTGTGCAGTTAGGTCCAGTAAGGATGGGAACACTTGAGTTGTCTGGAGAAAAGTTAGTCACAGCAGTCTTCTCTCCCTTGGAAGATTGCAAAATTGTTACAAATCCCCGTCCCTGGTGTCTAGCCTTTCCCTGCACCGAGCCATGCTGCACAAGTTGTGGGGAAATGGAGGTGGGAGAAGGATCTGGTCTGGCAGCTGCATAAACACCATACAGCGTCCCTTTGCAGTGGAGAGGCAAGGGGCTTCTGGTGCGGATCTGAAATGTAAGGGAACCAAATAAAGTTGTAGCATGTCTTCTTCTTCCCCTGTCCATTTCAGCATTGTTAGGCAGACACAGGGGCAACACTTTCTGGTGATGCTGGGGGTGTGTAGTTTTCATGGTTCTCATCTTCCTTTGCACGGAAATGCTGTATGCTAGTTGACCATATACTCAATTTCCAGTCAAATTGTCTCCCAGTCTTATAAGCACATTTCTGGTGCAGCAGAAACTCCAGATGGGCCTTGAAGTTCAACAGCAGTGCAAATCTTCTTGGTTCAACTTCATAGCTGACCAAAATCCTCTATTCGGCAATATGTAGAGGGGTGACATCTGTCTGAAATAGATTGCCTGATCTCAACATGATTGGAAAGCCACCTCTCTTTTCTATTCTGGTACCTCAAAAACTGCTATGTTCTCCAAACGATGGGCAGCCTTTAAAAAAAACCCTGCAAACTGGTAACCTAGCCCCTGGAAGGAACAGCCCTTCCCTCTCCACTCTGCCTTGAGACACTATGAAAATTATAATGTTTTAAAAAAACATTAGTACATTTATCTGCTCCTTCCTCATGGGCTGCAAAAACGGTCTGAGAACCAAAGGTTCTGTCACATTCCTGGAATACTGAAAAATACCTAAATTGCGGCTTTCTACAGCAAAGGTCTACTATGCAGGGAAGATTTCCCAGTTTCTTCCAAAGGAACAAAATTATATATATATACACTACTCTTGTCTTTGAGGTGGCAGGACCTTTGGCTCCATGGAACTAAACCTTTCTGCTAACAGGGCAGGAACATCACCCCAGAGACAGCAGAGGCAGTTGGACAAGAACCCTGGAAGAACTGCTCATAGGGATGGGCAGGAAGAACCAAGAACAGTTTGAATTCCTGTGGGCATGGGAGGATCAGGTTCTTGAGCAGGAAGAGACTTTCAAGAACTGGTTCATGGAGCACAAGGTACACCATAGGGAATGGAAGCATTCCATAATGGAGAGGTTAAAAGAACTGGTGGCCAAACAAATTCAGGAATCACCTGCTGCCATGGCCACTGCACCTGTCCATGAACTGCCATCTCTTCATCCTTTGGCTGCTACCCAGAGTGCTGCTGAGCCAAACGACCCAACCCCCTGAATGACCAGGACCACTGGAACTAGGCCCTCCATCTGCACCCAAAATGCCTCAGAGGGAGACCTGCCCCGAGGAGGGGAACACTGAGCCTGCCAGAGTCCCTCATCTCCACCAAGTGCCCCCCTCAAACCTTGCACAGGAGCCAGCCCTAGCTGTCCCCAAGCACTAATTTTCCCAGCTTTCCCCCATTATCAGGGAAGGGCAAGGAGATTGCACAGACACATCAACATTTGTGCAGTGTCCACCAAGATTATTTAAAACATGATGGGACTGAATCTCTGAACACTGCACAAATGTTGATGTGTCTGTGCAATCTCCTTGCCCTTCCCTGATAATGGGGGAAAGCTGGGAAAATTAGTGCTTGGGGACAGCTAGGGCTGGCTCCTGTATATTACATTTAATAAATGTGATAAATTTCCCTGAGATGCATGGATCCTCCCTTCCTAAGTGTGGTGAACATAAGATATATTTTCACATTCAGAAATGGGCCCCATGCTTCACAGCACATGAATTGGAATAGTGTAACTGTCTGCTGGTGTCATACTGCAAAACACTTTTCTGTCTGTCCCACACTTATCCCATGTTCAGAAATATCCAAAGTCCTAAGGACACATGGGAGGGATGGGGAAAATGCAGTTAATGTTGTATGCTTACAGAAAGCACGGCTCATTCTCAGTGCAACAGAAATCTACAACACAGAAAAATGGGTAGATAAATGTTTTTTATGGCTTAGTTCACATGCAGAAAATATAGGAATGGCTTGGTGATTAAATGGCCCCTCATTCCTCCCCCTATCCCTCCCTACCTTGACCAGTTTCTAGCCATAACAGCTGCGATGGGCAGTTAGACAACGAAATTTAAAAAAAATTGGTGCACCTCCCCTCCCGCCCCCACGCAACTGTTAAGGTCATTAAGAGAGACTGAGTGCTACAGAGAAGAGGTTTGTAAATGAGTGTGAACAGCGAAGACAAAAACATTGCACAATAATCTCATTACAACTCAGCCACTACCCTTCACAGCACAAACCTAACCTCAAAGTGTTAATCCAGTGGAAGTGCTCTGGTATAAATTGTCTTTAATGTGTGAATTGTGCCACAAATGAATAGCTAATGACCATCCCCTATGAGGGAACAAAACCCCCATAAAGCTATGTAATCCTACAAGTATGTGCCAATGTTCTGTCATGTGCTTTTCCAGCAGTTGTACAGCATGTTAAGATGTCCCTCGACACAGGAAGATGTCATCCTCTGCCTCTCTGCTATGCCAAGATGTGCACATATGGCCCTGATTTCCCTCACTTGCTAGAAACCAGCAACCAGTGTGTACGTGGGTGGGATCTGGCTGCCTGTACAGAGTTTGTAAGCCAGCTTGAGCCCACTCAGGGTAGAAGCACTCCCCTGTCCTCACAAACGTTATGGAGCGTGCAGCAGGCAATGATTATATGAACAGCGTTCACCACATTGGCATCCAGACAGATGCATAAGCAATGCCAACAAGTTTTCAGTCTACTAAAAGCGCATTCCACAACCAGTCTGCAGCTACCGAGTTTGTAATTGAATTCTCTTTTTCCAGGGAATGTCCTGGGGTAGTTTCAGGAGCCACATTAGGAGTGGCTATGCAGGATCCCCCACAACAACAGTCAGCACAGACACTATACAGAAAATATCACTTTTGGGGAACAAAGTCCTCCCCTTCAAGTATAATCCCGATCTCAGTACCCGGGTGTCACAAATCTTTCCAGCGTTTTCCACATTTGTATTCATGAATCTGCCCCTGTCGTCTACTATGCCTTGCAGAACAAGTGAATGGTAGCCTTCTTTGCTTCACATACGCACTTGCCCCTTATGGTGATCAAAGTGTTGTAGTATGGGTGCCATAAATGACCCCTGCACAGTTCAGAAACCCCATCTTCTCAAATATTGCTATTAAAGTGGTTTGCACAGATTCCACAGGGTATTCCAAGGGTAATAGCCATGCGCTTTGGCGCTGGTATGGCTTCCTTGAATGGAGTGTTCTGACCTTGGAGGTTTGGTGCAAGATCCTTACACATCTCCATGAAAGTCTGTTTCCTGGTTCAGAAGTTCTGAAGCCACTGTGGGTCATCCCAGATTTCCAAAATGTGATCCCATCACACTGTGCTGGTTCTCTTGCACCAGAAGCAATGGCCTATCAAAGTCATACCAGGCAATATTGGCATTCACCATATCCGTACCATGTGAGATGAATGAGTTGGCATTGACCTTCTAGGTCAACCATCTTCGAGGTGTCAGAAAATTCTGCTCAAATTCCATCCAGGATCTCGTTGGTTGCCTACTCCATTGAATAAGCATTTGTCTGCAACAAGGAGCAGGAGTAGAACCAGATCATCCCATTGCTCTACATCTTCAATCCAGTTTGGCAGGGAACAATGAGAAACCACCATCAGACACCACCGTCAGCAAACGTGTGATGGTGGGAGAAGTACCAGCACCTCATAGCAAAGCAGTCCTCCATGTCCCTGTGATTCATAGGCTCATAGATTTTAAGGTCAGAAGGGACCCATTATGATCGTCTAGTCTGACCTGCACAACACAGGCCACAGAACCTCACCCACTCACTCCTGTAACAAACCCCTAACCTATGTCTGAGCTATTGCAGTCCTCAAATCGTGCTTTAAAGACTTCAAGGTGCAGACAATCCTCCAGCAAGTGACCCGTACCCCATGCTGCAGAGGAAGACGAAACCCCCCCAGGGCCTCTGCCAATCTGTCCTGGAGTAAAATTCCTTCCTGACCTCAAATATGGCCATCAGCTAAACCCTGAGCATGTGGGCAAGACTCACCAGCCAGACACCCAGGAAAGAATTCTCTGTAGTAACTTCAGACCCCACCCCATCTAACTTCCCATCAGAAGCCATTGGGCATATTTACCGCTAATAGTCAAAGATCAATTAATTGCCAAAATTAGGCTATCCCATCATACCATCCCCTCCATAAACTTATCAAGCTTAGTCTTGAACCCTGGTATATCGTCCAAAATGGCAGTGCTAACATCACACAACAGTGGCGGCGTGAACATGGGTATATACGTGTACACAGCATCTTACCCGTGTTCTGCACAGCATATGTGGACACTCGGCACATTATGGGAAGCCTTCGCAAGAAGGTACACATCCAGTAACCAAGTTTGCATGCCAGTGTTGACATAGCCTGATTTGTGGGCCCAATGTTTTAGCCTGAGGCCCCTTTACGTCTGTTGCTACTGCTCCTGTAGTGCCTTTTTATTCTGCCTATTTACTCAATTCATGTTTCCCAAAGCCAGTACAGGTAACAAATGCCATTATATAACTAACCAGTTTTCAAGTAGCTGTGTAAGTGTGTTAACTTTAAAAAAAAAAAAAAAAAGACAGTCACTAGTCTATGCTATGGGTATATTTAGGCATTTTCTTACTTATAGAGAGTATACTTCAGAGACAGCAAAGATCAGAGAGTTTAAGGCCAGAAGAAGCCAGTCTAACCCCCTGTATATCACAGAACACTAAACCACCATCCAGCCGCCTCCACACCAAACCCAGCAAGTTCTGTATATGGATAAAATTATAGCAACTGTACATGTATTCCATATGTAGTGTTGAAATAATTATGTTAACTGCTCAATTCCGATGTAGATATTACACCCAAATATAGAGGCGCACAAAAATTCCCATATTGCATCAGACCAGCGATCCACCTACTCCAGCTTCCTGTTTTTGACAACGACAAGTAGCAGATGTTTCAGAGGAAGGAGAAAAAAAAAATCCCAGGAATGGAGATACAGGACTATTTTCTTCCCTCTGATATGTGTGGGGCACCCACTAAAATCAATGGGATTTGTACATAGCATCTATCTACTCTATGTGGGTTTTTATACAGCACTGATCACTGTAAATCCGATGCTAGAGGCTCCTGCAAGGTGTTGAATGTCTGCAGTTCCGACTGCTGAGCGTGTGCATGATGTGTGTTCAAAAGCAGAAGTTGGCCCGTGGTAGTTAAATAGTCAAGTCAATAAAATATACTTTAAAACTTAAATCTATAGTAATAGACGTGTACTTTGTTACCTGAGGATAATTTCTTCCCTCACATAAAACATGCAACTGACCACAAATTTCTGTCATTGAGTTAAATATAGTCATTGAAAAGTTGTACTCCTCAAAGCAATGTTACAACTGTAGTGAATCAGAGTTGCTATACCTTCTGAGTTGGCATTTCACAGATATCTTTCTTCCCTTACATACATTAACACAAATCTACCTCTCCGTAGGCATTGGCTTTTGCATCTATTATACCTTCTAAAGTTTGTGACCAATAGCAGCTATAATCTATTGTCATTATTAATCCTATCCGCAAGTGCCTGCTCCAATAAAATTGCTTCTATATACCAGATCTGTGGCCTCAACAAAATTGTGCTCATCTCTTTGGAAGGTGTGGTCCTGTCTGTCACACAGGTTTATTTAAATAATTCAAAATCCTATGACTGAAATTTTAAAATGTGGGTGCCTAAATTTAGGTTCTAAACTCCTATTTAGTCAGCTTTTTTTTTAAAAAGGCCTGATTTTCAAATATGCTGCTCGTCTTTACTTCCCACTCACCTCAGTTAAATTTATGGCTGCTTATCTCTTTTGAAAGTCAGGCCACTTATATTTAGATATCCAAACATAACTTTAAGAATCTAGGTTTGAAATTTTTGTCTTGTGTCTTGAAGTCTAATGAAGACTAGGATTAGCCAGTATCCAGGGGACCTCTCTATTACAATGTGCATCACTATTTTTCCATCTGATCTATCTAACCATCTAACGTAAGCTTTTAAAATGATGCTCAAATCACCACAGTCTCTGACCAAAGAGTTGAAAGTCAAAGCCACAAATGGCCCTTGGCTTCATTTTCCTCCTTATTTCGCTTGAAGCAGTTGGGTGATTTTATTTTTTTAACCATTTCCTTTTGCTCTCTCTTCTTCCCTGAATTTGTACAGTAGTAACCAAGCATGCTCAGTTGTGCTGCATCTAGTTTGATCATTGTATTCAACCTTCTTTAAACGTCCAAGATAGAGGCATTACTTTAGGCTGTTATTCTTGGGAAATTTCCTGTGTGGTAAATCATATCTTTATGGTGGATGTGTCATACAATGTTTTTTAGAAGAACCAAGATTAGCCTGAGATTAGCTGAGATTGCCTTTGAAGGGCTTCCCAATGTAGCAACTAAATTTATCTGTTAATAAGGATTAAATTCTCAGTGGTGCAGGGAGAGGTAGTTTGTACACAACTGCTATTTTGACAAACAGGGGAACAATGGAAATTAGGCCCCTTGGAATTCAGTTTAAAGTAAATCTCTTCTCTTGTGCTGATACAGAAGGAACAGGAGATTCTGAGAGAGCCACTGTAACCTTACATTACCCTGCTCAAATAATCTTCCACACAATTACAATAACCTCTGCCACCACCCTAAAAATAAAGACTCCACCAATGTAAGCAAGTGTACTTGTAAAACACACTTACCTTGGGATTAAAAGTGACAGGCTATTCACTCAGAAAAACTCCATTATCTCTCAGTTTGATGCACAATTTTAGATCTTCATTCCTAAAGTTTAAAGGTTTCATTTCATTGTGCATTTAAGTGAAATCTTTGTAATCCCTCATGTTATTTTATCATATCAGACTAGTCAAGTCACACTCATTTGAATGAGTGAGATTTGAAAAATTTGGAGTGTTACATTACTTTTTCCATTGATGTATGCAGTGAATCTTTATGGCTGCATGAAAATGATTCCAAAAGTAAGAGGAGACAGCTCACTTCAAATGAGTGAGGCTGGATACATCTGTCATATGTTGTTTCAGGTGCTCAG
Source organism: Chelonia mydas (assembly GCF_015237465.2). Classification (NCBI taxonomy): domain Eukaryota; kingdom Metazoa; phylum Chordata; order Testudines; family Cheloniidae; genus Chelonia; species Chelonia mydas. Next base: position 105,603,917 of record NC_051245.2, read on the forward strand.
AGGATAGCAGTTCTAAGTAGAGGTGAGTGATGCAGTCAGAGCTTTGCATGGATTTTCCCATGAGATTCCAAGCCTGCTCTCCAGACCAAAAAGGTTTAGATAAGGAGGGAAAACTTTATTATAGAAGAAAAAAACAAACTTTTTGGATTAATATCCATGGTTAACTAACCCCCATGACCTTTAAGGTACAACCCCATGCTAAGGGAGACAAACTCCTGGAAAGCTCACTGTCCCTCAATAAGACAATGCTTTCCAGAGCTCCCCAGAGCATAAGTGGAGTCCACTTGCAGTGTAGCCTTTAAAAGATGGAAGCATATGCTCCCGTCCACGGCAGACCAGCTCTACTGGCTGCTGAGCAGGAGAGAACCCTGGCCCCACATCTTCCCCATCCCCTTTGCAGTGGCTAGGGTCTCAGAAGTGCCAGCAGTAAGCTGTCACTACACTCAAGAGAATGCAAAGACTACAGCTAGGCCTGGCCCCTGTGTGAGGTTCAAGGGTAGAATAGCCCAAGGCACTAGTGGGGTCAAAACAATTCACTACACAATTTAGTCTAAACTTGAACCAGTTTTTATTACATTTTTTTATTTTCAAGGTGCCTCATGGTTGAAAATAAGATTTGCTCTCTCAAAACCACAATTATTGTTTTTCCCTTCCACAGCCAGTAGAGGGAGCTGTTGGCATTTGTTTTGCTATACCAATTGACTTCGTTGTTCTTTGCCGCTTAATTAATTCAATGTCTGAAATAAAACCACTGTTTAAAATGTAATGGTATTAATATGCAAGGGTAGACACATAAACGTGGAGGAGAATTTCCATTAAAACTTTCTACACAACCGCAAATTTCTAGTACGTTTGTGGGACATTTTTTGGAAAGTCCAGGCAGCAGACATGTTGGCTCTTATAACTAAAACCTCACAGAAATGGATTCAAGCTCTGAGGCATTGATTCAACATTTCTAAGACTGAATGCAAATCAAAGAAGTTTTTTTTTTTTTTTTAGGAAGAAAGGATCTGACTTAAAGCAGCTTTTACATAGGTCAAGAATGTAGAACACTAACTAATTTAGAGGTGTTTTGTTTGTTTTTTTGGCAATACTAAGATATACAGTAGCTAAAATTTAGGGCATATTCAAAGCCAGACTTGTGGTGAGATTAAGCATATCTGGTCATCATTTACCTTTCCAAAACAAAGCAAATCTTTGGTTAGTTCCTCAGCTGATGTAAATCAGTGTAACCCAAGGAAAGTCAAAAAGAAGCAATGCCAATTTATACCACCAGAGAATCTGGCTCTTCGTACCTATTACCTTTTATTGCGATTGTCTAGAAATCTAGACTTTGGATATAGTTTTCTAGTTTGTACATTTTTAAATTAAATAATGCTACTGCTAAAATTAATGCTATTTCTTTTTATTTCCTTAAAAAGAACAAACGAATGTTAAACTTGGTTATAAACCTCAAGCTGAAATGGACACACAGGACTTGCTTCTGATCTTACTTAAACCAGATTTACACTGGTGTAACTTCACTGAAGTCAATGAAGTTGCATCTCATTGACATGGATGTTAAGTGAGATCAGAATGAGGCTCGCATGTTGTACGAAGCCCTAGAATACATAGTGCTGTTCCTGAAGGGGCAGAAAAGCTGTGTGTTGATAACTCCTCTTTCCCAGCCACTCTGTAGATCTGCTTAGAAGTCAGTTAATCTCAATTAAAGTTGATCATGGAGAGATTAACACACTCACAGAGAGAGAGAGAGAGAGAGAGAGAGAGAGATTCATCTGGAATTATTTTGCTTCCAGAGCTGGAAACTACAGTTGAAGGAAATAAAACTAATTTGAAGGAACCAGTGGATTTCCTTCAACTGTAAAAGAGCTGAATGGAAAAAAAGATTTCTTCCTGTTACCATTGCCATTAAAAAGTGATTATCTGAAAAGTACAACTATTACCTGCAATGCAGACACTATATATAGACACTATCAGATCCTCCTAATTGAGCAAATATCATTAAATATCCCTGATCATGGGGATACCACCCATTCAAGCTCACGCTCTTTGCTACACCATTTCTTTTTGCTTTATGGCCGTACTTGTGGATACTGGTGAAACACAGAATTGTATTATGCTACTCACAAGTAGCTGCTATTTCACAGAGGTATAAAATTTGCCTAATTCTATTCCCATTTATACCAATGTTAAACTTGAGTAACTCAGCTAAAGTCAATGGAGTTACTCCAAGTTTACAGTGGTATAACCAAGAACAGTGTTTGATCCAGTATCTCTACGTGCAAACAGGTGAGATCAGTTTATATATTGAATGATACCGAACCTCTGGATCAGTGCACCACACAGTATGTTGGCAGTAACAAACTGACACAAACACTAACATTTAGAAGGAACACAAGTTGTTTGGGGACAGCGGTTTGCATATTAGAAACAAGCAGCTATAGCATGGGAGTAGGGAGAATAGAAAAGAAACAGCTGTACTGGAAGTGTTTGTTCACCGAGTTCCTGAATTGAATTATTTTTTGAAAGGAACAATTTTAAATATATGACTTAGGGGTGGGAATTAGCTTTATGTGAAGCATTAGTTTTAACTGAAGCTTAAGATTTAAGATCTTTTATATTATTATTCAAAATTAAATTTAAATTGTAAATAGTGTCCAGATTCTAGTTGTTTTCTGGCTCAAATTCTTCAGCACATATGGCATTAGCATAAGCTTATGCCAGTCTGCCTACTCTGGGTAATTTTGCATGCGAATAGTTTAGTGCCTATGTTGAGGTGCTAGAACATGTTTAGTACACTTAAAAATATTTGCATTGCAAAAGGAGAGCAAATCTCCTGAGGAAAATCAAATTGATATTTGTATTAGGAGACTACTCGGAGCATTGTGTAGCACTGTTCTATGGAAAATGATGTTCACAGTAAAGCTTGCATTCTTAATTGACCTTCATAATATGCACTATGGCTTTGCCAAATTCATAAGCTATTGGAACATCATCCTCTAGTTGTCATTCACAACGGTGCGCTTGTGCTACTTTCCTCTGATAATTTCATCTTTCTGATAAGACTATTCCCTATGAACAGGTTTAGCAGTGATTGCAACATTTAGTACGTACTCAGAAGGCAGATAGGTGCTGTTTTTTCTTTCCAACCAATTAGTGGCATGAATAATTAGTGCAGCTGGGGCTGCTCAGGCTTCTGGAAACACCTCTTTCACAATGGAATTATTAGAGGCTCAACCCATAGCCACTCCAGTGCCTCCCTAATATTTTCTCATGATCCTGCTAGGGGGTGACAGAGGTAGTACAGAGTTGATGGAGCTTTATTTGTGGTTGTCATAGAGTTTCCCTTTGCACAAGTGCTATTCACTGAGGAGGACGTGCATCTGTGCTATGGCCCCTCTGCAGCAGAATAACTATAAATCTGCCCCAAATCTTTGCAGCTTCACCATCTTGTATAGGATTCCAAGGGTTTAAAGACAAAGATAAAAATAATACAAACAACCCACCTCACAATCTTTCAAATAATTTATAATGTGTTTCTACCATACATTTTTCTTTCCTCATTTTATTTACACACAGGGAGTGTAATGATAGACAACCAACTGCAATTGATAACATGCCTTTCAATTTGGAGATAGTTTCTTTCTGCTTTGTTTAAGGATCTTAATTGAAATACAACTGGCTGCACTTGCTACCTAAGAAATTAATCTGGGCCCAAGTGAAGGCTGCTCTGTTGGGCTTGCATAAATAGGCAGTTAAGGCAGGGTGTAAGCACCCGAGGGGATACCCCGGCAGCAACACCTCCAACTGCAGGGAACATTTGAGATCAGGGCAGAAAGAGATGTGTCCAGCTATGGGATTCACAACCCTGCAGTGGTCCATAGGGGCCACTGAAGCAGCGGTATAAGAGAGCAGCATTCAGGGAGCTGTGCTGGTCTGTCCCTTATCCCTTCCTTGGGCATCTGAAGATGATCTAACTGATTTAGTTAAATCTTGTATTTTAAAACCTGTCAACTGATGCCTGCTTGAATGCCCGTTTATTAAATAATTATACAGCAATTTACCTACAGGCTTGTTGGCTATCAACACACTTAGAATTTGTCCTAATATTTAATCTATACCAGTGATACTCAGACTGAGGCTCCTGAACCACAAGTGGCTCTTTAATGTATCTCCTGTGGCTCTTTGCAGCACATATTAAAACACTGTGTGATTTAATTATTAAACAATCTAAGTTATTAACCAGTCAGGAGGCTTTTACTGTGTTATTAACCAATTGTAGTTGGTCATTTTGCTGTGGGAATAATATTTATATATAAATAGTAACTGAAACAATGAATTCACATGACTATGGCTCTTTGGGGTAATGTTGACTGCTAATTTAGCTCCTGAACCACTAAGATCTGAATATCATTGATCTATACCCATAAATCTGTGCAGATCCACTTTATCTTGTGCAGTTGGCATTTGAACAGGTATTTTTACTTAATCTGAATTAGCAATTCTTTGTTCTATTTATGTCCAGGACAGATAATGGCTGCTTAACCAAGTTCATGACTTTTTAAAATGCAGTGATATGAGTTCGCCTATACAAAGCTTTCTGAAGTCATTAATTGATCTTTATGATCCACAGCCCAAATTAAATCATCATCCATTACCCTTTAGCACTTTGTAATCCTTCAAAAATCTGGGAAATTATTCTTTAAAATACCTCAGGAGCAGAACTAATACCAAATAGCATTTGCTTAAACTTAAAGGCTCCAAAATGGTACATTAAAGTCATTGAAAACTTGACTCACGTTGCCAAAATGCAATCCTACATCTAAAACTGTAAATATTTAGACATTAGCTGGTACTTTATCAATTTTCAGTGGATAATGCTCACATCTTTGTTTTGATAGAATTTCTGAGACCATGTAAATTTAAAACTTATTACCTGCATGACCATCCAACTCAGAATGTTGACTCTTCAGAGTTTAGAATATACAGTCCACAATGGGCATGCTCAGAGGCCTTTTGGCCTGTGCAGACAAGACCTAAATTAGCTGGCAAGAGTCCTAGAATGATGCAGCAGGGATTCTGGAATTACGCAGCACTTCTTCCCAGGAAGCGCTCTGTTCTTCACAGCACCTCCTAATACAGTACAGTACAATCAGTGCAGTATTCCAGATGTTATTTATTTTTTGTTAATGTCCATTTTATACTGGGAGACATTTCCAGTTGTCAGTAGCTGTAGTTTTTTTTGTTTTTGTTTTTTTAATACTGCAATGTGAAACTATAGTAGAAAATGTTCGAGGGAAGTTGGAGATTTTAACTTTTGAGATTTAGGGGGCTTTTAGCATTTAGGAAGGCATGAAAATTAAGTTTGGTTTTCAAGTGGTTGTAGAGTTTGGTAGTGGTGATGCTTCTCCAGTTACTTCCCGCTTTTGATGGGGAGGTGGAAGTGAAGTGACTATATCTGGGAGATGGAAGTGGAATTCTACGTTTCTCACACAGCAGCTCTTGACAACAAGCCTTTGCTGGACTACAACAGCCAACCACACGGATTAATGTTTCTGTTAAACAGGCTGTGAAACAATCAACAGTGTTGACATTTAAATTATCATTATATCATTATTAGTTCAGATTTTGAAATTTTTCTTTACCAGCATAAGACAAGAATCAAATTTTTAAAAAAATAAAATGAAAGCTGATCTTCCAGAGCACAATTATTCAACAGCTAATGGGGAAAAAAAAATCTTCAAATGTGCATCCACGTGAGCAGGTGCATGATGACATCAAGGGCCTCGATATTAATGGATTTATTGGCATAATTACTATGGAAGTATCATTACCTGATCATTCGTATATTCAGTTCAATACTCGTATGATATCTGTCTTTGCTACAAGGTGCCAAACTAACAGCAAAGAGACTGATGTGGAACAGCAGTTGTTCATTTGGGAGCCCTCAAATCCCATTTCTGATTTGCTGGAAACCAGCTAGTTTAGAATCTGAACTGAATCCAAACAACATGCATTTCTGGTATATGCCATCAGCTGTGCTGCTCACTGATGCATTACTTAAGGTTAGGGCTCATCAAAAGATGAGGAGAGCCAGGAACTCCTGGGATCCAATTCTGGCTCTGATGCTGACTTTTCTGTTGCTTTGGGCAAGTCACTTAACATCTGTGCCTAAGTTGTCCCATTTGTAAAATGGAGCTAAAAAACTACCTGCTTTATAGGCAGTGGTGAGAATTAATTAGTTCATCTTTGTATAGTTCTTTAAAGATTAAAAACTGCTGCATAAGTGCTACAATTATTGTTATTTGTGGGGGGAAAGCAAGAGGTACATGGACAAAACCCCTGGCACATTAAAGAGTTTTGTATACACATTTCTATCCAGGGTTTGAAAAACTGAGCTCCTTCAGCATACATAATAATTCACCACAAAGTGACAGAATACGTAGTGAGGTACTGTAAAGAAATGAAGACAGAGAATCCTTCCCCCTCCCTGGCCCCCCAGTCACGACCTCTATCAGTTCTGGCAGTGAATATCCAGGAAAACAGGTTGGATGGTCACACAAAGCAGCAGATAAACTGAAATCTCCATTTTAGTAAATCAAAGTGTGAACTTCTCTGCCTGCACATCTCTCATCTGCTGATAAATGATGCCAGATGGAATTGTAATAACTCCCATTGTTGTGGAATGGCTCTATTACTTTCTGGAAAGCACAGTTCAAGAGAACTGCTTGCAGAGGGTGCCTATGTTGGCTTAAAACTATTGCCTATGTTCTAGGGCTTTCTGCCGCAGCCAACCACGTGCCTGGTGTAGGATTCTGTTTCAATGGGTAGTCAGTGACAGGTACTTTACATGAGCCAAAAGGAATTCATTATAAACAGAGAACAATAAGGAAGGTCTGATTTAGTGTGTTTGTGAAACTCCTGTCTGTTAGCAATTGACTTCCTTTTAAAAAACAGGGCCTCTGCTGCCTGAGGGATGCTGGCACATCAATCAATCCTTTAGGTAAGTAAATAAAGCAATAAACTAAAGAATAAATAATTTTCAAATTCCACAAGCAAAAACTTGACACATAAATTACCCGATTGAAATGACTCATGAACAGTTTGGAGGTTGCAGTGCGTTTTCAAAGTCCTGGGGCAAAGAAGGGGAGAAGAACAGCAGCACTTACTGTGAAACATTCATCTTTCTTTGATCCCCCAACTTTTTCTCATTCACACCCTGTTTGCAGAGGGAGGAGGGGATCCTGCAGCACGTTTCCTCTAGCACAGAAGGTGGGCAAGCTGATGCCACTGTTAACCTCCTGTGCTTGCTCCACTCACCTGAAAGCACACACTAAGCCCCTGCATGGCCCACAGCATGTACTTCAAGCAAAGCGCTGAGCTTTCCTAGGGCTGCAGCATTCAGTGTTCTTACCAGCAGACACAATAGGCATATGAAATTGGGCCTCATGAATAATTCATCCCTGCTGTTGGACAAAACAAAGAAACGAGACTTTTGCTGGTTGATAACTGTGTGGCGGTATTTATAAACATAGCCCAGTTTGGCGTTAGAATTCTTCTGTTTCAGTGGATTAGTACGTTTGTTTAAAAAGTTTAGGAGATCAATATTACATTGTAAATTTAAGGTTTCCAGGTGAGCCATCTGATATTACATATATGGAAACACAGAAGACTTTTAAAAAGCAGGCCGCAAGATTTTAAGGTACAGAGCATTCTCCTCATTAACTGCGACCAGATTTGAGGCAGCTCAGCCCTCTGAAGATGTATAGAGCAATGCACTGCTTACTTAGCATTGTAAGACACTTCTCAGCGAGGTGATGTATTTTAATTGTAGGCAACTGGCATCCTTTCCAGGATGCTTACTAACAAAGTGGCATTACTATTGATTAGAAAACAATGATGAATTGAATAGTACACTAAAGTGCAATTTTTTTTATTTGCATTTAAATATTACTAGAGTTGATACTTTTGTGAATTGGTCCCTAAATTGTTTTAGTGACACTTAAATACCCACTAATTTAACACGAGTTAAATTGGCAATAAAAACACCCCCCAACCGTGTTAAGCTGTCATCCTATTTATGTAAAATAGCTTTGAATCTTAATACTAACCACACAAAGCAATGCCACTGGGATGATATTAATGATGCATGTGCATAGTATATTCAAAATAAATAAATAAATAAAAAGTTATGAGACTGCTCAGCCAAGTTATATTAATTAATTAAATTATATTTTAAAATAAGTTTGCTTAGTTATTTTCCTGAAAACAAGCACTGGAGGGGAAAGTGATATATTTTTCCATTGACTTTGAAATAAGTCTTCACGGCAACATTTTCAACCTCACCCTGTCCTCTGCCAAATTTTAATTAGTGTGTCTTTGCTACCTTGTAGTTATGTATCTTCCTCAGGAATCAAAGGAGCAGCTTTGAGCATAATAACCTTTAATATCTGACTTTTAAGTTAACCATGAATTGTTTCATGTTTAGAAGGTGAAAAGTTTAGTGGTTAGAGCAAGGGACCTGGAGTAAGAATTCCTGGGTTCTACTCCCATCTCTGCTGATGAATCACTGTGTGACTTTGGTAAACTCATTTAACTTCCTTGTGCCTTTGTTTGCCTATTTCAAAAACAAGTCTAATGACAGTTGCCTGGAGTACATGGCCGGTGTGTCTTGAAAATTTAGCAATTAGAGATGAACCCAAACCAAAGCTTTGTATCTGACCAATATGAATTTTGCTGAAGTAGTGTCCAAATCTAAACTCTGTGGAAACCTTGTATTTTACCTGTAACAGGCTGAATCAAAACCACTGATCTGAATAACCCTGAACTGTGATGAAGTTTGGATCCAGATGCAGATCTGAATTTTACAGCTCAAGTCCATCTCTAATATTAATCCTTGTGAAGTGCTTGGAGATCTTTGGAGTAAAGGTGTGAAAGTGTTAAAGGAAACACTGTATGCACTACCTTACAAATGCAATTGTTAATTATTAATAATGTTCCCCACATGGATGCATTTTGCATTGGGGAAGCTTGATTTTGATGCTCCTGCAAACAAATAGCAGCATGTAAAGAGCTCATCCATTGCATCTTTGGCTAAAGCAGGATTCTTTCTTGCTTTGAAGAGATTGTGTAGGTGCTCACTATAGGTAGCATTTCAGGTCAATGAGCACACTTAGTTATTAATATTCCTTATCCCAAAGCAGTGGCCTGACTCTTGTCAAGTTTCCCATTAAGGTGGGGAATTAAAGTATGAACAGCTTATGAATGAATTCCCACTTTGACTAGAATAGTTAAGGCATCAATGCTCTGCTGTAGCAGATTTGTAGGCACATTTGGATGATCAGAAAGAACATGAGTAGTGACAGAGCCCTGGGAATTCTTTAATACAGAGAGAGAGAGAGAGAGGATGCGCAAGCGAGCGAGCGCACACATATATGCACTACACATGGCTAAATCCCAATTTCGCTCTCCCCTCCCCCTCCCCCCCCCATTTGCCTCTCCGCCCCCCAAACTCAGCTCTTAACCTTTCTCCTAGTAAAAGCCAGTAGAGGTTGCTAGTGTACAGGCAGCTATCTCCTTCCTATGGAAGACTAGTTCTCATTTTATTTTGTGTTACATGCACGTTCTGCCCATCAGCCTGAGGACAGAGAAGTTCTGGGAGGCTCTTATGATTTCAGTTCTTGACCTATGGTATTATTAGGTTGGGCCATCAACACTGTCCAGTTGGTAAATTGCAAACCTCACCTGCGTATCTTCTCTACCTTTTACATGAGTGCTAATCCATTGGGTTCACTGTAGCCAGGTATGGTGTTTTAGGAAAATAAAACAAAGTAAAACACCTTAACATTGACTCACATAGTAATCATAATTAAAAGGGATTTTCCCCCCCTTTAAATAAAATAGTCAGTGTGAGCAGCCCCACATTCAGAAATATTCTGATTGTAACAGAAAGCAGGGATGGAGTTAAAAAATGGTGGCAAGGAAACAGATTTGATGTTAAATTTCCAAGCAGTTGTTAAATACAACAGTGTCTAAAGCAATTATTTGAGAAATTAGGATAATGAAATCTTGAGAAAGTGATATCTTGACACGGGCATTTTCAAATGAACCTGAAGCTCTATTTCCCAGAGGCAGGGAATGTCCCAAGGGGCCTCCTTGCTCTGGAATTCCTGTTGTATGGAGCATTTTCAAGAGGACGCTCTCATAATTTCACATTACACTGACCCATCTGTATCAGCTCCTTGTTCACAGTGCCATGGCCCAATAATGGTTCACTTTTAGGGTGGAGGGTGCCTGAGGAGATTTATTAGTAATAACCTACTTGGTAGAATTCAATCATGCTACTTACCCTCACTCAGCCACTTTCTCTCTGAGAAAAAAATCTGAGCAATTTACCACAGCACAGTTACAAGATACCATACAAGTACATTCAGGTTTTTAACTGCAATTTTAAAATATATTTTAATAATTAGCATCAATAAACCCTAATTGGGACGTAAGCCATTCTTGCATCAGCCAGAAAACTGTAGGTTTACTTCTGCACACCCACACTCAGTCAAGTGAAAATTACTTCAGTGCTTATCTTGTAATTACTGTGCTTAACATTCTTTGGAACTGTTTGAGATTAATTGATTTTTATTTTATTCTTAACCTCTGAACCTGTAGCCAGAACAGTAAACATGAGTCTTTTCCTCAGTGAAGGCCTGTTTATAATGAATTGTTTGTAGACACAAAGGATCAATTCCTTACCTGCTAGTTTTGTTTCTCAGAGTTCTGCCATACCACATTAGTAGAAAGTGCCTTTAGAAAAACACTGTTATGTTCTTGGTTCTGCTGACTACTTTATGTCTCATGGCCATATTTTTCTTTCCACAGATCCTTTCCCTGAATACTATGGACAATATTCAGACAACAGAACAGATAATATGTTGTAGATGGGCACGTAAGAAAACAACAGGCCAAATTCATCTCAGCTGTAATTCCATTGACTGCTGTATTCTGCATAGTCTTAAGTGGAATTAGACAAGGGATTTATATGGCCCCAGGAATTCTAAATTTGCCCATATAGTTTTCAGAAAAACAACATTTGTATATACATCCACATTTTTGCTGTATGTGGTATTTTCTCACAAAGATGCAGCCTCTGTCAATGGGTGGAAGACCAGGAATTGCTTGTATTCACAGTAAATGATTCAGAGAAAGGTCTCACCACCAGTTTACTTGTATTATATTAGTAAGTGGATTAAGGGACACATTCTGGATCTTTATAGACTATGAGGAAAACCAAGAAGGCAAGTGGACAATGCCTCTAATAACATCACCATCATAAGTGAGTTCTGCCCTCTGCCATATCACTTCCAGCACCTGCAAGCTAGGATTTTGCCCGTTTTCTCTTTCAGGAGCATGTGGGTAGGAGTACAGCAGTAGCAGTTCTTAAAGCATATAAGGATTTGCAGTATAAAAGGAGAAAAAGAACATTTCTAACACTCCTAGGAAGAGTTACTCTATCATCCAGCAACCACTAGCACCTAGCCTACCAGGCCAGGCCTTGTCTGCATGGTCATTGGAGGATTTGGGGTGGTTCTGGGGACCAGCAGCAGGGCAGAGGGGGACCGAGAGACTCCGGACGAGTCTGCCCAAGTGCCAGAGGTGTCTCCTTCATTTTGTGGGGGTCTGGGTCCCCCATGGAGGAAGCCGGGGGGGGGAGCTGGACACCTGCTACCCTGGCCTTCCAGACTAGCACAGTGAATTTCCCATTTCTGGTTGATGGGGTTTTTATAGTTCTTTTTTAAAAAACGTCACCTCCATCCCAAGAGTATAATTAGTGCGGGAGCAACATACATTAGCCAATGAGACATGGTAGTGGAATCTTGGAGGAGGATCTGTCTCCTCAGACACACCCAAAACAAAAAGCGTGTGAGAGTATGAGAGAGAGAGAGTATGGAACAAGATCTTTTCTTTAACTACACTGGGAGAACATTTTAAGAGGGAGTGGGACTTTCCTTCAAAAGGCCATAATAAATTGTTGGCCAATCAGAGGCAGAGTGAGAAGAAATGTGTAATAAAAGACATACCCTTAGGTACAAGGTATGTCTACACATTGCAATAAAAGATTGAAGCATGGCCATAGCTGACCCCGGGTCAGAGAGCTCGGGCTTGCGGGGCTAGTGTAGACATTCAGGTTTAGGCTGGAGTCCAGGCTCTGAAACCCTATGGGGGAGGGGAGGAATTCAGAACTTGGGCTCCACCTCAAGCATCTACACTGCAATTTTTTAGCCCTGCAGCCTGAGCCCGGGGAGCCAGAGTCAATTGATCCAGGTTCTGAGAATTAGTGCCATGGGTTTTTGTTTTGTTTTTAATTGCAGTGTAGGCATACCCTGTGATACTGGTGAAAATAGGTGAAATTGATTTTAAAAAGTTCCATTGCCCTCACTCTACTCCAGCCTTCTTTAAAGTCTCCTTCTTTGTTATCTATTATTACTGTTTAATATTTATATTACAGTAGCACTCAGAGGCCTTAAGGGAGACTAGCCCCCATTCTAATGGGCATGGTACAAAGGAAGAAAGACATGGTCCCTGCACTGAAAAGTATTGTTTGCTGCTCATAATGCTTTTCTCCCACTGCAGAGCCACAACAGAATTATAACAGCACAAGAGACATTACAGGAGGAACACTATGCTCTAGAGAGGACTGATTGAAAATGCTTTTCCTCACTGTACTTTCCCCCAATGCACTGTGATGTCTTGATCCAGGCCTTTTTGGCAAGATCGGAGAAGGAGATCTTGTTTTGAAAGATGACAATTCCCTCATCAATAGCATAATGTAGTAACTATGTGCTAGAAGGTACCTATTTTTAACCACTGGAATCTTCAAGGCAAAAAACACACTGTCTGTGCTACTGTACCTAGAGGGTATCACTTAACATTTCATTTACTTCAGCAGAATATCAGTGGGGAACAGGCAGCTCTGCATTGGGTAGTGGACAAAGAGCACCAAAGAGAATTTAGTGGGGATACCATTGCACAAATATACTGCAAAGGATGTATAATTCTATATCCATAGCCATGCACACATACCAGTGACAAGTTTAATGTCCAGTGTCTGTTGATCCAATGGGGCTAGAAATGGGAGCACTATTAGTGTTGGACATAGCAGATTCCCAGTAGGAAACACAGCACTAACTAGCTAGATCTCGAAGAGCCCAGACTAATATATATCTATATGATAGGAGCACGTATGAAAAAGCTGGTTTTGATAGAGATACCTTTTTCATTGTTGGAACAGTATTAATTTCTAGCACTAGGAGGATTCTGGTGAGATATCAGTCCAGAAAGTGACAGCAGCCTGATTTATAGAGAAGCTATCCCAGAAAGCTTGTAGACATTCCAAAAAATTAGAATAATATTTTTCTCTGTCTGTAGAGTTGGACTCATAGCACTAAGGCAATCTAGATATCCATGGGGAGGGATATGAAAAAAGAGGAGAACAAACATTTTAAGATCTAAAATAGTCCTAATATTGCTTCTCTGTAAAAGGCACTGCATTAAAAGAAAGGTTTGGCATGGTATAATGGTGTTGTTGGCCCTCATTTGAATAATTCATAGGAAAAGAGCTGGGCGTAAATATAGCTACTCCAAACATATGCCAGTAAAGAGCATCATCATGTAAGAGAAAGATTAGGATCTTTCCAAAAGTGAAAAATATTCATCTTCCTTAGAACTAAGTAAAACCTGAAATTAAAGAAAACTCTTAACAAAAAATTCAGCCCTGCTATTAACAACCACCACCAACACACTTACAATAGCCAAGGACAGGGGCTCCCCTGGAGGCAGCTGCATTGGAATCAGCACTGAAACTGGTCTAAAAAACAAACTCTGAAAAAAGTTTCATAACGTTCAGGTTGTTTCCATTTCAGAAGATTCAAAATGGAAGAATGTTTCCATACTGTTGTAAATATATTTTCAAAAACTTTACAAATTAAAAAAAAAAAATTACTCCCCCCCCCCCCCTTGCTATTGAGTACAATACAAGGAACAATACCCAAGGTGGTCTCCCCCCATACACACATACACTCCCCCCACCTTCCCCCCCCCGACTCTGTAACTTTCCAAAATTTCCCAACTTCAGAAAAATTCCAGATTAGCAGAATTATAGAGTGCCATTTTTTAATATTGCCACTCTAACTTTTCCAAAGTTTAAGAAGTTTTGGAACATTTCAGAGAGCAAAAAGGAAAATAGAAAAAAACTGAGGTTGCGTATACTCATCCCTGCGGTGAATCACCAGAGATCTCTCCTTCATGGAGAAAATGAGCCTGGGCAGGCCTCCTTTGCAGACTCTCTGCAGTTCTTACACACTGCTCTGATGACCACTGCTTTTAAGTCATATGTGTAGGGCGCTACCAAATTCACAGTACATGTTGGTCAACTTCACATCATAGGATTTTAAAAATAGTAAATTTCATGATTTTAGCTATTTAAATCTGAAACTTCATTATGTTGTAATTGTAGGGGTCCTGACCCAAAAAGGAGTTGCGGGGAGGGGGTGTCACAAGTTTATTGTCTGGGGGGGGGGGGGGAGTTGTGCTACTGCTACCCTTACTTCTGCGCTGCTGCTAGCGGGGTGCTGCCTTCAGAGCCAGGAACCTGAGCAACAGCTGAGGCTCTCCGGCCACCCAGCTGTGAAGGCAGCACAGAAGTAAGGGTGGCAATACCGCAATCGCTCCTCAAATAACCTTGTGAACCCCCTGGAACTCCTTTTGGGTCAGGACCCCCAATTTGAAAATGCTAGCCCCCCCCCATGAAAATCGGTATAGTATATGGGGAAAAAGCACACAAAAAACCAGATTTCACGGTCCGTGACACATTTTTCATGGCTGTGAATTTGGTAGGGCTCTACTTAGGAGTGCTCATGTAAGGTGTCCCAGGATTTAGCTCATGATCCTTACTGGACCATTTCATGGCATACGCTCCCCTCTGCCCCCAACAGGAGCTCTGTGAAAAATTGATTGGGTACCTTCTACCCAATCTGTCCTGTTGTGGGTATTGAAGTAGGCAAGTCTATTTCTGAATTTTAATACCCCAACATTGTTACATTTTGGGTATATATACTGCTTAACTGGAGAAGAAATGGAATCAGCCCTTTGAAACACTTATCACTATAAATAATAAGTACCAGTGGATAGGAAATGACTGTAGCTCCCTAATCACTCTTTCTACACACCGATTGCCTTTCTGAAGAAGTTTGTTGTGTTCACAAGATAGTGGCAAGGAGAAAGAATGTTTGTAAAGAATCTGCAAGCTCAACACAGACTACTCCAGGCGTATTCTGCGTGCCTGTGTTTTTAATGATTTTTTTTAAAATGGTCAAGCTTAAAGTGCTCAAAGGAGGTTTCCGTTTTTTAGGGAGCAGGCTGCATGTTTCAAAGGTAAACTCTTTGATCTACATGTTTTCTAACTTTACAACTTCAGAAATCAAGAGTCACTGTACGGATTTCTGGCTTTCTGTATTGTTTGTACTGGATATCAAACCTGAATGCTGCACTAGGAGATAATAACACAAAGTCTCACATGATCAGGTCAGCCTTACTTTGTGCTGTGGCACGGCATTGTAGGTGAGGAAAAACAAAACTGAGATGGCAGAACTACGTTTGAAAATAGTCTTTACTGTCTTTCTTCACTTACTTTTACAGTTCTCTCAGTTCTGTTGCATCCTTGCTTTTCTCTCGTCTTCTCACTCCTCTCCATTTCATTGGTTACTTTGATTAAAAGGTGTATTTAAAATTTGGGTCTCATATTAGTCAAGTCTTATTCACTCAGGATACCCTCCCATAAGTTTCAATGGGAATGTGCCTAAAAGGAAAGCTGGCCAATCCAACCTGTATCCCAGCTATTGTATGGCTACTCTGCACTCCTCCTACACAGCTGACTGTGCCTACCCGCAGTGCAGGTTTCAGCGTAGCAGCTGTGTTAGTCTGTATCCGCAAAAAGAAAAGGAGTACTTGTGGCATCTTAGAGACTAAAATTTGAGCATAAGCTTTCATGAGTTACAGCTCACTTCATCAGATGCATGCAGTGGAAAATACAGTGGGGAGATTTTATATACACAGAGAACATGAAACAATGGGTGTTACTATACACACTGTAACAAGAGTGATCAGGTAAGGTGAGCTATTGCCAGCAGGAGAGGGGAAAAAAACCCTTTTGTAGTGATAATCAAGGTGGGCCATTTCCAGCAGTTGACAAGAACATGTGAGGGACAGTGGGTGGGGGGGAATAAACATGGGGAAATAGTTTTACTTTACACACAGTGCAGTTCTGGATAAGGAACGGAACTCAGGATTTTATCCTTAATTAGGCGCTATATAGAAATTCTGGCCTTATCTACATTGTGTATCTTTCTAGTGACTTCAATAAGATTTCAGGGAGTGATAAACCAGAGAAGAATTTGTATAGCTTGGTTTGACTGAATGTCACTGATCTGCCAGTTCAAGTATCTGGTGAAGTTTTATGTACTGTGACAGGGTCGGACCAGATGGCTACAGGATAAAAGGCAGATATATTAACCCCAGGTTGAGTAGGTCCCTTTTCCCTGGGTAAGGCAAAGGAAAGGTTCCAGAACAATCAGGAACTTTCTGGAAACAATTAAGACAGACAGGCTAATTAGAACACCTGCAGCCAATCAAGAAGCTGCTAGAATCAATTAAGGCAGGCTAATCAGGGCACCTGAGTTTAAAAAGGCGCTCACTTCAGTTTGTGGTGCGCGTGTGAGGAGCTGGGAGCAAGAGGCACTAGCAGCTGAGAGTGAGAAGGCGCATTGTTGGAGGACTGAGGAGTACAAGCATTATCAGACACCAGGAGGAAGCTCCTATGGTGAGGATAAAGAAGGTGTTGGGAGGAGGCCATGGGGAAGTAGCCCAGGGAGTTGTAGCTGTCGCACAGCTGTTTCAGGAGGCACTCTAGACAGCTGCATTCCACAGGGCCCTGGGCTGGAACCCGGAGTAGAGGGCGGGCCCGGGTTCCCCCCAAACCTCCCAACTCCTGGTCAGACACAGGAGGAGTTGACCTGGACTGTGGGTTCATGAAAACGGCCAAACTGAGGACTGCCGTGAATCTCCAAGGCGAGCAAATCCGCCAATAAGCGCAAGACCCACCAAGGTAGAGGAGGAACTTTGTCACAGTACTTTTTTAAAAAAAAACAAATGAGAAAAATTACTTGGCAGACTGATCCTGATGTCGTAAATGCTGCAGCTCGCTGATCTCTGGCTGTGTTGGTGGGGCATGTGATTTCCAAGGTAAAAATCAACAGTCTTTGACCCCAGAACATAATCTTATACCAAAACAATGCACTTGGAATTTATTCCATCACGCCACCAGATATGGGTCCTTCACACAAAACCTTCTGTACTTTCCAGTTAAGCAAATCTAAATATGAAGAATTGACTTTGTTTGGGGCCTGATTTCCTCCCACAGAAATCAAAGGGAGATTTGCCATTGAAATCAATAGAAGTCAAGAGGTTTGGCACATACAGACCTCACGAGCATACCTTCCTGTTTTCTGTCCATTGATTTCACCAATCTGTGCTAAAGGCCCAATCCTACTCCACTGTAATGTAGGGCAAAAGTCCCACTGGCTGCTATGGGAGCGGGAGTGGGAGCAGGCCCCAAACAAAGTACAGTCCCTATACTTAATCTTTTTAAAGGGAAAGCATAGAAGGTTTTGTGTAACTGGTAGCATGTTAGAATGAAATGGATTATTGTGCTTTAGGGTTTTTGCTCAGGTAACTGGGGATATGCCAAGTTATGGGAGAAATAATAAAAAATTTGCTAATGCTAACACAGGCCATTTGTATGAAAACACTGAGTGCTAGTGTGGTTATCAAACTTCTGTTGGTTTTCAATGAAATTCATCCTGGCAAAGTTAAACAGTAAAATACCCCTCCACTGACTGCCTAGGCATCCATCCCCCAAAGAGATATAATCTATGCATAACAATGCTTAAATCAATGTGACATTTACATTACATATTAAGTGGTTTGTTATTTATTTGAAGATTTTAATTGGCACAATATATTAATAGCATCCTTGCAACAATTCCACTTAAGGGCTTTTCCCTCTCCTCCCCACCGTGAATACAAAAAATAAAAATCAACCAGAATTACGCTGTAACCTTTAGCACAAATGAACTGTTTAAAAAACTATACACATAGAATCAATTCCACTTTATTAGAATCAGATATTTTTTTCTTGACATTTTACATAACCTGTTATTAGTTTTTCCCAAGAGAAAAAAATGGGGGGGGGAGAAACCCACCACTTTTCCTCCTAAATAGCTTCTTATTGTTCCATTTTTGTTGCTATTTAGAGTAAAAACTCATTAAAATATTATGAAGCACACAGCATAATTATATGGCAGCATTTGCCAATGAATAACATCTGCAACAATGTGTATGTATATTTATATTACAGTAAACTTGAACCTGCTCATTTATTTTTTCTGCTTTGCCTCTGTTTTAAAATTCTTTGTCCCAAGTAAAGCACTAAGCAATTGTATAAACCACACAGGCTACAGTGCAGCCATTGTTGCTGAGTTGTATCTGCTGGCCTGTGCCAAATGTTATTATTCCATCATTAGACTACAGTTCATGCCAGGGTAAACTATACTGTGTTAGATGTCTGCAAAGTGTTATTTGCTCTTTTTTATTATTCATATTATTATTTTAAACTTATCTACGTTGGGGTTGTGTGTGTGCACACTCATGCGTATTCACTGTCTGTGTATTGTATCCCATAGAGAACTGCCTTTTTGAAAGTCTGCAGACACGCTCACTATTCTTCGGCCCTCTCTTACAATAACAAAAATGGAGCCCCTCTTGTAATAAAAACACTGAGAGCAAGCATTTCACAAATATTTGCCTAAGCACACTACCAATTTTGTCTGACTATTCTTATTTGTTAACTCAGTTTAACAGCAATATCATCCTAAAACAAAACACAAAAAACAAAACAAAAAAATAATAAAACACCAAAAAACTGCCATTTGGGGAAGGGGGATGGAAAAACCTTGTAACATTAGAGAGAGATAATTAACACAATCTGTGTGACAGAGACAATAAAACACCAACTCTTTTTAGCTAGACACATGAAGCTAGCTAATCTATAGCATGCTGTATATGTGGGTAGATTATTTTTATTTTAAAAGAGCTATATAGACATAACAAACAAGATTGGGGTAATGGGTTGTGATTGGAATTTTCGTGGTGCTGAGGTCCTTTCAGGACCGTGTTCGCTCTCTCCCCAACACCACCCAAGAGCTGCAGTATCGACCGCTTGCCAAGAATCTGACACACACCTACCCTTCATTTAAATCTAGCAATCGTTTTCATGCTTATAAATAAAACATCTCAAACAGAATTTAGGTCTTAGGATAACTGATATTTTTTTTTTTTTAAAAAAGCACAGTGCAACTCTGGTTTATGCCTTTCATTCTACTATATTATCCTTCCTATTGTTGCAAATACTGTCCTTTGGGAATATTCTTGGAGACTGGACTGTTCCCAGTTTTTCCTCCTTTGTCTGCCAGTTGTTTCTAGATATAAACCATTTTGCTAGACAATTACTACCATATGCATTTTTTTTAAATAGTTTTTTTTAATTGAATTAAGTGTACAAAAAAATCAGAAGTTTCCCAAAGAGGTTTGTATCCCCTCCACAACATGTAGTTAGAGTGCTTCAGTAAACAGGAAAAAAAAAAAAAGAGTGAGCCAGCAACAATTCCCTATCATACAGATTTAGAAGCAATGAACCTTGCAGGTCTGACCTAAGCTTTCTGGCATGTTTCAGCCAAACCCAGATTACAGACTGTTCATTTTGAAAGTTCCATCACCCAACTTTCTCAAAAATCACCACCACAGTTCCCTGTTTGAATTTCATCTGGACGGTCTCCGACAGCCGTAGCTGACCCCAACCATTTCCTTCACTTATTACAAACATGCCTCTCCCCACACGCACACTCGGTATGATCCTTTTCAGAGGGAAAGGATGAAGTTAGGGGGCAGTCTTTTGTTCCAGATGTAGAAATTTTACAGGCAAAAAGAGATTTAAAAAGACACAGAAAACTAATCTTGTTGAACTCTGTACAGAAAAATTTAACTTCAATTTAACTTATGAGAATTAACTGATGAGGGCCTCAGGCCATAATTCTGCTCTCTGCTGCTTGAAGTTGCTGTTGGAGCTGGTTATGGTCCATGGGGCTGGGGTCTGGCACGCGAGAGTTACTTTATTTCAGTGTGAGAGTCCTAAAAAAAAGGAAGTGCTGGAATACACTTCTGGGACTATCACTCAGTATAGGAACACCTTTCTGGCTCCCCAGAAAAGTTCCAAAACAGTGTCCCAGAGCATTCTGGGATGACTAGAGCCTGGTTTAGATCTCTAAAGCTTATGTTGTATTTCTATAGCACTTTCCCTCTAAGCAACTTTTAAGTATCAATTAAGCCTCATTACCACCTCCCACACGCCCCCACCCCAAAAAAACCACACCCCCTTTATAAGGCAAGTGGAGAACATATAGTGATCACTGCAAATACCACTGCTGGCATGAAACACAGCAGCTTCCAATGCCACAGCAATAATACCAAGCAAGGTACAGCAGAAAGAGGAAAGGAAAGCGGCTGCTGATGGGAAAAAAAAGCATGGAGAGTATAGATAGGTGGGAAGTAACTGAACAAATTAAAATGAGTCCAGAAAAAACGCCCTTCATCTTAGACAAAGAGCTATGGGATCTTAATGGTCATACCATTGGATGGGATTGTTCATAAAACATAAAACTAAGATTATGGTGGCTTATCTTAAAAACAGTAGGACAGCCCTATAACCTGTAGCAAGGCTGTAGCATGTTGTGCAAGGGGCAATGTGAAAGGGAGGAAAGAACAGGGAGATAGCATCACAAGTGTTGATCAAGTACAAGTAGAAGAAGAGTCAGGATTAGTGCTGGTGAAACTCAGAATTAAGAGCCTTGAATTAGTTTGGATAAGCCCCCAAATTGTCTGATACTAATCTGAAGTTACCTGAACCTCTTGAAGTCTCCTTTCCCCTCCTCTTTATTATGTCTTTCATGACTACCCAGGGTTAAATATTGGAAAACACCAGCTGGCCCAGCAGAAAAGGCTAAGTTTCCTGAGGTTCCACAGTGGGAATAGTAGGAAATATTTGTGACACATCTTTGATAGATCCTTCCGCCCCCAGCACTTTTTGGTACTTGGCTGAGTCACAGGAAGTATGAGAGAGAGACAGACAGACACACACTCACATGGGAAAGAGAGAGAACCTTACAAACAGACAGGGAAGGACCAGAATCAAAGATTTGGGGACCTGAAAGTAAGGAAGTGGGGCGGTTGAAGACAAGAGACAAAAAACTTTGGAGGAAGAAATACTAAAGAGCATTATCAAAGGATGTGGTGCAGTGAAGGGTTAATTCTCAGCAAAATAAATCTAACCTCCTATTTTCTCCCTTGGTCTTTTTAAAATGCAGAGAGATAAAATAATGTAGTTAGTGAGGAGGAAAAAAGTAAAAAACAGAATTTTCCTTTTTTCTACTTTTGCAGTTTGTGCGCTTTCCCTTTCAAATATACAGTGTTGCCAGAATGCATGTAACACTGCACATTCACCAGCTTGGGAGCAATGCCAGTGGAAAAGTTTGGTGAGGTTCTTCCACACACCTTACTTTCTAAACAAGGCAAAAGCCATCTTGCCCCCAGCATGTTGGCATGAGTATGGTAGAAAGGAACCCACTCTTATCTTCTGGGCCTGCCCAGCAAATTGAGAACTCTGGGAGATTTAAAAAACAAAAACAAAACAAAAAATATTCCCATAAAATGTAAACACAATCATAACCATTTGACTTTACTGCTCAGGTTTTTCTGTTCGGCTGCAACCCAAGAGATAATTGGACAATTAAGCAATGCACAATAAGAATTCTTTTAACAGCCATAGTAATGTTTGTGCTCTTCACCCGGCTACAAACAGACCATTCTGTAAAACTCAGAAGTGGCTGCCAGCCTGAAAAGTCTGCTAGAGCAGAAGTAAGGCTCTTATCCTCTATCTTCCCAGCAGCCCATAGGTTTCTAAACACATTGTACTTGAGCTAAAATATGCTACAGGATGGTTCAGTTCAGGAAAACTATATATCACCACCTAGCTCTTACATAGCACTTCTAATTAGTAAATCTCAAAGAGCTAATAAAGGGAGGCACGTATCAGCCCCATTTTCCAGATGGGGAAACGGAGGCAACAACGGGTTAAACAGAATTGCTCAATGTCACCCAGCATGGTCTTCTCGTGTCCTTCCACCACAACCATAGGTTTTTCAGGTGTTGGGCACATGATATGGCCCAGGCGAGCTCTTCCATTCTGCATATTTCCTTCAGAAGCTGGCAGACCAACAGACATTCCATGGTTTGTGTTTCATGGCAGTCATGCGTCTGGGTCAATGAGGTAGCCCCACTTCCGCAGATTGATTTTTGACCTGCCAGCTCTTTTTTGGAAGTAATTTACAGATCTCCAGATTGACCAGTCCTTCTCCGCATCAGTGTGAAGGTATCTGGCAACGTCAACGTATTTTGAGGCGTGGATGCCACATTTCCAGTCATGTAGCAGTCAGTGATTTTTTTTTAAGCTGTTCTGTTGCTGCTGGGAAGCTTTTCTGCAATTTCAGGCCGCTAACTGCTGCGGTGTGTCAGGTACCTTCGACCAGTCACAATATTTTAATATTTTACTTGTGACTGCTCTCCTGATATCCGGTAGAGAGATTCCCATAAGTATATATTGGCTGTTCACATTTGTTGGTTTTAGACAATCTTGTGATGTAGCAGCAGCGGTCATTCAGCACAGGGTCAGCTTCTTTGCATGAACTGATCTTTCCCACACTGGTCACATGAATTCAGCTGTCAAATAGCAAAGTGCAAGCGTGGTGGCTCTTAGTGTTGCTGGGTTAGTTCCACATTTCGAATTTGCAGCCTTCCTGAACATGCTATTCCAGGTGCTAGCTTTGCCTTTTGTCTTCTCTTCTCCACATGTGCCTTGAAGGAGAGTATGCAGACTAGAATCACTCCAAGGTAAACAGGATTCCAGCAGTGGGTAATTGATACCCCTCTCCAAATGATGCTGAGTTGTCTATTGGCCTCATGATTCCAAAGATGGAAGAGAGTCACTTGCATTTTGGCTGGGTTGGCATGCAATTGATTTTTGGTGTAATGGACTGAGACAGCTCTGATGTCAGCATAACTTCAATCTGGGCAAAATCCTTGGCATGGGCAGTGATGCATAGGTCTTCTGCATAGATAAAAACTTCCTGTGCTAAGATGGATCAGCTGATCATTCATACAGATGTTGAAAAGTATTGGCAAGAGTACGCTCCCTGGTGATAGGCCTTTTTTTGTTGCCGCCATCACCTTCACTTCCCACATAGTTTGACGTAAAAACCCAGCAGGGTGACATTGTCTGACCGTGGGGTAGAGTTGCAGACTTATGTGATAGAAGAGTGCTCAATTCGACATCTGGAGGGTGGTTTACAACACCTAGCCTCCCTTGATGCAGAGGCTATCCTCCAGTTACAGAATATGGGACAGAGTTCTGACATCTGCATACAAGAGAAGATGATTCAGCAGGGCAAGAGCAGAGCCAGAGATAGAACCCAGATCTCCCAAGTCCCAGTTTAGTGCTCTAGCAATTAGATCACACTGTCTTGCTCACATTTCATATGCTTAAGTTTGGCCATTTGAATAAATAAAAATACTATACTGTGTAAGATTGTATTTTATCGTAATCATACAATTATCATGCTCCGCTAATATCTAAACAATCCTAGAACATTGAAATACATAGTTTATGAAAAATTCTCTCTGAATTTCCAATTCCTTTTTAGAATGACACAATGTCTCCACTCTGTACTTTGCTAGATTTAAGAATCAAAACTTATTCTGGTCCCAGAAATTGAGTTTCAAAAAGTTAATCTAGTCAAGAAATAGGCTAGCAATGAAACATCCATATTGCCTTATACATCTATGTTCCAGGCTGGAATCCTGCCACAAACACCCATGTTCAAAATTATACCCTTGCTCCAAGAGCTGGACAACAATTCTAGGGAGTGATGTCGAGCGGCTAACAGGCTGTGCTGGGATGCCCTTTCCTTTAAGCCAAAAAGGTAAGTAGTATGTTTTCCTTGGCAGGATTTTGAAGTATTGTTAGAGTTCCTCTGACTACTATCCCCATGCATTTAGGGATGTTAAATTGAGTTAATCCTCAGTGTGATTCACTTTATAGTACAGTGATGGGCAGGGCTGGCCCACAACATTTTGGCACCTGAGGCGGGGAGCTCAAATGACGCCCCCATGCCTCCTCACTTGGGCCAAAACTTTGAAAGGTCTCAATTCTGCCTTCTTCCTGTTCTGCTCCTCTCATGGTACTGCTCTGCTACTTACCCCAATAAAGGAGAACTAACAACTTAAAATGCCTTGTTCAAAAATTTTAAGTAACACTTAACTTTCAAACACCTGAACACCAAATGTAACTTTTCTTGTCTGTATAGTAAACACTGGCATTTTTATCTGTTTGAATAATCAAAGTGGTGCTTTCCGTGCCTTCTTGGTTGCAAAGATTTGAACTGCTTCCTGAAGGTCCCCAGTCTGGGCCAGCTCATGCTCTGCTGAGATAGTTGCAAGGCCGACCAGCCTCTCCTGTGTCATTGTGGAGCGTAAATGAGTTTTTAGTAACTTCAGCTTGGAGAAGCTGCGTTCTCCACTGGCAACTGTTACAGGAAGTGTTAGAAGTATGCGCAGAGCAACAAAAGCATTTGGAAAGAGGGTGGTCATCTTATTTGTGCACATATATTCCAGAACAGCCTTTGGAGTTGACCGTGCTGAAATGTATCTTGAAAGGGATTTCAGTTCATCACCTAAATCACTCGCATCAATATCGCGCATGTCATCATGCGTCACTGTCTATAGTGCCCTGCATTGCAGGTGTAGGTCTTCTTCAGGTATAGTGAGGCGTTTTGGAATATCATAGCAACATCCCAAATATACTGCTGTGTTCCTTGAGCTGCATGAAACGTTCTTCAGCTGACTGTATTGCACAATCTAGCACCTGGTTAAAGAATTCAACTTTGAATTGTTGTTTGGGATCTCTTATGGGATTATCCCGTGCCTCGTAATCAAAAAGTCGGTGACTCTTGTATTCTTGAATGGGTGGGAAAATAGCTTCAGTGTGAAGTTCCTCTGCCAAGTTCTGTGCACTGTTCAGAACATTTTGAAATCCCTTATCTGACCGGGAAGACTGTAGGTATAACTTTGTTTTGTCCAGTTATTCCATTGCTCCAGATATATAAAGGTCAACACCTTGGAGTCTCTTGCTTACAACATTTATTTCAAACGGTATGTCATGCCACAACACTAAGCCACACAGAAATTTGAAGTTATGTATGTTTCTGATATTCCATTTCCCTCTATTCTCCCACAAACAGCTCCTGTCATAGCATTATCCTCCATAATTGCAACTATGGCAACATCTATCTTTCCAATTTGGTGTTTGATAGGCTTTATCGTCTCCACTCGACTTTCCGATTGTGTGGCACTCAGTGGTTTCAGTGTCAGAGAGGATGTTCCCAGATGTTGCTTCAAAATTTGTCACTCATGAGTTGATGCAGAGAAAAATACATAGATGCTTTAATTACATTAAAAAATTCAGCTGCCTCACTAAAAGCTGGTGCTGCATCACTGACCACCAAGTTCAATGAATGAGAACTGCATGGGACAAAAAAAGCTTGAGGGTTTAACTCTTGGATCCGTGTCTGCACTCCTCTGTTCTTTCCTCTCATGTTGGCACCATTATCATAGCCCTGACCTCTCATGTCAGCTATCACAATTCCCGTATCTTCCAGCTTTTTAAGCAGCACATTTGTCATACCAGCTCCTATAGTATCAATGTCAAATTATAGAAAATGCTCTGACAGTCACCATTGCAGTGACACTTTCACTAGGTTCTGTTGTTGTTACAAAATGCACCATTAACATCATTTGTTCCATATGGCGGATGTGAGGTGTGCAGTCCAGAATAACAGAGTAATATCTTGCTGACTTCAGATCTGCTACAATCTTCTGTTTCACTTTTGTTGCCGTATGATCTCATTTTGAATTGTTTTTCCAAGGTAGTAGTGTGCGTACATTTCTTGGGTGGTGACTCTTCTTAGATGTTCCTGGAGTACAGCATCAAACTCAGCCATCAACTCCACAGTTTTAAGGAAGTTTCCATTGTTTAGCACATACAGCTGATTTGAAGTGCCATGCAGGGGCAGGTTTGGGTAGCAAGCATTCTCACAATGGCAATGAGCCTTTTCAGAACATTTTGCCATTGAAGGGACTCTGATGCAATCTTCTCTTGATGCTGATCATCTATGGTGGCCTTTAACCTTAGTCTCATCTCAAGCTCTTTCCACCTACGGAATGCTCTATGGTGATTTGCTGCCTTCTCATGGCATGCCAGATTTCTAACCAGATTTTTCCAGTCCTTTGTTCCTGTAGAACCCAATGGGGCTGGAATATTAGACTAAACAAAAACAGCATGCAGCATTCTGGGTTTTTGAGTACATAAGCCATGGCCTCTCCACTTTGTCACCACTGGGGATTTCATGCCAGTAACGTGTTGAATGGAAACTTCAATTTTCATTGTCTTTGGGGAACATGAAGTTTTTCACTTGCTGTGGCCCATGCAGTACGAGGAAGTCCCTCAGGCTACTGCTCAAGTGGGTCCACAGTCCTGGATCATCTAGACTTAAGGAACTAAACTCAGCAGCAGCTGTTTCTTGCGCCTCCGCCACACTCTTCTCTGAGCTACACTTTTCTTCAGGAATGTGCATGGTTACATCCATTTGAGATGGAGATATGGATGCTGCACTAGCTGCCAGGTCACCTGCACTCTGACTAACTGGACGATCAGGCATCTCCTCACCACTCACATCCTCACAAGGGCTGGAAGGCTGACTGAACATTTGTGTCTATGTATCTCAGGAGAGCGCCTTCCTGCTTAGATAGAAAAGTTTCCTTTGCTTTCTTTCTTTTTCTGAATGTTGCCCCTGAGGGGCATTTTCTTCTTTCACTCATGACTGCTGTTCTGTGCCAGCTATAGTGGCTCTCAACACTCAATTGAAGGGGACAAATAAGCAGGCTGGTAGCAGGGCATGAGTGAGGAAAGATATCAGCGTCTTAAGGGCCTAACTGGCTCCTACTACTTCAGTTGACTGCCTGTTCTCCTCAAGTGGGATCAGGGAAGCAGCAGGAAACAGGAAGCTCCCTGAGAAGCTGGTGTTAATCAGTCCAGGCTCTTGGGGGTGCTAGAGAGGTACATAAGAGGCTCCTCCTCCTCCTCTCTCTCCCTGCGGCTCCTGCTGCTTTGTGTTATTCCCTCTCACCTTTTCCCCTGGCTGTCTGTTATGTCTCTTGTGCCCTCCTTTCTCCAGCACAGCACTCCACCATCTCTGTGGATCTAGAGCAGAGAGAATACACATGCACCAGCAGCAGACAATTTTCTACACTCTTAGTGGTGCCCCCTCTTCTCCCCCACCCCCCCCCCGGTCTGCTACCTGAGGCGGCTGCCTCAGTTCGCCTCATGGTAAGGCCAGTACTGGTGATGGGAGAAGTATAAACCATTCTTTTATCTTAGTCATCAGCTGTACTGAGAAAAGACTTGCTTTAGAAGCAGAATTGGCCAATGTATAGTGAAGGGAAACCAGTCCCGTAGATCTAGGAGCTGGTATATATTTACAACCAAAACCCAATTCCTGCATTTCATTTTACTTTCAGATTTCCGACTTAGATGGTGAAGTTGGGATACAGATTAGCTATGTCCTCCCATTTCAAATTTCACACAGTAATCCCATCAAATCCAACTGTATGTCTATTCGGAACAGATCACACAAGATTCCCAAAGTTCACAGTACTGCTTTTAATTGAAAGTAACTAAAGATTTTATACCTTCCTAATGAATTTCAGTTAAAAGTTGTGTTTGTTGTTTCAAAATGTATCAGAATCTGGTGCAACTGATTCCTATTTTGCAAGTGACTGAACACTTCTACAGTGAAGTCATAGAACCCCCTGGATGCTCCGTGGTCAAAACCACAAACAATGGGACTATTGTCTGTCTAAACAGTCTACAATGAGGACTCTATAAACAAGTGCACAATGTACAACACAACGGCTAGAAACTTAGACAGACACCTGAGTCAGTTCTAGTACACCAGAATCTATATGTCAGTGGCAACTATAGTAAATTTGACACGCTGATTTAGAGCTAAAACATTCAACACGATACACACAAACAAGGGAAAAACCATTTTGCTTTGCTGGATTAAAAGGCTATAATACATTTTGCTCTCTCAGTGGAGTAAATCAGGGCTGACTCTATTCATGTCAATAGAGTTTAAAAAGCCTAAGCAACAGGAGGGGCAGGCTCTTTGTGTGTAATTTGTTCCTTTCCCACATCAAAAACATGTCACAGTGAGTCAGTTCACCACAGTTACAGGAAAACTGTCTGAAAGTGGATAAACCTGGCGTGATGCACAGCACCACCACATCAGAACTGTTGAGAAAACTAAGAAAGGGAAAGTGATCGCCAACTGACTCCACTGGAGACATTCATTCCAGAGGCCGTACATCTGGATCCGACAGCTGCCATGCTCACAGTAACAGACTAGTTCTAATGCTAGAGGTAAAGTGATAGCAGCAGCATGTCCACAGAAGACATTGAAAATATATGGGTATGACTGTTTGGTGCTGTGCTCTGTGTATTCCAGTATGCTTTGGAATTGTGAGAGCGCGCATGTGTTTTCAACACAACATTTGTGAGAAGAGACTGAAGCTATGTGCCAATCCACAGAAGCCTAAACTCCTATTCTTCTTCTGGATTCTAGAAGAGTTTGTCAGTAGCCATTTTCTAGGACAGAAAATGTCAGTTAGGAGGACAGTGATATGGGGCCTCATTTGAATTCCCATTGCTGTTATTAGCTCCATTGATAGAGCTGGTCCCAAAATGCCCCCGCCCCAAATGTAGATGAAAATGTAAATTTTTCTTTTTTGTCAAAACTTTCAGTGGAAGATTTTGACTGTCAACCTCACACCACACCACCACCCGCCAAAATATCCCCCTTCACCCCCCAAAAGGGGTGTTTGTTTTTAAATGGAAAGCTAGAAGGGGAAAACAAGGCACTTTATGCAAAATATTTTTTTGCATAACCTCAGTTCTCCAGCCAAAAAAAAAAAAAATGTTAACAGGAAATTGTCAGCTAGCCCTACCCATTGGCTTCAGTAGAGTTACATTTCACTTACACTGGAGAAAGATCAGAGTCAGGACATGATCATGATTTTGCAACTATTTCCACGATACTGAAGTTCTGGGAGGAGATAAGATGACATAACATGGAGTTTATTCTGTAGTTTTGTTCTAAACCTATAGTAGCTACCTTTTAAAAAAACAGAAAAGAAAAAACAGTTATCTTGTCAGCTAGATATAAACATATTTTGAAGGCATGTACTTCTGCAAAATAAATATGCACTCTCAATGTTTGTGGCTTTCATATTCCCAAATGGATAATAAGTACTTGGAAGTAGATAAGTGTTCTTGGTGAGTCTTATTGAGACATTCATCCCAGTGCATTGTTTAAGACTGAAAGTGAAATGAATGTTTTGAACTGATGTTACAGCTTCCAATAACTTCCTGAAGGATGGTGGGTACCTTCAAATTGTCCTTTTGTGTCATAGCTGCTGCTGTTTCCGTTTGTGGTCAAGATCAGTGGAATGACATATGCCCAGCACAATTTTGTCTAACGTGCAAAATGGCTTTCTTGTGGGTTGTGGGGTGGGGGGTTGTTCTTTATTTTTATTTTTTAAAATTGTGTATGATGCAATGGCCTGAATTACCGAACACAGAAAACTGATACAAAGCACTAGTTATAAAAAAATGCTTCTATTGCAAGGTAGTCAGAAAAAATGCAAACTGACATCAAAATACAGCCTAATTGTTAGTCATTCCCAATTTTATTTAAATGCCACTTTCTCTCAATCTGTTTCTCGCTGACTTCAGTGAATGCAGGATCTGGCCCTAAGGATTCTATTTATTGGCTCTAGCTGTGTTTGTAATGTTCTCTGGTTTATACTATTACGTTTACCATGCTGCTTAAATACACACTGAATAATACTTAGCATCATTATTGCACTTTACGTGTTCAGAGCACTGCACAGACTTCACAACACACCTGAGAGGTGAGCGTATAAAATGGAGGTCATAATGCTATTGGGGAAACAGTCAGACTGTAAATCTGTCTTAACCAAGGCCACACAGAAAGTCAGTGGCAGAACCAGGAAGAGAACTCAGGATTTACACCCTGGAGAATGGAAAGCTAAATACTAGTTACACAGAACTCTAGAAGTTGCATGTGGGCATATAGAACAGTAAAATATTTCTAATCTGTGTGCCTATATAATCCTCATCACTTTAGTAGCTAAGCACCTCAGGTCATTGCATTATTTTTATCCTCAACACTGCTATTGAGTAGGAGAGCATTATGCCCAAAAAGTGAAGCACCAGGTAGATTAAGTGACTTGTCGAAGGCCACAAAAGAAGTCTGTGGCAACACTGGGAAACCCAGGGTCTTTAGAGTTCAAGTCCAGTGACTTAACTACAATATTCATCATCCCTATTGTCAGGCATGGTACAAATCTCATTTTCTTTAATATTTGGGAGAGAGGGTGAGTGTGCTTTTGAGAGCTGGAGGGATAGGGAGATTTTGAGTAGCTTTATAACTTTTGGCTGGGAACAAGTTGTGGGAGGAATCTTACACAAAGATGCTAGGATGAGGAACTGTCCATCGGAGCAGAATCCAAACTGCATTTGGACCAAGAGCATAACAAGATGGTAGGAAGAGGACACAAAGGAGCCCCTAGTATGACCACTGGGAGATGCTTAGAACACCAGAGACTGAGCAAAACCATGGGCTTTGGTGTCTCTCTCTCTCCTTCCTAAAAAGAGATGTCTTAAAGACCAAATTTGGATCCTAGACCCCTGAGGGTTATACCTTTTACTTTTGGACTACTCTGTAGGAGCATAACTTGAATATTCTTTATATTCATACTGTAACTGAAGTCTAAGCCCTGGTCTACACTACATGGTTAGGTCGAATTTAGCTGCGTTCGGTCGATTTTATAATGAATGCATCTACACAAGCAACCCCATTCTGTCAACCTAAAGGGCTCTTAAAATAGACTTCTGTACTCCTCCCCGGCGAGGGGAGTAGCGCTAAAATCGACCTTGCTGGGTCGAGTTTGCGGTAGTGCAGATGCAAATTGACGTTATTGGCCTCCGGGAGCTATCCCTGAGTGCTCCAATGTGACCGCTCTGGATAGTGCTTTCAACTCCGATGCATTAGCCAGGTACACAGGAAAAGCCCCGGGAACTTTTGAATTTCATTTCCTGTTTGGTCAGCATGGCGAGCTCAGCAGCACAGGTAACCATGCAGTCCCCCCAGAATTGCAAACGAGCTCCAGCATGGAGCAAAAGGGAGACACTGGATCTGATTGCTGTATGGGGAGAAGAATCTGTGCAGGCAGAATTCCGATCAAAAAGAAGAAATGCTAATATATATGCCAAAATCGCACAGGGCATGGTGGAGAGGGACACACAGCAGTATCGCGTGAAAGTCAAGGAGCTCAGGCAAGCCTACCAAAAGACAAAGGAGGCAAACAGGCACTCTGGGTCAGAGCCCCATACATGCCGCTTCTATGATCAGCTGCATGGTATTCTAGGGAGGGACCCTACCACTACCCCACCACTGTCTGTGGACACTTGCAAGTGGGGAGTCTCACGCAACAGGGAGGAGGAGGAGGAGAATGTGCAGCAGGCCAGCAGTGAATCCATTCTCCCCGGCAGCCAGGACCTTTTCATCACCCTGGAGCCAATATCCTCCCAAGGCAGGATCCCCGACCCCGAAGGTAGAGAAGGCACCTCTGGTGAGTGCACATTTGTAACTACAGTACGGGGTTTAAAAGCAATAGCGTTTAATGTTTGATTTGCCCTGAAGACTTGGGATGCATTTGCGGCCAGTACAGCTACTGGAAACGTCTGTTAACGTGTCTGGGGATGGAGCAGGAATGCTCCAGGGACATCTCCATGAAGCTCTCCTGCAGGTACTCTGAAAGCCTTTGCAGAGGGTTTCTAGGGAGGGCTGCCTTATTTCGTCCTCTGGGGTAGCACACTTTACCACGCCAAGCCAGTAGCAAGTAGTCTGGAATCACTGCAGCACAAAGTATAGCAGCAAATGGTCCTGGATTTTGGTTGCATTCAAGCAACATTCGGTCTTTATCTTTCCGTGTTAGCCTCAGGAGAGGGATATCATTCATGGTCACCTGGTTGAAATAGGGGAATTTTTGTAAGGGAACAGTAAAAGGACCCAATTAATGCTGGGCTGTTTGCGCTTGGCTAAAAGGGATTATCCCAAAGAGCAACGTGGAGGGGTGGGGGGAAGTGTGTGCTTCCCATCTATCTAAAAACCGCAGCCCCTCCTTTTAAATGACAAACCCAACCGGCATTGCTTGCTATGGGAAAGGAGGACGCTGCAGTTTGAAAACATTCCCACGTTATGAAGGTGTTAGAAGCCAAACCTATGTACCCTTTGGCTTACTATGGCTGCCTGGAAACCGAATTCTGTTACCCAGCCTTGTGTGATGTGTCACCATACCAGCAGGCGCTCAATATAAAAGGCAAAATGCGACCTTGTACCTAAAGCACATGTGCTGTCTGCTGTGAATTGCTTGATTCACTGTGAAAGAGTCTCCCTTTTGTTCTCAGAAATGTATCATCTTAAATTTTACTCTCCCTTTTATCCCCCTGCAGGTGCAAATGTTTCTGTGCTCCCCCTATCCTCTCCGTCCCTGAGGTTATCGCAGATTAGAAGGTGAAAAAAACCATACTTGCGATGCCATGTTTTCTGAGCTCATGCAGTCCTCCCGCACTGATAGGGCACAGCTGAATGCATGGAGGCATTCAATGGCAGAGTCCAGGAAAGCATTAAGTGAATGCGATGAGAAGAGGCAGGATGCAATGCTGAGGCTAATGGGGGAGCAAACGGACATGCTCAGGCATCTGGTGAAGCTGCAGGAAAGCCATTCTACCACCACTCTGCACTTGCTCAGCCTATAGTTGAATTGCTCCTTACTACTGTCCAGGCTGCCTGTGTACGGCTTCATGAGCCATAGGAGCAAGGGGTAGGCTGCACCTCCAAGAAGAACTATTGGCATTTCAACATCCCCAACCGTAATTTTCTGGTCTAGGAAGTAAGTCCCTTCTTGCAGCTGCGCAAACAGCCCGGAGTTCCTAAAGATGCGAACGTCATGTACCTTTCCTGGCCATCCCATGTTGATGTCTGTGAAACGTCCCTTGTGATCCACCAGTGCTTGCAGCACCATTGAGAAGTACGTCTTGCGGTTTATGTACTGGTTGGCAAGGTGCTCCGGTGCCAAGATAGGGATATGGGTTCCATCTATCGCCCCACCACAGTTAGTGAAACGCATTACAGCGAAGCCATCCACTATGACCTGCACATTTCCCAGAGTCACTACCCTTGATAGCAGAACATCAGTGATTGCATTGGCTACTTGACTCACGGCAGTCCCCACGGTAGATCTGCCCACTCCAAATTGATTACCGACTGACAGGTAGCAGTCAGGCATTGCAAGCTTCCTCAGGGCTATCACCACTCACTTCTCAACTGTCAGGGCAGGTGCCATCTTGGTATTCCTGCATTTCAGGGCGGGGAAAGCAACTCACAAAGTTCCAGGAAAGTGGCCTTACGTATGCAAAAGTTTTGCAGCCACGGGGAATCATTCCAGACCTTCAACACTATGCGGTCCCACCAGTCTGTGCTTGTTTGCCGGGCCTAGAATCACCGTTCCACTGTATCAACCAGCCCCACTGCCGCCATAATGTCCCAATTGCCACATCCCGTGCATTCATGAACTTCTGTGTCCATATCCCCCTCACAATTGTCCTCATGCTGCTGTCTCTTAGCAAGATTCTGCACATGCTGCAGTATAATGTGTGAGGTGTTTAAAATGTTCGCAACAGCAGCAGTGAGCTGAGCGGGCTCCATGCTTGCCGTGCTATGGCGTCTGCATGGGTAACCCAGGAAAAAAGGTGCGAAATTATTGTCGGCATTTGCTTTCATGGAGGGAGGGAGGGGAGACTGACAACATGTACTCAAAACCACCTGCGACAATTTTTCTGCCCCCCACTCTCCACCAGACACTGGGAGCTTAACCCAGAATTCCAATGGGCAACGGAGACTACGGGAACTGTGGGATAGCTTCCCACAATGCACTGCTCCGTG
The DNA here is from genome assembly GCF_015237465.2 of Chelonia mydas. Classification (NCBI taxonomy): domain Eukaryota; kingdom Metazoa; phylum Chordata; order Testudines; family Cheloniidae; genus Chelonia; species Chelonia mydas. Next base: position 105,638,338 of record NC_051245.2, read on the forward strand.
AGTCGATGCTAACCACGGTAGTGAGAACGCACTCCACTGACTTAATGTGCTTAGTCGGGACATACACAATTGACTGAATAAAACTGATTTCTAAAAATCGACTTCTATAAGATTGACCTAATTTCATAGTGTAGACATACCCTAGGCACTACACTTAGGGTATTTGCATTCTTTATCTCCTGCCAGCCCTCATAAAGAATCATTTTTAATTAAGTAAGTGTTTATTGGGAACCCATTGAAGGTTAGGAAGTCTGTAGACCCTAGAGTTTGGCATGCCTACAACACTAGCCTGGGAGCTCATGATCCACAGAGCACATGGACAGGATCAAAAGAGGTTTTCTTACTACATTCATAGTGACATCTTATTGTGGGGTCAAGTTACCATATTTTGTATACTGTATGAATAGCCAACCGAGTGTACTGCTGCTATAGAAGTGGATAGAGAAAATTCCTCTACTGTATCTCTGCCTTTCACATTTTATTTTTGCCATGTATTCACCCTTTTAAATCTATGCAGCCAACAGTTGGTTTTGAATAAGAAAGCATTAAAAGTAGTCTGACTTCACAAATTCAGAACTACTGTTCTCAACGAACCATAGAGCATAATGCACCTAAATGGCTCACTCATGATTTTCTTTCTTTTTCAAAGCCAATCAGGTTGATCCATCCAAAGTTATCAAGTATAACAGACTCTCTCCCCCTCAGATCAATATTACATTCTCCCATTTTTCCTCTCTCCTTCTGAGACTATCAGTTATTATTACTACTGCTCTGGTGCCCATATCTTGTGTTTCTGTTTCCATTCAGAAACGGTAATTAAAGAAAGATATGGTTTATTCTTAAAATGTGCTCCTGCAGCAGGCTGCAAAAAAGAATAACTGATTTGAAACCAACTTGTTGAACTCATCACCACCCGGTTTATATTTGTTATCAACCCCTGAAGCATGAAGGCCTTATTCTAACTTCAGCTACACACAAGCAACTCCCACTGAAGCCTGTTAGACCTGTGCATGTGTATCAGAGATCATAGGTTGGCTCAATGACTATAGTCTCAACTGCTTTCAGCAAGCAATAGGTCATCTGTCCTTTTTGTTTTGTTTATTATATGGTTCAATTTACCACTTCGCTCCATAAATCCCTCATTAATTTGCATCTTGAGCAGCACTTATGGTGAAAAAATGACTAGAAAAATGGTGCCCATAGAACAGAACTGCTCCCTGTTTGTACTTAGTCATATATTTTTAGTTTTATGACATAAATGATTCAATCGTTTCCCTCCTTTTATTCCAGTTGAGCCAACCCAGCTATGGGAGAATGAACTGGTGTCTTTTCTTATTCATTCATTACCAATAAAATTGTTAAACTGAGCACCAGTTGCAGAATCTTTGATGTATTACAGGTATCGGAATAAAGTAAGCCGGAAAGAATCCGGCTTGGCTTTCAGATTTTGGTTGATTTTGCAAAGGTGACAGTTAAAAATAAATAAAAGCATCTTTAAAAAACAAACAAACAAAAACCCCCCATCCTTTTTACTTGCCAGCTGAACAAATTTGACTTGGAAACTAGTGAGAGGTTAAAAAGTAGTGAAATCTTATGTGGTCGCTGAAGTGAGGAGGCAGATGTGACTGAATTCAAATGGAGCGGATTTGCTAAAATAAAAAGAAGCACTGTTTTCACAATCACTTTTCAGAGCACCTCCACTTTTTTATTAGTATTTGCTGAGGAAGGTTTAAGAACATGAGAACTACCAGACTAGGTCAAACCAATAGTCCATCTAGCTCAATATCCTGTCTCTGATGGTAGTCAGTATTAGAGCTTCAGGGGAGTGTACAAAACAGGGAAATTGGAGTGATTCACCCATCTTCTCCTCCTATGTTCTGGAAGAGATTTAGTGTCACATCCCTGAAGATCTTGGCTAACAGCCATTAAATGACCTAGCCTCCATGAAATTAGCCAGCTCTTTTTAATGTAGTTATATTTTTGGCCATCCCATGGCAATGAGTTCTGCAGGTTTGTTGTGCACGGTGTGCAAAAGTGCTTCCTCTTGTTTGTATTGAACCTTCTGCCTATTATTTACATTGGGTAACCTCTGCTTTTTGTATTGTGGGAAAGGGTATACAACACTTTTCTATTCACTTTTTTCCCCACACCATTTTACAGACCTTTATCATATTTCCTCTCTCCCCCACTTAGTCTCCTCTTTTCTAAGCTGAACAGTCTTTTTAGTATCCCCTGTTCCATACCCTTGATCTTCTTTGTTGCCCTTCTCTGTACCTTTCCCAGTTCCACTATATTCTTTTTGAGATGGGGTATCACAACTATGATATTTTCTATCCCTTTCCTAACATTGTTAGCCTTTGTTGACCAGTAATGCACTTTGACCTGAAGTTTTCCGAGACTATCCACAGTGGACTTCAAGATCTTTCTTAAGTGGTGTAACAGGGCACAGTTTCACTCCTCACAGAAACTGCACAGACTCCACTAGGTGTGCACTCACTGACCTTTTATTTCAAGTTCCCTCCACCAATATCATTACAGCCACCAGACAACCATTTGTTTACCATATCTACAGTACTTTTGACTCTCTCTCCTCAGGACCCGTGGTCTCCCTTCGCTAAGGCCTCTGTGTGACTGGGCTCAGCTAGCCCTGTTCCTCTCCCCCTGGGCATGTCCTTCCCATGCCTCTTTAGTAGACTTGGGCTGATGGGCTAACTGAATGGTTATCCCACCCAGCTCATGCACCTAATTAGATAATTACCCCACTCAGCTTGCTCTGGAAGCAAGTAGCATCTAAGTGATCAGAGTGCAGGCTCACCGGTTTACTCCCTGCACTCTGTCACAAGTGGTAACTGCTAATTTAGAACCCATCATTATATATGTGTAGTAGGGCTGTCGATTAATCGCAGTTAACTCACATGATTAAAACTGCGATTAATCATGATTAATTTTTTAAATCATGGATTAATTTTTTTGAGTTAATTGCACTGTTAAACAATACCAACTGAAATTTATAAAATATTTTGTATGTTTTTCTACATTTTCATATATATTTATTTCAATTACAACACAGAATACAAAGTGTATATTATTTTTATTAAAAAGTATTTGCACTATAAAAACAGTATTTTTCAATTCACCTCATACAAGTACTGTAGTGCAATCTCTTTGTCGTGAACGTGCAATTTACAAATGTAGATTTTGTTACATAATTGCACTAAAAAAACCCAAAACAATGTAAAAACTTCAGAGCCTACAAGTTCACTCAGTCCTACTTCTTTTTCAGCCAATCACTAAAACAAACAAGTTTGTTTACATTTACAGGAGATCATGCTGCCCTCTTTTTATTTACAATGTCCCCAGAAAGTGAGAACAGGCATTTGCATGGCACTTTTGTCGCCAGCATTGCAAGGTATTTATGTGCCAGATATGCTAAATATTCATATGCCCCTTCATGCTTCGGCCACCATTCCAACGGACTGCAGATTTGACAAAATGCAAAGAAGGTACCACTGTGAGATTTCTAAAGACAGTTACAGCATTCAACCCAAAGTTTAAGAATCTGAAGTGCCTTCCAAACTTTGAGAAGGAAGAGGTGTGGAACATGCTTTCAGAATTCTTAAAAAAGCAACATTCTGATGCAGAAACTACAGAACCTGAACCACCAAAGAAGAAAATGAACCTTCTGCTGGTGGCATCTGACTCAGATAATGAAAATGAACATGTGTCGGTCCGCACTGCTTTAGATCGTTACCAAGCAGAACCCGTCATCGGCATGGACACATGTCCTCTGGAATGGTGATTGAAGCATGAAGGGACATATGAATCTTTAGCATGTAATATCTGTACCCTTGCTAAATATGTAAATACACTGGACCCTTGCTAGAACGCGCATCTACATAGTGTGAATTCACATATAACGCAGTCGTGGCCATGGATCCCAAATTTAATTACTTTAATTGCATTTCATTTTAATGCGGTACCACGCATGGATCCCAAATCCCACGTTCTAGCAAGGGTCCGGTGTATCTTGCAAAGCCAGCTACAACAGTGCCATGCACTGTTCTCGCTTTCAAGTGACACTGTAAACAAGAAGAGGGCAGCATTATCTCCTGCAAATGTAAACAAACTTATTTGTCTGAGCGATTGGCTAACAAGAAGTAGGACTGACTGGACTTGCAGGCTCTAAAATTTTACATTGTTTTAGTTTAATGCAGTTTTTGGTTCTTAATTCTACATTTATAAGTTCAACTTTCATGATAAAGAGATTGCACTACAGTACTTGTTAGGTGAATTAAAAATACTATTTCCTTCCAGTCCTATGTTACTAAATAGAGCCAGTCTACACTCCAGGTCTACTTATTAGTTTAATCCAGTAGATCAGATTTTCCTTGTTGCTCTCGTACTTCAAGATGGCACAATGTAGAACAAAGATCAGACTGAAAACCAATAGGCTGATATTAATAAAGTTTCACAGGGTGATATGCAACACATCTAGCAGCTTTCTCTGACAAGGCAGGGAGTTCAGAATAACCAGGCAAGGACATTTCATTCAATTTAAAAAAAAAAAAAAAGACTTCCTTGCTGTTCAATACTCGTAGAGAGAAGTCACAAGCAAGATCTAATACCACTTAATCACTTAGAGCCAGCAACCTGCTTTCATGTTTTCCTACCTCCCTGGTCATCTTTCTTTTCCACTGCCATTACCCCTTGTAAGAGGCTAAGCTAGGTGGAGCACAGTATGCAAATTTAGCACATGCCATCATGATTTATAACAGATCTGCAACTAGCCTAATTTAAGCCCACCATCAATAAATGCCTTTGTAATTTACATCCCCAGTGGAGCTGCTGCTGAGATATAGCGCGGTGCTTCAGTCATACTTTAAGATGCTGAGGACGGATTATGGCCCACTATATAGAGGTTTCCCCAATTTTAAAGTGAGCACTGAGAACATCAGTATGCCTTGTGATGTCAAGCCATCCCCAACCCTTCAAAAATACCTTCCCACAGGTTACTTTGGAAAGCAGGAAGATTTTGTTTGAAGTACATGTATTAATAAATGTAAGCCATTTGCAAAAAATAACTTTTTGACGATTTACACAAATCAATCCCTCTCACGCAATGCTTTCAGCAGACAAGATTGAAAGATTTGTCAAAAAAGAAAGGACCATGTGCTTTTTAGTGCTAATTACTAGCTTGTCAGAATAACTGACTGGCTGAAGGGAAAGTTTTCCAAAGTCAGCGGGTTTTTTTTTTTTTTTAAAGGATGTGTACTCTGGATCTTAAAGCCTCTAGCATATGATAGAGCTGGGCTGATTCCTGGCCTGATTAGGTAAAGCTTTTACCTTTAGGCAAAACTGTTAAATGTGCATGTTACATTTGCCTCAAGGGGTGTAAATATCACACCCCATTCCTTTTTAACCTGGGTCTTAATTGAAGAAATAAGCCATCTCTCGAGAGGGAGGAGGACTGGATGTTTATCTCCAAGTGATATCTTCAGAGACTTTGTGTACAGATTAAAGAATAGAAAGTTACTAAAACAAGCACTGTTTCACTGAGGCTTCAGGTAGCTGAAAATAACCAGTGTGTTAATATGTCAGTTTGCCCTTTTCTTTTCAAATTGATCACATTTATGATGATTGTTTTCATTATTTGAACAATTACAAAGTGTTTTTGTGAACGTTTTGGCCTCAAGGTATTCACAATCTGTTCATAGCAAGAATTCCTGCAAGCAGTTGATATATGGAATCCAGTATGCAGTCTGCGCAAGTGGCTACTTAAGTCACATGTTATGGTTTCTCATCCCTGATTGGAGGACTTAACCTTTATAAGTAGGAGCAGTGGCTGAAGAAAGTATTGGGGCATTAAATTTCTCAGGAAGAAGTGAGAGTATACTTTAAAGAAAGGCATAAACAGATTAAACAAATTTTAGAACATTTAAAATATTTTCCCGTCCATTTTTGCTCATGAAAGCTCTCTATTTGGCTACATATATGGATGCCAGATTTAAGAATAGCGGTTTTCTTTCCCGACAGAGGAAGTTCAGATTTATTGGCTACCTAGTATGCTTTAAAGGTAGTTTTCTTGCCACATTCCAAACAAGTAATTTTGCATGCACATTAGACTCAGCAAGTGACTTCATGAAAAAAACTATTTTATTCTTTTCTCCAAATATTTATGTGAATAAAAATCATTTCATGACTATTGATGGAAAAACAAAAAATTATGATTTGGTGCAACCAAATTTGTACGAGTCAGATTTAACAAATGTGTATACAAATAATTTTTTCCACTCTTCACCCAAGCTCTACTGGAAATCATTATCCAAATTTTTAAACTTCGGCTATGTCTACATGGCCTTGCAGTTTGGACTATGAGGTACAAATTGCAGCGTGCACAAGTGTGCTACACTGTAACTCCCAGGTGGATGCGGTGAGTGAAAACTAAAAAGGTACCAAACTCACATCAACATAGTTCTCTTTAAAAAGGACTAAGTTAAAGGTATTTAGTTTGTCCACAGTGCTGCAGTTCACACCCCCATAGTCTGAACGGTGGGGCCACATAGATAACACTTTGGGTTCCAAAGTTAGGCACCGAACTCAGTATTTGAGTACTTAAATAAGTGACCAGATTTGAAGAAGCACTGACCACCTGTAATTCCTACTAAAATAAGTGGAAGTTACATATCATCAGCACTTCTGAAAGTGTATTAAATATTAGCACAGCATATCATTGTTAAGAATCTCAAAATATGAATCACCAGAAAACTTATTTTTCAAAAGACGTGGAATACATCAATTGTATGACTTTATAAAAAGGTACAATATTTTCTTGGAGACTGAAGTCAATAACAATAAGGAAATATGAAGAATAGCACTATGGCCAACCCTAACCATTCATAAATCATGAATCAGGCCCTCCAAAATCATGAGATTTAAAAAAAAAAAAAAACCACCTCAGATTTTTAAGCCACACTTTAAGTTCTATTTCTTTTACTTTTTTCTTTTTTATTTATTTATTTATTTATTTTTGGAGACTTTAGCATGCCCTCGTGTCACATTTTTATCTCTGGAACCAGAGCTAGAAATGTAGTTTTTTTTTAAAAAAAAAAAAAAAGCTGAGATTCTGATGGAACCCACTTGTCTTCAGGAGCTGGATCTTTAAGTAAAATGTCAAATATTGTGAGACTTGAGGTAAAGTCACAAGAGGTAGCAGCACTGGAATTGACCTTTTCATTTGTTGCTTCACAGTGTCACAGCTAGAATTTTTGTTGTTCAGTTAGCTTTTGAATTACATTGGCCAATACTGGACAGTCTCTATGTAAAAGAATAAATGGACACAAATCAGATGTCAAGAATTATAACATTCAAAAACCAGTCGGAGAACACTTCAACCTCTTTGATCACTTGATTACAGACCTAAAAGTGGCAATTCTTCAACAAAAAAACTTCAAAAACAGACTCCCACAAGAGACTGCTGAATTGGAATTAATTTGCAAACTGGATACAATTAATTTAGGCTTGAATAAAGACTGGGTGTGGATGGGTCATTACACAAAGTAAAACTATTTCCCCATGTTTATCCCCCCTCCCACTATTCCTCAGACGTTCTTGTCAACTGCTGGAAATGGCCCACCTTGATTATCACTACAAAAGGTCCCTCCCTCCCTCACCCCCCCCGCCCCCGCTCTCCTGCTGGTAATAGCTCACCTTACCTGATCACTCTCGTTACAGTGTGTATGATAACACCCATTGTTTCATGTTCTCTGTGTATATAAAATCTCCCCACTGTATTTTCCACTGCATGAATCCAATGAAGTGAGCTGTAGCTCACGAAAGCTTATGCTCAAATAAATTTGTTAGTCTCTAAGGTGCCACAAGTACTCCTTTTCTTTTTGCGGATACAGACTAACACGGCTGCTACTCTGAAACCTGAAATGGCTCAGGAATTTGAAGTTTTGCAGAGGGATAGTCTTCAGATCTTAAAGGTACCTTTTGTTCTCATGAAATTCTCATTCAGATTTGGCAGAGATAGAAGCCATATCTGCACATGCCCAGTAGAACCGCAGACTTGTCCCTTATTTTTTGCCACATTTCATCTGTACTGCACGTGCTCCCAATCTGACTCCCATGGGGCACATAGAAGTAGTTGCTCACTGAGTGACACTATCTTCTCAACTGCATTAAACAAATCTGAGACGAGAGAGAGGTCCTAGGGTGGAGTGCCTACCTTCCTTCTCTACAGTCACCTCTGTAAAAGTGTGGGTTAATGCTCATCTCCACTTTGCCCTGAGAGACAAGCAGAAGAAGAGGGATCTCAGAGTTTCCAGCAAAAGCACTCAGTTAATACTTTAATATAAGCTGGTCTGAACATTACAGTGGAGCACTAGCTCTGCTATAGTTAATTTTGTTACATTTTTGTTTTCTTGTTACATCTGTACCACACACAGACCCATGTGCACACATGCACAGAAATGTTAAAATATTTTGTTTTTTAAAGCATTTCATTGTAGTGGAGAGGGGTCATATTTCTGAAAGTCAACTAATAGAACTGGCTAGCACTAACCATACTGTAGCACAGATAAGTTGTATGGTAGATCTAGGATGTGTCCTGTATTTGGTGTGTCCCTTTAGGAATTAGGGGCTAAGTCCACTAATGGTCTGAGGTGCACAAGTCCAATGCTTATGCACCGCTGAGATCCTCAAACCTCCTGCTCAGCTACCACCTAACCCCATAGGCAGCTAAAATCCTTAGGTACCCGAGTTTCTACCATTAAAGTTCCCTAGGTGCCTAAGTTTCTGCCAGTGAGTATGCGAGCAGCCATTTCAGTCTAGGCATCTGATGCCTAAGTGCCAGCATGATCCTCAAACTAGGTATTGGCCCATCTATCTCGCCTGTAGGCTGGATTCAGTAGGCATGTTCTGAGCATACCTAAACTCAAACAAAACAGCCAGAGAAGACACAACAGCCTCCCTTTATAACCTTTAGCCTAGTGTTTAAGGGACTCACCCAGGGCGTGGGACACTTGGCCGCCTAATGTTGAGAGGGGGTTTCAATTTAGGTTTACCACCTCTTAGGCAAGTGCCCCAACTACTTAACTGTAGAGTCAGTTTCTCTCTCGCTCTGGACCAATTCATATTTAATTTATAATAGTGGAATAAATTCAACAGGAGAGATATAGAGAGATCCACCTCAATGGATCCCATAGTCCAGTGGCAGGACACACAGAGGTGGGACACCCAAGTTCAAATACCCTCCACAGGTCACGGATCTCTCTCTCTTGGCTGGGTGGTCTACCATTCAGATAAATGTTTCAGGGAGGACGCCTTTCCCTCCCAAAAGCATTTCTTGTAAAAAACAGTTTGGGCACCTATCTCTAGGTAAGGGTTGATAGCTCAGAATCCCAAACAGACATAGGTATCCAAATTCAGCCTGGAGGGAGTTGCCTAACTCCCTGAGAAGGGCAGGAGTTAGGCAACACCCCTCTCCTCCTCCTCATCTGCTATTGATTAGCATCGCTACTTCCCTGCTCACCATGTTGGCTTTTTTGGATCCCATTCTTAGGCCCTTAATGCTCTCATATACTCTATAGGGAGCCTAAGTGCCTAACTAAGGGCTGCAGATTCCACTGGGTGGCAAGGCACCTAAGTCCCTTTGTGGATTTAGCCCTAGAATACTTATTGCCTTATGCATTACTTAACCCCCAATATTGACTCCCATTGGTTACAATAATGACTTTCATATCCATTATGCACCTTCATGTAATGGTATGTTATCTGTCAGTAGGACCTACAACAGCAGGGGCTACAGCATATGTGAACATGTCATCATACATAATTAGGAGATTGTTTCAAGCTGACCATAGACCTGTCCACTGTGTTCTTATATTATACAACTGCTTTATTTTAGACTCCTTTTACTTTTAAATACTTGATGTCTGCTCAACATGCACCCAATTAGTAGAATTCAGTTAACATGCATGCACAAGTTTCCCTTTTTTAATTAAGCACTCAGACTCATTTCAGAGGTAGCATAAATATGCAGTCAACTTTAAGATTAATAGGTTTAGACTCAAACACTTATTTTTGGTCTTCATGGACAATCTACTATTTCCAACGAGATTCTTCCCACCCGCCCCCACAACAACTTTAGCTGTATTTAAAGTTAATGAGCTTTTTCAATTAAAGCTTCAGATACTTAGCCTTTGGATAACATTTGGATGAACCAGAGTGTATCTAATTACGTTGGGTGAATTTTAAGAGGTTCTGCATATACTTCTTTCATAACAAGCACATGTTAAGTTGCAGGCATGTACTGGACATCATTCCAGGCTGCATGCAAATCACCCTTCTGAAAACAACATTACAATAGGTCTGAGTTCGAGGAATGTCTGCAGTAACAAATGCCTTTGAGAGTGCGTATAATATCAACTGTTCTGGCTGGCAGGAAAACTGGGGTTTCCATCAGGTCTAAAACTAGATGAGGAAAAGAAGACGGGGCAAATTAAGAGAACATTGCCTATACTGGGCAAAACATGCCTCAAGAAGATTGAAACTTGCTGCTTGCTTAGATAGTGGTTTCAATATTAATCTAAGGAGATTAAATTGAAAAGACTATGCAAACATTAGCAAAGGGAAGAAAAGATGGTCTTGCGGTTAAGGTACTGGACTGGGATTCAGGAGACCTATTCCAAGCTTTGCCACAGACTTCTTGTTCAACCTTGGGCAAATCACTTAGTCTCCCTATGCCTCAGTTCCCCTGCCATATAATTGACATGATAGTACCTTGCTACCTCGTAGAAGTGTTGTGAGGATAAAGCCAGTGAACAAAGTAAAACATTGAGCAGTGATGGGGGCCAAATAAGTATGCAAATAGGTAGACAGCCACAAAATGCATATCCAGACCAGGATTCTGAACACTTCAGAAGTTGGGGGCTGTTGAAATTCAGAGTTTTGGTTCAGCCCCATTATAAAGATAAGAAGTTGGACATTTTGGAAAATTAGGCTAGGAGTTCAGGTTTCAAGCCCCACCACTAGTGCAGGGATAGTCAAATTTGGGGTTCAGTGCCATCTCTAAAAAAGCATGGAAACTCTTTCAAAGAAAAAAGACAGGACAGTCATTTAAAGGGTCCTATATTGAAAGGGGATTATAAAACTACCTGAGTGAGAACATCCTATTTGTCTCCTAGATTCTGTGTTCTTACAAGTAAAATGTAATGAAAGAAGACAACAAAGCATATTCTTAAAAAGTCAAATTGTTGATACCCCAGGTTTCTGATACTGTGCTGCATATGAATGATACTTTCAAATTTGTCTCATGGGTACAGTGAACGGCAATAGAATTCCTCTCTCTCTAACAGCTGTATTTCTATTTCAAACCTAATAATTGTTGCCTTTTTTCCTCCATACAATCCTATCTACTAGCTAGAACCAACCTTCTGTCTTAAGATCTATCTCCATTGAAGTCGTGTTCATTATCTTCTGGACAGTATATTGAGTTCCATTTAGAAAGACTGCTATTTTCACATGTCTGGTTGTGGTAACTGAAAGCCATATTTCATGTAGCAAACAATGGCTACAAGTAGTAACTCACAATGACAACCTGGTGCATTGTCTCACACCATTGATATTGTGTGATAATACAAATCACCACAGTATTTGTGCTCGATTCTTAAGAATAGCTCTAATCAAGTTTCAATGTAGAGTGCTGGCGGGGGGGGGGGGGGTCAGCTGTCAGAAAGAAATTCCATATACCATTATATCAGAGCAGCAACAAACCTTCATTCATAATCACAGATTGGCTTTTTGAAACATTTTGTGTGATTTGATTACTTGTAGTGAGCTACTTGGCTTTTGCTGGCTGGTATCTGAACTGGAAACAGAAATAAACAAACTAAAATACAAGCACAGTTGGAGTAACAAAGAATTGAAAAAGGAGCTTAACAACTTACCAAGATACCTTTGTCATTCTTTTTGGGCTCTTGTCCCAATGATTTCAGCCTGAAAGCATTAAAATGAGTTCCTTATACATGTTTTGCAGGTGAGGGTTTTTTGAGCTTTAATTTGCTGTTTGATTCGCCCCAGGATTTTCAGGTGTTGCATGAGGGAGTAAAGAACAGAAAGTACCCTCAGTTCTTGGTTGTGAGCCATTGGATGATGGCCATAGCATTATTAAACCATCTAAGCATGCTGGGTCTCAACCACAAAATTTAATTTTCCCTACTGCAGGGACTAATCAACTACCACAGGCTTTAAGACCTGAGGAGACTGTTTTTATCTTTTTTGTTTTCTTTCAAAGACTGAAGTGGAGTTAATTTTACAGTTTTGACTATCCTCGGGGTTACTAACAGTGACAGAAATTTAGCTTGATGAGAACCAGATAAGAGATGGAATTTATGCGTATGTTATGTCATAAATAAAGATAAAAGGGGCTAAGTAATTAACAGCACCTCTGTAAGTTGGGTTGGAAGACCCCACTTCCTCTTGAATGAAGCAAAAAAAGACCAAAGGAAAGCAAGGCATGCTGAATGGTGTCAGCAGTTACCTCCTTCATTGGCTGAAAGTGGGGTAGGTTGGTTTCTACTTCAATATCCCAGTGCAGAGAAAAAGCCACCTCCAATGAAAAAGCTAAATCCGCCCCGTGGATTACTGAACCCCAGAGTATGCACACAGCATTATTTTAAAAGTGAGTTTTCTAGTCAAAAGATCTTTGTACTGTGGTAGTCACTGAATAACTTCCCGTCTGCTTTTTTAAATGGCTGCTGACATTTTCCTTTGCAGAAACTCCATTTGTATGGTCTCCACCCTAGCAGTACAACTCAGAAATTGAACCATCTAGGTTTCACTTACTGAGCAGCATAGATTTTTATACCAAATGAGGGGGGAGGAGAGGGAGAGAAAAATACTGCAGCTCAGCACCACCACAATATTAATCTACACTGTTTTTAATCATGGGAGCTGTTTCTTGGAGTTCTCCCAAGACAGACTGGGGTGGGGGGGGGAGCGCGCGCGGGGAGAGAAGAATCCACAATGAAATAATGATAACTTAAAATGTACCAGTCCTGGTGATAAAGGCTGTACTACACACATGCTAAATTTATCCAAAAAAGGTGGTTTCAAACAGCAGTTCATATGATTAAGAGAGGATTCTTTCAAAATGACGGTTGCTCAGGCTTTATAGGAAACATTAGTTTTAAAAGAAATTTGGAAATAGAAGTTCCTACCAAAGAAAACAATTATAAATATTCTTAATTGTCTGGAAATAATTTGTCATACAAAATTGGATCGAGATACGTTTATACAAATGCTTCAGATACACTGATGTTGTAATGCCTGTTAGAAGCCCAGAATATTTTTTCACAGAGTGTTCCAACAATATGTTAAAGAAAAGGATATGACTTTCACTTTCATCTTCTGCCTCCTCACCACCCCTCTTTCTTTTTTGGGGAGCATAAAATATCTGGAAGACTTAGTAACTGCTACTCGGTGTATTTTATTATTTCAGGAATTCATTCCAAGCTGGGCTGCAATTACATTTAAAACTGGAGAATAATGGGCTAGTGACATGTATATGGTTTTAGAAATATAAGGCTTCATTTTCTCAGCTGGAATTTCCCCACAATGTGCATTTGCATTACATTAGAGATGCTCTTTTTAAAAAGAGCATTGCATGCATTCAGACGTTTTGACATTATCTGGGTCAGAGGCAACATTTAAAAGCAATAGCCCTACGTCTACTGTGAATCTCTTAAAGGCACGCACAATGCATTAGTGAAAATGAGGGAAACACTGAGAGGTTCTCCATATTAAGCCATAGTTTATGACAAACCTGCCTGCACCAGACATTAATCTACAGGAGATAGATTGTCATGGTCATGGTCCTCTGCTCCACTCCAACTGCATATACATTACCTAAATTGAAATCTGCACTTCTTCACGCCATGTGCAGTTTGATGTGACTGTACTAGAAATGGTAGGGTGCATAAACTAGCAGTTTTCATGGTGCATATAATCTTCTCCATTTTCCATGTATTTACCTACACATATAGCAGCTGCAGGCTTTTCCTTCTAGCTTGACAATGAAGGCATTATTCTCGGCTGCTTAGCTGAAGTCTAACTAGCCTGTCAGGCTCAAAATTGCACGGCACTGGCCAGGTATGTAAGCAGCTCAACATCTTTCCTATTCCCAGAAGTGCCTAAGACATAATGAAAAAGGAATGCAGAAGTTCTTCACCTGTTATATAGTTTTATAAAGCCCTTTACAATGAATTCTTTGTCATTTTCCAAGAAGAAGCCAGTTGTGAACAGCAGTGGTTATGTGTGTGTGCTTTATATGAATAGAAAGACCTGTATAACTGGTGTGATATTGCAATAAAACCCTCACTGAGATTGCACAAGATATCTAGAATTCTCTAATCCACCACTTCCTACATTTCCAGATATCATTTATCCTGCACTTACGCTTCCTTTTCTGAATGGACATGAGTTCCTCAATTGTACTATCCCATCTGTAATTACTGTGATAGGAAAGTATTTAACAGCCCATCTTCTGCTTCCCCTTTTATGCTTCATTTCTCACCCTTCCCTCCTCCAAGTTCTCTGCCCTCCACACCACCATATCTACCTTTCCCTCTTCCCTTATCTACTTCTGCTCCACACACACACACACAAACACACCCCTCTCCCTTTCACAAGCCCAATTAATTCTTTGTCTCCCCTTGATTCTGGAGACAGCTTTCCTAACACTGACCAACCCCTCACCCAGAACACATCTTTACCCACCCCATACTGGCTCCATACCTAGCAGCCTCATTCACATCTCTGCTCCCCCTCTTCCTCTCCCCTGGGTCCTCTTCTGTATCTGGCTCCAAACAACTCACCACAGTCACCAATCTGTGTCTCCCATTCTCTCTCACACATACCCTCACCAAAACCTGGCTTCCTCCTCTGACTTTCCTCATCCTGATGATAAAAGTGGAAGTACCCAGCTCTTGCTTTCCTATTCCTGGCACTTCCACTACCTTCCCCCTTCCACTATTCCTCCTCTTCCTTCTGTGAAGACCTGTTGATGCCAGATAAACAAGATGAAGGTGCTAAGTGAGTAAGAGCTCTGCAACAGTGACCTCAAAGAAGCCAGCAGTTCATCACCAGCCCAGCAGGCTAGAGATGAGCAGGGATTGAAGGAAGGGGAGGGCGGAGTATGAGATAGTGTAAGCCCCTCCCTACTGAAAGCATAAGAAAAGGTCTCTGCCCCTCTTCTGGCCTTGGGATCACCTCCACTCCCTCTCTTCCTTCCTCTTCACTGGTTGGTAAAATGCAGAGGGGATCTGAAATGGGAGCAGCAGGAGGAGTTGGTGCCTGGATGAGGAGTTTATGGAGCTTCAAGACTTCCCACCAGTAGTTGGAGTAACACCCACATCTAACGGAAGACGAAGAATTTTTCAAGATGGGAGTCCCCTACACGCCTTTTTTTCCCCCATGGGAAGATCTGTTCTCTTGCTGTTTCTCCTTTTGCTGCTGCCGCCAGCTCTTCCTCCCTGGCACCACCAAGGAAAGCGAGGCCTTGCCATTGGCTTCCTCTCCTTTAAGCACAATCCAAGTGAAAGAGTGATCCTGACAGTTCCCCCCTACCCCCCAATTGCACACTCCACTCTGGAGAAACAAGAGCACAGAGGGAAAGGGATGGAAACGCATCGGATGTTCCCCTAAGCCACAATCTGTATGTGTGTCCAAGCATCTAGGCATAGACACACTTGTCTGGCTATGAGCTTGCTTGTGGACATGGACTCCTCTCAGGTACATTTATTCCTTTATCCCCTTTCTATTCTCTGTACTATGTCCCATCAAATGAGATGATGCAATTTCACCTTGTCACAGGACATCAATACCCATGACAATATACACCACTAGTATTGCTGAGCTTCCTCCTCCCCATTTTGATTTTCTTCAATCACTGATCCAAAGCATTACGTGACAGGCCTGGGTGAAAAGTGACCCTGGTAGCAATGGTACTCACACCACAGCCTTTGTGAAAGGACAAAATCCTGTTGAGCAGAGTCCTAAAGCTTTTAAACAGTGGTCCACAGTTTTAGGATTTGATAATCCAAGTTTTAAATATTAATTTCCGCTAAAACATATTTGTAGAGGGAAAATGGGGGAGAGATGTAAGAATCTTTGTACTGTTTCTTTAAAAACTAGCAGGAAGCCAGGCAGGCAGCAGCAAGGAAAGGGTTAGGCAAAAGCTCTACAGTGAAGCAGAGAAAAAGCAGCTTCAGGGATGACACCGCTTTCCTTTCTTAGGAAAAATTCCTTGTTCTGTGCTAGAAGAAAGTGATTCCCAGGATTATTTACCAGGGTAACATGACAATAATGTCTTCATTTTTTAAATTTAACAGCAAAGCAAGAGGGGAAAAGCCTTCAGAGAAGTATAGCTAATGCAATACAATGAAGCAAAATGCTCCCATGGAGCTGTTAATGTCTGACACTTAAAACATTCATTAGAAATTTCAACAAATGTTTCTAATATGATAAATCATAGTGACTCATTCAGCATGGCACCTGGGCATCATGTAACTATGTGTTTAGACAATTTAAGAGCACTAGACTTAAATCAACCAAAGAGATAATTTTACATAGTGGAAAATTAGTACTTTGGCACATAACGCCATACTATATATACCTACACAACTCCTGACCAAAGGGAGTTATTGTGCACATCAGATAGTCTCTCTGAAAGCTAAATGGTGGTATTTACCCCTGGTCCTGAACATGAGGCATTGGGTCTCAGCAGCGTTTGCACTTCGTGGAACAGGATGCAGTGCTCCACTCTGTGGCCTGTCTAGCTCCTAGGCATATGTGGGGCATGGCTCCCTCTCGTTCCCATACCCTGTGGGTTTCATAGACAGTCTCTTCACACCCTTAAGCACAAGGGCTGCTAGGGATCTTCAAAAGAGCTAGGATCAATAACTCTTGCATCTTTCTATTCCCCCTCCAACATACTGAACAAGGTCCAGCAACAATCTTCCCTTAAGTACTTCAACTGGTTTAGTTTGGGTTCCCCCCACCCACTCCCAAAAATCCCAAAGGCCATTAGGGTCCACAGATGAATCTTTGAGCATTTGGAATTACGCAAAGACAAAAAAATATATATAAATGCCCTCTCTGTCTGCTATTGGGTAATTTAAAATGCCTTGTTAAATGGTTTAGGACAGAGTAAATCATGGACACTGAAGATCCAGTAAGTGTACTGTAGCCTGGGATGTTCTGGCTATAAATTAAATGTTACTTAATACTATGACTCAAAGTTGCTTATGTTAGCATTTCAAAATAGCAACTGCTGTTACTTCAAATGCAAATATTGTTAGGGTGTGATGTTTAGAGAAAACTGGGGAATTTGATTCGTGCTATTCAACTTCTTAGTATTATAAGTGATGGTGTTGCTGGGACTGGTTTTTGTTTTGGATTTTTTTTATTTATTCTATTTCTAAATATTTGTCACCTAGAGTGTTCAGATATAATCCTAAAAAGTAAATACTGAAATGCAAAATGACTCAAAGTGCCAGTTCCTGGTCCTATTAAAATCAACAATAAAAAACTAATAACCACAAGTTTTAGTCTAACGTTTAGCCAGATTATTTATATTTAGCATAATTAATCTAAAAATTATTGCAACACACATACATGTGTATACATTATAAATGTAAATTGTCATAAAACTGCTGACATCCCCTTAAGAGCATTGTTAACTTGCTTAGGCAACACTTTTTACTATATCTCTAAGGTATCACCCAGAGATTTTAAGAAATTAAGGGTTTAGAAAACACATTGTTTGGGGACTTTGTCTTCCAAACATAGGCTACATCATGCTCTGTAATGTAAAGAACCAGCAGTTCTGTGTAGGGGAAGGGCAGAGAGATTTTGCTGAGTCATTTCACCAGGGTAGCAGAGCTGACCATTGGACAGAGTGAAAGCCTGTGGGACCTTGGGCATCTATGTACAGCACATGCCTGTATGCTACTTATTTCATGTGCTACATCTCTCAAGATTAGCATGGCTGCCATGGAGGAAAGTGACATGAGCCCATGAATGAGTTGGAGATTGTTTTAAAACTTTGTTTTAGTCAATTAAAGATTTATATGTATGTACACAAAGTATAATAGAAGGCTCCTCCACAGCTTACTTATGCTTTCATTTAAGAAAGATAGCAAAAAATTATAGATCTCAAACAGAGTGGTCATAATAAATATTATTTCACAATAATGGTGGATTGGATTCAGAGTGATTTTTCTCTACTAAAGGCAGCAAGATTAGTATGTCTCCTCCTTTGTCTAGACTGTCCATTGTGCTGCAGACTTTCCGGGCCTGATCATAGCCCATCGAAGTCAAGAGTCCCATCGAGCTCAAAGGGCTTTGATTCACGTATTTTGAAATGAGACAGGTTGTGCTTTCCTGAGTCTAGGAATACAGGGGCTGCTTTGGTCCCCAGCCTTAGAGGGCTCCTGAGAACAGGAAATTGCCAGGATGTAAGACCACTCTGACCACATCTACCCGCCCCCGCCCTTTCCTCCAGAATGCACCTGACTTGAAACTCTATCAACATCGAAGGCTTCTGCACCAAAGGCTCTGCATTGTGGCCCTTTTGCACCAGCATAGGTAGCACAGAGAGGCCGTGGGACATCTGTGGATCAGCCCTTTTGTTTCTATGCAATATGCCTACCAGCCTCAATGGGACTCCTCAATGGTAACTCACACAGTTACCTAGGCCATGCTTTCCTGAAACATGTATGAAGATTAATATCAACCAAACTATTATTTTTATTAAATGGGAGGTAGCACCCACAATGTGTTGGGTGCTGTATAGACATATAGCAAGACATACACCCTGCCCGAAAGAGCTCACTATCTAAACAGACAAGACAAACAAATGAAAAGCAAAATGTCTGAGATTACAGCAGGATCACATCTGATTCCCCCCCCCACCGCCTTTTCTTCCCCCATATCATCCCTTTCCTTCTTCCCCTCTCTAAGTGCCTCAACTAGCCTGCTTGGCCACTGTTGCCTGAAATGGACCTTCCTTCTAGTGCCACCTTGACTACCTCAGCATCAGTTCATGCTTGGTATAGTAGCCTCAAAGGAACAGCCAGTCAGATGGTGCCCAGGTAAAGAAAGAGTCTGAAAGCAGGTGCATACTAAGTGGGCGGGGGCCTATTTGACTTCCTCTGCCCCTACAGACACTAGCAGCTCTTCCGCTGACTCACTCCTCCATATGGAGAGCTTTGGTGAACCTTCCTTGCTCAGTCATCCTAGGGCCAGAACTCCACCTGCTCACTGTATTTCATTTTTAAAAAAAATAAAATTAATCAGTGCACAACCAAAAATGTTTGGAACACCTGTTTTCCACCAAGCCAAAAGTCACTTTCAGAAGTGAATAACCTTCATTTCAAAAGCATGTTTAAGTTTTGTGGAGGGGACAAAAGTTGTTTTCGGTGTAGGGCAAATAGGTGGGAATTCAGCATTTGTTTCAGGGTGCAAGTTTACTGTGTTTCAGAACACAAAACATTGTATTTGCTGTTGGAAATTGTGGGATTTCATCTTTAACTAAATTTTCAAAATCTTGTGCAAACTGTGAATCCAGGCCCTTCCTGAGTAAAAATTCTGGATAGATAGTGAATGAGAAAGACCTGAGGGAAATGATTGTTGATCGTGAATGAAATCCTGGGGGGCCACAAAAAGCACATAGTAATACATCATACCCTCTGAAGCTCTGCTGTGTAAGGAACTGGAATGCAGAACCACCTCTAATGGCAAATGCGTAGCCCTTTTTATTCTGAAGAACTGCTGCCAGCGTGCGGGGATGTCACGGGGTGCACCACTCACCGCCGGTCTGGCATCTCCCGATTGCTCTGGGGATTAGCTCCTGCAGTAAACACCCTTTTCCATAGTTTGCACACCATTACTCGGTGTCTCCTTCTGGACTGCAGCACCTCTCTCTCTCCAGGGCCCTCAATGTCGCCTTTATAACTTAGCCCTCCGGCTAGGTCACTCAGCGTTCCCCCTTCCGGGGTACAGTCCATCAGCAGCTCTAGGCAGTCTTCCCATTCACTGCCTCAGCTCTATGCCAAACCCTCAGTGGCTGTCAGAGGAACTGGGCCTGCCCTCTTCTCCAGGGACCCTCTGGTCAGGGCTTCTCTCTGCCCTCACTGCTCCTTCCCAGGACTCTCCCTTCCCTCCTGTCTCTGGGTGTACCAGCTCCAAGAACATCTGGTTTGTGCAGCCTGTGGAGTTAATTGGCCTACCCAGCCACTTTAACCCCAGCCAGTCCTGTGTGGGGTGGATACCCCATCACAGGTGCTCAGGAAGAAACATTATAAACGATAGGGGCAAGATAAGGGTCTGGAAATTCAGCAGGTCCAAAGATTTGTACGTGCGGAGTAGCAGCTCTGAGCTAATTCTCCTACCTGTTTTTGGCCATGTTAACTGCAAAGTAGTTACTGTAGATTGGGGACTCTGAATTCCACTGATGAAATAGAGTGAAATCTGGGCCTCACTAAAGTCAATAGGACTTTTACCATTGACTTAAATGGGGCCAGAATTTGACCCCTACTGAAAGGAATAGGACTTATCTGTCTCTAACGTCTATGATTCTGTTCTTTCCCCATCTGTGGTTTTAGAGCAACTCTTCCGTCAGCCGCAAATAGCTGTTTGTTCCCCAGCTGCACTACAGCTTCTGGCTGCTGTCCTTTAACTCTGCGCCTCCCACTATACCTTTCTTATTGCTCTATTGTGGAAACATCTTTTTATTGACACTCCTCCTGGACTCTTCCATCACCTGCTTCCCATTCACTCAGCTAGAGCAAATGTTCCCCTGGTGGGATGCTGTCTTAATTAATAACTGTAACTAAGAGTTCTTTGTCTGGAACTCCATTCATGAGTCCTACTTCTGTTGGGAAGGTGGAATGGAGTGCAAGCCTTCCTCCAGTCCACCCCTCTGGTCTAGATTTGGCTCCTGTAGATTTAACTTCATTACTTAATTTAGCTTTTAGCAATAATTTCAATTTGGATGAAGTTCATATTTTCCATGAAGAATTAGCTAACCTCAAAAGCCATAGCTGCAGTCCCATCAAGTCTTGAGAACTGGCACACAGTTTTAGATGCTGTCACAAAGAAGGTGAAGCATTGAACAACAAGAATCTAAAAAAAAATTTTTTTTAAATCTATCTTTCTTCAAGGAGGATAACTCCAACTCTGACTATCTTATTCATCGGTGAGAAGTCCTCAGGAAGGAAATAATCCTTCACTGGGGTAACCAGGAGTGATCCATCTAAAGAGGATGACACTTAACAGCACACTATTGTTCAGTGTGAGAGTAACTTCTAATTCTGAGGGCTCCTTCCCTTCTTGCAGTCACTGTGTTTTTCAAGTGAGCAATTTGGCAATCATGGAACTTCAGCCTTTATTTCTAGATATAAATCACTGGGCTGTCCCTTGGGTTGACAGTTTCTGTATAAAATCTGAGTCTTTCAAGTTTAAGTGTTCCAGTGCATGAAATTTAAGAAATTGCAGAACACATAAATCTAAACTTTTTATATCCAAGTCAATTACTTGCTTTTAACATAATGCAGACAGGATACAAAGGTGCCAAGAGTGATTGGGTGCAGTGGAGAGTAACAGAGCTATATTCAAAATAAATAGCATTTTTTAAAGCTACCTAATTGCTGAAAGAAAGCAATGTAGAAGGATTGTATAGATGCCCATGGTCAGCTTCACAGGGTCTGTTGGAAATCTATTTGAAGGGAAGGAAATATTCAAATATAAGATCCAGCTGTAGACAGGGAGGGAGCTTAAATATCTATTTGCCAATAGTTTCAGCTACAATGCTCGTAAGTGCCACACGCTACCCTTTCTGTGAAATTCCCCGCTATGCAGAAGGCCAACACCAGGCCTATGCCCCTCTAAGTGCCATTTAAGCCCTCAAAATAGTTCTTAAGTGAATTTAAGTGGTGCATGAGCCTTGTACCTGCTCTCTGCGCAAGGATGAATTTCACCCTGTATGCTAATGGGTCTCCCATTCACATGGGTAGGAATTGCGTGCATCTACATAGGGCAGAATATATCCTAAAAAGTATATAACCTAACCAGGACCAAGAGAAGTGCAGGACAGAGAAGAAAGCCCTAAGCAATAGGTTTCAGAGTGGTAGCCGTGTTAGTCTGTATCAGCAAAAAGAAAGATGAGTACTTGTGGCACCTTAGAGGCTAACAAATTTATTTGGGCATAAGCTTTTGTGGGCTAAAACCCACTTCATCAGATGCATGGAGTGGAAAATACAGTAGGAAGATATATACAGAGAACATGAAAATATGGGGGTTGCCATACCAACTGTAACGAGACAAATCAATTAAGGTGGGCTATTATCAGCAGGAGAATTATCACCTCTGAACAGCATACTAACCCACAGAAACCTTCCTACCAACACTACAAAAAGAAGGATGCTGCGTGGACTCCTCCTGAAAGTCGAAACAGACTGGACTTCTATATAGAGTGCTTCTGCTGATGTGCACGGGCTGAAGTTGTGGAAAATCAGCATCACTTGCCCCATAACCTCAGCCGTGCAGAACACAACGCCATCCACAGCCTCAGGAACAACTCTGACATAATCAAAAAGGCTGACAAAGGAGGTGCTGTCATCATCATGAATAGGTCAGAATGTGAACGAGAGGCTGCTAGGCAGCTCTCTAACACCACAGTCTAGATGCCATTACCCGCTGATCCCACTGAGGGTTACCAAAAGAAACTACACCATCTGCTCAAGAAACTCCCTGAAAAAGCACAGGAACAAATCTGCACAGACACAACCCTAGAACTCCGACTAGGGGTATTCTATCTGCTACCCAAGATCCATAAACCTGGAAATTATGGATGCCCCATCATCATCTCAGGCATTGGCACCTTGACAGCAGGATTGTCTGGCTATGTAGACTCTCTCCTCAGGCCCTACACTACCAGCACTCCCTGCTATCTTTGAGACATCACTGATTTCCTGAGGAAACTACAATCCATTGGTGATCTTCCAGAAAACACCATCCTGGCCACTATGGCCTGGCCTGGCCTACCATCTCTACACCAACATTCCAAACAAAGATGGACTACAAGCTGTCAGGAACAGTATCCCCGATAATGTCACCGCAAACCTGGTGGCTGACCTTTGTGACTTTGTCCTAACCCACAACTATTTCACATTTGGGGACAATGTCTACCTTCAAGTCAGTGGCAATGCTATGGGTACCCGCATGGCCCCACAGTATGCCAACATTTTTATGGCTGACTTAGAACAACGCTTCCTCAGCTCTTGTCCCCTAATGCCCCTACTCTACTTGTGCTACATTGATGACATCATCATCTGGATCCATGGAAAAGCAGCCCTTGAGGAATTCCACCAGGATTTCAACAATTTCCATCCCACCATCGACCTCAGCCTAGACCAGTCCACACAAAAGATCCACTTCCTGGACACTACAGTGCTAATAAGCGATGGTCACATAAACATCACCCTATACCGGAAACCTACTGCCTGCTATACTTACTTACACACAATCCATTGTTTACAGCCAAGCTCTAAGATACAACTGCATTTGCGCCAATCCCTCAAACAGAGACAAACACCTTCACGATCTCTATCAAGCATTCTTAAAACTACAATACCCACCTGCTGAAGTGAAGAAACAGATTGACAGAGCCAGAAGAGTACCCAGAAGTCACCTACTACAGGACAGGCCCAACAAAGAAAGTAACAGAACACCACTAGCCGTCACCTTCAGCCCCAAACTAAAACCTCTCCAGTGCATCATCAAGGATCTACAACCTATCCTGAAGGACGACCCATCACTCTCATAGATCTTGGGAGACAGGCCAGTCCTCGCTTACAGACAGCCCCCCAACCTGAAGCAAATACTCACCAAAAACCATACACCACACCACAAAACCACTAACCCAGGAACCTATCCTTGCAACAAAGCCTGTTGCCAACTCTGTCCACCTATCTATTCAAGGGACACCATCATAGGACCTAATCACATCAGCCACACCATCAGCGGCTCGTTCACCTGCACATATGCCATCATGTGCCAGCAAAGCCCCATGCCATGTACATTGGCCAATCCAGACAGTCTCTACGCAAAAGAATAAATGGACACAATTCAGATGTCAAGAATTATCACATTCAAAAACCAGTTGGAGAACACTGCAACCTCCCTGGACACTCAATTACAGACCTAAAAGTCGCTATTATTCAACAACAACAACAACAACAAAAACTACTTCAAAAACAGACTCCAATGAGAAACTGCAGAATTGGAATTAATTTGCAAACTGGACACCATTAAATTAGGATTGAATAAAGACTGGGAGTGGCTGGGTCATTACACAAACTAAAAACTATTTCCCCATACTAATTTTCCCCCCACTGTTACTCACACCTTCTTGTCAACTGTTTGAAATGGGCCATCCTGATTATCACTACAAATGTTTTTTTTCCGTCCTGATAATAGCCCACCTTAATTGATTTGTCTCGTTACAGCTGGTATGGCAAATCCCATCTTTTCATGTTCTCTGTATATTTACCTTCCTACTGTATTTTCCACTCCATACACCTGATGAAGTGGGTTTTAGCCCATGGAAGCTTATGCCCAAATAAATTTGTTAGTCTCTAAGGTGCCACGAGTACTCTTTGTTCTTTTCCCTAAGCAATCCACTAGCAACATTGACAGACCTATAGTATTTTGTGGGCAAGTAGATATTTTGATAACCATATCTCTCTGCTGCTGCTGTCCCGACTACTAAGAGTCATGCTTTTATTAATCAGTTAGCCTGTAATTACAAGCGGTTATTGTTCTTTCTTGTATTCGGTTTATTGGATTTTTTCAGGTAGCTTTCTGAATTCTGCTGATGCAGTGTTTGGGGAAGAAGGGGACAATTCAATT
This sequence comes from Chelonia mydas, assembly GCF_015237465.2. NCBI lineage: Eukaryota > Metazoa > Chordata > Testudines > Cheloniidae > Chelonia > Chelonia mydas. The sequence goes on from NC_051245.2 coordinate 105,663,310, forward strand.
GTCACTAATGGGGAAAGATGGTCTGTGAAATAGAGAAGTTTGAATCAGACAGTGCCTATATAGTATTGTTCAGACAAAACCTTCAGAGATATTTCCACTGCTGTGATGATCCCCCCTAATAAACCTTTCAGGATTCCTGGGTCCTACATATGCCTATCACAATATGTGGTGTACCTCACCCAGTGCACTAAATGCCCCAGCAACAACTAAGTGGATTAAGCCAGACAATCACTATGCTCCTGCATAAATTCTCATACAGAAGGATAAAAGACAAAAAACTCCACCACCTGTGGGCAAACACTTTTCAAAAAGCGATCACTCTCTGTTCTCATTCTCAAAGGAAATCTGTACAACATCCTCAAAAGCTGAGCTTGGGAACTTAAATTCATAACTCTGCTAGACACTAAAAATCATGGACTCACAGACATTAGTTCTATGTCTCCCTAAACAATTTGTACCATAGCCCACTGACTGCTAACCCTGAACTGCCATCTTCATTTTAAGTGGTCTCTGACAGGATACGTAAACCCCTTTTGCTTAACAACCTCTCTTAACTTGCAATTTGTTTCCTTCCTGAAACCTGAAGAGCTCTGTGATGCTCAGAAGTTGATACCTTCCACCAACAGAAGTTGGTCCAGTAAAAGATATTACCTCACATACCTTGTCTCTCTCATAACCTGTGACCAACATGGCTACAACAACACTAAGCAACTGAAGCACCATTTCATCCCTGTATCCCATTTGTGAACAAACTCTTACCTCTTGTCTCTTGGGTCATCTCTTAGAGAGATGCCTATTGTTCTTTCACCATCATTACATTTTCTATAAACCAAGTTTTATTGATTTATTGCTAGTTATATGCACCTCTTTTCCATCCTATTCTCACCTTACTGCATGGTGTTGTGTTTTTCCACTATAAAACATTGGATCTGAGAATTTAATAAATCAGACCATTTCCTTCACTTCAGGTTGTTTTTAGCCTGCAAGTTCTGATCTTCAGAAGGTTAATTGTTTTGGAGTGGTTGTTTGGTTCCTTTTGAATAAAATTAGATTGAAATTAGTTTGGGCAGTATTCTCCTAGCTGGGCACAGAGTGGGAAATATTTTCTGGATAGATTTCAGATGCAAAATGTTAGGTTCTTAACACAGAATGGGGTCAAAGTTCTTTTTATCTTTGAAGTTAAATGATTGAATTACTTCCTATGAAGTGTATCACCTACTGTCTATGCAACATAACTGTTTATGAACATATAATTACAATATCTACTCTCTTATAACATAAAGCTGAACAACAGTCCAAATCCCCTTAATTTCACTGACAGTAGGTATTCTGGAAAGTATGTCTTAAAGGCTGCAATACAATCTCCCACTAAACTGAGAATCAAAGTACTTTTTCTTTGAATAATCCAACAATTTATGGCCCTATTATAATGAAAATACCAGTGTGTGTAATTAGACTGCAGTAAATTAAAACTAGTTTCTGAGGGCCTGATCCAACTGCCATTTAAGTTAATGAGTGTCTTCATTGATTCCAACGGGTGTTAGATCAAGCTCCAAATGATCGAAACCCCATATCAAAGCACCCCCAAACTTCAGGGACATTTAAAACATGATCTAGACTTTTGAGTTGGCACCAGCTCTAGATAACTTCAAAGCCTATTCTTGGTTCTCTCTTAGATGGCAGTGTGTATTCTAATTATGCAAAATCTCAGCAAAATAAACCTCAGAGCTTCAGAGTGGCACATAAGGAGTTAATACTGTGTCAGTGGAAAATAGTGTAATATTTCCGATGACAATTTATCTTTGAAGGCCCTATAGATCTGTTTTGATATCACTAGATGTTTCCTTCCAATTTTATTTTATTTTTATACTGCTAATAAATGATACGAAGGACTGTCATAGGTCAAGTGTTTTCCCCAGCTTCCAAACACATGCTGCCATGTCCAGTCTCCATTAAGTAGATTTATTTTCCAAACATAAGGAAACCAAACACAAACATTTCCTCAGCTCCCCTTTCTTAGCAACTCCCTTCTTCTGGAGCACTCAGGACCATCTATCTCCCTGAACACGTGGCCCCTTACTCCAGGGTCCCACCCCAGAAGTTAGTGCTACATCTCTGCAGCTGCTTTTTCAGCATAGTCTGCCCCAGTCACTCATCCCTTTCCTAAGCCCTGACATGTCCTAGGTGCAGCCCTGCCCACTTTAACTGGCTCAATTGTGAGCATCTACTGGGATGTAGGGGAGCTGGGTCTGGACTACTCACAGAGACGAGCTGCCCTTGGATGACATTTTATACAAATAACCTGAATCATACAGCAATTATGCAATGTGGTGCTGCTTTGAAAAATAGCTATGTAAAAACTGCACTTTCTTCCTCAGTAAATCTGCTTCCTGTGCACTTTCAGGGCCACAGGCTCATGCCAGTGACAAAAAATAAGTTTCTATGTTTTTATCTTCTATTAGCCCTGCATGAGATAGATTCTCAAAGCATAAGATAGATTCTATCCCTTCATCAACAACAAAATTGCATACTAGATTCCAATTAATTACACATCTCTGCAAACCTGTATTGAAAGCAAGAATCTGAAGACAATGGTGTTGCGGAGGAGTAATTTAGGGCATGATTCAGCCTGCTAAGCATTTATTACTAATAATGATTGTGAAGAAAAGAGCCCAGCTTGGTTCTCAGATCCCAGGTTAAGTTTGCAGGAATGCGCAGTTAAAAAAAAAAATCCTCCCCACCCCCACCCCCCCTCAACATCTTTTTAGATGAAAACTGAGTATACCTTGTAGGGAAATCATTGAGAGATCATTTTTACAGATTCAATTTTCAAAGTAGAACCAATTTTAATAGAGTTAACTGAGAAAAGGTAAGAAATCTATCCTTATCCATTGTACAGAATCATTAAGCCGATCATGTTGTATATATGGTATGCAGAATCACATATAGAGCCAAATTCAGACCTACAGTAAGAAAGCAAAAACTGACTGGAATTCTGCCTTCTTAGAGCAGTCTAGATTTGACCCATTTGTCTGAAGTTTCGAATCCACTGCAACAAGGTGGCACAATGGTGCAAATTCAGGATGAACTGACATTCTGGCAACCTTAATTCTCAATTCCTTTGCTTTTGTCAGCAAACCCAAATCCCTAATTTGAGTGAGCCAATCATCACCTTCATTTTCTTAAATGAATCTGTACCTCACTCTAAAATAATGTGATTGCTGCCATAATAGCTAACATTTTACCCTTGTGCATGGTTTACATTTCTGAAAATAAATGATTTCTAGTCATTTATGATCCGTGACCAATTAAAAGCCAATGCTATGCAAGTACATATAAAACCACTCTTGCACTTGTGCACACTACAGTAAAAAAAAGCTCTCTCTCATTTTCTGTTTCCTAACAGCACCCCCTCTACATACAGTGCACATGTCAGGCTCCTGTTCGGAATTTGGTTGTTTTACAAATGCAGAAGAATTTTTCTTAGCCCTATCAATTTGATATTGACCACAAAGCTGTGGTCAATATCAAATTGCATATATTCCAGATTAAATCAGGTTATTTATCTCTATTTCTTTTCTGCTTTCATTTACCAGGTTTTGCTGCATTCCAAATCCCACATAAAAGTAATCTATTTCCAATTACACCTTAGAGTAGCACAGGAATTTTTGATAAATTTTATTTAAACGTAGAATTGGAACGATTATTTCTATTACGAAACCACCTATGGGCACCAATCAGGATTGCGCTAGGTACTATACCAATACATAATGAAAGCTCATCTCTGCTTTTGCCGGGCAAGCGGCACCAATTTGGGCCTGGTCTCTATGACAGATGTTTAAAGGTCAGCAGGACCTTTTTAGAAATACTTTTGTCAATGGACTGATAAAGCTGAAAGCATGTGATGGACCTGAGAAAAACTATGGTTAACCAAAATCAGGTAATAAATTTAATCCCTAATTTGAAGTTTATTTTTGTCCACAAATGTACTATTAATCTCTGTGGCCAAGATTCCCTTTCCAGTGCTGCCTGTGCTTGCTTGAGCTCTTGATTTGTCTTACATTGTTAGCTCATGCCTTATGAGCTATGAGTTTCATGTAATTCATCTGTTTAATTCATCTGTTTATTTTTATGAAGGATTTACAAAGTTTATTAACCTCAGTAAGAGTGCAACTAGATTCTACACTACACATAACAGAACTTTCATTTTCTTGCACATTATATCTGTTTTAACCTGTGTTCACACATTTTTAGATAGAAGCATGTTTCTTTCCTAGTTCTAGCAGGGCCATTACCATGACTCATGTTTGTTTATTTCAACTTTTAAAATGTACAGTTACCCTTATAAAAACATGATAGCAATTTAGGCCAACAGACTGAGGTCTCCAGAACCAAACTTCTCTCACCATCCTTACCCACCTTCTCATTCATATAGGCAAAGCCTGGGAGAACAAATAGGTTTTGAAGTATAACTCTGAAGTTCAGCCTGAACTTCAACAAATGTAGGCTTTGGTTAGGAATTCTCACTAGCAACATGCTGCCTCTACAGGTCCTTGTGATTAAACCAGCATGGTTCTTAGCATGAGCTCTTCAGATTATCTCAGGAGCTGAAGTATCACATGGGAAGATAAGGTGTCTGTGGTAGCCAGGAATGAACCAGTTTAAGGTATTAAAGGTTAAAACCTTTGTTTTAGTCTTTTGTGATTTAGGCATTTTCTGTCAAATTTTCAAAGTGGGAGCGGGAGGAACATTTTTCTGCACATACATATCCTCCACCTCAGCACGTGGAGTCAGTTTTTACCAGCGCAGCACTGATAAAAACACCATTATGTGATCAGTGTATTTGCAGATGTCTGGAGAAGAACTGGAAACTTATCTTACCCCTAAACTTTTGTGGTTTGGCTAAAATGGGACTGTATTTGTCTCTATATGACTAGCAACATCATCTTAAAGTTGTTAATGTATAACTGACCCCAGAGCTGAACATTCTGTCATTCTAAGTCACTGTACCCTCTTCACCTACACAAATATACTCTATCCTAAAGCCACTTGGTCCTCAGACTTGTTCCTAACCCTCCCACCAGAATGTGCCATTGATCATCCATCTGAATCCATGCAAGCCTCATTCATTTTTCTACATGTCACTGCACCAACAACACTGCAGCTGGTCAAAAAAATAGGTGTGTGGTGGGAGGGGGAGGAAGAATTCATGAAAAGTTTTCCAAAATTTCGATCATTTGAATTCCAGAGGTTTCAAAAAGAAATGATTTTTTTGGTATATTCAGAATTATTATCCATTTAGAAAATGCTCAGTTATTGTTCTTTTGCAGGGTTGGGTTTCTTATATTTAGGGCTTGGATTTTTTGTTTTGTTTTTTAGTTTAATTTTGTTTTCCCCCCACTTTTTTCTTCTTTCCTTTTTTGCTGTGAAAGAAGCAGAGGACAGAAGATAAGGGAGGAAAAAGGAAAACCAAGAAGAGTCTACATTTTTTGTTTTCCATTAAAAAAAAATAAAAAAACAACAACATTTTCACTAGAATAACCAATTTTTTAAAACAGGCCTTTTTTTAAATGAACATTTTGCATTTGAAAATTTAACCATTTCTAAACAGCACTTAAAAGACAGATACAGCATTTTCTCCAGTCCTTCAAAAACTGAAAGTCAAATTCATTTAAATACTCTAAAACTTTTCAAGCTGCCTGAAGCCCAGTCCCAGAAATTTAAACAAGACATATATGAAGCTGAAATTAGTGAGCTTAAAAAATTCTTAGTTGTAGGAATTGCTTGTGGTAACAGAGATTTATAAAATATTTGCCATAAAGATTATCTTCTCTTTGATACATCTTTAATTAATTACACACTGAAAAAGCTAATACAGCTCATTAGAAGACAATAAAGTACTATGCTTCAAAGTGAATACATGCCAGAAGGTTGGTCTATTCTCATTAGAAAAGATCTTTAATTCTGAGTACTAGTTTGGCATATTGAGTCATGAAAATTGTGGAATCCGGTGGCACCTTCAGATTTATTTGGGCATAAACTTTCGTGGGTAAAAAAACCCACTTCTTAGAAGTGTGGTTTTTTTACCCACGAAAGCTTATGCCCAAATAAATCTGTTAGTCTTTAAGGTGCCACCGGACTACTCATTGTTTTTGTGGATACAGACTAACATGGCTACCCCTCTGATACATGCAAAATTATGGCACCCAAATGTCAAGTGAGTTTTATAACTGGAAAGCATGGCTCTAAGAATATCAGGTTGTTACTCACATCATTGGCCAAACAGAATCTGTAACTTACAATGTCCCTGGTTCTGAAGAAAGCCTTTGACTGAGTGGAGTGGCAGCACCTTTTTCCCTTACAGGAAAGCGGGGGGGGGGGGTTTGGGGTGGAGGGGGAATTCTTTATGGATACTACGATTGTACAGAAATACATCTATTTTTATTATTGTGAGAAAATCTCTTCAAAAATAAACAGTATAATTAAAAAGATTTAAATAATAGACAGCCCTGATTTGGATGGAGTATCCTATATGGTCCCAAAACAATAGCTGAGAGGGAGAGGCAGTTGTTAGTGTCAACATTTGGCTTTCTCATTGGTGACTATACACCAAAACAGAGTACTGCAGTACATTGAGTGGACTGAGCCCTGAGCTACACTTGCGGGGGGAATTGATCTAAGTTATGCAACTTCAGCTACATGAATAACGTAGTTGAAGTCAATGTACTTCGATTGACTTACCGTGGTGTCTTCACCGCGGTGAGTCGACTGCTGCCACTCCATCGACTCTGCTTGCACCTCTCGTGGCACTGGAGTATAGGAGTCGACGGGAGAGCGCTTGGGGGTTGATTTATTGTGTCTAGACTAGGTGCGATAAATCGATCCCTGCTGGATCAATCGCTGCCCGCCGATCCGGCAGGTAGTGAAAACATACCCATACAGAAGCCTTATCCAAGCCAAATCTCTAGACCAACTAAGCTTTGCTTTGGGGAAAGACTAGAAGCAGTCTTAAAATTTGTGGTTCTGAGTCATCTCATCTCTAATGTATTTGAATTATAATTCATAAAACCAAGGGGGAAAAATCAAGGATAAAATGTGGCATTTATGTTCTCATCCAGAGAGAGAATTTATTTTCCAAATCTGAAACATAACTGGCCTTTTTATTTATTTGAGCAAGACAAAAAAATAGTAGTTTCAGATGCTTTTGTGCTCCCCTCAGATAAACAAAAAGAAGGTTACATTGAAATAATAAATGTTGCAGTCCTGTGGACTAGTGTCCCTCTGATATTTAAAAACAAAAATAAAACAATTGAGAAGCTAATGTTTAAAATATAACTAAGGGAGAGAGAGTTTCAAAGGAATAAAGGGGATCTCAGCATCCAACTCCCATGGAAAGTCAATGGGAATTGGCACCTAAATCCCCTTTGTTCCTTCGAAAATCTCCACATAAGTGCATTTATATTTTATTGTATGACAGGTTTAATCCCAGTAAAGATAAAATGGCTGACCTCTGGGTCATGATTGATAGGTAGGAGCCAGATCCTGTAAGCTGCTGAGCATCTTCTGTAAGCTGCTGAGTACCCTCAAGGCCCATTGACTTCAATGAAAGTTGAGAAAGCTTAGCTCCTCACAAGAATGTCCATCATTTTTAGATAGTAAAGTGATAGGCTTTTTCTATAGCACCTAAGCACTGAAAAGGTAATTGAGATCAGCAAAACATTTTGGGGAAAAAAAATGAAAAAATCCTCAGAGCCTGATTTCCACAGGTTCTGAGCACCCCCATCTCCAAATGAGTTCCTCTGGAAAACTGAAGGTCCCTGAAAATGAAGCCCCAAGCTTTTAGCCACAAAAAGTCACAGGCATAACAGCTTTAGCAATGAAGTGCGAGGCAAGTTATTTTCAGAACTGATATGTATAATGTGTCCTTCACAGATAACATTCACTTTGGGCAGAGCAAAGCCTATGCACCACTTAATCGTAAAGGAGACTTAAGTGGGACTTAAATAGCATACCGGCTTTGTACAGGATATCTGCAAAGGTGAGTTTCATCCCATGTGTGACCTTACCATATTATCTACCTATTCTGTTTTACAACTCTTCCTTATATTTTGGACTTCCTTGCTCAGGTTTCTTCTCCAAAAGAAAAGCCCATCTTGCCTTTTTCCTATTCAAAAGCCATAGCCTAGCAACATGAGCACAGGTCCAAGAGCCAGGAATACTGGAGATGTAGTCCTAGTTCAAACAATTATTCCTTAGTGTGGCATGGACAATTCATTTAACCTGTCCACTTCAGTTTTGCAAGATTGGATAATTCTTCGGCAAAACTCTTTGGTAATCACAGCCACTAAATTTCTGGGCTTGATGGAAAGGAAAGGAACCTATAAAAGAAACTGAATCAAACTTTGCTTGCATTACCAAGAATCAGTAAATGGGAGCACAGGGAGTGCAAAGAGTGTACAGTTGAGAGGATCATTGTTTTAAAGGGGTGAAATTCAGAGGGCCTCCACACAGTCTGAGCACAACTTATGTCCCACATAGGCTTTGTACCTGCAAGGTGTGAATTTCACCCACTTCATACAACCATTTAAAAAAGTAGTAGATGCATGGGCCTGTTCATAGGTATGTGAGCCCATCCCCACCCACACATTTTGTCCATAATAGCAACAGCTGTAGGCCAAAACACTCATCAATAAGCACACAGATCTGAGAGCAGGATCAGCCCGTAAATGCTTAAGTGAAAGTATGTATTATTAATGTATGTTACCGTACAGCATTTATCTGTGTGCAATGAAGAGTTATGTAACCTTTTTGATTTCAGTTGCCACTTTCATTAATGCACTAATCTTGAATACCATTATTTATTTCCGTTTGGCTTCTTACCAGTTGAAACTATGACTATTTCTATATATCTTGGCTAACAGGAGATTCTGGCTTTGCGATTTATACATCCTGTTTGTGTTCTTTCATTTTGTTACTAGACTTCCAACATGCTTATATAGTATACTCTTTTTTCTATAGTTATATGAAATGTGACAAAACCACCAGGTGTTGATGAAATTCCATAGTCTCAAAGAAACAAATGTCAAATTTTAAAAGTAAAAGTAACACAAAGAATTTTAACAGGACATATGATATGCAAAATGAGAGAGACCTGTTTCACAAAACATGTGGAATTAGAGCCACATTTTCAGTTGGTCCCAGGCAAACAAGAAATGTATTGTAAAACTTTACTATTGAAGACTTAGAGTCATTCCCAACCTTCTCTCTCACTCTGCACTCAAAATAAATCAGTTGACAATACTGCTTGGTTAAATGACTGTAACAGAACCCGTGTCTGCTTCCCCTAACCCTCCTCACCCCACCCTCTCACCCAAAAAAGAGTCTTCAGAAAGGATAGCAAAAAGGGAAATTAAACAACTCCTCTCTCAATGGAAGCAAACTTTGGTGAAGCAGACTACCTCTCTCCTGCTGCAACTTACCACAATTCTAAAGTTTAGAGTTGCATTTTAGTTCTTATAAAACAAAAACCTATCACAAAGCGCTAAGGGCTTTAATATTCATATGTAAAGCCCTCTGGAAACTAGGCCCTGAGAACTTAAGGGCCTCATGCTGCAAGGTGCTGAGCACCCTAAAATCCCCCTAACTCCAAGGGAGTCGAGCTCAGTACTTTGCAGGATTAAGTCCCACTTGATCTCATGTCCTAACTGCAATACGGTGTTTATTGTAACATTGCACCCCCACAGAAGTGTGTTGTTTGCAGACTATTTGTTCCCCTCCTCCTTTGTGCTAATTGGGAATTATTCCTGTGTGTCGAATGGATGGTCTGTTTGAGGATTATTGGGTTTGCCCTTGTGCCAAATCATTTGGTTCTGGTTATGGTCAGTTGCGGCTGGCTGGATCTTTATCTTCATGTTCGGTATAAAAAAATTTTATATGGCACAGATGCCACCTGAAGAGTGCATTACAAATGTAGTAGATACTTTTTCAATCTATAATGCTGTTTAGCATGATGATGATAATCTGGAAAAAACACATACACAGAAAATGTAAAATCCCTAAAGTGCACAAAGTTTCAGTGTTTGTATATGCAGTACATGGTGAATGTGGAAATATGAAATAATTTACTCTCATTCAGAGAGAGCACACGTTTCCTGCAGCATAAAATGGAAAGGCACAGTTAGGGGCTTGATTTTGTCAAACACTAACCTTTGCAAAAGGATTCATAAATGAAAAGAAAAGTCATTTTCCAGGGGGAACATGATACAGCATGTGATATATTTACAGTAGGACATGAATGTTTGCGGCTATAAGTTTGTAATGGGGAGACCATTTCTCCTTCTCCAGTGCTATAAGATTTCAAATGGTGGATTATAATTTTTGGATGAAGTTCAAAATGTACAAAATTCAAAGACTGATGACATAAGTCCCCTCCATCTACAGTTTCATTTAATAGGTCTTGGCTGTATTACTTTTTATAGCTATATTATTTGCTGCCTTATTACTGTATTTGCTAGTCAGTTCAGTTTATAGAAAATGTATCCCATTAGCAGTTTCATGACTTTATTAATGAGCTATTGTGCTTTGGTTAGTTTTTTTATATATCTTAGACCACTCATTGCTTTAAGCTTTTAATCACACACAAAAATTGCAAAGTGCTTAGAGTTTCAAATGCTTTCTTGAGTGCCACAGAAATAAAATCAGATAAGTTATGGCAGCATTTAGCAATCAGCAAGTCCTTAAAGGTACAGTGTCAGATTTGCTGGGATTTAGGATATTAACCCTTTAGAACATTGGTGCTCTATTTCAGACTCCCTGTTCCATTCAATGTTTAGGAGAATGTAAGTACAGGGATTGAGGTTAAGGGGATAAAACTAATGGCAGAGGGAGTGTTCCATCTCTTTGGCCCCAAGAAACTCTGATCCCTCCTCTACACAGCTGCTACCCAGGTGGTTCAAGGAGCCTGCATCACCAGAAAGAAGGCATGGTTAAACAGCCCTCCCTAACTCCCAGAGTGCTGGCCAGGAAGCTGCACTTCTTGTTCTGCACACTTGAATGGGAATAGAATGCCTTCTGCACCTCTCCCTCCTCAAGTCCCTAAGATTTTCACTAACGATATAGGTGTATGCTGCAAGTTACAGTGTGATTTAGCACAGATAGGCACACCCATCACATCTTTAACCTAGCATGGATGACAATAGTAGCATAGATGTGGCAGCATGGGTTCAGTATGGGATAGCCACCAGAGTACAATCCCCACCATGGAGCCTGGGAATATACTCCGGTTGCTAGCCCATGCAGAAGTCTGTGCCACCACATCTTCACTACTACTGTTACATGTGCTAGCTGGAATAAAGAGATCTCCATTCCAGTTTGGCTTAGATCACAAACGAAGATACTTTTGATGGTTTCATAAGGGACAACCCCAGAACTGATTAAGCAGGAATGTTTCTGGGCACATGGGTAGCTCATGTTTGCATTGGTCTCAGTCCTATACGCTATGTTTGCATTGGGCCCTGTAGCCTCTCTTGGAGTTGCTGAGTCAAGGGTACTTGAGAGAGAGCTCAGCACATCCAGGAGCTGCTCCACATTTTGTAGGATCGGAGCGTTGTCCACTCTTGCAATGTTGTCATGCATCTTGTGATCATTGCTGTGTTATTTTTTTTAAACTCTAGTCATTTGGTTAGGTGAGGAGCTCTGCATTCATATGAGATAAAAAGTTTCTAGTTGTCACGGTTGTTGACATGAGCTTGAAAACAAAATGTAGCTGTTTGTAAAAATCTCATGATTTCTAAGCCAATTGCATGATTTTGGAGGCACCCATATCATGATTTTTGAGCAATTCTGGGAGCAATGCCATTATGCAAAACTCGTCCTAGTGCTACGTGTATTGTGCATTATGTGTGAGCCTAGTCCTAAAACAGGTTGAACAGCTTCAATCCCCATTGATCCGAAGGAAGGTGAGGCTGCATAGCATTTCCCAGTAGGCACTCAGAATCTTGCAAATCAGGGTCCATATCCACCTTTACAGAGAAACATATGTTGTCTTAAAAGTGAGATGTGTTTTAAAAAAAAACCCAAAACCTTTATGTAGTACAGATAAAAGGAAAATGTTTAAACATACCCACATTTTTATATAAAAAAAAAATTTATCCTGGCAGTTTACCTTTATATGTCTGTCATTTCTTACAACATGGCAGTAAAGCGAAGTAGAGAGGCAGATCACTTTAGCCATTGATAAGAACATTTTAAAGAGTGGAGTATAAATGGATCAAAATCTACAAACTTAGGTGCCTAAAATCAGGCATTAAAATAAGTGATTGCCTCATTTTTACTTGATCTGTGGGAATTACAGGTACTCAGCATTTCTTAAAATCAGGCTGCTTAGTTAAGTGCTTAAATACAGCTTTAATGGCCTAATTTTAGGCAGCCACATTAGACATTTTTGGCCTTAGCTTGGTTACAGGTGTAATAAGGGATATTTTTTCATTTCAAGGGAATTTACTGTGTCCTTGTGGTATACCTTCATGGGAACCCAGAGATGATCGAGCATCTTGTGCAGCATGCCCCTCTGTGTGAGTCCATGCAATAACGTGCACGCACTTGTCTTTCCCCGCTGTCTCTGGGTACATCCACACTGTGATAGGAGACCATGGCTGACTTAGGTCAGCTGATTGGCTCAGGCTATGGAGCTAAAAAATTGCAGTGTAGACATTTGGGCTTGGGCTGGAACCTAGTCTCTGACACACTGTGAGGGGGTGGGTTGGAGCTTGGGCTCCAACCCAACTCCATATGTCTAAACTGCAATATTATAGCCCCACAGCCCAAGCCAGCTGACTCACACTCTGTGACTCAGACTCATAGAATAGAATATCAGGGTTGGAAGGGACCTGAGGAGATCATCTAGTCCAACCCCCTGCTCAATCAAAGCAGGACCAGTCCCCAATTTTTGCCCCATCTCTAAATGGCCCCCTCAAGGATTGAACTCAAAACCTTGGGTTTAGCAGACCAATGCTCAAACCACTCAGCTACTCGGTGCTGTGGGTCTTTTACTGCAGTGTAGGTATACCTTCCTTTCATGTAACTTGTCTGAGGTTAAGGAAAAATACAGAATCCATTTCACTACAATGCGAGTGGCACATTTCATCAGTGTCTCTGAGAAAAATGTAAATTCCTGGCACCACTGTTGCCTGCCTTGCTTCTTATCCGAAGGCAGAATACTACAGGCCTGAACTGGTGACATGGCACGGTAAAGACAGAGACTTAGGTTGGGAAATAGGCTGTGTTCCCAGGCCCTGGGCTAATGGAGGTGGGAATCTCCAAAGGGGTTTGCTTGGGGGGGAGGGGGGGGCAAAGGGGCACATTAAGAAGCAGATGCTCTCAGTCTCAGAAGGAAAGCTGCTATAATCAGCATACAACATTCTCTCAGACAATCCACAGCTTTGCAGGGGAAAAAAGAAAAAGAAAAAAAGACTTTTAGTTCAGTGCATAAATGTAAGAGGATTGTCAAACTGGGTATGCAGGAGTCTATCATGCTAAAAATATTATTCAAGTTTAAAGTAAGGCATTGTTTAGGTTTTAATGAAGGCAACAGAATTTTAACAACAGAAGTTCTGTTCTTTTTTTTCTTCCACATTCAGTTTCTCTGCCCCTGCACCTGCTTCCAGTTTTGGCTTCTTGGCAACGATGCTTACAGAGACATCAGCTGGCAGTGGCAAACTGCTAAAAGCTCCCCTGCAATGCAGCTTTGCAAATGCCAGCCATTTATCCACTGGTGCATGCCAGTTTAACACAAGGTCTGTCTCCCTCTCCCTCCTCTCCTCTCCTCTGAGGTTTCACTTCCAAATGACAGTAAAGGATCCAAGTAGTGGCCTAGCTCTTTTGGTACCCATTAAATGTGGTCACTTCCATTTACTATGGTTGTAATATTTTGATCCAAAGAGTGTTGCAGAGAATTTGAACTGTTGTACAGTTTCTCCTATGCAGAAATAGCTATTGACAAGGGGGGAGGGGTTGTGTTTTCTTTCTACCATATGGTGGGATAATGGAGCTCTGAGTTTTTCTTTTTCTTTTTCAGTTTCTTGAGAGCTGGGTGCCCAAAATACTAAACAGAAAACCTAGAATAGTTAGGGACAAAAAGGGTAGCCGTGAACTTATCTATGTAGCACAAATGGGCTGTTCTGATGAAGCTTCGGATACTGCTGGCAAAAATTCTGTTCTCTAATACATTTGTGTAAGTCCATAGCATCTACCTGCCTCAGCTTCATTGGAGTTACCCTGGATTTATATAAAATGTCACAGAAACAAAAATACCTTTACAATTTATTGCATTTTTTCAGCAGAAAGTAAAAAGTATTTGCAAAGAATATGTACATTTTTCTTGGAAATTAGAGGATATCTTCGCAGTATACAGTCTGAAGGGTTGTGTTGTGTTTCTAATAAACTAGACTATCTAGGGAGTCGATAAAGAATGTGATTTTTGCAAGCTGAGCTAGCAAAACCTCTCACTAAATCACAAACTTTCAGGCAGCCTACAGATAAAGCCAAGTGGGAGTGAATTTCTCCAATGCTCTTAATATGGGTAGGTTAAAAAGCAAGGAGCTGTAGAAGCTGCTGCTGCAGCAGCAGAAGCAGCAGCATGGCATGGTGCTGCATTGCTAGAGAATCAGTAGCATATTGGGACTTCTGCCTCCTAAGTGACTGAGCCAATTCTTATTGGACTCAGTGGAAAGACTCCCATTGACTTTAATAGGAGTTGGATCAGGCTCTACATTGGTGGCAACCAAACATGTCATGGAGGTGATACACCAGATGGGATGAAGGAGCAAGCAAGACCAGTGTTTCCTGTGTTTTGGGGTGTAACAGAAAAGCCACTGGAAATAAGAGTCTGAGGAAGTCTAGCAAAGTTGAAGGAAGGAGAATAAATGGCTCAGATTGATGAGGTGAAGAATAGCTCTTGCCAAAATGCTTGGGAGGGGCCATCACTATTTCTTCCACATTGAAACTGTGTATGAATTTGTCAGGAACATGCATAGGTGCAATCAATAGAGTGTGTGGTGGAGAAGGGGGTCATAGGTTATTACCTTGGGAATGCCCTTCTCAATGCAGAGGCAGGGCTCATGCAGTCTCACACTTTATGCTCACAGAAACTGTGAGCATAAGAAACTACCAGAGCTGCCTAGAGCGCAGAAAGGTGCTCTGAAAATAAAATAAAAATGTACAAACGCTGTCCCTGTATCTTAATCCTTTAACATTCTTGTGCCCACTTTATTCAAAGTTTGCAAATGGTGCAAAGTTTTGTGCATATTTTATTGTAATGTCAGTTGTCCAGCTAGAAATGAGGGTGAGATGATTAAACACATTCCTACTTGTGACCTAGATTTGAACCCAGGTCCCTAGTCATTAACCATGACATTACAAGGCGAAAGGGAGGGAAGGGAGAGAGGGTGTAACACTGGAGAATAGATTTCACTTTATTTGTTAACCGTGGGGGGGGGGGGAATCACATTAAAATTAGGTAAAAAGAATAGCGCATTTGTACAAATCTGTTAAATTCCAGTTAAGCTTATATTAAATCTATTTCAGAGTTGCAATTGCCTAAGAAAAGTGCAGTAGTAAGCATGGTGAATACCTCTTTTTTGGCAAAAAAATTTCATAAGGCAAAGCAGATAAACTTTTTGCTGTTTTTGACTGGGCACATAGTTTTCAAGATGAAATTTTGAGATTTTGTCTTGGATTTATATCAAAGCCATCTGGCTACGTATTGAGTCTCCCAGGTCAAATAAACCCTTCAGAAGTTTCTCAAAGCAGGGAGAACCTTTGGAAACCTAAACGCAGTACAGGAAGATTGAGAGAATATAGACTGGTTTCATTTTGACTTTTGCCTTCAGCCTATTGGCTTGAAACATAATATAAATGTGCAGTGAAATTCAAGATGTGAAACCCCATGAATACAATGATGAAAAAAGTCAGTCAAATCCCATGTGGACCAAGACCAGCAAATTTCACACAGCTTTAGTTTTCTCAACTATCCTGCAACTTTGTCATACAGGGCTCAATTCTGATCTTCCACCTGAGTAGGGTGACCAGATGTCCCTTTTTTATAGGGACAGTCCCAATTTTGGGTTTGTTTTTTTTTCTTATATAGGCACCTATTACCCCGCACCCATCCCGATTTTTTATACTTGCTTTCTGGTCACCCTACACCTGAGCAAAGTCTGGAATAACTCCATTAAAGCCGGCATAACTCCACTGGCATAAATGAAAACTGAATCAGGCCCATAGTGTTTTGACTGACCTCTAAGGGTTGTTCGAGTAGTAACATTACTTCTAATAGCAGTATTTATAAAGGCACAGGAAATGGCTGCCCAGAATGTCTTTTGGGGTACATTACCCATTTAAAGATTTTGTCTGCTTTTTGAAGAATGAAAAATAAAACATGGTGGTTTGAAATGCCACCACCATACGAACTATTCCATGCACAATCATATTTAAATCCTAATACAGTATATCTACATGACTGACTACATGATCTTTCTTATCTAGCGTATAGAGTAGCATCATCTGAAGCATTCAGAATCTATTGCAGTAATACAAAGTACAACTGAAGGTAAAATTCCTCAGACACAATCGTCTTAAGTTTTTTAAATGCATGTTAACCTTAATAAAACTAAATATCCTAGCAGAAAATTCTCTTAACTACCAATGAAACTCGAAAAGAAAAGTTAAAAAGGAGAAGCAGGCAGGCAGGTTCCACTAGCTCTGATAGGCTAAAGAATGAAGGAACTTCAGGAAAAACAAATTTCTGAAAAGTGAGAAAGACCACACAGACACAACCCACCGAAAGATGACATTCAAATGCAGTCAGTTGCACTTAACTATGTCTGGTACCGTATGCACAGGATATGCAGTAATATCATAGGAAAACAAAAATCAGAGTGTGTGTCATAAGTATAAAGCCTTGGCAAAAGCTATAAAAGAATTTCAAACCTCTTCCAAGAAGCAGTGTGTCTTATCTGCACTATTACTCAGAGTATTACTGGACTAAGGGAATCAGCTATCCAGATTTTCATTTATGCATTCCTGTTAACATGAAAAAAAAATAAAATAAGGAATTAATTGTAATGAATTTGTATTAAATAAAACTTTGGAAGACTTTTATATATCTAAATGTAAAGATTGGGGATTAGAGTACAAAATAGCCTGAGTCAATGCAGTCTTACAGAGTAATACTGATTTCCCAAAGTGCTTTCGGAACAGAAGGACTCTAATAAATAATAAACACTTAGAGCATAACCCTTTACGGCACAGTACAAAGAGACTGGGATTTACAGATATAAACATATATAAGTACTCTCATCTTATTAATGTGTATTAAAGGCCAGTTAGCAATGCACTTGGTTTTAGTGTGGAAAAAGTCAGAAGATAATTGGGGAGGGACACTGAAGTACAGAGTTATCAGGAACATGAGAACACAGTGGCAACGTAGGAGAGCCCATAAACTAGGAACTGTAGAGCTATTATAGTCTTGGGAAACAAACACTGTTTTGAAAACAGAATGGTCATAGATGGGAAAGGCCAAGCCTAGATGGAGTATGTGTTATTTTCCAGGCCTTCAGTGTAGCAGCCTTTGCCCTGGGGTGACATCCTGGCTTCGTTGAAATCAACGATAAAACTCCAACTGATTTCAAAGAGGCTAGGATTTCACCCTGCTCTCTTGGTCAAATTCTAAACAAAGTAATTATATTTCAGCTATCTACAATTCCATTGTCGTTTCAAATTGTATATGGTATTCTTCACTTTCTGTCTAAAGCTGTGATATAGCATCACTGGGTACCACTAAACAGTTGCTATATTTTACTAAGAGCTTGAAGCTTGCACTTCAACAGTGGCTACAGAGTTTTTAAACAAGGGCTTTTATAAAAGAACATGAAAATATGCAATAGACAGTGAATCCCCTTTCTGGGGATCTAGTGGGGTACCTTACAATGGACACCAAATTGCTTGGGTAGTTTGGTAATAGAGACATCACTAATATTTGGAAAGCTATTCAGAGCATGTTGACAATTCACATTCCAAATGTGCAAGCGAGAACATGTTCATTTTATTCCAAACACATTCAGGCTATTTAACTTGCATGTGTATTCAAAGAATATTGCTAACTAACTGTCTCACATTTACACAGCTTCGCATCTTGAAAGGCCACTAGCTCAGGGCCAACTCACCTGAGGGGAAGCCACACAAAGAGATCTCCCCTTTTCCAAGTGGAAGTTTCAGGGTGAGGGGGGGAGGTTCAGCCAACTCTGCAATACTATTCTCCCTTCCTGGGACTCTGAAGAAAGTTCTCCACTAGATCCAGCATCCATGCCTGGAGAGAGGGCAATGGGAGCGTACATTCTGCTGTCTACCACATCTGCAGAAATCCACTCTGTAACTAATGGTGCCTGGGGTTCCAGACATGGCCTCTCCTTGATTTTTACCATATGTCCCTTTTTCCCCCACTCAGAACTAGTCTGACAGGTATGCTCCTGGTTGGAAGAGCAGGCTGGAACAGCAGCAGGCCTCCCTCAAACTACTACTAACATGGCTCAACACATCAGCCAGTAGCTTCCTCCCCTCCCCAGTAGGAGTCAAGCAAGACCAGAAATGATCCAATTCTATCAACTCATACTTTCTGGGAATAAATCTAGAGAGGAGGAGGAGAGGGGGAAGAGAACTATTTTCAGTAGCTCACTGCTAGATTCACTGCTCACATACCTCCTCATGCTGGATGTTATTAGTTCTCCAGACCAAATGCCTGTACGCCCTCCCGCCTTTTCTTTTCTTTTTTAAAGTTAGACACTGTATCTGGCATTTTTAAAGCTTTCAGACTGAGTAGCATACAGTACTCTGCAGTGGCCTCTGTGAAACCTCACTTAGCACGTGGTTAGAATCTCAAGGCAGTTTGAATTTCCTTTGACTCCCCCCCTTCCCCCTGCAGGAAATCAACAGAGGCTGCAAAACTGCTAACATCATATTTTTTGGCACAGCATTTTTAAAGAAGAAGAAGAATTTATCACCCTTTTTACTAGGGTCTGAAGGGTCCAAAGATAATCTTCTTTCAATATGTATTTTATATAGATCCATGAAGTACTTCAAGTCTATATGAAACCCTGGCTATTCCACAATTATTTTCATTTATATTTAACTTTCAAGCACTTCAGTTCAACTGTAAGCAAACAATCTATCATTTGTCATGTAATCAAAACAAAGTAACACTGTAGAACTTCACTGAACAAACAAAATCCACTGCTCACATATGAGATTTTCTGCTCTCATGCGTATCATATGCATTAAGAAGTTATCCCAATTTAATCTAATTTTTTTTAACCTGACCTACTCAGATAAGTTAGATTTTACAGTATAAACGCTTGTTGGTTCACAATTTATAATTGACAGGATACCTCAGTTCCACCCACAAAAGAAGAAAAACCCACCACATCCTTTAAAAATAAATCTATAAAATGTGAGACTCCCCTCTAGAAAAATCTAGACTCCTCTGCCATATCAAAGCCAATACTTCAGTGTTAGGAGTGTGACATAAGCAAAGACTTTCTCCTTCTAAGAACAATAATTAAACCACTTGCCCCAATCAATGTTGCAGTTTAGCTCCCACAATAAGTGTCACCCTCTGCATTATAATTCTACAGGAAGAATTCAGTTCCACACATCTGGCAGTATGCTCAGAAATGTCCTTTGAAAGAAATGGTAGCAAAATGTCTTAATGGTAAATAACCAAGGGCCAATTTCCATTCTTTGTTACTCCAGTGTTTTACACCATGGTTCTCAACCTGGGCCACAGCTGGGTACTGACTGGGCCACTAGGGGCCCATGGGCTGAGAAACTCTGGTTTAGACCAATACAACAGATCAGAATCTGGCTCAAAATACATGTTGATTTGGTGTCCTCAGATTTTTTCTGTAAAGACTTTCAAATGACATCAAGTAGGAAGACTTTTCAAATTCCATGTATATAGATCTTGTTTTTCCTCTCTGCCTCTTTTTTAAAATCCCTACTTATAATGCATAGGTGAAGGCCATAGTCCTACAGACCCCAGCAAGACAGCACTCTTTCACTCTTTGGTCCGGTGTCCTCTTATTTAAATTCCCAAACATTGGTTAGGATTATCCTGTGGAGTTTTTCCAGACAGAGCAGGCCCTTCAGGTATAGAACTCCCCACACAGCTCCCTCAAGGAGGGAATGTCACCATCCCCTCATAGCTTTGCCTCAAACAGATGGGGATTCATATAACAGGGGCAGGCCCATATAGGCCTCAAGGATCTGTAAGACATAGGGGCCAAAGCTCTTGACCATTTTCCTGGGTGGTAAACCTCACCTATTTGACCAGCTGATCTGACTGAAATGCTGTGAGGGGGAAGTGGTCAGTGTTTTCCTTTCCCCAGCCTTCTATAAGTGACACTTACACCTCAGTCTGCCCACTGCTCTTATTCTTTCCCAGTGAGGAAAGGGGGCAAATGCTCTACCCTATCAACTGTTCACACAAGACCCAATTTGAAGCCCATTAAGGCAATGGAAAGATTCCCACTTACTTCAGCTGGTTTCTCAGGCTTAGTTACCCTTTCAAAAGGTTGATTTGCATATATGCTATCAAACTACAGCATTATGTACTTAATCCCTGATTGAAACGAAAATTGTATAGCCTTGTTTTCATTTCTATATAGAAGAGACAGCTTGGTATGGAATATCACTTCAATCCAGCACAACAGAGGACATTATAAAAACACAGCCATCGAACAGTAAAATAATTGTCCCTGTGTGAGGCCTGTCTCATTCCAGATTCATTGAGGAAGGGAAGCATTAAACAGTAACATAAGTTGGGGTAGAGTGCATGCAATCATTTACTAGCATTATTCCTGTAAAGAGGTTACTAATATGAACTGCAAGTAGATTTTTATACTGTGCAAGGACAGGATCTGAATAGACCAGTATGCAGAAGGCAATAGTCTACATTCATAGAGTGTATTTCATTGTGAATGATCCTAAAGTGCTTTAACTATATATAGTTATATATAATTTTGTTGAAGGACACCTGGTCAAATCCCTACTTACATGAAAAAGGTCAAGACATCTTTAACTTCCATACAGAGCAGACAGAAGGCCCTTGACTTTTCCAGTCTTCTCTGAAATATCCCATCACCATAAACACAATTTACCTTCCTTAGAAAGATGAAAGACTCAGTTGATCCTATCAGAAATTGGGCTTGTAGTCCCAAAGCACTTAGATCTTCCAAGTCCAATTTTTAGCTCACTGAAACTATCGCCTAGTGCAAACTCCCCTTTAGCACACTAACTAAATTCCAGCAATCTCCTTTAGGCTCTATCCGTCAAGCCTAGGAGTCAACTGACCAGACGGGTGTGATAGCACATGTACCTCACACAGGTCCTGAATAAGTTAATGTGGGCCTGAGAGGCCAACTAACATACCTGACAGCACCTGCAACAGAGAGTGAGAGAAAGCCAGGCTTAATTGATGATGAAGCCCAGCTGAGGAGAGACTGAGTGGTGATTATAAAGCCAGGAAGTTGAAAACAGAAGGGATGCCTCACGGAGTGAGTCTGCAGTCACTCTGTAGGAATAGAGAGGTTGTGAGGAAGAAGCCTTGGGATCCTAGCCTGCCTGAAAGAGGCTCAGAAGCAGCAACTGGGGTGGAGCGGGCAAGCTTTGGACTGCCAGGTGGAGAGAGACCCCTGGAAGGGGTGGACTAAATTGTGAGCCACCCAGTGGGCTGAGTTATGGGAAGAGAGAATGACTGTTGGTTTGGGGCAGCAGACTGAAAGTGTGCAGTGCCTGGCCAGAAAGGGATGCACTGCAGTGAGTGAACCCATCAAAAAGGGTCACTGTCAAATGAAGCAAAGCAGTCCTTGCTTCCAGGCTGGCAAGCACTCCCTGCACCTTTGATACCCAGGAGCTAGAGATCAGGAAACTAAAGATGCACCACGCCCACCAAGCGCAGAGTACTGGCCCCAGGTGCTTGTTAACTTTATCACTTTGAAACATTAAAGGTTTCTTCTTCCTATCAAATATTCCAGTGAATGAGAGCCTTTGCCTGTGAGATGAAGAAAGACTGAGTCAGAGGGGAGAAAAATGTCTCCAAAGAGCCACACTTAGACACACTCAATAACAGAGGTACATCTATGTATTCACTACCTGTTCCTGTTCACGTTTTTTATTTTATTTAATCTGATGTGTATATTTACATTGGAAAGTGCTGCAGGCATGCTAATGGAGTCGCTGCAGATGGTGGGGAAACAGATGATAATGTGAAAAGCAACCAGAAGGAATTTTGGGCGGGAAGGGAGAGAACATCATCACCAACTTGAAGGAGGGAAGGAGACAGGAGAAGTCCAGGAGAGGTGAGGCAAGGACAGTTAGTCTGCACAGAACTGACTGCTTCATTAGCAGAAGCTGGATGGGTGCCAAAGCATTCCAGAGCAGCATGTTTGCCTTTAGGACCTCCTTGGTTTTAAGTTTTTTCTTCTCCCTCTCATTCCCTTTCTTTCTCTTAGCTGAAGAGAAGGCGTATAATGTCATTTTTCACACCACTGTGAACCCTTTTCTAAAAGAGGGGGTGTGCCCAAAATGAAATTTACACACACACTTCCCTCTCTCTAGCAAGTCATAGTAACTTTTCATTTCAGCCTTCTCTGCCCCCCCTTCCCTTTCTCAGACCTGTACCCAGATTTGAAATTTCCAGTCATTTCAATTTTGTTTCCTCCCCCGCTCCTTGCACAGTATTCAGAAGATTCAGTACGATCAAACCAAAAGGATGCTTGTTCTTTTCTCTTTCCTAAGGGCAGTTTGTTCAGGGTGTTTCTGTGTACAGTCTGTGTGTATCTTGTGTATGCGTATCCTGTTTTGTAACAGTAAGCTTTGCTGTTGAACTGAGCTGGTAGTGTATTGATTTCCCTTTCTTCCCCCCGCCCCCACCTCCACATTCCCTTTCCTTCCTCCTCTTTCTCTCCCCCCTCCCCCCGCCCGTGCTTCCCACAGAAAAAAAAATTGCCTACAGGACTCCATAAGTCCATGTTGGCGGGACTCCTTGTTTGTGGTGCAGGTGTGCCGGAGACCTCCTCCGTGTCGTCGCCACAGCAACCCGCCTGTCTAATCTACTGAATATAAAAAGAAGAAACAGAAAGAGAAAAGCCATCCACCCCCTTCTGCTCCATCCATGAGCCCAAAAGAAGGATATCGTCTCCAAGCATTCCTCATAATCCCCCAGCCATTGCCCAGGCAACAGCCACAAGGAACTGGCGGGCCCTGGGGAGAGAAAGCAGTCCCTGTCTCAAGTTCATTCCACCACCACCTCTCTTTCCCCCCCACACTTCTAAGTTTCACCCCTCTCCTGCTATTCCACACATACATCCTATACCCCTCTGCCTCATTTACCCCTTGCTTCTACCCAGCAGGTCGCAGACAGTGACTATGTACATTTCATCACTCCTGACTTTGGGTGACCCCTCTTCCCAGAACACACACACGGAAAGACCAACAGAACATTTCAAAACTTTTGCCCCGCTTGTATGTTTGCTCTAAATTGACCCCATGTCCCTTCTATTGTGGCTCATTTAATGATTCACTGTTGGCAATAACAGTGTAAATGTTAGGTCTAACTTTGCAAAGTTCAGTTTCCATAGCAAAAACCAAGAGAGATTTATACTACATGATAATTGTTGAGTTCACATGGAACAGTAGCCAGATACTATGGTGATAGGCGCTTCAGAAATGCCAGCTGAGAACTGGCTGTAGGAAAAGAGGGAGGGAGAGGAGAGAAAACGTTGAAGATATTTAAATCTTCAGTCACCTTTCAGAGGAGCTTTGTGTTGCTACAAGTCTGTTTATGTGCTACAGAAAGGGTTGGAGAGAGAATTCTTCTTATCAAAGCCAGTAGTTTAAAAGGCAGTCCCTTGCAGTTTCAGTTATGACAGCTGTTTCTGGGATATGAAGAGGTTTTTCAGAGCTGTGGGCTCTCTATCCCCTGCATCCAGCAGTGAAAGCTCTCATTTGTCTTCCCACCATCATGTTGATGCAGCTGGGTTTGACACTGCTTACCTCAGCACTTTTTTTTGTTAAAAGACAGAAGGCTTCCTTGTGATCCCAGCCTTTTCCTATCAAATGACACTCAGCCAGTGGTTTTGGTGACTTATTTACTGGCAGAAGACCAGTAAAAACAAAAATGAACGTTCACAACTAATAAATCTTTGAGTCTAGATAGCTTCAGCTACACTGGTAGGATTACATCAAACTGTCCAGACTGATACTAAAGTATTCCCTGGGAATGTGAATCCTAGTAAACTGGGGAGGACGGTGTGTGCAAGGGGGAAGATGCCTTTTTTTTTAATACATCACATCTGACACATTCAAATATGCTGTGCTTTGATCATGCAATATACTTTGTGGGTGTGGGTATATCACTAGAATGGTAGCACACACAGAAAGAGCTCTTTCTCTCTGGAATGGTGGAGTCTGCACATATTCTGTATTGTGTAATAAGACTAATCAGAGGAATGACTAGGCAGCTGAGAGGAGAAACTTCAGCTTTCTCCACTGAACTGAAGGATAAGATTTTAGCAAGGACTAAAGGTCAAGAAAGTTTATCTAACGCAAATGTATGCTGCACCCTACTGGCTACTGGCTGAGATCACAGCCCCCACCCCATTATTAGAACTGAGTGCATTCCTGTGATGCTCTGGTGAAAACATTATTTGGCATTACATTTCTTTCTTTCTGGTCACTGTAACTTCATAACAGGGCAGAAGTATAACAACTCTATCAGTGACCGTGTTCAGCTCTCCACATCTCTGACACAGCTGGCCATAAAAAATTTTCCACCGTGTATTTGTTCTAGCTCAGGAGGGATGGTGCATATTTTGATAACATTGGCCAAGCATGCTTACATTGAGACTACCATTTCTATTACCTCGTAGCTACAATTCATCTGATGATGCGTTAAACTGCCTGGAATTTGGTGGGCTGGGAAGTGGGCCTCCATGCAGGGTGTCATGTTTTAAAATAGGGAACTGATCTTTCAGGTCAGCGAGTATGTTTTATGGGAAGGTTACTCCCTTGGCAGTTCATCAAATACAGACTGGGATGGCTTGCTGTCTCACAGGGTTCACCAGTTCCTTGTGGCTCTTGTTAGGGCAATGGTAAGGAGGAAATAAATAGGGAGGTGCCAGCAAAATACTATTGGGGGAGTCAGGGTAACCTTCCCTACATTTTACATAAATCCCCCCACAAAATGTTACCTAATAAATGACTCCTCCTCCTCCTCCACACAACAGCCTGGCAGCAGACAGTCTATTGTCTCCTGAGCATTAGCCCTGCTACCATAGAATGAAGGAGAAAAGCTAATTTTGCCCTTAAGACAGTTGTGAGGAAGGGGTACACAGGAGGCTGCACTACAGTGGAAGCCCCAGGAAGAATTCTAGGCTCACCCCAGGTTCTCAGGGTGAGTGCATGATACAGATGGAGTGCCACCACCCAGTGCACATACAACATTTTAAAAAGACTAAAATGCATGCAAGAGACAAAAGGAATTATACTGTCATAGAAATAGAGGGGAAGAATAGTTTTGTATATAAGAAAGTAGATTGGTATTCAGGAGACCTCTGCTTAATGCCCAGTGTTGCCAAAGGCTTCCTGTGTGACTTTGGGCAAATCACAAATTCTCCTTGCCTCAGCTCTCCATCTGGAAAATTGGGATTCTGTGGCCCTTTGTCCTGTCTGTTTAAACTGTACATTCTGCAGGGCAGGGATCTCTCATTCTGTGTGCCACAATGGGAGCCCATTCTCAGTTGGGATCTCTACACACAGTGATCATAGAAATAAGTTTCATAACCCTAACTGCAGGAAAAAATCCAATAACATGCAGAAAGGAATAAATACAAGTCTGTAAAGAATATAACAAGTAAAGAAAAATATTTTTCTTCCATACAGTATGTTTAAAGTGTTGCTAAAATGTGTTTCCAAGAAATATGGAAACTTCAAGTAAAGATATTAACTTGAATAAATATAAGAGTAAATATTCAACCATCCAAAGCAAGTCCACAGTAGCTGATTCAGACTTAGTCAAACAAGTAAGGACTTAAGGACTGTCTTCCTTAAGCTTCATACCCAGAAACTGGGTCCTTTGTGGAAATCCTCATCCTCTAGGTGTATTTACTTAACCTTTGTTTTTTCTTCATCTAGGTTCATTCATTTTCAGTTACACTTGTTTAGATACCCAGGCAGACCAATACAGAGCTACTAGCCCGCTTAGGAACCAGATCCCTGATGCTGCAAAAAGGGTTGTTTGGCTAAGTGATTACATAAAACCTTAATATCCCCATAAAAGAAAAATACCTTGGTAAAACTTGTCTAGCTAGAGAAGCAGCTCTAACTAGTATGTCAAACTCCCTGGTTCTAGTTATTACCACAGTGAAAACAGAACTTAAACGGAGATTGTAATAGTGGCATCGGAGAAACATGCCATGAATATCTGTGCCACTAAATACAAATGTTAAATCATACATTTTAAGCAATTAAGTAATAAGCCATTTATTTGGTCAACTATTTTCAAATTTTGAAATTTCAATGAAATTTTGAGTTTCAAAATTCCAAAAAGCAATAAAAGAAATTTGGCAAAATTCTTCCTAATTTTTGACCAGGTATTGAACTGGTCAAAATCTCAACCTGGTTCTCATTTTCATCTGGTAAGATTCTAAGTGCCTGTTTTCTGAATGCATCTTCATATGGGCAACCTGGTTAGGCATAACCTGTTGAAATCTATCCAGACCGAAAAGAGTTCTATTTTTTTTTTTAAATGAGGCCTATTACAGATCTTGTAATCCACTTGCTTTGGTAAACAAAAAAGACACTCCCCCTTATCTCAGAAGCATGTCTCTAGGATTTCTACAGTAGGTACATATAGGAAACGCGGGGTTCTTCTCCTCTCCTCTCCATCACTTGAGACCTAGCCAAGTAGTCTGAGACAGGTAAACACTTGCTTCCGAGTTGGTTGCATATTGTCTCTCTTCCAATACATTCAACTGGCTGCCCTTCTAGTACTGAGTAGCCATTGAAAAGGCAGAGAGTATACCCTTCCCTCTCACACAAAAAGAATTTAGGAACAAACATATCCTCTTGACACATTTGCTGTGGAGCCTCTCTTAGGTCAGGGGATATTTCAGGTGAATCCCAGGAAGTTACTTTGAGAACGGTTTACATTGGAATGTTCTACCTCCACCAAAGCCTTAAGGCCTTTAGTGGATGTGCAGCATAAGGAGCCCTTCAGATTCTGAGACAATCAAATTATTATTTAAGTAAATATGCATTTTTACATGCAGAGACCTTAGGCAATGAATGACAAGTCTCAAAACTGAGGCAACGCTGAATCCAAAGGCCAAAAATGTTCACCATTCCACCAGTCATTTCCTGGCAACCTAAGGAACTTTTTGTAGTTTGCAAGAATGCTGGGGAAGACCTTGGTTAGGTCTCCTTTTGCAAGGACATATTCTTTATTTACTCAGGACTGCCCAGTGCCAGGCATTTCATGTAATGCTCACTTATTTAGCAGTCCTGTCACACCTCCCCACATTCCAGCCATAATTGCCTACATTCAGCTGGGATGTGGAATGAAAGCTGCAGTTCCTCTTCCTGGCAGCTAGGGTTGCTGTGGTGCCCAGTTTCAGGCAGCCATATGGTCTCTTACCCGACCAGTGAGAAATGTCATCCAGAGAACTGCAGGACGCATGGCAGTTATGTTTAGTGTTGCTTTTAAGACATTCAGACTGTCCGGGCAGAAATGCTTGGTTTTCATTAAAAGATTTCCCCAGATGACTGACAGTCCCCTTTCCTGTTTCT
Source organism: Chelonia mydas (assembly GCF_015237465.2). Classification (NCBI taxonomy): domain Eukaryota; kingdom Metazoa; phylum Chordata; order Testudines; family Cheloniidae; genus Chelonia; species Chelonia mydas. The sequence goes on from NC_051245.2 coordinate 105,691,207, forward strand.
CTGGCTAAGTGGCCACCTGGCATCCACATGTTCCAATCTGGGAGCAAGTTGCTCCATAGCCCCATCTTGCTAACTTGACTGTCCCAGAAATTCATCAGGCTGGCATGGAGCTTCCACACATTAGAGCTTGGAGCTAATGTGCCTGTCGGGATTAGAATGGGATTAGTGCTTCTAATATGCCTGTTATGCAAAAGTCACTGGTGAGCAAACTTAATCAATGTGCAGAGATGACATGTATGTCTAATTTGTGCATCACCTTGTCCTGCACAAAGTGCACAAGTGAACCGAGAAGAAAAGTGAATCTAATCTAGATCTCAGTACCTCAAACTCAGACAGTTCCAGTTCCAGAATCCATAAACTTAAATAAATGCTGGCACTGAACTTGATTTAGAATTATAATTCAGTACCTAAAGTCAGCAGAAGTCACTGAAATGTCCTCACTGCCTGGAAGCTATGTTTGCTATCAATCACTGAAAGCAAGTGCCGCATTTGGTCCTAAAGTGCTTATTCAGCATGAGCATAGCTACAAGAGGAACCAGGAGTAGAAGTGTTCAGAAAGAAATCAGTGAAAGGAAAAATTCTAAATGGATTTAATCTAGAAAATATAACATTTGCTTTATACACTCAGCTTCCCAAAGAGTAATGGCCCCTGAATAGATTATACACATGTAAAAACAGGATGTGTGTGTGTTTGTACACACAAAGATATCTTATGTAGTTTCCACAAAGCCAAATCCTTGTTCAGTGCACAAACAGAATATAAATAGTTCTTATGGAATTTACAAAGAGACCGTTAGAAAAACCCTCCCAATCTAGAAGTACAAAATACACCAAGAGTAAAACAGTGTTTAGGATTTTAGGGGTTTTTTTAAAAATTTCTTTGTACGGTTTTCTTTGTACCCAGATAAGCAGTCCAATCTGAGATCAGTCACAAGAGACATTGCAAACTCATAGGCTGCAATTCTCACCGTCTGTTGCAGATGAAAGGATGCCAACAAACAAAAACAACAACAAGATAAGCAGTAGGCTGGTGTCTTTGAAAGAGATATACAGCATCTCCCTACATCTCAGCAAAAGCCTCCGCTACAGGGAACCTGTGTTAGAATTTTCATAATGGGAGGAAGTAGAGGCTTGTGGTTAAGGCAATGGACTATGACTCACAAGATATCAGTTCCATTTGCAGTTATGCCACAGACGTCCTGTTTAACCTTGGACCTCTTGTGCCCCCGTTGCCTGTTTGTAAGAAATGGGGATGACAACACTTCCTTTCTCCTGCTCTTCATCAGTCTTTTTCTATTTAGACTGTAAGCTCTTCAGGAACAGTTTCTTATGTGTTTGTATAATGCCTAACACAATGGGGCCCTGATCTTGGTAATATAAATTATTATTAATAATAATAATTAATAATAATAAAACCCAGCTGCTCCCAAAAATTTTGAATGCTATTGCCTGCTGATGTAGGCAGGTTCCACCCCATCCCAAATGATTGTCTCTACTTTGTCAAAACAGGTGCTGAACTTCATTGATGGTGTCTACACAAGTGCAGCAACAAGGTTCAAATGCTGGTTGGAGGGCAAGGGTGAGCCATGTCTGAAATCTGCCATCAAATACAGGAAATTCTACTGTAGACACTGCCTAAAAGAAAACCCACTAGTCCTTCAACATACATTACAAATATAAATTAAATACATCTTCCCATTAAAGCTGTTCAGAAATATTTATACAATTTTCAATTTTTTTGTTATGTTTCCCTTGCTTGTTTCTACCTGTCTCCCTGTGAGAGACAAACTGAACAGCTACTGGCAGTGTTAGGAAGTCCTAGACATGGCTCACACTAAGCCACTAATGTCAGTGGGAATCTTCAATGGGAACAGATCATAAATAGGGAGTGCACATGATGGAGTGAAGTTAGCAACCCATTCCATGACTTCTAAGTTCATCTCAGCGTTGGGAAGAACTTGTGTGGTAAAAATAGGCAAACAAGAAAATCTCCTTGCAGTCAGTGGAAAGTTGGACTTTGAATCAGGAAACTATAAAACCAGAGAGAACTATCAGATCTGTGTTTCTGGCAGCCTCAAAAATCACCTTTATATTCCCTACCACAAGAGTCACTATGGGAAAGGGGGACACTCAAAGAAATCACACAGGGTGTGAGGCTTCTGGGGCAAAGGGAAGCCGTTTTCTTAAGCTAAACTCCTGCACAATTTGGACAGATATCTGTTTATACCCAGGCACCATTAACATGTTAGTCTACTTTACCCCAAGGTCACCCATGTGATGTGTAGGAGCCAGTGAGCCAGTTCAGATAAAAGAATATGTCTGAGACTTTCCCCAATCTTCTAACTGCATCCTCTTTCAAGATATGATATTTGGTCATCCTTCCCCCTTTTGTCACCCACCACCCACCCCTGTAGCAGCAGCCAGTGCCTCTCTTCTGGGAGTGGATGTCTTCTTCAAGGGGATGTTCAAGGGACTATTACTCATCCACCGCAACATATGATTTTGTTCAGGGGGAAGCCTGCTAACTACGATGCTAGGGGTTGCAGGTCTCTGAGCCTCCCCTAAAAGAAAGGGGATGCACCAGAGAGGGGTAGATGGTAGCTGAGCCTCCCTCAAGACAACACAGATAGAAGAAACAAGTGTCTGTTGGGAAGATTAGGAGAGGAGGAGGAGGAGGAGGATCTGATTGGGAAGGGGCAAACATATGGATATGTATCAGATAAGCATCTGAAAGCTTGGGTACAAAGCTAAACCAGACCCCTGAACCATGTGGTGTCAACACATGACTAAATCAGGGTACTCACATGTTTTCTCCATTAGTGTTTTGCTGCAACCCTATTCAGTAACTAGAGGTCTGAAATGAAGATATCCTTGTTAAGAGTTACAAAGCACAACAGTCCAGTGTTGTCAACATTGTCAATGATGTTCTCCTTATTGTTCTCTCCTTCGCTGGAAAGATAAGGAGAACATCACTGACAATGTTGACAACACTGGACTGTTGTCACAAAAAGATAAGACATCTCAAATGGCTGGCCGGTGCCCCTCTGATGCATATGGGCAATTCCCAGTGAAGTCCATTGGAGAGGCTTGTGTGCACCCAAAGGCAAAATTTGACTCAGTTAAGACTTTTACATCACTGCAAGCTGTCACACAATGTTCTACTAACACCAAAGAAAAGAGCTATATCTAGGCATGTTTTGCTAGCCACAATCACACTGTACTGGTGGAAAATGTAAGAAGGTGAGAGAAGCAAAGAGATAGTTTTACTGGACATACTACTCTCCCTCCTCCCTTCCCTTTCCCAGAAGAACAGATAAAGTTTATTTTCTTTGGTATTGTTTCGGGCAGCTGATAATTTGGGTGTGACTATACTTTTTGTTTTGTCTCTGCTTTCTGCTGAAAAGGACTTTCACACGAGTAAATTTGGACAAGAAGATTTTTATACAAAACATGTCATGAGCCAGTATTTTTCTGTGTTCCCTGTGCTGTAAGTGAAGACCAGTTTATGTTTCAATAAGTGATCTCTCCCTCAGGGCTGAGCTTCTCCTCCTGCTTCTTCCTGCAGTTCAGTTATACCATAATGTATTTATTAAATCAGTCTCTGGTTGCAAAGGATTGTTGCAACAAAACAGGCAGGGCAGGATCAAACAGGAGATGGAAGGTGAAAGCCTTTGCCTATACACAAATAAAGCCTTAGGGCTAGAATGTGTCATGAAGGCATTGGCCTTTGATGGGGGTAATGTAGTCACATCACCCCATTGCGAGGCCTGAAGACCTAGGGAATGCTGGGGTACTGTGCATACTACACCATGCTTAGGATAATGCAGCCTGCTTGTTTTCTCTGTACTCAGCCCTAGCAGATTTTGCAGGTTTCAGGGGCGGCCCTGCCTCCTCCCCACCCCATTTTTGAATGGATTACCACTCTGGGTATGCTAGAATGGAGCAGTCCCTGTTCTACCCCTCCCCCCCCCCACCTCCCAGAGTTTGCAAATGTGCTTGGCCCCGTGCACTGGCACAAGGGTCTGGAACAATCTACCCCTTCCTAATTAGCAAACAAGGTAAGAAACATTATGACAAACACGAGCACTTTGGATTTTTAGTCTGATGTATCTCCGCGGTATGTTCACCACTCTTTCCGATAAAAGGGAATTTTAGGCAGAATTGTTTTACACAGACCTAAGGCTGTGACCCACACCCTTCCATCATCTTGCCCAGTGCCCGTAATTGGGATTTTTGGAGTGTGAGCAGTAGAGAGGGTTTTTAAATGTATGCTCACAACACCTCTTCACTGTTTTCTCCTTTGCGCACTTTTTAACAGCAAAGTGTCATTGTGGCTAGCAAAATATACCAAGGTACGAGGTGGGCCACTCACCTGGATTCCCAAAGCACACGTTCAAGGATTTTTTTTTTCATAAAACAGTCATTTAGCCATGCCAATGCAGTCACTGGAAAAGAAGCTTGGACATTTAAAAAGGCATGAGTCTAAGTCCTGTTCACTGTATGGTGAAAAATCTATTAGCAACAACAATGCTTAAACACAAGGATGAATAGTAGTTTCCCTGGCCCTCTTGGACAGGAATGTATTGCCCCCTGCTGAGATCTGAACCAGTCAAATTGTGCTTCAGAGCATGGATCTCAAGGAAAAAAACCTTGTTACAGTGGTCAGGGAAACTATGCTTGAGCTGTACTAGTGACAATGACACTGCTCAGACTGATTAGTGAGCAGAACAGAAGTTAAATAAGGGCTCGGACTCAGGGTCACATTTAACAGTACCAAACTTTCATGGGCAGGTCTTTCAAGGTTGTGGCCACATCCAAACCAGAGCCCTGAAACTGGCTGGATCTGACCTAGAACCACACCTGGAGTGGCAGGTTTGGATATGGGGCTTCTAATCCAACCACCCACCCTACTACCTCCCCCACCCAAAACATTCAAAGGGGATTCTAGATTGTGATTTGTAGTCCCACTCCATTTGGAACACAGTTGTTGTAAGCATGATTTTAACCATACTGCGGAGAGGTCCTTTGTTCCAACTCCTGGAGAAAACCTGAGTTAAGGTTTCTAATTTCATTTATGACTCTTGCCCTCTGGCTCTCTTTGCTTGCTTTTGTGCTGAGTTATGCTTCCTCCTGATCACCAGAAACGGAGCTGAAATAATAAATCTCTGTTAAGAAAAGGTAAATCAGATTAATCAAAAAAAAAAAAAAGAAAACCCTGCACTGACACTAATAAAATAACCAACAGCATCAGGAATGTTCATTAATTAGAAGTAAACGTAGACACCAGTAAATCGGAGAAAGGTAATGAGGGATAAACTGAATACATCTCGCATGTGCTGTGTAACACTATATGTTATTAAAATAGAGGAATATATACTACAGGCAGGTTTGTACTTTTTTTTCATTTGATATAATTCCTTGAATTAGCATTAGCCTTTATGATATCTACTCCTCAGAGCTATGAGTAACTTGAGTGTTTTCCCCCCATTAAAGCATTTTACAGTCAGAATGAAAGCTCCGTTCTGTCCCGAAGGTAAGTGACATAATACTCCAGTTTCATCATATATTCCTCAGAACTGTTCTTCTTTGGAAAGACTGTAGCAGCAAGTGGCTAATATCTCAAATCCAGGACAATCACTGCCTGCACTCCCCTCTGAGAGTATGACTACATTTGGAAACCAGCTCAGCATACTAAATTTAAAGTCAACGTTTGGCAGGTTTTGCAGAACTTGAGCTTGGCAGGCAGAGTATAATAAACAAAGGGGCATTACTTTTAATTATATTTTAAAATATAACTTCTCGCAGATTAAAGGACGCTGTGTGGAAAGAGGCCCCACGTTTGTTTGCCCTTTTCACGTGGGGGGAGAACCCCCTTTATACAAACAAACTTTGTTTTAATTAGTGCGGCAACAGTCCCCTGTTTTGACTCTAATGTTTCAATTGTCTGTGTCTCCCTCAGATAAAACTGTCCCTAAAAGAAAATTCCACACCAAGTCAAAGAAAAGGGGCTAGTCAGTGACTTCACTTTCAATAGGAGCTTTTCCAGACGGACTCTGCAGAGCAGTCCGCAGGGAGTGAGCTGTCGAGCTATTATTACTTGAATGGTTTTCAGCTCCAGTGATGTCTCCCAAGATTAACAAGATAGTTCAGTTAAAAATAACATTAAATACAAGGGGGGGGGGGGAATCCAGCATTTAAATACATCGGGGTCTGGCTTAAACTGACAATAACCAGGAAATTCAAAGTTAAGGCTAAAGCTCCATCCTCAACTCATGCTATTAAGAGGGAAAAAAAATACAAGCACAATGGGATGAGTTAAGGATGAAGTACCAGCCTTAACACTGATTTCCTAGCTTTTGGCAGTTTAAGCCAGGCCCATCATGATATTTATTCAGAGGGGTTTTTTTGTTTTTTTTATAATAGTTTCTTGCAAAAAAAAAATGGCATTATTTACCCAGCATACATTTCACTCTCTCCAATAAACACGTGTATAAACAGATGTTTAGAACTCATTATTTTCAATTATTCAGATGTAGGGAGGAGCCAGGGATATTCCTCCCTAACACACACACAATCCCAAATAATTGTGCTCTCTCGTTATAACACTGAGACTTCCCAGCCCCAGGGAATTTACTTGTCTCTTGCATTTGTATTTCCTGCAGTTTGTATTATAATTTACTAAATATGCATCTGATTTTGCTCCCATTTAAGTTATTGGAAAAACTCTGATTGACTTCAACATATAAAAAATAGCTAGCACTTCCATAATGTTTTTCATCTACAAATCTACAAAAGTGCATATCATTTTACCCATTACAGGTGGGGAATCTGAGGCACTAATACTTAAAGTGATTTGGCCAAGGTCACACAATGAACCAATGGCAGTGACAGGAATGGAATCCAGGTCTCCTGTCTTCATGGGCAGTGCTGTATGTATAAAACAACAGGAGCATAATCAGGCCCTACATTATGTCACATTATTTACCTTCATTCACAATGGCAAGACTGTTATGCATGTGCCCCTTCATATCATTTGTCCCCATGTCTCCAAGCCAGCTTGGAACTTCACAAACAAAGCACTGACTATTTTGAAGGTGTCATACAGATTATGGAGCTGGGAAATTGGCCTGCACGCAACCTATGAATTCTGTTTGATATTATGAACACTGTGTGTATCTATCTCACACTACCAAACTCCATTTTGTTTTCTGGGCAGCATTTGATTATAAGACTGATCTGTGCCTGGAACACGCAGATGGTGTCAGGAGAAATTCTTCCACCTAGCAGAGGGCCAACAATGGAGGATTGTTAAACCTTGATAATCGTCCATTCAAACAGAAGCACCTCAGACAAAGACTGGAGTACTGTCCAGGGCCAGTTTTCATGTTTGGACTCCAAGTTGGTGGTGACCAAGTGACAGATCACCTGATAGGGGTTTTTACATTGACAAAGAAAACTGGAAGTCTTAGCCCTGGTCTACACTAGCTGCGGGGGGGGTGGGAGGGGAATCGATCTGAGTTATGCAACTTCAGCTACGTGAATAACGTAGTCGACGTACTTAGACCTACTCACCGCGGTGTCTTTACTGTGGTGAGTCGACTGCTGCCACTCCCTTGTCAATTCTACCTGCACCTCTCATGGCGGTGGAGTACAGGAGTCAATGGGAGAGTGCTCGGGGGTCGATCGCTGCCTGCCGATCCAGTGGGTTGTATAGAATACCCTTAGATAAGGAAGAGTCCCTTTCTAAAATAATTGTTGAGAGAGGAGAGACCGAACTAGAAGGCAATGCTGTGCAGAAGGAGAAAGGAAAGAGGAAGAATCCTAGACCCCCTAGAGGGCTCTGATCAAATCCCAAAAAATGCTCAAGAGTTGCTCAAGAGCGATAAGGAAACTGATGCAGGGAATTGCATATAAGTGTCTCTTGTAGTGTCTAAAATAAAGAGTGATTGTTTTTTAGGAAACCTTTTGCAAAGTCTGTGTCTGTTTGCTTCAACTATCCCATGTCCCCGAAGGGGTAAACTATACACTAGTGTCCACAAGATGAGAGCTCTGGGAAAAGGTGTGCTTAAGCTACTGGAGAGTCTTGGGGCTGTTCAGCATCGATGTAAGCCAGCTAAGCCACAGGGTTCCAGTTCCAGGAGGGGTACAGACCAAGAAGCTGTGCTCAGGAAGTGTGCCAGAGAGGACAAAGATAGAGACAGTGCTGGAACTTACCCAGCAACCAAGGGGAGTTTAAAAACACAGGGGCCAAGTGAGTGCATCTAAACGCAGCATCCTGGTGAGGGTCCAGAGGGGAAACTTGACCAGAGCTGTGATTGGAGCATTTATTATTTAAACTCACTGGAGAAAACACACAGTCCAACCTGTACAGTCAGTTCATAGTTATCCCCCTCTGGCTTCTTTTTCTCTCTCTCTTTCTTAGTGCCAGTTTGGCCTTAAGACTGGAATAGCTTCTTATATTAAGTTCTTTTAACTTCTAGGGATCATTAACCCTAGAAATTATTCCAGTCTATCATAATTGTGCCTGTGAAATAGCTGATGTTTAAAATACATTCTCATCAATTTGAAGAGAAAAAGGGGTGGAAAATCATGTCCTTCAGGAAACTGGACAATGCTATGAGCTAATTATTGATCAACTTTCTGTTTTTAAATTTAAACCATTTTTGAATTAATGGATGCAAGTGAGGAGATTAAATCTATGGGGCTCCAACCATGCAAGGTGCTGCCTGTCTTGAAGTCAATGAAAACTGAAAGTGCTCAGACCAGTCAGGAGGTACACAGGACCACACAGGTTATGGCCTTTAACACTCAAAAATAACATTTTTAAATATATTTCTTTAGATTATACCAGCAGAGAAAATGTGATTTTAAAGGAGATTTTATGTACTTACTTTCAGCCTAAGTCAATTCCTTATGGCTAAGTTAGGAACCCCTGGTAACAGAACATTTATAATAGAAACACTGGTTTTGCAGCATGGTGAATGGCAATGCAACTGTAACAGTTTTTAAAACTAATTTGTTCCGCATATTCCCCTTCCTATAGGATTTTAAAATGGTATCTCAATGTAGAAGGATTACATACATTATTAATAATTTACAGTTACAAATCCCAAAGAGCTAGGGACAGTCAGGAGACCGGGGGTCTGTTTCCAGTGTTCTTATTGACTGCTATGTGACCTTGATTAAGCCACTGAACCTCTCTGTCCATTTCTTCATTTGTAGAAAAACTCAGGGCTAATGATATTTATCTTACCTTGCAGAGATAAGATCTTTAAGATCTATGAATGAAGAGTGCTAGGTACTGTTATATGCATTATTATACATTGATTTTCCTCCTGAAGGCAGGCAAAGTGCTTTAGGAACTATTATAATGATGCATCCTGTATATACAGGAATCATTTCACTTACCACTGAAATACAGCCACTAGTTGGGGGTGGGGGGGATTTTGTACCTATCTGAAACAATTAGAAATTTTGTATGGGTATAATGTTGTTAGCCAAGATAGAACTAGGGCTGGACACTGTGGCTATGATGCATATTCTTGTGAAAAATGTCACAGGATAGTGAGTGATCACAAGTGGTCTTGACTGTAGTTTGTATTTTTCATCCAAAAGACAGTTTATCCTTCAGGAAAGCTGGGGGGCTTATTCGATATTAATTCACAATGAAGAGTGTCACCTACTAAATCACTAGCACCACTTCCTGCAGCACTGAGTTTCCCATGGAGTTCTCCAGTACAAGTACAATCACCATCCAAGAAGTTACCATAATTAGGATGCATCATCTTTTTCCTGCAAGATGCCGATCTTCATAGCCTATTGAAGTTCATGGGAGTTGTGTGTGCTCTAAAAGGTACAAAACTTCCACAAGTATCAAACTATTCTAGACTGTGGTGTAACAGAAAGTAGCAGATTTAAAGTCTGACAAATAATTCATCATCCAGTGAAATATATTGATTTACAGACTGAACCTGCATTATACTTACAGGGTTTTTTCATGTATGTGTATGTATACACTTATATATTATGTATTATAACTCGGAGGTACACCACTCCCCTAGATGTTTAATAGGGTGCTGAGTGTACCACATGTTGACAGGCCAGCTCTGTAGGCACTCCAAGCACTTCAGGCTCTAGCCCTTGTTGGGTTCCCATAAGAACTCTCAGAGTCTGAGGAACAAAGGATTGTTTTACTAGGACTGCCAGAAATAAACAGTACAATTATCCTTTACATGATTGCTTAAAGCTACAAACAAACGTTGAACCAACAATTCCCAACTCAGCCACTAAGGGCAGTCCAGTCTAGTTCAGGGGCATGACAATTGGGCTCCTCAGGACTACTGCCAAGGATATTCATTACAGGCCACACCTCTCCAGGGATAATCATGCATTGCCCTGGAAATCCCCCAGCTGGAGTCCAGTCCTTCTGTCTGTCCTGTTCCGACCCACATCCACCCAGCCTCCTCCTCCCCCCCATTTATAGGCTGCTCTCAGGCCATAGCTACCGCTGGCCCCCTTGCAAATAAGAGACTGCTTTAGGGATTCCCAGTCTAGTTCTGAGACTGTGCTCCAGCTCCTAAACTACCCAACCTTCTCGCCACAGCCAGCTCGTAGGCTGCATCCTCTGGCCTGCTACTCTGACTTCACATAGCACCCATCTCCCTTAAGAGCCCTGGTTCGCTCTGACATCAGGCAGAACTTCCCTTTCGTGTCCTGGAGAGATTACGGATCCCTGTACTTGCTGGATGTTGCATTGTGGTGGTGAACACAGTGTTCAGTGAGGAGTTTGCTGGTTCATTACAATATTATACACAGAGAGAAAATGACAAGAGGGGAAACAAAGCCCTGGATCCGATTCTTTTCCTACTTACCCACATCATAATTCAGGAGTAATCCCACTGAAGTCAATTTAGTTACAACAGAATTAAGTGTGGGAAGTAGTCAGGCCCCATGCTTCTACATTCATATTTAGTAAGGGTGATATTCTTGAGGGGTGCATCAGACATTGTTGAATAAGTAGTTTTCTTTGCTTGAATGCTTTCTGTCATTGTCCTTCCTACCTTGGATCTGATCTTGACCATATGACAAAAAGTTGGCACTCTCCTGGCTGACATTAATACTAATTTCTCTAGAGATGATAAAACAAAGGGAACTGAGATAATTTATCATGACTGATTAAGGCCTAAGTATTGATGGTAAATTTTTTAAGGCGGTAGTCTCAATTTTTGTTTGTTATTTGCTTGGTTTGCAGTCACCTTAGCTTCTATTTGATGCCCCTCCATATATTGCTTTAGTGATTCAAGCACCAATAAAAAATGTATACACTACATGAAATATAATGCTAAACACACCACATAATGCCATTTGTTTTTATGAACTGGTTATTCACTTCACCCTCTATCGTCTGATTAATCAAATCTGCTTCCTCTACCTTTCTCCAGTCAAATTCACAATTTGCATTCTTTCTGATCCCAGCTATGATATTTCAGCTTTAAGTTATTAAAGTGCAGTCAAAATGCACAGCACAGCTTGTTAGACTGACTGGCTTCCAGAGACACATTGCAGGACTTCTTAAAAGGAATTCTATTACAAGAACATTAATGTTGCGAGGATGAGCACTAAAGAGTCAGGAAATGCCAAAGTTATGCCCATGGAACACAAAAATGCACACTTTCTGCACTTTTTTCCCCCCATATGCAGCTATGTTAGTCTCACAGTCAGCATGGCCTTCGTTATCTGCACACCATGAGGGTGCCGTGCTATTGTTTGAAATTTACTGCACATGTGCAAAGTGCAACTTTCAATCGGTCAAATCAAACCCTATTTCCATTGGAATAATCAAAAGCACTTCTCCATGAAAACTATTTCTGTGCCAGATTTTAGCTTTGACCCACAGACATTTTGCACTAAAGCTCTTCAAAACAACACTGAAAAAAAAAATGTATAGTGGAGGAAATGCGTTTTTTCACTGTCCTGTACCAAAGTACAGCTAATTTGTTATTTAGTTCAAGAGTACTTGTGGCACCTTAGAGACTAACCAATTTATTTGAGCATAAGCTTTCGTGAGCTACAGCTCACTTCATCTGATGCATGCTGTGGAAAATACAGAAGCTGTTTTTATACACACAGACCATGAAAAAGTGGGTGTTTATCACTACAAAAGGTTTACTCTCCCCCCACCCCACTCTCCTGCTGGTAATAGCTTATCTAAAGTGATTACTCTCCAGCACAAATCCAGGTTGCTGGAAATGGCCCACCTTGATTATCATACACATTGTAAGGAGAGTGATCACTTTAGATAAGCTATTACCAGCAGGAGAGTGGGGTGGGGGGAAAGAAAACCTTTTGTAGTGATAAACACCCACTTTTTCATGGTCTGTGTGTATAAAAACAGCTTCTGTATTTTCCACAGTATGCATCCGATGAAGTGAGCTGTAGCTCACGAAAGCTTATGCTCAAATAAATTGGTTAGCCTCTAAGGTGCCACAAGTACTCCTTTTCTTTTTTCGAATACAGACTAACACGGCTGTTACTCTGAAACCTGTTATTTAGTTCAGACATTCCTAAAAAAATGGCCAGGAAAATTTCAGCCATGGACTTCAGTGCTGTTACTCCTGATTTACACCGGTGTATGTTAGAGTAAAGTAAGGCCCACACTGTGTTTATATTTTCATTGGCAGTTTTCTCACCTCCACATGCCTTTTTTTCCACAGTTTCTCTGTATTTGTTTTCCACTCAGCCCACTCTTGGTTCCTTCCCAGCCACCACATACACAGTCACTCCTAAATTAAAGTAAACCCAAAAGCATTCAAGTCAAACTTTCTTATCTAGAGCATGTCTACATAAACAGCTTGCCATGTGGTAAAATCAACTGTGCTCCAGCATACTGTGCACTAAATGCGTGTATGGACTCTGCTGGTCCCTGCGCTAGGGAACTTTTAGTGCACATAGACAATTAGTGTACAGTACACATCAGCGCTGTAGATTACACCTCAGCTTGCCATGCAGGAGGTGCTCATGTAGACATGCCATCACACTACAGGAGTGATCTCTAAGGGCCTGAGCTAAAACCCAATTCTCTCTCTCTATCTTAGATACTGTGCTAATAGGGGCCACATAAGTGACTCACAATCTCTTATGTATTTATCCTGTGACTGGACAGTCCGATATCCTCATTTTGCAGATGGTGAATTTAGATACAGAGAAAACTAAGGGTATGTCTACACTCAAAAAATTTTTTTTAAAAAAAAGCACCAAAAAGCAAACCCATAACAGAATGTCTCAGACCCCAGATCAGCTGACTATGGTGCTAAATTTAGCAGCGTAGACGTTCCTGCTCAGGCTGGAGCCTCGGCTCTGAAACCCAGCAAGTGGGGGAGGGTCTCAGGAGTCCACTCCAGCTGGAGCTGGGAATGTGTACACTGCTATTTTTAGCCCTGTAGCATAAGCCCAAGTCCATTGACCCAGGCTTTGAGACTCACTGCAGCAGGGTTTTTTGCAGTATAGACATACCCTTAGTAACTCACCCAAAGTCACAAAAGAGTCTTCAGCAGGCCAGGGGACTGAACCAAGTCCCAGACTAGTTCCCTAAGCACTGGACCATTCTACCTCTCTCCAACTGAAGTCAAAGGGAGCCTTTCCATTAACTCCCATGAGCTTTGGATCAGGCCCTCAATTAGGCACAACAAATATGCTCATATCTATTTTTAAGCAATAAAAGCTTAGGTCACAATTTTCAAGTTTGAGTGCCTAAATTAGGTAACTAAGGCTATGTCTCCTCTGCCTCACAGGTTGAACTGTAGGGCTGGGGGTGAACAGCAGCACTAATCCTCTTCAAACAGGACTGCATTAATGCAAACTATGAACCTTTTGGTTCTCACCTGCAGTGTCCACACACAGGGGAGTTACAGAGCAGCACTTTGATGCAACTGCTCTTCACCTGCCACCGCAGTAGTCTGACCTGTGGGGCAGCATAGACAAACCGTATGTAAAGGTGACTCAGCATCTCTGAAAATTCAGCCACTTAAAACCTGAAAAACCTTTGTTTTAAGCTGCCCCACACAAAAGATTGCATTTAAGCCTGACAAAGTGTGAAGAATGGGGCAGGCATGGTAGCGTGGTATCAAGCTCCACTTCCCCCCACTAAACCACAAAAACAAAATAACTCAAAAGGCAACATAACATGCTGTCTATCAAAATATACCATCTGTACTGCTCTGAAGAACATCAGCTTATTTTCAAGCACTGTATTGTTCTCTAAGGAATGTGCTTGTTTCTACTTTACGTCACAGTATCAGGAACTGACAAAAATATTTCCAAGAAAAAGGCTGCACCCATTTAATTTAGCGCCATGCTCAGAAAATTCCCAGGGTGGGAGGCACTTCCTCATGTCTCAACTCTGAAATATTTTGGATAATGAAGCCTGCAACTAGAATTAGTACTTCTGAATCTACTCCTTCTGGAAGCCATCTTGCTGAAAACTGACACCAGTGATGTTTACTTTTGATCGTCACACTTATGCAGCAGCAAAGGTAAAAAGCCTGAGGCATTCACAATTGGAAGGCCAGATTCTGCCACCCTTTTTCACAATGAATATACTTTACTTTACAATTTACCCCATTCAATTCAGAGAGTAAGGTACTAAATGCAGGGGATAGATGCTCCACCAAAATTAGACATACTATAGAGTAGGACAACAAAGGGTTGAGGAAGAGTATGGGAGGACGTGGATTACAGCAGTGAAGGATCATTAGATATAATATTGGTACATACACATCTTGTTAGTTTCCTTTATTATCTTAAAATATAGTCAAAGTCAGGATAGAGGCAAAGCAGAGGTCGGTGAGGGAAGGTTGGCCAAAAGAAATCTCCTCTGGGGAGGGTTTTAGAAGAGGAGGAAAATTGCCTAATGAAAAATAAACCAATTTCCAGCCAGCTTTGGATAGTGGTTTAAGAAAATAAAAGAGCTTTGTGTGTGATGGTGGGAAGGACAGATACATTCTGGCTATTCAAAAATTTCCACATCTGTTTTAACATGCACTACTTCAGGATTCCAGCAATCGTGCTGTGGTGAAGGGTGGGCATACGTCATTGAAACCATAAACCCAGGGAACATCCTGAAAAAGAATTATGAGCACAGGAATACGAGCAGCAGGCAATGGTGCTGGTAATTGTCAGATGACACACATATGTCCTGCAAAGGGTTCACTGAAGGTTAGAGTCCCATCCAGTCTGGTGAAATATGTTGGTGGTGCCATTAGCTGAAAGGGGCATTGCTTATGAAATTTCACAAAAGCAAGTAACTTTCTATCAGCTTCTCCCATTTCTACTAGCCTGTGGCCACTTTACAAAGTAATGCCAGCTGCAGTGCAACCTTCCCAGGGTATATAGTAATTCATGACTGCAGAAAAACATTTCTATAGTCCGTACAGAAATGATAATTCATGTCTTACTTGCAAACTAACATCACAGTGAATTCCCCTGGCCTCCATGTCATCTTCCTAAAGTACTGTAAATGCTCCACTTACTTCCAGATTACAGAGCTCATAGATTGTACAGTTAGGTAAACATGCTGTCTGGGGTTAACCTGAAGGAATGTGTAATTAAATCCATCCGGTAACAAATTCCCTGACTCCTTGCTAAAACTATCATTACAGCTGGAAAGAAGGTGCTCTATTACTGCAGTTCGATATTGCTGACCAAAGATTCAGTTATTGGTACAAGTATGTACACTTAGGTTTCTCTCATTAAGTTGATTTAAACAACTGCTGGCTTTTAGATGGAGGTTTCCTGTTGTAGAGTTCAACTAAGAGGTAATTAGAAAACTGTTCTCCACTGAGACATAGCGCTCCTCAGTTCTCGAATAACCACAGTTAAAGGAGAGAACACTGTATAAAGATAGGAGGTACATCAAACTATGCTATCTCGGGGTGGGGGGACGGAAATACATGATACACATAGCTCAATTACAACAAATGGGGAAGTGAATCAAGAGACTTTCAGTACACAACACTTTGGATTAGATCATGTCTACATGCAGAGCTATCAGGGCAGATCTTCAGCTGATGTCAGTCAGCATAGCTCTGTTGACAGCTGAAGAGCTGACCCATAATGTCTATTCTTGTTCTGTGCTAAGCATACATCCAATGATAACCTTCCTAATGATTTTATCAGCATTGCCATTCCCAAGCATTATTAAAAATATCCACCAGACTGGATTAAAAAGCATGAGTTTTTAAAAATACTGTATCTGGCGTTTTTATTTACCTTCTCATTTTTTCACCTTTAGTATCACATTTTAAGCTATTCTCTGCAAGCAAAAGGGTAGAAATGTACATTTTTTAAATGAAAGCTGAGAACATGATGTATTCACATGATTCCAGGCTCAAATGCCTTAAGGACGGACACCAAATATTGTGAGATTTACGCTTAATATCATAAGGGTTGCAAAACTCTGTTATTGAACCTATTGACTTATGAAACAGATTAAACATTTGACATGGCACATTGCAAAAACAACCTTGCGACTTTGCCTTCTAAGATTGCAAATATAATAGTCAGGCATTTACACAATGGTACAAGAAACCTTGTTTCGCTTAGTTTTGACACATTTTTAGGTAGGGCCAAGGAGCGGGTTTGTTGTCCTCTCTAGCCAGAAGGTGCTATTATTCAAAAGTGAATCAAAATTCTGTATTTCAGATTCCTGGGTCCTATTGCTAAAGAAGTGGATCCAGCCCGATATCAAACCCAATGGTTTATGTTTTCTTGTATAGGCAGGAGCAAGGAACACGGAAAAGGCTGTGTGGTTATGGCAGAGACGAACACTATTAGCGATAGCCAGGAAGTTATGGATTGCCAGCACTATTTCCTGGAGTAGTCAGACCTATAATATTGACTCTTTAAATGACTTCCAGAACATTTTGCTCTTTTAGTCCAGCACATTCTGAAGGCTTTTTCCTTCTAGTAATCTTACATGCCAAAGCACTAAAATAACTTACACATGGGTCTCATTTTGCACGTCACAAAGACATAGCCATTTCCATGGTGGAATGCAGTGGCAGTTTGAGCAGTGCTCAGCAACATGGCACAAAAATCAGAACTGGTGATAAAGACATGGGGCCCGATCCAGGACCCTTCTCTATCCTCTTTGTGCTGTAGTGGCTAGCTACCCTGACACCACACTGCAGCCTTCAACGTAAAAAGCATGTCAAGAGCAGGGAGGGAACCTCAACTGGAGTACACTGTGCTCCAGCTATCTCCAGTAGGCAGACAGCTCCGTGGGAGCTATTACCAGCTGGAAGAGTTTAGAGTAGAGCCCATGTTGCTCTAAACTCAGCCAAGGCTGGCATAATACCAGTCCCCAGATCAGAGAACCATAACTCGCTTCTTGATAGTTTCCTCATCCCCTGCTGTGCTCAATGGAGACTAAGCACAGCAGAGTAGCTGGCCCACAGTATCCAACAAACTGAAAAGCTATAAACACTGCAAATTCCCAAGTGTTTGTGAAGAAACAGAATACATCCTCCTTGACTCTTCAGACAATAAGATCTTGCATCCTTACTGACCATTTGGAGCAGTGTTTTCAATCAGTGGGTATGACCCAATGGGGGCTCATGAGGCAGTGGCTATTATGTTGCATTCTACCTAGAAAAATAAAAATAAAAATGAGCACAATTCCTATGGCACTAGGACCCAGCAAGAGCCAGGAAGGGTGGAAAGAAAAAGCTTGCTCCTTTGCTCTCACTACAGGGTGCCGCTTCCCTCATATCTGCAACATAATCTCCTGCAAGGGGAGGTGCCTCTGTTAAGGAGTTGTGAGCCAGTATCCAAGGCTCACCGCTAACCCAGCTTCCATGGCATTCTTGAGCAGCACTCTTCCCCAGAGACAGAGTATGGTACAGGTGGGAGCCAACACCCCAGGGATTGAACTGGGGACCTCCAGAGTTAAAAGTATAAACTGCTATGCCTTGAGCTAAAGATCCAAGCCTTTGTTGCTATGCGCTGTAACTCGTATCCTCTCTGATGAGCACAGAGGGGGCCCCTGTAACCAACACTCAGTTATAACCAAACTTCTGAAGTGACCTGGTAAGTTTTCTCCACTTCCAGTTTCTAACCAGAATCAGAATGAAGGGTAACACAATACTATGAGAGAGTCTGAATTTCCACCTTAAATGGAAGGGAAGGTGCCAAAAAACTAGTAAGAAAGGCAAGGTGGGTGAGGTAATACATTTTATTGGACCAACTGCAGTTGGTGAGAGAGAGAGAGAAGCTATGGAACCAGACCGAGCTTTTCTTCTTCCAAAGCTTCTCTCTCTCTCCCACCAACAGAATTTGGTCCAATAAAAGATATTACCTCACCCACCTTGTCTCTCTAAAATCCTTGGACCGACATGGCTACAGCTCCACTGCATATTAAAAATTAGTAAGTGAAGCCTGGGGTGGCAGTACTGTGAGAACAATTTTTCAGAATCAAGAGGGTTGGATACAATTCAGATAAGCACCTGAAATGTAGGTGCTTGTCTGAACAAAACACAGTCTCTGACACTCTTGAGATACAGCCCTCGCTATCCTTATGTCCCAGGTCTGTGCTAATTGCCAGTGTCTGATTAAGCGTGAAGAGAAGTTTGCAAATTTAGCATTAAGCACTGGTTCTGGAAGAAACAGCCGCCAACTTTCTTTCCTCCACAGTGCAAGTACAGTTTTATGGCTAAAAGCTGAATTCCTGCACCATTGCTACCACTGTTAAGCTTACAAGCTAAATGAATCCATACATGTAAAGAGGCTCCAAAGCGGTGTGGGAGGGAGTTCTCTGGAAAGTACACTTACTGGATCAGGAGTACATCAAGCAAAGGGAGCTGAAGGGGATTAGCTAACAGCCATCCTGCCAACTATGTAAACAGGAAGACCAAAACCCCAGCTCCCTATGGGAACCCCAATAGTTTTTTTTTTTTAAAAAAAAAAAACCTCACACAATTAACTTAAACATTGCTTTAAAAATATATGCTCTCTATTTCAGTTTCAATATTTGTTCTTACAAACATAATGGCTTTATTTTCCCATTGAACGCTGAAAATGCTGAGCCCGGCATTTTTATCATTCTATTTCTTAAACGTCTTAATTGCTAGCAAAATCTAGCATAACTTAGTTGATAATTTTCAGGACAGAACCAATTATAAACTTATCTGCCTGTCTAGGGGGAGCCCGAAGATTCCAGATTGCCAAGGAGAGTGTGGTATGTGCATGTGCAGATGTGATGTAAAAGTGCTTCATTGCATACTTACAACTACACCAGAAATCCTGCTTTTGATGAGCAGCTGCTCTCAAGGAGGTTGTTTCCAAAAATACCTTCCAAAAGGTCAGCCTAGAGGTGCAGTGGCAGCATAAAATGCAAACACACAGGAGGCCCTGGATCAAGGGTAGACTCAAGTGCAACATAGCCACTACTGTGATTTTATCAGGACTCTCACAATATTCAGTGTTTTTCTTAAAAGCCAGCTCCTGAATTCAAGCAATTGCATGAGAATCTCATCTCACATTTAAAAACAAGTAAGTTTCTAGCTTGAAAAAAGTGATGGACGTGTGGCTCAAAAAACAAAGGAGGCAAATAAAAAAGTAAAATTTATTAATTTTTTAATAATATGATTTTGGGAGGGACCTGCTTCAGATTTTTGAATGTTTGGAATAGGCAGGGTTACAAGAGTCTCCCCATTAGCTTCAATTGCAGTGCCAATAATTAGATAGCATAGACCAGAGAAAGGCCATCGCCCAGCTTCTGCGCTAATGATGATCAAACACTTCTGCATGTATCATTTGAAAAAGTGTTGTCCAGTGGCTGAAGTGGGAGACTGGGAGTGACCAGTCAGGGCTATACCAACCTTGCCATGTTTGTTCTGAGGCAGTATTCCTATGGTTTTGATTCACTACGGGGAGATGTGAATAGTACTGTTCAAGTTCCCCTGGTGCTGGAGTTCAGTGAAAAACTTCCATGGGAAATCTCCGTATGTCTCTCCACTAGCCAGTCGCACCTCTTCATTCCACAAACCCTAACTCTACTAGGAACCTCTTCTTAATTTACAATTCTGCAGGTGTGGAGGAGGGTGGTTGTGGGGGAGTGAAAGAGGCAGGCTCAGAGGAAGTGACTTTACCAGCTTTCCAAGCATGTGAATAACTTCAGTCCATCTTCACTCACCTTTTGCAAGCCCAGGCCAAGGTTCATGAACTGTTTGAACCCAAAGCTCAGCTGGAATGGATTTGAGGTTCAACACTTTGGACACCTTTAATCATTTGGGTTCTGTCCCCACTTCTACCTTGGAATCACTCTGTGACCTTAGACAAGTCAATTTCTCCATCTGTAAAATGGGTATAAGAATGACCAACTCATAGGAATGTTGTATCAATTTTGTACAATGTCTCATGATCCTGGGATGCAAGGCACTCTAGAATTAGAGTGTTATTATGCAGAGTTTACTGTTTTGCTCCCAAATACGAAAGCTGTATATAAATGTCCTTGAAAAGAAAGCAAGAAAACAAAGTAATTAAAGCAGAAAATCAGAAACAAGAGAAGAAAAGAAGCCATAATGGATTTGGCTGTGCTATTTTCATCTGTTAGAGGAGGCATCTGAGAATTTAGTACAGAAGGGTCACACTTGCACTAGGTCTCCTCAGTTGTGCCAGCCAAAATGTGTGGGCAATCACACAAAGCAGAGTGATTTCCAGTTTTGCAAGCTCCAAAAAAGATGACCCATCCACTGAGAATTTTCCCCAAAGATGCTAAAGGGAACGTTTCAGCTGGCAGAGACTCTGGTCCATACATAAAAACATGGATGCAAGTGTTCCTATATCAGTACATATGCTTCCATTAGTTGCACACGAAAATGCATAGTCAGCCTTTTACAAAGTAAGACATGCAGTGAAAATCGTGGACACAAGTACAGTCAATGGCATAGGCATTTCTGTTCACAAGCCAGTCTCCACCCACTGAATATCTGCCAAAGAAGCTTGCATTATGATCTGCTCCAGCCTTCTAATCAATGAGGAAGAAACAGGAAAAGACGAGACTGAAAGTTGGTTTATTTTGTTTGTGTGTTTTAAGCAAAATAAGTACACAATTAAATGAAAAATCAGAACTGTTAGAGGCAGAGGACCTAATTTTCAAAACGAGAAAGGATTTCTGGAAAAGAAATAGTTCACAAGATATTTTTTCCAGAAACTCTCACTTCATTATCCTCGTAAAAAGTTAAAATTGCAGAATTACCTTCAGCCATTCTATGTCTGTTTATTTCCAGCTGCAATTTGTATAGAAATGAACAGTGTCCAAAACTTGGAATTTATTAAAAAGTGGTTAAAACAATGTGAATTCCAGCCAGTTGAAAAGAAAGATCATTAAACTTGAAAATATAGTTATTGTGACCTCTCTCTGCCCTATAATTTCAGTCCATTTATTTACAGAGGCCTTAAAGAGACATGATCCGAGAAAGATAATGCTTTGGTAGTGCCGTCAACTATTGTTCTCATCTGGAGAGCAGAACTTTATTGGGGAATGTATATCTCTCATAGCTGTCAAATGGTGTTGAATGCTCCCCTAGTCCTCGAACTTTTGTGTCTACATGTGACTACAAGAGAAGTATAAAGATGGAAATCTCTTACCCTTTCGTTTAAATAGACAGTGTGTGTGTTTCCCAAGAATAATGAGTTTAAGTAAGGCAGCCTTAGCACAGCAATTATAACCCTTGTTTTATAGGTCCAAAAACTATATCATATAAACTTTTAGTTTGGCAGTATCATTCTGGAGCAGACTTTACATTAAAAATGTGGCAGTAAAGCCAAGACACGATGGGGGGCTTATTACCTAAAGCACTCGTTACTCTCAAAGAGCCCAGCCCTGTGGACTGAACGTTTTCAATCCCACTGAAATCCTCAAGTGATTTCTTTTTCTGAACTTCTTGATATTTAAAAAGATATACATTTTTCAAAGTTATTCTGTTCTGTTAATTGCTTTAAATATTATTCACCTTAGTCACTCAAATGCTAATACTGTAATCAAGTATGTGTACAAGGCAAGCCTAGCAACTGATTTACATCTTCAAAAGCCAGGTATAGATTAAGACTAAACTCCAAACCCACCAAAACTGCAGGTCTTCCTCAAAGGTGTTCAAAAATTTATCTTGTTGCACTAGTTCTTCTGTTAGGCAAATAAGTTAATGTGGACACACATGCAGTAAAGTGTAAACTATTGTAAATATGGTTAACATGGCTAAGTTAATGTTGCTATTGTAACACTCTTATATATAAGTCTATACAGTATGTAACAGAAGACATGTATTTGTCATAATATTTTTGCATTAACTTTCTATAAAAAACAAACAAACATATTACTGGCTAAGAAGTCTCCCTTATTTTTGTTCTTCCCTCTTTTCCTTATCCCTGCCTGCCTTGCCTCAACTTTCTTTCCTTGTACCATACATCTTGGAATCTCTTTTCCTCCATCTTTTTCAATGTTTGTTTTCTCTCAGTTTAGTTATTCTTTAATATTTTATCTTTTTCATTTCCTTTCTTTTGATTTTTCCTCCCCATCCTATTTCTTCTCTCTTTTCCTCCCTCCTTCATCTCCCTTTCCTTATCTCTTTCTTTGCCTCTTTACTCTCGCTCACACCAAAAACCAGTCTTTATCCTTCCCCCTTTGGACAGAGGGGCATGGAAAGCAGCATATTTTCTTTGGCCTAGCCATTCTAATACTGCTAGGAGCACAGCTCTGTACTCTGTTATCTCTGCCTGGCCTCAGGAAACTTTGAGACCTGCTGCTGCAATAGATCTGCTACTAGAGGTCCACCTCCGAAGACAAGATCAAGTCCATGGATCCTTGTTTAATCCACTCCTGCAGGGTATGCTACTTACTAGAAATAGGCAAAATGATTGATTTTGGTTTTGGTCCCCCCCACTACAGAAGGGATGTGGACAAATTGGAGAGAGTCCAGTGGAGGGCAACAAAAATGATTCAGGGGCACATGACTTACAAGTGGAGACTGAGGGAACTGGGCTTATTTAGTCTGCAGAAGAGAAGAGTGAGGGGGGAATTTGACAGCAGCCTTCAATTACCTGAAGGGGGATTCCAAAGAGGATGGAGCTAGGCTGTTCTCAGTGGTGGCAGATGACAGAACAAGAAGCAATGGTCTCAAGTTGCAGTGGGGGAGGTCTAGGTTGGATATTAGGAAACACTATTTCACTAGGAGGGTGGTGAAGCACTGGAATGGGTTACCTAGGGAAGTGGTGGAATCTCCATCCTTAGAGGTTTTTAAGGCCCGTCTTGACAAAGCCTTGGCTGGGATGATTTAGTTGGGGTTGGTCCTGCTTTGAGCAGGGGATTGGACTAGATGACCTCCTGAGGTCTCTTCTAACCTTAATATTCTATGATTAAGTTAACAAACTAAAACTACAGCCCAAAACATGAAACTCCAAATTTTGGAAGTTAATGCAATTTCTACTGCAATTTCAGGGTCAAACATTCAAGCCCAAACTGAAAATGGATTTTAAGATTTGCAGAGTGCAGAAGCAGAAGCCAGGGGTTCTGTTGCAGTGCCAAGGGCAGAATCACTATGGAAGGTGCTATATACTAGCCAATGAGGAAGCAGAATACCATCTCCTCACCCCCACCCCTCTCATGTATACCTGGAATGGGATTAGTGCCAGCCATGCTGGTGCTTCTCTCTATCCCCATCACTTGCTCATCCACAGATTTAACAGTCCAGACTCTCTCACTCCCTTTAGTACAGACTGATGAGGATTTACTCTGGTTTCACATTCTTTAATCTTAATTTTTCACATTCCTCAGCACTTTGTAACCTGAGCCTGGATTGGTAATACATGTCCCAGAACACATGCAAGAAAGATGGTTACTTACTGCCCTGGCCAAAACCAGGAAACTAGGACTCTCACAGGGAAACCTAATCACGTGAGACTTCTTGCCTGCTTTCCAGACTAAAAGGATTAGATATGATCAGCTAACATGTCACCTCCCTGGTGAGCCTCTAGACCTTTCGAAGTTCACCCATCATCATCGGATATGCATCTCCCCAACCTGAAACACTTTAGTGAGTCCATTGATCAGTCTAAGTCAAGTACTATCTATTTGATAAAGCTACATTTATTTGATTATTTAAAGACAAAAAACCTGCACCTAATTTTGGTATATGTTTGATGACCATGATTATTTGCAAGAATATAATGCTTCTATCCCTTCCATATTCCTTCCCTCACTTTTTGTGTATATGTGTAATTAGTTTATGTGGACTTAAAATTTTGGACCATATCTTTATTCCTGGGTGATCACCACCACAAATCCTAACAAATAAGCTACTTCCCATTAATTTACAAATGCACTGGATTCTTCTACAAAGAAGAATGCACTGCATGACTGAACATGGAAGAGAGACTCATGCAAATGTATATAATTAGTGATATGTACAACAACCTATCACAGGGCGCTTATTATTTTAGTGTCAATTCAGTTGTATTATAGCTTATTCATTTGAGAAATTTCAATGAAGATGAATATTAACATAAAAATCATGCCGTTTTTGCACATAGCAGAGAGAGCAAGCAACCATGTGTGTGATGTATATATAGAAAAGAATAAAAAGGAGAATTCTCCCTGCCAAAATACTGAATTACAGTAAGTCCCCTACTGTGTACTGTACATTCATAACTAGAACCACACGTCTTCCAACAAAGATGACCTATTAATCCTGCTTTAATGTTTGGTTCCTATTTTGAGTAAGAGGAGTCATTTCTATAAAGACCTGGTTACAAATTGTCCAGACCTTATAATACATTAAAAGCTATGAGTCTCCCATGTAACTGATGAGAAAGATTAAAACATTTTCCAATCAGTCCATATGTTAAATGTAGTTCTTCACTGTGGATTCTTTTAAAATAGCTCCAGAGGGAACACAGTATAAAATAGTTGGCAAATCTAACTTTAAATTTCCTTTCTGCAAAGTAAGGTTAGACCAATTTCCACTGGAACACCATGATTAAAATAAAACAAACAGCTAAGGAGAAAGTGAATGTGGGAGAAAGAACTAATTTCAGTATGAAAGACAAGATACATGATAGACAAGATAGCATGAAAGAAAATGGCAATTGTTTCACAGAGAGTTATTGTTAAATGAACAGGGGTTTTCAGTGCTGCAATAACGACAAGCAATAAAACAATTTCACATACATGCAATATTTAAAATATAAAATGATTGGCTTCATTTTAAACCTAGTGTGTAGATGAGTCTTTTTGGTTTTGTAACTTGATATGGAACAAAAAGTTTTAATTCACATCTCAGTGGGATCTACGTGTGTGTGTGTGTGTGTGTGTGTGTGTGTGTGTTTCTGCTCATAGCTGTTAGGCAACACTGGGAAATAACCACCTCTGGTTAGTATCTGCAGCCTCAGGTATGGTGCAGACAGCCGTAATGTGAGTTTTGTCACTTGGCCTTGTCAGTGACTCTAAGCTGACAGTAGATCATTGCCACATGGCCACACCATTCTCTATGGGAGTGAAAGACATTAACTGTGTCAGTTCCATTGTGCTGTATTAAGTATGACAGTTTTATAAAGCATCCTGCAATCTACTAGGGAGCTGAGCTGAAAGCAGAAATTCTGCACTAATCAGCTTTGAAAAATACCATTTCAGTAGATCCCTCCCTTCTAAGGGATGAAGGCTAAGGCAGCCTCACAACCTTTGTGTCACACTGTGCAGTAGCAGACCTAATGGTTTTATTATATGAGTACTGGGGTTGGAGTTCTGATATGGTAAATTATGGGGAAAATCATGGATTAGCCCGAGTAAAAATGTCAAAAGCAATGGAAATAAGAAAAAAACACAAGTCACAGATATGTGAGATGTATGAAGCCAACCTATCAGTTTAGACCACCTATGATTCTGATTATTAATTATTTATACAACACAATCTTTATGGCACTATGCAGCTGAATATAAGAAAATATCCCTCTCCTGGAGAGTTTACACTTTTAGGTACCAATTTTAGAACAGGACTTCATGCATACACAAGGAGTAAAAGGCAGGAATTTTATTTTTAGATCCATGTAAGCCTTACATTTCATTCTTCAAAGTTACTTCTGCTGACTCTGTGGGCCAGATCCTCAACCCTATTCTAGTGGTTCAAAGTGGATGAAAAATTGGACTGAAAACAGTCAAATAGGGATTTTCTTTGCATAGGGAAATCACACATCTCTTATAGCACTAGACACCTGTTCCTGGGCATAACAGGAGCAGAAATAGGCCTAGCCAGAGCATGCTGCACTCCAGAGATCTTGGGACGGTGGAACAATACTACCAATGTACTTTAGAGCAGTCTTGAGACTGCTCTAATTTGCACTGCAGGTCAAACTATATGCTCAGTAGCTAGGCAGTAGAGGTGGAAGGCCACCTATGCCTCTACTCTCAGGTATGCTGAGAGCTGCTCCCATGCATTGGACAATCTGGTCTCAAGATGTTTTAAGTGCCAAATCCTCTGGCATAACTAAGGACCCCAGAAGGTCCTGAACCCAGCATGAGCTGGGTAGTTCCTCAGTGCAAAAAAGGGCACAATAGTTGAGAAGTTTGTACAGGGAGTCCATAATCCCTGCACCATGGAGGGCCTCACTCTGTCCTGGAATCATGGAACAGCCAGGTGCATCACAGACAGTGGATCCACAAATCGATATCAATCTATCAGGTACTCTTTTCAGTGGGGAGACTGTCTTACTGTGTGTCTGGAAAGCACCTAGCATGTAAATAATAAGCTCTTGGAAGAGGGGGAACAGCAGCTGTGGTGGCAACTGCAGCCCGGCAGCTGATTAGTGCCTTAAGCGAAAGATGCCTTCCTCACAAGCCTTTCTTCCCTCCCCAGCACATAGATACTTACTGAGGATGTGTGCTAGGGAGATGGATCCCAGGGTTTATGAAACATATCCATGGTATCCTGTAACATGGTATCCATGTATCCTTATGCTAGAGCCTAAGTATATCTCCATACTGCAATAAAACACCCACAGCTGGCCTGCGTCAGCTGACTTGGGCTTGTGGGGCTCAGGCTGCAGGGCTATAAAATTGCACTGTAGACGTCCAGGATGGGGCTGGAGCCCAGACTCGGACTGGAGCCCAGGCTCTGGGATTCAGTGTCCCAGAGCCCATACTTCAGCCCAAGCCCAGACATCTAAACAGCAGTTTTATAGCCCTGCAGCCCAAGCTCTGCAAGCCCAAGTCAGATGCGATGGGCCTCACACAGGTATCTTATTGCAGTGTAGAGATACCCTAAGTGGCAGCACATGACAAAATTAATGGACATTCTTTTGGGGGGGGGGGAATAGGCTTGGAGACAAAGTCATTCTAGTGTGAAAGGAGGTTTTGTTTCTTTCCAAAATGAAATTCAACTGAATCCTGTGATTTTTTTCTGTTTTAATATGTTTTCATTTCTTGAGTCATGTCAGCAGGGGCAAACTCAGGACGATGTCATGCAAATTTGGGGGTTCATGTTCCACATGCCTTTCTTGCAAAAGGTATTCATTTCCTGTTTAAAGATCTGCCCTTCACAGGAAAAAAAGTTTGGGCAACTGGGAAGTTTTCCAGGCCTTGTAAAAATAGCTTTTGAAAGGAAATGTAGATAGGGGAGTTCTTGGAAAATAAGAACATGTGCTACACAGTGGGGCTGGACGACATGTGTCCTAGGGTATTAAGGCTACATTGCTTATGGAAATGAAATGCATCCTAGGACATTACTGCAAATAAGTTAGCTAATACATTAATCAAAATGGTTTTGATATGAGCACTGTCCCTTTGACGAAAAGCTACCTGAAGAGCATTTTGGTGGGAAAGGAGGAATTTGGACTTCATGCCTGAAATGTGAAGAGAGTTCCTCATTGATTATCCCCATGAAGAGCAAAAGGGACTTTCCTCTGTCTGTCTGATAGAGAGAGCTTCCATAGTCTTGCCAGTCCCAAACATTCCAAGAGCATGGATCAAGCTCCCAGAAATAATTAAATTCATTTTTAAATCATGAAATCTCTATTTGCTCCCTGGTTTTTGAGCCTTTAAGGTTCATGTTTTCAAGTTTTTCTGCACAAGCATGAGGGCTAGAAAAATACTGGGTGTGTGGAGCTTTGAGGGTTTTTTTGTTTTGTTTTTAAAACAGAAAGCTGAGATTCTTGCATCATTACTCTGGGAGCTGGGGCTTTAAGCAAAACACTAAATATCACAAGTCTCCTGATAAAATCATAACAGCTGACAGCACAGAAGCTGCTATTTGGGGGAAGAAGGGCTGGTGTCTCAAGAAGAGGGAGAGGTGGTCTTCATGGGAGAAGAAATGGGTCTTTGGCAGCCTTCCCTTACTCCTCCACCCTTTTCTCCCTCCCATCTAAACAATGCTGCTGTTTCCAAACAGTAAGGAGAGCTTACCCACATCTCTGCTGCAGCAGAGCCTGGAAGGCACAAGCCACCTCATGCACAGTATATGCTCATTCTTTGATTTGCTATGTTTGCAAAGCTGTTGTGCTTAATTACAGATATTTATTAATTTTAACCTTCTTAAAGCCCTGATTATTTGTTTTAAAAGCTTCTTCTTTCTATGTAGTGGCACCCTCAGGCCTTTATGCGTGTTCTCCCACCCTGTGCTTAGTCCTGACATGAAGGCAAGTTCAGACAAGACCATCAGGTCTTCATCTGAAAGGCCAGCCACTTCACCTCTTCATCTGAAAGGCCATGCTTTCCCCTTCTTTACTCTCAAACACCCTTTCTTCTAGAAGACAGCAGGGGGCTTGAAGGGAAAGCAGTCAGCCCTAGAGGGAGACCTTCATGTGGCTTAGAAGGAGAAAACCTCTGAATGTTTAGAAGTTCAGTTTGGTTCCACACTCGAAAGTCTATATGCTTTATCCATATTATCCAGACTTCTCTGTTGTAGAAACTGAGCTGCAAATCTGGGCAGTAAAGTTGTGAGAGTCCCAAGATTTTGGTTAAAGTCAGAGCAGCAATAGTACAAGAACGTTCTCCATCCAGGTACTTCTACTTCTAGTCCTGACTAAAACCAGGAAGTGGGCAGGTTTGTGACAGTTACCTCTCAAAATGTTCTAAACCACTGTGCTTGTGTCTGCTTATTACTCCTCTGCCTGACAGGCTAGAGGAGTAGCGTCACCTAGTGAGAGAGAATCTGGAATATCAAAGATGGGTTGAAGGGGATTTTGAAGGAGCCATATCTAGCATTTCTCAGAGGGCCAAATCCTAAGGTTTTTATTCAGTTTTCATTCTCCTCAGCGAACGTTTGAATGAGAGAGGACTGATTAGAATTGAAATGTAGACCTCAAGATTTGCCTACAGAGGGTTACTGTCAAAGGGCTTTTAAAGGTCAGAGTAAAAAAGGATAAAATTAGACAGAAACTCAGGATGGGATGGACACCAAAATAAGCAGTGAGAGAAAAAATGCAGAAAGATGGGGGATGTGGAAGTGTTTAAAATGAAAGATGGCAAGAAAACTCACAGAAACAAGGGGGGAGGGGGGTATTTTTCCCCACCAAAACCTAAGCCAAACTGCTATTCTGAATGAAAAGCATATTTTTTATCCAAATAATATATTACTATTAAGTTGTTCATCAAGTTCACGCGGAATAAAACATTTTGGTTTTTTTTTTTTTTTTTTGAAACCCTGCTATGGTCCCTGAGGTTGTCTGCAACATTCTATTCCAGGATGCTTTGGAATGCTGGCTGAGTCTGGTGAGAGCAATGAGAGGGGAAATTGCTGGTGCTCCCAAAGGTATCACAATATTTTCTCCCTTGAGAAGCTGTTCAGGAACATGCTGTATTGTGAGCACAAAGCCAGAAGTGCTGTGAAATCACACTTTTAATTGTTATGGGTTTTTTTAAACTAACAAAAAAGTCCACATTGGATTTCCAATATTGAAGACACTTGCATCAGCTGAACATGACACATAACACAAAGATATGTTTAACTAGTGGCAGACGTAATAATATTGTTCCCTTGTATACTGTTCAGTAATTTAAGACTATGCCTGAAAATATACAGCTTTGTGGGAAAGTTCACGACACTAAAACATGACAAGAAAAGAAACAAGATGAATGTATGTGTTTTCATTTTAAGGAAACAAATTTTAGGAAGATTGCAACATCATTACTTCATTTCTAAATATAGGATATTAAGAGTCCACAAAGAAAGTGAAGAAAGCTATAATGTCAGGTTTTTGAAAAGGCAAGAAAAAGCAAGGGTGCTACAAAGATTTTCATTTTTGCTAAAGAATTAATCAAACAGTTTTAAAATACTGAGGACCTTTATTAGGGCAAAATACCACTTCTACAACCTGTACACCTCTACAACATAGATACCTACGTTCCTAGTAGTCCACAGAGAGGCTTACCCCATTGGTGTCTGGTACTGGAAACGAACACTGGTGCCAAAGGCATGGATACAATTCAGCTGCTACAACTTCCAGCCTGAGGTAAAATCTTGGACCACCAGCCCTCTTTCATAGACATAGCCTTAGTTTGGCCTACCATCAAGAAAAGTAAGGTTTTGAACTCCCCAGGATCATTCCAAATGGCCCCTGGCAACATTTGAATGCTACATGTGCCTTTTACTAGACTTTCCACTAATGATGGCTAAAGCAGAAAGGTTTGATTGGATTGAGATAACAACCCAAAACTTATCTATGCTAGCTGGGCCTCCTGCTGATGTAAAACTGAGCTAGAAAACTTGAGAATAGATTTTCCCTTGATATTTATGATATTTCCTGTTTCCTATGAAGCTGGAAACACCAGGAAAACAGCTTTTCATGCAGGATTTTGGCATTTGCACTTCCGGTCTCAGGAAGTATGGAAGAGGATGAAATCTCATATGCTGAGTTCTGGTTTGAGATTTTTGCAAACATTAGAGTCAAGTCAGTTCTTTATCTGAACCAATTCTTCCATCCCTACTTTCCATTTTTCACAAATACATCCATCCCTTTCACATAGGCTGTGTCCCCCCACTCATCCCCCCTCAAAAAAAAAAAATCACAGCAGATGCTAAAATTGCAAAACTTGAAAAGCCACATGCCTTTGAGCTATGTCAAAGCAAAATATATAGCTTTTCAAAATGCTCATAATGTGGCGCTGTAGATGTCACAGTTTCCTCTGACCCCTTTGGGCCTCCCTGAGAGCATCCCACGGCTATCTCTGCTGTCGCCTTTCTCAAGGTGAGACCCCACATTCTTCTCCCACCAGACTGGGGATTTAGGCTGCAATCCCTCCTGCAATTCACTGATCATCTTAGCGAGTCCAATTTTAGTTCAGCACCTGCCATCCTGTTGTCTCAGGGCAATGACAGGTTTAATCTGTGCCTTGCCAACCCATCATAAAGCAAAGTATTATTTATTCAGAACAAAAGCATTAGACAGAAAAATATCATTAAACGGCATGCAAGTAAGCTATTTACCAGGTAATAGCTACGTAACACATAGGATCCTGGCAGATTTCAAGGTCTTTCACAACCTTTCTGCAGGGCCTCATGTTAGCTCTTGGATCAAGTGAGAGTGACACCTCACCCCAAAAGTTAGGCTACTCACTTTATATAGTTTTCTAGTCCCTTATTTGCCAGGTTTCTCCAAACCTGGTAAAGGCAGTCTTTGTACTTAACCACAGAAGGGTGGGAGTACCCCTCCAGATTTGTTTACCTGCCTAGAGATGTGCATGAATTATCTCCAGGTGATTTTACTTCCTGCTGTAAACTCCTTCAGTTACCCCCGGCAGCCCATACTGATGCATATAAGACTTATAAAGTTGATACAACTGTCTGAATATTCTGTGATTCTATAGCTCAGTTCACAGGTTGACCGTTCCTGATAGTTCATTCCTACCTATATAATTCCTCCCCCGTCTCCCCACCACCACATTGTTTGTCCTGCTTCAGTAAAGAAATTAACCCCTTTCACACTAGGCAGGTAACAATACAAGGTGAGAGGAGAAACTGAGTCACATTATTTTTATGAAAAAATAAAGCAGAAGTTTCCCCGTAGAACTTTGTAAGTTTCCAAGACCTTACAGCTTTACTCTTTACATTCAAAAAAAGTGATATCCCCTACTTAATCCATACTTACCTTCACAGAAGTAGTATTTACGTTGCTCGTCTTTATCACAAATGCTATTTATTGAATCAATACATGAACTAACATTATTGACAGTAAGTTGTTATTATTAAACTGTATTATTGGCACCTGGAAATGGAATTAACTGGTAAAGTGAAAACTTGCAATAGGTACAAAATTGTACTGTAGCAGTCTGAGGTAACAAGCACCAGGAGTCGATGCCAATTGCAAATGAGCGCAGTCAACAAAGTTCAGATCCAGATCCAAATAAGCCCAAAGTTCAGAGTCCAAGTTTTGGTTCAATCTAGTATAGAGACTGGGCTTGGAACTCATGGCTGCCTCCTAGCTTCCCCAAAATTGAAAAGTGGCTGGATTCTGAGTTTTGGTGGAGGCTCCTCTCCGAGTCTCTTCTCTCAATATCAGAGTACATCAAGCTTTGAATCAAGAGAGATCCTGTACCTACAGGGTAATTTTGGGGTGCATGTGTGAGGGACTGAGACACTATTACAATTTATGTTATAAATGGGATAAAGCTAGAAGTTTAAAATAGTCATAGAATAAAAGGCAGGGAAACCACCACCCTCATCCTCCAATGGGTGGAAAAAATCCTATTTCATAGGATCAAAGCTTGTAAATCCACAGGGAGACAGTCATACGTTTATATTAATGTCTAGATTTTCCTGTGGGGCTCATCACCATATCTAAGAGTTTCTGAAATATTAATAAATTTAGTCTCACAATATCCCTGGGAGGTAAGGGAGTATTATCCCAATTTTTTAAAAATTAATCATGTTTATTGTGATAGTGTAAATGGAGCCTCAATGTGCTGGGCATCTTACAAATAGAATAGTAGATGGGCTGTGCCCCAAAGAGTTTTCAATCTAGACAAGACAAACAGGTAGAGGAAGGGGTATAACACACGAGCAGAGTGAACAGTGTGATGACAGCAAACGGCATGTTACTTCCATTTTCAGCAGGGGGTTACTTAAGAGGGACTAAGCTACATGGAAAGAAGAAGGGAAAGGAAGGATGTTGAGAGGGACAGGGGAGAAAAGGAGCAGGATTGGAGTGAAGCTAAAGCAAAGACACTGGGAGGGATTAGCACAAACAGCCAATCAGCACAGGGCAGAGAAGTCCAGTCAAAACTGTAGAAAGTCCTCCAATGTCCAGACATCCCTGCTTTGGCTGCTTCTGCTACCAGCTGGAGCCTCCAGCTGGCTCCTCTCTGAAGTTTCTCCCATAGCCAGCTGGTGGACAGGAAGGGAAGGACCACCTGATGCCCACAGAGTGGAAGGTTTCCACTGCACAATTAAGAGTCCACGGAAGTATGGGGGGGAGGGGGCAAAGAGTGGCCCTATCTGAGCTCCACTGTACCCCATCCATACCTCTCCAGTTCCTGCTTTGGCCACTTCTTCCCTTCCTGGGGAAACTGAGGCACAGAGAGATTAAGCAGGTTATATAAGATCACACATGAAGACTGGCAGAGCAGAGAACAGAACCCAGCTCTAGTTGAGTGCCTTAGCCACAAGACCATCCTTGTAACAGCCTTTATCACTCTATTGTCCATCAAACAAACTTTAGCCCATTTATCTAACAGGAGCTTTATGATTTATAAACATTGTAAGAAATTCTATAGAAAGAAAAAGTGCAAGAAGAGTACAGACTCCTTTGCCTCCAGGTTTTACTACCTTGATCCCTTTTGTATGCATAGATGTGTGTATATGAATGAAGACTTGGCAGCCAATCTTTCAGAGAGTTCTAAATCTACAAATCACCTAGACCAACTCAGCAGTTTATTATGGATGGCAGCTAGACTTCTTGATGGATGGACTCCCCCCACTCACCAACAAAATACCAGTGATACTGTAGCGAAGTTGCAATCTTGTTCTTTTGCTTTTCTGTTATCTATTAGGAGGGATGAATATTTTAGGAAAATCAGAACCAGCTGTGTCTGTATTCAAGCCAGCCAAAATCAAAGGCGAAAGACAGTGTTTTGTCAGATTGATGCCTGCAATATGGTGTCACATCACGACACCAGACCAGAAGAGCCTGCAGGTGTCTACCTCCACAATTCTGAAAGGAGGAGAAAGCAGGGCCCTTCCTCATGAATCCAGCCCTCTCCTGTCACTCCCACTCCATTCCTGGAACAGGAACGGACATAACTCTGGGGTGGTGTTGTGGAGACTTATGTTAGAACATTACAAAACTGAATGGAATTTTCATCGTATCATCTCACAGAGCAGGCTCTGGTTCTCTGGAATTTGTAGCTATCACCCATGCCCCTAAGCATTTGCTCAGTGCTAGTAACTCTTCAAAGGAAACAGCATTTACATATATGTCCTATGGGTCAAAAGTAGACAGAGTACACAGCCTGAGAAATGTGCTGTGCACTGGGTCTCTGCATGGGGGGGACCAGGGTGGAAGGCTGAAGCAGCTCTCCACAGCCCCAACACTGCCCTCACCATAGCAGGGAGGAGCAGAACATACCTGGCAGATTCTTTCAACCTACCCTGTCCTGTCCCCAACTCCTGTGCCTATGTCATGAAGGGATCCTCCATGGAGGTGGACCCCCTCACCATCCAAGGTGTATACACCTTCTGTGCAGCATCCCAATATGCAATCCACAACATCACTTCCCAGGAGACCTCCAGAACTATGGCGATGGGGGATGGATGTGCCCTTGTATTTCATTTATGTACTGATTCACATTGTGCACATCTATTTAGAATGATGGCTTAAATCCAAGCCAGGCCTTGTCCAACCAATCATGCCAATATGAATCAAGCAGGAACATGCATATGTTCTATGTCTAAAGGTAGCAAGCTATTCGAGCTTGCACATGTAATGTATTATATATAGTACTGTATGTGGTCACCTGAGGTCACCATGGGTCTACCACCACTTACAAAAGCTCAGACCTAGTCACTTCTAGTTCTTTTACAGGACATTATTTACTATTTCATAGCAAGTTAAGTTGTGAAGAGATATGTAGTTGATGCTGCTCTTAAATCAATCATCCATATACCCCCTCAAATACAAAACCATGAGGGGACTCTGGAGCAGTTTCATTGAAGAATATGACAAGGAGACAAAACAGGTTTCTATTTTCCTCTTCGTTAAAAGGGGATTCAAAACCCATCTCCAATTTTTCCCAAAGTACAGGGTGTTTATGTCCAGGATTTCATTTTACTTTTGTCCTCGCCTTCAAGGCCCTTCACAGCTCTACTCCTCACTACAGGCCTTCTCTCTCATTTTACCATCCCTCGGCCGTACCACTGATACCATCGTTGTACATCCATTTGTCTGCTTCTCCCACAAATGCCTCTGTACTTTCTTCTTTACTGTCCCTTATGAATAGAGCACTCTTATAAGTAAGGCCCTACCAAATTCATGGCCATGAAAAATGCTTTACAGACCATGAAATCTGATGTTTTGTGCGCTTTTACCCTACACTATATGGATTTGATTGGGGGAGACCAGCATTTCTCAAATTGGGGGTCCTGACCCAAAAGGGAGTTGCAGGGGGGTTTTGGTATTGCCACCCTTACTTCTTTACTCAATTCAGAGTTGGGTGGCCAGAGATCGGTGGCTGTTGGCCAGCCACCCAGCTCTGAAGGCAGCGCCCTGCCAGCAGCAGCGCAGAAGTAAGGGTGGCAATACCATACCATTCCACCATTACTTCTGCAAGGCTGCATTCAGAGCTGGGTGGCCAGAAAGTGGTGGCTGCTGACTGAGGGACCAGCTTTGCAGGCAGCAGCGCGGAAGTAAGGGTGGCAATTCCATACAATGCCATCCTTAATTCTGAGCTTCTGCTGGCAGTGGCTCTGCC
Organism: Chelonia mydas; assembly: GCF_015237465.2. Taxonomy (NCBI): domain Eukaryota; kingdom Metazoa; phylum Chordata; order Testudines; family Cheloniidae; genus Chelonia; species Chelonia mydas. The sequence continues at coordinate 105,727,151 of NC_051245.2, forward strand.
TTCAGAGGTGGGATCCTGGCCAGCAGCCGCTGCTCTCCAGCTGCTCAGCACTGAAGGCAGCACCATCACCAGCAGCAGTGCAGAAGTAAGGGTAGCAGTACTGCAACCCCCCTACAATAACCTTGAGACCCCACCCCCCAACTCCTTTTTGGGTCAGGACCCCTACAATTACAACACCATGACATTTCAGATTTAAATAGCTACAATCATGAAATTTATGGTTTTTAAAATTATATGAAATTGACAAAAATGGACCATGAATTTGGTAGGGCCCTACTCATAAGGCTACTACTGTCTCTTTCTAATCTCTTCTTGAGGCCCACTGCTACTGTAAAGCAGAGAATGAATCAGGCAGCTCTTGATGGCTAGTTCAATGTGTGGCCTGGGGCAGCTAAGGGATCATGTCTACTTGTACAATTGTACAGCACCTAGCACAATGGAGCCCTGATCTTCATTGGGACTCTTGGGCACTAACATAACGCAAATATATAAAAATGCACCCAATTCTATTTTTCATTTTATCAGTGACAAATACATGAGTATTCCATGCCATCTCTATTGTACTAACGGGCCAGTAAAACATGGATTTGCAGGTAACCACAGCTTGGAACCATGGATGGGATCACTCTCTTTTTCTATGTCCATTTCTTTAAATTAGGTTTTACTGAGAAGCCCGTTTAAAATAGAACTGCATTAAAAGCCCCTTTCAAAGCCCATTTGAGTCTTTCCTCAACTTCAATCAATACCCTCCTAGCTGTGATTGCTGATGGCTATATTACATTGGCTACCATTAAAAAGTTAGTATTTGCCATACAGGGATATCTGAGGTACTGCAATGTTCTCCCTGGGAGATAGTGTGGCTTAGACTGGGTCTCAAGAGACCTGTGTTCTATTCCCAGCTCTGCCAGTAGTTTTCTCAGTGATCTTAGACAAATTCTTATGCTACGGGGGGGAATAAGGGGGGAGTAATAATATCTCCTTTGTGAAATACTTTGAGATGTATTGATGAAAAGCCCTATATAAGAACTAGGTATTATTATGGTTAGATAGAAGCTCTTTGCATTAATAGCTGGTAAAGTTTGCTGTTCAAAAGATTTCCATTGCGTACAAATCACTATCTGGGCATATTTACATGGTGGGCTAATGTGCTCTACAAGGGTGTGATTTCTAAAGCGCACTAATGTGTTCTGCATTAATTGGTCTGTGTAGGCCCAGGCAGGTAGCATCTTAGTGTATTTGACAAACTAGTCACTTTCACTGTTTCCCCTTTAAATCAATTCTCCCTGTTTTTTTATGAGTCCATCTTTTCTCACATCCATGGGAGAGAGAAACAATTTCTTATTTAAAAAAAAAGTTAACTGTAAAACTACAACGAGTGGGAGGGTTTAATACCTGAAACTATTTTAATTTGATTTTTAAATTACCTTGATTCCAAGTGGACAGTGTCCTTTTTTAATGGCTTTTATCAGTGATGTGCAAACTTTAAATGGTTTGGAGGTTCATTTCATTTATATTGAAACCTGAAGAACTAGGAGTGAAATCCTGGCCTTACTGAAGTCAATGGGAGTTTTGCCATCAGCTTCAGTGAGGCCATGCTTTCACACTGGATATTTATTTGAATCTCTTGGGTCTTCACACCTCACAGATATAGGATTCCTTATGGGATTTCTGTACTCTCACTTCCAGTCCTCCCAAAATAGTGTAGTGGCACGTGAGAGAAAGAAAGCTAACTAATTGTTGTCAAACTTCCAAAAAAGATTTCCACTGAGGAGAGTGAAAGTTCAAGTAGATTTTCATTTTGACATAACATGTTCATCCATCCCTAGAATCAGTTTTCTGGTTCCTCAATCTCCGTACATGATTATCAGTGGCGCTTGCAAGAGATCAAATGGACTGCACCTTTAATATAGCAAATGAGACTTGAGCTGCGCTGCCAGAAATAATAGGTAATTGTTTTATCTAACATGCCTAGTTTATTAAAGCAAAAACCAAATGGCTCGAATGCCATTGTGGCATACTAGCAACAGAAACATGGCTGCTTAAGTTGAAACACAGATCCACCTAGTCAGTCTCCCAAACCCTGATTCTCCTCAGGTGAACCCTGCCTAGCTGATAAATCCAATATACTGTCACTGTGATAGGAGCCACTTCTGTGAACCTTAATTACTGTAGGTAGTAGAATGTTACTCTGTGAATAGCCCCATTCAGATCAATGGTACTGCTTACACAGTAAAGCACTAGAAGGGGAGCAGATTTATTTTATCTGTAAATTTAGCAGACAATATTATCCCTGGTGTAAATCTAATGACATCAGTGGAGTTACACCAATGATTAGTTTGGTTCATTAAGATTAGCAGCTCCTACTACAGCATTGGCAGACTGTCCCCCATTCCAATGACAGTTGGCAAGAATCTGCCCCTTTGGGTATCTTCAGCTTCCTATTACAACTGTCACTTATGGAGATGCTATGTTTGATTTTCTCTCTCTTTTTGTCCAGATCCATCTCTCATTAATGAAATTATTACAACAAACAAACATTTACAGAACATCTAAAAAAACACCCGCCCCAAAATACTGGCCAGTACCCACTTATAATTCAAGTGAACCAGCAATTTAATAAAAAACAACTCCTCCAGAATGTAGCCATAAGGAAAGAGTTTGCACAATCTGTTCGTCTGCATAATTAGTAATTGAAGACCTGAGAACAGTTGGAACATTGCTGTGGGAGACCCCGGTCACATCACTGATAACATAAATAACAAAGATACAGCTTTCCAAAAACTGAAAACATCAGAATGTAACTAACAACAACCCTAATACAAGCACACAAAACAAACAGAAAGAGGAGAAACTCTCAAAGCCATGAAGGGGTAGAAGACGACTGCAGAAAGCAATCACTATGCCATAAATTCCATCTGAGCCATAAGAGAATAAAAAAAATAAAAAGCAGGAAAAAAAGAGTCAAATTTACAAAACACAGCAACTACAGATACAGATTATACACCCAAAGGCACATGTGCACACACACGAGCCAGACACGTATTTACAAGCATTCCAGTTAAGCAATAAAAAATAATAATAAATCCCATTATTTTTACTGATGTCTTAGCAGGAGTAATAATGCTACGAGCAAAAATTCTCTGAGTCACAATGCAATCCGCTCCCTTCAGCTTGGCTATCGTAGAAAAAATGTGCATGACAGAGCGCAAGAGCACCTAGTGCTATGGTGAATGGTGCCTGAGAGGCAGAGTGTGCATTATTCCATCTTCTAAGGCAGGAATGATCATGCCACTTGTGGATTTGCTTCTCTCCACTACTCACAAGATATACTTTCATTACAGATGGGCGTGCCCTGGAACATAGGATCTGGACCATCCAAATCCAGATTCTTGTCATGTGTCTTGTCTACCGCTCCCCGCTACCACCTTTCTCAATCATGGTGATCAACCACCATCCCGTCTGTCACTCAGGCCCATAATCTGGGCATTATCTTTGATTTAGACCTCTCTCTAGGTCCCCACATCCAGGTTGTCTAAATCTTGCAGATTCTCCCTCAATAACATCTATAAATTACAGCCTTTCCTAGCCACCCAGACAGCTAAAACTCTTATCCAGGATCTCATCATCTCAATCCTCGATCACTGCAACATCCTTCTCCCTGGCCTTGACATGCACAAACTTGTCCTATTCGTATCCACTGAGGATACTGCTGCAAATCTTTTTTCTAGCTTGTTGCTTTCACCATGGCCCTCCTCTTTGCATTCTCCTACTGGCTTCCCCTTCTCTATCCCATCAAATAAGCTATATGTCTTCATTTTCAAGGCCATTCTGGGTTGGCTTATCCCCACCCTGCCTATCAACTCCCATTCACTACTGAAATATCCACTCCTACCTCTGATCAGCCAATACCGTTAGCCTCCATTGTCCACTTGTTAAATTTTTAAACAAGCAACTTTTGCTCCTCCCATGCTGCTTGTGAGACGCTCCCCACAAGCTTGGTGGATGTTAACTCATTATTCTCCTTTAAAATCATCCTTAGAACTCTCCTTTGCTTTGAAGCCTACGAAAACAGTGACAACAGTGAGGCTGCTGGTGTGCTAAAACCACCGCCCATCATGCTGACCAACATTATCTAATTGTCTCCTTGTACTCCCCCATCTGCCTGTATCCATCTGTTGTTTCTTGTCTTATACTTCGATTATAAGCTCTTTGGGGCATCTTTTTGTTCTATGTTTGTACAGCACCTAGCACAATGGAGTCCTGCTCCTAGGCATTATGGTTATACAAAGAATTAATAATGGTAATATCCAAAGTTCAAACTTGGCCACCCCAGCCCGTCACCTCCTCAGAGTTTCATACCTGATTTATAAAATAAAAGCTTTACCAAACTAAACTGGCCACCACTATGTGGTTTATCTGTATTTACTTGTCGATCTAATTCTGAGGTCAGTTACAATGATGTAAATAAGAAATAATCTCTGTGGAAGTCTGTCAGTTTACACCAGCATAAAATTGGTGTGAGATGAGATTTAAGCGGAATGGGACTGGTTCACAAGGATTAGTTACCTGGAGCAAAATTTGCTTTTGGGGATCCAGCTTTAGACATCTTATGCCTGATTATCAGAAGCGCAGAGGATTCAGAATTTCAACAGAACTCAGTAAAAACCAGGGCTGCCTCAGCACCTCTAAAAATCAGGACCAATTTATCTCAAATTGGGCATCCAAAAATTGAGGAATGGTCACACTGGTGAATTTTGGCTGTGATATGTACCATAACACATCATTTCTATTGTTTCCAATGGCACTAACGTTACATTTGCTGTATAATACTTACATACAATATTAATATCTTTGATCGAGAGCGCTGAGTAAAGGGTAACAGAGGAACTCAGAAATAAAACAAATAATATTCAACAAAAGGGGAAAATAAAAACTATGCCAGCTAGCAGTGGGCCCAAATGCAAACAAAATGAGTAATATTTAGACAAAATGCTAGTGTTTTTTTAAAAATATGTAAATATTTATAAGTAACTGTAGTACAATTTATATGCGAACACTCTTTACGGCTAGGGGGAAAATATTTAGCTCCCTCCAGAGCAGAGCATGGTGAAAAAGAGCGAGTGAGTGAAGGAGGGAGTAGGGATGGAGTGAGTGGGGCAGGGCCTCAGAAGGGGCAGGGCAAGGGTGTTCAGTTAGAAAGTTGGCAACCCCCTCAGCACAGAGATAAATGGGTGTTGCCCATGCTTGCTCTTGACATGAATCTGATCTCACTCATACTAGTATAACTTGACTGATTTCTGTGGAGTTACTCCATATTACTCTATTGTAACTGAAATCAGAATCAGGCCCACATATTAGAAGAAATATACAAAAAGACAAAATTAAAAGGAAACATGAACTATAGTTTTGTGGAACAGCAGGCCACCTACACAATCTGAAGAAATAAATTCAGAACAGTATTTGATTCTGAAACTCACATGTGATAGCATGAAGTGTGCAAAAAAAAATTCACCATTACTCATACCCCAGGAACAGGGAAGATTCTATAGAGGGCATCTGTGCAAAAATTGCTGCGACATTTACCACAGACAAAACCAAAATGATTTGCTCAGTATTTTTAAAGATACACCAGCCTGGCTCACAAACTTATGAAAGAGATTGCTAGAGGAAGTGGGAAGCTGCCACATTACCTGCAGTCTTTATCCAGCCCCTGCTACACCCCGAACAATTGTGGAGGAGCAAAATCAGCCTCTTAAGGTTCCCCTCTCTCACATTGCAGCAGTTGTGGGGCAGGATCTGATCATGATTGTGTGACTGTGATAGCGGATTTCAGCAACTTACTGTAAAAAAAAAAGTATATCACTGGGAATTTTGAGGGCTACAACCTTCTAGAATTCAGAGTAGATATGCCAATTTTAGTCTACTGAAGATCCAGCCCAACGTCTTGTGAAGGGCAACCACAGCTTGGAATGGAGGGTGTTATCTACTGTGGTTTATTAATGGAGTAAAATAAAGCCATAAGTTTGCAAAGTTGTTTGAAGGGAAAGTACCACCTATTCGGACATAAATAATCATAATAATTAGCACTTGCACTGCATTTTTAATCTCCAAAGTGCTTTACAAACATTAACCAACTGATCAAAAAGCAAGAAATCATTCCCCCTAGGTAAACTGTGAATATTGCTGGAAAGGCCGTTAAACTTGCAAAACAAGTGAGCATTAAAATTAGTTCCACTTAAGTGAATATCTAAAGTTTGACCACAGCCATCAGTCATGATGGAAACTCATGGGAATGCATTTCAAGAAAATCTCATCTTTAAAGCCTTCATAGAAGAACCAGTTTGTAAAGTAGTTTGAACACTGTGGGCCAGATCCACAGCAGGTGTAAGCTGGCACAGCTTCATTGGTTTTCAAACAATTTGAAATCTACTGCTATGAGATGGACCAAAGCAAAGGCCTGGATCTCAGCATCTCAGAACTTTGAACAGAAATTCAGATTGAATTTTGTAGTTTGGGCTCCTCCCTAATCACAGTCTATTACACTATATAAATTACCAATGGCTCTTCGGACCAATAATATAATAATAATGATGGTATTTTGAGTAGGACTGTCAGCTGTTCTGAGCAGGGCCTGTCAAACATACCTTATACACTATATACAATGACTGACAGTTATTTAAACAAATGTATTATTCAATACTATATTTTAATAGTAAAAAAAGTAACGTCCTCTAACTGCAAAGTTAAAAACCGTTATTTAAGTCAGTGATGTGCAGTCTTTTCAGCCTGAGGAACAAACATTATTTCGGAAAGATCAAGAGGGAACAATCAATACCTTGAGGCAGATTCTCTGACCTGTTACATTCCCTTTGTGCCACTGAGGCATTGCAAAGGGAGCAAAAACCCCTGTAAACAACCCCACTGGCTACACTTTCTTCCCTTCTCTGCAATGCAGCAGCCAGAGCTGCTGAGCAACTACCGCTGGGATGGAACAGCCACTGTTCTCAGAGCCCTGTGGCTCACATGAGAGCTGCTCCTGAGGCTGCTGGGGAAGTAGTAGATGGCAGTAGAGGAGGCTCTGTCCCATACCTCCTCCCTATGGTGATGGGGCTGATTCAAACACAGTTTTAAAATGGCAAGGCATGGATCAGGAAGCACACTCTCCATTCATAACCAAACACACCTTTTACTTCTTAACTTACTTGCCCTCAATGGCCAGAATTAAGAGCCTTGATGACCATTTGATACTCCTGATGTGTGTGGTATGAATAGACTGTATATTCAGGGCCAGATCCTCAGTTGGTGTAAACTGGCATTAACTTTGTCACTAGAGCCCCTTCCACCCTGTTAGTGTGACTTCTTAGAGCTTTCTTAGAGCCAAGCTGTCACCTGAGTTCAGGGAACCAAAGGCTAGGCAAAGTCCCAAGAATCAAAACCGGGGAAGCCAGAGTAGACTAACAGAAAGTACCACTGTTCTGTTTTCCTACACAGTCTCTAGAAGCCTGGGAGTGAATGGCTCTGATCGGAAGAAATGGGGAACAGAGACAAATAATTGCTAACTGTCCATTGGCTTGAGTAACCATTTCATAAGGTCCTACCTGGATACAATTAGTACTTAAATGAAAAAATGTCTCTGGATTTTATTGTTCCATTGATTGCAAACAGATTAAGGGTTTGTGACCCACCCATTCTCTGTCACCCTCATCAAAAGCAAATTTTCCGGAAGACTTTCTGGTCCGGAAGACTTTTCTCAGTCCTTTGGCAGGATTACTCATCTGCTGAGCCAGTCAGCTGCTTCATTAAGAATCAATGCCAGGTGGACAGATTTGATGGCAAGGAGATGGTGTTCTGTCCAGTTAAGCAGCTTTCAAGCCTCAAGCCATAAAGAGGAGCTTCCTGGCCCTCCATCCTTGTGTGGGCTATTGCAGAAATATTGTCTGCCTTAGCAGTATTGTTTACCTGTAGCTAAGTTATGGGCCATACAGGTTCATGTGCAGGACTCGATTTTGTTTGAGTTTACTTACTTTATCAATGGAAATTGGCATAAGAAAAATAATGGAGGTCACTGTAGAAGATAATCCTTGCTGAGAAGTCCACCACCAAAGTGAGTCAATTGTGTATCTAGTAAAGTTTAATCTTTCAGAAAGGTGTGGGGGGGTGGGGAGGAGTCTGAAATGGAGATTTCTCTGACCAACAGCTACTACGTAATAACACTGATAGTAGTTCTAGTTAAATATCTGCGACCCTACATGGGACAAAATCAGAGAATAGTGCCAAAAAGGCTTTCTTAAAGTTTGATTAATATCTCCCACTAAACGCTCCATATTTAGCAAAACACAAACCAGAGATTTACATTCCCATAAGGAAAAACTATTTAATATTTCAGTTCAGGATCAACCAACCAAACTCAAAATAGAAAAGGCAAAGGCAGGTTTTCTTAAGACCAGGAGTCACTGCTGTGTCAAGCAGTATTGCTAAGTCCCATGTAAATAACCTACACCACTAAGGCTGCTCAAAAGAGCTGCTTCACTCCAGAAGCTACAGTAGAAAAGACTAGAATCTCTATTTGGTCACAGGAAAAATATCAACATTAGGTTGAGAGGAGGGAGAAATTGCACCATTTTCTCCAGAAAGGAAATTGATTGGCCATGGCAATCACTTTTAGCTTGGAGGTGTAACAGTGAAATATTCTAAGGGAGATATGTTTTGTTGGTAAAAGATTGGGGTGAGGAGTGCTGGCAGTTCATATTTTCAGTGCACGGCTCTATTGGTGGGTACCTACTGGATATGATCTGAAGAACCTGAAGTCAAATGGGAAGTCCATTACTGCTCTTTTGCCACGACTGATTTCTTCTGATGCAGCACAGGAAGGGGGCCAAAAAAGGAGTGAACCTTCTTTTCTATATCTAGTTGTTTCATCTGATTAAACATCAGGAGTTGGTGAAACATTTATTTACAAATAAGATTTCTTTAAAACATTGGCTCTCTTTTCTTTAGCATAGAGTTTGTGGCATATAGTTTGTGACCTATTCCTGATTTTTTCTAATGTATTCATTATTTGCAATAATTTACAGAATAGTTTTGACTATAACTGGTCCCTGTTTTTCACTGGAAAATAGTTTTGAGAGGTTTTCCAATCAGCTCTACTTCTAATTGCCTGCTAAATGTTTGCAAAATGTACTCTTCCATTTTTTTAATCATGTTGTATAATCAGCCACCTAAATCACATGGTATAGTTTCTGTTCCCTGATTGGATGACCACGTTTTTAAACAGGACAAGAACTGATGACAAATAATGAATTTTCCTAATAATTTTTAATAAATTATTTGGTCTAAAAACTCATACACCTTTTGGGATTCACACAATATTTTTATGGATACCCAGGTGTTGTCCATATACTTGCAAAGTACTTGATTCCCTTAATTGGAGCAAACTAAACTCAGCAGTTTTATTCACAAAACTTTCATGAATCTGATTTGGGGGTCTGTTTGTCTATTTTTTACAGTTCTGTCAGGTCCAGTCATTTTTGATCTGGAAAAGCCATTGGGCTGTATTGATAGATAGATATGATAGATCGATAATGAGCCTATCAAGACATATATGCATACTGTATATACCCTGGAGATTCTGGAGTAGTTTTTTGTTAATTTAGGACATATACAATTGGTATGTCAGAGATCATGCTGAATAGAAAGAAGCTAAGAAAAGGAAACTACTACACCTTATATAACTCCTATTTGCAGCTAGCAAGGTGATAGATAATTTTATTCCCCCCATGCTGTGTATTCCATACTCTGAAAAGGAAATGCAAGGGGAGCCTACAAGTCTAGAGTTGCACTGCATAGTGCTATTCAATGTTAAGGTGGTCCTGAAGGACATTCAAAACCTTTGGAAAAATCAGGACACACAGAGACTCTGATCTCAGGGGATCTGATTCAAAGCCCTTTGAATACAGTGGAAAGGCTCCCATTGAAGTCAATGGTCTTCGGATCAGTGCCTGGGTCCCACAATGTTGGAATGCAGGTTTCAAAGCCTGATGGACTATGGAAAATGCCAGCCAGCTTGCCCATGGCAAGACGACATTGGTGAGGCTGCAGTCTTCCAAGCCCAGCATGCAGTGAAGACAGGTGGCCATAGTCAGCCAGCTTGCTGGGAGAAGACCACACTCTGTGTGTGGTGGCCCTGGAACACAGTGGAGACAGGAAAACAGTCTAACCCCAAAGGACCTAACCAAATTCGGGCTAACCAGCAGCTTTGGTTAGCTAGGGTTTAATTAATTGGAACTGTACCATGTGGCAAAATAAACTAGTATTGACTATATGACTTTAAGACTGTTTTTTATCTTGAATATATTGTATGATGGGACAATGGAAACTGCAAGGTCAAAAGGTGAGCAATGCTACCAAAATCCCAAGCTGAAGTGAAGCTCAGGTTAAAAATAACAGATATTAAAGCTGTGAACCCCTTACTCCCACTGGTGAGCAATTACTCACATGAGTATTCTCAGTGGAAGTCAAAGGGGCTATTTTTCTGAATATCTGCTCACTAATAGGAGTTAGAGGTTCACAAGCTGGCCCTCAGGAATTTGCTTATGTTCAGGTGACCAAAGCCTACAGGTAAGTATAAAAAGAGTGATCTTGACAGAGGGCTGGAAGTTGTGGGGGGAAATTACAACAGGGTCATAGGAGCAACAAGTGGGAAAACAGCTAGGGAATCTGTTCAACATCTTAGATGTCCATACATAAATGCAAGTACAGGGAATAAACCAGAAGAATTGGACGTCTTAATACACAAGCTGAAGGATTGCTAAGGATGTATACAAAAGAATAACGCAAGCATGTAGGGATAAAATCAGCACTGGTGAGGCCTCAGCTGGAGTAGTGTGTCCACTTTCTTTAAGAAAGATGTGGACAAATTGGATAGGACATATTGGAGAGAGAGAGTGTCCAAAGCAGAGCAACAAAAAATGATAAAAGATTCAGAAAACTGGACCTATGAGGAAAGGTTGAAAATACGAAGCATATTCAGTCTTTTTAAAACAAAGAGAAGGGGGACCTGCTCAAAGTCTTCAAATATGTTAAGGAATGTTATAAAGATGATAGTAATCAATTATTCTCCATGTCCACACAAGGTAGGAACAAGGAGTAATTGGCTTGATCTGTAGCAAAGGAGGTTTAGGTTAGATATAAGGAAAAACTTTCGAGATATAAGGATACTTAAGTACCAGAAAAGATTACCAAGGGAGGTTTTGGACTCCCCATCCCTAGAATCTTTTAAGAATAGGTTGGACAAACACCTCTCAGGGTGGTATACTCCAGGTATACTCCATCCTGACTCAGCTCAGAGGGGAGGTTAGACTAGATGATCTCTCAAGGTCCCTTCCAGCCCTATCTTTCAATGACTTTCATTATACCTAATGTAGATATTTAATCTAGAATAGGGTTTTGTCATTGATGCCAGCAAATGCCTTTGGGACAAGATGTGCACCTGACCGTTTGTGGTTATTAAAGATCCCATAGCCCTTTTTGTAAGAGTAGGGAGTGTTAGGTCTGGTGTCTTGGCCAAATCTCAGCATGGGTAATTACACTCTGCCAACTTACTTGCCCATGGAGTTTCAATTGAATTGCTTATTTTTCATTTCCTCATCCTAAAAACACTTTTTTGTTCTAGAACAGAATAGCTGCCGTGTTCCACCTCACAGATTGTTGCATGTCAATGATGGTTGAATGAATCTCTATGTACACACAGTTAGTAAAGAACTTCAAGCTGTTTCTGGATAAAATGTATTTTATAACTACCAGGTACTATAACAAGTACAGCACAACATAATGTGTTACATAGAAAGGGCCTGATTCTGTTCTTACACCGGTTTTACTCTGGTGTAACTCCATCAATTTCAATGTATTTAATGTCAATTCAATAATCCTTATCTGTACAGTATGTATCTATTTGTGTATTTATATATTTGCCTGCCTTTTCTCCGATACATACTACCTTGCTCTCTCTCATACACACACACTCACACTAAGCACTAAGTTAGAATGACCTTCTCGATTTAAGAAACAGACTTAGTGGGTGGCAATTTTTAAAGTAGCTTAACACAAAACACACAACAGAACTATAAAAAATCCTCTGGTTACACTGTTTGGCACTTAATGGTTTGGATCCATCCCAAAGCCAAGCCACTGAAAAATCCTCCCACTCCAAGGGCTGCACAAGGTGACAAAGCCTCCTCTAAGAAACATAAACTTTACTTGCACTGCTCAGCCTGCCAATTGTTCTCATCTCGTAAATCACAAATTCTGTGAACGTGCTTGGGGACTAGTATGGGGGAGGAGGTGTGAAAAGTTAAACTGTGGTTAGTGAGGCAATCACTGGGTCTTGGAGTCAGTGTGCTCAATACACAATACAGCAAGCACCCTTTAAACATTTTGCTCAGCCAGGCAAGCAGCACCAGGAAAAATCATTTTCCAATTAGTCAGCAGGTTTCAGCTTCATTAGCTTCTAGATCAGATTTGCTACCATTCAAAAATGCATCAAGAGACAACACAGGAAGAATTAAATATCTTTACTGGAATCTGAAGTCTGTAAGGAGGTGAAATTAGATTAGCTCCATGGAAATGGGAAGGGTTTACATTACCAGAGGGGCTCTACCTGTCTCTAGGCTTAACAATGAACAACGCCTTTAGCATATGGCATTACAATGGATTAGTGATCAAGTGTGATTAATTCTAATATATCCTCTTTTGAACCTCAGTAGCTTGTTAGGTGAAGAAAAAAAAAATCTGCTGTCCCCAATGTGTCAGGTGAAACTCTCATTTGAGGTAGGGCTACCATGTGGAGCTGTGCCTCCATCTGGTGACTTTCTTTTGTGAGATTCAACCAGAAGGTGTTTTAATGAGGGTGTGTTTTTTTAAGCAGACACCACCTGCCACTGATTTTTCTTTTTAAAAAAGGTATAATTGAGGGTTGGTTTTACAGTATGGCTCAAATCCTAACCTTGGGAATTCATCTAGAAATGCAAATCTGGGTGGGATGTAATAACCCTGAAATGCCATTTTGGTCTGAGTGAAGTGGTTATACAAATTTGTGGTTGGCTAATTGCAACCAGTTATATGGTAGCTTCCCCCTTTTCAGATGGATTAATACATGTGTCATCTCAAAATTAAATATCTAAACTGATGGTGACCATATGTCTCCATTCAGTTGCTTGCATATGCAAGAAATAGCAAAAACGCAGTCAGTTCCTAGGACTGGGAGGTTTGCACTACTAAGGTTTAAATGGTTTTGATTTCATGCACACACTCAATCTTATTAAAGCTGCATTCTAAAATGGTTTTATTAAGTAACTGGAGGAATGGGTGAACTGGTTCAGTTAAAATTAAAAAAACAAATCCAATGGGAATCTTCCCTGATGTTCAAGAAAATTAATCCGTTTCCCCTACCACACATCTTCCTGGCAAGTTCTGAGCCTGCTGCTGCTGCCGCCGCCTAGGGGGGAAGCTGAATTCATTGGATGCGTCAAATCTTACACGACATGGGACTTCAGGGTGCATGTACATTCTGGATTATTTATCACAGAAACCCCAGAGGTAGCAAAAGAGGGAGCAAGGAAGCACCAGTGCCTGCTGCTCCTTTGGCAAGGGCAATAAAATCTCCTTTCTAAGGAGTTTTGTGAGTTTACAGTCAAGCCTGAGTAAGTGCATAGCTACACTGTCCCAGAAGCGGGGTAGAACTACACTGTGACTCTGAAAGTCACAGTCTCACCCCTTCATCCCCCTTGCTCCAGGACAGAAGTATTCCAGGACTGGCAGAGTTTACGAGTCTCTCCCTGCCAACTCAAGGGCTTAGCCAATGCTCCACTCAATCTCCATTCTTGCCCACCTATCTATGCAATTAAGGGAGCTCTGTATAGGTGTGCAGCAGGACTCAAGTGGGAGCCCCAAAAGAGCAGCTGCTAAAAAGGGGCCATATCAAGAAGGGCAGATGTGGAGCCTCTCCCCCAAGTACAATGCTTCAAGAAGACAGGCTAAGCAGCCTTCGTCAAGTCAAGAAAATGCCTATCACTGGAGTACAATGAGTGGAGCATAATCCTCCTTCAGAGAATGCTGCTACCATCAGCTAGGCATTCCCCTACAATAAAGATAAATGCTAGGGAGGTGAGAGTTTAGTATCCTCAAGAAGTCTGAATAAGCTTCACATACATACATCATTTGTTCAATATTTAGCCAAATTACCTCTTGAGCAAGGTTAGGCACAAGTGACCAAGTTGAAATCCTAAGCTGGACTGTCTCAATACTACTGGGTATTTGACTTCAGGGTTTGGTTCAACACTTTTGGAAGCCAGAACCAGCCACAAAGTCTGGATCTGGACTTTCCTGAAGTCCAAAAGCAGTATTTGGGTCTGGGAATCTGGTTCAGAAGCCACCTATGCTTTTTGTTCTTCGCACATTGTTCCATGAGATTTAAAATAAAAAAAAAATATGAAAATCAAACATGATGGGCTCACTTTTTTAAAGTATTTTGTACCTCCGTGTGGCAGGTTCCGTACCTCGTCAACCACTTTGAGTTAGGGGGCGAGCAAGTGGTAACCCTGCCTCTCTACGCCTACATCTACGTCTCTTTTACCATCCCCCCTGTAGTCAGTACAGTGTGGCCCAATGGCCAGAGTCTGCTTAATCTCCCTTCTCCCAATGGGATAGCACAGCCTAGCGGCCGGAGTCCGTACAATCTCCTTTAGAAGCAAGACAGAGGACCGCTAGCAGTGGTCGTCGTGAGGGCCGGCGACCCTCCCAGTAAGTGAGCCTGGGCTCCCCGACTTCGCCGGGCCCTGACCCCGGGCCCTGCTAGCAGCGGAGTATGCCACTCCGGGGTCAGCAGGGAATCCTACCAAAACACACTGACCTCATAGTGGTGGGAGGTACGACTCCCATACCTTCCCTGGGTCACTTCCTACCAGTTCTCCAGCAGCAGTAATCCATGTGATATCAGGGTCTCCTGGTTCCTCAGCACCAGACTCTCTCTGGTGTTCTGATAGCGCCAAGGATCTGGTCCCGATTCCTGGGTCTGCCGCTCTCCTAGGTAAGGGCTGTGGTGGCTCCTGTGCGGGAGCCTGTCCAAGAGCCTCTGCCGAGCACCCTTCCTCCTCGGCCACCAGCACCAACTGAGCAGCTCTGCAGGTTTTTATACCTGGTTTCCACTTGGAGCATGCCCAGCAGAGTCCCAGGAACGGGGCTTCCTCTGCTAGAAGAGAAGCGTTAACCCTCTCGGTCCCAGTGCGGGGCCAATCCGTCCTGTCACACTCTAACTAGTAAAATGATGAAATTGATGTCAGGAGAGTATGAAACCACATGGATATTTGGCAAGAACTTCACAGTCACCATCTTATCATAATCTTCTAAAGTTAGGCCACTTTTAAAAAGATAATTTCCCTAAACTGGTGAGATCATACCCACCTCATGATATTCCCAGGGTTTGGGTATTGCAGTCAATATCTTCAGCTATGCAAAAGTTTCATAATGAAACCTGAAACTAGGCAAATGTGGGTGGTTCCAGGTGTCATTGCCCACTTTGCCTAAAGGTTTGTGAACCTTCTAATGCACTGGGCCCAGCTCCTCAAAGTTCTTTAGGCATCTAACTCCCACTGAAATCAACAGAATTTGGGCACCTAAACACCTTTTAGCATCTGGACCTAGGACTGTGTTTCAGCTGAATCTGGGCTTCAGGAGGATGCTATGCGAAACCTGGTAGCTTTGGCAGAGTTTTGCTTTGAGATTTTGGATTTGCTTAAACCAGAAAATTAAATAAGAATTCAAGTGATGCTGAGTTTCACACAACTTTAGAATAACTTTACTCAAAGTAATACCTCATACCAGGAGGCTAACTCTATCTCCTAACTCAATGAAACAATGGGAAATCTCTGCAAAGGAATACTTGCAGTTTTTTCCCTAGCCCATTCCTTGAAGTTTTGAAACAGAAGTGGGCTAGGTCCTCTAAACATGAATCATGTGAAGCTCCTGACTCACAGAACTCCACTACACTTTTACTATGCAGCTAAATAATTATCATCACAGGCATGCACAGTGTTGCCTTCCTTATATGTGCGTAGTACGAGCTTAGCAAGGACTGCATCTAAAATGAGAAGTGCTGTATTGGAATCGTCAAAGGCTCAAAAATCAGCCAGATCAGTGCTGGTGAGTATTTGGCTTAGGTTGGTGGGCTGTCTGTAAGCGAGGACTGGCCTGTCTCCCAAGGTCGCAACAAAAACACCAACCCAGGAACCAAACCCTGCAACAAATCCTGGTGCCAGCTCTGTCCACATATCTATTCAAGGGACACCATCAAAGGACCTAACCACATCTGCCACACCATCAGGGGCTCGTTCATCTGCACATCTACCAATGTGATATTCGCCATCATGGGCCAGCAATGCCCCTCTGCCATGTACATTGGCCAAACCAGACAGTCTCTACTCAAAAGAATAGATGGACACAAATCTGACATCAGGAATTATAACATTCAAAAACCAGTAGGAGAACACTTCAGTCTCCCTGGTCACTCAATAACAGACCTAAAAGTGGCAATTCTTCAACAACAAAAACTTCAAAAACAGACTCCAGCATGAAACTGCAGAACTGGAATTAATTTGCAACTGGACACCATCACATTAGGCTTGAATAAGGACTGGGAGTGGCTGGGTCATTACAAAACCTAAACCTAATTTCCCCCATACTAATTTCCCTCTACTATTACTTCTGTCTACATCTTCTTGTCAACTGTTTGAAATGGGGCACTCATCACTACAAATGTTATTTTTCCTCTTGGTATCCTACTGTTAATTTAATTGTCTCGTTAGACTGACCTCACACTTGGTAAGGTAACTCCCATCTTTTCATGAATTTATACCTGCTCCTGTATTTTCCACTCCATGAAGTGGGATGGAATCTGATGAAGTGGGTTCTAGCCCACGAAATCTTATGCCCAAATAAATTTGTTAGTCTATAAGGTGCCACAAGGACTCCTCATTGTTTTAGCCTGAACTGTGAATGTTTCAGAAAGTTGTGACTAAAAACAGAAGGTTAGAATGGAAAAGGTTACACAACCTTAACAGAAGCAGTAATTAATACCTCCAGTATAATATATACTCATGTGGCAGATGCCATTTGTTTCATCTGGCCTGTGAAGGATCAAGCTATAGGTTGTAGAATGGGAATATAATCACTTGATTATACGCTGCTATTTGGTCAAAGGGATGAGCTGATTACAAATACAAAACCCAAAGCCAAATTGAAAGAAGTGACAGGGCCCTTACCAAATCAAGAGCAAATAAATAAATAAATAAATATGGGACCCGTGGGAATCTACATTGTGTATTTCATGGCAGATACATAGTGGGCATTCCCTTGAAATTCCAGATATTTGAGGCAAATTCATGTCTTATAAAATGGCAACAGTACATAACTTGTTCCCAAAGTCAGTAGAATATTAAAGTGTTCATTTAGAAAGCACACGAGGACAAGCATTACTTTGAATAATGTTAGTTTCTGTGGTATGTTGCCCAAAAGGCAAGAATTTGCATAGCTTGAATGCTGGATTTAACTTGAGCCTTTGGTAATAGGAGTTTAGCCAACTACACCATGGAGCAATCCAAATTACTTTCACAAGGCTCGTAATGTGTCATTCATTAAGAGACTCTCCTGGCGTCCAGTGTGGGTGTCCTCTTGCTCTCCCATAGAGCCTGAGGGAATAAAAGAGATGCCAAGCCACTAAAATAGCTGAGCAATAGAAGCCATTGTGGTCACAGGGCTAATGCCAACACCAATGGCATGTACCAACCAAACTGCAGATGTTAACTTTAGCTATGTAACTCAGCATGTGGGCCTTTCAGATTAAATTAGCTGAAAAATTAGAAAAGTTTTCATCCTCTAGCTTGTGTGTCTAAATAGACCCATAATTCACAATCACTTACTAAATCTTTTAATTTTTCTTCATTCCTCACTCCCCCCCCCACACACACACCTTTTTAGCAGACTGATTTTTACAGGCTCATGTAGAGTCCCGGGATGTTGTGTTAGGAATAATCTCCCTTTTGTATGTAAGTACTCGGACAGTGTCGGTAGGTATACATCTGTAGAGAGGAGTTATTATGGTCAGTAGTATAAACACAAAATTGAGACTCAGTGAAATAACTGCATGCAATCTGCTCTATTAAGTCTTTTTCTACAGACAATTTAGTATTTAAAGGCATAAATTGTTTAAGCAGGATGGTGATCCTACTCTTCATTTCCCTGAGCCACTTGGGGCCAAGGTAAATTTGAAGGAACCCCACTGAATTCAATGGGGTTTCACCAGGATAAAATCAGTATGCAACCTTTGATACGTTGATCTTTAGTGAGCAACAGGAGATTAGAGTTCTAACAAATAACTAGCACTGATTAAATAGTTTGCAACAAACTCTTTAGCTGCTTAATTTGGCCTCTTTCCGGCAAGCAGGCGACAATTTCCTTAAATTCATTTTATTCAAAATTATCTTTTTTAAATTTTAAAAAATTCATTGCAAACAGGTCTCTGTGAGTATTTGATTTTTTGCTATATGATGTGCACTGTTTAGTAAGATAAATCATATAGTATTGGCTCTGTTTCCTGATTGGATGAATGCCCATGCACTGCCAACATGAAATTTCACTTATGTGAACTCCAAATTTTAATTTCTGCAAATACTTGTGCACGTGACTGATCCTTGCTTTGTAGTCATACCACTAAAACCCACTTGCATGAATACTGATTGAAAGTGAACATGAAAAGGGCATGAGCATGGCAAGAGCAAGTTCATTTTCAAATGATGACAGCTTAGTAAGAGAGGTATATAATATATATCAGTGCTGAAGTAGAGATAAGCTTTCAAGTGATGAGACCCAAGGATTATACAGGCACATACAGAGATATGTTGTATCTATGGGATAATTTCATGATCCATGTTTACAAGCGAACAACTGTATCCTGGGCTAAATAAACTCCAAAGCTGAATGCTGAGTTGTCTGTCAGACCAGGCTATAGTTATTACTGGATTACCAGACAGCATCCTCGAGTTATTATTATCCTGAAGACTGCTCTTCCTCCATCTGTCACGTTCTCTATCACATAAAAAGGCTTAGTTCCTGTAAAAGGGCCAAGTCAATACCCAATCCTCAAGAGAGCACAAAGGCCCTGAATTCATGTTCAAACTCACTCCCTTCCTGGAGTGTGGCTTTATTGGTAACTCAGAAATAAGAACACAACACAAACCTCTGCCTAACTCTTAAGTTTCCTTCTCAAGCTTGACTGTTCCTAAGATTTTGTCACACCCCAATGCCTCTCTTCCCGCCCCCCCCCAGGGCGTCCCCTGGGAAGGCAGATCAGCACTGTATATTGCTAACGCTGTTGCAAGTGTCGCAAAGCATTTTGGGGAGGGTCAAAGGTGTGCGAGTGGGGAGTGGAAGTTTCCTTTACAGGGTTTGAGAGGCCGAGAAGGTGGGGGGAGAAAAAAAGAGCAGAGAACGAGTTAATTCAATACTTCAGCTAGCTCAATCCGAAGATAAGACGCTGGCCCTAGCCAGCCCAAGGTCGCAGCTCACAGCCAACGTTTGGCTGCGAGCCGAGAAAGATGGGGGCTTGAAAGTTGCCCGAACAGCCATGAGAAAGAAAATCCAACTGCACAGACATGCACCTCAAGACAGCAAGGCCAGCGAAGAAGAAAACAAAGCCCAGGGCTGCAGAGTCTGAAAACACAGAAGAGACAACAAGAGGGGGAGCCGAGCCAGGCGTCCCTGAAGCCGGGGTGTTTTGGGAAAGGGAAAAAGACCACAGAAAGCCGGTTTGGACTAGCACAAAGATAACCAGGAACAGAGGGCACGGAATGGAACACCCCCAAAGGAGCCCAGGACTTGAAATCGTCCTGAGAACTGGAGCAATTTGGAGAGCACAGCAGATCCTTGGATGGCCTGGGCCCAGGACAGCACACCCATCCACCTACCCCCCCCCCCCCAACTCTTCTTCTGACGTTGCACCCAGACTTGGCCAGTCTGGGTCGTGCGTGTGTTAGTACGAAAGTGAGTTGGGGCTTGGGACATTCACGCTTACTTTCTTCCCCTGAGTGACGTGGGAGCATTCCCAACACTCTCTGATGTTATTTTATTATTTTATTAATAAAGCTGTAAAATGTAGACACTTGGTGTGCCTTGTCATCTCCTCCCCAAAAAGTTCCTGTGACCCCAGCCTGATCAACTGTGGCCCCAGGCAGATTGGTAACGAAAATCTGTCACAATTTCCCTCTGGGAACTCATCCAATGGCCACAGGTGGCCAAAATAAGTGGTGGGGACTGTGTCTCCCACTGACCACATTTTCAAAAGTGAAAGACAGGGACTATGATCAGGAGTGGCAGGGACGTGTTTTTATGGGAGATAAAGATTAGTGGGGAAGTGGAAAATAAAAAGGTCTCTTCCATCTCCCAGCCCTTCCCCCATTCCGAATGAAAAACTGGGACATTCTACTGTAATGGTCAGTGTGATAAAAAGATATAATTTATCCCTCTGTGAGCTCCTTGCTGTTGACTCCTACTTCCAACCTCTCTCTCTCCAATCTAGGTCTTACCCTCCTGCCCACACTACTGTGTCTCCCCCACCACACAGCACCAGTTCATCCATACCTCATTCAACTGTGCTAACTCAAATTCCTCAGCAAACTCCAGCATAATCCTCACCAGTTCAAAAACCCACACACAACCCTATATCCCAGGCTAAAACCTCCCCTTTCCTACCTAAACCTTCCACAGTTCAGCACTATCTCCTCTCCCATCTGACACCCCCAAGCTCAGAATACACACACACACATATACAGGCCTACCTCCAAGCTCAGAAAACCAATTCACAGGTTCAGAATTCTTCCCCCTCCTATCTGATACACACCACCACAGGTGGAAACCCCTCTCCACTTCCCCAAAGAAACCTGCATTCTCTGCTTTGTGCCTCCTCTCTCTGCTGTCTACAGTCTATTGTGTTGCAAGGACTCCAGTGGTTGCAGGCTGCAGTGACCATATCATCAGTCTTGCAATATTTGGTGTTATTTTAGGTTTCACATAATGTTAAAATTCCTGACTTCAAGTTCTCATTTTCCCTTTTTCAAAATGTCTACAATCGCCCATTTTTTTCAATGAGGGTGAAGCCAAACTGCCAAGATGGCCACCATTCTCTGCCAGCTTTGCAAATGGTAGTGAAATTATCCCTAATAAAGGTGGTTACCTGTTTCCTCTGCTTTTAGTGGGATTGAAGCCGGCCTGGACTGCCCTCCAGTAAGATGGTTGCCACCCTATGGTTAGAGACTTGAAAGGAAACTATGAGGAGACAGGGAAGGTGGCCATGGGAGGGAGATGTGAAAAGATTGGGGGTGGGGCAGTGAGAGGGTAGGGGGAGAGTGATTGGGGGTGCAGGAGTGCAGATAGGAAGGGAATGTTGCAGTCATGGGAATAGCAGGTGACAGAGCGAAAATGTGAGAAGTTAGATACTCTAAAGGAAAAGGGATGGAAAATGTGGCAAAACAGAAATGTAGAGGGCAAGTTGGGACAAGAGACCATTGGGGAGCAAGGAGGGACAATGTGAGTGTGGAGGAGACTGGATGATGCAGACAGGGAGACAGGAAAGGGATAGTGATAATGGGAGAGGATGGAGAAGGCTAGAATAGCAACAACCCCACCCCAAAGATTAAGAGGAAATAAGTGGAGTCTGCCTCAGAGCACCCAGCAAGGGGTCCTGTATTGTTGCATGTGCATTTCGGCGAAATCCTTATGTATACTTCGAGGAGGAGCAACTTCCTCCAAATGCTCAAAAACCAGAGCGCAATTTATTATGGTTTTACGCCAATCCGAGGATTTTTGAATTGTTGTCATTGTCAGTGCTGCTGCAGTCTGCTGCTGAAGGCATGTCTACACAGAGTGGGCCACCCAGCCCGGGAGGACAGACTCATGCTCGCAAGGCTCAAGCTAGTTTGCTAAAAATAGCAGAGTGGATGCTGCAGTTTGGGCTGCAGCCTGGGCTCTCAAGACCACCTTAACCATAGGCTTGAGAGCCCAAGCCAGAACGTCTCCACTGCTAGTTGTAGCATGCTAGCTCAAGCCCACTAGCAGGAGTCTGTCTACCTGGGCTGGGAGGCTCTCTCTCAGCTGCAGAGTACATACACCCTGAAAGGCTAGCCCCACAGACGCCTCTATTTCCCAGCACAGTGCCTCCTCCCTGTGCTACAGCAGTCTGCGTACTGTAATGCCAGACACCCCATAGTGGTAAACAGGTGTAACTGCAGGGCTAGAGTGGTTCCAGGCCCACCTGGAGCATAACAAGTGGCACCAGCTGCAAGTGGTGAGATTTTTAAGAGCAGGTTAGACAAACACCTGTCAGGAATGGTGTAAATAATACTTAGCCCTGCCATGAGTGCAGGGGACTGGACTAGATGACCTCTCGAGGTCCCTTCCAGTCCTATGATTCTATGATGTATTATCATCAATGAGGCTTAACCCCCTAAGGACCTGCCATGCCTGATCTCATCTGTCCTAGTTCCCTCCTGCTCCCTTTATATTCTGGTTGGAGCTAAATGGGCCTGCCCCCCAGCATGGCACAGCAGTAGTTATCCTGATTGTTAATGGAGAATTTTAGCATCTAAATCTAGGGTGAGTCAGCAGAAAAGCCTAGTCTTAGAGTCCATCACTTTGTTACCACCAAGAAGAGTAATTTTGTTTTACATTATTATAGTTATTTAAAATAATCCCTCCTGCACCCTTTGACCCTCCCAACATATACAGACAAGTGCATCAACACCTATTAAATATCAATGGCAGGGTTCTGTTGTAGTTTCCTCTTCCCCACTCCCACAATCAGCCCTACTATTATTGAAGTGGGAAGGGAAGCAGGGCCAGGCCATCCATGGGCAGCTCATAGGCACTCCTGAGAGATAAAGCCAGCAACATCAGCTGTCATCAAACCACCTCTTTGTCCCTGTCAGAGTTCCTGCCAGCTACACTGAAGAGCAGTAGGATTCCCACATAGCCCCTCTTCCACTTCCTTGCTTCAGTAAAAGCAGAGATGATTGGGGAGAGTGGGCTGGGAGTCACACAGGCCCTCACCTCAAGCCCACCCTGTTTCCCAATTCACTTTTTAAATGCTATGAGGGGAGAAAAAATTCATTTTAGAGGAATCCAAGAAACATGGTGGAAACTGCCTGATTTTGGACATTTCAAAATAGAGTAAAACAAAAGCCTAGACAATGCAAAATAGGGAACAATCATGCAGTCGGGGGGAGATGGCCTGGATGATCTATTAGGGCATTTTCCATCTCTACCTTCTATGAATCTGTTACTGAGGCTTTTCTGCTCTTTTCCTACAATTCATTCCTGTATAAGGAGATGGAAGTTCCGATACAAGCTGGGATCAGCCGATTAAAGTCTTTGTATCAAAACATTTCAAAATACTCATTATATTTGTTGGCATGTAGTTTTTTCCTACATTGTGTTCAGAAATATATTTGTTAAATCTCCCTTTTGTGCTCTCTCTTTCAGTGTTAGTCCTGTCATAGTTCTTGTTCCCCACCTGTCTCAGTGCTGTATCAAGCAGTTTTCTCTCCTCAAAAAGGGGGCTTCCCCAGCTGATACTGTATATTGTCCCCATATGGCATAGGGAAGCATTTTCTTGGCATCGAGTGATAAAGTTGCACTACTGTTTCCAATGGCAGCCATCCAGCACCAACATAAGGTTGAGAATTAGAGTGACAGGACTGTCCAAGTTCTGTTCAGTTGGGTTGCTGCATACAGTAGTGCATCTGGAAAGAGTTTTCTCATTGTTGTGCCCCGGGATTGCGGTGGGCCTCAAATTCCTGCAAATGTAACTAAAAAATGTTTGCATTTTAGCCACAATATCCAGCACAAATTACGCTTCTCTATTCATCTCAAGTACTGAAGGGATCCTGACCCCATCGGCAAAACCCAAACCCATCTGGTGAGGGGTTTCATTCTAATGAGAGCCACTCAGTCAGTCAAACAAATGTCTCCTCAAACCTGCCATACTGTTTGTGGTATCTTTTTTTTGTGTGGCTTCCCTAAAATGCCATTGTTTGCAGATTCAGCTCCAAGAAGCTTGTGTTGTTGAGCAATGCCCTCTAAAGATTATTGGGAAGCTGGCCCATTCATCTGGGGGTGAAATTCATCCCTGGGAAGGAGGACAGCACAACGTCTGCACTCCACTTAAGGCACAGTTAAGCTCTCAAAATAGAGCTTAAGTATGATCTGAGTGGTGCATAGGCCGGATGCCTGTTTATTTTATTTTTAGGGCTTTGATGTCATTAAGAAGAGTAGTCTAAGACCCTCATCTTTACACAGAGCCATTTGGTGAGCATATTAAGGAGTAGCTCTCTAAAAAAACCAACCTCATCTCCACAGTTGTCATCCTTGAAAAATTAGCTTTAGGAAAAATTCCCTTTCCCTATAAAAATTACACACACTCTTGAGATCACCGTGAAGAAAAACATTAGTACAGAATCTCTTAGACCTGGTCCACACAGTATTTGTACTGATGTAAGTATTTCACTTCAGAATGTAATTTTTCCCCCAAATAGTTATAATGGTAAATTCCCTAGTGTGGACACAGGTATACTGATATAAAGATGCTTTGTACCCTTATAGCACATGCCCCTTATCAGTGGGGCAGATTTGGGGGAGTTTGTACCACTTTAACTATACCAGTATAATTATGTAACCCTTCTGCCCGTCAGAGTTGGCAGCAACAAGGGCCGGGTTCAGTATCTAGGGGTTCCATTTCAATAACACAATGCAAAACCGGCTCGAGCCCCCACCCAGTGACCTGGGACAAGTATATACCACCCCCGCTGGGCGCCTCCAAGAGGCAATACTTCCCCTCTCACAAGCACAGAGTCTGAGTATAGCAAAGCCTTTTAATAACAGAGAGAAACAATGTGGCATTATGTTGGGGAAACACCACCAACAGGATTCATAACACAACCCATGAGCAAAAACCCACCCCAAGCAAATTGGGGCATGTCCTTTCCCTTTGGTTCTTGAGTCCAGCAACCCAAAATCACCCAAAGTCCCAAAAGTCCAACACCCCAAAAGTCTCTGTCCCTGGTCAGTGCAGCCCCAGAGTTCGAAAGTTTATCTGCAGTTTTACCTCCCAACCTGGGCGGAGATGGGGGTGAGGGGGGGTTAAGGGGCACCTTACGTGGTCCAAAGCCGATTGCCCCACCTCTCCATGGGGCTCCACTCCACTCCACCAGCCATCCCATGAATCACTCCGCTCTGCCAGCCGCCCCCATGAGCCGCTCCAGCTGTCCCACAAACTGCTCCGCTCCACCAGCCGCTCTGCTCTGCCAGCGATCCCATAAGTTGCTCCAGCTGTCCTGCAAACTGCTCTGCTCCAAGAGCCGCTCTGCTCTGCCAGCCGTCCCACAAACTGCTCCGCAAAATATCTTCAGGCTCCCCCACTAAACACAACACTCAGTGATTTCAGCTCTTAGTAAGTTTATCTCTTTTGTGATTTCAGCTTGTACTAGGGGAGCCTCAGTGCTAGTGCACCATTGGCCCAAAGTGAATTCAGCTCAGCAGCCTGTAACTAGATTCCTAATGGAATTAAAATTAGCTCTGATATTCCACAGTGGAGAAAGGAGAAAGTGCAATTAGCATGTAAGGCCATCACCATAGGGCCCATACCACCAAGCATTAATACCTATCCCCAACCTCTCTCCATTCACTGGGTTTTGGAACCTATGACCCTTTCCTAGCGAGTGCTGCTTAGTTGATGGTGAGTCCCTCCATCATAACAAAAGGCCAAGTACAGTTCCACTGTCCTTGATTCACATAATCAGGATAACAGTTTATTCCTGCCCCAATAACAGAGAAACTGGGGCTCCTACAGCAGCCAAAGTGACCATCTAGGTGGGGTGGGTGTGCCTATGCAAATGAGATCAGCCTCTGAAGTTCTTTTGCACAACCCACCATGACTCACCACCAGATGTCAGTGTAGAGCTCATCTTGACTCTGTTTACAGTCAGAACAGGTGTTCCACCCCTGTGCAGACGAGCTTTTGGACATGTTCTTCAGTATTGGAGACTGCCCCAACAACCTCCCCTCAATGGGGACATTGCCTTCAAAGCTCTGGTCATCAATATTTTGTATTCTATTTGTGTGTTTTGGAGTGAAAGGTACTATACACCAACCAAATGGCCAGCGGCCAGGCTGAACGACAACAGGGTGTGGTGTGCAATTCAGGAGCTCTGGAAATTAATGGAGCTGGAGTCAGAAGTGACAGAATGCTCCTCCGGCACAGCGGCACTGCCCCCAGCCCTTCCACACAACTGCGTCTCCTGAGTCCTGTCTGAGGTCTGTACAGCCCCACAGAAGGACAAGGCTGGAGGGCAGTACAGCTGCACCAGAGGAGCTGCTGGCCTGGCCTCATGTTCTGCTCCTTTCACCACTGCAGTTCCTGGGAGAGCCCTGACACAACTGCGAAAGGAGCAGAACGTGCAGCTCCTCCAGCATGGCTGCTGTACTGCCCCCTGCCCTTCCATGCAGCTGCATGACTGCGTCTCCAGTCTGGGGTCTGTACAGCAGCCCTGCCGGAGGACAGGACTGGGGGTCGGGCTCCGGGCAGTACAGCCCTGTGATTCAGGGCTCTCCCGGAAACAGTAGCAGCAAAAGGAGCAGAACCCCACGCCAGCAGCTCCTCGAGCACAGCTGTACCGCCCCCAACTTCGCCCTCTGGGGGGGCTCCTGTACAGACCCCACATAGGACTCAGGAGACACAGCTGCGTGGAAGGGCTGGAGGCAATACAGCCATGCCGGAGGAGCTGCTGACCTGGGGCTACCCGGAAGCCCCAAATTCTGTTCCTTTTGCTGCTGCAGTTCTGGAGAGCCCTGTGGTTGAGAAGTCTTCAGCACAGTGGGAGGAGGACAGAGCTCCCCCCTAGTCCCTCCCCCCCACGTAATGTGGGATGGATCATGGGGAGGGGAGGAGGAGAGCGCAGGGTCTAGGCTGGGGGCGGAGCGGAGTCACGTGAGGAGTTACGTGCCCCCTCCCCTTTAACTGGTGCAGAAGTAGTTGGACTTGCATCACTGTAATCTGGCCATATGCAGGTAATTTTTGTGGTGTATGGAGCTTTAAGAACTGTGGTGACTATGTGTCATTACTTCAACTTTAAGTGTTTGTACATTCTGTCCATCACAGGTGCTTATATAGTCCTCCCAACCCCTACTACCCCCCCATCACTGCAGTATCTGATCACCTCACAATTTTCAATGTATTTACCTCATATCACCCCCGTGAGGTGAGGTATATGCTATTATTTCCATTTTACAGAGGAGGAATGGAGGCACAGCAAAGCCAAGTGACTTGCCCAAGATCATAGGACCTGTGGCAGAGCACAAAATTCAATTCAGAGCTCCTAAGGCCTAGGCTAGTGCCCTGACTACTGGGCCATCATTTGCCTGTGTACTGGGATGCAGAATTCAAAACATTTAGAAGTAATTGCAGCAGGATCTAGGTTGGGGACAGAGCCCAAGGGTTTAGTGGGGGCTGAATGTAGCTGGTAAACAAAGCCACACTCAGTGATTTATTTTTGTTATTTTATGTTGTTGTTCTGATGTAAGTAATCATTGCAGTTAATTAGAATTAGTTAGTTAATTTTAAAAGGTATATTTGCCATACTAAATTATTAAAGACATGAAAAAGTCACTCACTCCCAGGATGGGAAACAAAGGTTTTAATGTACTAAAACAGATGCACCGAAGTGATGGCTTCTGAAAGAAGAGACTCAGAGGACATAGAATTAGCAGAGAGAATCTGTCTTAGCAGATATTCCCATTACTGCAAAAATGAGCCATCAAACCTAAGAAAGAATCTGTATTAGCTAAAGTAATACAATATACTCTGCTTGGCCAAATCATATGGAGTCTGATTTTCAGAAGTGCTGAGCTCCCAAAACTTCATTAGGAGTCCATGGTTGCTGTGGGAGCTCACGGTCTCTGGAAATCAGGCCCAAAGCAGATAAAAAAATATCATCCCTATCCCTCCAGAAAAATGGAATTGTCAGTGTAGAGTGATTAGTTACTGTGGCCTACAGGACAGAAATACCAAGGAGTTGATATGTAGGATGCTGAGAGAATTACACTAATATCACTAAGGCACAGTGAAAAATGAAATGTGCAGATACAAGTTTTTTGGTGGCCAGACTCAGACAAAGTCAATGTGAACTCTGTAATAATCACCAAAGCAAGCCATAAATTGGTTCACATCATCCATAGATGTGGGAGATGCTAAGGCTTGACAAAGACTACACATTGATTTTGCAGAGAAGAATAAGAGAATGTATTTAACAGTGGATGATGTTTATTACAAGTGGGCAGAAGTGATATATATGATAAACACTTCTGTCTGCTGCTCAGAGTTTGTTTTTGAGGAATTTCAGATTTTCCTAAATTGAAATTTCCTAAATTGAGTGAAACACACACTAGGTCAGCTGTTTATCACAGGCAGCTGTGTCAGCAGGATACTTTGTGCAGATACTTGACAGGAATTAGAAATACATGAGGCTAGAATCCTGTAATATTGTACTGCAAACTTTGATTGCATAAGTCAATACTGCAGGACACAATACTGAAAAACTCCAGCAGTTATTTCTTAAATGTCACTTACAAATCCAATTCAACTTGATTAAACCAGACATAGCAAAAGAACTAGATGAAATACAGCACAGAGTTAGGAAACCCACAACATAAAACTCAAGAATTTTATGCCTAAATCAAAGGGTGTTGGTATGAAATTACAGGGGAGAAAGGAAATGGGGAATAGTAATTGTTAAGAAAAGAATGAGGAACTGTGACATACGTGGTTGATGTAAATTGAAAAATAAAGAACAGAAACCTCATCCAAAGCCACTGTAGACAATGAAAGTCTTTCCACTGACTTCAATTGACTTTGGCTCAAACCTATATTAACCAGTTGTTATTAAATGGTTCAGAAAGTAGAAAGGGAATATAAATTGACAGGTAATGTCTAAGAAGGAATTTTTGTTGTTTTTTTTCCCCATGATAACATAGTAACTATGATAATGTAGAAATTGAATTTAAATGTGAGTGTTACTGTCCCTCCTCACAGAGGAAACTGAATCAAAGAACTGACAGAAGAGTGGTATGTGGCACTTTCAAATGTGTGGTGACTGTGTGTGGTTACAGTGTCTTCAAAATCTGAAACATTCTGGGATACAGAGTTCAAAAATCTTTACAGTTAGAAGTCACTACAGCTGACGTTGGACTAGAGACCAGAGGACACAGTGGGGCAGGATGTATCTTGTAAATAAGTACCCACTAAGTCAGCTGAGTTCATTTTTTCCACTTTATTTTTCTTATTGCTATTCTGAACCAATTAGTCATCATAGTTAAATACAAATGGCATATTCTGTTTCAGAGGGCAAATTTTGTTTTACGGGTACTTTGTTTAAGGTTTGACTGAAGATCTTCCAAAGTGCTCATATTGCATATATTTATTCTGAAGTGTTTTATGATCAATGGACATACATTTCTGCCCTTGCACAATAGCCGTGTTATAGTAGAAGAAATACAGAATAAACCAGAAACTTCTGTAACAGCTGTTGTGGGATGCATTGCCACTGCACTTGACAGAAGAACCTTATATTTGCCCTTCTGTTTCATACAAATAAAGGGCACCAAAAATCTGTAAGACAAATAAGATTCTGATACAAGAAAGAGGAAGCACCAGAGTATTTTTCATAAAAAGTGGGAAATCTGTAGTCTGATTTCAAAGTGCTGCTTGCACTCTCCCAGGTTCAGACTGCAGGTATAATTAGTCTTAATCAGTGCAATCAAGTGCAAACAGAAGGGTTCACAACTGCCATTATATTAGGTTTTGCTAACTAAAAGCAGAGCAAAAAAGTTGCATAGAGAAAATAATTACACATTCTCCCCACACCACCACATTCCCTATGCTTTATTAATCTCAGATCCAGTGACCCCACGAACAACAGATTACAACCAAGATGGTGGCATTTTTGGAGCTTTCATCCTCCATTTGGCTGTGATCCATTGGCCTTAGGAGAGGAGATAAGAATTTACATTTCTTATCAGTCACCAGATGGCTTTTAAAACCAGAGGCTGCCTGCTAGGACTTAAGTTAATGAACAAAAGTACTTTTATGAAATACTATGTATAGTCAGATGTGGCTCTGGTTATTCAAGACAGTGGAAGAGAATATACCCCATAGTATTTAAACAACTTAATCTAGCAATTGTACAACAACGTTTATGACTCTTTTCTATAAGCACTGTGACTACATGAACAAAAATGGATTTAAGTACAGTGTTTGTAAAGCTCTTGGAATTGTGCAGAGTTCAGGTTTAAACAGAATTTTAGTGCTTTGCAGTGGATGTTGATACAGAATTTTATGACTGGAAAATGTTTTTAAAGAGAATTAAAGCCAATAGTTTATTATATCTTTTTCACATAAAGCAACCCTGACTGTATTTTTTATAATCACTACAAAGATGTGCAATACCTGTTTCTGGAAGACAATACCACAAATCTTGTAGTTAAGTAATAAATCTACAAAAATGTCTCATTTTGTAGAAATAATAAGTATTATACTAGCAATTCAACACAGGACAAAATCCTAGCAACAATTGGTGCTGTACTGAAGGCCAACAGAATGAGTGAAAGAATAATAGAAACATTTTCTGGTGCAGTTCCCTTCATCCAGTGTTGGTGAAATTTGTTAAGACCATATGTTAGTCATATTGAGGGAGGCATGGTTTGACTTTATGAATTTTGGAATTCTCCCAGCAAACTTTCAAACTCTGATGTCTCTCAAACTTGCTGAGCTGCTCATGGAGGCTGTGGGTGGACGTTAAAGGAAAAGTAGAGGAACTGAAAGCAGAAATAAAAGTTGCTTTACATTAAGTTTGTAATCACCTTCTATTAGAAACCCTACCGTTAGCTCCTTTATAAGTGTAGCAAATAAAATTGCCTTGGCATGGAAGCTCCTAGGTGTACTCTGAGAGCAAAGCATAATTTTTCTGCAAAGTTTGAAGACATTTAGTCAAACTCTTTTTGAGTTCTGGTTATTACCCTAATTTGAAATTGTGGTCTCTGTCTCTCTAGCAAAAAAAAAAAAAAAAGGGGGGGGGGCGGGGGAGGGCTTGCAACTATACCTTCAAACTTTCCATATACTTACATTTCCTTAAAATGTGTGTGTAAACTAGATTTGAAACCAAGTTGCAACTAAACACAAGTTATTCATGACTATTGCATTTAATTGTAACAGTTACAGACTTACCTTAGCAATTTGCTCTCTAATGGCTGGTTGTACCTCAAAAAGAGAACATAGGCTTCTTCCACTCTTTACCCATGTAACAGAGGTTTCCCCTTAGCTTAAGTAGAGACCCATGTGTTTTTAGACTGCAGTGTTGGGATTTTGGAATTCCAAGGACAAAATAAAATGGGTCCTCTTTTCTCTAGAGAAGAAGTAGCCTCCATGCCTGCAGATCTTCCATATGACAGCAGCCACTGAGCCTGGTTCTGCATGGACTACACTTCTGATTTAAACTTCTGAAATCTGTACACATTTTCAAGTTAAATTAAGATTAATAAGTATGTGTAAAAGTAGGGGGAAAAAAACACACTTTTCCTTTACTACTGAAGGATATTCAACTAACAAATGCTTTTTATAGTGAAATGATGTATCCAAAAAGCATTTTTAATCATCCTTTATTTGTATTTCTTTAAACATTTTTGCATCAAAACACTCCAGGTCTAGAACTATTGTGTAATAATTCATGCCTAAATGCTGCAATGGTGTTTGGCTTTCAGCTCTGTGCTGAATAGCACATCAGGAAATATGCCTCAAAATTCACTTCTTGTTACTTAATTTACTTCCATAACATGGTAACAACTTTTTGCATCAGCAAATGTGATCCCAATAAAATGACATAAAATGTTACAACCATTTCTATCATATGCATAGAAAGATGATAAAATGATGATACTCCTATCGTTAAACTACAGGGAAAAAATTCCAAAAGTAAATGCTGCTTGAGTGAGATTAATTTATCTTGCACATTCTATGCTATTGTATATGTTAATAAAGTTGTGTGTGTTCTTTACATTCAGTAATTGGAAAAGGAATAAAAAATATGACATACATACAGCTTGGCTGCCCTAATGTTGCCAGAGCAACCCAAATTTGGCGAATGTCCTGACTTTTGAGCACTTGTATCAAGCTTTACTGACAGAACCAGACCATCCTTTGAATCAGTAACTGCACAAGTAGGATCCAATCCTGCAGCCCTTTATCGCATAAAGCAGGTGGAAGAGGCCATTAACTAGTTTCCCGTGCATATGCAGAGTAGCAGTATTTTTAAGACTCAAATCCTGGGGAGCAGCACATAGCCTGAGAACCAAGCTGTGCACTGCTTTGCTACACTAGAGGTGGGTGAAGGCATTCTTTCCCAGTGGAGAATAGGAATCTGCTCCACAGCCATTACTTCAGCAACCTTCACTGTCCCAACCTGCTATGCAGAGAAAAGAATGGGAGGATACTTTTAGCAGTGGATCTTCTCTGCACCTGAACCCACCACTCACATATCTAAGTCCCACTTGCCTCTCTGCATGGATGTGCCACGCTCACAGCTGAGCACATCATGCAGGGGGTGTGCGTCACTCTCCACAATCTTGCCCTAGTGCCATTATGTGGGGAACCCCAGATCTCTAGAGGCAGGACTTGCCCTGCGGGGCACAACTGTAGTCCTAAGGAAATGTTCTACTGGACAGGGTCTGTATGCAAGTTTCAGCCTATTACATTTTTCTTACATGTTAAACCATTTCATTTTAAACATGCAAAAGCACTTCATCAATGGAGACTATGGTCTATGCCACGCTTCAGGCTATTTTGCTATAGCCCTGGCTAGTGTGGTTAGAATATCTTCACATGAAAGCAAGAATATATTTTAACCCTTCCCACACTCCAGAATGGCTGAAGAGATACTGCTCAATTTTTTTTAATTCAGTTTAGAGCAGACACAAAACCTGGACAGTTTCAGTTGAAAAGACAAAATGTTCCAGAAAGTTTCGAACATGTGAAAACAGACAGTTGTAAGTGAAGCTGTTTTGCAACGTTAAGCTTTATAGAGTAGATGAGGGTGTGTGGAGTGGGGAGTCAGACAAGGATTTTGTCTTTAATCCTGCATGTGGGGAGACCCCTGCCCTGATTTCAGTGGGGCTCTGCACAGAATCAGTTTCAGAATCAGGACCAGAATCCTTATATCATCACAGACCAACATATGTTCTACCAGGCTTGGGACCTCTGTTGGCATTCATGTGGTATGGCTATTATCCATGACCGATCAAGTTGTGAGGGCCATCCCAAATGCGTGGCTAACTTTACTTTATATCATTATGGTCCATCGCATGTTTTTTTTTAAGTACTAATTTAGAGAAAAAGTATTTATATAAAATTCTTTTGTATATTTGAATGGTATTTTATTTTTCATATTCCTGTGCCTGTAAAACCAAGCTTCCATACATATTTAAAGCCTGGGGGTTCCAGAAAAAGTGAATCAATTTTTAAAACTTGTAAAAGATCAAAAATAGCTTTTCTGTATACCATTGGCTTGATTTTAAACATCAGTATCTCATGAAACACCAACCAACAAATTCTACATAGTCACAGAGTGTGTCACTCACCACCGGACTGGCGCCTCCTCCAGGTAGCTCTGGGGATTAGCTTTGAGGTCGACGCCCCTGTCCACAGTCTGCACACCGTCACTCCTTCTCTGCATTCTACCAGCAGCCCCCTCACAGCATCAGGACCCTCAGTGTCCTCTTCGAGGCTCAGTCCTGTGGCCATGTCACTTTCTGTGTTCTCTCCTTCTGGGGGAGGTTTAGCTCCTCAGTAGTCCAGCCACTTCCCCAGTGAGGAGTGGGCACCTTTCTTCTTTCGTCCTTAAATAAGGAAAAGCTGACTGACTAAACCCAAAAATATCCCTGAGAGGGCAGAGAGAAAGAAAAGCCAATGAGGAAAGCATTGAGGACAATCCGAGCTTGCTGCACCTTCAGTAGCTAGAAGAAAGCGGAGAGCTTAGTGCATCTTTGGTGGCTAGAAGGAGGGAAATGGCTGTTGGATCACTCCCCATTTTATACCCTCAGATTCCTCTACAAGGAGAGGTTAAGGGATGGACAAGTATCCCCATCAGATGTTGCTTTTTAAGAGATTTCATGGTTTGATGCCAGGGCGTGCCAATTCCATAAGTGGAAAATGTAGAGGCAACACTCTCAAACAACAACATTATTAGAACCCTCACATTGGGGGCAACTCCACTCTCTACCCTGTACCTCATGTACTGTGACTATATGGATTACATACGATACATGTACACACACACACACACCCCATACATATATCAGCTATGTGTGTCATACACACACAAGGTGATACTCCTTAAAGGATTACCAAAATACAAAGATTGCTAAACTGGTGATATTTTGGGTCATTTTAGCAGCACAAGAATAATTTTGTGGAATCTGAACAAATAAAGGGATGGATTTTCTGCCCCATCCTCATGCACGTTCAAACTTGAACACATCTGCCACCCTAGTTTTTCTTTTAAAAAAACCTGTTTTAAGTCCTGCAGGTGTGACTCATGGGGACAGAACATCTGTGATTCACAGGAGAAAATGGAGAGGAACATCTGCAAAGCTAGCAGATGATATCAGCTGCTAGCATGTAACAACCATTGCACTGCTTTGCAAAGCTTCACAAATTCACAAATTATAAATATGCAGCTTAGAGACCAGTAAATTTTTCCAGCTGCACATTCCTAGCTTCTGCAATCTAATCTGGACATTTGCTAACTGCACAAAATGTTTCCTATACATTGAGAATTATTCTACAATCTACCAGCATGTTCTTCATTTACTGTTTGATATGATCTGCAAACCAGAGAGAATTCCTTGGTATTTAGACAAGAGAGTGCCAATAGTCTTCCTTATCAAAAAGATTTTAAAATTGAACTTAAAAAAGATTAACAAGTTTTGATAGTGTTACCTATATTGTAAAACAAACTGTAAATTACTGTACAAGAGCCAAAAATCTGCTGTTGGTTACACCCATGCAATCTTTTAGCATATTCAGCACTTCTAACTCAGCCGAAAATCACGCTGGTGTCAATGGGACAGAGCCTGAAGCCCTTCCTCGGGCAAAATGGCTATTCATTTCATAGTGTTCTGCCTGAAGAATGCTGCAAAATGTTCTCATGTATAACTCATTAAGTGATATGCCCAACATTTAGACACTTAAATAAAATGATCTGATTTTCAGAAGTACTGAGTGCCCACAACTGCCAATGAAGTTAATGTTTAGCACTTTTTGAAAAATCTGGTCACTTTTATTTAGGTTTCTATGTTTTAGTGTTAGGATGAGGTTTTCAAAATAACCTAACTGACTTAGGAGTACAAGTTCCACTGAAAGTCACTGGGATTTGTGCCTCTATAGCACTTAAATGCTTTGGAAAATCCCACCCTTAAGCATTTAACTTTAGATCCTCATTTTTGAAATGCTTGGCCTATAATAACCTACAGTGAGAAACATTTAAAAGTCAACAGTGACCTCCAAGATACCACAATAATTCTTTTTTTTTTTTAAAGATATGGGAATATTGCAATACGCAAGATATTACAGTGTGATAACTTCTGGTAACTGCTGGTAAATGATGAGTTTTTGATGGTAACCATTACACCAATAATCAGACTTTCAGAACGGATTACATATATTTCATGCCCTGTAGGGTGCCGCTGTAAATACATTAGACATTAATATTTAATCCTCAGCTTATTTTTTCCTTGAAACTTAATTTAAGTAATAGAAAATATACAAATGGTGTTGAAAACCTAACTTCCAGTATGTTAATATCTGTAACAGCACTGAGTATCTACGAAATAATACTAATTTAAAGAGGTATTAAAAGATTGTCAGTTTAAAAAAAATATATTTTCTTTAAGAGGATGTAATTCCACTGGAGCCAGATGAACTTGGCCTTAAAAGTACTACATGGTTAATTATTGGTTTTCTTAGCTCCTATTTTGTTATTTTATGGAATTCAAGAAAAAAGATCTTGCAATTATTATGCATGAAGGCCAAAGCTCCTTTTTCATAGTAAAATAGCAAATCTTAGGGGTTTTTTGCACCAAACTGTATTAACCACCCAACTTCTGAGTTATGCATAATTTTTGGATGGGAAGATATCAAGGAAGCCTACAAGAATTATATTACTAAGAGGTCCCATTGAAGAGAGAAAAGACACACTTCTGGGAAAGATGAAGGGCACTGCAGTACCATGTGCTTCAGTTTTTGGAGTAGCTAGCCACAAAATGCAAAAAAATTTCAGCAAGCTTTCACAGCCCTTTTCATCTGAATACAGCCACATCTCTCCACTCTTTGCAAATTGCACCCTAATTCTTAGTCTTAGACAGCCATTGATGTAGCAAAATATAAATGACTCCAA
The DNA here is from genome assembly GCF_015237465.2 of Chelonia mydas. Classification (NCBI taxonomy): domain Eukaryota; kingdom Metazoa; phylum Chordata; order Testudines; family Cheloniidae; genus Chelonia; species Chelonia mydas. The sequence continues at coordinate 105,763,744 of NC_051245.2, forward strand.
GTGCTGATTTCAGGTGGCAGAAAATGACTGGTACTGAAAGCTGACTAATTTACCATCAATTTTCTGTAATAAGTTGAAGTCTGCTGCTTATCTGTTTTCGCGAACATAGTACTTTGACTTTACCTTAACTCTTAACATATTTCTTCAGATGACACCTCCTATTGGGGAATCTGTGGATCTTCTGCACACATCCATTTGGTAATGGAAATTGGCAATGTAGCATATCAAGGCCATTAGGGCTACTCACATGCTTAAAGTTATGCCTGTGCTTACGTAGTTTTCTGCGTCCGGGCCAGAATGGGCAGCAGTTATTCACATGAGTAGTTTCATGGAATTCAATGGAATTATTCACGTGACTAACTGTTCCCCAATGTGCATAAAGTGTTTGCAATTGTGCACAATGTACTGTAATTACAGTGTAACACTGACATGCAATATTAATCCCATAATATATCAGTGCTCCTTCACAAAAAATCAGTTGTAACTGATAACTTTTATAATGTCGATACCAATAGTGTTCTAAAACTTTCCAGACTATTCTGAGAAGGCATACATGCTCCGACAGTTCTGATGCTACTCCATCTACGTGTTTATTCAAAACTACACTCATTCTGTTTTAAGTTTAGGAGGTTTTAAGGGCTTGTCTGCATGGTGCAGCAGTGTGCCTAGAGGGTTGTGAATTCTAAAATGCACCAACATGCTGTACACTGACCGGCCGCCTTATGGGCACACATTAGAAGCTCCCTAGTATGAGCAAACATGCTGGTGCACTTTAGAATTCATGTCCTTCTGGGGCACATTGCCACACCAGATAGACAAGCTCTTAGTTTATAAAATCAATGGCTCCCATTTGCCTCTACTTAATGTCGGAGCTGGACCTTAGCACTCATCTGAAATCCAAACTTTCCTCGCTTTAAAAATCCTGCTATGCTTTTTTTGACCCATACACCATGAATTACAAGAAGCTTCACATTAGCATATGATAAGGCTGTGACAGTTTTAAACAGACTGCTTTCACCAACACTAATAAGAGCTGTGTGTGCTGATCAAGAAAAAAAAAGTCTCCTAGTTGTGAGCATCCCAAGAATGCATCTCCTCTGATTGAGGTGAACACTTGAAATAGTTCTGCTATCATTTGCAGTCAAAAGAAAACCTTCCAGAACAGTGATATGTTCCCACTCTACATTGCCATTTATTAAGCAGTCATAGCAAGATGCATTATACCAACTTTTGTTATGGTTATTGTATTTGTAACAATAGTTTTATATCACCATACTAACCCAATTGTTTGGGTCATCGTTTTTTCTGTCTGCTTAAAATATTTTAAATATGAATCCAACAGATCATAGGTGCTGTGCAATTTGGGCATAAAGAAAAACAGTTCAACTGAGAAAAAAATCCCAGTGCAGAGCTGAAGTGGAGTTTCACTGCCAGTGGTCTCCCAGGAAACAGAAATGACAGTTTTTTGGGTTGGGCGTCTCCCACAGCATGGGCACTGATGCGTGAATTTCACCCAAGACGTACATTTCAATTCTGAAATTGCACCCTTCATTGACATTAATTACGCTCTTAATATGGGCCCAAGTGTTATTTGGGAAGCTTTAAAAACCACATGTAATATGTAGTGGCTAGAAGTGCGGTTATGGTTAGAAAATGACTATATGAAACTGCCATCTTTAAGTCAACAGATCTTCTCTGACTCATACTGCTTTGTGTTCTGATCATAGTATGTTTTTACTGCTTTTTTTACTATTGTTAGTCCTGCCAAGCCAATCCAGCTATGGGAGAGTGAGCTGGATTCTAGCTAATTCATCATTTGCAGAATGCTTAATTTAGTTTCAGCTGCAGAATGCATTATTGAGCTGCATGAATAAACTAGAGAAAATACTGATTGATGTTCAGATCCTAGGTTGAGTTTCCAGAGTTGAAAGTTAGGGGGAAAATTGTTTTAATTTGAGCAAATTTGATCTGAAAGTCAACAAGGAACTGATATGGAAGCCAACATAGCCATCTTTGCAAAGTTTAACTGCACTTTACATTTTTATGATGTTATCAGCTCTTACAGAAGAAAGACAAAATACTACAATTTGAAGTCTTAGCATGTAAGAATTGATATTGGGATGCCATGGAACAGGCACTGTACTCTTCTACTGACTCAGTGTGTGATCTTGGGCAAGTCACTTAAGGTATCCCAAGGTGAGCACACACAAATTTTCTAATCACTCTTGAAAATGTTGGCCTTGAACTCTGTACATCTCCGTTTCCCTATCTGTAAAACGGATGATCTCGGTCCTTTGTAAAGTGCTTATGGACAAAATAAGCAACATACACTGACCTTAAACATTTCTTTCTAGTTTTAAAGACATTCTAACTTTCAGAACCATTTGCTGTACCTAAAATGGAGAATACTGCTAGAAGCAGTGAGATCTCCAGAAGCAGAATGAACTTTTTAAGCACACCTACTGTAAGTGCTAACTATATAAAAGGTGAGTAAACAGACTGGTTTTCAATACAGGATGCATCACGTCATTTTAGATTCTGTAAGCATACAATCTGCTGATCTGGGATCTTTAATAGTTTGTTCATTTAAACAATTTTTGGAAAGTTTTGGGTCACCTTTATAACAGAACTCCACCCTTAGGAAACCTTAATACATGAATGCATATATAGTTGTTGACCCAAAAGAGGCAAACATTTGCTTTGTTGTGATATTGACTTTAATACGATAAGGTGAGATGTTTCCCTATTCCTACAATGAAACATTGTGGCAAGGTGACCTCAGGGCTCTACTGTAAATGTTTACATTTAGTAACTGCTACAGCTGTGTTCATTCTGCAAAACATTTTCTGCGAATATTATCAGATCATATGTACAAAGAAATTCACTTCAGCTATACTCATGCCCCTTTTGTGTGTGTTATCCAGGTGCACTCATGTGACTGAGTTTTACTGGCACTAATATTCACAGAAAGCGAATTTCAGCATTGCCTGCATATCTACTTACACAACAGGAATTTTAAATTTATATGCAATGTGCATGAGTATTCATACTTATTCACGTGTTTCTGTATACATCCAATTAATAAGGAAGCCAACAGAGTAGTGCAGAAGGAAAGCCATCCTTGCAAGATCACTTCTGCAGATCAGATTTCTCTGTAGAAAGGGGCAATCAGGCCTTATGGGTGTGTAAAGTATATAAACACTACCAGCTTTCCAGTCTGCCAGCCAAAGGAGGCCTAAGATGGTGTATATAGATCTACAGCATCCAAATTATTAAATTATTGCTTGAAAGGATGGAAGTACAGAAATTCTGAGTTAATGAAACTGTTACACCAACAGCTCATCAAAACTGTTACTCTAAGTTACTTCAGAGGTCTTTTAAGGGTATGCAACCTGGTGTACAGGAGTTTAGTTGCATGTGATTCCCACTGATATCAGTGGGGTATCACTCAGCAAAACAGTGATTACCAAGTGATTACTAATGCCTCAGTGTTTTGATGGAGTAACTCCACTGGTGTCATTGAGGTTACATCAGAATTAGGCTTATTGGATTTAGGTAGAAGATTTATTTCTTAAATGTCCTCTCTTGAAAAATATGCAAAAAAAAAATCTCATCTGTCAAAATCAGTAAAAATAAAATTCCACGGGTTATTTTTGTGAGTTCTCTAACAATGAAAGCATTTCTGTGCTGGCTAATTTTTTTTTTTTTTCAAATCACATCAAAAAGCCATATACAAAAAACCTTCATTTCACTGGAAAAATCTGTTTTCACAACAAAGATAGAGAAACAGTTTTTTCTTGTGAAAATTCTCAGTTTGGCTAGTGGCTGGTACATAAAACAAAAAACATTTGCAAAAGACCTAACTTGCAAATGCATGTGAATCAAACATTGGTCATTTTGCACAGCTCCAATCTCTCAACACTGCTGTGCTCAGATTTCAAACTCCATTGTAGTCAGAATATTACCTCCCCTGCACACACGCTGCATGTGCCTCTCTGAAAAACAAAGTCATTGGCTTCTAAAGCAAAGCCATTTTGAGTGAGAGTCAGATGTACATGTGGTCAAATTTTAGCATGTTTTGTACTTTTGAAAGCTGTATCAGAAATTATGCTATCAAAAGACAAACGGGGTAATAAGCAGACCTCAGTTTGTGAAGCACAGAATGACACATTCATTCAGTTTATGAAAAAAAGAGGAAAAAATGTTCTCTGGCAGATAGAACCCCATGAACCTCCTTAATACCATATAGCAAGCGTACAGAGCATGCCATATGAGCCTCGCTGGGGAAATTCAAATAAGGAGCTCTAGCACTGTAACGTGATTTGGCAAGAGCTGGATATGAATGCGGTTGTGAGGTCCCCACAAGCAACATATGCTTTTACTAAGCTGCAGTATTCCTTTCTTTCACAGTCTGAGCTTTTAAACCATTACTTTATATTTTCTAAGATTATATAGTTCTAAGCCAAACCAAAGTTGTTAACTCTGGATGAAACCGTCATATTATGAAATTAGAGTTCATCCTGAGGAAGATAGAAAAAGAGGATATTTAAATCTGGCCTCTAGAAAAAAGGGAAGAAGGAGAAAAGTAAGATGGGGGTAGGGGGGAAGAGGGAGAAACAGACGTCTGCTTATGATTATGAGGTGAACTTTGAACTTTTCCTATTGTTCCGGCCAAGGATTTTTGAAAGTTAATGGAAAAAAAATCTGCTAAGGTATTTTAAAGGGTGTACTGGAATATACAATCCTTTTCCTTACTTTGTGGTTGAAAATAATGTGCATTTAAAAATTATAAGAAAAAAATTCCTTCCAGATATAACTATTTTGAAACATGTCTCAAAACAACAGTTGCCCATCTGGAATTTGAAAACAAAGAACTTTCTTTAATCTCTTCAGCTTCCCACCTGATGAGTGGGATGACGGTGCCGTCGGTGAAGTTCAGACATGTCCTCAAATTGGTCTACATTTTTTCATTTCCTGTTTTCTTCATCAGGTGGAAGCTGACAGCCTTTCCTTTTTAAAATAAGATTAAGTTTAAGCGTGTAAATAAAATCAGTTCTTAGGTTTTTTATTCATACTCGCTCAGAAACATGCCAAGACAGGAGAGGCCTCTTTAAAGGACAAGCTGCTAGTATTACTGCAAAACCAGCCGAACAGTAACACTACCTCCATTTTCCTTTCCAGTGAAAATATCAACCACAGCTTTTATTCTTTAGCAGAGGGATAATACGTGGAAATGATGTACCCCAGTCTGATCACTTGAAATTAAGACTGTGTTTCAGGAATAAATGTCATGGGTCTTAAATGATGATCTGGGGCAGGTTTGGACATAGGATAAGCAGGCAACCCTCTAGGTTGTGCTCACTATGGCACCTGTACAGTCTTGCACCCATTGTGGTCACTAACCCACTGGCCAGTCCTGGATCACTCTTCTCTGGCTGTGGAGTTTACGCATGCTAGTCCCTTCCTGGCCCTGAAAGAAATGCCCCCGTTTTTGCTCAGTCATGTGATCTGGGTCTCAAAGGCACTCCTGAGTCCCTTGTATTGCTTGTTTTGGCACCTCGCCAAACCCAGTCCCACTGATTCTAAAGAGCATTTAGGAATTGTAGACAACTAAACAGAAATAGGGACATATTTTAGGGGGAAAAAATTATGACAGATATGGGACTAGGTAGTTTGGTAGGAGGAAAGGAGCAGGCACTGATGTAAGAAGGGCATCAGATTCAGTCTTTGCCTAGGATGCTGATACACTTATGGGCAGCCCCAAGTGCAATCTAAATAAAACCAGAAAACTTCCATATGGTAGCATTCTGCACAGTCTCACACTGTAGTTCTTTTAAAATGAAAGAGAAGACAGACAGTATGAGGACAATATGACTGAATCTTGATGTACCTGCTAGCATACCCGTGGTAATGTTCTTCCAAAGAAGGGACTGGCATAAGCAATGATATGGCAGATAGTGTCCCCCTTGTGCACACACAATGGAATGGGTAGCAAGCTCCTTATCACACAAAGGTGAGAGGTAACCAGCTCTGTGTGGATTTAGTTATGTTTTGTCAATTAGAATACTACCCATATACTGATGAACCAGCTGTTTCCCCAACTGGATATAAGATCAAAGAGAAAGATCTAGATAATGATTACAAAGCCTGTAGGTTTGAGACACTAGGAATAGAACTTTTTTGGTAGTAAGGAGTTGCCTAAACACAAATCATTTTAAAGGGGCTGTCACCACTACACAGAGAACTATTACATACAAGAAGTCCATCCCAGTGCCCTAGTCGGCACTGAATTTGGAGAATCGTTTTGAAGCACGGTAGTCTGCAAAGCCACTAAAGGTAGCATTTTGCCCTCCAGTCACCATTCATAATATTGGAGGTGTTAACATCCAACTCTATTGCGACCACCTAGATGCTTCCACTTTAAAAATCCCCAGAATGAACACCCAACTGGAATCTTGGTGGTTCAGTCTTAATAACCATGAGGGTCCAGTTTGTGCATTTCATTAAAAGCCCATGATGGAAAACACACTCAAACTATGTGTTTGTATTTCCATATTTTTTATATATAAAATAAACAGATATGGGCCTAAATATAAAAACCTGTACCTGAACACTCCTAAATGTTGGGAAACTTCAGATCCACATCTGGATCCAAGCTGGCCTCTTTCTGTACACTAAGCCTAAGCAAGACCTTGAATCCAAACACCCCAAGCTTTGGGAAAGTTCAGATCTGAGTCCAAAACTGGCAGCTTATATTCATCTCCATTTAGAATGTGCATACCTATCACATAGCCTGTGGGTGGAGTTATCACTTTAAAAACAAAAATTAATTAACACAGATGCAATGAACTGCCAACAATTAACAGTGAACAACATTACCCAAATTAAATGCCAACAACCACTAAGAATTGAGGGAGTGAAAACCACAATCAACAAGTCATTTAGACATAAGACACCTCCCCTGAAAACTCATGCTTTGCTTAACAGCTGGGGCAATAAATGGGTCTTGCACTGTGTCCTCACAGTCAGCAAACTCAGGTAAATGATGTGTTATGGAAGCAGACGATTCAAGGAAATAAACCCTCAAAAACCCTATCTGTAAAATTTTGAGCTGCTGCTTCCTACCCTGTAAGTTTAATAGTTATTAGTTCAGCTGATGTGCAGGTTAGCTGACCCAACCCTGCCCTCCTTATGCAGCCAAATGGTAAAACAGAAGTGGATATTGTATCTCTAAACATTTTTCATTCCTTCTACAGATGTGGGTTGCTCCCTAGTTACTGGTCAGGGATATTAGAAGAGGGACAGATTAACTCAAACATGATTAGAGACCAAGATTTTCCCTGCATTGTCCTCAATAACCATAGCTGGCAAAGAAAAATGTACAGAGAATACAATCATAGCTGATGCTGCAGACTAGCCTCTTTAATCTGATACATTGCTGAAATTGTTCGAGAGCAGTTCATCCATGGGAAAATATAGCTCCTGTAACGCTGCCAAGCTCAGTAAAACCAGAGCAATGATCTGTACAGCAAGTTATAGATTTGCACATTGAATGGACAGTATTAAAGTATTTTGCATATTGTTTTTCTCGCCATTGCTTGTAATGTCCTGTAATAATATTTCTTGCCTTTTATTATCATATCCTTTTCTACATAGCACACCCATTATAAATCCACATGGAAAATGTACATGCTTTTTTAAAATTATTTTTACTGCCTTCATTACCGGTCAGAATCATCATGTTGATTTCAGCAACAGTATGGAAATGGCACATTAATTAACTGGTCCAGTGGTCTGAGCCCAATACTGGGGATCATATGAGCAGAGTACTATTCCTAGTTTTAAAGACTGTTTCACTGTGTGACCTTGAGCAAACCACAGACTCAGCTAAATGAGTTTCCCCATCTATAAAATGGGTTATTACTACTTCCCTACATCACAGGGGTGTTGTGAGGTTTAATTCAGTAATGCTTATCAAGCATTTTGAGATTCTCAGCTAGAAGGGGTGTAGATGTATTGCAGGTAACTGCTGCAAAGGTCAATGACAGTACAAAGTAGCTTGTTTGACAATTAGGGAGTGTCATTTGTTTTTCATTTTTTTGTTTTTAAATTTGCATGTGTTTATAAACCACATTTAGATTCAGAGAAGGTTCCCCACCAGATTAGGCATTGTATAAGACATTGTAGGACTCAATGTGCCTCCAAAAAATTCCTTTCAGCACTCATACCAAAGTCTCTGAAATAAAATTAAAAAGTGTGTCCAATATTATCACTTTGAACAATTTATCTGACAAATTTCTGCAACTGTTTAATTACTCAGCCAACTCTACACAATATGCAACTCACGAATTTGATCAGTTTTCCCTTTTCGGCCCTTTCTAACCTCCTTTATTAACATGAGGGCTGTGAAGATATATATAGTTTCTTTAAATCTGTAGCAAGAGAGAGTGGTTGGGGAAGCTTCTGGGCCAAAGCTCTAGAGTGAAGCAGAGAGAGAGAGAGAGAGAGATTTATGGAGAATCTATTTTTCTTATTCTCATAAAGGTCTTTGTTTGGTGTTAGACAAAAGCAATTCTTTCTTTGATTCTTTATTATCATATGGCAACTTTCTCATCCCTTCCTCTTGCACAAAACTGGCAAGCCTTTGCAGGATTAGATGCTTGAGATGAAGAATACTGCAGAAATGAATTATTGTTAACTCAAATGAGAGGCATATTATATTTTTTTTTCCATTTAAATTATGTAAGACAAAAAAAGAGATCAAAATACCTCCTTCACCGGACACAAGGCATACAATGATAGTCTGTTCAACAGTGCTGCCAGGCAGTGGTATACTTACATAATATTTTTGTTCACAGATTTTTGAAGCAATAATTAAGTAGTTATTTCCTCATTCAGAACAGAATAGCATCTACATACTACATATGTCTGGTTAAAAATCTGAACAAAATGGTTGTTCTTAGTGTGGAGTTTAAATTACATTTTTCCCCCTCTCAGTTATGTTCTGTTTACAAATCAGCAAATAACTTTCTTAACTTCCAACATTTTAGATTTGATCTGAGATCTGAAAGGCAAGCTGAGTGTTCTGGCCCTCACAGTAGTACATTACCAGTGACAAAGACTCTGCAGTCAAATTTAGCTAACAATTGTTCATCATTCAAGAGGCAGAATAGAATCCAACTCCTTCTCTTCCAGACCCCACTGCTGGACTTCGATGGGACTTACGTGTTCTGCTTAATAGAGATGGACATAAGCACACTCATAAAGTGCTTTGCTGAACCAGGGCCCCATAGCATTATTGGTTTTACCAGGAGCAAAGCCATTTTTGATTAACAAAGCAAGCATATATGACTGTCTGCAAGACACACAGGTAGTACATACAGATTTAGACTTTTACTGCCTTTTTTTTTTTTTTAACTCTAATCACTCTTTAATCAAAGAGAACAATGCTCACCTTCTTTGTAGTACTTCAGACCATAGAGTGACACAATGGGAGGAGAAAGAAAAGCTATTCTACTACCAGAGATGAAACCACTGACAACCACAGCGAGGGAGAAAGGAGCAGGACACAGGCAATAGAATGACACTGAGGAATTTCCCAAGGTTTGTGTCACAGCTGGGTCATGAGTGGCCAGACTTAGTAATCAGAGCCAGAGTCTGTGGTTACAAGACAGGAGTCAGAAGCATCAGGACACCAGGAGGTCAGAAGCAGGAGACAAATGGAAGGTCAGAACCATGAATCAGATGCCAGGAAATCAAGTCGGGGGGCGGGATCAGGAAGCACTCAGTCCAGAACAGGGTGGAACCCAGTTGTTCAAACAGCTTCCGGTTTTTGCTGCTGGCTTAAGGAGGGCCAGCAGACCAATCAGCTGCTCTGAGACTCTGCCAATAGGAATTCAGGGGCGGAGTTTAAAACTGGGCTGGGCTTCATAAGCCCCAAGTAAGCAAGCATTAGCAGACTGCCAGATGGCGGGTTGGAATATGGCTGCTCCTATAAACTCTGCAGACCCAGGTTCCAGACCCATGGGTCATGACAGCACCCCCTCGCATAGGGTCCAGGACCCCGCACACTCAGCCCCATCCCCCACACCCAGGCTCCCCATGCTGAGCCCAAATCACCTCCACCCCCCTGCCAGAGTCCCATTGCCCCTGCATCCACAACCCCCCCAACAAGCCCCTGTGCATCCAGATCCCCTCTGGATCTGGACCCCCTCACTGAGCTGCCTCAACCCAGACTGCCCCACACAGAACCCTCTCACCCCACAGTAAGCCCCTCTACGGTTGGATCCTGCTGGGCTGAGCCTGCTTGCCCCACACCTGGTGCATGGAGAGGCAGGCCCTGGCCCTTGTGCTGTGTCAGGGTCAGGTGCAGCCTCACTGCCATGTCCATGTTCCTCGGGGCAAGGGCTGCAGAGTGACCTCCCCGCTCCATGGAGCCAGTGACGTGTGCTCTCCATGGCCATGCTGGAGCCTCCATATGTATTTATTGACAAATTAGATTTGCAGAATTTTAAAAATATTGTGCACAGAATTTTTATTCCCTCAGGAGTAACCAGGGTGGGAGCATGAACTTTTTCCTCTGTCTCCCAAGCTCATTCCCTTAGGCCATAACCTTCCCTATCAATCCCTTTTGATCTCAGAGTCAAGGATTGTGTGTTCAATATATTCCTCTTGTACCTGTACTGGTGGGAGTGGTGATTGGGCTCTATGGGGAAATGTGAGCTCAATGAATGGTTTCAGAAGTGAGATGAGGAGCACAGAGTAGACTCTATGGGATTGAGGGAACTGAAGCTCAAAGGTGATTGGGTTGATTTCCAAATGTAGTATGGCCCAAGGAACCTATAGTCTAATTTCCAGAATGGTCTGTCTGGTTTCTGTTAAAAGTCATACTTTTTGTCCTACAAAGTAAGCAAGGCCCTGTTGTCTATGTTTGTCTGCATGCCTTTTGTAGTCCTTTGGCTTTCAAGGTGACCCTTTCTCCACCCCTTGGATGTGATGAATATGTCCTACTAGTTCCAATTGGGGGAGGATGCACGTAGTTGTGGGTGAATGAGGGCTGGTGCAGGTAGTTGATAAAGAAGGGACTGTGGCCTGTGGTCCATATTATTGTATGAGAACTCCGCATATGATAATAGTGAAGACCAGTCACCCTGGTGATTGTTGATGTAGTGTCGTAAGTATTGTTCAAGAATCTGGCTGAGCCTTTCTGCTTGACTATCTAACTGTGGATGGTATGCAGAGGACAGGTGCATATGGACTCCTAACAAACATAGGGCCTCGTGGCAAAAGCAGGCACTAAACTGTGGTCCCCAGTTGAAGGGGATATGATCCAGGCCACAAAGATGAACTATGTTGTTTATCCAGAACCGGGTGGTTCCTCCACAGAGGGTAAAACCTGTGCAGGGAATAAAGTGAGCCATTTTAGAAAAGGAATCTACCACTATCAGAATAGTGGTGAAACCACTGGATTCTGGTAGCTCCACCACAAAAGTCCAAGGAAATAGCTTCCCAGGGTGGAGATGGGGTGTCCAGAGGTTGGAGGAGACTGCAGGCTTTCTGGTGAGGAATCTTAGTGCTGGCACACTCCTGGCAGGAAGCTATAAAGGTCTTTATCTTGGTGCTCATTCATGGCCACCAGAAAAAATGGAACATTAATCACTGGGTTTTATATTGCCCTAAGTATCCTGCCAAGATGGAGTCATGGCACAGTTGGAGAACCACCACCCTCCCAGGTCCTGGCAGAACGCTGAAGTGGTCTTTCACAAACATTATTCCTTCCTGGGTGTTGTGTGGTTCTCGGATGACAATGGCCAACTCAGATGGAATTCCATAGACAGAGGCAGAGCAGATGAGTGTGAGCAGGGCCTGGTGACGAGTTGTATTAAGAATGCTATGGGATTTGAGAATGTGGGCTGATTCCAGACTGGGACCTTGTGGGGCCATATCTGTGGGACAAGGCATCTGCCTCACTGTTCCTAATTCCAGGGTGGTAGGTCAGGGTAAAGTTGAACTCTGGGAGAAGAATAGGGCCCATCAGAAGCTGTTGTTGGTTCAGGGCTTTGACTCTGCACAAGCACTCCAGCTTCTTGAGGTCTATAAACACTTGGAAAGCATGATAGGCCCCTTTCAAGTAGTGTTGCCACCCCACAAAGGCAGTCAATTGCCAGGAGCTCCTTGGCCAGGATCTCAGTTTTGCTCAGCAGGTGTGAGCTTCCTTGAATAGTAGGTGATGGGCTGCAGTATTTGCTCGGGTCCGTATCTTTGCAAGAGGACTGCCCCAATTGCAATACTAGAAGCATCAACAAAAGCTTGTGCCATTTCAGGGTGGGCCAATACTAGAGCAGTGGTGAAGGCAAGCTTCACTTGCTCAAATGCATGCTGGGCCTGAGGCAACCAATGGAACTTGGCATTTTTTCAGAGTAGGGCAGTGAGGGTCTCAGTTGGTTTTGAAAATTTCAAAATGAACCTCTGCTAGAAGCTTGCAAAGCCTAAAAAATGTTGTAGGTCATGCACTTTGCAGGGGGCTACCAAGTTGTGAACAGCCTAGACCTTGCACAGATAGATCTTGATACCTTTTAGGGACAGGACAAAACCCAGGAATTCGGAGGTCTGATCAAATGCACACATCTCTAGTTTAATTTCGAGACTGTGTGGTCGTAGTATCTCCAGGATTGTGCAGATCTGAATGGTGTGTTGGTCCAGATCATCCAAGAATATCAATACACCATCTAAGTACCCTACCACAAACTGATACAGTAGGTCTCATAGCACATCATTAATGAAATGCTGGAATGTTGCTGGAGTGTTAGTCAATCCAAATGGCATAACAAAATAGTCAAAGTGGCCATAGCAGGTCTGAAAGGCAGTCTTCCATTTGTCACCTTCTCAGATACAGATGAGATAAGTGCCCCTGAGATCCAGTTTCGTGAATATGCAGGCAACCCCCACACAATCCAACAACTCAGGGATAGTGGATAACACTACCAGATTGTCAAATATCAGAGGGGTAGCCATGTTAGTCTGGATCTGTAAAAGCGGCAAAGAATCCTGTGGCACCTTATAGACTAACAACGAGATTGTTATCTGATTTAGGGCTTAGTAATCAACACAGAGGTGGAGGCTCCAACACACACACACACACACACACACACACACACACACACAATGTACTAGGGTGAAGTACAATTTGCAGATGAAGCTCCGGGCCAGTTTCTCTTGGACATATTCTCACCATGCTGCCAGTTCCATCTACAACATTGTGTAATCTAAATAGTATCTTTTCCCCTGGCTGAAGTTCTATGCAACAATCTTAGTCTTGATATGAGGGAAGGTTTTCTGGAGTCTTCTTCTCAAAGAGATCAGAGTAGTCATGGTACTTGGAGGGGAAGTTTGTAGTTCCCCCAGTAGGTGTTCCAACGCAGGAAACTTCCCCTACTTGAGACTTCCCGGGTCTGGGTGCAACATTTGTTGGTCTCTGGCCATGCTGTCTCTGGAGTTCTGATGGGAAATGACTGTTCTTACCAGTGAACAAGTGGGTCATAAAGGCTAAGCCAAGAGCCAAGGATCAGGGAAAATGGGGGGGAATAGATTGTATCGAACTGTATTATTTCTCTCTCCCTCTGAATATTGGCATCCAGGTGGACAGTCTCCTCCACAACTGGACCTGAGCACAGCAAGGAGCTGTCAATAGTTTCAACAGTGTCAGGCATGGCCTTGAGTAGCAGGAGGAAGAGGAGGAGCCGCAGACAATCATGGATGTTGCTACAGCTCAGGCCATACGGTTCCTCTAGGGCCTGAGCTGTAGCTACATCCATGATTGTCTGTGGCTCCTGAATTGATGAGGGTCTGCTGGAAGGGAATCTGTAAGGGGAATCCCCCAGGATGCACAGCTGGATAAGCACCTGCAAATGGAATGCCTGTGGATGGGACGCAGAATGCACATCAGTGAGGACTAGGGAATGGGGAAGTTCTCTTCTCTCAAGGTCCAGGCCAGGTCCCCCTCAATGGGCCTGGACTGGCTTGTTTCCCCATGCTCTTCAGCATTCATACTGGGCAGGCTGAGATGGCATGGCCAGTTTCACCACAGTAGAAGCATAGATGGTGCTGGTGTGCCAGATTGACTTGAATGGGTTCAGCGGGTGATACAGAAACTGGAGTCATAGTACATGGTAAAGGAGGCTGTGGGCAACCCCCTTTCTCCTCCCTTCATTCTCGTAGACAATAATATTTGTAGACGGTGAGTTCCACAAAGGCATCTAGGCCTGTTGGCAACTCTACACTGGCCAGTTCATCTTTGATTTCTTCCCTCAAGCCCCATCAGAACTGGTAAACTGTGCTGTTTTGTTCCACTCTATATCCACTGTGAGGTGGCAGAAGTCCACTGAATAGGAGTCCCGCTCAGCACAGCCTCAGCTGTTCACGCTCAGTGTGGGTCATCGAAGATGGTGGACATTGATTGAAGAAAAGCATCCCAGCCTGACAGCACCGGGTTATGGCTTTCCAGCAAGCTGATTAACATGGTCACCTCGGCCTGGTCAGAGGCATAGATTTGGGGATGCATCAGAAACAGAAGGCAGCACTGATTCATGAAGTCCCAGAGCTGCTGGCAGTTCCCGTCAAACTGTCGGAGTGACAGTATTGCAGGGCCCTCTTTGAGGCAAGGCACTGCATGCTGTGTTCACAGCATAATATTCTCAGTGCTGAGCTACCTCACTTGTTCCTGCAGCAGTCAGTTGTCTGAAGTCAGCCATGCAACTTGGGCCTGCAGTGCTTGATTATCTGTCTAAAGGCAGAGGGCCCATTTTGGTGAGTCTGATGCTTCTAATGGCTGCCGTGGTTCTGCTAGGTCCATCCATCTCGCACTAGGCTTGGCCCTTCACATTGATTGTGGTCTGAACAAGTTGTCACAGCCAGACCTAGTAGTCAAAGCCAGAGTTGGCGGTCACAAGACAGGAGTCAGCTGGGTCAAGATACCAGAAGATCAGAATCAGGAGACAAACTGGTGGTCAGACCCACAAATCAGATGCCAAGAGTCACGCCAGGTCAAGATGCCAGGAAATCAAGCCAGAACAAGGTGGATCCCAGTTGTTTGTTCAGCTTCCTGTTCCTTCTTAAGTAGGGCCAGCAGGCCAATCAGTGGCTACGGGACTGTGCCAATAGGACAACAGGGGCGGAGCCTCAAACTGGGGTAGGGCTTCATGGATCCCAGGTAAGCAAGCAACAGCAGGCTGGCAGATGGAGGGGTGGAGCATGGCTGCTCCTACAGACCCTGGTTCAAGATCCTGTGGGTCATGTCAGTTTGGCCCGTGCTGTAGATATTCTAATCTTAGCTGCTGCACCTCATGCGTACAAAACAGATCAGACGTCGCTCATGACCCCTCCCCTTTTCCCTCATTTGTCGGTAAATTTGAGGCTTCTGTTCAGATCCAAGAAGATGTCTCTCTCTTACTTGGCCATTGCCAAGTAAAATACAATTGGTAACAGTTAATTAAGGTTCCCATTAAGATTATATAGTCACAAAGCTAAGAACAGGGCTTTTCGCTGCCCAACTCCCAGTTGCATGGTTAAAGCCTCGAATACCAAGTTGGGAACATAACCCTTCATTTAGATTTAATATGGAATTTTAGTGTAACTTGAACAATTATCAAGTGATTATTAAAATTTACCTAAAGATTAACAAGCATTATTAATTACATAGTGGCTAACCCTCCATAATTATGTCTTTTGTAGTCAGTTGGCATTTATTCAATTAGTCTTATGCAGTGTTATTATAGCTTTGTACATAGTGTCTATTACACAGTTGTTTAGCCTCATTAAGGATGTTTTAATAGTCTTTTGTTATTTATATTATGTGAAATAACCATCTTAATTAATCTGCATTTAATGCACTTTTGGGAACCAAAATTCAAAGTGCTGCCTACAAGCCACACAGCATCACATAAAGTTAAACAACAAGATGCATATTAGGCCAGCGCACAACTGTTATAGCGAATGTTTTGCACAGAGAGACATGCTTTATAGCCCTTGTTTATAAAACCATTCATATGGGAAAACATTTTACAAGGAGAGGGTCAGATTTAGCTGACGCTAGATCATGAAACACCAGATATTGAATGCAACAGTATCTGGTGTTGCACCATTTAGTACTGTGGACTTGATCTGCACAGCTCAAGCATGGAGTGTTGCATGTACCTGTGTAAATGCAACCTAAAAAATTATGTCGAGTATAGGGAGCGAAGCAATCTGACCCTGCATTCAGGTAAGTACTGCAGCGTGGCCACCCAAGTTACTCCTGGTTGGAAGTAGGAGTGAGGCTAAAAGGATATCACTGAGTACCTCACTTGTATGCTGGGGATCCCAGACATACCTATTCTCTGTCCAAACCACACCCTCTTGCCCTGTTCTGTTTTAGTGAAAGAAGCAATATGCAGACTTCTTGAGACTTCCTCTCAATGCTTATAGCACCAGTACTATAATGTACCCATGTGGGATAGAGTGTACAAGCTGTGTACACCTTGAAAATTATTTGTATAAACATAGCACCCAGGGTCCCTAGCCATTGTTCTGTGCATACATATAGTAAATAATGGCCTACTACTGGTTTTTCCCCCTTCCTCTCAATCATCTGGTACTGGCCACTGTCAGAAACAGGTTTCAGAGTAACAGCCGTGTTAGTCTGTATTCGTAAAAAGAAAAGGAGTACTTGTGGCACCTTAGAGACTAACCAGTTTATTTGAGCATGAGCTTTCGTGAGCTACAGCTCAAGTGAGCTGTAGCTCACGAAAGCTCATGCTCAAATAAACTGGTTAGTCTCTAAGGTGCCACAAGTACTCCTTTTCTTGTCAGAAACAGGAACCTGGAGTTGATGGACCTCGTGTCTGATCCAATGTGGCAACTCCTGCATTTCTAAAAAGACAGTCCCTACTCCGCAGATCTTAAGTCTCATTTTACCTGCACTTCATGTTGAAAATAAATTCAGGGGGTTAATTTAGCTTAGCTTACAGCATTTTTTTTTTTAATCCTTTTACTCTTAGTTTGGCAATCCTGCCATTTGCCATACAGTGATTAGTATGTCCGGCTACACTGAATCACCATGCTAGGGCTATCCCTGACTTACCCCTAAGTGGACTTATGTGGCCAATGAAGCACTTATTCATACAAAAGTAGTTGCATTTTGCTTTTGCTACCTATGGTTAAAAAATAATTCCTGTATAAAAAATAGAAATGTGTGTATTCAAGCAAGTTGCACCAGCCCTAGAATTTTGCTACAAACTAATGAAATTACATCATCGGACGATGACAGACCCAGCACTTCTTGGAGACTGCACTAAGCCCTGAAGTAGTGGAGTTCCTCCAACACAACTGTCTCAGAGTACAGGTAGTGACAGTTTGGAAGATTTAGAGGGTGGAAAATAAATACCTCTGCTTTCATTTGGCACTGAAAAAAACAGACTAATATTTAAAAAAAAAATTTCAAGGTAACAACTGAAAGTTATATTTTCTCATTTAGAAAGACTTCCCATGCAGCGCTAGCTGACTGATTAATGGGCATCGTTAAATTACTGTATTTTAAATGTTGTAATGTACTCAAGTGTTGGCTTGCCTTCCTTTCAAGACCAAGGATATGAAACACATTTGAAAGACTATAAAGATGCGTCTAAAAAAAAAGTAAAATAAGTTGCAAAGGACACATGGTCAGATCATCTTCTGGTTGTAGGCCTGGCTTGCATGAGTAATTGGAAACGCTTGAGGCCTCATTTTTCTGAGAGACAGGATTAGGGAGGTAAATATGTCAGCAGGCTGAAAACAGAATATCCATGCTAGCTAAGATAAGGGAGAACATCCAGGGAACCATTTACAACACACAAGCCAATGGATTAAATAAGTCTGGACCATAAAAATGAGATAAAAGAGTAAGTCATACCTGGAAAGTGCATGGAGAGAGCATGCTGTACAGGGATTGGTTCCTATAAAGTAACCAAGCCAATCCCAAAATGTGTAATGCATTGTAATATGTAAATGTATATAAAGGAAGAGGTTTCCTGTGTACATTTTGATGCGTGGTATGCCCTATACCCAACCCCTATGCGTGAGTCAACTCAGTGTAGCTTTGCAGTATGCCAGATAAAGTAATGAGACTGAATAACAAGACTGGAGTTGAACTGAGTTCTTGGGGAACTGAATGGAAAAGGTCTTGGGGGAAATCACACCGCTGATGTAAACTGGCATAGTTCCATTGATTTCATCAGAACTAGTGTGATCTATACTAGCAGAGGATCTGTCCCACAGTACCTATTTCTTATGAAATTCAGATAAGAAAGAGTAATATTCTAGAATTAATGAACCAGAAGAGAATAATCAGTGATAGTCCCACAGGTAACATATTTTAAGTCCATCTGACACATACATACTGATTTGACCAATTACATACACCTGAGGATGAAAAGCCAGCTGTGGATAGGTTTTCCTGAAAAGATTGGATTGGCATAACCACATAAGGGCAGCCTGACTTGATAGAGGTACAGGTGTTAAAAATTTGAGGGACTGGAATTGACCAATATTTATTTATTTATATGGCGCTATATAGAACTATACTTTGGAAATAGGTTTTTTGCACTTGGAAAGTTAATCATTAATAGATTGCAAACCTGAAATCCCTCATTATTCAGTATGTTGATTGTCAACACATTAAAAATCCCCAAAAGTCATCAAATAACTTTCGATGTATTTGGGAAGTCATTGTGAGGTTAGCATATAAAGTGGACCACTACATAGGAAAACAGCCATAGCTCTTTACCATTTACTTTGTCAAAAGAAGGACAAAGGAACTGTTTTAATGAGGTGTTTTTCAGTTGTCTTTTGTTTCACATTTTACACAGGAAAATGGAAAAATTGCTTTTTGGTTCAGGGCATCTGAATCATATTTCCAGAGGGACAGGCACTTTTAGGACAGTAAGTTCTGAAGTATAAATAAACTTTCAATAAATTAAACTTTAGTCATTTACTTTTTTCATTTTTTGGAACACTCAGGCTTGAAAAGCTCTAGTTGTTCTCTAGTTAAAAAATCACAGTTACACCTAAAACAAAGATTTTTCAGTAAAGGAATAATAATGAGATAATGCGGTATATTATGTATTGGTGAGAAACTCTGCTATATCAATGAATGCAAATGTATTCAAGCTTTCAACATACTGTTAGCCTCTCTGATCTATGTAAACTGCGCAAGACTTCTACTGATTGCGTGAAAACCCACAACAATAGTATTAATTCTGAACAAGACTGGAAAAAAGTTGAGAGAACTCCTAGCTGAAGAGATCAAGATGCCAAATGCTAAAACCACACATTAATTCTCTGCTCAGAGCTTAGTCATATGATCACCAGCAAAACAATAGCCCCCATCTTACCCACCACCTTCAAAGGGGCACTTAAAATAGCTAGAACAGTCTGCATAATATTTTCATTTTCTCTGATGTTTCTACATGCTTTATTTTAAAATTTAATTTCATATTTCACTACTTTAAATAGGGTTAGTTAATTATTGTGCATTACTTTGAAAAATGTCAAACATTATGCAAGCACAAAGTATTGTTTCTGTAAATTAGCATTTTAATGATTTGGGGGATTGGGGATATTCAGAAGAAATGCAACAAATATTCTAGTAGTTAGAACCCTACTGGAGCTCTCCTCATCCTGGATCTTTAAAACCTCCATCCAGCAAGTTGTTCTAGTTATGAAACTATGATGAATGTGGCCCCAGTCCTGAAAGCTGTTCCACACAAACCCTAACCCTCTAATTGCACAGAGTCACATTTAAAGTAGCTTGCAAGATAAGGGACTCTGGTTTCTGTGCACTGCACTTTAAGTTTCTAAGATCTCTTCAGAGACAACAACCAGTTTGTTCTTGGAGCTGCTGCAGCTTGTTATGAAGGGGACACACACACACACAGTTCTGTCATAAAAGGTTTATTTTTGTTTTTTCTTGTTCTTTTCTGTAACCTAAATTAAGCAGTTTCAGATTTAAGGTCTATGGCTGGCCATAACTCTTGCAAGCTGGCACCTCTCACATTTCTTTCATATTGAAAATGGCTATATTTGGGGGCTATGATATGCAATAGAGACCAAGAGTGATACATGTGCATCATGACCCCAGAAAACTAGAGAATCTGTACCAACTAAACTACAGAGTTCACAGGGCTGAAGTCTAATTCTTATTAAAGCATCACTAGTTTCCAGTTCAGAAGTGATGGTTATGCTGCATAATAGGATGCACAGTATAAGGATTAATTATCTAAGCATGTGGTTTATGCTGAGTAAACTGGCATACCTGATAAAACTTAAGAGCTTGAAGTTTTTCATATATAAAACTTTCCTCTTATAACTGCTGCTATGATTTGGGTTAGGAAGTGAGGTTGAGGAGGAGGGAAGGAAGATGCATCAAGATAATGTCTGAAGTCACACAGACTCTCCAGAAGCTTGGATTTTGAAATAGAAATCTAAGCTTAATTGAGGAATATTTTTTAGTTTTTGGAACCAGGGGGAAAAAAATGAGATAAAACTACATTTGTTCCTAAAAATCAAGTCAATTTTCTAAAACATTTAATTGGTTAATCCAGGCATTCTAAATTATATAGGATTGTGCAGCTCAATATATGTATAAACTTGATTGACAATCATCTTAAACCCACAGTTCTAGTGGGTTTAAAATTGTAAAACCAGTGTGAAGTGCTGGATCTCTCTTACAAATAATTAGAGGATGTCAGAGTCTAGGGCTTTCACTTTAGCAGCTTCCATAAACACAAAATTCTCTCTCTCACACACACACACACAAAATGAATCCTAAAAGAAACCAACAAGAAAATATGGGAAAGCAGGCCAGAATATCCAATCAATCAGCTTACCAATTTTGATTGGTGTTCTCATTTTGTGAGAATGGCCCAAAACCAAAAGGCAATGGCCAGCTAAAAAAGAAAGTGGGTCACATATGAGAATTTTTTACATTTCTCAGTGGTTTCCCCATTACGGTGGGATTTTTTAAATTGAAGCTCAGAACAGGGGCACAGCTAACAAAGGAATTCACCTCATACAGAGAGATCATGTCCATTGGAGGTACTTACAGGGGTGCCAGAGGCAGCCCTTTAAAAACATCTTGCCAGATAAAGTCCTTGAAATCTTAATGTATATTTGCTGAAAGCTGTGACATTAATGATATAGAAGTAATGTTCTGGAAGAACCTAAAATTATATCATAGGAGTGTCCATATCAAGCTTATACACTAATTTAACTCTGTGGATTAAAAATTGCTGCCATAGGTTTTTACCACCTAGGAAATTTTTGAGCTATTTTTCAGCACCAGGGCTCAGTTCAAGTGCTTAACTTTAAGCATGTGGCTAGTCCCAGTGACTTCAATAGCACTACTCACTTGCTTAAAGTTAAGTATGAGCTTAAATAACTTCCTGAACTGGGGCCCAGTACAGTTCCACCCGTGCTTACCCGTTAGACTAGTGCACCAGAATAGTGACATCAGTGCCTGGTCTACACTGAAACATACAACACCAGTGGCACCAGAGGTAAAAAAAAAAATGGCTACAAAATAGCCCATGTGTAGTCTCTTCTCTACTTTCAGTTCTTTACACCTGGCAACAGTTATTTCTGAGCGCATCTCAAAGCTTGTTTAGATGACAGCCATTCGAGTAAAAATGACGAAGAGCAGGCATGGACAGGTGACAAGCTAGAAACAAATTTAATTGCAATTCTGATAATAAAAGGAACAATTAAGCATTTTATAGCACTTTTCATCTTCCAAGTTTTTTAGGGGGTGGGGGGGGAAGAGAGGTTGGTTGGTTGTTCCCCCCTCTCTCCGCCAGTCAACTGATGCTCACATGAATCTTGAATAAGGAAAGCTAATTCTTCCAGACGGGGAACTGAGACAGTGGTTAAAATGAATGGCGAACGTCATAAGAGAAGTCAGATTCACGATTAGAACTTCCAGCTTCTGATTTTGTGCTGAAACCATTCCTGTCTGTTACAATGATTTCAATATTCAGTTGGGTCAATTATCTCAAGCTATTTGTGCTAAAGTGTGTCTTTTTCAGGAGCAAAAAAAAAAGTAATGTAGACACACTGAATTGATTTTGTTGAGCAGGCTTCAAAGATGCTTTCGAAAATTTTGCATCCTGGACCAAGTTTATACAATCCTTGAATCTTTGTTTGACTATTTTTCAGCTAGTTCCTCCAATTGAATAAACTGGTGCAGATTCACACCTGCTGGGGATCTGGCCCATGACTTTTAGAGACTGACTGGGTAGAGTGGCCCCGCACTGGTACCGCGGGGTTAACCCTTCCTTCCTAGCAGAGAAAGCCAAGCCCCGGAAGCTCTGCTGGGCATGCTGCAACTGGAGAACAGGTATAAAAGCCTGCAGAGCTGCTCAGTCTGGGCTGACTGCCGGAGGGGAAGGAGGCACACTGCCAGCTCCTGAGGAGGGACAGCCTGCGCACCAAGATACGGAGGCCAGCCAAGCTGGGACACATCCCAGTACTCAGATGGAGTATGCCACAGGAGGGGAACAGACTGGAGGACCACCTGAAGTGGAGAACCCTGTGTTTAGGGTAGGAAGTGACCCAGGGGAACTTTAGAGGCAAACAGCATTAGAGCCACACAGATGCCCAGCGTGCTGCGGGCAGATCCCTACCGAGTTGGTGGCAAGGTGAACTTGCCACTACCATGGCCCTGGGTCGGGACCCAGTGGAGAGGGCGGTCCCGGGTCCCCCTACCACCCTCCTCGCCTCCACATGAATCCTATGGACTCCGGCCGCTAGGCTGCACTAGCCCACTTGCAAGGGGGATTGTATGGACTCTGGCCATTAGGCTGCATTGCTCCCCTGTGGGGAGTGAGTTATATGGACCTGGCCATTGGGCCACACTGCCCTGATGCTTGGGACGAGTTACATGGACTCTGGCTGCTAGGCCGCACTCTGTCCAAGGGGTGATTGTGTGGAGTGAGGCAGTTAGGCTGCAACTGGCTGCCCACAGAGAGGCTAGCACGTGAACTTGTGAGTGGCGAAGATCTGACACCCCATCCCACCAGGCCCATCACCGAGACATATACTCCCCCATCAACCCCCCCATTCTTAACGACAAATGGGGACTCCAAACGAGAAAGTAAGCAGAAAGCTCCACTTTTCATGAATGTAGAGGGGGGAAATCCCTAATTTCTGTTTGCAGCCTTCTAATGAGGTGTCTGGAAGCATTATTTACAGTTCTTAGAAATAACTGTTAAACACAGCCAAGTAGGGAAAACGGATGTATCTTGTAATTAAGATAAATCACTGAACGTATTTGCTCGCTTCAGTTTTACCTATGGGCTATATACTTTTCACAGAATTGGGTGACCCAGCAAAGAAATCCACTTCTCTCCAGTGAAAACAGTTTATTCAAAATCCTCATCTCCCTCCCCCGCCACCCCCTAAGAATAAAACCATTGCTACATCTTGACAAGTACAGTGCAAAAAGACATAATTGTTTGGTCTCACATAACTTACACATTTTCTACTCAACCTCAAAAAAACAATTTAAACTTTGGTTCGCTTTTCCTCTCCACACTTTTGATGTTAGATCAAACATGACAAGCCTTATCAGTCAGCAAAATGAACTGAACTCAGAGTCAAAAGCCTCAAGGGTGAGGGATTTCTTTAATCATATTCAGGCCAATTATGAGGATTTCAGCTACATGCAGTAATGTGGTTCAATATTAACTGTTGCAATTTCACAGCTCAGAAGCCGGGGAGGAGCCCTCCCCACAGAAGAGAGGGATTAGTGAAACTCATGAAAATACATCTGCACACAACTGCACCAGTTTTCTTTCATTTAAGGAACCCAAAGCGATTCCTACACTGTTGCCAAGCATACACAGGGACTTGTATACGAGGGATCCAAGAATAAACCACATTACCAAAGTCTCTATGTCCGGAGAATAGGGTCTGTAAGGATTGCTTGGGGCCCATTGGTGTTTGATTATGCAATTCTCATATCTCTTGGAACCCAATGGACAGTGGAGGAAGCACAAGCATTTAAAGTTGCTGTTGTTGTTTTGAGGCTAACAAATCGCCAGCTACAAGATCTCCTGAAATCCAGTAAACACAGGGGAACATAGCTGTGGTCTGTTTAAGAGACCCACGGAGTTCACATTGCTTCTGGGGTTATACCGCTCGTGCAGTAAGAATTAGTGCAATCAATGGGCATGCTGAGCTTAACTTGTGAGAACAGGCAAAGTACAGCTGACAGAGCAGTGAGGGTAAAAACAGTGTGAGTACAGCCAAACAGCTGCTGTGGGAGGAAGCAGTCCTCTAGGGCTCCCTGAACAAAGCCACAGTTTTAAGCATTCTCTGATTCCCTAAGAGGACACTGCCAACATGATCCTCGGGCCGATCTGCACTAGGTGGGCTGCGCTGCTGATGCTGGGAGAGGAGGTGGGTAATCGTTCTGTCACCGCTGCTGTTAATATACAGTAAACAAATGTATCCGCCAATGCCCCACAAAAAAGTATTAGGCACCATGGATCTAAAATAACTGTGGCGCAGTTTAGGATGACTGAGCAGCACTAGCAGAGGAGGGGACGGCTCAGTGGTCGAAGACTCAGGTGTGAATTATTTAGGCTCCCTAGAACAGTCTTCAAATCACAGTTGGATGGACTTTTCTTCGGATAACAAAATTATTTCATGATCACTTTCATCCAGATCAAAGGAAGGTGTGAGAGCAGCAGAATAAGGACAATGGACTTCAAAAAAAAAAAAAAAGACTAACAAACTCAGAGCACTGGTCCCATAGGAAGAAAATCGAAGAGAAACGGGAATTCAGGATCTGGCAGTTTCTCAAAGAGACAATATTAAAGGCACAGCAGTCAACTATGCCAATGTGAAGGAAAAACAGAAAATAGTAAGATGCCTGAGTATGTATCAAGAGAATTAGGCAGGATTATATTCGGGGGGGGGCTAGCCTGAGTGGTTGCCCATGCTGCTGTAGACACACAGCTATTTTTAGGTGCTAGCTCAAGTGAAGCTGGCGCAGGTATGTCTATGCAAGCTGGGTATCACACCTCCCAGCTCAAAAGTAGACATACCCTATGTGTCCCATGGCAGAAATAAATCTTTAGGGAGAATATGAATGTGAAGAGAAGAATCAACTCTCCCAGCAAGAGCCCGACCGTCTGCATATGTAATCTCGTCCCTGGATGCACCGATGTTCCATTTTGCCTCAAAGTACCTGGCATGTTGGGTGGCAGTTAGAGCTGGTCCGGAAACAGTTATCCCATGAAAATCTGAGATAACAATGTTTCCCATTCTGCAACGTGACAAAGCCAAGATCTTCTGTCTGTTCAAGAAACAGCTTTGGGGTGAGGAGGAGAGAGATTCCTCTCCTCCCCCCAGAATAGCAAATAGCCAGTTGGTTATGGTACTCACCTGATCTGTGGGAGACCCAAATCTAAGCCCTTGCTCTGCCTGATTCAAACCAGGAATGTGAACCTTTGTTTCCTACATCCCAGGTGTGTGCTGTAAACACTAAGCTCTAGGCTGTTCTGAGCGAGTCTCTCCTGTTGGAGCTGATCCACAACAGCATGGGAGCCACTCAGGCTAGCCTCCCCGAATATAATCCTGCCTAATTCCCTTGGTACATACTCAGGCAGCTAGTTCTCACCGCTGCAGACACACTGCTATTTTAGCCACTAGCTCAAGTAGAGCTAGCGTGATACATCTACACAAGCTAGAAATAACGCTTCCCAGCTCCCACAGATGTACCCACAGACACCAGTCCACATCAGTCAAATTCCCAAAACATTGTAAGGCAGGAAGGGGATAAATATTGATAAAGTTTCAAGTAAACTTCTCCTGTGAATCTCCCAATATGCTTTGCCTTATGTGTATAGTAAATTTTAATATAGTAAACTTCTGGGCACAGTGAATATATTTGTATCATATGCAGCACTGAGTATATTTTAAATATTTAAATAATGATTAGGCTGGGGGAGAGAGGAATCATGGCCTGATCTTAACAATATCACATACAACAACATGTTGTTTCATACGCACTGGGTCTTTCATAGACTAAACTATGAAACTAAAAATGTTTCCTGTCTCTGGGACCCTGGCAGGAGAGACAAGATCCTTCCTACAGGCTGATTTAGGGGTCATTCTGGCAATAGAGCACAGAGGATAAGAGTACCTTAAATGCAACCAAAGAGCTGCTGAAATGGAGCAGTGCAGTACTCTGCCACAGTCCCCTGCAGGAAGAAACTGACCACTGTTGATGAGGGCAGTGAAATGCAACAATTTGAGAAGGTGCCTCTAAAGTTGCATCTAGATCGCCAAACCTGAAAGTCTGGGGACTCCTGTCAACTTGAAATCCTTTATTACTCCTCCATTGCTGGTCTATACGTAAAAACAAAAAAACCAAAAAAAAAAAACAAAAAAAAACCAAACAAAAAAAACCCCACCTCATCCAAATCTACTTTCTAAGAACAGGTGGGCAGAGATATCTGGGTCATTCCAGTTAAATCTTCCCAAGACACGTGTGTGCATGCACACACACACCCCTATAAGACCATATGGTAAAGCAAAGCAAGATTCCAGTTTGTGAATGATCCAGGTCCTTAGTTTTAAAATCTAGATCCAAATCTTTCAACAGACATACTCACACTTCCTTAAGCTGAGGATATGCCAGCTAGTTTGCTTTAGGGTGTGCACTAGCAATAGAGCTGGTCACAAAATGGAATTTCTGTCCCATGAGAAATTCCAACATTTTGAAGTTTGACTTACCAATTTGGAAAAACAAAGTCAAAATGTATTTGAATGGTCATTTCACTGTACATTCAGAAACATTTAAATGTTTCATTTTCACAAGGTTGAAATAATATAATAAAAAGTAGCAACAAAGTTAAACAAAATGAGAAAGTTGAAACAATTTGACACTTTTCCATCTAAATTTTCTTAGAAATCTACATGGTCCAGTGGAATATTTTGATTTTCCACAAAACTGCATTTTCTGACAGAAACCTTCCATCCATTTTTTTTTTTTTTTTGAGCAACTGGAACTAGCAGCTTTGCATTTTAGTGAGCACTCAGAGCTCCGAGTACAAACTGGCTCAATTCTGGGGCAGCCCTTTGGAAGTGGAGCAAATTGAATGTTACCTTTTTGAGTGGTTATTGGTTTAACCAACTGAATCAAGTGTTCTGAGTACTGACCGATACTCTTCTGGCTACACACTGAGCCTTAGGCTATATCCTGCTAACCACCTCCTTTTTAAAAAACCCACTTATTTAAAAGGAAAATTATTCAGAATCCAGAAAAAACATGTTTAACCAAGAGATTAATAATTTATATATTGTGGCATGAAAAAAGTCAGAGTAAAATCTCAGTTTCGTAGGCTGGATGGATTTCAGTGTTTGATCTTTTCTTTGCTTCTTTGAGGCTTTCTAACTTAAGGACCAGCCTGCCCCCTTGCTCACTCCCAGTCTGTGTTGGTAGAGTCCTACTTCTCTTTCTGCTGCAGTATAGGCGGTGCTGAGGCTGTAGCTAACTAATCAAAAGTGAGCAACTCCCGTTGTGAACTGAATGAGAAATGAGGTCGTGCTTGGCCTACAGAGAGGGAAGATGACAAGCACACTCTCCGATTGCGTATGGAGCCCTGTTATGACTTCTGTGTTTAAATAAGACACATTTTTGGTTCTCATGCAATTGCATCCTCTGCTTCAAGCAGAATATTTGGCCCAAACCACTAGCCAATATTCATGGTCTTGTGTGTTGTTTCTGTTAGAAGGTGAAATTGATCATAGTCAGGTATTTCTTAGTGTAATCCTATTTACCAAAAAATGCATACAAAGTCCTGTTTGCCAGAACACAGTAGAAAACCAAACGGGAGGCAGTTTCTTTGCTCACAGTTCCAACCTTCTTTTCAGTCAGCACTCTGCCCTGAAAGGGCCACGGTTCCAGTCCTATTCTTGCTGTCTACTTGGCTTTTTTTTTTTTTGCGCGCACGCTTCTCTGGCTACTTCTACTCACAGACACACACACCTCCATCAATCAATACCCAGCAAAACCTCTCTATCCACATCACTGTTTCACAGTTTCTGACCCGCCTTGCATTTGGCCTGTGTTTTGGGTGGTGCATCTGGGAATTTCTACTGCTAGTGTGTGTAGTTCCCCTCATTGCAATTGCTTGAGAATAAACTGTCTCTGATCTGTTACAACCAAACTGAGAACGAAGACTGTTTTCTTCAACAAGCTATCTCCAAAAAGGAGCTATACTACTTCTGACATTTATCTTGAATGAAGGGTGGCTGTCACACCCACCAACTTCAACACAGTTTTATTCAACCACCTTCATAGCCATATGATGAAATACAAGTCCAGTCTATTATCTTGAGGGCAATCCCCTCTCCCCTCCCCTGCCTCCCAGGTGTAGCTTCCAGGTCTTAGTTCAGTAGCTACTAGGACGTCTCCATTTCTGCTTCCAGGGCTCCATCTCTTGCTCAGCCTGCTAACTCTTCTGTTTTCCCAAATCTTTCTGATCTCCTAGGCTTGTCAACTGTTCATTCTTGCTGACCATACTACCTTCCAGTGCCTCTGCTGTTTGCTCTTCCTTCCTCTTCATATTTACATTAAACATAATAAAACACGTCTGTGAGCTCTGTGCTTACTCCCTTCTATGATAGCCAGCTGATAAAGAACACAGTAGTTCAGTTCTTTCACAAACCTGCCCAGAAACTTTCTGCTTGTCCCCAGAGGCCACCCTCCTTAGCAGCATTGCTGTGGAATACCTCTGTGGTGGATAGTGGCATATAGATAAGGACAGTGGCATATTAATAAGGACCAGAAGCCAAATTAGCTTCAGCATTCCTGTTTCCAAGTACTGCAACAACAAAACAAAAAGCAAGCAATTTTTCAAGCTGATGGCAATGAATTCCTTGCAAGCAAGATTAACAGCAACCATATAAATTTCAACCTTTTATTTTGTTAATTTCTTGGGATATGTAGAGTTATTTTTTTATAAAAATAATTTGCATCTGGGAATTTCTACTTCATGGCCTGCAAATTAGGGGTAAATTGGTACAAATGAGCAACCCTCCCAGAACCAACAGCAGCAAAGTGTTTTAAAATCAAAACAAATTTGAGTGAATGTAGTTGACCTGGAAAGAGATTACATGATCTTGTGAATCTGAACATGCTTAAAAGTATTTGTTCCTGAATAGAGCCCAATATAAATATAATCTGTTTATTTGCAATGCACAAAGTGTAAAGGGTGCATATATGTGTACTCAAATGTACAGTGCTGTATTTGTTTGGCATCTGGAAAGTATAAATGAGTTAAAAATGGAGTAGCACTAGGATAATGTTACTATATGAAGTAGCAGGGAATAAAACCACTTCCCTTGGATGATATTCACAATGGGCTATAATATCCTGATGACGTCCACACAGTAGGTATAAACAGGGTGATGATATCCAAACAGCAGGTATAACTTCTCTGTAAACACATCTTTGCAGTAGGTTTTTTGGATATGGTATTTCAAATACAGGTAGAAACTTTCACTTTTTTTTTTTTTTTTTTAAAAGCCCAGCACAGGAAATTTGAGGTGGTCAGGAGGGACTCTGATCTACCAAAAATGAACACTTCCATCATTGTCAGTTGTTACTTTTAGGTTGGGTTTAGAGCATGGAAAAGAGATTTGTATCCCTAGATATATTAACAGACTATTTTAATTCTTCAAGAAAGAATTGCAGGAGGCAGCACCACATAGCCATATTCGTTTTAATACATCAAGATGAGCTGCGGGGCTGTGGCAGATGCCAACATGGCAAATTTTGGTTCCCCCATGGTTTTCTTACCATCTGAAATCTTGCCATTCAAAACATCCCCTTGAAAAGCCTCCATGCTGAAGTAACTGAACAGGAAAAGGACCCAAAACAGGGATATTTGCAAGTTGCTTGATTGAATGACTGTAGGCAGCACAATTGAGGTGCCGTTAGCAGACATGCCAAATCTACTGCTATTCCCAGCCAGTTGCTGGTTTTTGGCTCTTTCTACTGGTCAGATTTCCCAGCAAACCTATCAAGTGCTTTTTCTGGTGTAAGCTCAGTGCAGGGAGATTTCATATGAAATCAGAGAACGATGTGTGTGTTTTAAAAACAGCCCGGCAGAAAAATATTTTAAAGCAATATTCCAGTTCCGTGACTTCTCTCTCAGTTTAGATTATCCAGATCCAGATTCTGCAGGCTCTTTCACAGTGCATAGTCTTAATACTGGGGGGTTTTGCTTCTCTTTTTAACATCCACATTTTTCATATTTCCCACTTCAAGTGGAAAACATTAGCTATGAGAACTTTTGGGGGCTATATGGGACTTACTAAGTTTGTTCCCTATCGGTCAAAGAATAAATCATATTCTAATCCTATAAGTACAGAGATGTTGACGTGGTCCTGACATTTCTTTATTTCCTTTTGAGTTATTTTTACCTTAATTAACCCAATGTTTTAAAAACTGGCCGCTAATCTGGGGTGTCCTGATTTTCAGGTACCCAACTTACTGCACAAGCGGTATAACCCCAGCAGCAACGTGAACTCCGTGGGTCTCAAACAGAAGGACTGAGCACCCACAACTCCATTCAAAGTGCTCAACGCTTCAGCTAATCAGGCCCCAGAAGTCTCAAGTTGTGCACCCAATAAACTAAGGCACCCTTGTCAGTGTCCACCTTTGAAAATTTGAGCCTAAGGACAATATCCTGGAACCCTTACTTATGTCAAATAGTACCTTATTCCAGTGAAGTAAATGGACCATTTGTGGAGGAAGGCAATACTCAGAATGAGTAGAGGTATCAAAACTAAGTGAGTATGTTACAGGTAGTGCTAACAGGCATTCACTCGCATCATTCCCCACTCTCTTAGAATTTGTCACCATGGTAAAGAGAATAGGAACAATTTTGGAAATATGGCAGGGTAATGTATGCAATGATTTCTCTACAGTAGGGTTTGTTACAGTTTAACATTAAAATGGCAATGCATTCTAATGGTTTTTACCTGCATTTATGTAAATTGTCATCCTACTGTTTGTTTTGTTCAAGGATGTTGGCGGGTATGTAATAGTTAAATTCATTCAAATCAAAACTCCTGTCCCTCTCAGCAGGCTGTAGAGCAGACCTACATACATCCTATTCCTGTAAACCAAACAGAGCACATAAAAACTTAATTGGGAGACCAAGCATTTAGCACAGAAGCCTATGCTTGTCCATTGCTCCTTGTCAAACGACATCATGGGATATGCATATGCCTGTAACAATGCTCTTAAATTTATCCCTAAATACTCCGTTTAGAGACAATCTTGCATTACTACCAGTTTCAAAAAGAGATGTTATGATATGTGGAAATAAGCCAAAGCAAAAATATACCTACTGTGAAGTGTGCTTGCAGGGGCCACTAAAATATTCTGCCTGCAGAAGATGTTGCCTTATAGAAGCAAAGTCCATTATATCCATCCCCAGCTAATCAGCATGTCTGGCACGACAGGTATCCAACCTAGAGATAAGTCCAACCCCTGACAAACCTGAACCAGAATCTCTCTACAATATGGGGGTTCTTCATACCTAGGGGTTGGTTTGGGCCCATCTGTAACCAAGCCTCAAAAGAGATCCCGAGGTTTGATTCGAGGCTGGGATGAAGGTACAGTTTGACTCTAATCCAAATCTTTTGGCCCATTCCTGGTTTAAGATATAGGATACAAATTGCTGAACACAGACTGTCCTGAATTCTGTACAACATAGAATGATTTAACCCTTTCTGAAAAAAAATACATCCCTAGAGATTAACCTAAGCCATAAAGCTTGTATGCCAAGCTAAACTCTCCCCTTGTTGGAGGTGGCTCATGCTGGGAGTTCCATTTGGGGCCCTATAGCTAAAAAAATACAAACGTACAAACTGCTTCTTCCCTTGTCGGACCCACTTTTTGTTGTTTCACCTCAGCATGCAGTGTGAAACATGGTCTCTTCTGGGGAGTGAGGATGGGAGTGGAGTGGGAGGGAGAGGAGGAAAATGTAATGCCAACAGGAGAAACACACCAGAAACACTCCAGAGGTATGTTGGGTTATAATTAATAGCATGAGGTTACAACTTGCAGCTGACATTGGTAACAGTAAGAGGTCAGCCTCCTGCTGCACTCTGAATTTACTATTTGGAAGATAGTCTGAAATCTTCTCCCACACATACATACACACACTCCCCTGGGTTTTGCTGTCAAGCGGATAGCTGCAGCATTTTCTTCTTTATTTAACAGTTTTACCCTTTCAAGTTTTAAACAGCAGGTAAAATGGAGAAACAAAATTAATTTGATGCACTTCATCTCTTTGTGCCTCTTTTTCCCTTCCTTTCCCCCTCCCCATTCCTTATGTATTCTTTGTCTACCTTGTCTATTTATACACTTTGGGGCAGGGACTCTTTTACTAAGTGTATGTACAGTGTCTAGCACAACAGGACCAGATCTCAGTTGGGGTCTCTAGATGCCACCATAATACAAATAATGCTCAGCAATTGCCTTTTGATTGACAGCCAGGAGGGCAAAAAAAAGGGAATGTTAGACTGAACATTTTTTTGTTTGTTCCCCCCCCCCCCCTTTCTAATAGGTAGGATGTTCACGGTCAGGCTCCAGACAGCAATTTCAGTGTCAGGGAACTTCCCTAGAAGAACGGAAACCGAGCATTCAGTTCCCATTCACAGTTATTAAAGTTTCCACAGCACAGTTATATATACTTACATATAACATTACTATTATTATGTCAATGCCTGGAGCCTCCAACCAAGAACAGGGGTCATTATGCTAGATGCATAAACAGTAAGGGACAGCCCCTACGCTAGTGTAAATAAATAAGACAAACAAAAGGCAGGAGAAAGTATGTATTATGTATGTATTTAGAGATGGGGAACTGAAGCACTAAGAGATTGGGCGATTTACCCAAAGTCATACAGGGAACGTGAGGGAGGGCTGGGAACTGAACCAAGATATCCTGCAGATATCTATCTACTACTTTAACCACAATCTCCATTAGATGAAGTGAGCAGGACGTGGCTTCTGTGGTTGTTCCCTTATTTTGACAGCAGTTTTGTCATGAGCCTGGTGGTTTCACAGGCAGTTTTTACATACTTTGGATAGACATGGTGAATGCATGCCATGAGTAACAAGTGTCACTATCTGCTTGAAATTCAGGACAAGGCCATAGTAATGGGAGCTTTTTATTGAGTTCAGCGCTACCAATTTTAATAGCAGATATCAAACTTATATGGCATCCTTACAAGAGCACATGTAGTATGTCAGAAGCATCACCAGTAAAAGCAATATCTGGCTGATGGACAGCTGTATTGTAGCATGCTGTTGTGCTATGCAACATGGCTCATAAAAACCTATGAGCCATGTACAACATGACCTGACTGCGGTTCCGTTCAGCTTCAGTAACAGGATAATTAAAAACGTGTACTTGGAAAGATAACACATTTTATTCATGGTGTATTATAAGGGGCACTCTTATATTGCATTAAATACAGCACACTTCAGCTACCTTTGTCTTTAATACAGGAGTATGGCTGAGGGAGACTAAGGGTCCCAGAATGCAATGGTTCTGGATGGAGCATTGCTTGCTAGAACCTGTAGTCTCTCTGGGCTTTATCTCCATATAAAACATTCAGGTGACAACAGGTCAAATTACTAAGGATTGCCATTTTACAAAATAACAAGGTCCACTGACAATTAGGAGAATGTTTCCTCTTCCAAAATTATACAGTTTCAGGGAAGGGACACGCTCTAGTTCAGTTTATGTGCTGGATCATCAGAGATAAGCAGACCTCATGTTTCAGGACAAAAACTGATTAACTGGGAGCAGGAATATATTCCTCACATGTTACTTAGTGAACAAAATCATGGAGAAGTGTAATTTATGCCTTCTACTGAGGTATTTGGAAATTGTCTAAGACAAAAGACTGGTCTAGGTATGTCACTTGTCTGTTCCAGTTCAACAGTTCTTGCAATTCAGTTATAGAACATTCTAACGATTTGTGAAAATGTACGCCAATCCAGTCACTTGAAAAGTGACTTTAAAAAAATAGTGTTGGGACAATATTGGCTAGTGGTTAAAGCAGAGGGCTTCTGAGGAATCATGAGTTCTACTTCTAATTAACCAAATGACCTGCAATATGTTGTTGTCAGTAGGAACTAAGGATTTTTAAAAGTATTTAAGCACCTAGACATGAAGATAGGCTCCCACTGAGAGACTTCCAGATATGTCTAGGCACTTGACTCCCATTGGGGGTCTAAAGATATTTAGGCATCTAAGCATCTTTAAAAATCTGGTCCTTAACCTCTGTGCCTCAGTTTATCCACCTGTAAAACAAGGCTATAATACTTCCCCATTTCACAAGTTTCCTATGGCTTAATTAGGTTAATACACAACAGCACTCTTGTATGTCAGTTAAGGTTGCTTGATGTAAAATATATCTAACCCAAAACTGATGTAAAACTGACTTTTTTTTAAAAAAGGCTCCAGAGGTGAGCTAATGTAATGCTGATTTTTAAACAAGACTCCAGAGGCAATCCTAGTAATTACATGTTAGTAAGCCTAACTTCGGTACTATGCAAATTAATTGAAATTATAGTAAAGAATAGAATTATCAGCCACATAGATGAACATGTTGGGAAGGAGTCCGTATGGCTTTTGTAAAGGGAAATCATGCCTTATCAACCTATTAGAATTCTTTGAGGGGGTCTACAAACATTTGGACAAGTGTGATCCAGTGGATATAGTGTATCTGGACTTTCAGAAAGCCTTTGACAAGGTCCCTCACCAAAGTGGGCAGTATGCAAAGTAGGCAGTCATGGGATAAGAGGGAAGGTCCTTTCATGGATCAGTAACTGGTTAAAAGACAAGAAACAAAGGATAGGAATAAATGGTCAGTTTTCACAGTGGAGATGAATAAATAATAGAACCCCCAATGATCTGTACTAAGACTAGTGCTGTTCAACATATTCATAAATAATCTGGAAAAAGGGATAAACAATGAGGTGGGAAAGTTTACAGATGATACAAAATTACTCAAGATAGCCAAGTCCAAAGGAGACTGTAAAGAATTACAAAGGGATCTCACAAAACTGGGTAACTGGACAAGAAAATGGCAGATAAAATTCAATGTCCATAAATGCAAAGAAATGCACATTGGAAAACAATCCCAATTATACATACAAAATGATGGAACCTAAATTAGCTGTTTGCACTCAAGAAAGAAATCTTGGAGTCATTGTGGTTACCGACAATTAAGGGGATAAGTGATAGAGATCTACAAAATCATGAATGGTGTGGAGAAAATTAATAGGGAAGCCTTATTTACCCTTTCACAAAGCACAAGAACCTGTAGGCACCTAAAGAAATTAATAGGCAGCAGGTTTAAAAAAAATCATAATACTTATTCACAGTTAACCTGTGGAACTCCTTGCCATGGGATACTGTGAAAGCCAAAAGTATAACTGGGTTCAAAGAAGTGGTAGGTAAGTTTGTGAAGGATAGGTCCATCAATGGCTATTAGGCAAGATGGTCAGGGATGCAATCCCATGGTCTGGTTGTCCCTAACCTTATGACTGCCAGAAGCAGAGACTGGACAATCGGGGATGTCGATAAATTGCCCTGTTTTGTTCTTTCCCTCTAAAGCATTTGGTGCCAGCCACTACTGGAGACAGGATACTGGGTCTGACACAATATGGCCATGTTGATGTTCTAAAAAACAAGGACAGGAGAAGTTAAGGAGACCAATGCCATGTACCTTCTACTGTCCCCATACATAGATACGCATCTCATTGCTACCATAAACACCAGAACACACCACAACTTTAATATTGCCCTAATAGAGATACCAGTCATCTAGGACATCCTTCTCTAAATTCAACCCGTTCCCCTCTACTATAAACAGACAATTCTTTTTCCACCCCCCCACCCCAGTCCCTTCTGTACAGTTCTGTGAAACTAGGCATGCTCTGATTTGGGGCTGAGCATGTGGGAAAGTTATCAGTCATTTTTTCTTTTTGATAATTAACCAATTAAGTAACCCCAGAGGGCCAATCAAACTATGCACATTTTTTTCTGCAGTTTGTAGTTTAGGTTAAATAGGCCCAAAAAATCAGTACTCAATGTGAAAATTTGGGGGAGCTGAATTGAATTGATTAGAACTCAGAAACCAATCAAGCAATTTTCTTGAAACTCCTCAGAAAACTCAAACTCAGATTATGTGGTGAAAATTTGGGGCAGATAAACTATGCTTTTCATATATAACAAATTGTTTGAACTCTCACTTTAAGTGCAAAATAGAACAAATTAATTATGGCATTGCAACAGCTCCTCTTTTATGTAAAGAGCATCGAGACTGTTGGCTGAAAGACACTATACTAATGCAAAATGTTATCACGGTTAATGGCTGTGATCATATTTTAAGGATCTCTCGCTGATCCTGTAATGTACACTGATTTAAACATTAATATTAGTCAGGGGTTAAGTGTTTCAAAGGCAGTGCACAAAGGGCCTGATCCAAAGGCTTGCCACTGGCTTTAATGGCTTTGGATCAGGCCGCAAGTTCCTGGAGAGGAAGTCCCCATCACTGCACAGCTACTCCTCCCCTGGCCAATTAAATGAGCAGCGTTTAAAAAGAGATTCAAGATCATCTCTGCAAATGGTGGTTGTCACAGGGGGTCTACATGGTAAGAACATAAAAAAAGGGAAGGGAAAACAAATGGATCCTAGAAGTCGGAAGAGTCTATAAGGGGGAATGCTATATCTGTAGACTGCAGTGTTTGACCAATGTAGTGGAAATCAAACATGGTACCAGCTCATTTATGCAAAGCATTTCACAGACATCAAAAAATGTGAATAAATGGGGTCCTGAAGGAGCAGGGAAATAAACCAGCGGGTTGGGTGACATGTCTGTGTTTTAGTGTCCTAGGGTTCAGTATAGTGGGGTTCGTTACAGGAACAGTGTAATGGGGTCATTAACTGTACTTTGCTACAGCTGAGCCTTTCAAGATCTTGCACCCAACAACTTTCTCATCTCCTCCCCCACTTTTTATTTTTATTTCAGGGATATCATATTTAAAAGCAGATTGAAAACTACAAGCACTACATCTGCTTTACTTCCGTTCTGTTCTAACTTAATTAGGACATTGGAGTTAAGCAATGTGTCACATGTTCTGATAGTTGGCCATCCCTGTTTTTTATCCCCCCAGTGTGGAAAGGCTAATTGTTTTGTTGAGGTAGTGTCATGTGCCAGAAGTGGCTGAGAAGGAGTCAGATAATTAACTAGGCTCCTGCTGAGAATGTAGACCTTTCCCCCTTTCAGTGGGGTTTTTTTTTTCCTCCAGAGCCATTATTAACTTTTACTTAACTGTAGTAAATTGCAGGGAGTGGACAACTTCAACTCTAACATGTGGAAAAGCAAAGAAAGAAAGAAAGAAAACTCCCCTGTGAAGAAGAATTCTTTTAAAAAGTTTTCATGTACCATAACAGAACATTAAAACTACATAGGGTCCCGCACAATGAAAACCTTGTGTTTTATTAAAAAGAAATCTTGCTCAAGGCATCCATTACTCATTTCCGGATTAAATGGCAAACCTTCAAGTTTTAAAGGACTAAGGGCCCTTCAGTTGAACTGTACCTGGGAGCTCTGATAATATGGCACTTTTTGGATATCCATCTTTGATTTTTGCAGGTATTTTTTTTTTGGCTGTTTTCTACTCTTTGCACCAAATCCTTAGAGGAAAACAGTAGAAGTGGAAGCTGGCCCTTAGTAAGATACTATTTTTCTCCTTGCTGCTGGGTAATGCCACCACATTTAAGTAAAAAACGGTCATGAAAGGTGGAGGCTGAAAAAACCTTTGCTGATGGAATAGCTGGGCAAAGAGAGAAAGTTGCTTTGCACTTCCAGATTTCCCCCCAAACCAAAAAAGTTTGAAATGAAAAATTATGACAGCCTTCAAAGTCAGTCTGCAGAGACATGTGGGAGACTCCAGGTAGCAAACAGTAAGCCTCATGCCAGTTTCTCATTTAGACTGTGGAACAAGCACCTGGTCTTCATTAACATCACTACTATAGTTAATGTGTTGCAGGTGTGAAAGTGTGTGGCTGAAATCTGACAAAACACCTGTCTTTTGTGGCACCATTATATCTGTCTAGTGTGGGACATGACCCCCTCGGGTGTGCTTTATCCTGCCTTGAAAGCCACAATAAGCATTGTCCTGTAATTACAAAATCAGGAGTCATCACTGCTGGGAAAGAATTCTTTAGCAAATTATGCCTAATTAGTCTGAAAATTACCTTTAATTCCTGATGAAACCATAGGCTTAACTCTCTTCTATAACACCTTCCTTTTTATCTTTATGCAAATAGGATTATACACTATCACACTGGCACAACTAGGCATAAAACAGCTGCAGCTAGTTCTCTGGTTATTAAATGGGAACTGGATGTGTGCCATTTATGATGTTTTCTGGAATGCTGCATCAAAAAGTATCCCAGAGAACTCAATTTTTCCCTCCCACTCAAAGCACGGATGCTTGGATCTGAAATTTTGGTTCAACCCATTATACAGAGACAAAACAGCAGGGCATTTTTTTCCAAAGTCTGGGTGGTGTCTGGAACTGGAGTTTTGGTTTGGGTCCATATCTAGACTTACTGTCACAGGGAGCCAAAACATACTCTACCAATTTTGCTTAATGAGTTACCTGATGCATTAGATGCAGGTTTGTAAAGGTCTCAAGTGCCCCAAGTTCCCACCTGTTTTATGTAACCAACTTTGGCCATGGTATGCCTGCCACAGGGCATGCTTTCATTAACCCTTTCTGTACCACACAGGGTTCTGCTTTATGAAGGCAATGTATTCCCAGAATGTAATATGGAAAACTAATTGTGCAAGATATTTCCCCCTCATGTCTACATGCAATAAGTGATCCTTCAGTGAATGCACATTATATGTTCTATAGCACAGATAAGACTAACTCAATGCAGAGACAGACTGGTATCTTCCTGGAAAATGATGCTATGGGTAAATTACTTTCTCACTCTGGATTCTCTTCCCCAATATTCCTTTTTTCGGATCATGTTAGAGGACAGCTATGAGGTAGCACTTTGAAGAGATGATATTTCTTCAAATCTGGCAACTTCATATAATTTTAAATAACTTGCAGTCCCTACGTAAGTCTACAAACACTGAGGCTGACTTTTTATTTGTAGTATTTTATACAGCATACAAGCCCTTTGCCATGGGGTGGCCTACTACAGTAACAAGGAGGTTGACAGCTTCGCTGCTAGTGTACCTGGTAAGCATTTGGCAAAAAGGACTGTATTTTTTGTTTATACAGCATCCCACAAGATAAGGTCCCAATCCTGACTGGGGCTTCTGAGCACTACTGTAACACAAATAATATCAGATACATCATTTTGAGGAACCACTTTTGCACTGGAACTTTGCTTAAGAGTAGTCCCTTGTGGAATACAGCAGTAAAGCCATTACAATAAGGAATGGCAACTAGGCCTAGACTTACTGTTGTTTCATTGTTCATTATTTAATTTTTTTAAAAAAAAAGACATTAGCTTTTACATGGCTCTTTGCAATACGCACTGAACTCACTCTAGCAATTTTATTTATGGGGTTTCTTTTTTCCACCATGAGATACAGTAAACCAATAAACCATAAATCAGATTTCAGAGTCTTCTTAATGAAAATGCTCCCTTCTCATTTAATGCCTCCAATGCAGGATCACATTCCCTTTTTGTATAGCAGAAAATGTCTGGTAGTTAAAGTCAAATACACTGATTCCTAAGCCACCATAATCATCATCTCTAACCTGCGACCTAGATGACTTGACAGTTTCTCACTAATTAAAGGATGTTGTTAGAGAGAATGAAAGTTCGTTGTACTCTGCTTAATCAGAATTAGAGAGAGAGAGAAAGAGAATGAGGTTTTCAGGGGCCTCAATCTTTTTATATAGCCCCATTGATGAGCACATCACTGAGCAAAGAACACACCTCCCCATTTCTTTTATTGCACCTTACGGCACCTCCTTTCACATAAGTCTAGTTGAAGAACCAATACTCCTTTGCCAAGCAGCAGCAGAATTCAGGCACTTGCAGGTCAGTTTCCAGTTTGGAGCAGAAATCAATGGTGAGCAGCCATCATTTTCTTAGTGTAATGTGTTTATTTACAAAGTGTACACCAGTCCTGTTTCCTGGAACAGAGTGCACATAAAAAACGGTCTCTTACAGAAACTTTAAGTAAGGCACCTTAGCCTTGTGACTTTCTCTCAATCTCTCTCCAGGGCCTCATCACTTAAGCTCTGTGCCACCATCCTTTCTTCCCTCAGTTCCTGAACTTTTTCACCTCAGAAATGCTTAGTCCAAGGCTATTTGCAGAGACCACATGGCCTAGAAAAGCGAGTTTGGATGTGACCTGCTGTTCTGTCACACAAAGAAAGCTCAAAGGGGTTTAGAGGCCCAGACAGAGAAAAACACTTTAACCCTCATAATTCCTTGAATGAGTCTCTGGGTTTAGTTACTGCATGGCATCTTTTCCTTTTCTATGGAGGGTTTCGTTCTGGGTGCTTATACAGTACTGGCCACTGACATGAAAGCCACTAGCACCTTTTCCCACAACAGAACAATCCATCACCCATTCAGAAATAAGCAATTACTGACCAGGATTTATGGATAGACCAACTGACCCCCACCACCTGCCCAACAATTTGCCCATATCAAAAACCCAGTTCAAAGAAAAATGTGTTCACTTCAGGTTTCCAGCCTAGAATCAGAAGTCCGAACACACCACAAGGAAAATGACTCTCACATCCAGACATCTCTAGGATCAGCAATGCTACAAATCCTATGAGAAAGCTTTTCTGAATCCAACTTCTGCTCTATTGGATGCTTATGCATGTCCAAAATCCATTCCTTTTAAAGTTTACCTATCTCTAGAAGAAATGTTCTTTCTGTACTGGCAGAGCCTTGCTTGTCTCAATTCATGTATCTTGAAATTTGTTCAAAGTCCTGCCTCTGATAGCACTGGCCTTTTCTTGCCTATAAAGTATTAGTCCTAATCAGGGCATGCCCCCATTTTGTTTTCCAGTAATGCCCAAAAGTTCTAAACCTGGTCAGTGGTTCTTTCACAAGGTTGAAAAGTGAAGCCTGGCTGGCAAGTGTGATGCCATTTTCCTCTAGCAAAGAGTTGGCGGGACTTCTGGGAATTAACTAATATTACATTTCTCCCAACACACATGAGTTTTAAAGTGCCCCTGGGCAGGTAGGGTACGTAGAGGTTCCAGTTATTTTGCCCAGGTTAGAGTTCAGGCCTAAATATCTGTTAGCCTATGGACAGCCATGAAATTTGAGAAAGAACAGAGCTTTGAGGAACGAGCTCATCTCTAATTCTGTCCTACCAATCTGTGCCTTTTCTTTTGAGTCTTCCTCTTAATCCTGGAATGTTTTCTGGTTGCTCCCATAACAGCAACCATTACAAATGTAATAAATGGGAGGTAAAACATGGTTCCTTTCCAAAACCATGCCCATTGTACTAAAATAACGCTGGACCCTGCTCTATTATCTATAATTTTCTGGGGTATTCTCTCTCTCTCCTTGGTAATCCCAAATGAGTCCTGACTGACCTCTTCCCGAACACTATAGTAAATGCCTAATGTTACTGACTTTTTTCTGATCACTGCAAGCATGACAACCTGCCATATCTATTTAAGTATCCATTGTGTATTAGAGTCAGAACTTGAACACGAACATATCCAGCTAATAGCAAAGCAATTGATTTTGGTTATAGTATAATGGATGGGCTTTTGAATAATTCATTTATTAAGTAGATGAAGATAGCTTAGAAACATGTCAATGAAATGCATATTATCTTAAGGCAGAAACAATTGACTTGAACAACCCAGTGCACCGTAGCGATCATGGGACTTCCAGGCAATGTGGACAAATGTAAGAAAAATATTCAAGAGATTATGAATAAAATATAGTAATTTGTTCTGCCATAGTTTTAAACAATGAAATTATCTTTCTTTCCAGTTGAAAGAAGGAAGTTGTGGGTGAGAGGGTATGGGGATATGTGGAGTATAGCTAAGGATGTTACCAAGATTCTTGCGTTCTCACTCTGAAAAAAGTACTGATTATTATATCTGAATGGTAATCAGCGGTCCATAGAACTATTGCAGGGACCATGCAGTTATGAACTAGTAAATGTAAGAGAGATTATATGATTCTGCTTTCTGGTTCTGTACCTTTAAATGTATTCAGGCTGAGTGTCAGTCTAGGTGGCAGTGCTGTCATCCAGTTCAAGATGTCTATTAGCATGTGTAACACATTGTTCTCTCCTCTGAATTGTATTTGTTCTTCCTTTGTTTTTCATTTTCCTTTACGTGAAGCAAATGTCATCCAGACTGAAAGTTCATGTTTTGGTTTTTGGAGGCCATAATAATATTGTTCGAGAACCCCTGGGTTCCTTTAACAACCCAAAATACTACACTGGTAAGTGGGATGCAAGAAGTTATGTTGACATCAAAGTGAGTAGTGGCATTTTAATCAGAGTAAATTTACTTTCAACCTAATTCTGTTTGCTGCTAATTTCACACCAAGGCTCTTCCATCTTCTGGATGAGGGATCCATGTGGGGACAACTGCTCCTATATCCATACTTTTCAGCACACATCCCAGCACCTGCAACAGGACTATGATAGAGTGGTGAATCCATTTCACTGAACAGTATACCAGGCAAAGTGAAGAACTGGGCAAAATTTTTGTAAGGGTACTTAATTAATGACTGGATGAGACCCGAGTCTATTATATTAGAGACATGAGTTCTATTCTTAGGTCTGCCTGCAGTGACCTTGTCCAATCTCTCTGGTGTTTTACCTGTATAAAGAGTGAATGCTCATTGCCTCCCCTAAGATAAGAGGTATGAGGACTTGGTTGATAAGAGTTGTGAACTGTTGAAAAACTAAAAACAGTTAGAAGACTGGGCTCTTGGCTTATAGCTCAGTGTGCCTTCCCCTAGGCTATAAGTTATTGACACACAAGATGTGTGACACTCGACAAGCCTTTCCTCCTGAGGGCAGCCGAGTTCTTAGCTGCCCCTGCCAGCAGAATGCAGGCTCAGAAGAAAAAAAATATCAAAAAATTGCACTTTTGAATATTAGCTCTTTTATATTAAAACATTTGTATTGTTATTGGTTTCATCAGCTTTCCTTAATAGCTCCTATCAATGCTAAAGTGGCTCTGCAGTTGTTTAAAGTTGTTGATCACTGGTTTAGTATGCTATATGAACATACATACACAGTGTAAATATGTGTGTGAATGCACGTATTTTACACACACACCTCCCACACAGATACTGAGCTATGAAGCTATGATATAACAATTGTCTACTGACTAAAGGTGAAGACATCATCTGCCTCCCCATCTTATACTTCCCAACACATTCATTTCACTTTTCTGTGGTTCCAGGAACTACTTGTGCCAACAGCAGCTTAATAACTAGAGTTCCAATTAGTTGGAACCTCCTGCTCGAGCTGATGTTTGGCAAGTTGTTTTCATGCTCCAGCTGAGTCAGGAAGATTTTGCAGACAGCTTTTATACAAAATAAACAGTCCAGAGATTCTCAGCCGAGCACCCCATGCAGTTCCAATATTTTCCTGTTTTAGGATAAAAAGGTCTGCTCCAGAATTTATTTCTTTCCTATGTGTCTGTCCCAGGTTCAAAGGCCTTGTGTCTTGTCAAGGTGTGGTTCACTCCAGAGCCTGTCAGCCAACAAAAATATAAAATAAAAATAAAAACTAAAAAAATAAAAGTCCAGCCAAGTATTCTGCTTTCCCAGAACTCCAGCCTTGGAATGAGGGGCTGAGCTCTGCATACTAGCCAAGGCAAGGTAGATAAATTTAGCCACCATCTACAGCTTCACATGTTGGCACTTGGCACCGTTGTCTGACACAGGCAACCCAAGTGTGAAGTACTGGTAAACCACATGCCAAGTTGTTACGGGAGCTCCTTCAGCACAATAGTTTAATTGCATTGTGGTCTTTCTCAAAGCCTTTAATGCAAAGTGCCATGGATGCTTCCCTTTACTATGTGGTTTGGAGCTAGGCAGAGGGTGGAATGGAAAACTGCCCAGAGTGCTGTGACAGACGTGTAATTAAGGAATAAGGCATGATAGGGCATGTGTTATACTAGGTTACTGTCCACACCTTGGGTGTCACGGCTCAGGCAGTTTCAACAGTCTGAGATGTGAAACTCTTAAAGAGACAGGCACTAATTCTCTGTCTTCTTTCTAATATACAGTTATTAGATACAGGACGGTTAATATAACTCTTAACATTTTTATTTCCTGGGGTTAACCCTCAGAATTCTAAGGTGAGGCATTACCTTTTTACTCCTCTTCCATCTCACTGCTGTTCCCGCCCTTCCTCTCAGATGTAGAAGAGCCTCCCCTTTCCAAGATGCCACTGGCCTGCTGGATGATTCTGGGCAACCCACTTTCCTTCTCTGTGCCACGGTTTCCCCATCTGTAAAATGGGGATACTGATACATCTGTAGATCTTAACGGAAAATAAGAGCTTGGTATTATTACTATGAGACTGGACAGATGAGTGGAACGTGGCAGACTGTGCACAGCCAGAGGGCAAGCTCCTTGCTGTATGGGAGCAGGACAAGCCAACTCCTCCCAAAACTGCACTTTTAGGCCACAATCTCTTTCCTCCTGCCACCCACCCCTCTAACAGTCTCAGCAAGTCCTTGGAAACTGG
Source organism: Chelonia mydas (assembly GCF_015237465.2). Taxonomy (NCBI): domain Eukaryota; kingdom Metazoa; phylum Chordata; order Testudines; family Cheloniidae; genus Chelonia; species Chelonia mydas. Next base: position 105,808,594 of record NC_051245.2, read on the forward strand.
CGATAGCTGGTTACACTAGTATCCTAAGTGTTAAAGTTCATTGTTAGGAGGAGGGAAACCAAAAAAAAAAAAGGTATCAAGAACTTCTGTTGTAATGATTTGAATTTTCACATTATCAGCCTTCAGCACCGAGCATGGAGGTAGGTGTTGCTTTGATTTGTTTCTTAACCCTCTGCTTACATTTATTTTATAGTGTAGGGCAGTTTTTATTTTTTATGACCCATGGTTAGCCTCATAAAAACAAGACAGAAAATATCATGCCACTATATAAATCCATGGTGGTACCCACATCTTGAATACTGTGTCGGGGGTCCAGTTCTGGTCACCATCTCTAAAAGGAGATGGTGGAACTAGAAAAGGTGCAGAGAAGGGCCACAAAGATTATCAAGGGAACAGCTTCCATATAAGTTCAGACTAAAAAGATTAGGCCCGTTCATCTTAGAAAAGACATGACGAAGGGGGGCTACGACCGAGGTCTATGAAAATCAAAGGGTGTGGAAAAAGTGAATAGAGAAGTGTTATTGACCTTTCCGGCAATACAAAAACCAGGGGCCACCTGCTGAAATTAACAGGCAGCAGGCTTAATATAAACAAGAGGAAATACTTCTTCACACATGGCACAATTTAATCTGTGGAACTCATTGCCATGGGTTCAAAGGTATAACTGGGTTCAAACAAGATACGTTCAAATTAGATACGTTCATGGAAGATCGATTCATCAACAGCCATTAGCCAACATGGTCAGGGACACACCCCCATGCTTGGGATAACCCTAAACCTCTGACTGCCAAAAACTGGGAGGCAAAGATGGGTGGATTTCTCCAAAATGGCCTGTTCTGTACTATCTCCTGAAACTGTGATACTGGCCAGTGTTGGAGACAGGATACTGGGTTAGATGTACTACTGGACCAGAGCAGTTCTTATGTTCTTAAACCACAAGTGGCAGAACAAAGCTACAAGCAGGTTCTCACATGATCCTTAGAGAATGAAAATCAAAGTATATTCCATTGTTCTCTGTCACTTGAGAGAGCTGTGTCATGCTTGAGGGATGAAATTCAATGTTGAGTGCAAAGTAATGCGTACTAGAAAAAATAACCCTAACTATACATACAAAATGACGGGGTCTATGTTAACTCTTACCACTTAAGAAAGATTTTAGAGGCATCATGGACAGTTCTCTGAAAACACCTGCTCAATGTGCACCTTCAACCAAAAAAGCTAACAGAATTTGAGGAACCATTAGCAAAGTGATAGATTACAAAACAGAAAATATAATGCTGCTATAAAAAGAAAAGGAGTACTTGTGGCACCTTAGAGACTAACCAGTTTATTTGAGCATGAGCTTTCGTGAGCTACAGCTCACTTCATCGGATGCATAGCATATCATGGAAACTGCAGAAGACATTATATACACACAGAGACCATGAAACAAAACTTCCTCCCACCCCACTCTCCTGCTGGTAACAGCTTATCTAAAGTGATCATCAAGTAGGGCCATTTCCAGCACAAATCCAGGTTTTCTCACCCTTCCCCCCCCCCACACACACACAAACTCACTCTCCTGCTGGTAATAGCCCATCCTTCTTTGAAACCTCTCTTTATAATGCGCATGATAATCAAGGTGGGTCATTTCCAGCACTAATCCAGGTTTTCTCACCCCCCCCCCCCCACACACACACACCCCCCTCCAAAAACCACACACACAAACTCACTCTCCTGTTGGCAATAGCTCATCTTACAATGTGCACAGCAATAATCCAAGTTTAACCAGAACGTCTTGGGGGGGGGTTGTAGGAAAAAAACAAGGGGAGATAGGCTACCTTGCATAATGACTTAGCCACTCCCAGTCTCTATTCAAGCCCAAATTAATAGTATCCAATTTGCAAATGAATTCCAATTCAGCAGTTTCTCGCTGGAGTCTGGATTTGAAGTTTTTTTGCTTTAAGATAGCGACCCTCATGTCTGTGATTGCGTGACCAGAGAGATTGAAGTGTTCTCCGACTGGTTTATGAATGTTATAATTCTTAACATCTGATTTGTGTCCATTTATTCTTTTACGTAGAGACTGTCCAGTTTGACCAATGTACATGGCAGAGGGGCATTGCTGGCACATGATGGCATATATCACATTGGTGGATGTGCAGGTGAACGAGCCTCTGATAGTGTGGCTGGTGTTGTTAGGCCCTGTGATGGTGTCCCCTGAATAGATATGTGGGCACAGTTGGCAACGGGCTTTGTTGCAAGGATAGGTTCCTGGGTTAGTGGTTCTGTTGTGTGGTATGTGGTTGTTGGTGAGTATTCGCTTCAGGTTGGGGGGCTGTCTGTAGGCAAGGACTGGCCTTTCTCCCAAGATTTGTGAGAGTGAGTTTGTATGTGTGGGGGGGCGGGTGGGGGAAGGGTGAGAAAATCTGGATTTGTGCTGGAAATGGCCCTACTTGATGATCACTTTAGATAAGCTGTTACCAGCAGGAGAGTGGGGTGGGAGGAAGTTTTGTTTCATGGTCTCTGTGTGTATATAATGTCTTCTGCAGTTTCCACGATATGCTATGCATCCGATGAAGTGAGCTGTAGCTCACGAAAGCTCATGCTCAAATAAACTGGTTAGTCTCTAAGGTGCCACAAGTACTCCTTTTTTTTTTACGAATACAGACTAACACGGCTGTTACTCTGAAATGCTGCTATATTAATCCATAGTATAGTATAGTATAATCCATAGTACCTTGAATACTGTATGCAGTTCTGGTCATACCATTTCAAAAGAGATTAGAATTGAGAAAGGTTCAGAGAAGGACAATGAAGATGACTGGGATACAGAACAGCTTCCCTATGAGGAGAGATTAGAAAGACTGGGACTGTTCAGCTTAATAAAGGGAGGACTGAGGGGGGATATGACAGAGGTCTATAACATCATGAATGGTGTGGAGAAAATGAAATGGGAAGGGGTGAACAACACTTTCTTAAACACAAGAACCAGAGGTCACCCAATGAAACTAATAGGCAGCAAGTTAAAACAAACCTAAGGAAGTATTTCTTCACACAATTCACAGTCAACCTGTGGAATCCCATTGTCATGGGATGTTGTGAGGGTCAAAAGTATAACTGGGTTTAAAAAAAAAAGTATTAGATGAATTCATGGAGATCAATCAATGGCTATTAGCCAAGATGGTCAGAGATGCAACCCCATGCTCCAGGTGTCCCTAAACTATCGACTGCCAGAAACATCTAGCACTAGTCACCATTGGAGACCAAAGATACGTCTTCACTAGCAACATTAAAGCTCTGTAAAAAAAAAAAATCCACCCGCCCAAGGGGAGTAGCTCCCAGTGCTGGGAGCCTGGCTCCCAGCGCTGGTGCACTGTCTACACTGGTGCTTTACAGTGCTGAAACTTGCAGCGCTTGAGGGGTGGTGTTTTCACACCCCTGGGTGAGAAAGTTGCCACTCTATAAAGTGGCAGTGTAGATAAGGCCCAAATAGTGGGCTAGGTGGAGAATTGGTCTGACCCAGCATGGCCATTCTTATGACAGCATAACAGTCATCATAGGTATCTCCTTGTGGATATACAGTGCTTATAATTAGTTGTTTTGTGCATATTTAGATAAATTTTCCACTAGTATCATACTTGTATGTAGGAGATATAATGGAAAGCAGAATTGTGCTCCTGTATACCACTGTACATCTGGAGTAACTATTGACTTATGGCCAGATTCTGACTTCATTACTCATGTTGACATCTGTGCATATAGCCCCGTACTGCACATATAGCCCCATTGATTTTAATGGGACCAGCCACAGCTTAAGGTACTGATCAAAATGAGTAAGGTTGATCGAATGCATGCCCTAGAATGAAATAGTCTAGATTTACTCTGGTTTATCTGAAAGGGGAAGTAGCCCACAGCATAAGTCTAAGATCTAGCCATCCAAAAAGGACAAATATTCCATACATGTAGGTGTCATGTCTAATTAATTAGTTTAAAAAAATAAGTAAAAAAAATCATTTTAGCATAAGCACAAATGAATAGCTCCTTCATTAAAATATTTGTTTTAATTTGTTTATATTTTAAATACCACAGGCTCAAAAAGCCCGACAAATCCTGTTTCTCATGAGAGGAGAGAGAAAGCCTATTTGCCTGACTTATTTGGGAGGAGTAAGGTTAGTGAAAACAGCCCATCGTTTTCTCTGGATACTTGTTTCACAGGCAACTGAATGAATATTTATCAGTTTCAAAGGCTCTGTGGAGTCTCATTAATACAGACTTTATTAAACTTTTCTGATGCTGTCGTAAGTCAATGGATATGAATGAGAGTAAAATGAGAACTAAATGAGTCCTGCTCATGTGAGTGTATTGAGATTCCTAGCAAAATCCTCTTTTTATCCAGGCACTTTATCGTAACTGAGTCATACGCTACAAATGGAGGAAGGTACCACTGTGCTTGCCACACCACAGGGGCATCACCAGCAAGGAAGGCCTTTAAGAATCACCGTGAGGTTTGATTACAATACCTGCTGGTTTTTTCCATGTGCAAATCTGAAGCCTCCCCCACAAATGATAAGACTACTAGTCTATAACTTCACTGAACACTACCATTTGTTCTCTGGCAATGGATTTTGAAAGAGATACAAAGAAAGGATGAACTACTACATCGCTGCCCCATGCAAGTATTCACACGACAACTCAAAGAATAATGGAAGTGGGATTTTCCTAGCTTGGGACGTAATAAAGTATGATTATGCCCTAAAAAAACAACTGCAATGGAAAAAGAAAATGTGCATGCTTCCTAAAGGAAGGCATGAGTAATCCACTGGAGAAGTTGTTCAACAGTTTATCCTGGTGAAAATATTACTTCTGTAATTCTGCCAAGGTCAGTGTCAGTTTAGGTTATCTGCTATGGAGTGCCAGATAGGAGTGTAAGATTTCCCCCAACAGAGCTAAACTGACATGCACTTAACTCAGCAGAACATTTTTTGTAATGGCAAGGTCCAGCTTTGGTTTTACTTGCTCATTTGTACCAGTTCTACTTCCCCCCACCCCTCATGCTCTTCCTTCTGCCCTGCTTGCATCTTTCTTCTGCCCATCTATTATCTCCCTTAGTCACTCAACTCCTGCTGTCAAGCATTAATGGAAAAATAATTTGGGGTGTGACCAAGATAACCAAAACGATGGTGCCTAAAATCTAATCTTTTTGCCTACAGTCTAAAGCACAGCACATAAAATCTACACTAGACAAAATATTCTTCTACAGGTATGAATTAACTCCCACAGGATTCAGCCCCACAGCACCCCTTGACCTCAAAGAGCTGTGTAGCCAAATTCCATGAAAGTTCAGGAGCAGAAAGTGAATAATTTAGTTTTTAATACAGCACCAACACATAGAGCCCAGTTGTGCTTCCACTTCTGCTGGCATAAATCAGGAGTAACTCCACTGATGTCAAAAGAATTACACCAGAGTAAAACTGACATGAGATCAAATTGAGCCAGTAGTCCTTGGACTGCTTTCCAGAATATGTAATTACAGCCTCAAGGATGCAACAACCTCTCTACTTGAGAACTGGTGTCTCCTGCTAGTAGACTAGCTCCTTCCATTCTTTAATATATATTTAAACTCTGACTGGTGTGGTATTCTATAGAGTTCCCTGATACTTGGACATACAGTGTGCAAAAGGCATAGGTCCTGACAACACTGTTAAGTTTCAGGGAACACATTTTCTTATTTCCACATTTATTAGTTCAGCAGAAACTCCTCTTTACTGCACCATCACCCACCTGGGAGTGCCGCCGTACGGAGAGGGGGAAAGGATATCAGCAGACAAAGGATGGGAACACTAGCAGAAAAGTTAATAAAAGCTTATTATAACTGCAGCCTGGTCAGCAATCTTGAAATTCAGTTATTCCCTCAGAGAAACGGAGGTGTAAATATTATTTCCTGCTCTCTCCTGTAAGCTCTTTCCAAAACCCCCTGCCCCAATAAAGTAAGTAACTTTTTCTTTAAATTAAATTTGGTGCGGACTGGTTAAGCAGCACATCAATGGACATAATATATCCCCTAAACATAGACAAGGGTATTGAAACTGCAGTTCAAAAATACCCTCATAAAGAAAATGGATTCTGCTGTGCTTGCACTATCTTTTGCGGGGGGTAAGAGAAAGTGGAACAAGGGAGAGGAGTGGATCAAAACCAAGACTGGACCCACCTGGCCAAGTCTGTTGCTTAAATTCTTCAATACAGGAGTAGGCATATATTCTAGCAGCAGTTATCTAGCAGCATCTATCCATTTTCCACTGAGGCTGAGAAGATGCAAAGTCAGTCAAGAAGCTCTGGATATTCAGCACTGAAACAATTTTATAGTTCTGGCATTTAATTAGGTGATGGGCAAATCTTAATCAAGAGTTCAGGAGGTCATTTTTAGTTAGATTTAGGTAAGCATTTGGGATATTTATTTGAAGTTCTAGACTGAGGTCTTCTGCTTCCCTCCAGCAAGCCTGACCAATTCCTTTCCCCCAGACTCTGATCCCACTTCCTTCCTTCCCATAAGAGCACCAAGACCACGCTGTTTTCTCCATAAGCTACCCCAGAGGCCCAGTGCATGCTCACACTCAGAAAATAAATGGAAGTTCCTAAACCACTTCTTTTGACTGAATCCACTGAGCTGGCACTAGTGAGTTTTTAGAAAGGTGAGTAATGCTAGGTGAAAAGTCAAATCCAAGCCATGCATACACCTTGTGGTTTGCACAGCCCACCCCCCAGTAATTACATTAAAGTGAATTTATAATCCTGATCTCTCTACTCCCACTTCTGTTTACATAGATGCTGGAACTACGGGTGATGCCACATCCCCCGGCTTGAAGTGGTTTCCATCATATACAGGGTTTACAGTTTGGTTCAATGGCTCTTAGCACTCCCACTATCCAAATTATTCCAATACCCCTGTCTGATTCCCCTTCCCTCGTCAAGCTGTGTTCAGGCCCCTGTCCTGCAAACGCTGAAAAATGTGTTTAACTCTGCCACAGAGAATGGTCTCCACTGAACTATTTCCCCCCTAAGGGAACTACTAATGGAGTGAGATTACGCGCATACTTCAGTGTTTGCAGGATCAGGGCTTTGGATCATAAGCCCCTCATGCCAAAACCACGGTTTGACTGAGGCTGGGACACTGTTTTTCTCTTTGCTTGTGAAGAATCTAGCACACTTTAGGGAGCTATAAAATAATAAGCATTGAGTGCAAAGGACATTTTCTTATTCTTAGTGAATGGATGCATACTGGCACCTCTGTCCTCTACAAGTCAAAAGTCTCTCTAGGGTTCATACGTAGGCCTTTACCACTCTAGTATCTGAGTCCCCTCCTCCCCCGTATCAAAATGTGGTAGGTCAAACAGCTACTGTCACTCTGTTGCACTCACATCCATCAGATAAAATGGTTAAATCTGCACTAGTCATTTGGCATAATAGAAATAATGTCATTGTAATAGAACACTGTCAGAGGAACAATACCTCCTGCTTGGAAAATAAACATTGCTGCCTTTATGCAGCAACAGGAGACCATTAACCTGTGACAATGTTCTATTCCATGAGCATTAGCTCTTAATTATAAATCATTTTAAAATGTTCTATCAAATTAGTGATTATACCCAAACTATTTTGTTAGGAATAAAGGGTTTATTACGGAATCTTGTCAGCAACATACTGCTGCAGTGTTTCGGTAACATTCCATTTTCACAGAATGGGGGCCACAGTGACAAGATGTGTGTGCTAGGAATGCAGGGATGTGGAAGGATCCAAATGGTTGATTCTCAGACACTTATTCATTGCTACTTCCCACATTACCTCCCAAGTTAAGGTTTGTCTCTTTACACCATATTATATACACACAGGTCTGTCAGTCTATGGAAAAACATGCTCAATCTCGACCATGTTTTTAATTGGGCTGAAATTTGCTGTAGAAGTTAATTATGCATTAGTTTGTGAAGTTGTATTCCCATTCCCCACCAGCAGGAATTCAGGGCATTCAGCACCTTTTAGGCTTGGACCCCCGTCCTCATTAAATTGGGATGTTGTTGGTTTTTTCATTGAGTAATTATTTTTTCTTTAGCTTGAGACAAAAGAGCAATAAAGAGTAAGATAAATAAATATTTTTAATGTACTGGTCGTGTTCAAGCTTGAAAGTTAAAAGCTGAATAGTAGTTACTCTTCCTAAATGTTCACAAAAACACACCACCCTCATTCACTTCAGTGTAGTATCCAAGTCATTAAAATGACTGGAAATCTCTGAAGGAGCTCACGTGAACACAATGGAAATGCAAACTTACATCCTTTGAAGAGTCTAGCATGAACCTATTTCCATGGAATCTCAGTTGCAGTATAAATGCATGTGCTGCTAAACAAAATTAAAATCCACACGCAAAACTGTTGCACTGGAACAGCAAGATTCTGACACAAACCTCCTAAAGCAAGGAAAATCGCCACAGCCTCCTTTATCGCAGCCCCTTTGGGAGACAGATGCACATATGGTCTTCTGTCAGGGGGCCTCGAAACAGTGGGTAATCTTACATACCTTTCATGCATACCTGGAAACTTTCATGCTTGGCTGACCCTGAAATTTTTCAACAAATATATATTCTAAGGAGAAAAAGACAACTCGATGATAACCAGCCACATAACAGGATCTTATAATTCCATCCATCTAGGGGTTCTATGGATGTCGTAAACCATGAGATCAAAGCCCTAATCTCTTGCCAGAACCACTCTGGGAGTGATAAAGCAAAACTCCAATTGAAGGACTGCACGAAGAACTGCAGGATCCATCCCCAAAGATGGTCTTTGCTTATATATCATTGTTGCATATTTGCTTTTTCCCCCCCTCATTGGAGCTTTTCAGAGATGGTGAAAGCTGCTTAAATTTGCTTCTGAAACGTTCACCATTTCACTTCAGGAGATTCTGCACCTTCGATATTCCATTGTTCCGCAGAGTTTCAAGGAGTCATTATGCTTTGTTTCCAAAATGTGAAAACAAAAACAGAGCTTTGCTTGAAATGTTGTGCTGAGAAAAGGCTGAGAGAAAGTGAAAGTGTTACCACTGCCATCTTTGAAATGTTTCCTTTCTAAACTTTGGGCAAGGAGAGGAGGTAAACAGAAGAGGAGAGAGAAAAAGATGTACAATGCAGTGGATACTGATGCTATGGAACCCTTCTTCCTAGCTACATTTCTTCCCCGATTATTGACTCAGTGGGTGCTCACACATAAGCTGGTGGTGGTCCAGCCATTGTTACATTATAGACAGGGTGGTGAGGATATGAGAGTAGGATTAGGATTGTTTTGAGTAAAGTACTGCAGCCCTGCCAATAGAGTTACTTAAGCACAACTTTGATTTTGTTCCACTAATGTTATTTTGCAGAAATTATTTAAAATACATTTGCAACCTTAACATCATTTCAATTTTTAATGGGAATTCCCTTTATCCGAAAGGCTTTAGAAAAAGCAGTTCATTACATTATTGGCTTCGAAGCCCTTCCTTGGTTGGTTTCAGCCAGGCAAAAATCAAAAGATACTCCACCCAAGCCTTATGCAACCCCTTCCACCACAAGTTGTTCTCTTTGTCAAGACATGCCAGATTTGAGCACTAGGAAGGAAGAGTGGGGATAGGTGAATGGAAAGCCATGAGTAGATATTAAACTGGAAGGAGGCTGAGGAGTACGTGTAGATATGTGGGGATGGCACAGGTACCTTTACTAAAAAGGTAGGGGGCATTGATAAATAAAGCGGAAGGGATATTTCTTTTTCTTGTAAAACAGATTCCACCAGCTCAAGACTGTTGGAACTATTTCCCCTGGGTAGTAATGGCTGTAACATACAGGCAGTGGGTGAGTGAGAAATAGTTACAGCAGTGCAGCTGCACTGCTGTATTGGACATGTTATGTTATCTTTATAAAAAGTTCTGCCTTATGGCCCTGGTTTAATAAAACATTTCAGCATATCCTTAAAGTTAAGGATGTGCTTACCTCCCATTAAAGTCAACTTTGCTGAATAGCAAAAGTGCTTAAAGATTGGCACATGCATGAATACCTTTTCTAAATTGCAGCCTATAAGGCTATGCCTGATAATGGCTACTGTTCTGTAGTCAAGAGCCCCCATCTCCTTTGAAGTCTGTTAGAACCTTGTTTTATTCATAATACATACATTGCTATAATTTACACATCATATGATTGTAAAACCAGCTTTATGGAGAGGTGGCATAGTAAGAGATATGATTGTACTCTACCAGCCTCAAAAACCACTGTCATCAGGAAAAGGAAAGTGGGCCAAGAGGTAACAGCTTGACACAGATGCTTGAAACCTAGAGGTTGAAAGGAAGCCCCTAAAAATCCTGCTGAAAAAACTGTTGCGAAGTATAATATGCTTCTGTACTGCAATTCCTTACATTCAGGCCTGCCGACAGCAATTCTGGGCCTCAGGGTCAAGGCCATCCCTAGGGAGGGTGTGGGGCCCAGGGCAGAGGTGACAAATCCGTTACTTCTGGGACAGACTGCACTGGCCATCACGCCAGCCCATGGCACCCCCAAAAGCGTGAGGCCTGGGGCGGTCACATGCACCTAGGAGCCCTGTGGCCCACCTGGGCAATTTAAAAGGGCCCGGGGCTCCTCCCCGAGTGATCGTCCCCTTTGCCCACCCCCACCATCCCGATTGGCGGACCTGCTTACATTCAATGAGGCAAAAAGTATTTGTATGCAATGCCGGCCTTAACTCTAAGTGTCCAAGCTTTCGTAGCTTTATGATGGAACATTAAAGTGGTTAATAAGAGTCAGTTTTGGGACATCTTATCACCCTGCTATTCAGTACTAGGAAGTGTAACAGAATCAATGAAAGTAGTACAGCATATCACCATGTCATCTGTAATAGAAGTGAATTAAAAATATAGCAGCATTTTAGTAGCACTCTCCCTTACAAAGGCGACTCTGAAAACAATGATCCAAGGCCACAGTTCGCTATAGTTAGTCTTGAAGTGCTACCAGGACTGAATGCATAAGATCTCATTGCATATCAGGGATAAAAAAAATGAAAGTTTTATTCTATTGGAAAATTGGGATTCTAGACAAAGGGACGGTGTACTTCAACTTTTCTTCAGGCGGCAACAGTGAATGAGATAGTCATTTATGGTAAGACTTCCCCCCCACACTCACACCTAACTCCCCCATCAAATCCAAGCAATGATTCGCAATTTTATTTGACCTTAAAAATTCTAATTACCAGCTTGCAATTTTCTCCTTAAATTTTTATTTTAGCAGCTGCCATCTTAAAAATTACTAGTCAGAGATCAATTATTTCGTCGTTTGAAAACTGAGATTTCAAGACTTCAGATGTACAGTGGTCCCCATTAAACTCTACAAATACCTTTGCTAATTAATATTACTAACAATAGAGTAATCTCAGCATTCCATAGGTACTCACTGTGCTCAGTATAAAACATACTGCAGTGATGATATTTAACCATGAAGGCAAGTTGTAAAATTGTAAAATGTTTTTAAATGGCAGACCCTCTAGCTCTAGCAGTTCTTGAGAAAATGTTATAAATTCAACTGGGAATAGGAAAAAAAAAAAAAAAAAAAAAGGACACAGTGGTCATCACAATGTTGTGATTTTAACATCAGATAGCTTATGTTCTGCCAAGCCCAGATAGAATTTGAATGGCTCTAAGAAAGTTTTTGGACCAGCTGACTTTTCCCAACTGGTCCTAGATTAATTATAAGAAAAAGAAATTGAATTTGAGTACATGAATATAGGCAAAAGAACTATGCCTGGTACTCAAAATTAGGCCCAGTAGGGTTTGCAGGAGGATACCCTTAAATGGTGAGTACTTACTCAATGGTGAGGTTCCTCTCTTCCATCTCTTCTCTTTGAGTGTAGCACCAAATACAGTGCCAGTAGCCAATTAAATTTAAAAACCCACTGTCACCTTCATTTCTGCACTCACTGTTAAAGATTTTATTTTGCAGTGGTGGGACACATTGGAAGCTAAAAATATTGTGGTTCCCTCTTATTTGTGTGCCTCAGAGTTTTTGCTTGCACCAGTTATCAAACTACTTATTGTTTAATGCATTTCTAGTATCCCCCGCATGAGGGTATCCAGGAACACCAGAAAATTAAGACTGCACCTTCATTCTTTCAAAGAGAGGAATTTCTCCTCCTATTTTGTAAGTTGCAGAGTTTGCTTTTTTTTTTTAAATATATATTAAGTGGGCAGACCCTTTCACACAAAAAAGCAAAGCAAAACAGGAAGTGATAGCACAGAAAACCAAACTGAACATGGATAGCTGAGTTCCTGGAAAACACAACTAATGACATTGAAAAAATCCTTATGAATGGCTGTTTCATTTAAAATGCCAACCAACATGTGAAAGTCCACAGCCTTGATTTTTCCCTCAGACTAGTCTAAATCATAAGTAAATCCATCAACGAGAAGTGCCAGCGTTAGTGACGAGGATCACGCCTACTGTGTATGTTTTATCTTTATATTCTCTTATGCTAAATGTCCAAAACAGGTAAGGTTGTCTACTGAAAGATTTTCAGTCTGAATGCTTCATAATTTTGTTGCTCATTGAAAGTGATGGACAGAGTCAAGCAGCATGCCTGTTCTCTCTAGTCTTTAGGAAGCTGTTAAGGGCTGAACAATCTCCCATAATATCAGCAGGGATTTAAAAAAAAATCAAAGTTCTAATGCACAAACATAAAATATGGTTGGAAATCACAATTCAACCTTTCTTTCTACTGCACCAGATTTCACAATCGAGAGTCCTTCTTAATACAAAAGAAGAGTCTTTTCTCCTGTGCTTCCATTTAATATAGAAAAAATAAAGATTTCAAAATTGTGAACACAAAAAGATAATAGGGATCATAGGCCCCTCTGACAGCTATTGAAGTGTCTGGCACAAATGGTGCAAACTCTTTGGTTTAGGAATCCTCCAGGATGCTTAATTGTTCATTACCCAAAAAATCATCCGCAGAGACTCTCATATCATAGTGACATTCATGCAAGCCAAGTAGAGCTGGACATGGTACATCCAGAATGCCAACCAGAGAAGTCATGATAACATGGAGCAGCACAAAACAAGGCAGATGTGCTGTTCTGAGACGGCGCATGGATCCAACACTGGGATCTCCTGAGAAGTTGGCACTGGCTTTATATCATTATTTGTTATTTGCTATGTGCATGGCATTGTACAAGACACAGAAGACAAAGCCTCTTCTCCAACAGACAGCACAATGTACTGACTGATGCAAAGGATGGTTCCTTCTCAGAATGAAGCTTGTACAGGTCTCATTGTAATTTCAGGAATAGATGACAATGTTGTAAACTGAAGTGGGTTAGGGATTATGGGAGAAGTTAATTTTGAAAGGAAATTTGAAAGAGAAGAGAGTAGTTGTCTGATACAGTGGGATACGGATGGGGCTCTGGCTGTAGGGGTCACTGTGGAAGTAAGTTCAGAGGCTGATGTGAAAGGATACAAAGAGTGTTGAAATGGGATTCATTGGACGAAAGAAGGAAGTGAGTATCCAAAAAAGGGCAGAAATGCAGGAAGGGTTGGAGCTATCAGATTGTCCAACGGGCAGAACAAGAAACTGGAAATGGTGCAAAAGGAAGTCAGTGGAGGGATCTGAGGAGAAGAGTGACATGATCCAAGCAATGGATGAAGGTGGGACATGCCTTGAGAACAATCTTTTTTGTGGCCTATTCACTCTCATTTATGTACCTGGATTATAATTACAAACGAGGCTACTGAAAAGCCCCTCCTTAGGAGATGAACTTAGAAGCTTATTGTGATAGGACACTTAAGAGATTGATTCTTAAAGAAACAAAAATCCCAACTGTAAGTACAGCTACCACTTCCCAGTTAATTCTGTAGAAAACCCACTATAACTATATTTTTCTCATTTACCTAAGTTTTACAGTCTGTTCTGTGATCATCCATATCATTTCCTCCAGGATATCCATTTGTCACACGTTCTCCGTGAGGACCGCACCCACTGCAGCACAACAGACTTGGTCAAACCAGTTCTCTGCTCTGCAATTCCAAGCCCCAAATATAATGACATAGGCAGGTTAGAGATTAGAGGAATAAATGACCAGTGATATGGGAGCTCAGTGATAGCAGAGCAATGCACTTAACTCCTCTCTAAAAAATTCTGGATTCAGATTAAGTTTAGTCACAAATGAAAATGAGCTTGTTGCTTCACTAGCCCATAGCAGAGCTGGGTAAATCACCTGAAAAGTTTTGGGAGTTCAATTAGTTTCAGAAAAGCATACATAATTTCAGGTGCTTATCCAAGACTTATATAAAGTGTCAGAACTGCTTTGATATGCAGAAGTGGACGGAAGAGTCAGCAAGAGCAGGCTCTCTCTCTCTCTCAAAAAAAAAAAAAAAAGATTCTCAGATTCCAAGGCAAAAAGGGACCTGTGTGACCATCTTGTCTAACCTCCTGTATAACTAAGACCAGAGAATTTCCCCAGAGTAATTCCCCTGGAGCAGAACTTTTAGGAAAACATCCTATCTGGATTTAAAAGTTGTCAGGGATGGAGATTCCATCATGACCCTTTGTAAATTGTTTCAAAGGTTAATTACTCTCACCATTAAAAAAAAAATTATTCCTTATTTCTCATCTAGCTTCAGCTTCCAGCCACTGGATCATAATATACTTTTCCCTGATAGAATAAAGAGCCCATAATTAAATATTTGTTCCCTATGTAGCTACTTATACACTGCAATCAAGTCACTCTTTAACCTTCTCTGTGTCAAGCTAAATAGATCAAGCTCCTTGAGTCTATCGCTATACCTATAAGGCATATTTTCTAATCCTTTAATCATTCTCATGGCTCTTCTCAGAACCCTCTCCAATTTATCAACATCCTTCTTGCATTGTTGGCACCAGAACTGGACACGGTATTCCAGCAGCGGTCACACCAGTGCCAAAAATAGAGGTAAAATAACCTCTCTACTCCTACTTGAGATTCCCCTGTTTATGCATCCCAGGATTGCATTCATTCCTTTTGCCACAGCATCACACTGGGAGCTCATATTCAGCTGATTGATGCCCCTAATCTTTTTCAAAGTCACTGCTTCCCAGGATAGAACCATATCCTGTAAGTATGGTTTGCATTCTTGTTCCTAGATGTAGACATTCACATTTAGCCCTATTAAGGCCTGCATTGTTTGCTTGTGCCCAGTTTATGAAGCAATCCAGCTTGCTCTGAATCAGTGATCTGTCCTTTACATTATTTACCCCTCCTGCAATTTGTGTCATCTGCAAACTTTATCAGCGATGATTTTACTTTTTCTTCCAGATCATTGATAAAAAAAAAGTGTTAAATAGCATAGGGCCAAGAATTGATCCCTGCGAGACCCCACAGAGGAAACACCTGCTGGATGATTATTCCCTCTGTACAATTACTTTGAGGTCTATCAGTTAAATAGATTAAAAACTGGCTAACGTGTGCCACATTAATTTTAAATCATTCTACTTTTTCCAATCAAAATATCATGTGGTACCAAGTAAAATGACTTACAGAAGTCTAAGTATATTATGTCAACACTATTAACTTTATCAACCAAACTCATTATCTCATCAAAAAAGATATCAAGTTAGTTTGACAAGATCTATTTTATATAAACCCATGTTGATTTGCATTAACTACATTACCCTCCTTTAATTCTTTATTAATCTAGTCTGTTATCAACCACTCCATTGTCTTGCCTGGGATCAATGTCAGGTGACAGGCCTATAATTACCCAAGTCATCCTGTTCGCTTTTTAAAAACATTTTCACTGCTCCCTGTGTCTGACCAGGCTAGAAACTCTTATAAACAATATTTTGGTGCCTCCATTTCAGAACTTAGGAAATACAATGACAACGATGAAAGAACAAGACAAGTTATCCAAACTTTCTAAAACCTCAAAAAAGGTCCAAACCAACCTATCGCATTTAATAGAGATGAAACCAATAGGGTTCTATAGAAATTACTCTAGAAAGCTATGGATCTCAATAGAATGGTCACTTTTGTGAACTATCCCATAGAATTTCATCACTCCCCTGCCCCCTTAAGACCAGCTGCCCTGGGAGGGAGGACTATTACATTCCCTGCTTCTCACCCCCCACCCCCATTGTGCCGGCAAGATGTTCCTCTCCTGCCTCAGGTTCTCCACCATGAGGAGCAATTTGCCATTCTGCTCCATAGTGTCCCTGAATTTCCCTCTGTGCTTTTGCATCATCTTGTGCTATTTACAAAGGCAGCTCAATGACTTTCAGTTTCCCACATAACTGTTGCTGGAGCGTTGATTCCTGTCTGTCCAGGTTCTCTCCGTCCCAGTCATTTTATCCACCATCTCCCTACCACCCACTGCTGAGCATGGGAGATGGCTCCCTGCCCTGTCTATGTCATCACTGCCACATCCCTCGTGCCAGTCCCTGATCTAGGTTGGTTCCGGGGCATCCCTTTGCTATCCCATCCTCTCCTAATAGGATAATGCTTTCTTATACGACCCTCCTCATGGGCTCCAACAGACCCATCCCCTCCCTGTTCATCTCACAGGTGGGACTGTCCTGAGCTCTCACTCTTTCCTGCTCTCTCTGTAAGGCTTCTGTCCCCCATCCCAGTAGGGGTACTCCCTCTGAAGGTGTCCCCTCCTCCCACAGGCATAACACTGCCCTGATTAGGCTTCTGGCCTCCTGATCTTGAGGTCTAGCTTCTTGTCTCAGGCCCTCTGGCCCCTGCTCTCCTCCTGGAGTATCTTAAGCAAATAATACTTCTCTTCTGCTAACTGCCTCAGGAATTCCTGCAGCTCTCTCTGCCTCCCACTGTTGCTGCTGATTCTCTAGGATCTGGCTCATTAGGGTCTGGATTCCCCTTGGTGGCTCATCAACCCTCTTCAGAGGGAGCGGCAACTCTCAAGTCCAGCCTCGGAAGTTACACCTGCCTTCCGCCAAAAAGGCCTCCACACATGGCAGCTTCATTGTCTCTTTGACCCAAGTGTCTGCTATAAAATTATATGGCCAGTATTTGAGGATGTGGCCTAAAGTGACAAAAACCAGAGCAGTTAAAGTTAAGGCCACAATTCATGCCAGTATAAATAAATCAAAGGCACAATGGGTTGAGTTAAGGATGCAATGAGAGGGTCAGCCCTCAATATCCAAATTCCTGGATTGTGTTGGTTGGTGCTAGAAGTACAATATTATTTAGACCTACAGCTTAAAATATAATTTTAAGAGAAGCAAAAAAAACAACCCACCATGAATCTTCACTCTACATTTGAGCTGCTTGGATGGCTCTATCCAATCCAAACTATTAAGCCTTTAGAGATTCTACTGCACTGATTTCATGTGTATCAAAACCTATATATGTGTAAACATATATATCCATTTTATTAGAATGATGTCATCCAGGCTAGGTATTAAGATTACATTTGTCTTTCTATTTTTAATCCTGTTTTCCAGTGAACAACAACTTTTAGTTTTACCTGAATCTTAGTATAAAGTTCTTTTTATTTTTGCTTCTCTTAAAATTATATTTTAAGCTGTAGGTCTAAATAATATTGTACTTCTAGCACCAACCAACACAATCCAGGAATTTGGATATTGAAGGCTGATGCTCTCATTGCGCCCTTAACTCAACCCATTGTGCCTTTGATTTATTTATACTGGCATGAATTGTGGCCTTAACTTTAACTGTTCTGGTTTTTGTCACTTTAGGACACAGCCTCAAATACTGGCCATATAATTTTGTCACTGTAAAATCAAGGCTATATAAAATGGGCACTATTATTCAGCACAGCAGTGTAATCTCCCACATCATAATAATGCTATCCAGTTTGGTTAGAGTAAAGTGCACAGCTCCAAGACAGGCAACGGTAGAAATAGAATTTGCACAGAATTTGTAAAAGGAGGAGAGCCCTTAATAAGACATGTAACATAGATGTCGTGGCATTAATCCTGTTTAACCCAGTGGTGCATACAGGAACGAAAACTGGTTTCTCTCTTTTCCATCTTGAAAGGGTTAATGTTAAGCCAAACTAAAATGGCATGTTTTACCATGTCTTCTGCATGACTGATACTGCAATCGATCTGCAGCGGTTCATTTTCTCTCTGGAATCTCTGCCCACTGAGAACAAATACAAACACATGTGGAACCAATAGGAAGCAGACCAAGGGGTTTAAGAGCACTGTACCAACCTATGTCAGAAAGTTCTCACTTAACAGATGGGGTAATTAATAAAACAGTCAAGTGGCATGACTGCGTCAAGGTGCCTTTAAGTGCTAACAATCCTCTTTTGTCTTACTACTGTAGTGTACAGATGGATTCCAATTCAGAATAAGCACTGCATTGTGCCCATGTTTGCCATCGTACAGTGTCACAGTATTTATAGGGTGCCAGGTGTCCAGTGCCTTTTATTTTAAAGAAAAATAGAATGCCGATTTTTCCCCCTCTAGCATCTTAAGTGCTGACGTGAACACTAATCTGGGTAGAATGAAATCTACAAGTAAATCAGTCCTTTTATCAATTTGAAAAGGAAGGATTTGCCATAAAATACTGCTGACACAATGTAGCCCCAGTTGACATGTATCTTTAATGTATATTGATTCTAGTTATGTATGTATTTTACAGGGCTGTCGATGGACAATTTCTGTTATGTGCTGAATTTCTGAGTTAAACAATATTTTTCATCGCTTGTCTTAAAGGTGAGATGTAAAACACTGACTGCTTGCCATTTAAAATTTAGTGGCACTTTTCACAAGAGTGGGAAAATTAAATGTCCTAGTCCTGGACAAATTCCAATTACCTTCTGCCTATATCACATCCCACCCCCTCCATCTTTTTTCCTGTCCTGACCTGTTGTATAACTTTACTAGTACACAATGACTTTTGTGTTCCACCCCAAAAGTGGCTGCATCCCAGACACGTACAAACTGCTTTGGGATCACTGGGGACGGAAAACTTTTGTAATTACTATTGTTGGTGTAAAAAATAAACAAGAGCATTGGTTGAAACAGAGCATTTTTGCCACTGTCGTGATTCTATTGCTGTTCAGGGATTGAAGTGGGAAATAAAATGACAGTATGTTGGTATTCTACTCCACAGTTCCAGGATGTCATACTTACAGTATGTGCAATTGCAATATTTTCCCTATCCCCCACCAACCCATGTTACTCAAATACATGTGTGAGCAGAGCACCAAAGTGACTTTGATAAGATTGTGGAAGCACTCCAGCAGTTCTGTCAGTTTCACTTTGCCTTTCTGCTTGAGCATAGAATGGACCTGCAGAGTCAAGTAGAAACTGCCAGGACACCATATTGAAATGTAATAGAGCACAGTGATTCCCGATGACTACCATCTACAACTGTTCAACAAAAGCATAGTTAAAGAGTTCAGAAGTAAGCTAAACATGTTTTAGGATTTTCACTTTTATGATGATCAAGCCAGAAATCAAAGACAATACCTTAGACCAGTGGTTCTCAACCTTTCCAGACTACTGTACCCCTTTCAGGAGTCTGATTAGTCTTGCATATCCCTCATTTCACCTCAATTAAACTTACAAAATCAGACATAAAAATACAAGTGTCTCAGCACACTATTATTGAAAATTTGCTTACTTTCTCATTTTTACCATATAATTATAAAATTGATTGGAATATAAATATTGTACTTACATTTCAGTGTACCTAAACTCTGAGCCCTGCCACCTGGGGTGGAAGCTGAAGCCTGAGCCCTACCACCCGGGGCTGGAGTATGTAACTTAGATTCCCATGAGGCCCCTGTGGCATGGAGCCCCAGGCAATTTCCCTGCTTGCCACCCCTTAACACTGGCAACCCCCTTAAACCCATCCTGCAACCCCCAGGTTGAGAGCCACTGAATTAGGCAAATATCTAGATGGAGTTGTCGTACCCCCTGGAAGACCGCTGCATACCCCTGGTGGAGAATCACTGCCAATTTATGGCAACTGACCAGCTAAGAACTGATACTATGAGGGGCAGGAGGAGTTTGGCAGGTTCAACTATGGTGGTAATTGAAGTTGAGAGACGGACCTGGCTAAAACTGTCAAGCCTTCAACAAACACAGTGTGTGACAATGTTCTGACCAGATGTGACAATGTTCTGAACAAATGTTCAGGTGTGGAAGAGCATACCAGGACACTATTTTCTAAACCATGTTTCATACCAGTAGTCCTTCCAAAATACTGGTACTATCATTACAGCATTAAGCAGTGGATTAGAGAAATCACAAGGTAGAAGCAAAGAAACATTTATGTTTACAGAGGGAGAGTTACTAAGAGAGAGAGAGAGAGAGAGAGAATTATTTCAAATTCCAGATCCCACAAGCTGCAGTGGAGAAGGCTTTTGCACCAAGGAGTAGACAAACATACTGAAAGGAACCAGCCAGTGTTTGAGTTGTAAAGAAATACTGTAGATGACCAAAATGGTCTTTTTCTTCTTTCTTATCAGTCCCAAAGCAGTTTTCTGCCTACAGTGGGTTGAAAATATGGCTACACAACATTATGAGATGGTTTGACACATAATTGTCTATTTTCCTTCCACATTTCCCTGACCCCTATCCTCTAACTGCTGCTGTATCAAACATTTCCTGACAAGACAGCAATGCCCATTCTCATACAAATGAATCCCTCTCCATTGGCTGAAGACTCTAGCAAGAGCCCAGAATATTAAAACTCCAAATGGTCTTTTAAGTGAATTCCAGAGAGTGCACTTTAAAGATTTGAGATTGCTCAGAGAAAACACTAAGACACTGCTCCAAGTGTTTTGCTCTCTGCTTGCACAAAAAAAAAAAAAAAAAAAAAAGAGTAAACAAAAATGCAAGCAGGCCCTGGAAATGATCTGTACCATTATGACCTCACCTTCTTATTATTGCTTTGTCCTGCCATGCTGCTTAACTAATGACCATCTGCTTATCCAGCCAGTTTTTCTTCTTTAACAATAATTAATATTGTTATACTTTTACCAATGACAAATGCCAGAAAAGTCAGAAGCTTGAAGTTGCCTCTCAGAGCTTCAGATTCAGAAAAATTCTGCTGAAGTTGAAGGCAAAAAAGAAAACCCTTTTGGTTTTGACCTTTATGGCTTTAGTTTATATATAACAGTGGCATGGCCTCAAACTATTTTTCATTCATGTGAGCAGGGTTTGCAGGATCAAGTCCTGACTACTATAAAATGTAATGAGTCTGTCAGTTCGCCCAAAATTGATGGAGTTGCCCACACCCATTTGTGAAATCATTAAATTAAATGCCACTCAACAGAGAAACCTCTTAACTAAAGCTGAGTAAATACTACACAAGATTTCCCATTAATAGTTGTTCAGATTTTAAAACAAATTTGCTCTAACTGTGTGCGTCTCCTTTTGTGTTCACTTTGGGTGAACACGCCAGCTAATGAGTTCACTGGAAGGAATGTTTGAGCAAACAACAAGCTTCAATGAATGTCAGAGAACATCTGTGGGAAACAAATTGTGAATTTGCAAATATGGACATTCACACCTGAAACCTGATTCTAAGAGTTATATTCTTCTAATTAAAGAACACACACATACCATGATTTCTCCGTGTCCAATTAAAAGTAAGCAATGTGGTTAGAAATTCAAACACTACTTATTTTCAATAAACTGATTGAGTGATCTACAAATCTGAATTATACACAGCAATTTTTTAAGTTGTCTAGGTTTTGGCAGCCTCCCTTTGATGCTCGGTGAGTGCAGCGCTGCATGGTATCTCTGCAGCCCTACATGATGCAACAACCCTGTAACAGGGTGTCTGGTCCTTTAAGGGCTAGAGGCCTGGGCCAGCAAATCCTGATTACTAAGGCACAGAGGGATTTCCACACACACACACTTCCCCAGCACCCTCCCCAGTGGTTGACCAATTACATCATGCAGTGTTGCAAATTTACTCGTGGGTGGAAATTTGAATTGAAATGAATCATTAATACACACTTCAAAAGCATAATGGGTTTGAAAAATACGAACAAAGACTAGCTTCCTCATACAGCTGTTTATGACAATGTCAGCACATGTGTTTCAGATATATTGGCCATCCTAATAATTTCAAATAAGGATTTGAAAGCAAAGCCTGAGTGAGCTCTCCCCTGACAGCTAGTGGAGAGCCAGGGGGTTTCAGGATCAGACTGTATACATGAACACACCTACTCTGCCTAGGTAACCAGCAGACAGAGCTGTGTTGCCCAAGTGATCAATTTTGGCTGGTGTTGGGTCACAAATAATTTTAGTATTGAATGTGGGGGTCATGAAATGTTATCTTTGTTGTATGAGGAAAGGGCAGCAGAACTGTGCCTAGCCTGCTCGAATGAGGGGGTCTCCTTCAGTGCTTAAATTGGTCTGGGGCTTGCCAGGGCTGAGCCCCAGAATCTCTAGGCTTGGCAGGTCACAGCCCTGGGACCTCTGGGCTTGTCACATCAGTTATGAAAGTAACAAACTTTCTTGAGCCCCGGCACCTCTTTCATTACAAATTAAGCACTGTTAACCCTCAATTGAACTGCACTCCTTAAGCAGGAGGTTTGGCGGGGGGCGCACAGGTGTTTTGCTTGGTGGTTTGGGCTCTACCTAAGAGTCAGAGGCATTATTTGACCTGCCCCTCTCCCCTGTTAAAAGATAGAGTTGATTGGGCTCCAAAGGAGAGTCTTTTGGTTTGTTAAGTGACCACTAGAGCTGAAATTGCTAATAAGGGCTTAGACCTGCTGCGAGACAGTGTTTCTGTGGAAGAAACTGACCAGCCTGCACTAGCAGTGAGGTTCCCCCACTGAGCACTGAAATCACTGTGAGCTGGGTGGGACCTTGAGAGACTGACTCACAGAGGTCCCAGTGGCAGGTGGCAGCAGAAGGTGATGGTGCAGGGCCGTTGGGGACGGACTGTTGGAGTGAACAGTGGAATGCGGAACAGCAGCCAGAGCAAGTGGCCAGAGCAAGGTGCCTTATCCCCTGCACACACCCCACCAAAGCCCCGAGGTTAGGAGGTGAACTCATGTGAAAGCACCTCTGTACTCTGGGTCTCCACTGACCAAGGACAACGACTATGAGTGGGGTGCAGTGGAGGGAGAAGGGAGGGACAGGTTAAAGGAACATTTGTTTGTTGGGTTATATTTTAGTGAGTTCACTCCAGAATGCTAGATTTGTGACTGGGAAACATATGTTTCCTAGTAGGCCAACATTTTTAAAAAGCATTATCTGCCAAGGTTGTTATCTCACATCATTGCTATCTCAAGAGGTTATCATCTTGGGGAGTTTCTGTACTAAACTTTATTATTATAATTAATTTTTATTTAAGAACGGCCATATTGGGTCAGACCAATGGTCCATCTACCCCAATGCCAGGTGCTTCAGAAGGTGTGAACAGAACAGGCACTCACGGTAATCCATACCCTGTCATCCACTCCCAGGTCCTGGCAAACAGAGGCTGGGGACACTCAGAGCAAGTTCTTGCATCCCTGCCCATCCTGGCTAATAGACATTGATGGACCTAACCTCCATGAACTTATCTAGTTCTTTTTGAACCCTGTTATAAGTTTGGCCTTCACAACATTCCTGGCAAAAGTTGTATGAAGAAATACTTCCTTTTGTTTGTTTTAAATCTGTAGCCTATTCATTTCATTGGGTGACCTCTGGTTCTTGTGTTAAGTGAAGGGATAAACAACATTTCCTTATTCACTTTCTCCCCACTAGTCAAGATTTTATAGGCCTCTATCATATCCCCTCTGAGTCATCCCGTTTCCAAGCTGAAAAGCCCCAGTCTTTTTAATCTCTCCTCATATGGAATCTGTTCCATGTCCCTAATCATTTTTGTTGCCCTTCTCTATACTTTTCCAATGTCAATATATCTTTTTTGAGATGGGGTGACCGGAACTGCACGCAATATTCAAGATGTGGATTTATATAGTAAAACTGGAGGAGCTTGGTTTGCCAGACAGATCAGCCAAGCCAATACTGACAACCTACATGAAAAGACTGCAAGACACCATTCCTCTGGACTAGATAGACATGCAGAAAGCCTTATAAGTCAGACACTGTTAAAGCCAATTTTAGAAGTACTTAATGAGGCTGTTAAGAATGCTGGAGACACAATATAGTTTATATGAATCAACATGGCTGTTGCATCATACTTTCCATTTAAACAAAGATACCACACACTACAAACTGTAGGCCAATGTTAAGTGCATTGTCACTTAACCAACCTGAAGTTGGACACTGGTTCCGAACAAGACTGGCAAATGCTCACTATCTGTCTGCAAAAACCTCAACTGACTGGCTAGAAGCATGCGATGCAACAGTGAAAGACTCAGCAGTTGAAAAAGTGAAGAACTCTCTCACTGCATTCAAAAAAAATGTGCATATATGGATGATGAATGTATGAATGCAAAGACTTAATACTTGATGCCTATTTGCATATGTTATCTTGATGTCTGTGCTAGGCCAGTAGATGCATTCTAGATGTTCAGGTTATAGAAGACACATCAGCTGCTTCTGTGACATCTTAGAAGAGTTAAATGCTTGTAAATTGAACCCGAAAATAGATGGCTGCTTGTGCATTTGATGGAGCTCTGAACTTTTCTGGAAGACATAGTGGAGTACAAGCTTTGCTTAGAGAAAAGCGTAACCCTAATCTCTCCTATACACACTTCAGAGGCCATCTACTCCAACTAGCACTAATATGAGCTGCAGAATCTTCAAAAGACATTAAAAACCATAACATTAATGGTTGTTATACTCTTTTTCCAGCAAGAGTCCAAAAGGACTGAAAGTCTTGGAAACAAATAGAAGATACACTAAGACTGAAGTTCAGACCAGTCCAACCTGGGAAAATCTGCTGGCTTTCTCATGAGCGATCTTTGGCTGTTGTCTTAAAATTACTGCAACCGTTATTACTGGCTTTTGAAAGTATCTACCAAGATGGGACAGATCTAACTAGTGTAGCTGGCAGACTACTTTTGCTACTGAGTTCAGAGAAGACTATCGCCATTCTCTCTCTTGTAAGTCTACGCTGAAACCACTTAAGTCATTACACAATGCCATCCAGGAATCCGCTACAACAGTAGTAGATCTTTGTCCAGCAATAGAAGCTACTCTTGGATCAGAGAGATATCCATTGAAAACTTCCTGAAAGAAGCAGACTTCAGTCCAGAAAGTTGACTAATAAAGGCACTTATATTGAATCCTTAAGTGAAGACGACAAGAAGTGTTTAAGCCAGTTGAAAAAGTACACAGACTTGATTCTTACAAATCTACAATAGCGATTTCTGGATTCTACTCAACCTCTACGTAGTTTTTACAGATGCCTGTCTTACAAAAGACCTATAGTTGAGTGGAAGGAGGCACCACCAGCAATGGGGCTGCTATGTGATCAGGACAGAATAGAGAATTATGAACATAGTGTGGAATATCATACGATGAACAAATGCAGATTCAACTTCAACTTCTTCATCACCACTAGTTGTTCGACACAATCTATGTTTTCTGGGATGAAAGAAGTAGGAATTCATCTCCTGCTACTCCCAGTCACAACAGCTACAGCTGAGCATTCTTTTCCCTCATTGAATAGAATTTTGTGTTCTGAAAGAACTCACCTTCTGCTTGATCATGAGCGTATCATGAAGGCTTGGAAGTAATGGACACATAAGAAGCCACCAAAGATGAATGCACTGCATTCAAGAAGTTCATTAACAGAGTTGTGCAAAATTACAGCAAGAAACCAAGAAGTATATAGATGTAGTTCTTCATAGTAGACTTGAGTAGCCAACTTTAATTTCTGTGATGATTTTAAAATTTCTGTGATGAGTTTAAAAAATGGTCATGAAACATTTTTCAGTTTTTACTATGGTTCCAGACAGCCCACCTTCACCCTCCGGATCTCATCCCTTGGCCCTCACCCTCCCCTGTATATTCGAACACCCCCTCCTAGTTTCAATTCCTGGGGAAAACACTGGCCATACGTGAGCAGGGATCACATGATTCCCTTATAAGAGGGAAAGAATGCTGTAGTGAGGGGATGCTCAAGGAGAGATAAACAGGAAGCTGTATCAGAGACTGCAGAAGAGCAGCTGTGAGCAGGAGGGCAGGATGTAGGTCTGGAACCAGAGGGTTGAAGGATGCTAAGAGCGAAATAGGGATAAGAGTGGCCTGTCAAGGTAGGGAAGTGCTCCAGAGAGCAAAAGGGGGAGAAGAGATGCCCCAGGAATGAGTTTGGGAATTGCGTCTTATCCCAATAAATTGAACCAGAGAGAAGGCACGTTATGAGACAAAAAAGCTTCTGTGGAGTTTAATAAGCCCTTTGATGGGGGAAACTGAGGCCTGGTGCTGCAGTGCTACCACCAATCTTCTAGAGGAGGCCTGCCCAATTACAACCCCCCTAAGATAACCCACGCATTCCCCTATACAGGGGAGTCCTCAGGGGGGTCCTCAAAAGGCAACCTTACAGCTGCCTCTGCAGTGCCTGCACTTGAGGAATTCTCCCACAGTCAGAACCAAGGGTGTAAGGACTTCTTTATACCTCCCCTGCCCTTTTACCCAGAAAGGGGTGAGAAGCCAACACTGAGTTATTTATACTAAAGGAAAGAATATCACGTCAATTTAAAAGTTTCCTGCATGAATAATATTTAGGTGTGGCTCATTGGGGATCTTTGTCACACACGGTCTCAGCTGGTTGAGTGATACGTCTTTAATCAAAACATCATTTGATACATGGAGAACGTATTTTTGTACAGTGAAGAGGCTTCTGTAACTTTTGTCGAAACAGCTTAATTGTTTTGTTTTATTTTATTTGATTAAAATTAAACTTGCAATAAAAAGGATTATACACGCCCGAAGATGCAGCCATCTGAAAGCCAATGCATCTTTGCTCCATGGTTTCATGATAATTCAACAGTTGGTCAATGTGTACGTATACCTCACTGACTCAGAAAGCAGAGGGAGTGCAGGAAGCCAGGTGTGACACCATGAGTCAGACACCTGGCTGAAGCTCAAGTTAAGGTTCAGCAGGGACTTTGCACTAGGGAGGATTGAGTATAGTGGTGCTCCACCGCCAAACTGGGTGCCTGCATGCACCAACAGGTATTTCAATGTCTAAACCATTCTGTGGACATGCAAATGCCCTATTTGCACATGCCAGTGAAGGAATGAATGGCACATGCCAAATCTGGCTTTAACTGACTAGTCATTTAAAAAATGCTGGGCCAGCAGTACCATATTATACCAAGTTACACACATTTTAATCATTTTTAGGAGGAGGTGATATCCTCTGGCCCCTTCCAAAAGGCTCACATCATTGGCACTCCCTACAAAATCCCTTTGGGCAGGTGCCCAGCTGCAAAATAAACTCTTTGCACACGACCAGCAAGTTTGTCTATCCTTCTTCAAATTACCTATGCGTTTTTATTCATAATATAGTACAGATGGTGAGCCAGATCCTCATCTGGTGTAAATCAGCATCATCCCAGTGAAATAAATGGAGGCACACCAAATTACACCAACTGTGCTCCATAGTGGGGGCGGGGAGGGGGTTATTTTTAATTAAACATGAATACCTTTAGTTTTAACCAATGATTAGAGGAACCACTCTCACTGCCATTCATATTTGCTGTCAAAATCAGTGTTCCCCTCTGTGTTCTTGTCTTTGCAGCACCAATATCTTGATATCAACGTGCCACCTGGAATTACACACCAGCATAGGCCTGTCTCAGCAATATTAAAGATGCCTTTAGGTTCATACTCTTTCACAACATCTGGGAGGGCTTGAATTACCTCGCAGTCATCAACAAATTCATTGGTATCTTATTTCTCATAGTGCTGTTGTTGGAACTCTTCATCTCCGCTCCTTCCACTAGACTTACTATTTGACAAGTTCTCTTCCAATCATCACCTTATATGTTCCACTGAGGCTCTATATCTTATATTACTGAGAGTCGTTATATTCACACATGAGTAACAGCTTGATAGATACATACATAGGTGAATCTAGTAGGGAAGGGTACATATCCCCCACCCAACTTTTTACTGCCCTGCAAATACGGGGCTCACTCACCAGCATTTTGTATCTAATTGCCCCCTGTGCACATATTTGGATTATCCATCTACTCTAATATGGGCATTATATACAATATATATCTTATTAAGTGCTTTGGAATCCTTTCAGATGCAAGATGTCAGACATATGTTCAATAGTATTTTACTGACGTGACAGTGGTGGCACAAGGTGTTCGCAAACCGTCCTCTGTCTTAGGACTTGCCATCACTCAGCACATCACTAAAAATGAGTGACTGGGTAAGGGACGTAGCCAAAGCAGCTCGGGGACATGTTAATGCAACACGTCCATGTGCAGCCTCTGCCAGTGGGGTTCTTATGAAACCCCCAGCAGATATTAAAGCCAACCCCCCCTCAACAGAACTCTAGTGGAACCACCCCCTGCTCTACCTTCAGATGTGAGCCCCTTTCCAGGGCTAGCAGATCAAATAGGCACATGGACATCTGCACTTTCCTAGGCTAGTGGAAATGAAGCTCAATGACATCTTACAAACAATGTCTATGGTGTGTACTTGAGATGGGGGCATTAGTACCCAAGTTTGAATACAGATCCAAACTCTCTCAAAGCTTAGGGATGTTCAGATTGCAGATTCAATTCAGGGCCATCTCTGGTGTGTACTTAAGTGTAGCTAGTGTTCTGTACCCTAACAGGAACCAGATATACCTATAACGTGCCATGTATATCGAACCCCAGTTGTATGTTGTGCAGACAACACCATCGCCGTAAATACATGTGCACCCCTCAACCCACCTTAAAAGACAAAGCAACCACCAGTTTAATTAAATGACTCCTGTTTTGTATCATGCTATTGTTTTGAGAAACAGAGTCTATAGCTTTTATAATGTCCATCTTCCCCTTCCCCAAACACACTGTTTCCTGCCAATCATCCTGGAACACAGAGTGCTGGGCACTTAGACAGGATGTTTGTTTGCTAAAGCAGCCAAGCCAAGTCACAGGTCTCAACGTTTACTTATGTTGAATTTCCATGCACAAGAAAATGGATTGAACAGTTATTTTAGTGCACTAATAGGGGCTGCTTATGGTCTAAAATAGCAACAGGTTATCTTCCAAGTGAGGAAAGGCTGCTGCTGAGCCCATAGGACCTATGTATTGAACTGCCAGACTCCAGGATAGCTGTAGAGCAAGTGTTCAAGGGCACAGTAAGTTTCCCTTGACAGGGACTGTGTCCTGAAAAGCATCTTCAGTAATACAAGGGATTAAACCAGTGTTCCTCAGCCTGGAAGTACTGAAAAACCATTTTGAAATCTTACAGAGACTTACACAGGGTTCACAAAATAAATCACTGTTTAACATTCAATTTATATGTTTGCACTATGATCCTCAGTCACCATTGTGCGAGGACATCAGGCATTGGCACATTACTGTCATGCAAACATGGCAGAACAATAACAGGAATGCCAGAAATACTTGGTGGCTCACTGCACCTCCATTTAAGATACTGTCTTCGCCTTTCCCTGACCACTGGGGTTGGGCTAGTGTAATAGGCTTGCAAAGCACTTCTCTTGTCCCACCCTGTTAGCTGGTGTTGAACTGCATAAACTTGCTGGGTTCATTGTGATAGGAGCAGTTGATCAATGTTACCCATTATTATGAAAATTATCACAATGCAAACATATAAATGTAGTTCTGCAGCTCTTGAGTTCCCAATAAAGCCCAATGCCAGGAAGCAGGATGAATTTGGACAGTAACTCAGAGCATATGTGATGTGCTGAGCACAGGGTAGGGACTGAGCCCATTCACGGGGAAGCTTGTTTTTTCTCCCTCCCCCCCCCCATCTCCTTAATCCATTCTTGGATGTTTGGAAGATAGAGGCTGTGAAGAAACCTTCCTATTTATTTTCCTAGCACTCCTCTTAGGCAGTGCACAGAACACTCTCATAACTGGTGCTCCATTTGCTTTCCGTGAGATTAGGCAGAAAGAAAGGAAAGGAACAACAGTCCATCCCGGTGATTCCACAACAGCTGAATACAGGATTCCAAAAGCTACAGGCTGAATCTTCAGGGCCTCTAAAGCCACACAGTACAACAGGCTTAGATTTAAGCCAAGAATTATACATGTCAGGACTAAAGCACAGTGTGGGGACAGACTCTTCTTTCTTAGGAAAGATATGTCCAATGAAGTCAGTAGTCACACAATAATTTCACTTCAGGCCAACTCTGGAACCCCAGTGCCCCTGCAATGTGGAACCTTCAGGTCTACTTCAGTTCACCTGGGCTCAACAGCCATTGATCCTGACAGGGGTCACTCATATCCAAGCCAGCTACATAGTCCTTACCCAGTTGTCCAATCTTTCTCTCTTCTCAGAAGTCAAGTCACTGTCTCTACCCCACAATGAATCTATATGGCTACTGGACCCATGGATAATGTAAGGGAAGGTAAAACCTCACAAGTGTGAGGAGAAGCAGTTTCTTCCCTGCTTGGGTGACATCTGGATACAAGCTGAGTGGCCAATAATTCAGCCCATAGAAATCTATCAAACAGGACTACCACCCAGGGAGATGAGATCAGAGGCCACAGTGGTCAAAGACAGCCATCTGAATTGGGGGAAGAGGACAGAATCTCTGTTCAGGAATAGTTTTAGTCCCTGCACCTTCACACTCATTACTGGGCAGAATGAAAAAGTCTCTGGGATTTAAACAAGAAACATTATCCTTGCAAGCACCGTACATAAACATATCTAAACAACTTCCCTACAGCCCTAAAAAGAGAGTGCATGCACGCTATCTATTGAGCAGTGCCAGGTTCCAAGAGCATAGCATGCCAATGCTCTACACCCTCTGTTCACTATTAGATCATTGTATGTCTCAGTTCTAACCTCTATGGCCCTGAGAAGACTGGGGCCAGGCTACCACAAAGTTCACCTCTTGATCTGCAACCCTCCAGAACAACTGTGCTCATCAGGAACATGGAAACTATCCATGCCCTCAGTAACACTTAATGGAAGGATGCTCTTTTGGTTCAAGTAATGGAGTGAGACTCAGGACAGCTAGGTTCAGTTCTTTGCTCTGCCACAGACTTCCTACACGATCTTAGATAAATCACAATCTTTCTGTACCTCAGTTCCCCATCTGTAAAATGGGGATAATGCTGCTTCTCTTCTCTACCTGTTTGACTAGATTGTAAGCTCTAGTGGGCAGGGACAGTCTCTTACTATGTGTTTGCACAGTGTCTAGGTCAACAGAGCTTCTGTCTCAGTTGGGACCTCTAAGCAGTACTGTCAGTAAAGAACCTGAGGGCAAGGCATCCTTGTTGCAGAACTGTGGAAGGCCTCCCTGGAGATCAGAAGAAGCTCTAGAATGACCATTTTTCATTGCCCAATGTAAGGATCACTTTTCACAGAAGCCTCCCTAGAGTTCCAGAAACTGGAGAAGAACAAAAAGCAAGTGAGAGGAGGAGGAGAAGAAAATGTCAAAAAAAAAAAAATAAAAAAAAATAAAGGGGCCAAATCCAATCACAGTTCTAGCAAAGCTTGCTTCTGATTATATTTTATGCTTCTGTTACACACCGGATTTTAACACTCAGATACAATGGTGACTGAAGCTCTGTAAAATACCTATAACAGATAGGGGTTTTTTTTTCTGACTGTAGCTGTCCATAAATACTGTCATTCAACACTGAGGTATTTTCATGCTGAAGACCCTAGAGGTCACTGTCCATATTGTTCTTCCCAGGCATGATACTGTGTATATCCCAAAAGCCATATGGGAGAGGTACTTCTTCACAGCTGCAGAGGAAACTGCTTTGCAGAACAGAAAACAGCAGAAATCATAACAGAGGCTTTACTTAGAGTTGAAAGGAAACTGCATGCAAAATTTAAACTGTAGATCTAAAAAT
This sequence comes from Chelonia mydas, assembly GCF_015237465.2. Classification (NCBI taxonomy): domain Eukaryota; kingdom Metazoa; phylum Chordata; order Testudines; family Cheloniidae; genus Chelonia; species Chelonia mydas. Next base: position 105,840,522 of record NC_051245.2, read on the forward strand.
CTCATTTTCAAAATATGTTCATAAAGCTACAAGCTGTTGGAAATATTCTAATTGTCAGAATCAAGCTGTTACAATTACATTTCACAGACCACACAATCAACAAAAGCAACAACAAAAGGAACTGTCTCTTGAAGTAAATGTAGCTTTAAAAAACAAAAAGAAGAAGAAGACGACGACGACCAGAGTTCCTTTAGTTGAATTTTGTTTTGTTCCTTACATAAGTTTTGGTGCTGTAAAATGTGGCACGTTTTGTACTGTATGTTCCCTCAGAAAGCCAAACAGAAACTTGTCATCATGGTTTTGAGAGCACAAGGCCTCTCCTTTCTCATGTTTCAACTAAACAGCCTCCACTTGGGCTGAGGAACGTATCATATATCATAAATCATTCTCTGATAGATATTTGGCAGCCAGTCAGCACCCCAGGCAATGCAACATACAGTATGGAATATTTTTAAGGTGGAATCTAGATTTTGTAATTTAAAGACTTAATAGCATCTCAAAACATTTTACTACTTCCTGTTACAAAACGAAATAGCCAGGAAAGCAGTATTATCTGTATGGTTTAGGTTCTCTATAACACATCCACAAAATAAGCCACAGAACTGTAAACTGCAGGGTTTGTTCCATAGAATGAAAATGAAAAAAAAAAAAGAAATTAGGGAACACAATTGCAGCTAACCGCGAAAACAGTCCAGTGGCAAGGAACTTCTAGAATCTGATTTTTTTTGTCTACCAGCAATGTTAACTCTTTCATTTCCCTGAGGTTAATTCATTTTCCAACATATGAACCAAAGTCAAGAGAGACTTTTTTGCGCTTCCTTGGCTACAGTGCACACACACCGTTTACGTTATAACATTCTGCCACCTCACATCACCTAATGCTATGTTCCAACATTAAAATCAAAAAGTTTTCTGTGTATCCAATGCCTTGGGGCCAGATTATGGTGGCCTTTTTAAAGAAATATTTAGCCAATTTTTTTCAGCCAGCAGATTATTTAATGCCCTCTTCCCACCAGTATCCTTCTCTACATCTTAAATACAGTACAAACCATGATAATTAACCCCTTCACAGCAATCTCTCCTTGGCCCACTCCACGATGTGGCCTTTAGCACAACTCCATTAATGTCAATATAGTGGCAGCTGCTAGAAAACAGAGTGGCTCCCAAGGTTATACAAGAACAGCTTCACTGATCTTACATATTGTGTCTAGGGGCACTTATGGGTTAACATCACGTTTTTTGGTCGTGTCCTAGCATTCTCAGTGCACTTAGAATGAGCAATTCTTAGAAGGGCTAAATGAAAACTGGGGGAAATGCAGAGCATGTGGCATGGGGGTTGGGTTTTCAAAACCAGAGATGCATGAAGAACAAAAGAAAGCAACTGAACAAAATCATAGTAAGTTGAGATGAAAATACACATTAATTGTTACAAATTGAGATTTTAAAGCAGTATAAAATGTTAAATATCGTTGATAGTTTGATTTAAGCTCACATCTCATTGACCCTGGAGACTGAAAAATCAAATTATGCTAAAATAAGAGGGACAATCCTATTGGAAAGTTTTATGTCTCCTTTGTTTACTCTCATTGTTTTTAGAAATTGTTTATTTTGTTAATAATTTTTGAAAATCCTTTCATTTTTTTTTTCAGTTTCTAATATAACCTAAGTCAGTCTGCTGTTTGGACTGAAATGCTGCTGTTTGCATTCCTAAATCCAGCAATAGGGTAACCATCTAATTCAAAATCAAGAAACGAGTATCCATCCAGTACTGTGTTTGAAATACTGAAAACCAAAATAAACATTTTGTATATAAGTTCCCTGTGCATTACTCTTCTGAAATTAAGCAGAACAAACTTGACAGATAACTCCACAAGCATATTTCTAAAATGGCCAATATGAGGACATGAGACATAGGTGTTACTAATGATCTTTTAAATGTGCTATACTGTGGCCCTTAGTCTGAATATCATCAGGTGAATGTGTCTGCAAAGCAACTGATGATGTTTTTGAGTAAATTTTACTTTCAGCCTTTTTACTCTATTTTATTTCAGAGATTCTGTTCTCTGAACAGCGAGCTCATTGCTTAACTTGTCAGGAGATTAAAAGCCATTGTTAACTACTGTGCTTGCAATTCCTTCAACCCACAACCTATCTGATTAACATCCTGTTCAAGGCTTAACAATTCTGCCACTTACAGATGCACACAGGCATGGAGGAGAGACAGTAACTGATATTATTAGGATTTCATAATAGTGTCCATTCTACCTCTCTTTTCAGTCACTCAGAACTACCTGAACCTTTCCTGAAAACATGCATCTTCAGGCAAAGACCAAGCCTGGAAAAATTAAATCCTAAAAAAATGACTTTTCAGACTTTTTTTTTTTCCAGACTTGGGCTTTGGACTATATTAGTTACTGGGACAGCCAAACCATCTGCAGCCTCCAGTGAAGGAATACAGATCTACTGGGAACTTTAGGATTAGCACTGAGGCATTTAAAGTTGTAGAAAAGTGAAGTATGAAGAGGTTACTCACCCTGGGTAGTAACTGTGGTTCTTCAAGATGTGTCCCTGTGACAGGGTTGGGACTCACCACCATAACGCCTCCTGCTGACTCGTCAGGGAATTAGTTCAAGTCCAGAGTGGAGCGCCCTCCACTGGTGGTGTCCCATCTGTCTCTCGCCCTCTCTGGGCACCTGGACGCATGTTGCTCCCTTTTTGCGGCGTTCTCTTCAAGATACTGCCCTCCGGCAGTGCACCCTAGTCCTCATTCACCCCCTTACGGGGCAGCGGTTATCAGCAGTCTTTCACTTCACCCAGCCACAGCGGCCAGCCACACCCCAAAGACTAACCCCTTTTGCCAGGGGTCTGGTGCAGTCCACTATCACCACCTCCAACGGCTGGGTGTATGTGCAAGAGGGAAAGGGGGGACACAGGCCCACCCTCTACTCTGGGTCCTGACCCAGGGACCCTTTGGCAGCAGCCTTCCTGCCCTCCTTCTCCCCCCTTTGTCGCTTCCCCTTCATCCCCTTTGCACCGGCCCGGCCCTTCCCTCGGGGCCTACAGCCTGGCAGTTACCGGGCTAGCGTTCCTTCGGCTCGGCCCTGGTGCTAGTCCCCTCTCACAGGAGACAGACCTTCTCCCTCTGAAGGCCTGGGAGAGGCTACCTATTCCCTTCCTTGGTGGCCTTTATATAGGGCTGAGCCTGGCCCTGATTGGCTCTCTCTTACTCGTGCTCTGATTGGCTCCCTAGCAGGCCTTCTCTGATTGGCCGCCTACCCGCACAGCCCCTCTGGCCTGCTGGAGCCCCCTCTAGCATAGGAGTGGGGCAGCCGCCCCACTACAGTCCCCCTATGGGTGCACCTTGATCAGAGATTTTCATTCGCAGCGTCCGTTTGGCCTGTTCATTTGCTGCTGGTATCCTCGTAGAATGCTAAAGTGGGTACTGTCGCACAGGCAGATTGGCGAGATTATTGTGGCGCTTTCTGTAATGTGGTAAGCAATGAGAGAGGACTGAGATTTTTGCAGTTTGCCAGCTATAACAATCTGGTTCTTGCAAACACACTAGGAGCACATAAAGCTAATCGAGATTCTAATCCTCCACTGTCCCATCAGAACTGGTTCTTTGATGATGATGCCTATTGTGGAGCCACATCAAATGGCTCACAGCGTCTCTTTCTCTGGAGCCTGTGCCTTTTCCCTGGGTGGGTTCTGCAGATTTCTGGAATCCAGAGAATTGTACAGCGTGGGATCTCTGGGCCATTTGTAATCTGCTGAACTTCCACTTGTTTGCAGGATTATAAATGCCTAAAGAGCAGACTGTGGCCCTGAAATCATTAAGGGGTATGTAAACAACTCATCAGTGTTCTTTACAAACAACTTCCATCCATCAAATGGGAGATCCTCAATGGTATTTTGAACTTCCCTGGGGGAGACAGACTGTTGAGCTAGGCGCATCAACATCACTGTGGAGATGGAACGGGTCACAGTGTCTGCAGCACGGAGCACTGCCTGCAAAGATGTTCTTGCCAGCAACTGCCTCTCTGTAATGCTGACCTGGAATTGTTCCCTTTGATCTGGAGGAAGGTGCTCAAACAATGACCCAAATTTTGTGTAGTTGGTAATGTGGTACTTGGCCATCAGTGCTTGGTAATATGCAATATGGACTTGCAGCCTAGCTGATGAATAGACCTTCCTTCCCAGGAGGTCCAGGCATTTTTGGTCTCAGTCATATGGGGTGAATTTATTATCGTGTTGTTTGCCCCATTCATTCACTGTATGAACAACCAGAGGAGCCTTTCCCACCTACGATACTGAGCCTTGAGGAAGATCTCTCAGGGGCCACAGATCTGGCTGGAGACAGAAACCTTTCTGAGGGGAGACAAACCAGAGTTCCTCTTTTGAAAAGCTCTGGAGGCAGGCTCCAAGGAATTCTCCTTCCTAGGAGAATGTTGTGCCAAGATGGAAGTGGCACTCAAAATTCCTGGAGACTAACATCCAGGGGGTCATGCCTTGGTTCTGAAGCAGGGTGGAGGGAATCCTCCATCACAAAGTTTGACCTCTTGGATCTTCCGAGCCCTAAATTTCAGGGTTAGACAGAAGTTGCACTTCTGGAGTGTCAGTCACTGACTGGGATGGCCCTTTTTATTTGACAGGCAGCATTTGAACACTAGTGAACAGGGCATGCCCATCATAGGAGGAATTTCCCCAAACAGAAAACAAGTCTCCAGAATAAAGAAGAAAATAAAACTAATAAACTAATTACAACTAACTAGGAGTTCCGAAACTGTCAAGGTAGGCAAGAAGCGGACATGCTAGCTCCGTCTCGGGCCAAGGCAGTTGAGAAGGCACTGAGGGAGCAGTCCACCTGTGCAGCCTTATCTAGCCTTGGAGCAGTGCACAAGGATACCAATGGCACAAGCACAGGCCAAACGGACACTGCGAATGAAAATCTCTGATCGAGGGTGCATGTGACACACCAAGAGCAGAGCACCCATAGGGATATCACTTGAAGAAGCAGTTATGGTGCATTATGTGAAGTATATGATCATGTAGTTAAGATTTTATCATACTACATACACACAGGAGGCAGAGTTTGGAATTTATTTCTAAATCTTATCTTTAGCATTCCTAGGCTTCTGAGAGCTGGATTGTTTTGTATGATACAGCTTTATAGATTAGGCAGCAGGTAGAGCCTATCAGACAGAGGTATTACAATGCAATTTTTGAACCTGACTATGGGACATAAGCCAAAGCCCATTGAGGTCAATGGAATAACTCCTATTGACTTCAATGGGCTTTGGAGCAGATCACTACTGAAAAGCTTCCCCCACTCCCTCATTCTAAGAGATGCAGAGTCTATTTCCTAATGTCTTAGCTATTCTTATAACTTCCTCCCTTGCTTAGATACTACATGAGCAGTTATTTCTAGTGGGGAAGGGACTCAAACTTTACCAGTAGGACTGGTGACCTGTGATGATAAAATTTTATTCACAAACGATACACATACAGCCTGTTGGGGCAGTGTCCAACTCCTGCTGAAACCAACTGGAGTCTTTGTTGGTATCTGCCAGGAGTGGAAAAATAGCTGGCAGCATCCTTGAAGCTCACCCCCTGCTCTGGATCTGTCTGCTGATCCCTCACTTCTCTCAGCAGCCAGTGGAATAGCTGGTAGTGGAAGCAATACATTCAGTAGGCGGATACCTGCCCACTCAGGGCGTAGCAAGTGTCTCTCACCTAACATCAGCATACGTGGTAAGCAGATAAACACTGAGTGTAGAGGAAAGGCACAGTGCCACCAGAAACTTTGGGGTCATGGTAAGGTAAGTAGAGGGTGACATAGGTTGGAATGGACATTTTGGGAAGATATGTTGATTAGCAGGATGTGGGAAGGGATCACTTCAAAGCCGGGAAGCAGTGGCTTGCTTTGAATGTGGGTTTGGGATGGTTATTCCCCTTGCTAGAACCTTTTTGTCACACCTAACACATATGAGTAAGGCCCTTTGTTTTCTTTTTTTACTGAAGATTTCCGGGGTTTTAAAAAAGCCGTTATGGAGTTTTTACTGAGTTTCACCCAAATTTTGGATCACTCAGGTACATGAAATACTGATTATGTTAAGAAAATCCAATACATTACATTAGGTAGATGTGTTAACAATAAATTAGTCAGAGTGCAAATGTAAGGCTGTCTGTTAAATTAAGACAATGTGGTGGAAGATATATACATGCGTGTACATATGTGCACATACTGCTAATGCCCAGTTCAGGAAAGAAACCACAACATTAAACTGTTTTTACTTCCAATTCTCATAGACTTCTCCATCTTGGTGGGGTTTTTTGTTTGTTTTTTTTTTTGACATCCCATCGCCCAATATTAACCCAGAAAAGTGTGAAATCAATTTTTGCACCAATTTTCACCCATTTTAAAAAAAATTATAAGAAACACTGATAAATTCCCAGGAAACAGTAAACAAAACTAAAAATGAAGAGCCTTGCACATGAGTTACTCATCCATTTTTTGTTACCCAAAGGATAGCATTGCCCCATTGAGCTAACGTAATGTATGGTAAATCAAATCAGGCCAATTTCACTATCAAGGACTACCTTTCAAATGAAGTCTGATCCAAATGGAAAAACTCCGACTGACATCAATGAACTTTGGATGAAGCCTTTGGTGCATTGTCTCTCTATGGGGAAAAGTATAACGACATATTAAAAGAGACTTCCTTTCAAGAATGAAAAAAAAAACACAAAGGAAAGGTCTTGTGCATCTCAGGTTCTTTATATTTGATCCCAAGACCGTTCACCAGATTTTTGCAAGGGGATGGGTAGGATGAAATAAATATTTCAAAATGTCTTGTTGGGGTGGATGTGTACGAAGCAGTGCTAAAATTCCTGTGTCTCTGGGCATTATTATCTCAGCTGTAACATACTAAAAAAAACACAGAAGGTCAAATTAATCTCTGATGTAATACTGCTGAAGTCAAAGGAAAGTCAGTGGAGTTTCACCAGAGATGGATTTGTCTAGAAGGTAAGAATTTCAAAACTTCTCACTAGAGCACTGGTCCAGAGAAAGTTAAATGAGCCAGACCATGATCTGACTACTTTCTTCCCAGTTAGAACTGCACATTGGTCTGCAATTATTAGATTGTAAACTCTTTGAGATAGGGTGAAGTATTATTTTGTTCCATGTTTTTACAGCACCTAGTCAGTGAAGTCCTGGTTCACAACTGGGGCACTCTTCTGCACTGCCACAATATACATAAGTAATAATCATCATCATTTTTGTATTATAAGGTGAGGAAAGAAAAAATAAATGTAAAAACTATGCATCCAATCTTACAGCAGCATATTTTTCTAGGAATACTACTTTAGGAAAGGCTGGGGGAGTCCACAAAAGAAAAGGTTTAAGTGTTTTCTGAAAGTCACCAGCACTACTTCTCTGCTATCTCTTCCTGGGAGATTCAAAAACCGAAGGGACTTCCCCTCCTCCTGATTATGAGGTATAATCATTCAGTGAGGAGCAGAAACAATACCATGTGGTCAATCACAATTTATCAACAAAGCTCAACATTTGTATAATGAGAATCAAATATTTACAACGAAGTGTTCATGATCAAAACACAGAGTGTAAAAAATAATTCAAAGAGAGGGAACGAGTAAATTTGAACAACAAATGAATTTGAATAAACTGATCTCCTCATAGACAATCTGAAAGCCAAAAAGGGACGAAGGTTCAGATTTTTGAAGGAATTTAGGCACCTGAAGATGAAGGCAAATAGTGGGATTTTCAGAAGTGCCTAGGCATCTTTAGGCCCCTGAAATACTTAAAAAAAAATCTGACACTGAGGCTTGGATTTTCCAGGGCGGCTAAGGAATTAGGTACCCAATTCTCTTGAAATTCAACAAAAGCTGGGCACCTAACTCTCTTAGGTGCCTTTGAAAATCCCAGTCTAATATCCACTGAGTGATTTGTTAATTGAAAATTATGCATTCAGTTGTACTCCCAACTCCTAACCTGAAACAGAGTAGAGAAGACACTAAGTTGTCCTTGTAAATATTCAGCTCTTGAGCAAGCCTTTTGGGACTGTTGCTGATAGTAATAAAATAAAATCAGCAGGCTCACTACAGATGAATATACTGTAATTATGAACTCTGAATTTTGATTAAGTGTCCCATTTAGCTTTAATTCCTTTTTTCCCCTCCACATAATGTCTAATCAGAAAAGCCCAAAAATATGTCCATAAGAGAGGAGAGACAGACATTTTTACTGGAGCAGTCATTCAAAGTGTTAAATACCATCTTCTTTGTCTCCTAAATAGTGGCTTAAATGGCTAAAATAGACTTGATTTCTAACTGCTTCAGTATTAATTATAAAATAGATTGTGTGAAAGGAAGACACTGTGAGGCTAATAAGAGTTCTGAACTGTGCTAGTATCTAGTATAAATTCATTAGCCATACTTTCAATTATTAAACAAAAATAGTAACAACACACTTCCAAGTAGTGAGGCTATATAGGGATCTCCCATGCTCTTTCTGAGGTCCTGGAAGGAACAAAGTCTTTGGCCTTGTTTCGCACAACGCATCAAAGACAGAAGGGCAAACATGCTACCTGTTAGGAGAAACTGCTTGTACATTTTCTTCAATACCATAAATTGGCCATGAGTGATTCCAAAATCTGACGTATTTATGGAAGGTGTCAAATGCAGAGCTAAAGTTTTAGTGTTTCCTGAGTAATCCTAAACCAGTGTTCTCTTACTCATCTTCACAGGAGGGAATCCTGCCAACTGCATTCCAAGAAGTGGGAACACTTGCCACAAGATGCTATTTACATGTCATGATAAAGAACATTGGAATCCTGTACAATCATATGATGGACAAGAACACAAGACAAAGAAAGGAGGGAAAAGAACAGGAAGTCTTAATGGCAGAACAATTTATCTCAGTGGAGGTTTAACTTGGCAAATTCTTTATGATCAGAAGGTTCTAGCAAGTTAGAAAAAGTTAGAAGAAAGGCACGTGGAAGGTGGCCCTGCTGGAGGTGGAGTTTGAGGTGCCAACATTTTTAGTAAGGGGATGTACCAAGCTATAGAATGCAGTACTTCAGGGAATGGCAATGACCGTTGCACAGGATGTGGAGAATCTGAACGCACCTCCATATTTGGAAGTATTCTACTTGCTCTGGAATTCCTGTAAGTGCTTTAACAGCCACTAGCTATGACTCCTTTTATTTTACCTAAGTTGAGGTTCAACTAAGCTGATTCCCCATATTGTTATTGATTGCTTTTTTAAATCCAACTACTGAATGAACTTGTCTAAATTATAGTATAAGGAGACAAAATGTGGCTCCTTCTGATTTTGGAATTTGACCCTGGTCTTAAACAGCTCAGCAAATTGTAAGTACTTCCAAAAATCTGGGCTGTTAGATTTTGAAGACCAGTCTTGGATATGCAAATAATTTTGCCTACTAGGTCTACCTCTAAAATAAGAGATCTAATCTCCCTGCACTGTTTTCCTCCAAAAAACAGCACTTCTGTGAATGTCACCACAGTGTTGAACAATGCTGACTGGGTTATGCTGGGAGGTCATTCTTAAAAGTATCATCTTCAAGGGACAAACTTCCATGTCTGATTTCCATCTCTGATAACTCAGGCCGCTGGTTAGGTAACCATTCACCCCAAGGTCACAATTAACATCTCTCCCAGTCTGGCATTGGATGAAACCTGTTAGGACCTGTTAATTGTTCATTGGCCTCAAGTAAAACACGTTAGGGGTGTCAGACTAGTTCCTAGGGGACTAGTGTTTACACTACAAAAACCACTAACTGGCAAGCTCTAACAGCAGCAGAAACCAGGGCAGAGACTGAATAGGAAAGAGACAGAACCTCCATCCTGCCCAAATCCAAGTAGAAGTTGAGACATACTGGTGAAGCAGAGAAGGGAAGTTTGCTTGTGCTGTACCTGCTCTGTGAATAAATAATCTTCTTTTAAATTCACTTAAAAAAATAAAACCTATCTTACTTGTTTACCATGTCCCTGCCCTATCATCAGGTTGGGATTTGAGAGGTACCCATAAGCACCTACCAGATTTGTGATTTTGATCTTGACTCCTCTGTTAGCTCAGGCTGCCATTTAAATACTCAAAGGGGACCCGTGCAATCAGCTCACAGAGCAACATTAATCCAAGTCTAATTTTAAATGTGAATACACAATGAGCATTTTGCTCAGAAAGCCCTGCCATTAAGCATGTTGTATTAAGATACACTTCACATTCCAAATAGTGAAAATACAAAATCTTTACGGTTACTGAGGAAACCCACAATCTATCATGTTTTATTGGTTGGAGAGGAAGAAGCAACTTGGCCAGATTCCTGGGGGAAAGATAGCCTGTCATATTTGCTGAGATTTATTTATGAAAAAGCACTCAGGATGATACTTTTTGTGCAACCTGCACTCTTCTGCTTTGAGTACCATTAGAGGAAACTGAATTTCAAGGATTCATCTGAAATTGAAGATGTGAACAGCAGAAAGGGGATTTTCTCTGCTGGGTTCATTGGCTTCTCCTCTTAGTTATTGAAAATTTCCTTATAATTATGACTGCATATTTTAACGTCATGCATCTGGTCCTCTCTCTCTCTCCCCATTTGTTTCTCTAGTCCCGAGGTAATTACATTTTGACAAAAATTTATTGAGACATCTGTTTTTTGCTTCAGATCTCCAGGTCATTCTGCGACTGTAACAGCAGCAGAGCACAGCATGGCCATTCTTACCAAGGGGGCGGGTGTTGCAGCAGAACAACTGATGGCCAGATCGGGGGGGATCTCAGTGTTGATCTGCCCGTTGATTTAAGGTGGAAAGCGGCAGGACAAGGAAGGAGTCTTCAGATAATGCCATTCTGCTGTTGCTTCTGGCTCACCTCTAATAAACCCAACCACTGTAAGAGTCAGTAGTTCCAGCAAGCCAGCTCTCTGTGACTCTCAGGAAGTGCTGAATTAGTGCAGCAAAAAACAGGCAAGCCTGGCAGGGGTAGGGAAGTAGGAGGAATTTTTAATAGCCCAGTGGGCAGAATGCAGATTAAAGCTTTTTGCAGGTTGGCACACAAGATTAAAATAATTCACAGAGGAGACGGGGCTGTGTATCTAAACATGTGGCCCATATGTTTGAAACCACTGCCATCCAGGCTGCTCTAAATTGAGAGAATCTAAGCTACAAGCTAGACTGGATTATAATGCCCCATACAATATCTGAGACTGAAGAGTTTTTAACATAGGCAGAAGAAATACTTTGGTTAAAAAGGATATGAGCAACTTACTACAAACACCACAACCTAATGAAGGCTTTAGGATTTTATTTCTCTTCAAAGATGTGATGTTTCCCCCATACCCAAGAGCAAAATATTTATTTTCAGTAAAGATGACCTTTTAATTCAAGTTAGAAAAGAAAGAAGACCCATAAGATAGAAGAAAGGCACAATGTATCTGCCTCAGTCACTTTCTGCATCTGTCCTCAAATACAAAATGGCAGCTGCCTCTGCAGCAAGGCATTGCAATGGAAGACAACAGCAGGGCCACATTGCCTTTCACTTGCATAGCGATACGCAACACAAGAGGCAAGATGCCAGTGGAGCCTTGTCACATGTTGTGTTGGTAGATGGAAATGTTATTAATAGCATTGACATGTAAGCAAAGGAAGCAACATACTTGGACCTTTGCTTCTGTGTGATTCAGAAACGAAACTACTTAGACCTGGCTTGTGCACAGTTGCAGTTTTCAAGTTAGGGGTCAGAAAGGAGCAGTGTCCACAGCATACTTGTGAATGGCCCTTGCTTATTGGCGCGCCAGGCACACTTGTTTAAATCACCTCAAGGGCACTCCCCCACCCCCGCTGCACCATCTCTGTGTTAATTGTAAAGCCATTCACATCACAATGAGCAGCTATCGCTTAGCCTTCTTGTTTAGCAGATGTATTCCTCTCCCCAATATATTTATAGTCACCTCTGTTTTAATGGTCTCCAGGTAGGCCCAAGCCTAGATGGGCATCTCTGGACACTTCCAATATGCATCCAAGCAAAGCTGCCTGATTTTGAGAATTGAAATATGCTCCTAATAAGGTTTACAGGTAATAATGGATATTATTACATAGCCATGAAAATGCACACAAGCACACACACACCCTGAAGGTCTTGAGGCAGCAGCTGTACGCAGGGTGCATGGAGGAGTAAGTACAGGGCCCATTGCCAAAAGCTGTTCCATTCACTCACCTAAACATTGACCTTGAAAAATTGCCCTTTATGGGATGTGATGAGGTGTGAATTCAATTTCCATCTTCACTCAGTTTCTGTCATTTTCTGAGCATACACTGCCAGCTGTGCCAGCCCACATCAATCGGGCCAGTGATGGGTGTGTAATATTCACAGCTGTCCTCTAGGGGTTAGTGGAAGAGTCCCTATAAACTCATCTCAGGGGTGGAGCTCATTTCAGCCTGAGATCAGATCACTTAGCTGAGATAGGCCCAGAATCAGTTGCATGACATCATCTATATAGCTTAAGGAACATACACTGTGATTGTTGAGACGTGCTTTATTTATTTATTTATTTATTTAATAAGCTTTTATAAGACCCCAGCTTGATTCACTTTCCCTATTAAATTTGCTGGAGGTACAGACCTGATGACCCAACCAGCTCTATTTAAACTCAATTTCAGCGCTCAGGGAAAAAATATCCTTTAATTTTCCTTGTGTGAGTGGAATCAAGTGCAGACTATTTAACTTCATCAAACCTCTGACAACAGGCATTGATAAAGAGGATGGAAAGTATGTAGAACAAAGGAAGAGCCAAAATCCTACAGTTTATATGTCTATTAAAGCCAGATGTTTTGCTGGCTGCTCAGATTTGATAACCGTTAGAATGATAATGACCACTGTATAGCGGTAATTTTATCTCATGGACCCATTCATATTTTTTGTGGTGTCATTCACACAGGCAAAATGTATAGTTCATTACAACACAAACACTTCTGTAAACGTTTAATGTGTGCTCTTTTTTATTGGCTCCTGTATGTGGCTCCAGCTTAATGCATCTGTTTATGCCACATTTTCTATGGCAACATTTATCTGATGCAAACAAAAGGCATTTTGATTCTTGCATTAACAACAATTGAGTGAGGATTGTGATTCAACAAGGGCTATTCAAACAGTCTGAGTGAATGCAATGTTTTAGTTTAAGTCAATTAATAGACCAGCAAGGCTACCACCTTAAGTGTTTAAAATTGCTCTGTCTGCACAGGTAACAATGTGCTGTAAATCCTTGGGATATTATTTGGAATGCAGTCAGTGAATGGAGAGAGCAGAAGGAAATATACATGCTGCTTTTTACATACAATTATGCAATTGCAGAATTCATTAAAGGTGACCTGCAAAGTTATTTTTAAAGGGTTAACCCTATAATTATGCACTCAGTGTCCTAATAGCTACATTAAAAGAATATTCTGCACCTATGTTATTTTAAAGCTACCTTCTTTTGTTATTTTAAGGGTCTCTTATGGTCACCCACTGGCTCCACTTCTGTTGTGAAGCTGATCATTCATTATTGTTTGACATCACAAGTCTGACTCAGAACTGCTGGAGAATGGGGCTCCCCCCTAGAGACACTGAGAAGTAAAGGTTGTTTTCTTAAATGAATTTACGGTGCAGTTTTGATTTTTTAATTTAATATCTCAAATAAAACAAACAGAATCCAAGCGAGGGGCCATGTTTACAGAGGAAAAAAATGTTTTAAAATGATGCTAAAAAGGCAACACACACAAAAATATTGACTTATTATTTATTTTGCATGAAAGGATTAAAATTGCATGATAGCAGAACAGTTTATGACTACAAGTAACTAAACACAATAGGCAAGATCCTGGAGGGCCACACAGCGCAGGGCGGGGGTGGGGGTGGGTTGTGTGTAAAGGTGGCATGCAGCTCACCTTTGCAGTTTCCAGATTTGGGGGCTGCTGCAGGTAGCCTTAGGGCTGCCCTAATGTATGCCACCTGTAAATGATTCCACAGGACCAAAATCATAGCTAGGAAACAGCACAGTGTCCTGGACCCATCATCTTTCCTCTAGGCCAGCAGCTGGCAGTGGGACTACGTAGGAGCCTCTATGCCATTCTCCTTGCACTGGGATGATCCTTCTTGGGCTGGATTGCTCAGATAGCACCAATGGTTCCAGACAAAGCAACTATGCATGCATGTGCACACATACACTCACAGAATCTGGCTCAGTATATTTAGCCTAATTACTTTGTTTTGTGTCCCCTCCCATCCAGGGATGCTGGAATAATTTGTATTGTGGAGGTGCTAAGAGCCACTGAACCAAACTGTAAACTCTGTATGTGATAGGTTACCACCACTTCTGGGGTGCCACCTGATGTACTAGAATACCACTGAACCTGCCTGTTCCACCAGTCTGGGCTCCCTTCCTCTGCCCTGCTGAGCCAGGCCCTCAAGCCTCCTCCAGGACACACATAGGTAGGGACACACCCAGCTGCAGAAAGACACGGACATTGAAATCAGCTCTGCCTCAGAAGACTCAGTTAGGGAATTGCCCAGCACTCAAGTGCACATCCCCTCTGGAGTGTAAACCCAAAATTGTATTGTCTTGTGCTGCACAGAAAACTGCACAACGTAAGATCATGAAATTTGCCTCCTCCCCCAAAGTGGAGGAAGATATGCACAGTTTTTTAGGCCCCCAATTATGAATTCCACAAACTGGTTTTAGAATAAACAAAAAGTGCATTAACTACAAAAGGTAGATTTTAAACAATTATAGGGGATAGCAAACAGATCAAAGCAGATTACTCAGCAAATAAAACAAAAAACTCAATGTAAGCTTAAGACAAAAAAGAAATTGGTTACAAGTTGTAATTTCTCACCCTAATTGTTTTAGGCAATTCTTTCACAGGCCAGACACCTTTTCCAGCCTGCGCTTTCCATCCTCCACCCCTTTTTTCTTTGTTTCTTAGCTGTTTCCAGCAGTCATCCTGGGTGGGGATTCAGTGAAGAATGAACCTGACTAACTCACTTCTCTGCCTTAAATAGGATTTATATATGGCAGGAATCCTTTGTTTCCCAGTTTGATCCCCACCCCCTATTAGTGGAAAAATAATTGTAGTCCAAGATGGAGTTCAGTACCAGGTGACATGATCACATGACCCTGCAGTGTCAAAGCAGCCATGAGTCAAAGGTTGTCTGCAGCATCCCAGGAAGCTTCTCAGGAAGGTGGAAGATTAACATCTTCAAAGTCCTATTGTTCTCCCTAATGGCCCATCCATGCTGAGTGCATTCTGTCTGGTGGGCGTTCCCTAGGTGTAAACTACTTGTAATTGTTACATAGTCAATATTCCTAACTTCAGATACAGGAATGATACATGCGTACAAATAGAATCATCATATTCAGTAAATCATAATGACGAAAGCTTATGCTCAAATAAATTTGTTAGTCTCTAAGGTGCCACAGTACTCCTTTTCTTTTTGCGAATACAGACTAACACGGCTGCTACTCTGAAACCTTTCCAATGATACCTCACATGACCCATCTTGAAAAACACAGGTTTCAGAGTAGCAGCCATGTTAGTCTGTATCCGCAAAAAGAAAAGGAGGACTTGTGGCACCTTAGTCGCTAAGGTGCCACAAGTACTCCTTTTCTTTTTGTATAAAACACGTTAGTTATGCCATATTCATATTGTAACAATATCTCTACGAAGAATATGGGGCATAGTGTCAGAATATATATGATGGAAACCACTTCAAGCCAGGGTGGCAGCACCCCAGCACACATCATTCCAGCACCTATGCTCCCATCCTTACGGAGTTCACATACACAGACTCCTTTTATGACTGCCACAGTAAAACGGCTCAGGCCCTCTCAACTGTTGTAAATGTTGAACCACTTCTCTAGCCATATGAAAGGGTTCACACTATTCTAACACACGGCTAATCTTTGCATGACTTATGGGTACCACTGTCCTGAAGAAGCAGACTTCCTCCCTCCCTCCCTCCCCCCGGTAAGGGATGCATCGCATGGAGCCATGGCAACAGTAGCCTCTAGCAACTCAATGAGAGAAGAGCACAACTGACCTTGATTTCACAGCATACCAGATATGGGAGCTACCACATTCTATGTAATGATAATACGTTTGCATCCCTTCCCGTTAGAACATAATCTTTCCATTCAGACTATGGGGAAAAAATCCCAAGAAGTTCTTCCTTATGAAGAATCAAGAGAGAGCACAGTCACACACATCAAAATCTATCACTGAGCCTCTGGAGACCAAACAGCTCATCTCTCTCTAGGTCACTGGTCACACAGCAATATATCCACCACTGTCTTGTCAAGTTATAAATCCATAACCCCATCAAAAGGACTGTATTTCCTTCTCCATACTGCACCACTTGAGTACACATGACGTTATTTGCCCATTGCCAAATTACTTCTGTTGCTGTGTCTTTATCCCAATGTTGTTATTGTGGAAAGGCTTTTGCAATGAGAGTTATCTTTTATTTTGTTCTGAAAGTTTATAATAGTTTTGGTTCATTCTGATTCCTTATGGAATGGAATTCCATAGCCCAGGGCCAGCTACCAGTCCTGCTCCCAGCCTCTGCAAGCTTCCCCCTATTCTTTTTCAGGTCCAGAGTTCCTGGTGAACATAGCTGTCCTGAAGAAGAGCTCTGTGTAAGCACAAAAACTTGTCTCTTTCACCAGAAGTTTGTCCAATAAAAAGATATTACCTCACCCACCTTGTCTTTCTAATGAGCTTAACGAGCTACTAGTGAAGGAAAGCAGTCCCTAGATGGTGAGGACCCAGTTAGCTGAATATTCCCCAGTCTTCATTTGAAAATATAAAAAGACAAAGAATCCACCACTTCCCTGTATAGTTTATTTCAGTGGTTAATCACTGTCACTGTTAAAATTTGTGTCTAATTTCTCTTTCAAATGAGTCTGGCTTCAGCTTCCAGCCATTGGTTCTTGTTATGATTTTCTCCTTTAGATTCAAGAGCCCTTTAAACCAAGCATTTTCTCCCAGTAAAGATGCTATAATCAGCTCAGCTCTCAATCATCCTTTTGACAAACTAAACAGATTTAGCTTTTTAAGTCTCCACTGTAAGGAATTTTCTCCCACCCTTAAATCATTTCTGTGGCTCTTTTCTGCAATGTCTCAAATTTTTTAACATTCTTATGAAATGTGAAGACCAGAACTGTATGCACTAAGCTAGTATTATTTTTACCCATGCTGTATACAGAGATAAAATTATCTCCCTGCACCTACTTATTACTCCCTTTTTATACACCCAAGGATCACAATTACCCCTTTTTGCCACATCATCACACTGGGAGCTTATGTTCAGTTGCTTGTCCACTATGACCCCTAAATACTTTTTAGAGTCACTGCTTTCCAGGATACGGTCCCCTGTTCTGTAGGTATGGCCTGCATACCTTCTTCCTAAATGCATAGCTTTACATCTGGCTGTATTAAAACACATTTGGTTTCCATGGGCCCAGCTTACCAAGTGATCCAGATTGGTCTGTGGGACTGTTTTGTCCCCATTATTGTTTACCACTCTCCCACTCATTGTGTCATCTGCAAATGTTACTACGGTGAGTTTTATATTTACTTCCAGATCACTGAGCAAATGTTGAATAGCATCGGGCTTAGTCCCAATCCCTGTGGAACCCCACTAGAAACACCTCATTCAATGACTAGTCCCAACTGACAGCTTCTTTTCTGAGATTTGTCAGTTAGCCAGCTCTTAATCCATTTAACATGTGCTTTATTGATATTGCACAGTGCTAAATTTTTAATCTGAATGTCATGCATTACCAAGTCAAATGCCACACAAAAGTCTGTTACATCTACACAGTTATCTTTATCAGCCAAATTTGTAATCTCAAAGAATGAGACATATTTTCCTTAAAACTATGCTGATTGGCATAATATTCCTATCATTTAATTGAATCCTGTATCAGCTGTTCCTATTGTTTTGCCTGGATTGATGTCAGGGTAATTGGCCGATAGTCACCCAAGATCCCACGCTCATCCTTTTTGAATATTGCCACATTAGCGCTCTTCCGGTCTTCTGAAATTTCCCCAGTATGCCAAGATTTATTCAAAATTAAAAGCAGTGAGCAGGAACTCCTCAGCTAAATCTTTTAGAGGTCTTGGTTGCAAGTTATCCAGGCCTACTGATTTCATAGAGGGGACAAACAGGTGGACAAAAAGGGGGCTGGAGAGTGAGCCTTCCCCACACTCACCATACAGTGGCAGCTCCTTTGGGCTCCTGTGTCCCATGGGGTTGGGCTTGGCACCCTGCTCCAGGCATTTCAACCTGGCATGTGGGGTCGCAGCACTGCTCAGGTTTGGCCTCCCCCCCGCAACCCTCCATCATGACAGAGTTATGGGCCAAACTTGAGCAACACTGCAATCCAATGCACCAGGTAACAATGCCTGGAGTGGGGAGCCAGACCCAGCCTTGTAATACAGGAGCCGCAAGACCCACCACTGTAGGGTGAGTCACAAGCAGAAAAAAAGAGGTGGACAAATTGGGGGGGAAGTCACACTATCCATGACATTTTCCTTCACTGTGGCAAACCTGTAGCCCTAATCAAATTAGTAATTTTATCATATCCATCTAGTAATGGGCCTATACCATTGCTAAAATTTCTTTTGTTCCTAATATACTTAAAAAGACTTCTTCTTATTGATTTTAGCCCAACCAGCTAGACAGAGATAGTCCTTGATGTTTTAAGCATCCCTTCTCAATTTTCTATACTTTTTAACTTCTAATTTATATTGATTGCTATCTATTTCCCACTTTTTACATTTGTTATATGTTGCTTTTTTATTTTCAATAACTGTCTTCACTTTGCCACTGAACCAGGACAGCTTTTTAGCCAAAATTGTTCTCTTTCTTGAGTGTGGCTTTTGGGCCATCTAATAAACTTTTCTTAAACGTTTTTAGGCTCTGAGGGGAGTCTGTAAACAAACATAAAACTTTCATTTCAAAGTAAGTTAAGAAGAAGGAAACTATGTCAGAGTCTCTTAATCTCCACTTGACAATCTCCTGTGATGCTTTGTGAAAGTGTCCAAATCAGGAAAAATAATCATCCCTTTGCACAATTGTGTTCAAGAAGATAAAGCTTCCCAGTGCAATGCAGCATTCTTCCAGTGACTGTAAAATTGGAAACCGTAACCAAATATCTTCTAATGTTTTGTGCTGGTTGAGTTAGTTGGTCACAAGTAAATGAGATAAACCTGATCAGATAAGTTAAATATCTAATATAATATTGTTTAAGTTCTTTAGGTACCAAAATTCACAACACATAAGGGGATTTATGTTGTCATGGAGACTTACACTGGACCAGCTTTGGCCACACTCCAAACAATTGACTACCAAGACACAGCAGAGGAAGGAACAGCCATTGGTGCAAACTCAGGATTACATAAAATACATTAGTTGAAAGAGAAGAGAAGAGATAATACTAGACTTGAGTGCATAACCCTCCAATTCTGTGGACGGTTGTGATTTTCCAGATAGTCCACTCACCTGCACAACACAAATCCTTTTAAAACTGACAACATAGCTGCTGAATGGGTTTCATTTGTTCAGCTGACTAAGGCTGCTTTTCTGTTTCGGGCAGACAGTGCCTGCGTTTTCTATTATTCATTCACACAGACACTTGGTCTAGCTAGGCATCTGTGAATCTAATTTTGTGTTACTTATGGCCTTTATCAGGCTCTCCAGCTCCTCTTACTAACCTGCTGAAAATGGTGGTTTATAGTATAACTTAGAGATTGCCTTGCTCCCAGCTTGGCTTTTGAAATCAGTTGGAAGTCTTCTGCTACAATAGGCTTAGAGACCTGGTCTAATCCTGTTCTCAGTTATATTGGTGTAAATCAGGATGTCCACAGAAGTACAACTGTGTAACTAAGATCAGGCACAATACATCATGTAACACATGTGAATGTGCTGTATTACAGGAAGGGGACACTTTCCTTTTCATTCACATGAGCCAATACAAATTCAAATTTTTAAAACCATTCTTAAATTCCACACATCCCCATAGCAAAAACCCACCTTTGAATGTACAACTGAGCATAGTGCATGAAACACATATATTCCATGGGGACAGTTTAGTCAGCCAATTTAGAATCTAAAGACAGTCCAGCTCTCTGCTATGTGCTCTGCTCTGCTGTGTATCCTGGAAAATTAGATTTTGCCTTGATCCAAGTTTGGTAGCCTGTAATAGGTCTTTTCCCAAGTATCAAGGCCTGACTAACTAGGAGAATTCCCATTACAGTAGAACAGTTGGTCTATAAACATAGACCACGCTGGGTAAATAGGTCTCGATTTTATTGTGGTCTTCCAGATGTTACAATGTTGCTTTATGTTCAAATAGGCACAAATAATCAGTTTTCTCTGTGTGAGACTTCTTGGTTCTCTTTCATAAATACAGATTTCTTAGGTTCTTTAGAACAGCATTAATAAGAGTAACAATAATAATATTATAGTAGCACCTCGAGGTCCTAATTGGGGATCAAGATCCCATTGTACTAAGCACGGTACATGGACATAAGAAACAGAAGGTTCCTGCTCCAAAGAGCTTACCATCTAGTTATTGACAAGAGACAACAGGTGAACACAGCAAACAGACAGTGGGGAGCACAAGGTAACAGCAAGATGACCTTTCTCTTACTTGTCTCTCTTATGGACTCTTCAATGTTCAAAACTACCCTCGCTGCCTGGCAGAGCAAACTGTGTTGCCCACTACTTGATCCAGGAGAAGGTTCTCCGTCTTATTCCCCAGTAGTTGGGACTTGATGATTGCATGCAACAGGCAAGCACTCAGCCATGCAATAAACTCTGTCCTAATAAACAGAAAACTGCACAAATAAGCAATGTAACAGCACAGAACATTCCGATATCAGCTTTCCAGGAATTTAAAATTAAAAAAAATCCAGCAAAAGTTAGGAGAGAGTTTCAAAGATGGAGTAAACCAGGCAAGAGGAGGGAGAGTGCCTGTACTTCCACAACAGGATAGAAGGTGGGATCTTGACCCATGTTTTTTTGACAAAGGGGAAAGAATGGAAAATCCCCATAGTCAGGCTGGAGAGCAATAAAAATAAAATAAAAAAACTGCAGCTGTTTTCAGAGATCCACAATGACACCAAGATCTCTTTCTTGAGTGAGAACAGCTAATTTAGACCCCATAGTTTTACATGTATAATTGGGATTTTGTTTTCCAATGTGCATTGCTTTTCACTTAACATCATGGAATTTCATGCATCATTTTGTTGCCCAGTCACAGTTTTGTGAGATCCCTTTGTAACACTGAGGTCTGGATTTAACTATCTTGAGTAATTTTGTATTGTCTGCAAGTTTTGCTACCTCATTATTCACCCCCTTTTCCAGATCCTTTATGAATATGTTGAATAGCACAGGTCCCAGTACAGATACTTAGGGGACCTAGCTATTTAACTCTCTCCATTGTGAAAACTGAGCATTTATTCCTACCTTTTGTTTCCTATCTTTTAAAAAATTACTAATCCTTAATAAGGGATCTTCCCTCTTATCCCATGACTTCTTACTTTGCTTTAGAGCCTTTGGTGTGAAAGGAGCTTGTCAAAGGCTTTCTGAAAGTCCAAGTGCACTGTACCAACTGGATCCCCTGGTCCATATGCTTGTCAACATCCCCAAAGAATTCTAATAGATTGGTGGGGCATGATTTCCTTTTACAAAAGCCATGTTGACTCTTTCCCAGCAGATTGTGTTCATTTAGGTGTCTAATCATTCTGTTCTTTACTATAGTTTCAACCAATTTGCCTGTTTCTAAAGTTAGGTTTACTGGCCTATAATTGCCAGGATCGCCTCTGGAGCCTTTTTAAAAAGTTGGCCTTACATTAAAATCTTCCAGTCATCTGTACAGAGGCTGATTTGAGCAACAGATTTTATACCAGAGTTAGTGGTTCTGCAAATTCATATCTGAGTTCCTTCAGAACTCTTGGGTGAATACCATCTGGTCCTGGTGTGTTATTACTGTTCAATTTACAATTTGTTCCCCCCCCCCCGCCAAAAAGGGCTCAGGATCCCTCCCATCCTCTGCAGTGAAGACCAATGCAAATAATTCATTTAGCTTCTCCTCAATGGCCTTGTCTTCTTTGAGTGCTCCTTTAGCACCTTGATAGTTCAGTGGCCCCACTGATTATTGGGCAGGCTTCCTGCTTCTGAGGTATTTTTAAAAAAATGCTGTTAGCATAGGTGCCAACTCCATGGGTGCTCCAGCCCTGGGTCTGCCAGCAACCCCGCCAATCAACTCCTCCCCCTAACTCCCAGCACCATGTTCTGCGGCATGCAGGAGGTGCTGGGGGAAGAGTGGAGACAGGGTGCGCTCGGGAGAGGGAGCAGAATTGGGCGGAAAGAGGCAGGGTGGGGATGGAGTGAAGGCGGAGCAGGGGTGGGAAGAGGTGGGGTGGGGGCTTGGGAGAACGGGTGGGTGGGGGCGAGGTCTGGGGCAGAATGGTGTGTTGAGCACCCCCAGGGCCTAGAAGAAGCTGGTGCCTGTGGCTGTTATTTTTTGTATCTTTTGCTAGTTGCTCTTCAATTCTCCTTTGGCCTACCTAATTGTACTTTATACTTGCCTTGCCAGAGTTTATGCTCCTTTCTATTTTCCTCAGTCGGATTTGACTACCAGTTTTTATAGGATGTCTTTTTGCCTCTAGCCACCTCTTTTACGCTGTTGTTTAGCCATGATGGCATTTTTTTGGTCCTCTTACTTTTTTAATTGGGGGGTGTACATTTAGTTTGAGCCACTATTATGGTGTTTTAAATATTTTCCATGCAACTTGCAGGCATTTCACTCTTGTGACTGTTCCTTTTAATTTCCATTTAATTAGCTCCCTCATTGAAGTCAAATGCTACAGTGGTAGGTTTTTCTGGTCTTTTCCTCTTACAAGAATGTTAAATTTAATTACATTATGGTCACTATTACAGAGTGGTCAGCGACATTCACCTCTTGGACCAGATCCTGTGCTCCACTTAGGACTGAATCAAGAATTGCCTTTCCCCTTGTGGGTTACAGGACTAGCTGCTCCAAGAAGCAGTCATTAATGATGTCTACAAATTTTATCTCTGCATCCCATCCTGAGGTGACGTGAACACAGTCAATATGGAGATAGTTGAATCCCCCATTATTATTGGGTTTTCAGTTTTTGTAGCATCTCTACTCTCCCTGAGCATTTCACAATCACTATCACCATCCTAGTCAGCTATTCAGTAGTATATGCCTACTGCTATACTCTTATTATTCAAGTATGGAATTTCTATCCATAGAAATCCTGTGGAACAGTTTGATTCATTTAAGATTTTTACTGTATTTGACCCCTTTCTTTCATGTATAGTGCCACTCTCTCACCAGCGCGACATACTCTGTCATTCCTATATATTTTGTACCATAGTATTACTGTGTGCCATTGATCCACCAAGTCTGAGATGCCTATTATATCAGTATCCTCATTTACCACCAGGCTTTATTCAAGTCCACCCACTTTAGTACTGAGACTTCTAGCATTTGTATACAACCATTTATAAAATTTGTCAATATTTAGTTGTCTGCCTTCGTGTGATGTAACTGAATGGAACTTTTTCAATTGACTGTTTCTCTTCAGTTCCTAACTGTACTTTGTCAGCTTCTATTTTCTCCTCTTTACTAGGCTATAGATTAACCCCTTTAATAAATCCTCACCTAAGGGATGTGTCTGTCTGAACTGTGTGCTCCTCCGCACCTGTCAGCTTTCTGTTTTGGTTTAGGTGGAGCCCAATGTTCCTTTATTAGGGTCCTCCTTTCCCATCAGGTTCCCCACTTGCTAAAAAACCTAAATCCCTCCTCCCAACTCTATTGTCTCATCCATGCATTAAGATCCTTGCCTGTCTAACTCGCCCTGCATGTGAACTGGAAGCATTTCAGAAAATACCACCATAGAGGTTCTGGGCTTTGATCTCTTACCTAGCAGCCTAAATTTGGCCTCCCAGCACAGCGGGAGAGGACATAGAGAAAAAAAAATAACCCTTTCTTCACCAGGAACCAGGCAAGCGCCCCTGCACCATCACAGTAACCTAGAGTGGGAGGTTTCTGTGTTAAATAAATCATCTGAAATTACACTCCTCTAGCCGAATGACACTCCTCCAGATTCCATTCAAGAAATGCAGCTTCAGCAATAAAATACAATCCAAAATTGTACATTTGCTAATCATGGAGCCTATAATCTCTGGTCCTAAGACAGGAGTCTTTTATGTTTGCTTTGGAGGATGGAGATGAATGTTTGTGCTTTCAAATGCTAAGGGAATGACATCACTGGAAACCATATCCTTATATTTATTCCAAGTGCAGGCTGGGACTTGTGCTTAATCAAAGACAGGTTACAGGAAGTGAGATGTTAATAAGGACTCTACATATTTCAGTAACAGCTAAGCAGGATCTCACTGGGAGCCAGTTCAAATGGGTGAAATGTTAATTCCCTGTAGGAGATCCTGTCTTTCGGGGCAGCTGGGATTATGGAGGAAATGTTCTCAGTTCCTGGAGTGGATTGCTGTAGCTAGCTGATGTCTGCACATCTCCTAGCAAATTAGCGCTCCCAAGAAAACTCCAATCCTGCTCACCCTAGCTGAAAAATTTGAAGCACAGCACAGCTAATAAAATCAAGTGACTTCCAGGGAAAGGAAGTTGATCTCCAAATTGGCATAATGATAAAAATTTCCTTCATAAAGGTCTGAGGTTCTACTGCTGCCAAGACTTTGGAATAAGTTTATAATCATAGTTTCTAGTTTGTATTACAGTAGTATCTTCAGCTCACAACAAAGATCCCACTGTTCTGAGCATTGTTCCTGTCCCAAAGAATTTACCATCTAAATAGACAAGACATACAAGGAAGTATTATTCCTATTTTACAGATGGGGAACTGAGGCACAGAAAAAGCAAAGGGCATATTTTCAAGTGCTCAGCACCCAGCAGCTCCTGTTATGACATGTATGGCCAGTTTTTGGGATGTGCTGGGAGCTCTTTGGAAAATTTGGGCCCAGTTACAGATGCGGAGCCATTCTGAAAATTCTGGCCTATGTGATTTTTCCAAAGTCACACAGGAAGTATTTGGCTGAGGTAGGGATGGACTCCAGGTCTTTAGAGTCCCAGTCCAACACCACAAGACCATCCTCATATTTTCGCTGCAAACATTACTCTGCTGTGAAAGAAAGGTAAGGTACAGGTAAAAACCATGGTAGTGGGAGGGCTTAACTGAAGCCATGACTGATAAGACTAGTTAAACTAAAACCAAAGTTTTCCGGTTTGTCAGAACAGAGAGGGGGCTTTTCAAGTACAGAAAGGAATAAAGTTGGTCAGGAATTTTCTGTCAAAATGTTTTTTCAACAGAAAATGTGGTTAAGCAGGTCCCCACTAGATGAGCTGCCACTTTGCATCATGAGAGTGCAGTGACCACAATGCATCAAGGGAGATGTGGTCTGGTTAGGAGCCAGTCCATAGAGGAAAATGGGGGTGGGGTGAGGCATTCACTACAACTCTGAACTACATGCTGAACTACAGCTCTCATGATGGAGCACAAGAGCTCAGGCCGGCACAATCTGACATCAAACCGACCCGAAACAGAATGTTTCAATTTGGTTTGACAAACCAAACGAAATGTTTTGACATTTCTGAATCAAAAATTTCTGAAACTTTTCATTCAGTTAAACGTTTTGATATTTTGATTCTTTCTCCTGATTGGGGTGAAAAGAAATGTCAAAACATCAGAATTTAATACAGGATGGAAATTCCAGTTTGCGACCAGCTGTAATTCAGAGTTGTTCATGTTATTCCATTTCTCAATTTTCCAAGCAGACAGTGAAAATTGTATTGGATTTGAGCAGAGTTTCAGTTTACGAATATACATTAATCATCATCGGAGACTGAGTTGAACCTATTACATTTTGAATTTAAACAACAACTTCCAGCAGCTGAACTTGGTGTTGTTTTCAGTGAATGCTAGCATTCATGTTAGTAGTCAGTGAACATTCATGTTTGTGATTATGGGGCGGCCCATGCTGCTCATAGTTAAGGTTGCAGCAGGGTTTCTATTTAAAGTTGTTTTCTCAACCTCTCTATAATGCACATGGTGTAGTTAGAATGCTTAAAAGCTGGCATGCCCGGTCAGGGGCCAGGGTAGTGTTTATAATGCAAATTTGGAGTCATTTAGCCAACGGGTTCCTGAGACACAGCTCCCCACGTGCATACACAACCTGTTTTTAATATTTCAATTTTCGTATAGTGCCTTTTTTGTGTGTGCAGTGGGTGTGAGGGACCAAGAGGAGGGCATGATATCACTGGGCTTCCCCCCATTATGCTCTCCAGCCAACATCAACACTAAGAAGTTATTAGATCTTGGTTTTGGTTCTGCAGAGCGAGCCCCAGCACAGACCATGAGCCATCCCT
Organism: Chelonia mydas; assembly: GCF_015237465.2. NCBI lineage: Eukaryota > Metazoa > Chordata > Testudines > Cheloniidae > Chelonia > Chelonia mydas. The sequence continues at coordinate 105,867,035 of NC_051245.2, forward strand.
TGTTTGTAGCCATGATGTACAGACTCTGCAGCTAAGCTGGTGACCTCATATCTAACAAAACTGCTGCTTCTGACTTCCATCCTCAACTCCTGTTTCTCCTGAGACCACTTCAGCTCTATTTGGGAGGCAATGCTGAGAGCTGCAGGGCTCTCAATAATGCAGCTCCAGTTGCCTGAGGAATTGGGATGTCACATGGACAACTAAGACAACTTCAAGATCTACAAGATGATTGGGAGAGAGAGAGATGTGTCCCTGAAGCTGCCTCAGGTGCCTATCCAGCCCCTCAGATAGCTGGTGCTGCTGCAACAATCCCTACTACATGTTCCACTCCACCCTAGTCTCCAGAAATGCCTTCCCAACCAGAATCCCCAACCCCACTACTACTCTGCAAACCTTCAGCCGGCAAGCCAGCTGAGCTCTGTAATCTCAGCCCACCCCACATCCTTCACACTGTAACTTTCTCCCCACAGATACTCCCTCCAGACATGCCACCTCACATATGCTGCCCCTCAATTCCAGAATGATCCTGAGGTACACAGCAGCCAGAGGAAACATTCATCAGGAGAACAGTAGCTACCAGCCCTATTCCAGCTGCTGTCCCCCACCACTACCACATAAAAACTTGTCTCTCCTTCTCCTTGCTCTCTCTCCTGAGAAGAAGGGCAACTCAGAGGTCCTTCCACCCTCAGTGGCCCTCCCAGTCCCATACCTCCCTACACCTCCCCAGGTCAAACAAAACATCCCTACCATCCCCCACTGTTTCTTGCAACATCCCCCAACTCTCCCTAGCCCTTCTTCCCCATTCCGCTGTCCCAAGAGGACTCACCTGTGAAGTCATGCCCCCCCACCAGATTTCTGCCTTCCATTTGGCCCTGCTCCCTGAAGTGCTGATGTAGTAGGGCAGAACAATGGTGTGTTTCTTTGGCTAGCTGTTGCCTGCTTATGGAGTCCACGGCTGTGAGGCAACCCCTTATGATGATAGGGGGAGATCTCTGTTCTGCAGTGACACTGTAATTTTTAGTTCCCCCCCACAACCCAGACAGGCTGGGTGGCCTGCTGAGGTAAGTGAGGGTGTGGGGGTGAAGTCCAAGCACTGCCACCTGGGCCAGAAGCCCAGTTTATTTTGACAGACCCCCCTGAAACCTGCTTGTGGCCCCCCCAAGGGGCCCTGGATCCCTGTTTGAGAACCAGTGCCCTAGGGGAGGTTTGTTTGGGTGGAGTCAGTGTTGGAGAGGAAAGGAGGTCTGAGAAGTGTGGGGAAGTTGAGTGTGTTGAACCAATGCAGGAGGGGATATCCAGGGAGCAAAGTACCCATGGGGAGTGAGGAACATAGCTGGGGGGAGGTATGTGTGGAATGAAGTGGGAGGCAATAGCCTTGTTTACCCATATTCCTGCTCCCCCCCCAAGCCCCCGGGCTCTGCTCTGTCAGAGCTAGTAAGCTCAGATATGCCTTTGACAAGGATCCTTTATTTGTCCAAAAGACTGTCAGTTAGTTACATTTTCATAATCCAAGTTTTTTGACTGGAGCTTTAGTGAAAAACCAGGCTTCAAAATATATAGTTTGTCAACAATCACTTGAGTTCACCTTCCTTCATTCCTACAGGGAACATACTTAGGGGTAGGAGGGAGACACTAGCCCCCACTAGTACTCCCCCAGCTGCTTTCCCAGGCCAAGGCACTAAAGGAACCAGGCCTCAGACCCCAACTATCTGAGTTTGCATGTTAACCCATGTTTCATGTTGAACCCCAGGCAGATAGAACTTGGAATCCCCACTCTGCCGCTCAGAGAAGGGCCCCCAGCTTCCTCTCTGGGAGGGATCTTCCCCTGCCACCACCACTCCAGTGAGTACTTACGCTGACTGGGAAAAAAAACCCCTAGTACTCATTCTAGACTATTATTCTTACTTCCCTGAGGTAGCTGTACTAGAAGATATTACAGCTAAACAGGAGATTGTGCATATCAAATCTGTTTTGGTTAGACATAGTGTACCTGGCATACAAACGACAACAAGCCTCCGTTTAGTAGGCATCGGTTTAAGCAGCTTGAAGTGAAATTTGGGTGTAGAAATGTAACTGCTAGTCCCCATTATCCACAATCCAAAAGCAACTACTGAAGACGACCGTAGAGTCAGACTCAGATCCATATTTACCACTGTTGAATTACAGGATGGCATCATTGAACATAGTTTGTCACCTGCAGGTATTTTAACAGAAAACTGAGATCTAGAATGCCTGTAATGCTAAAAGGTATCAGAGGAACTGTAGAATTGCAGGTGGATAAAGAGACACAAAGCTAGAAAAAGTAAAAAGCAATATGATTTGGGGTTCTGGGAACTGCCACCACTTCATGAACATGACTTGGTGCTCATCTGTGTTGGAAATCAATGGTCACAAACAGCAGTGGTCCCATGAGATTATCACACCAAAGCATATACACTGAGGAGGAGCAGGCAACACCTTCTTCAGCTTCCAGAAGGGAGGGAGATAAGGGGCACTGAGTTGGCCTGAGACGCTCTCAACAAGGTAACCATCACAACAGGTTAAGACAAACATAATACCACCAGAACAAACACACTTACCTCCTTCTGACAACAGTAGTGCTGATATATTTCCAGGGATTTCCTCAAGGCACCTCAGAGATTAAATTAAACATAGTAAATTTAGTGAGTTTGGTGTAGCAGAGTGTCTGGCTGTGGAAAGCTTGAGTTAGCCAATCTTGATTACAGAATGAACCACACTTGGGAGAGGTTAGGGTGATGCAGCCCTATAAAGACCAGCAGGAGGCTGCAATAAAGGTAAGGGGAGAGGATATTGAGATGGCAGAAGGAGAATCAACCAAGTGTTTATGAGAGAGTTGGGATGGGGGGAATGCAAGGCATTTCAGTGTCTCCATTCCTATAACCAAAGGATTATCTTTACAAAAATGAAAGCTGCAAAGGGATGTAAACTGTGTCTGCATGGAGAACAAATAGATCTGGTTAAAACAGTGGTCCCAAAACTTTTTACCTCATGGCCCCTTTACCTCTGTCCATGCCCCTCTCCCCCAAACTGGGAGTGGGGCCGTGGCTCCGGGAGGTGGGGACACAGACAGGGGTAAGGAGGCTGGGGCCATAGCTGGGGGTGGGGGCAGGAGCAGACCCTTGGCCTGGGGCCAAGGCCTACAGCTGTGGCTGGGTGCAGGGAGGGCAGCTACAGCCAGCAGCTGTGACCCCGGGGCCGGCAGCTGGGACCAGGAGAAGAACTGGGCAGTGCTCCCGCCCCGCCCTCTGCCTTTTGAGTTAAAATGTGGATGCAGGAATTGAAAGACAAGGAATAGCTAAAAGAAGTCAAAACTTTTAGTCATAGGAAAATTAGTTATGAATGGATCTAGTTATTAGTTATGAATAGTTATAGTCACATATCCAAATTGTGGAGTTAGATTTATTTTATAAACTTAAGGGTGAAATGGAGACAATAGGTATTAAAATGAAGTATACCAATATATAGATGAAAAGTGGAGTCATTTTTTCCAAATACATACAGACGGGTCCAAAAAAGAAAAAAACCAGGAAGAATGGGGACACCATATTGTATACACCATTTTGGTATATATTTAGGTATACCAAAATTAGGAATTAATACATCCAAAAGAATATCAGATTTTGTAGCTGTCATGACAGCTGAACTAGTAGCAATGATGCCAGCGTTAAACTGGATCTGGGATGTACGCCCAGCAGTGGTGATAATTTTTTCAGACTCAAATATAGGCCTTATGGGTATCTCCAAAAGAGGGTATCTCCATATGTAGAAGTGATTTAATCAATGAAATTGTATTTCTAATAATAATTAGTACAGATGGGGATACATGTAGCATTAGCCTGGACCCCAGCGCATATTGGGAAAAAAAGGAACAAAATGGTGGACAAAGCAGCTAAAAACCCTGTAAGAAATGAAAGGATTGACATGGATATACCCCTGAGTAAACAGGAATGCAAAAGCATATTACAGAAAAATTTAAAAGCGCAAAGGCAAAAAAATGAATCAACAAAAAAAAAAAAAAAAAAGAAAAAGAAAAAAGGAAGGAGATTTTTTGAATTGTGCCCTAGAGTTGAGGATAATGATACACTTCAGCGTCAGGATAGAAAAAATAAAGTGATTTTGTTTAGAGTACTAATTGGTCATTGTGATTTAAACAAAAATCTTTTCTGAGTCAACAAACACAAAGATGGACGCTGTGCACGATGTAAGCTAGAAGAAACAATTGATCATCTTTTATAGGTATGTAAGGGCTTTGATAAGGTAAGGCGAAAGTTTTTCTAAGAATTTAAATGGCTTAATGTAACAAAAATTACATTATGTTTTTTAGTAAAAATATTGGGGAGATGGGGTAGTGTTACATGTCCTGAAAGACACAGGCCAGAATGAGAGAATATAAACCGCTACCACTGGTGGCCACTATAGACTCTCCAGTCATAGAATATTAGGGTTGGAAAGGACCTCAGGAGGTCATCTAGTCCAACCCCCTGCTCAAAGCAGGACCAATCCCCAGTTTTTGCCCTGGATCCCTAAATGGCCCCCTCAAGGATTGAGCTCACAACTGTGGGTTTTGCAGGCCAGTGCGCAAACCACTGAGCTATCCCTCCCCCCAAGTCAAGTGTGCTTCACCATGAAACAGAAAAATAAGAAAAGAAACAAAGGGGGGACATTCAGGAAATTGCAGAAAAACTGTAGAGTGTGTGGGCTCCTGCAGGGAAGACGTTGAGACCAAGGAAGTTCTGTGGGGAAGCTCTGATGGAGTTAGGGACTAGAAGTTTGGGGGCCGAGAGATCATCCTAGAAGGCTAGGCTCCAGCTAGGAAAAGCTGGGAGGATGGGCTGTGAGAACATGCTGGGTGGGGAAAAAAGAGCTCTGGGCCAGAAAGAGATGGCTCAAAGGGGCAAAGCAACCCCTGGCAGTGAGAGGGAATGCTCAATAAACAGCCACCCTGCTCTGGTTGGTTATAAGCTTTTGGAATTGTGTGTTTATATAAATATTGAGTGTTATTACATTTTGGCTGGGAAAGGATGATGCAGTATTGAAAACTGTGTCTTTAAGTTGTTCAGCTTCTCAGCCAAGAAGTCTGGGGGAGAGGAACTGCAGAAGTCCATGTTTTGTTATGCAGAGGAATTGCATCACTGAATAAAGAGGATCTCTTTTAAGCACTTTAGGCCCTGAGTGATTCCAGATCACCACACAGAGGATTTGGTGAACCAGGCAGGGCTTCTGACAGCTAGGGGAAGATTGAACCAGGCAATGACACACTGGGCCTGTTGATTTTCCCCTGGTTCATCAGAGAAGAGCTCCACCTACTGCAAAACAAGGGTTGCTCAATTCAAGACAGGGCTGCCAGGCTCTGCATCACCCTAGTTCTGTTACCCCCAGTCTGCAAAGTTCTTGTACCTTGGAATAAGATGACACACCTGGAGTTGGAACTCTCCTCACAGGCTGCAAAGCAAGTGCTTTAACTGCCTCCACTCTCCTAGCCATCCCTTCAGTCCCACCCCACCTGGTTAAAGAACAAAGGAAATTCACTTACAAAAATTCTGGGTGAAATTCTGTGGCCTGCGTTGTGCAGGAGGTCAGACTAGATGATCATAATGATCCCTTCTGACCTAAATATCTATGAATCTATGAAAAAACATCGTTAAGATTGCTGCTGAACACTGGACTTCACACCCCAAACAAAAATGCTCATTTAGGGTATCCCCACCAATCTCCCAAAAGAATGTCAGTGTTACAAGAACACACACAGGGAAGGGGACAGGAAACAGAGGCCTCTGTGCCAGTGACCTTATCTCCACCTTAACTACACTTTTGTAAGTACTGTGGAAACAATGGCCTAGAGAAACACACAAAACAAGGCAGGCCCACTGAAAGTAACTCTGTCTGGACTTGCAGCATACCTACTATTCTCAGCTTCTGACTTCTCCTGAACAGAGCGTGCTCATCATGCTGGAATGTTCAAATGTGTAACGCTATGGTAAAGTGTTCAGTGTCCAGAAGACCCTAAACAAAGACTATTAAACTATGTCACTTACAGCCTATTTTAACTCAGAACCCTTATTGTACCTTTTGCTCACGTAAAAGACTGGTACATTAAAACACTTCCAGACATCATCCCCATTAAAGTGTGAGGCTTGTTGACAAACTTACAAGTACATGTCCATTACTCTGGATCTACAATGAAGATTCTGTGAAATTGTACAGTGCCACATTTTTTAAAGAAGTTAGAGGACCAGGCATAAATTGTATTGGAAACTGTATGCATACAGTTATGTATATGTACAATCAGTTACTATGACTGGGTGCACAGGAAACCAATTGGAGTGCGCACTCTGAATAATTTCATGCACAAAGGTGTGCATTTCAGTGCATATTTCTGAAGATCTTATACAAAATTAATGCATGCTCAGATAATCAATACACTGGTCATGTTCGTCTGTAATGCTCTGCTAAAGACCACAGACACACATAGGAGTATGATTGAAGACTCTTGAGTAGCCTCACAGCATGGCTGTAGTTTATCACTATTCTAGTACATTTGTCCACTATTGTACACTGCTTTGAGATCCTAAGTTGCAAATTGCTATACATGCTCAAATACTAATACCGACTGTCCTACTGTAAAAAATATGAATGCAGAAACCAACTGAGATATTGCAAACATATACATAAAGAAAGGGCTGTGACATCTCATTACTTAAAAAAACCCAATGCAGCTAAAAAGTCTTCTCTTTTTATTTTAATCTTGGTGGAATTGAAAAGCAAATATAGTATCTAGGGAATTTCACTAAATCCATTTTCTGTTCTATGAAAGAAATCCACTGTAAGCAACTGTGACATTGTTCAATGTAATTATACAGAAAAGGTCACAGAGGGAAGTATTTCAATCTCACATCATTTAGGGAAGAGAGGTTGTACATCTAGAATTGTGTTTGAAAAGTGTTTTAAGGCTCAAACTCAGCCCTCACTTACCTCTGTGTAATCTCATTGACTTAAGAGTGGAGTGGCAGGAATCTAACTGGGGGTACAATCTGGCTCCTAAAATCCGATTGTCCGATCAGGGAATTTTTGAAAATTAGACAGCTGCTTACAAATGATATGGTTCCAGCTCCATAGAGTAGCAGTGATCGGCTTGTCAGCTATGGGAAGAGCTAGTTCCTTTTATCCCTGTTCCAGTCCTGTTGTGCATTAGGCTTCCTTGCTTGCCTGCCCACAGCAACATGCATTGGTTTGGCAGCCTGCAGTGCAACTAAACACAGTCAAAGGAGATCATTGTTTTACTACTGAGCACCAAACCAGCAAGCAGAAACACTTACGTTAGGCTTTGATCCCCTCCTTCTGCCCCAGAGCACCCACTGCAAAAAATCCCACACATGTTAAAACCTAGAAATCCACATTCACCAAAATTAAAGTGCCTGGCCAGCAACTAAGGCCTGATTCAGTTCCTGTTAAAGTCAATTCAAAGACTCTCCTTGACTTCAGTGGAATAGAATCAAGCTTGAATTGCTGTGTGGCTTTGGATAGGCAATACCTCCTGGCGCCTCAGTTTCCACATCTGTAAAGAGGGTTTGGTAATACCACATACCTCACAAGCTCCAGACATTTGTGAGAGAGGTGGCACCAGGCTCAAGAATTGAGAGCATGTGTGTCTGGTTAACAAAGTTTGGATCTGGATTAAAACTTCACCAAATCTCAGTCACATTCAGATCAAGGCTTTTGGTTTGACCCTGCATAGAGCTAGAGGCTATCCACAAAAGGTACGTCTACAGTGCAGCGGAGAGCGAGCCTCCCAGCTTGAGTAGACAGACTTGTGTTAGCTAAAATAGATGTTTGGATGTTGCAACACCGGCAGAAGCTCAGGCTAGCTATCTGAGCTCAGAACCAGTTGGTAGGGTGTGCATGAGCTCGGCTGGCTAGCCCAAGTCTCCACCAGTGCCACAGCGTCTACACAGCTATTTTTACAGAGCTAGTGTGGGCCCTGCTAGCGTAAGTCCTACTCAGATTGGGAGGCTCTCACAGCTGACGTGTAGTAAACTTACCCAAAGTTTGGATCGGTATCCAACATGCCCTAAAATGTCAAGTTTTGGTTTGGGCCCAAGCTCAATTAATTGGGCTGTTTTCTGTGAGTCACCAACCTCATACAAAAATACTTGATAAATGATGCCATGTTTTACCAAGTTGGAAAAAAATCACCCCAAAGGCCAACTATATTTCTTAACTTGAAGCTCTCAGAAGGTGATAGATTGCATTGGCATTGCTTTCTTTGGCGGTAACATAACATGGTTTTCATCTTAAATGGGATCTTAGGTATAAAAGTTATGCTTTTATCACCAACTGCATTCAGTATTGCAATAAATTCAGCATTTATATTGCTTTTACACATTTCCCCTCTTCAGTAAACACACTTGCCTTTAACAGGAACACTGCACCACACAGAATATCACTTCAGAAACGCCCAAATAATTGCACATTGTTTTCATGTTTCCATTACCCTGCTTGCACTGTACAAATCAAAAACATTAATACCAAGTGGGTGAGCGCATAGTTTGCTAATTGTTTAGGATGCCTCAGGCCAACCATAGAGCAAAGAACCCTATTCTAGAAAGGTCATTTTATTCAAGAAATAGCTCCTCTCTGTGCAAAACCCCCAAATTGGCTTATTTTCCCACTTTAAAAAAAATAAGGAAAATAAAAGAATGCTGTTTGTACTTGTCACCCTGATGGCCACATTGGGGCTAAACTCTGTCCTCAGAAACATTCAGTAAGTTCCTACAAATTTAGCTGGGGAGCCGCTTTGGAGAGCAAAATTTGAGATTTGGTGTGTTTTCGTTTAGGCCCTTACATTATGATTCAGTTAATTATCTTATTATTTTAATTATAAAATGCTAACATTTTAATGCTGGTCATTTAATTTGACTAGATCAGGTACTCTGGTTAATGCATGAAGAAAACAGCTTCTTTCTTATAACGTGAGCATAATGGGATATCCAGTCTGTATAATAATTAACACTAATGTGATAGCATCTTTAGATCTCAACTGGCCTGAACCAAAGCCCAGTGAAGTCAAGCTGACTACAATGGGCTTTGGATCAGGTTCAAAGTGTTACAAAGATTGGCAAGTTTTCTTATGTCCATTCTACAGAAAGGTTAACTGAAGCACACAGAAGTTTAATAACTTGCCAAATTATCTGGCACTCTATATCAGTCATACAGTGACTCGAAGGTCTCCTGGCTCCCAGCGTTGTGCTCTATCCCGAGACCACAGCTG